>NW_026606129.1:67113750-68610000 GCF_029834395.1 Sorex fumeus
GAGGGATGGGTATTTGATCGTGGTATGACCGAGATCCAAGCACAAAAATTTGTAAATCTACAACTGTACCTCATGGTGTTTCACTAATAAAAAAAAAATTTAAAAAAAATTAAAAAAAAGAATCATAAGGTGGAGTCTGTGGGGGGAGGAGGGGATGGGGGACTTTCACAGTGTCTGGCACTAAAATAAACAATATATTGTTGCTGGAAGGAAGCTAGGAGCCCTGAAAAAAAAAGACTTCATGCCTTAAGGCTGGAACACACACACACACACACACACACACACACACACACACACACACACACACACCAGGAGCCCAGAAAACCAGTGAGATGCAAAATTTCAGGCCCAAGCACTGATGGATTCCTGAGATGAGAGGCTGCAGGAGTGCATGAATAAAGGCTGTGATGGGAACTTCAGAATGCACCACCAGAAGTTCACTGCTTTTTTCAGGAAAGGATCTATTAGCTCCTACCTTGTCAAGAACTCGGGACAAAGGCAGTTATAGAAAATGTCCATAGTTAATTTTCCCCAAAAAACGATTACTGGCTCTTTCCATTTTGGAGAAGTCCTTGTTCTCTTGAGCACATATCGAAATCACTTCTCTCCTTCCGTCCCTTTAATACCCCAACAAACTTGTTAAATACAAAGAAACAAAGATTTTTCAAAATATTCAATAATCCAAAAGAAATGGATACATTTCGAATAATAACATATCCACTTAGTCTTCACAGATATGCAGACTAAAATAAACAGAGAAAGTATGAATCAAATCACAAGTATGAACACTGAAATGATAAATAAAACTTCCCCCCAAAGTAAAAAATATATAAATCAAATGCTTTTCTCCCAGTAAATTTCACCAAACTTTTAGAAATTTAGGCGTACTCTCTTCAGACACTTCCCAAAAACATTCAAACAAAAATTCTCCCAGATATATTTTACAAGGCCATTGCCTTAATAGCAAAACCATACAAGGACCTCACTCACACACATACACACAAAACGACAAACCAATAAAAAATTTTTTCAATACAAGACTAGCAAATGAAATTCCAGTTTCTTTTTTTTCACAATCTATTTATTTATTCATTCATTTATTTATTTGTTTAGACTTTAGGGTCATACATACTTAGGGCTTACTCCTGGTTGGGCTCAGTTATCATACCTAGCTGTTCTTCAGAGGACATATGTGGTGTTAGGGATCGAATCCATGTTGGCCGTGTACAAGAAAAGTCCCTTACCCATTTTATTATCACTCAGACTTCTCAACACAGTTTCAGTACTTATGATCAAATGGAGCTTATCCCAGGGATGCAAAGATGATTTACCAAACCAACATATATAATATACTATGAAAATAAAATCAAAGATATAAAACATATAACATTATCAATAGATATTGAGATGTATTTTATAAGTCGCTCCAGCTGGAGCGATAGCACAGCAGTAGGGCGTTCACCTTACAAGCGGCCAACATGGCCGACCCGAGTTCGATTCCTCCGCCCCTCTCGGAGAGAGTATTCGATATGCCAGACACAGTAACAACAAAGTCTCCAATGGAGACGTTACTGGGCCCACTCGAGCAAATCGACGATCAACGGGAGGGCCTTTACCTTTACCTTTTATTTTTGATTCTCAGCTGTTAACCTGATTCACAGCGGGTAGGGCGTTCGCCTTACACGCGGCCAACATGGCCGACCCGAGTTCGATTCCTCCGCCCCTCTCGGAGAGCCCGGCAAGCTACCGAGAGTATTCGATATGCCAGACACAGTAACAACAAAGTCTCCAATGGAGACGTTACTGGGCCCGCTCGAGCAAATCGACGATCAACGGGAGGGCCTTTAGCTTACCTTACCTTATTTTATAAGTACTCAGGAACCAGAGAGATATTACAAAGACTAAAAAGGGGTATGGGATCTACATGCTTCTGTTCTGCATTTGTTCCCAGCACCACAGGTTCCCTGAATGCCTCTGGGTGCAGCCCTAGAGGGCCCCACACAATCAATGTACCTCCCCCAATATATTTTAAAAATAAAATACTTTATAGTTGTTTCCAGAAGATTTAGTAATAAGTAAAGTAAGTAAAGGTCCTCCCATTGATCATCGATTTGCTCGAGCAGGCCCAGTAACATCTCCTTTGGAGACTTTGTTGTTACTGTGTTTGGCATATCGAATACGTCACGGGGAGCTTGCCAGGCTCTGCTGTGCGGGCGAGATACTCTCGGTAGCTTGCCAGGCTCTCCGAGAGGGAAGAAGGATTATAGTTAGAATAAATTTGACCAAGAGATTAAATCTGTATAGCAAAGACTATAAAATGTTGTGAAAAATACATAGTAAAGAGGCATTAAGAGGTGAAAAGTTTTTTCATATACCTGGAAAGAATCACAAATCACAAATCACAAATCATCCTGTTAATCGTCGATTGCCTCAAGAAGGCCCCAGTAACGTCTCCTTCATCCTAGCCCTGAGATTATATTCAAGGCTCTTTAGGAGAATGAGACCCATCATTGTTACTGGTATTTGGCATATTGGGTACAACACGGGGAGTTCGCCAGACTCTGCCGTGTGGGCAGGCTACATTCGATAGCCTGCAAGTTTGTCCAAAGTAGGAATGAGATAATAAGATGTCATAATAGGATGTCCCGCAGCCGCAAATGGAAAGAATAAAGCCAAAATTTCCATTCTGCCAAATTTACTACAAAGATGATGCAAATACATAAAAATTTCCAATAATACTTAATAAAAAAATAAAATTTATGGGTTGGAGAAAGAGCACAGCAGGCAGGGTGCCGGACTGGGTTCAATCCTAGACACTCCATATACTCCCCCAGGGCCAATCAGGAATGATCCCTGAGCACAGAGCCAGGAGTAAGCCCTGAGAACCACAGGGTATGGCCCAAAAACATGAAGAAGAAAATAAAAACATTTAGGTATATATGGAATCACAAAAGACTTCAAATTACTAAAGTAATCCTGAAGGGAAAAAAAGGAAAAATGGAGGGGGCAGAGTTATACTGAAAACACTGAGTGCATGCTTTGCATTTGGGAGACCAGGGTTCCATCTCTGCCATCTTTTGAGCATCACCTAGAATGACTCACAAACGCAAAGCTGGGAATAATTCCAAGTGCCTTCGGATGTGACCCCGAATACACCACACACACATATACACACACAGGTAAAAAAATATGACATTATGTTACCTAATTTCAAATTATTTAATATGGTAACAATAATTAAAAGTATATGGTGGATCATTCACCCAGGGGACGGGAATTGAGGCACACCGCATGAAAACAAAGCTGAAAACAAAGCCACTCCGGGCACTCTTCCTCATTCACTCAGGTACCCACCCCCCCGCCCCCGACTGCAGGGCCCCTTCCTGGAGCTGAGGCCCCTAACACGGCCGTGAGTTATTCTCCCACAACATATCCCATAGGAATCATAAGTTACCCTCTTAGACGGAACTTTCAATAGGTTAGCTTAACCACCAGAAACACATTAGCCAATAATTCATTAAACCCATCTCAATTCATTCTGCACCTCAAGCAGAATAGTAACAGTGAGCGGGAAGGTCTAAACCACACTGGTCACAATGGTAAAGCAACGCAAAAGCCCACCAAGCTTTCTTATTGAAGAGGCTAGCCCAGAAGACACCAATAGTAATGAAGTGCTAGACCACTTCTCTGACAATGAATTTAGAAGGGAGCTACTGAGGATGCTTAGGGAGCTAAAAGAAACAATGGAAAGCAACACCAATAAAAGACAAGAGAATTTGAAGGTAAAAATGAGGAAAATGCAAACGGAAATGTCAGACCTGAAAAACCTGGTAGGAAAATTGAAAAACTCAGTGCAATGCCTCAGCAGCAGATTAACAGCTTCTGAGGACAGAATCAGTGAGCTCAAAGATGAAGTCCAGAGACTTTGCAGAAAAGAGCAGAAAATGGAAAAGAGACTCAAAATTTGGGAACAGATGGCAAGAGAAGATCGTGATGAAGCCAAGAGGGTTAATATAAGAATTATTGGAGTCTCAGGGGGACAGGAAGAAAGCCCTGATGAAGAAGAGACTGTCAAAGACATCATTGCTATGACATTTCCAGAGCTGAAGAAAACATGTGACCACATTCAGGAGGCCTGAAGAGTACCAGCTAGAAGAAATCCAAATAAAAATACCCCAAGACACATCCTGATCAAAATGACCAAAATCTATGATAGAGACAAAATTCTGAAAGCAGCAAGATAAAAAAAAAAAAAAAGAAATTTTCTATCAAGGAGCATCCTTAAGATTCACAGTTGATTTGTCTGATGAAACCCTCATGGACCAAAAACAGTGGTGGAATATAGTGAAAAAACTCAATGAAATAAATGCCTCACCAAAAATGCTTTACCCAACGAGACTCTCATTCGTAACAGAAGGAACAACACACAGTTTCACAGACAAACAACAACTCAGAAACTTCATAGACTCAAAACCATAGTTACAAGAACAACTAAATAGGCTACTTTAAGACAAGACAGGCCCCTCAAATACACCAAATTTCAACAGAAAAATGGGACAAAACCCCATAACAATAATCTCTCTCAACATCAATGGGCTAAATGCACCAATTAAAAGACACAGAATGGCAGGATGGATTAGAAAATTGAACCCAACATTCTGCTGCCTGCAAGAAACACATCTCAATAGTCAGAGCAAACACAGGCTCAAAGTCAAACAACATTGCTGGAAAACAATCCTACAGGCATACAGCTCCCCCCAAAAAGCTAGGGTAGCCATCCTAGTATCAGACCACATTGATTTCAGAGTGAAGAAGGTCACAAGAGACAGTGAAGACCATTTCTTATTGATCAAGGGATCTGTACAACAGGAAGATCTTACAATACTAAATGTATATGCACCTAATGAGGGACCAGCAAAGTACTTAAAACAACTACTCATAGACTTGGAGAAAGGCATTGATAGCAAAACAATACTAGTGGAAGACCTCAACACCGCTTTATCACCTCTTCATAGACCAACCAGACTCAAACTCAGCAAGGACATACTTCATTTGAGGGAAAAAATGGAAGAAAGGGACTTAGTAGATATATACAGGACACTTCACTCTCAAAAAGCTGAATACACATTCTTCTCAAGTGTGCATGAAACATTCTCCAAGATAGACCACATGCTGAGCCACAAAACATACCTCCATAAAATTAAGAAGATAGAGATTCTATCAACAATCTTCTCAGACCATAATGCGTTGAAATTAGAAGTAAATCACACATAAAAACAGAAAACTAAATCAAACACTTAATCTCTTAATCACTTAATCCCCGTTATTCATCGATTTACTCGAGCGGGTACCAGTAACGTCTCCATTCATCCCGGTTGCGTGCTAGCGTAGCCCAATGGTATCTGTTCGTTTTAGGAACATGTAGAGCCTCAAACCGATCATTTAGGGTCTTGACGAAGAAGTCTGACCATCTTATAGGTGGGCGTCCACGTGATCTTTTGATGTCTCGTGGAATCCAATCAGTAATGGCTCTAGTCCAGCGGTTGTCTGTAAACCTCATTACGTGTCCAGCCCATCTGATTTTTGATGTCTTGGCAAATGAGACAGCGTCCCTGATTCTTGAGCGTTGACGAAGATCAGAACTCCGGATTCTATCTCTCATTTGAGTGAATCGTGATATTCCAAGCATAGTTCTTTCGATTCCTCTTTGAGAGACCCGAATAGTGTTCTCATCCTGTTTTCGTAGGGTCCAGGTTTCTGAGGCATATGTTAATGCAGGAAGAATAGTGGAATCAAAGAGATGTGCTCGTCGCTGGAGGTTCTTTGTCCTTTTAGTTATTTCTTCAACCTTCTTGAAGGCATTCCAAGCCGCTCTCTTCCTCCTGCGCAACTCAGGTGCCAGGTCATTCATCATGTTGATTTCTCGACCTAGGTATATATAACTGTTGCATTCGGAGATGGTGGTTCCGGTGAGAGCGAATGGAAATGAAATCAAACATGGAAATTAAACAGTTCACTATTGTCAACGAGTGGGTTAGAAAGGAAATCAAAGAGGAAATCAAAAGATTGATCATTGTATAATTGAAACCCAAGCACAAAATTTGTAAGTCTACAACTGTATCTCATGGTGTCTCACTAATAAAAATTTTTTAAAAATTAAAAAAAAGATTCTCGGAATCTAATGAAAATGAAGACACGAGTTACTAAAACTTAGAGGACACAGCAAAAGCTGTTTTAAGAGGAAAGCTTATAGCTCTATAAGCATTCCTCAGGAAGGAGGAGCGAGCCCACATAAGTAATCTAACCTCACAGTTTAAGAGCTTGGAGAAGGAACAACAAAAGGAGCCCAATCCAAACAGGAGGAAGGAAATAATAAAACTCAGAGCAGAGATTAATGAGATGGAAATCCAAAAAACAAAACGAAAGATCAATGAAACCAAGAGCTGGTTCTTTGAGAAAATAAACAACATCAATAAGCCTCTAGCAAAACTCACAAAGAAAGGGAGAGAGAAAACCCTAATAAACCGAATCAGAAATGAAAAGGGGGTCATTATAACAAAATCTACAGAAATTCAAAGAATCTTCAGGGAATACTTTGAGAAGCTTTATGCCATGGAACATGAAAACCTCGAGGAAATGTATAAATTCCTAGATTCCTACAAACTCCCAAGGCTGAACCAAGAAGACCTGGAATACCTGAACAGATGTATCACCATCAAGGAAAATGAAATGGTAATAAAAAGTCTCCCCAAGCACAAAAGTCCTGGCCCAGATGAATTCACTAGTGAATTCTTCCAAATCTTTAAAGAGGACATACTCCTTTTTAAGCTTTTCCACGAAATTGAAATATCAAAAACACTACCGAACAGTTTCTATGAAGCAAATATAACCATAATACCAAAAGCAGACAGAGATGCCACAAAGAAAGGGAATAAAAGGCCGATATCCCTGATGAACACAGACACAAAGATCCTCAACAAACTATTAGCAAATAGAATAAAACCACTCATCAAAAAGATCATACGTGATGAGCAAGTAGGATCAGATTCATCCCAGGTATACAAGGACGTTTAACATTCAGAAATCGATCAACATAATCCATCATATAACAAAAGAAAAGATAAAAAGCACATGATCATATCAATAGATGCAGAGAAAGCATTTGACAAGATCCAGCACCCTTTTATGATGAAAACCCTCGCCAAAATGGTATAGAGGGGACTTTCCTCAATATAGTTAAAGCCATCTAACACAACCCTACAGCAAGCATCATCCTCAATGGGGAAAAACTGAGAGACTTCCTTCTAAGATCAGGGATGAGACAAGGATGCCCACTCTCTCTACTGCTGTTCAATATAGTACTGGAAGTATTTGCAATAGCAGTTAGGCAAGAAAAAGATATTAAGGGCATTCAGGTAGGAAAGGAAGAAATCAAGCTCTCACCATTCACAGATAATATGATACTATAGTTAGAGAAACCTATAAACTCTATCAAGAAACTCCTAGAAACAATAGACTTGTATTGTAAATTTGCAGGCTATAAAATACACAAAAGTCCATGGCTTTCCTATATGCAAACAGTGAGAAAGAAGAAAGTGACATAAAAAAAATCCCGTTCAAAATTGTGCCCCAGAAAATCAAGTACCTAGGAATCATCTTGACTAAGGAAGTAAAGGACCTGTACAAAGAAAACTATAAAACGCTACTTCAGGAAATAAAAGAGGACATGAGAAAATGGAAAGATATCCCTGTTCATGAATTTGGAGAACTAATATTGTCAAAATGGCAATACATCCCAATGCATTGCAGAAATTTAATGTGATCCCTATAACGATACCCATGACATTCTTCAAAGAAATGGAGCAAACACTCCTGAAATTCATATGGAACAATAAGCCCCCACAAATAGCTAAAGCAATTCTTGGGAAAAAGAAAATGGGAAGAATCAATCTGCCTAACTTCAAACTCAACTACAAAGCAGTAATAATTAAAACAGCATGGTACTGGAACAAAGGCAGAGCTGCAGATCAATGGAATAGGGTTAAATATACTTACATCTCCCCTCAAACATGTGATCATCTAATCTTTGATAAAGGAACAAGAAATGTGAATTGGAGTAAGGAAAGCCTCTTTAACAAATTGTGCTGGCAAAATTGAATGGCTACATGCAAAAAATGGGCTCAAATTTCTGCCTAACACCATGTACAACAGTAAATTCAAAATGGATTAAAGACCTCTACATAAGACTGGAATCCATAAGGTTCATTGAAGACAAAGTTGGCAAAACCCTCCATGACATTGAAGCTAATGGTATCTTCAAAGATGTCACACACCACTGGCCAAGCAAGTGAAAACAGAGATAGACAAATGGGACTTCCTTAAACTAAGAAGCTTCTGCACCTCAAAAGAAACAATGACCAAAATACAAAGACAGTCTACAGAATGGGAAAGAATATTCGCCCAATACACATCCAACAAGGGGTTGATATCAAGGATATACAAAGTACTGGTTGAACTCCACAAGAAGAAAACATTCAACCCCATAAAAAATGGGGCAATGAAATGAACAGAAACTTTCTCAAAGAAGAAATCCAAATGGCTAAAAGGCACATGAGAAAATGCTCTACATCATTAATAATCAGGGAGATACAGATCCAAGCAACAATGAGATTTCATCTCACACCACAGAGACTGGCCCACATCCAAAAGAACAAAAGCAACCAGTGCTGGTGTGGATGTGGTGAGAAAGGGACCTTCCTCCACTGCTGATGGGAATGCTGACCAGTCCAGCCCTTTTGGAAAACAGTATGGACGATTCTCAAAAATTTAGAAATTGAGTTCCCATTTGACCCAGTAATTCCACTCCTGGGAATATATCCCAGAGAGGCAAAAAAGTATAGTCAAAACGACATCTCCATTTGTTTGTTCATTGCAGCACTGTTTACAATAGCCAGAATTTGGAAAAAACCTGAATGCCCAAGAGCAGATAACTGGTTAAAGAAACTTTGCTACATCTACACAATGGAGTACTATGTAGCTGTTAGAAAAGATGAAGTCATGAAATTTACATACAAGTAGCACTATATGGAAAGTATCATGTTAAGCGAAATGAGTCAGAAAGAGAGGGATAGACATAGAAAGATTGCATTCATCTGGGGAACATAAAGTAACAAAATAGGAGACTAACACCCAAGAATAGCCGAGATAAGTACCAGGAGGTTTGCTCCATGGCTTGGAGGTCAGCCACACATGCTAGGGGGAAAGGCAGCTCAGATAGAGAAGGGAGCACCAAATAAAGGGTGTTGGGAGGACCCTCCCAGGATGGGAGAAGCATGCTGAAAGTAGACTATAGACCGAACATGATTGCCACTCAATGCCTCTTTTGCAAACCACAGCACCCAAAAGGAGAGAGAACAAAAGGGAGTGCTCTGCCACAGAGGCAGGGTGAGGTGGGGGGATGGGGGATTAGGAGGGATACTGGGATCCGTGGTGGTAGAAAATGGGCACTTGTGGAGGGATGGGTACTCGATAATTGTATAATTGAAACCCAAGCACAAAAATTTGTAAGTCTTCAACTGTACCTCAAGGTGTTTCACTAATGAAAATTAAAAAAAGTAAATGGTGGAGACAGAGAGAGAGAGAGAGAGAGAGAGAGAGAGAGAGAAGAAAAAGAAAAGTGCTTTCCAAAGAAGAGTGGGGGGGTGATGGGAGGGAATTTTGAGACACTCGTGCTGGGAAATGTACACTGGTGGAGGGATGGATGTTGGAATAATGTATGACTGAAATCCAATCATGAACAGTTTTTTAGTGCTCTAAAAAATAAATAAAAATTCTAAAAATTTTAAAAAAGAAAAAAATCTTATATGGTGTTGGAATAGAAATAGGTAAAGAATGGAAACACAACTGAAATCGCAAAATAAAGCCATCTATCTATCAATATTTAATCTATGACAAAGAGTTTAAGACCATACAATGGAGAAAGAAAAGTATTTTCAGTAAATACCACTGAAAAAAACTGGATAAACACATTCAAAAAATTACTCTGGGCAGTTCCCTAGCTCCATATATAAATGTTAAATGCAAAAGAGATTCAAAACCTTGATACAGATCCCAAACCTTATAATCCATTACATCAGCATTAGGGATATCTTTAGATTTATAACACCAACCACAAAGGAAATAAAAGCTAAGATAATATTTATTAAGCTGAAAAGTAAAATAATAAATAAACAGAGTTAAAAGCCTGCCACTGAATGGTGGAGATATTTTCACATTACACTTCCATAAATTAATATTCAAGGTATGTGAAAAAGGAATACAACAAATAAAAGCAACCAACTCAATCAAAAACAGGCAGATGATTTGAAAAAACTTTTTTCCAAAGAGAATATACATGGCAGTTGAAAAGATGTTCATTACCACTGATTATCAAAGAAATGCAAATCAAAATCACATTGAGATACAACCTCAGACCTGTAAGAATGATGCCTATCAACAGGAACAAAGGAATGTTACAGACTGTGGGGAAAAAAGCAACCCTCATTCACTGCTGGTTGGAATGAAAATTAGTGCAACGATTTTGGAAAACAATACGGAGTTGCCCCGAGCTCCACCAGGAGTAACTCCTGACTTCAGAACCAGGAATAAGTCTTGAGCACTGTTTGGTGTGACCCCAAAATCAAAATAAGTTACCTTGTTATTTAGGTGAAATTTTTCCATTTGCAGTAAAATAGAAGAAATACCAGTTCCAGGGGATTACACAAACTGAAGTAAGAAAATCGATAGAATGGAGTGCTTTTTCTCAATGAAAAATAAAAATCACAATTATTAGGTGATCTTATGTTGTAATACAAGTATATAAAATATAGGAACAAAATAAAATTTAAAAAATTAATAAATCCGTAGGCCCTTTCTCCTAGGGGAAGAAGGTGAGTATGAGAGAAGTACTTAAACAGGCAGGAAAATTTATCTGTTAAAAAGTGTTTAATCCTAAACATTAAGAATGAAGACAAGGTTGGCAAAACCCTCCATGACATTGAAGCTAATGGTATCTTCAAAGATGTCACACCACTGGCCAAGCAAATGAAAACAGAGATAGACAAATGGGACTTCCTTAAACTAAGAAGCTTCTGCACCTCAAAAGAAACAGTGAACAAAATACAAAGACAGTCTACAGAATGGGAAAGGATATTCACCCAATACCCATCCAATAAGGGGTTGATATCAAGATTATACAAAGCATTGGTTGAATTCCACAAGAAGAAAACATGCAGTCCCATCAAAAATGGGGTGACGAAATGAACAGAAACTTTCTCAAAGAAGAAAACCAAATGGCTAAAAGGCACATGAGAAAATGCTCTACATCACTAATCATCAGGGAGATGCAGATCAAAACAACAATGAGATATCATCTCACACCACAGAGACTGGCCCACATCCAAAAGAACAAAAGCAACTGGTATTGGCGTGGATGTGGCGAGAAAGGGACCCTCCTTCACTGCCGGTGGGAATGCCGACTGGTTCAGCCTTTTTGGAAAACAGTATGGATGAATCTCAAAAAATTAGAAGTGGAACTCCCATTTGACCCAGCAATACCATTCCTGGGAATATATCCCAGAGAGGCAAAAAAGTATACTCAAAGTGACATCTGCACTTGCATCTTCACTGCTGCACTGTTCACAATAGCCGAAATTTGGAAAAAAAAAACCCGAGTGCCCAAGAACAGATGACTGGTTATAGAAACTTTGGTACATCTACACAATGAAATGCTATGCAGCTCTTAGAAAAGATGAAGTCATGAAATTTACATACAAGTGGTTCTACATGGAAAGTATCATGCTAAGTGAAATGAGCCAGAAAGAGAGGACAGTCATAGAAAGACTGCACTTATCTGGGGAATATAAAGTAACAGAATTGGAGACGAATATCAGGAATAGTTGAGACAGTAGTTGACCAGGAAGTCTGCTCCATGGCTTGGAAGCTGGCAGCACAGACCGGGGGGAAAGTCAGCTCAGATAGAGAAGGGAACACCAAGTAAAGGATGTTTGGAGGATTCACTTGGGATGCAAGATGCATGCTGAAAGTAGACTATAGACCAAAGACGATGGCCACTCAATACCTCTATTGCAAACCACAACACCCTAAAGGAAAGAGACAGCAAAAGGGAATACCCTGCCACAAAGGCGGGGCGGGGTGGGGAGATGGAATGACTACTGGGGTCATTGGTGGTGGAGAATGGGCACTGGTGGCGGGATGGGTACTCGATCATTGTATAACTGAAACCCAAGCACGAAAGTTTGCAAGTCTACAATTGTACCTCATGGTGTTTCACTGTAGCACTGTCCTCCCGTTGTTCATCAATTTGCTTGAGCGGGCCCAGTAATGTCTCCATCATGAGACTTGTTGTTACTGTGTTTGGCATATTGAATACATCACAAGTAGCTTGCCAGGCTTTGCCGTGCTGGCGAGATACTCTCGGTAGCTTGCCGGTCTCTCCGAGAGGGGTGCAGGAATCGAACCTAGGTCGGCTGGGCCAGCTGCGTGCAAAGCAAATGCCCTACCTCTGTGCTATCGCTCCAGCCCTAGTAAAAAAAAATTTTTAAAAAGAATGTGTGATGAAAATATTAAACAATGCTCAAGCAGCAGGCCCAGTAATGTCTCCATTGGAGACTTTGTTGTTACTGTGTTTGGAATAGCAAATACGGGTAGCTTGCCAGGCTCTGCCATGTGGGCGAGATACTCTTGGCAGCTTGCCAGGCTCTCCAAGAGGGGCGGAGGAATCGAACTCGGGTTGGCCATGTTGGCTGCATGCAAGGCAAACGTCCTACCGCTGTGCTAAACAATGAAAAAACAAAAATTTAAACATACTCCAATGAAAACAAAAGAAAATCCAATGTTCCATGTCTTAATAAGAATTAGAAAAGTAAATAAAAGTAAATTGTGAGCTTTGATTCCTTGACTTACTGATTTTAAGCTTTTTGTCTCATAATTATAAGACGGCCTGTATCACATTCGCAGTCCATAGAAAGAGGGGATATCTGTGCATTTAAGGGCAATTGACAGATTGTGACATTTTCAGGTGCATTGTCCCTCACAGAAGCATGGTCATCTGTGAGGTAAGTTAAGCATCTGAGTAATAGAATTTCAAATGTATGATGTCCTTGATTAAATACCCTTTAATATAATTTTAATTTATCATGTTTTAAAATGATAAAGAAAATTTTGAGAATGTCATGTGTTCTGTACATATCATGTTAAATCTATTTAAAGTGAAGTATATACATTTAGTGGCCACACTAAGAGTTAGCATAGTTGCCCTAGGTATAAATATTGCAGATAGTCATTCAAATGGACGCTTGTTCATGAGAAGTAGTTCCCTTTATGTATATCCTTCTTTTGGATACAGGTGTTTCAAAAATCTGTCTTCAACTTCCTGAATGTTCTTAAAGGGCCCTAATAAGAAGAATCACTTGATATTTCAACTAGAGTATGTGTAATGGTCCCACATGCTTTTAATATTCCATTCCTTACCATAGGGCTGCTCTACCCTATTCCTGTCTCCTTTCGTGGAAGTTTGGGTTACCACTTCTTGCCTTAAGTATTTAGCAATATTTTCCCCCATGATTTTAAACCACAGATTAGATTATTCACATAACATTTAGAATATAATTAATAATATTTTACATTATTTCTCAAGTTTTTTTCATAACTGATGTACAACTAATTTCCTTGTTGTGGGGGGGACCAGAGAATAAATTCAACAGTGAAAGTGGTTTGAGAAGATAAAAAAAATACAAATATATAATATAATGAACAAATTAAAGCACAATGCAGAGGACACTTTTTTAAGTCATAGAGAGCACACGATTAATTAAAATCCTAAAGGGAAAAGAGAAGATTGAAGAAATTGAATTTCTCAACTTTTAACTAGAATACAAAGCTGTTCTAATCAAAAGTGCATGAAAAATGATAGACCTGCACACCAATGGAACTAGGTTGATAATCCTGAGTTAAATCCCCAGATTTATAAATAACTAATTTACATCAAAGTAGCTAAGTACAGAGTGGAGCAAAAAGGTCTCTTCAACAAATTATGTTGAGAAAATAAGATAATTATCTGTTTAAAAAATTAGAGCTGTACAAACATCATACTCAATGGGGATCTTAGGGGGAGAGCCTTCCCCCTAAGATCAGGGACGAGATAAGGATGCCCACTCTCTCCATTACTGTTCAATATAGTACTGGAAGTACTTGCAATAGCGTTTAGGCAAGAAATAGATATTAAGGGCATCCAGGTAGGAAAGGAAGAAATCAAGCTCTCACTATTCGCAGATGATATGATACTATACTTAGAGAACCCTAAAACCTCTACAAGAAACTCCTAGAAACAATAGGCTTGTATAGTAAAGTGGCAGGCTATAAAATCAATACCCAAAAATCCATGGCTTTCCTATATGCAAATAGTGAAATAGAAGAAAGTGACATCAAGAAAACAATCCCATTCACAATTGTGCCCCAAAAACTCAAGTACCTGTGAATCAGCTTGACTAAGGAAGTAAAGGACCTGTACAAAGAAACTACAAAACGCTACTTCAGGAAATAAAAGAGGACACGAGGAAATGGAAAAATATCCCCTGCTCATGAATCGGGAGAATCAACATTGTCAAAATGGCAATACTTCCCAAAGCACTGTACAAATTCAGTGCGATCCCTATTAGGATACCCATGACATTCTTCAAAGAAATGGAGCAAACACTCCTGAAATTTATATGGAACAATAAGCCCCCACGAAGAGCTAAAGCAATTCTTGGGAAAAAGAAAATGGGAGGACTCAATCTGCCTAACTTCAAGCTCTACTAAAAAGCAGTAATAATCAAAACAGCATGGTACTGGAACAAAGGCAGAGCTGCAGACCAATGGAACAGAGTTGAATATACTGACATTTCCTCCCAAACATATAATCATCTCATCTTTGATAAGGGGGCAAGAAAAGTAAAATGGAGCAGGGAAAGCCTCTTTAATAAACTGTGCTGGCAAAACTGGACGGCTACATGCAAAAAAGTGGGCTCAGAACTCTGCCTAACACCATGCACAAAAGTAAGATCAAAATGGATTTATGACCTCAACATCAGAATGGAATCCATAATGTTTATTGAAGACAAAATTGGCAAAACTCTCCATGTTATTGAAGCTAATGGTATCTTCAAAGATGTCACGCCACTGGCTGAGCAAGTGAAAACAGAGATAGACAAATGGGATTATCTTAAACTAAGAAGCTTCTGCACCTCAAAGAAACAGTGACCAAAATACAAAAGACAGCCTACAGAATGGGAAAGGATATTCACCAAATACACATCCAACAAGGGGTTGATATCAAGGATATACAAGGTACTGGTTAAACTCCACAAGAAGAAATTACCCAACCCCATCAAAAAATTGGACAAGGAAATGAACAGAAACTTTCGCAAAGAAGAAATCTGAATGGCAAAAAGGCACATGAGAAAATGTTCTACATCACTAATCATCAGAGAGATGCAGATTAAAACCACAATGAGATATCATTTCACACCACAGAGACTGGCCCACATCCACAAGAACAAAAGCAACCAATGCTGGTGCAGATGTGGCTAGAAAGGGACCCTCCTTCACTGCTGGTGGGAATGCCGGCTGGTCCAACACTTTTGGAAAACAGTATGGATGATTCTCAAAAAATTAGAATTTGATCTGCCATTTGACCCAGCTATAGCACTCTTGGGAATATATCCCAGAGAGGCAAAAAGGTACAGTCGAAGTGACATCTGCAATTGTTTGTTCATTGCAGCACTCTTTACAATAGCCAGAATCTGGAAAAAAACTGACTGCCCGAGAACAGATGACTGGTTAAAGAAACTTTGGTACATTTACACAATGGAGTACTATGTAGCTGTTAGAAAAGATGAAGTCATGAAATTTACATACAAGTGGTACTACATGGAAAGAATAATGTTAAGCAAAATGAGTCAGAAAGAATGGGATAGACACAGAAAGATTGCATTCACCTGGGGAACATAAAGCAACAAAATGGGAGAATATCACCCAGGAGTGGCTGAGATTAGTACCAGGAATTTTGCTCCATGACTTGGAGGGCAGCCACACGTGCTAGGGGAAAAAGAAACTCAGATAGAGAAGGGAGCACTGAATAAAGGGTGTTGTGAGGATCCTGCCAGGGTGGGAGAAGCATGCTGAAAGTAGATTATAGACTAAACATGATTGCCACTCAATGCCTCTCTTGCAAAACACAGGGCCCAAAAGAAAAGAGAGAGAACAAGGGGACATGCCCTGCCACAGAGGCAGGGTGGGATGGGGGAGACGGGGGTGGGAGGGATGCTGGGACCCATGGTGGTGGAGGTTGTGCATGGTGGCGGGATGGGTACTTGATCATTGTAGAACTGAAACCCAACCATAAAAATTTGTAAGTCTATAACTGTACCTCATGGTGCTTCACTAATAAAAAAAAAAGAGTAAGATTAACAAAAAAAAAAAAATTAGAGCAGTAAATCTCACACCGTTCACAAAAATAAACTCAAAGCAGATTAAAGGTAAAGGTAAAGGCCCTCCCATTGATCGTCGATTTGCTCGAGCGGGCCCAGTAACGTCTCCATTGGAGACTTTGTTGTTACTGTGTTTGGCATATCGAATACTCTCGGTAGCTTGCCGGGCTCTCCAAGAGGGGCAGAGGAATTGAACTCGGGTCAGCCATGTTGGCCGCTTGTAAGGCAAACGCCCTACCAGCTGTGCTATCGCTCCAGCCCCAAAGCAGATTAAAGACCTAAAGATTCAACTAGACTCCATAAAATACACTGAAGAATACATTGGCATAACTCTCCAGGAAATTGACCACAGAGGTGTTTTTAATGAGAAAAACAGAGGCAAAGATAACAAAAACAAAAATAAACAAATAGGATTATATCAACTCAAAACATGCTGCACAGTAAAGAAACTAGCTATTAGGACTGTGACAGAACACTACAACAATAGTGGAGAGAAGCATTCAACTGGGAGGAGGAGGGGTAGCTGAGAGGTCATAAGGTGTAGGCATTAAACCCTATCAACAATGTACTAAAAAAAGCATCTCTCATAGAGACAGAATGAAGGGTGGGAGAAAAGTAAGGTGAGATTGGTAGAAGGAAGTAGAGAAGTGATGAAGGAATTGGTGCTGAAACATTGTATGCCTGGAACCCAATCATTAATGTTTTTTAAAGAAACAAGCTTTACACATGAGAAAATTCTCTACATCATTAATCATCAGGGAGATGCAGATCAAAACCACAATGAGATACCATCTCACACCTCAGAGACTGGCCCACATTCAAAAGAACAAAAGCAACCGATGCTGGCGCCGATGTGGCGAGAAAGGGACACTCCTTCACTGTTGGTGGGAATGTCCACTGGTTCAGCCCTTCTGGAAAAAAGTATGGACGATTTTCAAAAAATTAGAAAATGAGCTCCCATTTGACCCAGCAATACCACTCCTGGGAATATATCCCAGAGAGGCAAAAATGTAGTCGAAATGACATCTGCACTTGTTTGTTCATTGCAGCACTCTTTACAGTAGCCAGAAACTGGAAGAAACCTGAATGCCCAAGAACAGATGACTGGTTAAAGAAACTTTGGTACATCTACACAATGGAGTATTATGTAGCTGTTAGAAAGGATGAGGTCATGAAATTTACATACAAGTGGTACAACATGGAAAGTATCATGCTAAGCGAAATGAGTCAGAAAGAGAGGGATAGACATAGAAAGACTGCATTCATCTGGGGGATATAAAGTAACAAAATATGAGATTAATACCCAAGAATAGCTGAGATCAGCACGAGGAGGATTACTCCATAATTTAGAGGCCAGCCAGGTATCCTAGAGGAAAGGGCAGTTCGGATAGAGAAGGGAGCACCAAATAAAGGGTGTTTGGAGGATCCTCCCAGGAGGGGAGATGCATGTCGAAAGTAGACTATGGACTGAACATGTTTGCCACTCAATGCCTCTTTTGCAGACCACAACACCCAAAAGGAAAGAGAGAACACAGGGGATTGCCCTGCCACAGAGACAGGGTAGGAGAGGGGCATGGGGGTGGGAGGGATATTACCCATGGTGGTGGAAAATGGGCACTGGTGGAGGGATGGGTATTTGATCATTGTATAATCGAAACCCAAGCACAAAAAAATTGTATATCTACAACTGTACCTCATGGTGTTTCACTAATAATAAAAAAAAGAAACATGCTTTATTTACATATACGTATATATACATATATATATATATATATATATATATATAACCTACGAAATGGGAGAAAACATTTGCACACAGTATATCAGATAAAATGCTAACATTCACGATATATAAGACACAAAATTCAACAGGAAAACTCCATTAACCCCATTTAAAAAGAAGATAAACAGAATTTTATTCCCCCTTCCCCCCAAAACATACAAATGGCCAAAAGGCAAATAAAAAAGTGCTCACCACTCATGATTAGGGAAATGCAAATCAAAACATTGATATCACAATCTCATGCCTGTGAAAATGGGATATAACAAACAGTTTGGAAACAGCCAGTGTTGGCAAGGTTGTGGTGAGAAAGAAACTCTCATACACTGTAGGTGGAAATATCATTTGCTCCAACCTCTATATTAAGAAATATGGAGATGTATAAAAAAATTAAAACATTTGTAGGAACAATGGTACCACTTCTCAGCATCTACCCTCAAAACATCCATAACCTTCATTTGAAAGACTATCTACATACCTATGGTCATCTCCGCCAATAGTAAAGTATGAAAACAGTTCAAATGCCCAAATACAGAAGAATGGATCAAGATATTGTGATATATACATAATAGACTATCATGCAGCTCTAAGAAAAGATAAAATGCATGTTGCCGCAACAGGGGTGGAACTAGGGAATATCAACTGAATGAAATCAGTCAGAAGAAGAGGGTAAGATACAGAATGATTTCTCTCATATGGGGGGCTTAAAAGTACACAGAAAGATATCAATGAAGGACCAAAGGCAACACAATGGGAGGATTTATCCACACAGCTGAGTCTGTGGGACATGGGGAGATCGAAAGGGAAGGGTGTTTAGATGTGTTTCGGGAGGTAGGTATTAGTGATGAGTGTGGTGTAGGAATTATGTACATGGAAACCATCATTAATAGTTCTGTAAATCAGAGTATCTCAAGAAATAGATTTTTTAAGCAAATAAATTTAAAAGTAAATAAAGACAAAATACAGGAGAAGCAAATGTCCCAGGCAACAGAACTGGAGTGCTGATCCACAAAACTGAGTTTATGAGGCGTGGGGGGCAGGGGCTTTGGGGATCCTGGGTGGGAGAGGGGGCCATGCTAATGGATATGGTATTGAAATGATGTATGCATTAAACCATTATAAACAGTACTGTAAATTATAATACTTTGAAATAGAGTTTTTTAGGATTCCTCACCACTTAAATCATAACATGGCATGGAAAATTTGAAAGAGAAAAGAACTTCAGATTGCTAAAATGTTAATGATTATTTGTCTAATTATAAACCCTATGGAATAAGGGAATCAATCTAGGCTGAAATTAAGAAACCTTCTGCTGATGCCAAAATTTGGATAGTAGGCATGAGTCTGGAAAAAATAAATATATATAGCATTTTGTGCAGAGCTCTTTCCTAAAATTTTATTATGTGACAAGTTAGTGGAGATGCTATAATACATAGTCAATTATCAACTCATTTGAGCACAATATACATGGTAGATAGAGATGTCATTAATCCAGACTTGAAGAAATTGAGAGTAAGTAAGATAAAGAACAGTCTTGTATTTTGTTGTTGTTGTTGTTGTTGTTGTTAGCTTGGTTTGGTTTGGTTTCATTTGGGGACTATATCCAGCATCCAGGGCTTACTTCTGGTTCTACAGACAAGACAAGAATCACTCCTGGTGGGCTTGGGTGGGGTGGGAAAGGGACCACATGGGGTGTCAGCAATTGAACCTGGGTCAACAGCATGCAAGGCCAACACACCCTACCTTCTGCACTGTCATTCTGGCCCCTAAGTCTTTTTTGTACAGAAAATTATAGAATTGGAATTCAATTTTGGGTCACAGGATTGTTCTTTTATGTTCAGAAACATCTCTCTCTCCCCCCCCTCTCTCTCCCATCTCTCTCTCCTCTATTTCTCTCTCTCTCTCACACACACACACTAATAATGACTATATTTATATTTTCTAGCTTGTCTACATGATAAAATATCTCACTTGACCGACCCAAAGTAACATTTAAAAATATTTAAGGAAACCCAACAAATTACTCCAGAATATTTCTGTCCTCTCTAGGCAAATCTGTTATTTTAGAAACACACACACACACACACAGACACACACACACACGTACATAGACCAGATTGGAATTGGTTGTTTAGATTCATCTATCTGAACAAGAATAGTGATTGAAACAAATTATATCAGAAAAAACAAAAGGAATAAAATTGCTGAAACTACAACCTTTAGTTGAAACAGAGAAGCTTAATAAAATTTCTGAAAGAAATGGAAAATCAAAGACATGTTAATTATTAGGGAAAAAATCCTGTCTTTTAAAAATGAGAGAAAGGAAAAAACCAACACAAGTTAATAGAGTAATTATAGCAGAATGCATTTAGTTTTAGAAAAGGTTCTTTGATTATTACAAGACACCACATTATGAAGTTAGAGATTTAATAGTCATCAGCTCATTATAGAATCTTTACCATTCTGTAAATAATTGAAAAACTGAGTCATGCAACTTATTATTTCTTTGATTTTACCACACTGTTTGAAGAGTTACATTCTGGAAAGAATTTGAAATCTGGGCATACCAATCCTGGCAATCTAATTGCTAAAGAAGAAGAATGAACTACTTTGCAATTATATTAAAGGTGAAAAGGGTCCCGAGGAACAAGTCTAACAAAAAAACATGGACTGACATAGGATAAAAGCTCGATGGGTGACAGCCATGATTATTAAGATGTTAAGTCCAAGTTCAAAGGGAGGACAAGATCAACCATATATTTGTTAATCTTTAGACAAGCTAACCACCCTCTACTGAATTTTACTTACTTGACCTTTCTGAACAAGTCATGTCTTTTCTTCTTCCCCAATGTTAAAAAAATCTATCAAATTATTTATTATGTCTCATACCTGGACTTGTCCTTAAGAATTTTGCACCTAAGTTATTATTTTGGCATTGTCAAATTAGAGTAAAATTTATGGCAGAACAACATAAATAGACTCATTCTGGAGTTGTAGATGGTTAATCACCTTATGGAACTCATTAGTTCTAAAAGCTGATTTAACTTACAAGTAAAACTAGATCTCAAGCAACATTTGATGATTCATGGATGACAAATCATAATGGATTATCAAGAAAAAAAGGAGCTCAATAATTATCTGTTGAACTTCATTAGAGATTTAACATAAAATAGAGACTCGAGCTACCCAACGAAATTTGAGTTTCAGAAAAACAGTTATTAATTTTAATATAAACATTTTCCATGTGACTTAGATGTACTAAAAAACATTAATAAGCATGGTCCTCCCATTGTTCATCGATTTGCTCGAGCGGACCCAGTAACGTCTCCATTGTGACACTTGTTACTGTGTTTGGCATATCGAATACGTCTTGGGGAGCTTGCCAGGCATTGTCCTGCGGGCTCGATACTCTCGGCAGCTTGCCAGGCTCTCCGAGAGGGGCGGAGGAATCGAACTCGGGTCGGCCATGTTGGCTGCGTGCAAGGCAAACGTCCTACCGCTGTGCTATCGCTCCAGCCCTAAAAAACATTGTGTATCTGAAAGTTAAAGATACATGCTCTGGGCTCGCTCTTCAAGTCTGTCTTCTCCCTTGAACACGTACCTTGCATGCTTGTTTTTGACTCTGCTCTTTGTGATCTGAGGAAACCTGTATTCTTTCTTGACCATAAACTTCCTGTACCCCCCTCACATCTTTCTAAGTTTCAATTAAAAACTATCACACTTTACAAAAAAGAAAATATATATACATATATGGCTTGGTTTTCATATTTTTTTGGCCTGTTTGTTGTTTAATCAGGCAGTTCTATCTTTATCAGTATAAAGAACCATCTCAGGTGGGTTAGTTTATTGTGGGTAAGAAGGAATGAGAAATGCCTATCTTAAAAATAATCAAGGACATCCAGAGAGATAGTATAGGGGGCAAGGCATTTGCTTTTTATGTCACTGATCCTGACTTCATTTTCAGTACTACATACAGCCAGGGGGCTGGAGTGATAGCACAGCAAGCAGCTGGCCCAGGTTTGATTCCTGGGCCCTCTCGGAGAGTCTGGCAAGCTACTGAGAGTATCCCGCCCACACAGCAAAGCCTGGCAAGCTACCCATGGTGTATTCAATATGCCAAAAACAGTAACAACAAGTCTCACAATGGAGATGTTACTGGTGCCTGTTCGAGTAAATTGATGAACAACGGGAGGATATACAGCCAGGACTATCCTCTGAGGACTGTTGTGTGTGACCGAAAACTCCATCTCTTTCTAAATTCCCTAAATAACTAATCATGGAGGCTTTTATAACAGTGCAGGAGCTTAGAGAGTCTGTTTTACAAGCCTAAGGCCGTGAGTTCAAATTCCTGATGTCCCATATGTGCCAAAAAGGATCCTAACAGCTCTGCTATCTTCATTCAATCCAAGATAGTGCTGCTATCTGTAGTTGGGACTGAAAGTAATTTCCAGGCGCACAGCACAGTTTGGTGTGTGTAAGCACCACAAAATGACATGCAACTCCCAGCAAAAACTGCAACAAAAAAAAGATGTGACGGCACCATAAACAGGAAGTGTGCCCCTTGGTGGATTCGTATGTGAACACACCAGTGACTCCCCCATGATCACCACAAACACAACTTGTGGGCCTCTACTGAGAGTGATCACCTAGGTAAGTGCAAGCGCAAATGACACAACTAAAGGAATTTAAACTTCAGTGAGCACTGAGAGCAAGTGTGCACACATTGCACTGCAATGTAATGCGCAACTTCTGGTAAACAAAACAGCTGAAAATGTGTGAATGCCATAGTCATGCTTGTGCACAGTTCCTAGTCATCACAACAGTAACAATGAACAGAAAGAGGGGAGGGAAACTTTGTTTTAAAGAAACTATCATGCGGGGGTATGGTGCCGCCAGCAGGTCAATCTGTACCTGTGAGGCGAGTGCATCAGCAGCCTGATGGTGCCTTCAGACTTCCAGATACCCCCAAATTGCTGCTGTGCCTTTGGCCAGACCCCAAAACCTTGGGGCAAAGTTTACCAAGAAAGAAAAACGGCCAAAAGTTAGGTATGTGGGAGACACACCCACAAACCACCTCTGGCTCAGCTATATACTTGGAGGCATGGCCTCTCGGGTTCCTGATCGAACTCCTTAATGGCCATGATCCCAGAGACTCAGAAACAAATTTCAAAACCCAACGGCTTTTGGCAGAAAAGCGTCCAGTCCCTGCAGTAGGTTACTGGTGCCAGGCCACCCCAGGTGGGAATAGGTTTTGTGCCTTGGCCTGTTCCCCCTGGTGGCCCGGTGGCCGTCATCCTCCAGAGGCCACTGGATAGTCAGGTTTGAACCCACAGTGACAAGACATGTGGGGTCTCACAAGATGGGGGTGATCCGGCCCTTTCCTCCCCATCCCAACGAGACCCCGAGTCACTGCCCATGAACGGCCTCTCTGGCTCCTGATCAAGCTGTTTAACTGCCATGATCCCAGAGACTCAGGAGCAAACCTTGGAACCCAGCAGGTTTTGGCAGAAATTCCTCCAGATTTAAGTGTTAAAATTTTGAAATTTCAAAATTGTGAGGCCACGACTGCAGCCACACGACATCATATGCTATTCATAACCAGCAATAGAAAACAAATTGTCTACTGTTGCCTTTTCAGCAGATCTGAGTGTTAGGGTAAAATCCCAAATAATAATGGTGGGTCTGGTGTCAAAATATTGAATGTAATCAAAGTAGAGGGAGAGTAATGTGGAAATCATCTGCCCCACTGGTAGGGGGAGGGTGTGGGGTGGGAGTATACTGGGTTTTTTGGCGGTGGAGGATGGGCACTGTTGAAGGTATGGGTGTTTTATTGTATGACCGAGACTTAAACCCGAAAGCTTTGTAACTGCTCTCACGGTGATTCAATAAATAAAATTATAAAAAATGAAAAAAAAGAAACTATCATGAAAGGTCTTTTAAAGAACTCCAAGTCAAGTCTACTTCATTTTTATATTATCACTCTACCACCTCTTAGTGATACTAAAGCAGAACATATTCCCTTAATATTGAGAACTTCTCAGTTGAACAATGGATTTATGGACCACAATGTATAAAATTATGTCTGTCTTTGAAAATTAATGTTTATGTTATCAGATAATACCATTGCATTGTTTTTTTAATTTCATTTTTTCTTCTCCATTGCTTTGTTTTAAGTGCCAAAATTATTTTCTTCTGCCCAACCTCTGCATTTTTAAATGAGTTCCCTACAAGCAGTTCCAGTTGTTTTCCTTAGAATTTATATCCATACTTGTGAATAATATATTTACACTAATTCTTAACTTAGCCACTTCAGACAGTATTTTATGTTATTTTTTATGTTATTTCTGAGCCAATTTGTATACTATAACCGTGAAAGCTTTCTTGGACAAACCTTTCCTAGAGTTTACTCATTGCTTTGGGGATTTTGCTTGATTTCCAAAGTACAAATTATTAATATTTCTCAGACATTCCAATGTCTCTGCACAGAAGTATTGCTCTCGATTTACTCAGATATACCAGTTTCAATTTTTTCTTCCCTAAATATCTTCCTCCCAGAGCTTCCTACTCACGTTGCTTTTTTCTGAACCTTCCATTTAAAGCCCACAACACAACTGACATTCTTGCTCTTTTCTTTGCTATTCTCCTTTGTTGAAGTGTTTATTTCTGAATTCAGTATTTGCTTTTGTTGTATAGTTTACCCATATTTTAAAAATAAGCACACGTCCCAGAATTTTCCTAA
Organism: Sorex fumeus; assembly: GCF_029834395.1. NCBI lineage: Eukaryota > Metazoa > Chordata > Mammalia > Eulipotyphla > Soricidae > Sorex > Sorex fumeus. The sequence continues at coordinate 67,138,799 of NW_026606129.1, forward strand.
TGAAGGCTTCCTGAGAATAACTTTTTATGGCTTGGGGGCCACATCCAGAGATGCAGAGGGATCACTCCTGCTCTTGCTCACTGGACATTATATAGTTCCAGGGATCAAATCAGGGTTAGGAAGTTACCATGCAAGGTAAGTGCCTTCACCTCCATACTATCTCTCTGGCCCTGAAAAATCGATATTTTAATCCTTGCAATTCTAACAATGACATTTATCTATTCTTAGTCCAGAGATGGAATAGATTTTGGCTAAAAAATATTTTTTTCTCAAAATTTTGTAGCTCTGTTACTTCTAAATTCTGCTTCTGGGGCAGGAGTGATAGCACAGCAGGTAGGGTGTTTGCCTTGCACGGGGCCAACCGGGTTTGATTCCTCCATCCCTCTCAGCGAGCCCAGCAAGCTACCGAGAGTATTCCACCCGCACACCAGAGCCTGGCAAGCTCCCCATGGTGTATTTGATATGCCAAAAACAGTTAATGACAAGCCTCACAATGGAGATGTTACTGGTGATTGATGAACAATCACTGCTTGAGCAAATTGATGAACAACAGGACAATGCCACAGTGCTACAGTTACTTCTGCTTTTCTGTTTATGAGAACTCTGTTATCTTGCTGACTCATTATATTCTATGCAATTTATTTTTTGCCCTCTACGAGTCTTTAGAGCTCACTCTTCAATCTACAGGCTCTGCAACATCATGATGTTCTGCCTTTCTGAAGGTCTGTTCCCACTTAATGGACCACAGGTTTGTGGTGGTTTCCTAGAGCTACGGTTGCAATGTATTCCAAACTGCTTTACTCAAAGCACCAGATCTGGAACTTAGCAATCCTGAAATCAAGGTTCTAGCTTCTAGAGGTTCTAAGGGAGAATCCAGTTCATTATGCCTTTCTTTGACTTTCTGGTCTTTGCTAGAAATTCTTGACATTCCTTGGCTTATAGCCTGATCGATCCAATTTCTGTTTCTGTAATTTTATGGCCTTTCCCCCCATTATGTCTCCTCTGTGTCTCTGTATAGTCAAGAATTATTGCTTTTGGACTGGGTCCATGCTGATCCAATATGACTTCATCTAGCCCTAACTAATTACATTCTCCAGCACAATATTTCTGAGTTCACATGCTGAGCTTCTAGGTGAAAATAAATTTGGAGGAAGAGGAATACGCTCCACCACCAACAGTACTCGTGGTTTCCTTTTATTCTGGAACTCACCACCTCTACTCCTTAAATAATTGATACTTTCCTTTCCACTTTTTTCTACCTTTCGTCTCTGAAATTTCTATTCTTTGCATCATGAAATTTTGGAAGTCATCCTTCAGTTTTCTCTATTGTCTATTCATTCCTTTCTTATATGCTCTTTTGGAAACTTTTTACTTTAGTATTTGTTTATATTTATTTCAGCACTTAATTTCAATAGTGTCTTCTTTCGCATATGCACCCCCATCTCCACCCCCATTTTTTACTGCCTCTTGTTCTCACATTATAACGGCAATATATTTTCATATCTCTGAGGATATTAATTACAGTTTGCCATCATAGCTACTTATGTGGCCCAATTTCACTCTTTTTTACTAGAGAGATGAAAATTTCCCTCCCCAAATTAAAGACCTTTCTCATGAGTACGAAGGTACTCTGCTGTTCTTACTTAAAAGTAAGATAGTTAAAAAAAATCTTTGTAAAAATAGGGCTGTTAGTGGGAGAGTCACACTGCAGCTGATTACATAATAAGTCACTTGTAACATTCAGTTTCTAAAGAAAATAAACGTCATCTCTCTTGTGAGGGGCAACTAGGGAAGGGCTTAGCCAACTGGACAAGAAGGAACTCTGAATTTAGGCTCTGAAAGCATCATATTACTTCTTTCCCCCAATCATTTTGTCTCTAAGATGCCACTCATCACCACTGAACTGGATAATAGCAGTAAGCAGAGCTACTGGGTTTTTTATTTGGTTGTTTTTTAAGCAAGAGATTACTATCTTTTTAATATTTAGACATACTGGGTAACACTGTACTCCCATTGTACATCGATTTGCTGAATGGGCACCAGTAATGTCTCCATTATGAGACTTGTCGTTACTATTTTTGGCATATCGAATATACCACAGGGAGCTTGCCAGGCTCTGTCATGTGGGCAGGTTACTCTCAGTAGCTTGCCAGGCTCTCCAAGAGGGAAGGAGGAATTGAACCCGGGTTGGCCCCATGCAAGGCAAATGCCCTACCCACTGTGCTATTAGCAAATTTAAGAAATTCAAGTTCTAACATGCCTGAACTGGTATCAACTGAATCTTCTCCTCAAATGGTGTTTTAAAGGATTATAAGAATGATTCAAGGGACTGGAGCGATAGTACAGCGGGTAGGGCATTAGCCTTGCATGTGGCCAAAATGGGTTCAATTCCCAGCATCCTATATAGTCCCTGAGCACCGCCAGAAGTAATTCCTGAATGCAAAGCCAGGAGTAACCCCTGTGCATCGCCGGGTCTCTCTCTCTCTCTCTCTCTCTCTCTCTCTCTCTCTCTCTCTCTCTCTCTCTCTCTCTCTCTCCTCTCTCTCTCTCTCACACACACACACACGAATGATTCTAAATAGTTTACACTATATAAAGAGGGAAAATATCTCGTTTGCTATTAGAGGTATACCCCACTTTACAGAAGTCTGTATTAATTACACTTTTACCAAAAATCTGTATTAGCACCTGTTTAGCTAATAAAAAGAAATCTGAAGAGTATTTCTGCTTTTACAACTAACCGTGGAAGTCAAATGCAGCATTCGGCATTGGTTTTGCAGTAGACATTTTAGAGGTAGCAGCACCAGAGCACAAAAGGGGTACTGCCAAGCAACAGTCTGAGAACTAATCCCTACACACTGTGCATTTATCTTAGCACAGCTGTTTTTACTCTACATTGATATTATTTCAGTTTTTTGTGTTATTTGGCAGGTTATCTTCTGGATATGGGAATGTTAAACTTCGACATAAATTAATTGCAACTGCTTTTCACTTGAAGATATTTTAGTTCAAAAATGTCAGGTAGTGGAGGGAACTGTAGTCTGCTGAAGCTGCTTCGAAGAATCTAGAACTGATGTCAGTATGCAGTTATAAGCAGAGTTGAGAAATCTCTGAAGGGCTCGGAATGCAACTCTACTTAAGAAACAGCATCTGTTCTAGATTGCGGCTAAGGGGCAATGGCGGTGTGGGGGAGAAGGTGGGGGGAGGGTTGTGGGAGACCACCACGCGCAGGAATCTAATAATTCTGAGCTTGGGTTTCACATTATTTGTTTTCTTACCAACTCTGACCTCCTCTATAACTCACACTGGTTTCCCAATTATTCCTCCCAATCTCTTCCTTGGTCAAAAATATCAGACCACATTGGACACGTCCTAGTCTTAGTTTGAGGTGGGGGAATAAATAATCAAGTAACATGAAGGCAGAGTCGTGAAGCAGAAAGTTTTACTCTTCAAGGGAGAGTAAGTCAGGTATCAAAGAACATCTCGGCCTCCATCAAAGGGTGTACAGGTTTATATTTTTAAAAGTATAAAAGCGGACACAAAGAGATCGTTATGGGATGTAATGGTCCATGACAAAGTGTTTCTTCCAAGGAACTAGATGCCGATATCCACTGAGAAAGATGCTCTAGTGTCAGCAAATGTTTCAGTTCTTTGTCACTTGTGGGATTTGGGCAGCGTTACGGGTCGCTGGGCTCATTTCACTTGAGGAAATATCTGTTCTTGAAAGAGATTTCCTATGCTAATAATGGAATCTAACTCACAAGACTGCATCGTGGATTATCTATTCTCATCTAGTGCCTTCACTCCACAGATACCCAAGATAGAAGGAAACATATGAGCTCCCTGCAAGTGATTGAAAAAAGTGTGACTGGGCAGTGGTGAGGAAAGGGGACTGACAGAATTGTCATAGAGCCTGACTGAAGATTAGGCATTGAGCCCTAGAACACTCATATGGCATGCAACAGAAGCTAGTCCCAATGTGAGAGATCCACCAAGCACAGAACCAGGAGTATCCCCACATAACAACTTTCCCAAACCCAATAATTAGACTTTTGCCATCATGTGTTTTTCTAAATCCCTATAGCCTGGCTTAGTTTCTCCAGTTAATCATTTGTTTAATTCTTTTGTTTGAAATTTCTTCTCTTTCCATAATACTTTCTAAGAGTTCTCAGATGCATATTTTATTATAATAAAATTTTGTTCCTTTGTTTCAATTTTATACTTCATGGACTTATGTAGAGACCACCAATATTTTGATTAATGATATATAAAAGTATTTTACTAATAAAAAATTGTACCTGATCTAAAAATAAATGATGCTGCCCCTCTTTGTAGAGAGATAACTGAACATAATTATTAATAAATAAGTTTGTTTTTCTTATTCCTTCATGTAGTATTCTCGCATCTATATAAATATATGTGTATTTATACATATAAACATATATGGATATATTATAAATATGTGTAGAATTTATGTAGAATATATATACATACATATATAGAGAGGAAGAGAATAGTAGAATGTAATTACCAAAACTCTTAATAAAGTCTAATAGTTGTTGTCTCTTAAAAGTACTATTAAAGTTAAACTTTAGTTTTCTATCTTTTAAAATAAATTTATTTCTTAAACAATTTAAAAAAGCAATATTGTCTTTATTTAGGTAAGAAGTAAATTGATTATGTGTCAGATAATAAATATAAAAGGTCTAAATAGAATGCAAAGAATTTTAAAAGAAAAAATTCTAATAGAGAATAAAGCTCTAAAAATACTCACTAGCCAAGGATAACACTTCTTATATGACATTACTAAAATAAGAAAACAGAGGTCCTAAATGTACTTCATAAGCATGAAAAAATAAAGATAAATGTAATGAAAAATACAGATAATGAGGGGACAGGCACGGAGGCCCAGCTCTGGGCAACCAAGCTGAATGGCTCCTATTCCAACCAGGTACAGCCCGCCCCCAAGGGCCTGGGACCCTCTGTGTGCATGCACAGCTAGCTCCACCTCCTAGAAAGCCGGTTTCACCCCTGATCTGCACGGGATGGGCACGGAGGCCCAGCTCTGGGCAACCAAGCTGAACGGCTCCTATTCCAACCAGGTACAGCCCACCACCAAGGGCCTGGGACCCTCTGTGTGCATGCACAGCTAGCTCCATCGACATTCCCACTCCTCGCTCAGTGCCAGGGACTCTTTCCGGAGCCACGGCCGCTAATGCAGCCGCGAAATATTTTCCCACTACATATGCCATAGGAACCATAAGCTACCTTCTTCGATGGAAACTTCTCTAGTTTAGCTCAGTCACTAGAAACACAGTAGCCAATAACTCATAAGCCTATCTTAACTCACACTGCATATCAAGCAGAATAGTAACAGTGAACGTTAAGGACTAAACCACAGTTTTCACGATGGTAAAGCAACGCAAAAGCCCACCAAACTTTCTTATTGAAGAGTCTAGCCCAGATGACACCAACAGTACTGCAGTGTTAGACAACCTCTCTGACAAGGAATTCAGGAGGGAGCTACTTAGGATGCTTAGGGAACTAAAAGAAACAATGGAAAGCAATGCCAATAGAAGACAAGAGTATTTGAAGGCAGAAATGAGGAAAATGCAATCAGAAATGTCAGACCTGAAAAATCTCGTAGGCGAATTGAAAAACTCAGTGGAAGGCCTCAGCAGCAGAGTAACAGCTGCTGAGAACAGAATCAGTGAGCTCGAAGATGAAGTTCAGAGACTCTCCAGAAAAGAGCAGAAAATGGAAAAGAGACTCACAATTCGGGAACAGATGGCAAGAGAAGATCGTGATGAAGACAAGAGGGGTAACATAAGAATTATTGGAGTCCCAGAGGGACAGGAAGAAAACCTTGATGAAGAAGAAACTGTCAAAGACATCATTGCTACAACATTTCCAGAGCTGAAGAAAACTTGTGACCATATTCAGGAGGCCCGAAGGGTACCAGCTAGAAAAAATCCGAATAAAAATACCCCAAGACATATTATGATCAAAATGACCAAAACCTTAGACAGAGACAAAATTCTGAAAGCAGCAAGATCGAAGAAAGAAATCTCTTACAAAGGAGCATCCTTAAAATTCACGGCTGATTTTTCTGATGAAACCCTTATGGCCCGAAAACAGTGGTGGGACATAGTGAAAAAAGTCAATGAAATAAATGCCTCCCCAAAAATACTTTACCCAGAGAGACTCTCATTCATAATAGAAAGAACAACACACAGTTTCACAGACAAACAACAGCTCAGGAACTTCATAGACTCAAAACCGTGGTTACAAGAACAACTAAATGGGCTACTTTAAGGCAAGAAAGGCCCCTCAAATACACCAAATTTCAACAGAACAATGGGACAAAATCCCATAACAATAATCTCTCTCAATGTCAATGGGCTAAACGCACCAATTAAAAGACATAGAGTGGCAGGATGGATTAGAAAATTGAACCCAACATTCTGCTGCCTGCAAGAAACACATCTCAATAGTCAAAGCAAACAGAGACTCAGAGTCAAAGGCTGGAAAACAATCCTACAGGCAAACAGCTCCCATAAAAAAGCTGGGGTAGCCATCCTAATATCAGATCACATCGATTTCAGAGTGAGGAAGGTCATAAGAGACAGTGAAGGCCATTTCTTATTGATCAAAGGATCTGTACAACAGGAAGAACTTACAATAATAAATGTATATGCACCTAATGAGAGACCAGCAAAGTACTTAAAACAACTACTCATAGATTTGGAAAAAGACATCAACAGCAACACGATACTAGTGGGAGACTTCAACACTGCTTTGTCACCTCTTGATAGATCAACCAGACTCAAGCTTAGCAAGGACATACTTCATCTGAGGGAAACAATGGAAGAAAGGGACTTAGTAGATATATACAGGACACTTCATCCACAAAAAGCTGAATACACATTCTTCTCAACCGTACATGGAACATTCTCCAAGGTAGACCACATGCTGAGCCACGAAACATGCCTCCAAAAAATTAAGAAGATAGAGATTATATCGACAATCTTCTCAGACCATAATGCGCTGAAATTAGAAGTAAATCACATACAAAAACAGAAAACTAAATCAAACACCTGGAAATTAAACAGTGCTCTACTGAACAATGAGTGGCTTAGACAGGAAATCAAAGAGGAAATCAAAAGATTCCTAGAAACGAATGAAAATGAGAACACGAGTTACCAAAACTTATGGGACACAGCAAAAGCTGTGTTAAGAGGAAAGTTTATAGCTCTACAAGCATTCCTCAGGAAGGAGGAGCGAGCACACATAAGTAACCTAACCTCACAGCTTAAGAGCTTGGAGAAGGACCAAAAAAAGGAGCACAACCCGAACAGGAGAAAGGAAATAATAAAACTCAGAGCAGAGATTAACGAGATGGAAACCCAAAAAAACAATCCGAAAGATCAATGAAACCAAGAGCTGGTTCTTCGAGAAAATTAACAAGATTGATAAGCCTCTAGCAAAACTCACAAAGAAAGGGAGAGAGAAAATCCTAATAAACCGAATCAGAAATGAAAAGGGGGTCATTACAACAGAAACTACAGAAATTCAAAGGATCCTCAGGGAGTACTTTGAGAAACTGTATGCCACGGAACATCAAAACCTCGAGGAAATGGATAAATTCCTAGACTCCTACAGACTCCCAAGGCTGAACCAACAAGACATGGAATACCTGAACAGACCTATCACCATCAAGGAAATTGAAATGGTAATAAAAAGTCTCCCCAAGCACAAAAGTCCTGGTCCGGATGGATTCACTAGTGAATTCTTCCAAATCTTTAAAGAGGACTTACTCCCAATCATCTTTAAGCTTTTCCACGAAATTGAAATATCCAAAACACTTCCAAACAGTTTCTACGAAGCAAATATCACACTGATACCAAAAGCAGACAGAGATACCACAAAGAAAGAGAATTACAGACCAATATCCCTGATGAACACAGATGCAAAGATCCTCAACAAACTACTAGCAAATAGAATCCAACTACTCATCAAAAAAATCATATACCATGACCAAGTAGGATTCATCCCAGGGATGCAAGGATGGTTCAACATTCGGAAATCAATCAACATAATCCATCATATCAGCAAAAGAAAAGATAAAAAGAATATGATTATATCAATAGATGCAGAGAAAGCATTTGACAAGATGCAGCACTCTTTTATGATGAAAACCCTAAACCCTAGCCAAAATGGGTATAGAGGGGACCTTCCTCAACATAATTAAAGCCATCTACCACAAGCCTACAGCAAGCATCATCCTCAATGTGGAAAAACTGAGAGCCTTCCCTCTAAGATCAGGGACGAGACAAGGATTCCCACTCTCTCCACTGCTGTTCAATATAGTACTGGAAGTACTTGCAATAGCGATTAGGCAAGAAAAAGATATTAAGGGCATTCAGGTAGGAAAGGAAGAAATCAAGCTCTCACTATTCGCAGATGATATGATACTATACTTAGAGAACCCAATAACCTCCACCAAAAAACTCCTAGAAACAATAGACTCGTATAGTAAAGTTGCAGGCTATAAAATTAATACCCAAAAGTCCATGGCTTTCCTATACGCAAACAGTGAGAGAGAAGAAAGCAACATGAAAAAAACAATCCCGTTCACAACTGTGCCCCAGAAAATCAAGTACCTAGGAATCAGCTTAACTAAGGAAGTAAAGGACCTGTACAAAGAAAACTACAAAACGCTACTTCAGGAAATAAAAGAGGACATGAGGAAATGGAAAGATATCCCCTGCTCATGGGTCGGGAGACTTAACACTGTCAAAATGGCAATACTACCGAAAGCATTGTATAAATTCAATGCAATCCCTATCAGGATACCCACGATATTCTTCAAAGAAATGGAGCAAACACTCCTGAAATTTATATGGAACAATAAGCCCCCACGAATAGCTAAAGCAATACTTGGGAAAAAGAAAATGGGAGGAATCAACCTCCCGAACTTCAAACTGTACTACAAAGCAGTAATAATTAAAACAGCATGGTACTGGAACAAAGGCAGAACTGCAGACCAATGGAACAGGGTTGAATACACTGACATCTCCCCTCAATCATATGATCATCTAGTCTTTGATAAAGGTGCAAGTAATGTGAAGTGGAGTAAGGAAAGCCTCTTTTTAACAAATTGTGCTGGCATCACTGGACGGCTACAAGCAAAAAAATGGGCTCAGAACTCTGCCTAACACCGTGTACAAAAGTGAGATCAAAATGGATTAAAGACCTCAACATCAGACCAGAAACTATAAGGTATATTGAAGAAAAAGTTGACAAAACCCTCCATGACATTGAAGCTAATGGTATCTTCAAAGATACCACGCCACTGGCCGAGCAAGTGAAAACAGAGATAGATAAATGGGACTATCTTAAACTAAGAAGCTTCTGCACCTCCAAAGAAACAGTGACCAAAATACAAAGACAGTCTACAGAATGGGAAAGGATATTCGCCGAATACACATCTGACAAGGGGTTGATATCCAGGATATACAAAATACTGGTTAAACTCCACAAGAAGAAAACATCCAACCCCATCCAAAAATGGGGCAATGAAATGAAAAGAAACTTTCTCAAAGAAGAAATCCGAATGGCAAAAAAGTACATGAGAAAATGCTCTACATCATTAATTATCAGGCAGATGCAGATCAAAACCACAATGAGATACCATCTCACACCTCAGAGACTGGTCCACATTCAAAAGAACAAAAGCAACCGATGCTGGCGCGGATGTGGCGAGAAAGGGACACTCCTTCACTGTTGGTGGGAATGTCGACTGGTTCAGCCCTTCTGGAAAAAAGTATGGACGATTTTCAAAAAATTAGAAAATGAGCTCCCATTTGACCCAGCAATACCACTCCTGGGAATATATCCCAGAGAGGCAAAAATGTATAGTCGAAATGACATCTGCACTTGTTTGTTCATTGCAGCACTCTTTACAATAGCCAGAAACTGGAAGAAACCTGAATGCCCAAGAACAGATGACTGGTTAAAGAAACTTTGGTACATCTACACAATGGAGTACTATGTAGCTCTTAGAAAAGATGAAGTCATGAAATTTACATACAAGTGGTACAACATGGAATGTATCATGCTAAGCGAAATGAGTCAGAAAGAGAGGGTAGACATAGAAAGATTGCATTCATCCGGGGGATATAAAGTAACAAAATATGAGATTAATACCCAAGAATAGCTGAGATCAGCACCAGGAGGATTACTCCATAGCTTAGTGGCCAGTCGGGCATTCTGGAAGAAAGGGCAGCTCAGATAGAGAAGGGAACACCAAATAAAGGATGTTTGGAGGACCCTCCCAGGAGGGGAGATGCATGTCGAAAGTGGACTATGGACTGAACATGTTTGCCACTCAATGCCTCTTTTGCAGACCACAACACCCAAAAGGAGAGAGAGAACACAGGGGATTGCCCTGCCACAGAGGCAAGGGGGGATGGGGGATGGGGGTGGGGGGGATATTATCCATGGTGGTGGAAAATGGGCACTGGTGGAGGGATGGGTATCTGATCATTGTATAATCAAACCCAAGCACAAAAAATTGTAAATCTACAACTGTACCTCATGGTGTTTCACTAATAAAAAAAAATTTTTAAAAATACAGATAATGAAAAGCCAAGATGAAAGAAGTTATTTGCAATACTTCCATATTGCGTATACCAGTACTAGTGTATGCAATGTGGGAAAGTATTCAGATTAAGAAAAAAAGGTAATTGATATTTTCCCTTCCAATGTTCCTTGTTATGGATCTACCTTGAGTTTTCCATAATATTACTCCAACTCAGATCACTCTTTTGCATAAAAATCCATTAAATAAATTAAGTTACCAATTTGATCAATTTTATTTTTCAAAATGGAAATAATGCATGAAATCCCACATTTAGTGCAGAAAAGAGAGTGTGAAGGCCCAAATTTCATGTGAAAACTCACAAATACTCAACTTCCTAAAACACTCTATAGTTGGTAGTACTATTGAATATAATCACAAGTGCCATAGCAAAATGAATCCAACAATACATTTAAAGTATTATATACCCAGATCTAGTGAGATTTATCCCAGGAAAACAAGGATGGTTTAATATATACAAATAAATGCCATATCAATACAGAAAATACTAAAGTTACATTATCATACCAATAGATTAAGGAAAAGCATTCAACAAGATCGAGTTCCAAGTTATGAAAAACTCTCAAGAGAATGGGAATAGATAGAATTTTCCTCAATATAGTAAAAGCCATTTGTCACAAACCCATAGTCAACATGCTCCTCAATAGTGAAAAAATAAAAAGCCTTTCTTCTTAACGTGACAAAAGATGTCCATTCTCATCATTATTATTCAATATAATTTAAAAGTACTTGCCATATTAGGCAATAAAGAGACATTTGATGGGTTCAAATCGGAAAAGAATAAATTAAACTATCACTATTGCAAATGACATGGTATTGTATATAGAAATCCCTAAAGACTCCACTAAAAATTTCCTAGAAACAATAGACTTATACAACCAGGTATTAGGCTATAAAGACAAAACACAGGGCTGGGGGGTGTTTTAATTGGGGGAAACTGGGGACACTAGTGCTGGGAAAAGTAACTGATGGAGGGATGGGTGTTGGAACACTGTATGACTGAAACCTAATCATGAACATCTTTGAAAGTATCTAACTTACAGTTATTCTTTTTTTTTTATGTAGAAGTACTGCTATTTATTCAGCCACTGATTAGCTAATTGAATTGGGCATGAACTCCACCTTACTTTTTATTTTCATAGTTTTATATATTTATTTATTTATTTATTTTTCTTCTTATATTTGTTTATTTATTGAATCACTGTGGGAAAAGTTACTAAGTTTTCAGGTTTAAGTTTCGATCATGCAATGATCAAACACCTTTCCCTTCACCAGTAATTTTTCACCACCAAGAACCCCAATATACCCCCTCCCACCCCTGCCAATGCCTGTGAGGCAGATGATTTCCACTTAACTTTTCTCTACATTGATTACATTCATTATTTTGACGAAAGATGCACCATTGTTGTTTAGAATTTCTCTCCCAACAATCAGAATTGCTGAAAAGGCATTGTGAAATACTTTGTTTTCTAGAGCTGGTTATGAGAATCATATAATGATTTTGGATTTTTGCAAGGAGCCAGATAATTATGAGATTGGCTTCTGTGCGTCTGGTGCTATGGCCGTGCCGGAGAGCCGCTCCTGGGGGGCAAATTGTGACCTTGGTAGGGCGTGAAGGACGAGCTAGTACCAACCCCCCTTCCCATGAGACTGCAGTTGCCCCGTCACCACTGGCTCATACTTGCTTTCCTATAAGCTCTGAGGTGGTGGCCACCCTGCTTTCAGGGGGGAGAAAGGTGGAAGGAAGCAACACCCTTTCCCTCCCAGGGAGGCATGGCGCTGTAGTTTAACACATGGTCCATTCATTTTACTGCCCCAAGCTGCCAGGCTCTGGATTAAGTCCTTTTGCCTCTGGAGCCATGGCCATAACAGAGAGCCACTCGTGGGGGGCAACTTGTGACCTCGGTAGGGCGTGAAGGACAAACCGGTACCACCCCCTTTCCCATGAGACTGCAGTTACCCCATCACCACCGGTTCATACCTGGCTTTCCTATAAGCTCTGAAGCGGCAGCCACCTTGCTGCCAGGAGGTGGGGGGGGAGAGGGGGAAAGGCTAAAGGGAACAACACCCTTTCCCTCCTGGGGAGGCATGGCGCTGTAATTTAATGCAAGGTCCATTCACTTTTCTGCTGCAAGCAGCCGGGCTCTGGATTAAGTCCTTTTGCCTCTGGAGCCATGGCCGTGACGGAGAGCCGCTCGTGGGGGCAACTTGTGACCTCAGTAGGGTGTGAAGGATGAGTCGGTACCACTCCCCTTCCCATGAGACTGCAGTTGCCCCATCACCGCAAGCTCATACCTGGCTTTCCAATAAGCTCTGAGACGGTGGCCACCTTGTATGCAGTTCAGATGTATTTCTGCCAAAAGCCGCTGGGTTTCAAGATTTGTTTCTGAGTCTCTAGGATCATAGCCATTAATCAGCTAGATCAGGAGCCCGAGAGGCCGTTTCTAGGCAGCAACTCGGAGTCTTGCTGGGATGGAGAAGAAAAGGCCGGTTTCACCCCCATCTGGTGAGGCCCCATGTGTCTCGTCACTGCAGGCCCAAACCTGACTGTCCAGTGGCCTCTGGAGAATGGCAGTCACTGGGCCGCCAAGGAGAACATGCCAGGGCACGATACCTATTCCCACCTGGAGTAGCCCAGCCCCAGTAACTTACTGCAGGAACAGGATGCATTTCTGCCAAAAGCCTTTGGGTTCCAAGATTCGTTTCTGAGTCTCTGGGATCATAGCCATTAAGTAGTTCAGTCAGGAACCAGAGAGGGCTTGCCTCCAATTATATAGCTGAGCCGGAGGTGGTTTGTGGGTGTGTCTCCCACACACCTAACTTTTGACCATTTACTTTCTTGGTAAACTTTGCCCCAAGTTGTTGGGGTCTGGCCAAAGGCACAGCAGCAATTTTGGGGTATCTGAAAGTCTGATGGTGCCATCAGGCTGCTGATGCACTCGCCCCACAGATACAGATTGATGATTAACCTGCTGGCTGCACCATACCCCCTCACAGTTATTCAATAAAATAAATAATTTTTTTTAAAAATAAAATACTAAAATAAATCAATACACAGAAATCTGTGGCATGTCTTTGCACAAAAAAGTGGAGTAGAAGAGAGAAAAGTGTATTTTTAATCCTGTTCATAATTGTGCTAAAAAATTTAGCACTTGAAAATAATATGACCAAGGTAGTCATGTAAATAAACTATAAATCACAATAAAAGAAATAGAAGAACAAACAAGGCATGAATAAAGAAGCTGTTGTACAAATATACAAAAGAACACTAGTCAGCTATAAGAAAAGATGAAATGTGTAGTTCACTGCTATGTAGCTGAAACTAGAGGGAATCATGCTGAGAAGTGAGTCAGAGAGAGAGGATCAGCGTAGAATGATTTCTCTCCTGTGTGGAATATAAAGAAACATAGTATGAGAATAACAAAATAGTCAATGGGAACAAACTGAACGTTTGTTGCACAGGACTTAGCTAGGTAAGGACTGGGGGAGTGTGGAGGTTCTGTGGGAGGTGACCTGGAGAAAAAAAATTAGCAAAGGAATACTGACACTCAGGTGATGAGTCTGGTGTTGGAACACTGCATACTTGAAACATTACTATTGAACAGTATTCTAAATCACAGTGTCCAAATAAAAATTATAGCAAGTTGTATCAGCAAGCAGTATCACCTGGTCTCTCAATCATTAAAGAGTGTAGCTCCAGAGGCTCCAATTAACATCCAAGTGGGCAGAGTAGTCGAGGGCACCACAGGACTCAAGCAGCCCTGCATTCTCAGGCCCTTGCACTGAATTACCACTCAGTTGGCTAAGAAGCACCAGAATGGCCCCTAGGTCACTAAAAGTCAAACTAGCAGTATTTGAGGGTGACACGATACATTAAAAAAAAGTTCTAATGATATCACACCGTTTTCTCTGAAATAATAACACTAGGCCATAAAATCAATACACAGAAGCATATTTAATTTTATATGCAATCAACAATGAAAATGATGAACAATAACGTATACTGGTTAAATAATGGGTGTTGTAAAACTGTATAACTGAAACTCAATCATGAACAACTTTGGAATTGTATTTCTCCTGGTGATTTTTAAAAAATAATTAAATAACTAAAATAGAATACCACTTATGCCAAAAAATCAATTTAGGAATCAATTTAGCAAAAGAAGTGAAAAACTCATTTAGTGAAAATTTTAAGTCACACAAAAAATAGAAGGCACAGGAAATGCAAACTTGTTCCTTGTCCATGGGTTAGACGAATCACCATCTTTAAAACACTATACTGATTCAATACAATCTTCATCAAGATCCCCATGACATTTTTCAGAGACATAAAACAGTCATGGCAAAATTTGCATGGAACCATAAAATTTTCCGAACAGTCAAAGATATTCTGGGGGAAAAAAGGGAAATTGGACTGATTTCTTCCCCTAACTCTAAACTATATAATAAAGCCATATTAATCAAAACTTTATGGAACTAGAATAAAGACAGAGCCTCAAAACTAACGGAATAGAAAGCCCAAGGTAAAACCTGTATGGACAGTTAATTTACAACACAGGAGCTGGATGCATTAAATAAAGCAAAGAAAACCTCAACAAATGATCTTTGCAACATGCAAATGAAATGAAGCTGGACTCCCTATCTTAGACATACATAAAAATTAATTCAATGGGTCAGAGATATGATATAGGAGATAAGGTTGGCTGGTTCAATCACTGGCACCATATATGGTCCTCTGAGTACCAACACAGAACCAGGAGTAAGCACAGAACAAGGAGTAATCAGTGAAAGAGGCCCTAACCCCACCTCCCCACAAAATTAACTTAAAATGGATCAATTTCCATTTAGATTGAGATTGGGTTCCCTGGGAGAGGGAGATGTTACCTTGTTTAATGGTGAGGTATTAGGATTATATCCATGAGAAACTATTATTAATAGTATTGTAAACCAATAGCCAGAAACTGGAAGAAACCTGAATGCCCACGAACAGATGACTGGTTAAAGAAACTTTGGTACATCTACACAATGGAGTACTATGTAGCTGTTAGAAAAGATGAAGTCATGAAATTTACATACAAGTGGTACAATATGGAAAGTATCATGCTAAGCGAAATGAGTCAGAAAGAGAGGGATAGACATAGAAAGATTGCATTCATCTGGGGGATATAAAGTAACAAAGTATAAGATTAATACCCAAGAATAGCTGAGATCAGCACCAGGAGGATTACTCCATAACTTAGAGGCCAGCCGGGTATCCTAGAGGAAAGGGCAGCTCAGATAGAGAAGGGCGCACCAAATAAAGGATGTTTGGAGGATCCTCCCAGGAGGGGAGATGCATGTCGAAAGTAGACTATGGACTGAACATGTTTGCCACTCAATGCCTCTTGTGCAGACCACAACACCCAAAAGGAGAGAGAGAACACAGAGGATTACCCTGCCACAGAGACAGGGGGGATGGGGGAATGGGGGTGGGAGGGATATTATCCATGGTGGTGGAAAATGGGCACTGGTGGAAGGATGGGTATCTGATCATTGTATAATTGAAACCAAAGCACAAAAAATTGTAAATTTACAACTGTAAAAAAAAATAAAATAAAATAAAATAAAGGGAAAAAAATAGTATTGTAAACCAAATAAAAATTAATTAAATCAAATTTAATTTTTAAAAATGAATTAAAGTCCTTAATATTCGACCAAAACGTATAAAAATGCATCCAGGAAAAGCAGGCAGATATTGCCCTCTCCATAATAACCTCTAGGGTTAGTCATTGATTCAGTGCCACCAGCAAAAAACAAGAAAAAATCAAAAATGAACAGAGCTGGGACCACGGCTCCTGCCCCCCAGCCCCGCACCTTTTCCCACAGAACCCGACACCCTCCAGCGGGGGACACCTGCCGCAGCAGCTCCGTGGGACTGTCCATCGTCCCTCCTCCATTCCAGGATCCTCCGTGGGAGAGACCCTGGGAGGGGCCGGGAGTGTGGCCACTATGTAGGGGGTGTGGCCTCCCAGAAGTGGGCGTGGGCTTCTCCTGGGTGGCCGCAGTTATATTTCCCAATCCGAGCACTCAGGACTTTCAACCCATACTTTGTCGCCTAATACCAACCAAAAATTTCTGACCACTTCTACTACAATACAACAACATCCCACTCGCCTACTCCATTTCTAACAAAAGACCAGTATGAAATAAGCTGCACAGGTTCAATACTAAAAAACACCTCCTCCAAAGCTTCACTCAATTTCGGTTATAAAACAAAGCATAATGCCTGATTGAGAAGAAGGTCGGACTCTTGAAAGGGAGAAGGGTGGCTACCATCGACCAACCTTATCCAAAATCCTTTCCCACGATAAGAGGGAACAGTACCTGTGATTTCAGGGTTCTACCTCTAGGCAACCAAAACAACATGAAGAAACAGCGCAAATCTCCACTACAAGGAGAATACGAAGAAAAGAATCCCGAATCCTAAACCGAGGTTCTCCACAATTCTGCTCTCTTCGATAAAGAATTCCAGGATCAAATGCAGAGGGTGTTCAAGGATCTACTCAAAGAACCAATGGAAGAGATATCCAGAAAACTAAAAGAAGAAATGAAAGAAACAATAGAACAGATAGTCAAGAAAATACAGGAAGAAATAAGAGCAGAAATTAAAAAGCTACAAAAAGAAGTGTCACAAATAAAGGATTCAGTAGATGGAATTAAAAAGTCAGTAAGTGCCCTTATCAATAGGATAAGTGCAGCTGAAGAGAGGATCAGCGAGCTTGAAGATGAGCAACAGAAATCCCACAGGGAACAACAAGCAATAGGAAAAGACCTCAAAATGGGCCTAAGGAGAATGAGAGACCTAGGGGATGATGCCAAGAGGAACAACATTAGAATCATTGGAGTACCAGAAGGACAGGGAGGCAACCCCAATGAAAAAGCTACAGTCAAAGAAATCATTGCTGAAAAGTTCCCAGAGTTAAGGAATGCAGACATCCAGATCCAAGGAGCCAGAAGGGTACCAGTTAAAAAAGACCCCAGAAAAAAACACTCCAAGGCATATCATAGTCAGAATGATGGATGCTGTGGACAGAGACACAATATTACAAGCAGCAAGGTCAAAGAAGGAAATTACATACAAAGGAGCACCCCTTAGATTCACAGCAGACATATCAGAGGAAACCCTTCAAGCCCGAAGGCAATGGTGGGATATAGTGAAAAAACTCAATGAAATGAATGCCTCACCAAGAATACTCCATCCAGCTAAACTCTCACTCAAATTCGATGGAACAACACACCACTTTGTAGATAAACAACAGCTCAGGAACTTCATAGACTCAAAACTAAATCTAAAAGAAAGACGAAAGGGAAAGATAACAATGAAAACACGTATAAACACAACCTACAGAAAGATGGCACAAAACCCCATGACAATAATCTCTCTTAATGTCAATGGTCTAAATGCACCTACCAAGAGACACAGAAACTGAAACCAACATTCTGCTGTTTACAAGAAACTCAACTAAACAATCAGAGCAAACACAAACTCGAAGTTAAAGGATGGAAAACAATCCTGCAAGCAAACAGCTCCCTCAAAAAAGCTGGGGTGGCCATACTAGTATCCGACAACATTAATTTCAGGCTGAAAAAGATTAGAAAGAACAGCGAAGGCCATTTTCTCTTCATCAAGGGATACGTACAACAGGAAGAAATCACACTCTTAAATGTTTACACACCTAACGAAGGAACAGCTAGATACTTAAAAAAACTGCTAACAGATTTTAAGGAAGACATTGATAGCAACACATTAGTAGTTGGAGACTTCAACATTGCTTTATCATTTCTGCATAGATCAACAAGAACAAAACTCAGCAAGAACATTGGCTTTGAATGAAGAAATAGAAGAGAAAGGGCTTATATACCTATACAGGGCTTTACAACCCCAAAACAAAGAATACACATTCTTCTCCAGTGCACACGAAACATTTTCCAAAATAGACCATGTGCTAGGCCACAAAACATATCTCAATAGAATCAGGAAGATAGAAATAGTATCAGCCATCTTTTCAGACCACGATGCGCTGAGGATAGAAGTGAATCACACACAGACACGGAGAACCAAATCAAACACCTGGAAACTAAACAACTCACTGCTAAACAACCAGTGGGTCAGGAAGGAAGTCAAGAACAAAATCAAAAGGTACCTGAAAACAAATGAGAATGAAGAGACAAGCTGCCAGAACCTATGGGATGCAGCTAAAGCTGTATTAAGGGAAAGATTTATAGCCCTGCAAGCATATCTCAGGATGGAAGAAAGGATGCACATAAGCAACTTGACTTCACAGCTCAAGATCTTAGAAAATGATCAACAGAATGAGCCCAAATCAGGCAGAAGGAAAGCGATCATAAAACTTAGAGCAGAAATCAATGACATGGAAACCAAAGAAACAATCCGAAAGATCAATGAAACCAAGAGCTGGTTCTTCAAGAAAATAAATAAGATAGATAAACCACTAGCAATGCTCACAAAGAAACACAGAGAAAGAACCCTAATAAACCGAATCAGAAATAAGAATGGGGATATCACAACGGAAACCAAAGAAATTCAAAAGATCATCAGAGACTATTTTGAAAGTCTGTATGCCATGAAACAAGAGAACCTAGAAGAAATGGATAAATTGCTGGATTCCTATAATCTCCCAAAGCTGAGTCAAGAAGATATAGAATACCTGAATAGACCTATTAATATCAAGGAAATTGAAACTGTAATCAAAAGTCTTTCCAAAACAAAAGACCAGGTCCAGATGGATTCACTAGCGAATTTTTCCAAACATTTAAAGAGGACCTACTGCCAGTACTTCTCAAGATTTTCCAGGAAATTGAAAAAACAGAAACTCTCCCAAACAGTTTCTATGAAGCCCATATCTCTCTAATACCAAAAGGAAACAAAGACACCACAAAAAAAGAAAACTACAGGCCAATATCCCTGATGAACACAGATACGAATATTGAAAAAAAAATACTAGCAAATAGAATTCAAAAACTCATCAAAAAGATCATACACCATGACCAAGTGGGATTCATCCTGGGGATACAAGAATGGTTTAACATTCGGAAATCAATCAACATAATCCATCATATTAATAAAAGAAAAGATATAAATTAAATGATCATATCAATAGATGTAGAGAAAGCATTTGACAAGATCCAACACCCCTTTATGATGAAAACTCTCACCAAACTGGGGATAGAGGGGACTTTCCTCAATATAGTTAAAGACATCTAAGACAATCCTACAGCAAGCATCATCATCAATTGGGAAAAACTGAGAACCTTCCCCCTAAGATCAGGGATGAGACAAGGATGCCCACTGTCTCCACTACTGTTCAACATAGTACTGGAAATACTAGCAATAGTGATTAGGCAAGAAAAAGAGATTAAGGGCATCCAAATAGGAAAGGAAGAAATCAAGCTCTCACTATTCACAGATGATATAATACTATACTTAGATAACCCTAAAACCTCTACCAAAAAACTCCTAGAAACAATAGACTTGTATAGTAAAGTTGCAGGCTATAAAATCAATAGCCAAAAGTCCATGGCTTTCCTATATGCCAATAGTGAGAGAGAAGAAAATGTCATGAAGAAAACAATCCAATTCACAATTGTACGCCAGAAAATCAACTACCTAGGAATTAGTTTAACTAAGGAAGTAAAGGAACTGTACGAAGAAAACTACAAAATGCTGCTTCTGGAAATAAAAGAGGATGCGAGGAAATGGAAAAATATCCCCTGTTCATGGATCGGGAGAATTAATATTGTCAAAATGGCAATAGTTCCCAAAGCACATTACAAATTCAATGCGATCCCTATTAGGATACCCATGACATTCTTCAAAGAAATGGAGCAAACACTCCTGCAATTTATATGGAACAATAAGCCCCCACGAATATCTAAAGCAATTCTTGGGAAAAAGAAAATGGGAGGAATTATCCTCCCAAAACTCAAACTCTACTACAAAGCAGTAATAATTAAAACAGCATGGTACTGGAACAAAGGCAGAGCTGCAGACCAATGGAACAGGGTTGAATATACTGACATCTCCCCCCAAGTTTAAGATCATCTAATCTTTGATAAAGGAGCAAGAAATGCAAAGTGAAGCAAGGAAAACCTTTTTAACAAATTGAGCTAGCAAAAATGGACAGCTACATGCAAAAAAATGGGCTCAGATCTCTACCTGACACCATGTACAAAAGTAAGATCAAAATGGATTAAAGACCTCAACATCAAACCGGAATTCATAAGGTATATTGAAGACAAAGTTGGCAAAACCCTCCATAACATTGAAGCTAATGGTATCTTCAAAGATGTCACACACCACTGGCCAAGCAAGTGAAAACAGACATAGACAAGTGGGACTATCTTAAACTAAGAAGCTTCTGCACCTCAAAAGAAACAGTGACCAAAATACAAAGACAGTCTATAGAATGGGAAAGGATAGTCACCAAATACACATCCAATAAGGGGTTAATGTCAAGGATATACAAAGTACTGGTTGAACTCCACAAGAAAACATCCAACCCCATCAAAAAGTGGTGCAACGAAATGAACAGAGACTCTCTCAAAGAAGAAATCCGAATGGCTAAAAGGCACATGAGAAAATGCTCTACATCATTAATCATCAGGGAGATGCAGATCAAAACAACAATGAGATATCACTTCACACCACAGAGACTGGCCCACATTCAAAAGAACAAAAGCAACCTGTGTTGGCGCGAATGTGGCGAGAAAGGGACCCTCCTTCACTGCTGGTGGGAATGCCGATTGGTTCAACCCTTTTGGAAAACAGTATGGATGATTCTCCAAAAATTAGAAATTGAGCTCCCATTTGACCCAGCAATACCACTCCTGGGAATATACCCCGGAGAGGCAACAAATTATGGTCGAAGTGACATCTGTACTTGTTTGTTCATTGCAGCACTGGTTACAATAGCTAGAATATGGAAAAAACCTGAGTGCCAGAGAACAATTGACTGGTTAAAGAAACTCTGGTACATCTACACAATGGAATACTATGTAGCAGTTAGAAAAAATGAAGTCATAAAATTTACATACAAGTGGTACTACATGGAAAATATTATGCTAAGAGAAATGTGTCAGAAAGAGAGGGACAGACATAGAAAGATTACATTCACCTGGGTAACATAAAGTAACAAAATAAGAGACTAACACCCAAGAACAGCTGTGATAAATACCAGGTTATTCACTCTGTGGCTTAGAGGCCAGTCGCACACTAGGGGTAATGGTAGCTCAGATAGAGAAGGGAGCACCAAATAAAGGGTGCTGGGAAGATCCGCCAAGGATGGGAGATGCATGCTGAAAGTAGTCTATAGACCGAACATGATTGCCACCCAATGTCTCTTCTGCAGACCACAGCACCCAAAAGGAGATATAGAACAAAAGGGAGTGCCCTGCCACAGAGGCAGGGTGGGATGGGGGATGGGGGGATGGGAGGGATACTGGGATTGGTGGGGGTGGAGAATGGGCACTGGTGGTGGGATGGATATTCAATCATTGTATAACTGAAACCCAAGCACAACAAGTTGTAAGTATACAACTGTACCTCATGGTGTTTCACTAATAAAACAAAACAACATCAACAACAACAACAAAAAAAGCAAAAATGAACAAAGGGGAGTATAATCAAACTAACATGCTTCTGTTCTATGAAAGAAACCGAGGCCAAAATTAAAAGACACCTGACTAAATGGAAGAAATATCCACACACTGCATAACTGACAAAGGACTAATATCCTGGATATATTCAACACTCAGAGATTTCAACAACAAAAATCCAAAAGTTCCATCAAAAATGGAGAAAGTTGCTAAACAAACTCTCCGTCAAGGAATACATAAAACTGGCTAACAGGTGAGATATCACTTCATACCAGGGAAAACATCCTGCTTCTAAGCTTATAGACTGGCGATGTGGCTTGGTAGTAAACACTTGCCTTGTAATATGCAACCCTGGGTTTGACTTCCATCAGCACATCGGTAAGCACCTCCAGGAGTAATCCCAAATGAAGCCAGAGTAATTCCTGAGCACTGCCAAGAGTGACTCCAAAACCAAAAAAAAAAAATTGTAGTACCTATATATAATGGAATATCACCCAGCTACAAGAAATAAAACCCTAGTTTTCTACAACTTGGATGGAATTGGAGGATGTTGAAACAAAGTAAGGGGAAAAGACAACAAATGCTTAAATATTGTCATTAGAATCGACACTACCAAAGGCAGAAAGGATGGGTACAGGGTTGAGGATGGGTGAGCAGGGACCTCTAGATGGGAAAGGATGGTGGGAATCTGGTGTTGGTGTGGTGCAGCAGCACAGAAAGCCAAAGCATTAATATAAACACTCCTATAAATCATGATACCTCGCTAAGTACACTTCAAAAACCATGGCACAATTCAAATAAAGGAAAGAAAACTTCCAGAATTTCTTGGTTTTTAAAAATTCTGATTATAAAAGGAAGGAAGTTATTAAAGAGAGTCTTTTAAAAACTGATGAGTGTCAAAGATAGACCAGTTTCTTTGGAATGGTTCTCCCATTAAAATTGCTGCCTTAAATGTGTTTTTTTCTTCCTTAGAGCATCAAAGAGCTGGAAAAAATAGATAGAAAATACCGAATAAGTACTACAATGAAAAAAAAAGGTAAATTAAACCAGAGTTCACTAAATTCTATCTGACAAAATGAAAGAAATTAATTTGCATTTTTGACACCTTATCAGCCAATGTAAAATATATTATGCTGTTTTTTTATGTCTTTTGGAGATGGAAAAAAAATCAAAATTTGGGGTCTAGTTAGTGTTGGTCTGAAAGAAAAACCACCTCCCAGAGGCATTATCTTTAGATCCCAAGGTTCTAATCAAATATACCAAGCACAGAGCCACTCCTTCCCTCTCCCATTTCAGGAGTTTTTTAGAAATAAAGTCATTGGCACTGAACAGATTGAGAGAAAAATTAAGGGAAAAGAAACAAGAAAATAAGGAAAATTGTCTCTTAGAGAATTCAGAGATATTCTCTCTGAAATACTTACAGTCCCAGTTTTGTAGCATCGCAAGAGTCCAAAATATAAACTATGGTCCGTTACTACAGGTACTCACCTCCTCCATCGTTCCATCAGTTTGGTTTCATTATACCAATAAACTCAGCTGGCATCAGAGACCTTCAAGAAGCAAGTCAGAAACATATACAAGGGGAAATCCTGGGATTCTTTTTCTAGAGATGTAATATCTATATGCAAATAAAATGCTTCAATGGAAAATATATGTATGTATGTATACTATTATCTCAAAATCATTTTTCAATCATGAAGAACACCTCCCAATATGCGTGCACATGCGCACGCACACACACACACACGGTTGTCTGAGGACAGTAAACTGCATGAAGATAGCAAGTAGATGAGGAAATAATATTACCTGAGTGAGAGCCAACAGAATTAATAGATACCTAAATGTTTCAGAATACTGTGATCATCAAAGACACAGTATACTTAAAAAAAAAACTGTACTTCCTATATTTAAGAAAATTAAATAAATGAAGAAACAGGAAATTATAAAAAGTGTCAGAGACAGACTGAGGATGTAACTCAGTCATAGACACTTACTTTGCCTATACAAAGCATTGAGTTTGAATCCAGGCAACAACAAAAAATCAAATAGAGGCTGAAGCAATCTGACAGCAGATAAGGCATTTGACTTGCACACAACCAAAAAAGATTCGATTCCTGGCATTCCATATAATTCCCTGAGCCCTGTCAGGAGAAATCCCTGAGCACAGAGCAGAAGTAAACCTTGAGCACAGCTGGAGTGTCATAAATAAGAGTGTCATAACAGATTTGAGAAACAAAAATGAGTCTATACAAAATAGCCAAAATTAAAAGCTTAAAGTTTACATTTACCAGCTGATCACAGAACAAGAAAAATAATGAGTGAATTGCAAGAGTAAGTAGAAGAATTTATTCAGAGTAAAGGGGCAGACAATGTGGTCCAGCAGCAAAGTGGGTGCCCTGCATTTATGCACGCATGAGACCTGGATTCAGTCCCAACACCACCACCCTAAGAACAAAGACTCAGGATTTAATACACAGAAGAAAGCTGGAAAGAAAAAGAGAGGCTGGCGGGTGGGGGAGAATGAGAAAATCTAATAAACATTTAACAAATTTCAAGGTGATAAATAGTGAGGGAAATTGTTTACTGTGGCTTGAAATGTTAACTAGCCCTTAAAGAACAGTTACAGTAAAAATCTTGGGAATAAATTGAGAAAATACTGCCAGCCCCTTTCCAAAGGAGTGGTTTCTAATTGCTCCCAGAGGAATTTTGAAATCTCTGGTGTTCAACCCAGAAAATGAGACACGAGCCACAGGCCACCCCATCGGCCCCAAGAGAGAACAGAACCATGTACCTCATCAGCATTTAAAAAGCTTTTACGATGTGAAATTCAACATTCTTTATTCTTTCCCTGATACTTTTTAGATTTTGGGTATAATGAGCATGTAAAGCAAAAACTTATTTATATATATTTAAATGATTTCATGATCTCAAAGGAAAGGTCCTCATTTACATGTGACACTTGCTCAGTTATTCATCTATTTTTTGGGGATAAATTATTGAGTACATTCCAAGTGCCAGGTTCTGGGAACAAAGAGTCAGGTGCCTTGCAAAAGTTTAAGGTGCCAGTTCTGTTCTTTAAGTTGATAATCTAATATTAACACGGGTATACCTGAGCATCCTCACGACACACACACAAAAAAGGTAAACCTAGGACATTTTTGAGCAGTGAATTATTGATGTCATGGACAAATTAGCTTAGAATTGAAGTTAACGTTTGAAAATGAGAGTAATTAGAAATGCAACACAATGTGCTTCTGTGTTAGCGTCCATTCCTTCCAGCTGAGCCACACTGGGCAACTTTTACAGCCTCTGTGTTCTTTGTTCTAGTGAGGAAAAGAAACACAACGTGTAACACTTCAGACTGTTAGACGATTAAATACCAGTTTACCAAGCAGCACAGTGCCTCACACAGAGTAATGGAAAACACTATTAATAGCTGCTCCTGTAATGATGACAAGACCTTGAACATTAATCCCACTGGAAAATTTTTGCCTACTGCATGTTTGCATGTCACAAACCCTTTTTCTGTCAAAGACCCACATCTCTAAAATGTTCCTAATAACTCAGCCCTATCACCGCAAAATGCTTTATCTATGCAAATAGTATAGGGGTCCAAAATATAGAAAGGAAAAAAATAAAGTGATTTTTTAAATGTTTATGCCATGATTGGAATGAGCTAAGATGGTCTTGTGCTATCAAATTTTCTTCTAAAACCTCTCAGTCTCCGCATGTTTTGCTTTTGTTTTGTTTTTGAGCAACACTGGGTGGTACTGAGAGGTTAGTCCCAGCTCAGTGCTTGAGATTGCAACCTACTGGGTGCTACTCAGGGGACCACATGGTGCCAGGGATAGAATCTAGGCCTCTTCATGCAAGTATATAGTCCGTCTGCTAAATTGCCCTGGCCCATCTTTACTTTCTTTTTCATGATCACGATCATCCTGTTGTTCGTCGATTGCCTCGAGCAGGCAACAGTAACCTCTCCTTCACCCTAGCCCTGAGATTTTAAAAAGTGCCTCTTTCAGGATTAGGAGAATGAGACCCATCATTGTTACTGGTATTTGGCATATTGGGTACACCATGGGGAATTTGCCAGACTCTGCCGTGTGGGCAGGTTACATTTGGTAGCCTGACAGGTTGTTCAAAGTAAGAATGAGATAATAAGATGTCGTGCAGCCGCAAATGTGGCCGCGCGCTTTCGGGAGCTGGGTTTTATAGTCTCTGGGTCTCGGCCGTTGATGGGATTACACGGCGCCAGAGGGGAGGGGGGCAGTTGGTGGATGTGACCCCTGCCTACTGGAAGGTGGAGGATACTCAGCCCCCATCCGAGCAGGCTTGGAGATCTCAGCCCCAGGACCCACATGCCTTTGTTCCTCTGCCAGTACCTTCATGCATGTGAAGAGTGATCTCAGCATGGTTGAGGCTGGTTCTGGAGGTCGTCGGCTGCCAGGGCTCTGCTCAGGGCGGGGAGGGAAACTCAACCCGCCCCCCTCCAAGGGGCCCTGGCGAGGACAGCCAGGTATGGGGGCAGGAGACTGCGCTGTTCTCTTTTTAAAATAAGCAATTCTATCGCCTAATATTATTTCTTTAGGTTTTTCAAATGGGCACTCATATTTCTTTCAAACACCACACTACCATTATGCATTTGTTCACTCATTCATTAAAAATGTTTTGAAGGTCAGGGATGGGGTTCCCACTGGAAAAGTCTATGCCTTGGCTTGGATTCCTGGTACCTCAGGAATTATATACCCAATTCTTTCCTGTGTCACCCAAAAATGTGGGTCTCAGAACTATAGCAACAAAATAAATACACCTTGAGAGAAAGCACAGAACAATACGCCATAGACATGCCTCCAGATCCTGCACAGGTTTTTTCATTCGGGGCAATCCAGAGCAGGGCAGGTGAAGCCCTCCCCACCCCAACAGAGCCAGTCCTGGCAGCCCAAAATTCCCAGAACTCAACCACCGCCATGTTCGCCGCCGCTCTCCACATGCTCCAATGAGAGAATCTATTCCTGGACTGCGTGGCCACATTTTGCAACTGTGTGACATCTCATACTTTACGTCAACAATATACCAAGAGTAGCACACCACATTTGATAGAGTTTAAAGTAAAAGGCAATCAGGGCTAGAGCAATAGAACAGCAGGTAGGGTGTTTGCCTTGCACACGGCCAACCCAGGTTCGATTCCCAGCATCCCATATGGTCCCCCGAGCACCGCCAGGAGTGATTCCTGAGTGTATTAACCAGGAGTAACTCCTGTACATTGCCGGGTGTGAATGCATAAATAAATAAATAAATAAATAAATAAAGTAAAAGGCAACCACTCTTAGGGGAAGTATATTTATACAGATAGATAGATAGATGATAGATAGATAGATGGATAGATAGATAGGCTCAACCTTTAACAATGGGTTACTATTCTCTTATAGAAGGGCTTAATGACTCCTGGTGAAATACAGCAATCTTCACACACTTTCCTCTAAGAAACATTTTCCGGATTATTTTTTGCAGATTATTCATAACAAGCAATACAAAATAAATTATTTCAGTTCTTTGGGGGCAGAGTTTGGAGTTCAGAACAGAAAAATGGTGGCAGGAAGGTGTGATGGTGGTGGGATTGGTGTTCGAATATTAAATGCAATCAAATATTGTGAACAACTTTATAAAAATAAAATAAATTTAGAAAAATAAATAAAATAAATTTAAATAAATAAAATAAACACACTTTGAATACCTCCTAAGAGCCAGGCACTGTTCTTAATTTTACATCTTACATATCACTAAAATAGATGCAGTTCTTGATGTGGGTGACTTAGTCAAAAGACTCCCTGGTTCTCTCCTAGAATGCACTTCATGGGCCAACCATTGTCAAATTGCACTCCTTAAATATGGTCCATCGCAGAAGTATAGCTTTAGTGTTTCTCAACTTTTTTCCAATCATGGGCCCTACTGACCTTGTTTCTTTCCTGTGACTGTTCTGACATATTGTTTCATCCCTAGTCTCTATGCTATAGTATTTTCTCCTGTTGCCCAGTTGTAAAATTCTGTGGGTTCCACAGGGGGGCCATATTTGCTCAAAATTTTATTTGGATTTTTATTTATAGACTCTAATTCACCAAGATTATTTTGAGTTCTGCTTCAATTCTCAAACCCACAATTTCTCAAATTAGAAAGTTCTCTGGTGGGCCAAAGAATTGAAGCTTAATTTTGATGGCCAGATAACAGTTTATGTCAAGATTTGATTGAACTATATGTCATCTCTCTGACACAAATGAGACCCTAATGCAATATGATGATGATGCAGGAAAAGAACGCTTTCTGGCAAACTTTGGAGTTTTTATCAACTCAGCAGGTAGGAGAGACTGGATATCTGCTCAGAGCATATGTTTATGAGGGACATATGCACTAACACATGAACTACCATTTTTCCGAGTAAGATTTTTATAAAGTCGAAGTACTTTCATGTTACAAGAAAATTAAAGGCATTGAACAGCCACTGCATAAATTGTATCAGTTTACTATGAAGGGTACCAGTGGATGATGTCTTTGTATATAGAAAGATGCTGCCAACAGATAAGAAGAGCACAAGAACAGGTCTTCAGTAGAAAGCTTGCACAAGGTTTGGGCAAGTAAGGATAGGTCAGGGAAGGGACCAGTACAATGGCAGAAGGAAGTGGACACTGATGAAGGGACTGACGTTGGAGCATTATATACCCAAAACTCAATCATGAATAAATCTGTAAGTCTGTAATTCATAGTGCTTCAATAATAAATAAATAACTTTTAAAAACCACAAATATTAACATTATTGTAACCATGTTACTTAAAATACAATATTTAAATTACTGTATCACTGTATCACTGTCATGCCATTGTTCATCAATTTGCTCGAGTAGGTGCCAGTGACATCTCCATTTGTCCCAGTCCTGAGATTTTAGCAGCCTCTCCTTACTCGTCCTTCCCAACGGTGCCATATTGGAGGTTTTTTCAGGGTCAGGGGAATGAGACCTGTTATTTTTACTGTTTTTGGCATATCAAATACACCAGGGGGAGCTTGCCAGGCTCTGCCATGTGGGCGGGATACTCTCTGTAGCTTGTTGGGATCTCTCATTTTTTTAACTACTTCTTAAGAGTGCTTTAAAAAAATGATGTTGCCACCAAATTCATTCTCACTTCCTCTTTCATATTAACGCCAGCCCTACATGATTGACCATAAAAGATTAGTTCACTGTCCTCCCGTTGTTCCTCGATTTGCTCAAGCGGGCCCAGTAACATCTCCATTGGAGTCTTTGTTGTTACTGTGTTTGGCATATCGAATACATCACGGGTAGCTTGCCAGGCTCTGCCGTGCGGGCGAGATACTCTTGGTAGCTTGCCAGGCTCTCTGGGAGGGGTGGAGGAATCAAACTCGGGTCGGCCATGTTGGTTGCCTGCAAGGTAACTGCCCTACCACTGTGCTATCGCTCCAGCCCAAAAGATTAGTATAACGTCTATTTAAATGATCTCTTTTGCCTAAGGTAACATTTCAGGTATGCACCTAATCCTTGGTGATTTCTGGGAATAGTCGAAAGCATGCTTTGTTTTAGATGTTCCACCTCTCCTTCATAGCAAGTTGAGATAAATAGATTTCCACAAGTTCAGCAACTTTTTCCGAAGTTCAACACAAATTCCTGGAAAGCTGAGAGGTATTGATTCCTTGCAGTCCAGCAGCCGTGCCCAGACAACTGTTTGACAAATGGTGGCACAGGGTTTATATTGATGTCCTTTCCAAATTGCCTAATTTATACCCACCCACTAACGCACCCAGCAGGCCCTTGTCTCTTTGTTAAATCACCCACCAGCCCCTTCACAAACCAATCGTGCATTCTAAGTACATCTCTGGCACCTGGATCCAGGTAGGAACGCTCCTGATGCACGGAGACATAAAGATTTTGCTTGTCTGTCACTTTCCACAATCGGACTGGCTGCCTCTCTGTCTCTGTGTCTGTCTCTGTCCCTGATTCTTTCTTCCAAACTCTTTCTCTCTCACTCAGTCTGTCTCGGCCTTTTTAGATGGTACTTTCTCCCCCTCTCTCTCTCACTCTCTGTCTCTCTCTGTCTGTCTCTATTTCTCTCCCTTCCTCCTTACCTCCCTCCCTCCCTCTCCCCCTACCCAGCTTCTTTTTCTCTCTGTACTCTTTCTGTCTCTGTCTCTCCCTGTAGATCTTTCACTGTTTCTCCATATTGGTGTATTTGTACTATTCTCTGCCTTACTGTTTCCATGTCTCTCTCTGTATCTCACTCTCCCTCTCAACTCTTTTCTCCCAAAGTTTGGCCCTCAAGCAGCAACAACTAAGGGTAGCTTCCGCCCCCCCTTTATTACTAACCATAATACATGGTTACATGTCTCCTAAACTATTATGGAAAAAACCAAGCTTCCATAAAGGGAAATTGCAAGTATTATTAGAAAAATACTTTCAATAAAAGCAAATATAGTTCTTCACTACCCTTTATTTCCAGGATTTGACATGAGGACCCAAATATTCAAGGAAGTCTCCTTCTTGTCACTTAAATCCAAAATATCCTTAGAGAGATGCTTAAATTCCTAGATACACCAATCATGGAGTAGAGAATGAATAATTTAAATCTTTTACATTCCCCTTTAATATTTTTCAAATATCTGTAAAATAAGGTTTGTTAATGTGTATTTCAGAGATGTCCACTATGGATGTTTATGAATCTCCTAAAACCATATGCAAAACGGCTATATTTCTGACTATAGCATTTTCCAGTAGAAAAGTCCATGGCTTGCAGACTGGCTGGGGACATTGCTCAAGAGAGACCACATACCTCACAAATGTGAGTCCCCTGAATTGTTACCAGCACACACACACACACACACACACACACACACACACAAACACACACGTGCGTCTTTCTATAGCTTTCAACAAGATCCACAAGTCCTCACTACTTAAAAAATGTTTAGTTGTCAACATGGTCATCATTTTCAAAAACTTAATAAGGTGGAAAAGATTTGAATTTCAGCCAATATACACTTTACAAAGCAGTGGGTATATTAATAGCACACACCCGTCATTATGCAGAAGTTCACAAAACATGTTTGCAATCAAAAATCAGTATTTCTGAGACTCAGAAATTCTACCTATAGAGAACTTTTCTATTTGGCACTGCTATTATTTTTCAGTATTTTCTATAATATCTAAAAACTATTTTTGACATAGTCCAAATGATTGCCTTCTCCATAAACATTTGCCTTCTTGAATGTTTCCACAAGAATATTTTCTTTTGTAACATAGCTCCTTAAACACTCATAGGAGAGGATTAAGACATCATGCATTTAGCAAGCAGTATGTTCTATTTTCTACAATTAGTCCCACAGAGGGGTTGTGCTAGAAAAAAAGGTTGGAAAGGTTACCTATTGTCTTGCTTCTAAATGCAGCATGAGCTTGTGTGTTTGGCTTCAACAACTCCCCAAATAACAAAACTGTAGAAAATGGCCAAGGTTAATTCAATGTAGATACTTCTCTCTAAATGCAACTGTCATTTCATTTCTAAAAAGAAATGATTGCTTAGAAAATGAGTTGAGAATTGGAAACAAAAAAATGAGTGTCTTAGCAAGGACACTCACTTTAGGAAGCCATATGAGGGCAAGGGTGAAAATATTCCTTGCCAATTTCCACAGTGTCCAAAGGGCAATTCTTTCTAATTTGTCTTTAAGGTCCCTACGATGTAGCACTTCACACTGACACAGGACCACTGAGCCCATACTGGGTGAGGAAATGTACTGTAGTAGAGCGGAATACCTAGATCACCCTTGACCCCATTGCTCAGAAAGAAGGACAGAGAAGGAAAGAAATTAAGGAGGAAACAGGAAG
Source organism: Sorex fumeus (assembly GCF_029834395.1). Lineage (NCBI taxonomy): Eukaryota > Metazoa > Chordata > Mammalia > Eulipotyphla > Soricidae > Sorex > Sorex fumeus. The sequence continues at coordinate 67,170,995 of NW_026606129.1, forward strand.
TATGAATGAGCAGGCATCATGGCTTCAGTTATGCTGGTGCTATGGGTGAGTGGCATAGCCATGTATCCAAAACACAGACTCAACGAGACTGAAAACATGAGATCTAAGTGGCAACCACTGAAACTTTAGAATGTGCCTGTCAAATTGACAGGCAGGGGATGAAGTTTTATTCTATGCTTGGGGGGATAATACAGGGGTTTTGCCTTGGGTCCTGCAAAACCTGATTTAGTTCCAGGCACTGCATAAGGTTTCCAAGCACTACCAAAGATCACTCATGTGGATGTAGCCAGAAGTCTTTAAAAAAAAAAGAAAAAGAAAAAGATAAAAGAAAAAATTGTATAACTGAAAACCAGTCATGAACAACTCTGTAACTGTATTTCTCCATGATTCAATTTTTTAAAAATGAAAGAAAAACAATTGTAAAAAAAATAAAGACTATTGCTAACAAATGCATTCTGAAATTTCTCTTCAAAGAAACAAGCGAACATAATTCCTCCAGTCCCAAGGAAATAAATTCTGCAACAACATAACAAACTGTAAAGGTGAATCCTTCTCCAGTCAAGTCTCAGATGAGAGCGCAGTCCTGGTTAACAACTTGATTGCAGTTTGAGAGCCTGAATAGATGATACAATAAAACTATACTGAAATTTCTGGCAAAGTATAATAAGGAGATAATAAATGTGTGAGCTTTTAAATTCCTATGTTTGTTGCTATATAAAATCTAGAAACAGTATTTCTAGAATACTTTCTCATTCTTTGAGGCTTGTCCCTTTATGAAGAAGCAGATCCAGTGGGGTCAGAGAGCTAGGGCAGCTAATAGGGTGCTTTCCTTGCATGCTGTCAATCCTGGGTTTTATTTTCAGCTATATATCTATGTATGTGTGTGTGTGTTTGTGTGTGTGTGTGTGTGTATACATATGGTCCCCTAAACCCTGGCAAGGATAAGGAGGAGGAGGAGTAAGAAGGAAGAGGAGGAAAAGGAGGAGAAGGATGAGAAGGAGGAGGATGAAAGAACAAGAGAGAGGAAGAAAAAGAAAAGAAGAAAGAGGAAGAAGAAGAAAAGGAGGAGGATGAGGTGAAGAAGGAGGATAAAGAAGAGGAAGGATAAGGAGGGGGGATGTTTGAGGCCCTGAGATTGATCAATAGCACTGAAAACAATCCTAATTTTCTCATGTTTTTTTTCTTTTTTGGGTCACACCCTTCGATGCACAGGGGTTACTCCTGACTCTGTACTCAGGAATTATTCCTGGTGGTGCTCATGGGACCATACGGGAAGCTGGGAATTGAACCCGCATCAGCCGCACGCAAGGCAAATGCCCTACCCTCTGTGCTATCACACCAGCCCCAATTTTCTCACATTTTTACCTAAAGGCTGACAACTTATCCCAGACCCTCTCTGGCACTTTCACTTTCAGTATTCTTCAAACATTTCTTTCCCCTGGGCATGACTCCTGGCTTTGTTCTCTTCCAGGCATTTCTCTACATGTTCCAGGACTTTAACTACATTCCTCTAACGCACTCCTTTGGCCTGAGAACTTCTTCACGGACTGTGTGATGTTGATTCCTTGGACACATCACTTCTCCTTCACATACCACTGGAGAACTCTTCCTTTTTTCTACAATGAAGGAAATCCCTAGCTTCTCTCTGAACCTCAGTAAGTTCAGTTATACTTGTGATCTAGATTTTTCTTGGCTCTGAACCCCAGATGATTTTTCCAACCTTACCAGATGCACGGCCACCTTCTTAAGGTCAACACTAGTGTCAGGAAGAGATGATCCCATGTTAGAGTGGACATGCAGACACAGTAGATCAACCTCACTTTACTCGACCTGTACCTACTTCTCAGGTGATGGAAGAGCTGGTCCTCAATCACCACAAGATCTATTCTAGCACATATGTGGGTGAGTAGGAGTTCTATTGGGAGCATTTTTAACACAAATTTGGGGAATCTATCAAAAGATGAGTAACCCCCTTGTCATTTTTGCATGCCAAGAGTCAAAGCCAGCAACCCAAAGCTTCACACATACAAGCAAGTTCTTTACCACTGAGCTATATACCTGGGATAAGTTTGTGTCCTTTAATCAAGCAATTCCACTCTAACTAATATTGTAGAAAAATATCCTCACAGACACAAAAATACACACATAAGGCTATTGATCAGGTATTCTAGAGTTAGAATCTGCTCAATAACCTTGTGGAGTGGGGGTTTGAAGTGATAGCACAGGACTACACTCCTTGCATGAATCATTCGACCCGGGTTCAATTCCCAGTATCCCATATGGTCCCTCGAGCAATGCCAGAAGTAGTTCCTAAGTGCTTGAGCCAGGAGTAACCCCTGTGCATCGCCGGGTGTGACCAAAAAAGAAAAAAAATAAATAACCTTGCATGTGTGTGTGTGTTTGTGAAACTATGATATTCTTGGTAGTCTGGGGGGGAAAAAATCAGGTGGGAGGAGGATGGCAATATATTAAATTTTCATTTTTTATTAATTGTTTTCAATGGAAATATATGCACTATGCCCTTTAAAAATACAAAATTAGAGACCAAAGGGATAATACAGCACATGCATTGTATGCGGCCAACCCAGGTTTGATCCCTGGTACCACATATGAGCAAATATCATTGGCTAAGAAAGTTTGATCCTTTATACAATAGCCCTTTCCAACATATTCCAGAGTTCAAAAGACTTCAGTGCAGCCACTTCCCATAAGAAAGCTCCCAGTCTTCTTCTCAGGATGAGTCCTCTCATGGGTTTGGCTGTGTCTTGATCCCAGCTGCAACTCCCACTCTCCACCCACACAATCCCATGCCTCTGTCTGCTCAGCTTGTGGGGTACTTGTACAAACCTCTGCCATGGCACTTTATTTTTTGAATGCCTTTTCCACTCAGCACCACAACTGGCATAACACCACGATACTGATGCTTGATGAGGAGGATCACTTCTTACTCATCTTTCTCTCCCTTAATCATCACAGCAACAACCCCATGAAAGAGTCCTTTACAGTTCACAAGTAAGAGACTCTGACTGAAGATCCAGAAAGATAGCTCAACAGGTTGGAGCACTTGACTTTTTCTTTTGGGGGAGGGAGGAAATGGACCATCATGAACATTGCTCCTGGCTTAACTCCTGAGTCTGTGCTTGGGGTTTACTTCCAGAAGTGTCCAGGGGACTGTGGATCGAAGCTAGATAAGCTGTGTGCAAGGCAAGTGCTCTACCTGACGTCATATCATTCCAGGTCTGGAGCACAGCCATTGTGTGCAAGGGGTCCAGACCCAACCCCTGGCACTGCATGGGCCCCTGAATTCTGAACTGGGGTGACCTATGAGAACCATCAAGTGTGGCCTCAAACCAACAGTAAAATGTAATAATGAAACTCATTCAAGTTATATTGCTGCATAACCAATTGCCTTTAACGTTAGCAACTTAAAGTAATATTTATTCTTTACAGTTTCTGTGGGTCTGAAACTCAAGCACCAATGAATCCTCGGCCTACAATCTGCAACAAGGCTACAACAGGGATTGGAAGGGCTGCTGTCTCATCTCAGAGTTTGATTGGGAGGCTGAGGAACTGCTTTCAAGTTAACTCCTGATTTTCTTTAGGATGAAGTTCCTATTGGGTTACTGAGTGGTGGGTTTCAATTTTTCCTTGCTGGTAGCTATAAGCTACACTTTGTTCATTGCCTCATGGCCCTCTCCATAAGGCTGCTCTCAGCTTGGAAGCTGGCTTCATGAGACAAAACAAGCATTAAGAGTTAGAGAAAGTGGGGGCTGAAGAGATAGAACAGCAGGTAGGGCATTTGCCTTGCACGCGGCTGACCCAGGTTCGATTCCCAGCATCCCATGTGGTCCCCTGAGCACTGCCAGGAGTAACTCCTGAGTGCAGAGCCAGGTGTAACCCCTGTGCATTGCCAGGTGTGACCCAAAAAGAAAAGAAAAGTTATAGAAAGCAAGCACAAGCAAGGAAGAAGCCAGTGTTTTAAAAGATCATGCTAGAATTGCTATCCCATCCCTTTTATACGTTTTGTTTGTGAAAGTGTGTCACTAGGTCCGACCCAATAATCATGGAAGCTTCTTTAGAAGACTCCTTTCTGTTGCATTATTACAGAATGATCCAAAGTCATGTGACTGCCAAGAAACAGAACACAGATATGCATAACAACACTTCTAATATTTCTATACTGATGGTTTCCTCCATCCGCCTGTGTATGTGGCTAATGTTCTTTCTCTTGCCATAAGTATCCTTTTAGTAAATAAGTTTGAACATCTTCCATGTGCCAGGCATAGTCCTAAATACTGAGAGACAGCAGCGAATAAACTGATTAACAACATACAAGAGTAAAGAAAAATGTTGAGAAGGAATGCTTCTTTGAATACAGTCATAAAGGGTTTGAGGGAATAAGGGATGTGGAGATGTCTGAGAAAGAAAACTCTCAGCAAACCAAATAGCAAAGGCAAGAGCCCTGAGGCTGGAGTATGCTTCACACGCCGAAGGAACAGAAAGGAGTCTAGTCACTTGCCAGGGAAGTAAAGAGAGAAGCAATTGAGACAGGATGATAAGACCTTTGATATTTTACTTGTCATGTGTCCAAAAGGAATTGGAGAGTTGAAAGATTTCTTTTCAAAGATCCAATCATGTAGAGAGAAGCCAAAGTAGTTTTGATCCTCCTGACCCTTCCTATTGCTCTGACGTGGGCAGTATTTCTTTTATCTGTTTCAAAGAAAGAAGAATTCACAAACCATCACCACATGCGATGTACACACAACAGGACCCTCACCACGGTGAACTTTGTTTTCTGCACCAAAATCTTGACCCCCTTTTCTCTTCTTGGCTTCATTTACAAAGTTAATAGCAAGTTGTCAACTAAACAGCACAGTAATACTTTTTTCTCTCTTGTTCTAAGAAGTTTTCTGATTTTTCTATAAAAAAACCTCATCCAGTTTGACTGAGAACACATAGACCCTAGCCAAAATGAAGTTTAAAGTCCTATTAGATTCAAACAAAGCTGAGCGATGCACAACACTCAAACAATACAAGCAAACAATCCCAGGCTGTCCAATGCACCCACCAGGAGTCCACAGTTTAAAGGGGCACTTTGGGGGCAGAGGGAGGCTTAGTGGTAAAACACCTGCCTTACTATTGTGAGGCTTTGAGTTCAATTTCCAGCACAGCCCCAGATGCTGACTGAAATCCCACTGGCATGGTTGTTTATCATCCCTGGCCTCACAACAGAGTATACAGACTCTGGTACACCACAATTAAGAATATGCAAATATGACAACAAAGTGTACAAACACTGGCACATAACACAACCAAGAATGGGCATGCAGGGGCTGGAGTGATAGTACAGCAGATAGAGCATTTGCCTTGCACGCGGCCAACCCGGGTTCGATTCCCAGCATCCCATATGGTCCCCCAAGCACCATCAGGCATAATTCTTGAGTGCACAGCAGCCAGGAGTAACCCCTGGGCATCACCGAGTGTGACCCAAAAAGAAATAAAAAAAGAATGTGCATGCATCCTAACTAAATTGTGTGAGGACAAAAATAAAGTGTCTGACTTCACCCCACAAGTCCTTGCAACAACAACAGAGGGACGTGAAGGGGAAAAGAAATAAAGAGGCACATGGCATACACATGTTTCTATAAGTATCCTCCTTGCTCATGCGCTTCTTTGGATTTGAAGCTAGTAGATACAATAGTCTGATATACAGATGGAAAGCTGGATGTCCCAGCCTCAGCAGTGGAGACAATTTGATGCAAGTATTTGCCATGCAAACTATACTTTGGATGCTTGATAGTTTCCTAGACTGCTGCACACGACATACCAGTATGTCCTGTAGAACACAAAATTTCCCCATTTGAATGAAGTTTCCGTAAAATCTCAGGTATCAGCCTTTGAAGTGCCAACTCTCACAGCCTCTCTTCCACCCTTTTCATCTGATCGGTACATGTCACTCATTTCAGTTGACATATGATACGCTTATATGAATTTTTTAGGGGAATCATCCCCCCACTAAAATAGAATCCTTTTTATCTCTTAATTTGTCAAGATAGTAGAGATAATATCCTGATGCTTATGGCAGGAGGTTGGATAATATGATCTCTGTCCACAATCCACACTATAAATCAATGATACTCAATTAAATGTTTATAATAGATTGAGAGTATCTCTATGAAATGTTGATAGCCAGAAGAGAATCTTATGCAGGTCTGTGTACCAGTGTCTAACCATTAAGGGATAATCAATGTTTCAATAAATAATGGCTTGATCATGATCACATGTCACCAATTATGATCTTATAGAATGTTACAATATTATAAATATTACAATATTATAATAAATATATTATAGGAATTATATTCTTCTCATCATTCACACTTCTAAATCTCTTGGATTTTTGGTTGTTGTTTTGGGTCCACATCCAGTGATGCTCAGGGGTTACTCCTGGCTCTACACTCAGAAATCCTGGAAGTGCTCAGGGGACCATATGCGGTGACGGGTATTGAACTTGGGTCAGTCTCATGCAAGGAAAGCACTACCCACTGTACTATCGCTCCAACCCCTTGATATCTTATACTATATACTCAGTAGGAACTTAATAAATGCTTAATATTTTTATATAATATGGTGAAATCACTTTAAAATTCCATTAATTTTTAGTGCTGGAGCGACAACTCAGCAGTCAGACAGCTCTTGCAACACATGTGCTAGGATTAGGGTATCATAATGGTCCCCCTGTAGTCCTGATGCCCACAAATACCACTGGAGTGACCCTGGTGGTCCCCAAGACAACAGGCTTGTGAGCAGTTCCACGGCCTCAGGTCCTAGGACTGAACCACCTGGTCTGGTTGATATGTATCCAAGGGTGGCCCTAGGGTCAGTGAGCATTGCTTAGGAGGTCCCCACACACAAAAAAAATAAGACCAATCCCACTGTTAATTTAAAAGTATTCAAATTAAAACAATGTAATTGATAATTTGTAATGATCCAAGTAATTGACCAATTTACAGCAATAGCACAGCGGTAGGGCATTTGCCTTGCACACAGCCAACATGGCCGACCCGAGTTCGATTCCTCCGCCCCTCTCGGAGAGCCCGGCAAGCTACCGAGAGTATCTCGCCTGCACTGCAGAGCCTGGCAAGCTCCCCGTGACGTATTCAATATGCCACACACGGTAACAACAAAGTCTCCAATGGAGACGTTACTGGGCCCACTCAAGCAAATCAACGATCAACGGGAGGGCCTTTACCTTTTACCTTTACCTTTTACAAATAAAACAAAAAATCACTACTGTGGTTTGCTATGCATACAATGAGGTATGTTCCAGCCCAAACGGCATAGGGGCTGGAAATGGAGCTCAACATCAGAGCTCTTGCCTTACATGTGTCAGGCCCTGGTTTGATCCCTGGCACAAGGGCAAGGTTAGGTGTGGCAAAAAAAAAAAAAATAAAACACCAGAGGTTTCCAGGGATAATTATGCATATTTTACTCTTCTTTTCCTAGCATGGATTCTCAAGATTACAATTACAGAGAAGCCAGAGCAATAATACAGTGAAGCAGGACACTTGCTTTTCGCATGGCTGACCCAGGTTTGATCCCCAGCACTCCATATGATCACGACCCTGCCAGGAGTGATCTTGGGGAATAGAGTCAGAAATAGGCCCTGAGCTAGGTCAGGTATGGGGAAAAAAACAGTAAATAAAAGCATTTGCAGAGTGGGCTGGATAAATAACAGAGGGAATAAGGCCTTTGTTTTGCATGTGGCTGACACCATTGGTTTGGTCACTGGCACTGGCACTGCACATGGTCCCCTGAGCACTGCTGAGGGTCAGTCCTGAGCACAATACCATATGGTATAGCCTCTGTAATACTGGATGTGGCCCAACCCATCCACAAAAACTGCAGAGCATGCTCATTGAATTAGATCTATTTGATATAAATTAAATCATCTGTTAGAGCTGTAACCCCTGAACTATAAACATGTGTGAATTCCGTGGCCATGAAGTGAGACTCAATGCAAGACAATCTGTGAGCACTGTGGTGAGCCCTCGTAAGCTCCAAAACCATAACCTGTGTACATTTTTTTGCGATTTTTAAACATTTTATTTTCATAAAGGAGTTCACAGTAGTTCATTACGGATGATATTCAAACACTCACCCAACCAGCAACCATCTTCCCACCACAATAAGAGGGAAGTGTGTAAAGGTCTTCCAGGAGCTTTGTTTTATAGTCTCTAGATCTTGGCCATTCATAAGATTACATGGCGTCCGGGGCAGTTTGTGAGTGTGACTGCCAAGCTACTGGAAAACTGGGGATCTGGGTGGAGGAGGCCCAGTCCTGATCCAAGCAGGCTTGGAGATCTCAGCCACAGGTCCTGTATACCTGGGTTCCTCTGGTGTTTCCTTCATGTGTGAGGTTTGTCAAGCATGCAGAGAGTAGTCTTGAGCATGGCTGAGGCTGGGTTCTGGGGGGGTTGGGATGCTGGGGTTCTTATTGGGGCAGGGACGGAAACTCAACCCGCTCCCCCTCCGAGGGGCCCCGGTGAAGACAACCAGGCGCCAGGGCAGGAGATTCTGCATCGCTCTCTTCCAGGAGCTTTGATTTATAGTCTTTGAATCTTGGCCGTTGTTGAGGTTACATGACACTGAGGGCAGTTTGTAGGTGTGACTGTAGTTTGTACCTTGACTGAATATGTGACCCCTTGATGAGTACGTGTACAAATACCCTAACTGAAGGAGTACAAACCTTGTTGAGCCCCACCATCAGACAAGTATATGACCCCTGCCCAGTCATCACAACAGTTATATCAACAACAAGAAAGAGAAGCGAGTGGGGTGAGAGAATAATAGATTAATTAAACTATGATAGCACAGTGGTAGGGCGTTCGCCTTATAAGCGGCCAACATGGCCGACCCGAGTTCGATTCCTCCGCCCCTCTCGGAGAGCCTGGCAAGCTACTGAGAGTATTCAATATGCCAAACACAGTAACAGCAAAGTCTCCAATGGAGACGTTACTGGGCCCGCTCAAGCAAATCGATGATCAGCGGGAGGGCCTTTACCTTTACCTTTACCTATGCTCTAAAAAATAAATTAAGTCTTTTCTTAATGATACCACTTAGTAAAATAGGTCACATATTTTCTGACCTTCCCAGTTGAATCACTTGTATAGTGGAATCCAATGACATTTCCACCTTCAGTATTAAATAAATTTATATTGACCTTGAAAGAACTAGAGTAAGAGTAACCCTGAAGAAAGAAAAAACAGCTTATGTGGTAGAACATATGCCAAACATTTATGAGACCTTTGCAAGCTTTTATACCCCGCGCACTGCTTGCCCCAACAGCACTGCTGAGCGTGGACCTTTTTGTTTGTTTGTTTGGGGGCCACACCTAGCAATACTATGGGTTACTCCTGACTTTGCACCCAAGAATTAGTCCTGGCAGTTCTTGGGACCATTTAGGATGCAAGGGATGGAAATGAAATTGGTTGCATGCAAAGCAAGCACCTTACCTGCTATACTATCTCTCCTGTCCCTGGACCTTTTCTTTTTAAAAGTGATTTTGAGGCCACCTTCAAGTACGTCAGTGTGTGCCGTGGACCATGGGCTGAGTTTAAAGCAACGGAGCCACCTTTGATGATCAGCCAGATCATCTCTACTTTAGACTTTCTCATGAGTCACGATTACATTAGGGCTACCATAGTAGTCAGTGGCAACTCCATTGATTTGCATAGCTTAAGATCCTTATTCTCATCTTGGCCATAACCAAATGTTCAGCAAATGTCAATAACATAAATAAATAACATCACCGTCACTGTCCTCCCATTCATTGTTCATCGATTTGCTCAAGCGGGCACCAGTAACGCTGTGAGACTTGTTACTGTTTTTGGCATATAGAATAAGTCATGGGAAGCTTGCCAGGCTTTGCCGTGCAGGCGAGATACTCTTCGTAGTTTGCTGGGCTCTCCAAGAGGGGTGGAGGAATCAAACTCAGGCCGGCCATGTCGGTCACGTGCAAGGCAAACGCCCTACCCACTGTGCTATCGCTGGAGCCCAAATAATTAACATAAATAACATAAACATGTATCTTCCTCCACTGCTTCTCCACTGTATGTGCAGTCTCTGACTGTGTTTCTTTCCACCCTAATAGTCACCCTATTTAGATCTAATAGTCAGCTGTGGTGACTATGAACCTGCCAGAAACCCTCCCAACACAGGACTTCTAACTTAGTTCTAGTTGCTCTAGCTGCATGCTCCTTCACAGGTAACTTCACAACTTGAACTTTCTCCTCCTTTTCCTTCTACCTTTCCTGTTCCTCCTATGTACAACAGCAACTCTCATATCCTCTTCTCTCTGACCCTTTTCCATGATTTGTACATATCACTGATCATCAGCAGGTTTACTATCTATCTATATATATTTATATATGTATGTATATATATATAATTTTTAGGAGAAACATCCTTCTCTACTAAATATATTCTCCATGTAGACCAAGATTTGTTTCCACTCTGTTGGTTATTATATACCTGAAACTAGAACAAAATGAGCACAGAGTAGCGAGTTAATAATATAAATTAAAAGAAGAGCAAATAAACAAATTAACAGGGCTATAATGATCAGGATTGTTGGCACTTTTATCTTTAGGGTCACACCTAACAGTGCTCAGGGGTTAATCCTGGCTCTGCACTCAGAAATCATTCCCTGACAATGCTCAGGAAACCACACAGAATGTTCCCATATGAGATGCCAGGGACTGAACCCAAATTGGCCATGTTCAAGGAAAGGGCTTTACCCACTGCACTATCTCTTGGACCCCAGGTTGTTGATACATCAGAAGTCTATTTTTCCCTACACTAAGAGACTCCCGTAATGTAATGCTTTGGTCAATTTAATATAAGTGATCTAATAGAACACTAAAAACTAATATTGGATAATTCTAATATAGTAACCACCAGCTATTTGTGGCTATTTGCATTCAAATTTATACTGATGAAAATTTCATTTCCTCGACCATTAGTGTTCAACTTCCACTCATGCCTGTCTGCTAACCTATTGGACAGATAGCAAACCTTCTCATAATTGCAGCAGGTTCTACTGCTCAGTCTGGTACATTCATTACAACTACCCAAACTAATTACTATAATCTGACAGACTAACAAAAGCAAGCTTGTTGAAACAATGAAGAAGACTAAACTGAGTATCATCAAGGCCTGGAGAATTGCCCCAAGAGACTTAGTGTCTGAGATTTTTGAACTATCCCTGTTTTGGGAGGTTTGTTTCTTTTCTTTTTTTTTTTTTGGTGGGGGGGCTATTCTGGGAGTGCGCAGGGGTTACTCCTAGCTCTGAACTCAGGGATCACACTTGGTGGTGCTCAGTAAGAGGGCAGGAAGGAAATAATTTTATTTTGAATATGGTAACTTTAATGTAGCTGGTAATTATGTGGCATAATCAAGTAAGAGGACCATGGTGCATACTTACTATACTCAGATTCTTGGTAGCCCAAGAATAAAGGGCACATGAATTTTTAAGATATTTTTTAACTGTACTGATTAAAGTACAATAAGTTAGTCTTGTTTTTGTTTGTTTGCGGGCCACACTTAGTGATGCTTAGGGGTTCATCCCGGATCTGGACTCAGGAATTACTCCCTGGGGTGCTCAGGGGGATCACATGTGGTGCGAGGGATCAAACCCAGGTAGGCCACATGCAAGGCCAGCACCTTCCTTCTGTACTGTCTCTTAGGTCCCAGTGCTGGTTTCATGTGTGTATAATCCCAGTAGGACACCCACCTCTCTTCCATTGCCTAACGCCCTTCCCTTTCAACTACCCTGCAACCCCCTCCACACACATGCACACAGAAACTCACTTCCATGGATTAATTCTCCCATTTTGTTGCCTTTGACCCCTTGTTTGCTCGAAGAATGGGAGGACAGTGCTACAGTGACCCCTTGTTGCTACTTACTGGTATCTTTAAGTCCCACATATGAGACAGATCATTCTATATCTATCCCTTTCCTTCTGATTTATTTAATTCAGCATGCTATCCTTTAGTTCCATCCATGTTGTGGCAAATGATTTTGTCCTTTCTTAGAGGCTGCATAGTGTTCCATTCTGTATATATACCACAACATCTTGATCCATTTATTCATAGTTTGGCATTTGGGATATTTCCTTATCTTGGCTACTGTACTAAGCACTGAGATGAACATAACTGTACATATAGCCTTTCAAATGAATGTTTCTGTGTATTAAGGGTAGGTGCTAAGAAGTGATATTAGTCATGTGGGCATTCTATTCCTATTTTTTATGAGATGTCCATATTGCTTTCCATAGACACTGAACCAAGTAACATTCCCACCAGCAATAAACGAGGTACTTTTCTCACGACAACCCTACTAACACTGTCTGTTTCCAGACTTCTTGATATATAGTGCACATGATTTTGAATGTTTGTCATTGGCATTTATTTCAGGTCATTAAATCCACATACTCCTTCATTATTTGACATTCTCCATATTTTAAATCTTTTAATGCACTTTAGTCCAGCCAAATCACGTGTAGAGATCAGAATACACAAAAGTTCCTGGGGAAAAATATCTTCCCTGCCAGAGAACAAATGAAACTGTTCCTGATGACTTCTGATGATGGAAATCTACACTTCCACACTTGTAACTGTAACCTCCAGGGACCACCTCAGTCTCTCCTCTTGCTTAATTACAACTTGCTTTCAGAACCATCTAAGGAACTGTATTATTTCTGATTGACAACAAGCCTTGAGAACCCTTAAGGCTAAAATCAGTCAGTTCAAATGAACCACCAGTATAATCTGAACTAATTTTAACCCTGCTAAATAATTCAATGAAAACTGTGCAAACTTATAAAAAAAAGTACTAAAAATTGTCTTCATATGTTCAATTATTTGTCTTTAAAGTGTGTTATGTTGATAACTCTTCAGTATCTGTATTGCAAATCATAATGCCCAAAATTAGAGAATGAGAGAGTGAGTGAGAGAGAGAGAGAGAGAGAGAGAGAGAGAGAGAGAGAAGAAAACTATCTTCCATAGAGGCAGGCTGAGGGGCATGGACTGGTGGAAGGGAAACTGGGCACATTGGTAGTAGAAAAGGTACACTGGTAAAGGTATGGGTGTTGGAACATTGTAGTAATGAAACCTAATCATTAACAACTTTTTAATTGTGTTTCATGGTGATTCAAAAGAAAAAATATTAAAAATTTTAATATATATATTATCAGGTTCAAGGGCGATTCTTGAGCTAAACACTAATAAAAAGAAAAAAGTGTATTATGATTCGTTTCCCTTTTTCTAGTCCCCCCTTTTAATGACTCTGTTATGCCTCCTGATTGTTTGGCACAATGAGCTTTCGGTCGGCCATGTAAATGTAGATGCCAAAGTGGTTAAATATTGGAGACTCTGTAGAAAGTAAACTAGGAAGAGAGAAATGAGTTTGTTCTCTGAAGTCAGACCCTGCTCAGCCTCTGAGTAGGTCACACTTGACCCTGATTCAGCCAAAGTACTCAACATCTCTGTTATTCAGTTTATTCACAGGGAAAATGGGAGTAATAAGTGTACTTACATTTGTGATTGATTGTTCATATGGAATAAATTGACAAAATACCTGAAATACTGTCAAGAATATAGTAAGCTATCAACAAGTAATTGATGCTATGATGATAATGGCAATGACGATGATGTTGGGGAAATTATACTTTACTTACATTCTTATTTTAAGACACAGCTTATACAGCTTATAATACAGACAGATCTGGATTGTGTTCATAATCCACATATCCTATCACAGACAAGGGATTCATCACAAATTAAGAAATTCCATTGTACTTCCACATACACACCCACATGTGAGATGATTCTATAGCACAGATGTTCTGGGCCACCACCACAAAAGTGGGAGGTAGTAGAATATAGAGCTTGTGAGTCAGAATGGCATGAGCTCAAACCTCAGCTATATCACTTGTTATCTATGCAGCATGGACAAATTCGTCAACCTCACTCTGTTTCTTGTACAAAAGAGAGATAAAAGCTGTGCTTGTTTTCCTAATACTGACAAGAAGATGAAATAAAATGCTGTGTGTAGTGTTTAGTGCAGAGGAAATGTCCAAAAGAAGGTAACTCTCATAAAGCATCCTATTGGTTAAAATGCCAATGGGAAACATCAATCTTGTTCTTTGAGTAAATCACAAGATTCTGAAACAAAGAACCACAGATTCTCTGAGTTGGAAGGGAACTCCAGGATCAGTTAACCCATGATCCTCTCTTTACAGCAGAGAAAATTGAGTCCCCAAGAAGATAAATCACTTGCCAAAACTTTTCCAGGTAGATGGAAGCAAAACTGGCACTAAACGATAGCACAGTGGGTAAGGCACTTGCCTTGCATATGGCCAACCCGGATACTATGTACCCCCACCCCTAGCATTGCATATTGTCGTCAGAGCACCACCAGGGGTTACTCCTGAGCACAGAACTATAAATAGCCCTTGAACAGTACTGGGTATAACCCAACTGTCTCCCCATACCCCACCAAAATTAAATATATAAATATCTCTCCCTGGTTGTGCTCTGACCCACCCTTTAGCAACTATGACCAAATCCTTTGTGCAAACACAGTACTAATCATTCTCATATTTTTCTTGTTTACTCCATCGTAGCAAGTACCATTAATGCTTAACTACTGTCCCTAAGCACTTGTTGCTCAGAGTATGGATTTCACATCTTGAAAAGCTTGTCCGACAAGGGGTTGAGATCAAGGATATACAAAGTACTTGTTGAACTATACAAGAAGAAAACATCCAACCCCATCAAAGAATGGGGTGATGAAATGAACAGAAACTTTCTAAAGAAGAAATCCGATGGTAAAAAGGCACATGAGGAAATACTCTACATCATTAATCATCAGGGAGATGCAGATCAAAACAACAATGAGATACAATCTCACACCACAGAGACTGGCCCACATCCAAAAGAACAAAAGCAACTGGTGCTGGCGCGGATGTGGCGAGAAAGGGACCCTTCTCCACTGCTGGTAGGAATGCCGACTGGTTCAGCCCTTTTGAAAAACAGTATGGACAATTCTCAAAAAATTAGAAATTGAGCTCCCATTTGACTCAGCAATACCACTCCTGGGAATATATCCCAGAGAGGCAAAAATGTGTAGTCGAAGTGACATCTGCACTTGTTTGTTCATTGCAGCACTCTTTACAATAGCCAAATCTGGAAAAAAAACCTGAGTACCCGAGAACAGATGACTGGTTAAAGAAACTTTGGTACATCTACACAATGGAGTACTATGTAGCTGTTAGAAAAGATGAAGTCATGAAATTCACGTACAAGTGGTACTACATGGAAAGTATTATGCTAAGTGAAATGAGTCAGAAAGAAAGGGACAGTCATAGAATTATTGCATTCATCTGGGGAACATAAAGTAACAAAATAGGAGACTAACACCCAAGAATAGCCGAGATAAGTACCAGGACGTTCACTCCATGGCTTGGAGGCCAGCTGCACATGCTAGGAAAAAAGGCAGCTCAGATAGAGAAGGGAGCACCAAATAAAGGGTGTTGGGATGGGAGAAGCATGCTGAAAGTAGACTATAGACCGAACATGATTTCCACTCAATGCCTCTTTTGCAAACTATAGCACCCAAAAGGAGAGAAAGAAGAAAAGGGGATGCCCTGCCACAGAGGCAGGGTGCGATGGCAGGATGGGGGTGGGAGGGATACTGGGATCAGTCGTGGTGGAAAATGGGCACTGGTGGGGTGATGGGTACTCGAACATTGTATAATTTTATACAATATTATTATTTTATATTAGTGTTTCACTAATAAAAATTTTTTAAAAACAGGAAGAAGAAAAAGAAAAGCCTGTCTGATTTTCAGGAATGCCCCCATGAAACTTATGCCCTACTTACTACCCACAGAGCAAGGTAGCCTGCCCACTGCTGATTCTTACTGGGCTTATTTCTCATCCTCATCTCACTTCCTAGTCACTTTCTCAGCACTTCCTAGGCTTACCTTCCCAATAAACTATTTGCACTCAGTGACTTGCTTCATTGTCAGTTTGTGGAGGAACACAACCTGAATACTAACAAACAGAATGATTGTTTTGAAAGGATGAAAATAGAGGAACAAAATATCAGGGAAAAAAACAGTGTAGAATTGAACTCTTTGCTTGAAGAGTATAAATATAATCTGGACATGACAAAGAATGAATCAGAAATTACCATATCATTGGGAACTACACAATCAAAATAAACTTCAAAGACGGGTACTCTCCTTTGTATCCAGATTAGACTTTGAGCTGATGGCGGTTACTAGACCCCTTGTATGTACAATTCTATCACAAAGCATAGCACATTTCCCAATCAATAATATTCTACCTATTTTAACTCTCTCCTAAAAGTTCCCTCCATTTGTGTATTCTTCAAATGTAAATTCCTAACCTTGGGGAAACTCAGTTCTCTATTTTCTATCCCCAACACATGAGTGAAGAGGGAAATCTTGAAAGCTTATTCAGAATTTAAGCTTCACAATTCCAGTCTCTTGTGTCACAACTAACGAGGATAAACAATTTCACCTTTATGAGCTTCTCTGGTTTTTTAACCTGAAAAATGGAGTAATAATCATGACTTCAAATAATGTTGTAATGATTAAATAGTACAATGTCTGTAACATACTGACGAATAGAGAATGTTTCAGAAGCAGATGCGACAATGACGGTGATTGTCCTTGTTATTATGTAATGGCCTCATGTTTTCCCACTAGGATGTCCTCTAGATATTACTGTCTCGGCGGCAGGTGCTCTTCAGAGTAAGACTGCAGAGCATGACTTCCTCCCCTTTCATCATGAAAGACTCATTTGGAGTCTTTCTGTAAGGCACTGAGGGAAAAGGAAATTAGAGAATCCTCTGAAAATAGAGAGAGCACACTAGCAAGCCTTAAGGTAAGGGCTGCCAGCACAAAACCAAGAGCTAAAGAAAGCCCAAGAAAAAAGCTATGTGATAAAGTCGAAAGCTCCCTGCCAGTTGATGCATGAGTCTCTGCTTCTAATTGGAGTTTTACTACAGTGTGTTGGAAGTATTCGAGAAATGATATGATTTCCCTTTTATTGATTTTTTAAAATTCATTATAACAAGTCAAACTCACACAAGAAATTTAATAGAGAGATGAACTGTATCATGTCTACTTCAGAAAATTATAATTACAGAGTGAGAAGTCCTGTTTTTACCACAGAGAGAAATAATATTTCTAATCATACAGAGGTCCTTTAGTAGAACAAGCATACTATATCAAACTAACAACCTTCGTCTGAGGGTAGACCAACTGCTGTAAAAAGCTAACTCAAAAACATACATACAGCAGCTCAAACCAAGTAACAGAGCTCTTTCCCATGCAGTTTTTCGGGGATTTGGACTGTTGGAAGTTCTGCCATTCCTACCAACTTCCATGAGCACCCGGGAGTTGCTTTCTATTGACCTGGCTGGCAGGAAAATTTAGAACCAGGGGAACATGTGTGGGAGACTTTTGAGCCATTTCCAAAGTGATGCTACTGATTTTTTCCCACAGTCCGTTAACAAGAACTTGATCTTCTGTCAGTTATTAACAAAGAAAATGTGAGTGGTAATGTGCAGTTAACAGTTTCTTCCACAGAGTCCCAGATTTTGATGATGAGCCAAGAGAAATCTCAAAGAACTTTCATGGCTAGAAGTAAATTGCTTTGAAAAGGAATAATAGAAAGGTATAAGATATTTATGAGATCTGAAGAGAAACTAACCACCCCATCCAAAAATGGGAAAAGAGATGAACTGACACGTCCTCAAAAATGGCATAAAAATGGCAAACAGACAAATGTAAAAAGTTTAACATCACCAATTATAAGGAAAATGAAAATTAGAATGACAATGAGATATCACCTTACACCAGCAAGAATGATCCATATTCAAAAGTCTAGAAACAATCCAGTTTCTGGAACAGTTGCAGCGGGGCAAAGTTACTTCCAAACATCCTGCTCACTTGTATAAAAGGAGAAAGTCAGGCTAAGCAAAGAACTTGTAGCAAGATGACTGAAATACTTTAATGTGGATGATTTTGTCTGGTCACCAGATTAACATGGAGTCTGGGAAATTGGCTTCTGCAAAGTACATACTGAAAAGACTCACAGATTTGTCACAAATACTGAATGATATGGGGATTATAGAATATAAGCCAAAAGTTATAGATCAGATGTTGGGATTTGCCTTTCCATATGTGACTACAATCTCAGATGATGCGAAAGTGTATTCAAGTCATTCTAATAAAGCTACTGTTGGTGTAGATGGTATGTAACTGGCAACCCAGTGTTAGGCTGACCAGTCATTTGCTTCTGCCCACCCAAGAGATTTTGTTTATTGGGTATTGCCAGGCAAAGAAACTATATGTCTTTGCATTGATTAAGCAATGTTCTGGCTCTAGATTATGATCTAATAGAAATTGCTTGACTGCTTCCAACTCTAGACTTAAGTCTTTAGCAAAAAGATATCTATTTCTGCAGAAAGAACAGCAGTTCCACAGTTAAATACTGGTTCAGTGCTCCTACTATTGGCATTCCAACCGTATAAACAACGTCTCTTTCCAAAAATGTTGGGACTCCAATGTCTTTTTTCGGGCAAAGGTTTACAGTGCAGGTTCCCACTTCATAGGTACCTGCTATACAACTATTAATTCCCATCCCATCAGTAGTTCAAAATGTTCTTACTGAACATTAATTCCCATCCCATCAGTAGTTCAAAATGTTCTTACATCACTAATTGGATCCAAAACATTTTTATTACCACAAACATAGTGTCATCAAAAAATTACTGCCAATGAATCATCAAATGCTTTGGAAAGAAAATGTGAAGATGATAGTGACTATGATCATTTGTAATCTAGCCTTAATGCATATAATGTGTATACCTAAATTCTTTACATGGAGATTAAAATTGAATGCTGGATGTTTTTGAGTTCTGAATAGATAAGAGTTACCATATTTTTCATTTGCATGCTGGATTTTCATTAATAAGTTTTAAATGTGGGTGGATGGGGGTGGGAGGGATACTGGGATTGGTGGGGGTGGAGAATGGGCACTGGTGGAGGGATGGGTACTTGGTCATTGTATAACTGAAACCCAAGCACAAAAATTTGTAAGTCTACAACTGTACCTCATGGTGTTTCACTAAAAAAAAAAATAAGTTTTTAATGATTTTCTCATTGGCCTTTAAAAAATAAAATTTTGGGATCAGAGCTATAGTACAGTGAGTAAGGGGACTTGCCTTGCACATGGCCAACCCAGGTTCCATCCCTGGCACCACATATGAGCCCTTCTAGGAGTAAATCTTGAGCACAGATGGGTGTGACCCCCAAAACAATAAAATTATATTTATAATAAAATTTTAATTTATTAATTTGAAAAAAATTGGAAACAAAAAGTGTCAGTGAGGATGTGGTTAGAAAGGAGCTCCCATTCGCTGCAGTTGGGCCTTGAGACTTGAGACTGCAGCCTCTTGGAAACTTTGTTTGGAAATTCCTCAAAAAATTAAGAATAGACTTTCCATTTGATCCTATATTCTTCAACTAAGTCTCTACCCAAGAAAACAAAACATTTATCCAAAATAACATACACATTCCTATGTTCATCACAGCACTATTTACAATACTCAAGATCTAGAAATAACCCACGTGCCAATAACAGATGCCTAGATAAAGAAATTGTGTGTGTGCTCACTTGCATTACACACACACACACACACACACACACACACACACACACACAATGCACTGTTACTCAGCCATGAGAAAAGATGAAATCTTATCGCTTGCTGCAACTTAGATGGAACTGGAAGAATGTGAATCAGAAAGTAAAAGACAAATCCAGATAATCTTTCAGAGCATAAAGAAACAAAAAATGTGGTTAGTAATTCCTAGGAGAGGAGAGAGAGAGAGAGAGAGAGAGAGAGAGAGAGAGAGAGAGAGAGAGAGAGAGAGAGAGAGAGAACAGAAGTGCAGCAGACTGTGGGAGGGAAGAGTTGTTGGGAGGGAAACTAGGGACATTGGTGGTGGGAAATGTACGCTGGTGAAGGGACAGGTGTCGGAACATGGTATGACTGAAACCCAATCATGAACAAATTTGTAATGGCATCTTACGATGATTCAATAAAAAATTAATTTTAAAAAAAGCAAGTGTTAGAAAATCCACAATAGAAACAACATGAGGTACAATCTGAAGATTCCAAGAAGGAACAGAGGAATAAAGATGGAGGTATCCCGGCATTCTTCTGGTGGGCATGATGGAGATGCATTATAAGTACAAAGCAATAATATTGTATCGTAGCACTGTCCACTGTAGAACTGTCCTCCCGCTGTTCATTGATTTGCTTGAGCGGGCATCCAGTAACATCTCACAACAAATTGTGAGACTTGTTGTTACTGTTTTTGGCATATCGAGTACGTCACAGGGAGCTTGCCAGGTTTTGTAGTGAGGGCTAGATACTCTCGGTAGCTAGATACTCCCGAGAGGAGTGGAGTAACTGAACTTGGATTGGCCACTTGCAAGGCAAACACTCTACCTTCTGTGCTATTGTAAAAAATTAAATGACTAATTTTTTAAATGTTTTAAAAATAAATCAACACTTGTGAGTCTAAATGAGAGATTTTAACTATTTTTATGAATGAAAGGGAAGTTGGTGTAAGTTTCCTAGGTAAATTTCTGAAGATACATGACAAAATTCCAGAATTGCTTCTCTAGACCCATCAACTAAGCAAGTTACCAGTATGACTGCACAGGGATATGTCACTGGCTGAGAATTAGTGGATTTGGGTTTCTTGTACCGGTGGAAAAATGAGGTTTTATAGGTCGTTAAGGTGGAAGTAATCTGACAAAATTGACCCCTAAGGTTGTGTCCAACTCTAGTGTTCAACAATTCATATTCTTGCACAGAAAAAGAAAGCCACAGCTTTTCATTATAAAGTTCTTCTTTCTGATTTTCCATGGAGAGTTCACTTTGTAGTCAGAATTTATCCAGCATGTTCTCTCCTTATCTTCTGGCCCAAGAACTCTGAAATCTACAGCTGAAACTGAATGCAAGCAGAAGCTAGATAAGAAGGACAGCAATAGATCCCCGATGACAATTTTGAGATGCTGGATTAGAATGTGCCTAAAGACATCAACTGTTTATACTTCTCAGAATCATGGACCAATCTGCTTTTCTCCTTTAAGTTGTACCATCTGGAATTGGATTTCTGTCATTAACAACTAACAGTACTAATAGATTTTCTCTTATTTTAAGTAAACAAGAACTAGAAAAAGACCTAACTTGAATATACACTCATTGGAAGGGTCTTAGAACAATACTCAGGTGTAAAGGAAGAACAAAACAACTGGAGAAGGTTGGGGGCCAACACACATAATACTCACTCATCCTTTATCTTGCATAGTGCCAAAATATGATATGGTTTCAGCTTCCTTACATTTAACTTTTCAAATACTTCGGAGGAAAATACGTGTTTGGCCCTGCTTGGGATCACAGTGTCTACTCTGAAACAATCATTGTCCAACTTTGGCATCACTAATAATTTGATCAGGGCAATTATTTGCTGAAAAATGAGGGGAACACTGTCCTGTGAGTTATAGATTATAACATCCCAGCCTCGACACATTACATGTCAGTAACCATGCTTCACACATTGCTCAAAGATCCCTGTAAGGCATATCATCCCTGGCTAAGGATCATTGTCTTAGAAAGATTATCTTTGACTTGGGGCAGGTAATATCAACAAAGCCACTGGGATATTTGAGGTGAACTGGGTAGCCTTCTAGGTTGTGCCTCTAATGACCTGTCCCATGAATTTTAAATTCTTACTCCCCAGATATCTTTTGGGCATGCTCATCTACATATTTTAGAACTGAAAAATAAGCACACTATTTCTTCTTGAACTTACTCCTCCTGTTTCTATTACTTGACAAATAGGGGAAAAAACTCCCATTTTCCCCAAGTTAGCACATGAACATCATTCCTGCTTTTTTCCATATACTATTTCTGGCTTCCATGGCAACACATTCTTCCAGCTTAGTTTATAATTCCCCTTTTCTTTGCATCTTAATTCCCAAGGACTCAGATATGGCCTACATCATGTTTTACTAGACTTTACAATAGCCAGCAGCCTGGGATCTCTGCCATTACACCCCTTAGCTGCCTATTTTTTATTCAGTGAAATGATCTTTCCAAAACTGAATCTAGTCCTAGCATAGCCTTGCTCTAATATGATAGTCTCTTGGTACTTTAAGCCACCAGTCCAACTTGCTAAATAGGTACATAATGTCATACCCTGCCTTGTCTCAAATTATTTTCTCTATATTCTTTTTTTTCCTTTCCTATTCCCTATGTTTTAGCCACACATGGTTCAAAATTCTAATTTCAAAGAATGTATCATGCTTTTGTCATACCTCTATTCTTACTATTATTCTTTCTTGGAACATACTTGCTACTTCTCCTAATGAACTCCTCTCATCCCCAGGACACCATCCTCAACACTCTCAAAAAGTGTCATTTGTTCCTGCCTCTGTTCTCAAAACACTTTATGCTCCAACTACTATAATACTCCTAGTAGAGTTGCACTGACCTGCTAACCTCTCTGTCCTCCTAGTTTCTCTAGTCAATAGTAATATCTTCCCAATAGAGTGAAGGGCCCCTGAAGACACAAAATTGTGTTCATTGAAAGCTTTGTCAATTGAAAGTCCAGGCTGATATTTTAAGGCCAACATAAGACTGTTAGTGTACCTGTTCTGGAATCAAAGAGCTCAGTTACAGTCTTGACTTTCCCATGTTAACTCTCATAGTAGACTAAAGAAGTCTGCCTACCTATGCCAGTTTCCTCACCTATCACCATACTTTATTCCACTGGATTGTTATCGAGCTCAGTTGAGAGTAAAATCCCATCTATTAAGCACTTACTCCAATGCCTTTGTAAGACCTAAATAAAAGTATTAGCTGCTATTATTTATTATTCATCATATTAGTGATTCATACTGTCAAAAAAAAGTATTCAGATCCTCTGATGGCAAACCATTTCTGATCATAAGTTGGAAGAGAACCATTAAAATGACCTAAATTTTAAGGGATATGGCCTGACGACATTATCCAACAAAGCTATGCAAGTCATGCTTGAGTGAAGACTGAAAATGTCAGGATCATGATAGATTCTTCTAAGGCTCAGAACAACTGAACATCCCTCCAATTACCATTTAAAGGAGGACTGTGAGGGTGAGAAATCTAACTTTCATCTACTATTGAGCTGACCTTGGCAAGTATTCCCAAGGGTTCCTGTCTTCACATCTACAAAACGGGCACAAGATTATTAAATACAACTCTTGGGGCATGGGGAGTCATAAATGGGCTGTTTAACTGTCACATCTCTTTGTTACACTTTAAAACTCAGTACCAATATGAAGGGGGCTGTTTTCCAGTTAGTCATAGTTGCACATCATCAGGTATCTAGCAGAGGGGATTGAGCTGAAGCAACCCAATCAGATACATGCATAGTATGCTCATGAAGCACGAAAACCTGAAGTCTCACACAAACAATTCACTACACTCTAGAGTTAAGAATTTAGACAACAGGGGCTGGAGAGATAGCACAGCGGGTCGGGTGTTTGCCTTGCATGCGGCCGACCCAGGTTCAATTCCCAGCATCCCATATGGTCCCCTGAGCACCGCCAGGAGTGATTCCTGAGTGCAGAGCCAGGAGTAACTCCTGTGCATCGCCGGGTGTGACCCAAAAAGCAAAAAAAAAAAAAAAAAAGAATTTAGACAACAAAGGCTTATGAAATCCATGTTAGTATACATGGATTAGTGTTACTCTGTGTGTGTGTGTGTGTGTGTGTGTCACTAAAAAGACACCTTAAATTCTTTAAAAAGTGCTGTTTCTGAGCTCTGGAATGGAAACTGAAGTCAGAGGGTAGGTAGTAGAAGAAACTAATGGAACCCAGCTATGGATTGTTTCTCTATGAAAACACAAGCTTATGAATTTTCACAGAATACAAATACTCCATAATTCATATTTTTATTACAAATACAATTAGCCCTTACTATATGTCATTTTATCAGGCACTGTACACACTCTATTCTTAATCCTTCTCCTTCTCCCAACTTCAAAGTGATAGGTATTCATTTACATTTACGATGTACAATTCACTTAGTGAGTGAAATGATAGCTCAGAGGAGAGTAGTGTTTCCACTGGACCACACAGCATGTACACTACAGGATTAAGTTGGAACCAATGCATTACTCCAAAGCCTACATTCTTTCCGGTCTGTGACAATCTACCTCATGTGTGATACATACCACTTCCTTGAACCATTAATTGCCTTAGTCACTTTTACTTGGGCTTGGTTAATTTAAATTTTGCAGCCAACACAACAGCTGCTCCAATGTGATCCAAAGAGCTTTAGGCCTTCTCTCAAGTTGAAGGCTTCAGAAAGATGATGGTGGGGGAGCCAGTGCAGCTTGTCTCTTAACAAAGAGGTAATTCAGACTAAGCAGAGCAGGAATCAAGCTCATCTGCAGGATACTTTTCCTGTCAGAGATATGGAAGATCAAGGTTGACAGGAAATCCCAAATGAAGTGCTCAGCTGCCCAGAAGAATGTTGCCAAGAAATTAATTCATTTAGGAATAGGTTTTACTGGCATAAAAGCACATCTTTTTGATGAGAGCAGAAAGGCAAGTCCAAGACCAGAAAATCTGGGCTTCTTCTATGTTACACACTTTGCAACCTTGGTGGTGTCCAGCTGGGGGCGACCTTTGACAACCAGCTAACCTGGTCAAGATCATTTTCATAGTTAACAATGATTATTAGTACCAGAAAAGAGCAGTCAGTGTGAGTATGAGTATGTATATGAGCGTGCATTGACTGCGTGTGTTTGTGCGTGCGTGCGTGTGTGCATGTGTGCATGCGTGCGTGCGTGCGTGCATGTGTGTGTGTGTGTGCTGTTTGTATGTATACTGGAGAAGCATAAGAACATAAGAAGCCTTGAGAAAAATATGAAGTAATGAGCAAAAACCAAATGAAATATCCAGAGTTTAAAAATAAATACCAAGTTGAGGCTGGAGTGATAGTATAGCAATAGTAAGTATAGTATTTGCCTTGCTCGCGGTCGACCTGGGTTCAATTCTCAGCATCCCATATGGTCCCCTGAGCACCGCCAGGAATAATTCCTGAGTGCATGAGCCAGGAGTAATCCCTATGTATTTCCAGGTGTGACCCAAAAAGCAATAAATAAATAAATAAATAAATAAATACCAAGTCTTTGAGAAATACTATTTTAAGAAATTTTAAGGTACAGAAAATTCAAGAAGCAAAAATAAATGACTTTTTATAAAACATCACCACTTCTTCAAGATCAAAATGCATTCCCTATCTAATTTTTATAACAATGAGTCAGGAATTCATGGTATCTTTAAGTTGGGAAAAGCATTTCTCACTTTATTATTGCCAAGTTGGTACCAAAGGATAATGGCAATTCTTGTATGGGAAGGAAAAGCTACAGAGAGAACTTGAGGTTAAGCAAGCAATGAATCCAATATTGATAGCGGGGCATACTGATGGACCAGCAGTACTTATGTGATCTGACTCTTGGTTGCCTAGCATTTTTGCCTCACTTGTATTAGCCGTTTGTGGATTCTGAAGTTAAGTCAAATAAGTATCAAAGTGTCAAGAGATCAGAAGGTTTGGATTTAGAATTTCCTCATAGACGGGACTTGCAATAGGGAATGGAAGAGTGGAACATTAGAATGGAGAAAGCTTGAAAAAGTGTGTTACCCCTACATTTATGTTTGCACAACCAGCATGCTGTGTTGTTGGGTTGTATGCACATGCTCAATAGCTCCAAGGGCTGATAGACCTGGAGGACTTTGCTTCTGTGACATGTGGACAATGTCAAGTCTTGGCCATCTATCAACATGTGCTACAGACCTATTGCGTGCCAGACACTGCCAAAAGAAATGGTTTTCAACCACTAGTCCATGGCTCGGGTGGTCAGTAGTTGTAGGAAAGTTGAAGAACTAGTAGTAAACCTGACAAAGGTTTTTTTGTGCCCTCAGAACTCCATTCTACTGGGAAGAGAGGAAAACCTGAGCAATAGGACAGTGGTAGGGCATTTGCCTTGCACACGGCCGGCCTGGCCAAGCCAGGTTCGATTCCTCTGCCCCTGAGAGCCTGGCAAGCTACTGAGAGTATCTCACCCGCACAGCAAAGCCTGGCAAGCTACCCGTGACATATTCGATATACCAAACACAGTAATAAGAATTCTCACAATGGAGACATTACTGGTGTCCGCTCAGCAAATTGATGAACAATGGGGGGAGGGGCGGGGGGATGTGTTACAGTGCTACATACCCTACATAATTCCAGATAACATTAAAGTGGGCAGGAAAATAAGTAGTGGGGGATGAAGACAGAGTAAAGCTGTTTAAGAATGTGTCAAAGAAGTTTTTTCTCTGAGAAAAACAACTGAGAAGAAATAAATAGGACAGGATTTCTCATCCTCAGCATAAACCAAAATTCGGGGCCAGATCATTCTTTGTACTGTCTGATGTAGGTTGCTTAGCAGCACCCCTGCATTCTACTCCCTAGAGACTAGTTATAGCAATCACATATTTCCAGACCAGTGCCATGTTTCTGTGCGGGGAAATATTGCCCCCAGCTGAGACCCACTAGAGAAGGGTAAGGGAGGAAGCAACGTGATTGATCAAACATGGAGTTTTGCGAGCAGAAGGAAAGGAAAAGAAAGCCGTAGGACCAATTCCGAAAGCTTGCTGAGGGACCTGAGGAGAGATGCTGGTTCCAGACATGGTAGGAATGCAATAGGGATATGGAGAAGTCAGAACTAAGATATGTTTTCATGGAAGAACTGACAGAATCTGATGTCACAGTGGATAGGAGAGAAAAGAAATGGAGCCCCAAAAATCTCAAGGTTGACACTTCATAAACTAGATGAGGTTGCTCTCACTGAACGGGGCTGGGACGACTGCAAAGATGCAGGTTTGAGTGGAGAAGCCAAACCAACAACGTGTGCATGTCAGCTTTTGACAGCTTTCCCCGCATTCAGGTTTGTCAGCGCTTGCCACTGGCACCTGTTCAATCAACGAAGCAAGAAAGGGGAATGGGGAAGCAGACCCAACTGGATAGTCACCGCAAATAATGATTTACTTTACAAAGATTTATGGATCTGTTGATTTAAACTCTCTACTTCCCTCATACAACAAAAACAGATGTGAGAAGAAAATTTCACTCACATAATTTTTTAAAATTGAGGGTTGGACAAAACCCAGTGGTTTTCAAGACTGATCCCTGGCTCTATACTTGGCTCAGGAAACACCTCCTAGCAGTGCTCAGGAGACTAAATGCAGTGCCAGGTATTGATCCAGGGATAGCTGCATGCAAGGCAAGCACCTTAATCCCTGCTCTTTCTATATCATGCTGTTACCAATATTTCAATGCTAAAATGTTTCAATACATGGGTCCCACTATCCATTTAATTATCAGCATCTTCCTCTTTTTATCAGGAAGTAATTGGTGGCAGAATATTAGAACCAATCTCTAAATATTTTTCTCCATCATTTCTTATATTTTAAAAAGGAAGTTGCACCATAAAGTACGTTATAATTTCTGAGATGTTAACTATAGGAAAAAGTAGTTTTCATGGAGTTTAAGGGTAGTGTTTATATTTAGAACAAGGCTCCCTGTGGTAGAACAGTGAAATCTCTATTGGCCATTAATTAGACAACCCCCTGCTGTTTCTCTCCATGGAGCATGCTGCATGCATGTGTCCATGTGAGAAATACCTACGTTCCAAGTGGGTGGCTGCCATTTAAAGCATCTACCTCTGCAGCTTTTATTTTTTGATTCTTATTTGAGATGATTTCTCTACTCTTTCGATCTTGATCCATATGTTACATCTTTTCCAATTATTAACATGTAGAACCTTAGTTTTAGATTCTCCGGAGTAGGGATAGAAAAACTTTTTTCTTTTTTAAATAGAAAGCCAGACTATATTTTAAACTTTGTAGACTATACAGTCTCTGTCTAAATGAAACAATTCTAGGGGTCAGAGAGATAATACAGGAGGTAAATCATTTCCTTGCATGCAATTCGGTGGCTGTGACCCTAGTTCAATCTTAGCTCCACAAGAGTATTGCCAAGGGTCACTCCTTAGCAAAGAACAAGGAACAGCCCTAAGCATAATATGTGGCTTTTAAAAGAACCTATCAAATAAATAAAATTACATAATTCTATGACTATGACACAAAAGCCACCATAGACAATCTGTGTGTTCCAATAATTGCAATAGGGGTACTTAGCTCATTGGTTACAACTTGCCAGCCTATGCTTTCTAAATTAATCTCTTTCAGATGACACTCAAATCCTCAGTATATACCTGTCAGGATGTTAATAGTTCATATTAGGACATCTGTCTATAAGATAGTCTCCAAATCTATTGAAAATTTATAGTATATAGTTAGAACTATGATTTTTTCTTTCAATTGTTATGTTGGGAACATATATATTTGTAATTCCAACAGAAAAAAATTGGAAACATAACATATATATTTATGACAAGTCTACATAATAAATCAATCCCAAAATCAGTAAGTTAGAACAACAACTATCATATCTCCAAAATCCATGCATCTGTTGGATGGTTCTGTTAATAGAACATGATTTACTGATCTTTTCTGTATTTGATCATGTGTCTATAAACTGCTGATGGGTTGGCTGGTCAGATAAATGACCAGAATGATTTGTTTCTACACACCTGATCTCAATTTGCGCTGATTCTCATGGTAAGCTGGGAGTCCTAGTATGAGCAAGACCAACTATACCAGAGAAGTCCAGGAGACTTCTTGAGACTAGGTTCTAAACTGTCATGTTATCATTTCCACTAGGTTCTTTTGTCTAATGCAGTCCTAAATCCCATCTAGATTCACATTAAATGGGAATCTGAAGTTCAGGGCAAAGGTGTAATACAAGGAGACCATGAACTGACATCACCAACGCCACTGGTCTCTCACTGTGGCCTCTCCATTATGAGCTCATTACTGAAATAATTTCCCTTAGTAAAACACTGCAAGATGGGATAAGAGAAATCAGTTGATTTAGATTCTTTGAAAATGACTGTTTCAATATACCCAAATTTTAGAAGGGATAAAGAATGGCATTCTTATTTCCAGTATCTAACCTTAATGCCTAAGAGATGAGCTTTATAAATAAGTGTGGTACTTTAGGGTATACTTTCCCCTAAAATTTAGTATAACAGAAACAAGAAGTCTTAAATAAAATAGCACCAAGATACCCCAAATGGATAAGCACACTAAAAAGGGAGAGGAAACGAAATTTTCTCCTTTGCCTGTCAGGAAATAGAAACACAAAGCATCGTGCCTCCTCCCCTCCCCACACCCATCCAGACAGTCCTCCTGTGGGCCCAGGATGCCTTTTGTTTGGCCACCTCAGTAGTTTGGACAAAAACTTTCACCAGGAAAGCACATCAAAGAAGTCTCACCTCTTTTGTAGCAAGTTCCACGGAAACTATTCATGCAATCCCTTTGGTGGCAAGTAACAGAAACTGACTTGAGCTAGCTAAGGCTTTTCAAAAAGAAAAATAAGCTAATATTATAAAGTTATGTCTCTTAGAACCCATGGACAGAGATGCATTTCAGGAAGAATTGGAAGGTCTCAGTAAATACAAAGTCCTTTTTCCCTCTCATCTCTGCCTCCTTGATTTGTCCTATGTAGGCAAGCTTTGTCAGTCATGTAGTCATGCATTAGGTGGGAAATATGGGTAGAAAATGACTGTCTCGTTATTCCATGATTTCTTTTTTCAGTTCGGACACAACTAGAATATGCGTCTTAATTACAGATTCCTAAAAGAGTTGATCTTGTATGTCCAGCTGGGATCAGAGGCTGTACTAATCCAGTTATCTATGATCAGGGTTAGAATACAAAAACACAGGTCCCAGGGTCTCCTGACTTATGGATAAAGAGAACACAGAAAGGGCTGCCAAAAGTTTTATAGGCAAAGTTCCAAGGAACTTATGATAGCTATTCTCACCCTAGCTTTAGGAATATTTCAATAAGAGAGAGGGAAAGCAGAGAGCTAAAAAGACAGTACTCTTGCCTTGCACATGACCAACTCCAGTTCAGTTCCTGGCAATGCATATGGTTCTCTAAGCATCAACTAGAATGATCTCTGAGCATAGAGTCAGGAATAAAGCCCTAAGAGGCACTGGGTATGGTCCAAAAAATAAAGGAACAAGGGGGAATGAAAACAGTCAACTGTATGGAGCGATAGCACAGCGGTAGGGCGTTTGCCTTGCACAAAGCCAACATGGCCGACCCGAGTTCGATTCCTCCGCCCCTCTCAGAGAGTCCGGCAAGCTACCGAGAGTATCTCACCCGCACGGCAGAGCCTGGCAAGCTACCCGTGATGTATTCGATATGCCAAACACAGTAACAAATGTTATGGAGACGTTACTGGACCCGCTCGAGCAAATCGATGAACAACGGGAGGACAGGACAGGACAGTATAGCAACATATAAATATATTTATTGGAAGCCTCTGTGTGTGTGTGTGTGTGTGTCTCTATGTGTATGAAACAAGGTAGTTTTTATTGAATAAAACCTGTTTAGAAAGATTTGAGAGGAGAGAAAGGGAAAACGTGTTCAAGAGAGAACACAGCCTTCTCAAGAGTGTAAATAAGCAAACCAAGAAATAGACAAACAAGTGAGATCCCTGTTGAAGAGAACACAGGGTTGAAGAGCAAGTCTAATGCAATGTTCTTGGTTTGGTGCAATATTTAAATACGCTATCTCTCTTACCCACCGACACAAATGACTGTTAAGGATCTCATACATAGAAAATACTGCTAATCATTTACCAGATCTCAGTTTGGAGGCCCTCCTTCAGAAGAGTCAAAGATTTGAGGGCAAGTAGTTTATTTGGGAGATGACCCTAGAAAATGTTACTACAATACTGAGAATACCAGAAGACCAGAAGGAACCATTAAACAAGCAAGTTAGCACTATGGATAACTGATGCTTAATCCTGTTGGGCAACACAGAGAAAGATGTAGGTCATACTCCCAAAACTTGTCAAGCATTGGTTGAGGGCTACTCGGGTTAAAATGCTTAATCCTTTGGCATTGCCAATCTGCTGCTTATACAGTAAAAGCCTGTTCCACTGATCAGAGAAAGTACAGAGGCATCAAATTCAATTTTAGCCTTGGGAAGTATAACTGGTGTGCACTGCAAAGGTTGCTTCAAGGGAGATGCAAGGTCTGACCTACTTCTACAAGGCCGAGTCTTGAAAGGAGACACACATTGGAGCGATGAGACCAGTCAAAAAGTATAACATTATTTATGCTCAAGATACTGGTTTCCTGAAGGAGTTTTAGTGAGGGCAAGTAGTCGATTTGCTCGAGCGGGCCCAGTAACGTCTCCATTGGAGACTTTGTTGTTACTGTGTCTGGCATATCGAATACTCTCGGTAGCTTGCCGGCTCTCCGAGAAGGAACCATTAAACAAGCAAATTAGCACTATGGATAACTGATGCTTAATCCTGCTGGGCAACACAGAGAAAGATGTAGGTCATACTACAGTGAGACTGAGAAGAAGGAGCTGAGAGAAAGAGGCTACCAGAACTATGAAAACAACTCCAAGGTGGGCTTGTTTTGCTTGGCTTTTGTTTGGTTTGGACTTGAATGGGAGGAAGTTGTAAGTTAGGGAAGCATTTCAAGCTGAGCAGTAGCTCAGGTGCACAGGTGAGCACCAGGACATGATGTCTTCCAAGTGGCCAGGGTCTGGTTCTGAGAGACACAACTGTCTTGACTTAGCAGTAAATGACCGCTTCCATGGGGAGGAGTAGCATGAACAGACACAAAGTTAACATCCTCGTGCTGAAAGTAGACTAAGAACCAAATATGATGGCCTCTCAGTATCTGTATTGCAAATTATGATGTCCAGAGTAGACAGAGGAAGAAGGAAGGTGCCTGCCAGAGGCAGGGCAGGAGGAAGTAAGGGGGGATGGCAAGAGGAATACTGGGGACACGGGTGGTAGAAAATACGTACTGGTGGAGGGATGGGTGTTTGATTATTGTGTGACTGAAACTCAATCATAAAAGCTCTGTAACTGTATCACACAGTGATTCAATAAAAAAAAGTTAGCATCCTCAATAAAGAGGGAGAGAGAGAGAGAGAGAGAGAGAGAGAGAGAGAGAGAGAGATGTAGAGCAGAAGTGCTGGAAAGACACGAGAAGGAATGCTTTGAGAAGCATTTCAGGATTTCAGAGGAAATATCACAAGAGCCAACAATTGGATGTGGGGATGGAAGAGGGGAAAAATGGCTCCAGAAAGGCTCTGAGATTTACCGCTAGGTTGATGGGAGGAAAGGGTTGATGAGAATGATTGATGGGAGGATGGTGAATCTCTCTTCACTGATCTAAGGGACAAAGGCTTATTTTCTGTGGAACAGTCAGATAAAGTACAGGTCTATTTGCATTAAATTTCAGATAAACAGCAGCTCTTTTTAGGGTAACTATGTACCATGCAATACCTGGAGTATACTTACATTATTCATTGTTTATTTGTAAGACACATGCAACTGAGTCTTATATATCTTGACTTGCTAAATCTAGCAACCCTACTCTGGATGTCCTGAATTCGTGGTGTCTGAAACATGAGGAGCAAGTGGAAACTTAGGTCACAGCTAGAGGTGCCTATCTGAGTATTATATACAGAAGATGGTTCGCACCTCGAGTTTCTAGTTTGCTGCATTTGAGAACCATCTAGAAAGCTTTAAAAACAAAACAAAATAAAAACTCACTGATGATCAGATATTCCAATATAATTTAAGTCTATGGCACAATCTGGGCAGTTGGGATGTTTAAGAACTCTTCCAGGTGATTCTAATAAGCATCAAAGTTTAGGAACCACTAATCTAAATCGATATGGAAATAGATAAAATCACTAAAGCAGAACCAAATGCTCTGAATGGGACCCTGAGGAGCTGAGGAAGAACACCAAACTGGTGGGGGCATAGAGAGTTCAGGCCAGGAGAGCAGGAAGGAAATGCAAAAAAGCAAGGATCAAGAATCAAGTAGGAGCAATCAGCAGTGTTCAGTGCTGCACAGAGAGACAGGAGACAGGAAGATGGCATCGAACTTGTCTAGGAGGACGGTGGCCTTTGTGGGCTCAGGGTCCAAGGTGTTAGGGTGGAGGCCAGTTTTCAGGAACAAAGGACGGTAGGTGAGTGACCCAAGTGAACTCACCAACAAACCAAGGTTATATGGAGTTAATCTCTTTGTCAGACAAACAGCTTTATCTCCTTTGCTATCAGACTCATTTGCTCGAGCGGGCCCAGTAACGTCTCCATTGGAGACTTTGTTGTTACTGTGTCTGGCATATCAAATACTCTCGGTAGCTTGCCGGGCTCTCCGAGAGGGGCGGAGGATTCGAACTCGGGTCGGCCATGTTGGCTGCGTGCAAGGTAGACGCCCTACCCGCTGTGCTATCGCTCCAGCCCATCAGACTCATAGGGGAAGGAAACTTGTTTCATCTGGTGAAACAAAAAAGCCCGGTGATAGTCTTTGAAAAGAACACATTGACTAATACAACCAACACAGGCATCTTTGCTACTAGTACTATGGCCAGGTCCAAACAGCAGCTTCTAATGCCCGTATACAGGAGAGAGAGAGTAAGAGGGACATTGTTCTGCCATAGAGGCAGGGCAAAGGTGGGATGGGGGGTGGGAGAAAACTAGGGACATTGGTGGTGGGAAATGTGCACTGGTTGAGGGATGGGTGTTCAACCATTGTATGACTGAAACTCGAACATGAAAGCTTCGTAACTGTAGCTCACAGTGATTCAATAAAAAAGATTAAAAAAAAAAACCCAGCAGCTTCTAGGGGCTCACTCCCTTGCCAAAGTGCATGCTGGGGAGCATCACACCTATCTCAGAAAGTCTTGTGAGTCTCTGATGGGGTATCAGCCACCATCTAGCCCCTGCCCCAAGTCACTGTCCACACATTTTGCCTTCCGATTTCTCCAAACTACAAAAGGTTATGCCTGTAAGATGGTTACAATGACAAGAACAATGGTAATGGTTAAAAAGGAAGAGAGGAAAGATGGACTGAAGGAGATTGGAAGGATACTGGGGACATTGGTGGTGGAAAATGTGCACTGGTGGAAGGATGGATGTTTGATAATTGTATGACTGAAACTCAAACATGAAAGCTTTGTAAGTGCATTTTATGATTATTCAATTTAAAAAAAGGAAGAAGCAAGTGGGGTTCAAAAAGACCAGAAAAAAGATTTTGGGGGGACGAGAGATAGTTTAGGGATCAAGAGGCTTACCTTGCATGCGATCAATCCCAGTTTGATCACTGACACCTCATACAGTCCTTTGAGCACAGAGTCAGGAGCAGCTCCTGAGCATCAGTGGATAGGAGCACCAAAGCAAACAAACAAAAAACAGAAAAGAAAGATTCCCCTGATAGAGGTGAGGTTTCCTGGGTAACTCTAAGCAAGTCTCCTAACAGCACTTCTCTTTGTGGGGCAGGGCGGTCTAGTGGGTAGTGGAGAGTGAATGAAGGAATTCATAGAAAAGAAAGAACACAGATTCTCTAATTTACTTATTGGTGTTTCCGAGGTAATACCTTAAAATCATCCATCACTACTGGAGGCACTTTAATTTCCCTTGGGCATGTTTCTTCTCATCTGACTGCTAAAAGAGAATCTGAAAATAGCATTGGCAAAGGAGGACTGCATTTTTCCCCCTGCAGGCCACGACCGCTGATCCCTACATCCTTCCTTCCAGCCAACTTCTGCCCTGCAGAGTGAGGACAGGAGGTTCAAAGCCACTCATAAAGCCCAAAAAGTGCCTAATTTGCCTAATTATAATACTTAGAACTTAAAGAGGATTTTTTATCTTTAAAGCGCCTTATAAAAGTTAACTCCTTTGGTCCCATCACCCCTTCTGAAGCATATATGAGTTTTTCTCTCATAGTGAAAAGTAAATGAAAACTAGGAAAACTATGGAAGGCAAAACCTAAGAATCTGGTGTGTTCCAAGTACGAAATAAAACAGACTATTAGTTTGAGAAAATTAGAAATGTTGAATGCACGATTCCCCATTTCAAGGAAACGTTCAAATTTGTAATTGGGTGGGGGGGGGGGGGGCAAGACACAGGCTTATCCAAAAATTGCATTTTTAAAATGATAATACCAATATTCTTTGAAGGCTGGAGAAGTAGTCCAGGGATAAATTGTTTGCCTTGCATGCTGCCGACCCCAGATCAATCCCCCTATACCACATGAGGTCACTGAGCCAGAAACAAGCCCTGAGAACAACCAGGTGTGACACCAAAACATACACACACACACACACACACACGCGCGTGCACACACACAATGTCAATATTGTTTATAATTTTTCCAATTATAAGACTCCAGCAGATTTTTTTCATTTGGTTTAGGGAAGCGTTTTTCTTTTTTTCTTCTTTTTTTTGTTTTGCTTTTTTGGGTCACACCCGGTGATGCACAGGGGCTACTCCTGGCTCTGCGCTCAGGAATTACCCCTGGCGGTGCTCAGGGGACCATATGGGATGCTGGGAATTGAACCCGGGTTGGCTGCATGCAAAGCACACGCCCTACCCGCTGTGCTATTGCTCCAGCCCCAGGGAAGCATTTTTCAACCTCTGCAATGGTGCATTTTTGGGCAAGATAATTCTGCGCAATCCTTCAAGCATAGAACAACATCTCTAATCTCTCCCTTCTAGAAGTTTCACTAGGTGCTCCCCTTCCATGCCTACCGTTGTGACAATCAAAATTTCCCCGGATATTACTGACTTTTGAAGGGCAAAACGCCCTTGGAGTATCACAGAGATCAATGAGAGATCAAAGTACTTCTCTCCAGTATAAAAACACATCTAGGGTCCTTGCAGATTTACCAGCC
Source organism: Sorex fumeus (assembly GCF_029834395.1). Lineage (NCBI taxonomy): Eukaryota > Metazoa > Chordata > Mammalia > Eulipotyphla > Soricidae > Sorex > Sorex fumeus. The sequence continues at coordinate 67,207,047 of NW_026606129.1, forward strand.
CCTCCCTCCCCCCCCCCCACCCCCTCCTCCACTCAAACACCCAAAGGCTTGATCTTTCTTGGGTGATTTTTCTGATCTAAATTAACAAAGCATTCCAAACTCTTCCATGGGGAGTAAGGGGACTGGATACGCCTGCACACAGAGTTCCTGAGAGATGCACAGTCAGGGCTGCATTTGGGTAGCTGGCTGCAAGCCCCCTGGACTAATCTGTCCCGGTGGTGGCTGGAAGCTGAGCTGGGGGTGTATGCTTTTTCCGTCGTCCCAGGTTTCCCACTGACAACGCTCATTTCTGAGGAGGCTGACAGCCCACACAGCACTTTTCTGGCCTTGCTTGCCTCCTCCAACTTTGCCTCCTCAAATGCCAGATTCTCCTACCTTCTCGCTTAGCGGGGAGAAACTGAAAAGCCCAGGGGCTTGAGAGAATGAGTAATCAGATATCGGCTTTTTCAAATCTCTCTCTTCCCTCTCCTTCTCCAACTTCGTTTCTTCTTCTGTGCCTCCCCACGCTCCCCAGAGGAGAAGGTGATCTTGGTCTCTCTTCGTCTGGGAGAATAAAGTTGTCCTGCAGAGATTTCTTGAAAAACAGGGCTGCTGAGGGTTAGAGGCTTGCTTGCCTGCAGCTGACCCAGGTTTGATTCCCCAGTACCACATGATTTCCTGAGCACTACTGGGAGTAACAGAATCAGGAACGACTATCACTCAAACCCTATTTCTCACACCAACTGCCCCCTACCCGCCCCCCCCCAAAAAAAAAACAGGTAGAGGCTGGAAAGGTAGGACTAAAGGTAAGGTACTGCCTTTTATGCAGTCGACCCATTTCCATCCCCGGCAGCCCATATGGTTCCCCAAGCCCCACCAGGAGTCATCTATGAGCACAGAGCCAGGAGTAATTTCTAGTGCAAAGCCAGGAGTAACTCCTGTGCATTGCCAGGTTTGACCCCAAAAGCCAAATAAATAAATAAATAAATAAATAACACTGTAGCACTGTAGCACTGTCCTCCTGTTGTTCATCGATTTGCTCAAGCGGGCGCCGTAATGGCTCCATTGTGAGACTTGTTGTTACTGTTTTTGGCATATCGAATACACCATGGGGAGCTTGCCAGGCTCTGCCATGCAGGTGGGATACTCTCGGTAGCTTGACAGGCTCTCTGAGAGGGATGGAGGAATTGAACCTGGGTTGGTCGTGGGCAAGGCAAACACACTACCCGCTGTGCTATTGCTCCAGTCCAAATAAATAAGTAAATAAAAGGAAAGCCCTGGTTTGACCACAGAAGCCAGTGCTTTGCATGCAGAAGATCTGGGTTCTACTGAGGCACTGCATGGTCCCCCAGCACTACTAGGAGTGACTCACTAATTTCTCCCATCTCACTACAGAAAAAGGTTTCCTTGTGTTCTACATTTCCAAAAAGACCGGCCAGTTAAAAGTGACCGGCAGCAGAAGTACTTTTAGCGAAAGCTGCTTCCCAGAAACCAAATAGTGACTCTAGCATGAAGGATAAAAATCTGCTCCTTTGTAAAGAGAAACGCCACATGTGATTTTGCTGTTCCATCTCTGTGGTTATTCTGGTGGGTTTTAGGAAGTCTAGAGCTCCTGAATATAGGCCACTCTCGCTGCTTTTTGCTAAAGTTGGGATGGAAGGGGGCTGGAGGAAATTCCCTTAGCTTCTGGAAATCATTTCTTTGTTCTCTGTACCTACAGATATCTCTCTCCAAAGTTTCCTTAGCTCCTTACTCCCAGGCCTCTGGAATAATCCACTCTAAGCATAAAGCCTTTGCTCTGTTGCATCCCTCCTTCGAAAGCCCTCCTCCTCCTTAGTTCCAGAATCTCCTCTTAGTAACACTCATGACCCCAGGTCAACCAACCTAGCTCTTAGCACAATTAAACTCAGTTATTTATAGTGTCTATTGCCCTTCTATGCTGGAAATTTCAGGAAGGTTGTTTTGTATTCCTTTCTTTTTGCATTTGTTTAATACTGAGAGGTTCCCAGTACCATACCTGGCAAAGATTTTAGTCCTATATTGGCTGTTTCATTCACATAGAATGCTATGTATTTGGAGTTGATAGAATCATACTTTAACAATTAAGATGCATGAGTGCAGGGACTCTCTATCTCTCTAGATAGTACAGTGGGTAGGGCACTTACTTGCCTTATGCTTGGTCAACGTGGGTTCAATCTCCAACTTCCCATATAGTTCCCCAAGCATGGCCAAGAGTGATTCCTGAGCACAGAGCCAGGAGTTACCCCAGGCGTAGCCCCAAAACAAAAGAGAAAAAAAGCAGCATAAGTGAAGTGAGAATGTGACCCAACAAATTCCCTCTAGTAATAAAGGTTGTCAAATTGGTGGGTTGGAGAAACAAATTAAATTTTCATTAGATTTACTACAATCAGTAATAAATGAAAGAATGAGAGGAACAGATACTACCTGTCTAGATTTCATTATTATTTCAAATTTACTGAGTTCATCTTTGGGCCTGAGTTAAAGGACTCACATTGGGGTCAAGGATGTGACCCAAGTGGTAGTACCTTAGCGTGTGCAAAGCCCTAAGTTAGGTCTGTAGTACCACAAGCCCCTTAGCCCTGGCAGCACTGGGTGTGGCCCTTACTACAGAACCACAACCAGGGCCACAGCTAAAGTACAGCTGGTAGGATGCTTGTTTTGCATGTGGTTCACCCAAATTTGATTCCTTGCATCGCATATGGTGCCCCAAGCTTTGCCAGAAATGAACTCTGAGCGCAGAGCCAGGAGTAATCTCTGAGCACTTCTGGGTGTGACCCAAAACCCAAAAAAGAAAAAAAAAATAAACCAGCCAACAAACTCCACATTTATCACTGGTCTTGATCAATGCTAATAACTCTTATATCAATACCAGGTGAGTCGCATCTATTCCCAGCTTGTTTTCTCAAGAACTTTGCTCTTTTCAAATTTTCACATGTGTTTTGCTCATAGTACTGCCACTTCTTTAGCTATGACACACTTACAGGGGTGGGGAAGTCCCATAATGTTCAGGGGGCTCAGGGACCACCCCTAGCAGTATATGGCTTGGTTGTGCAGTTATGAAGCCTCCAGGTCTGACTTGGTGATATGATGCTACTCAGGCTTGACTGGGAGTCCCTTCCTTGGGCCACATCTGGAACTGCTCCAGATGCCCATGCTACTGGGGATGAAATGTGGAGCCTAGGCATGAAGGCATACCTCCAGTCTTTTGAGCTACTTGCAGACCCAACACTATGACTTTTCAGTCTCAAATTTTTAGCCCGAGGGCTAAAAGTAGATGTGTGTGTGTGTGTGTGTGTGTGTGTGTGTGTGTGTGTGTGTAAAGACACATTATAAATCCTCTGGTAGAACTTGTTAGAGAACAGGAGTTTCATCCTCATGAGGGCTAAATGCTAATTATTCAATATTCTCTCTCATTAGACTTTAATATACCACACGTCCCATTTAATAAAAGCATTTAAGGTAAGGTAAAGGTAAAGGCCCTCCCGTTGATCGTCGATTTGCTCGAGCGGGCCCAGTAACGTCTCCATTGGAGACTTTGTTGTTACTGTGTCTGGCATATCGAATACTCTCGGTAGCTTGCCGGGCTCTCCGAGAGGGGCGGAGGAATCGAACTCGGGTTGGCCATGTTGGCCGCTTGTAAGGCAAACGCCCTACCCGCTGTGCTATCGCATTTAAAATAGCTCCCAAATGAATTTAAGTGCAAGTACTTAGGCTAGAAATTGGTAACACTGATGTTCTAGTCTTTTCTTGTTGAGATGATGGAAGTCGCTCAATTATCCTTAAAATGAACACAATTAATGTGACAGGACTATAAAACAGAGCCCACAACTGACACATAGATGCCCATTATGTTTATATTGGGCAATAGCTTCTTGGAGTGGAAGTACTGTTTATTTTACTTTGGGAAAACAACCTCTTATCATAGTTTTGTTTGCCTTGCAAACAAAAACAGAACAAGTTAGCAGGAGATATTTTGAAGCAAGAAAGTCAGCATAACTTTCAATGCATTTCAATCCCATGCCCCTTGAGGTCACAGAAGATGAAGACGTTAATAGCTGTCTCAGAATCACCTGGGGCCTTTTAAAAAACCCGGACCACTTCCCCAACTAATTTCATCAGCGTCTCTGGGGCCATCTCTAGGGGAGGCATCAGCATCGTTTAAGTTCCCACAAGATCCCAAAATGCAGCAACAGCAGTAGCATCTAGTTCAGAGGCTACATGGGTCTTGGGAACTAGTGTCTGAAGAGGTACAGGACTGTGGTCTGCAAGCACTTTTGATAACAACAGCTGTTCCCAATGAAAAACCATGCAAAGTCTCATAGTATCAGTGTTGCCAAAAAAAAAAAAAAAAAACAACTAGGAGTCATAAAGTCATTCTGCCTTCTAGAAGTATTTAAGCCAACCCCGCACTGCAAGAGGACCAAGTTTTATGCATAAGACTGTCCATTGTATTATATTATATTCCAGTTAAAGATATGGTGGTAAACTTCAGAATAAGAAACTGAGATCAGAGAAGAAAGGTCGCTGGGAGGCTTCACAGTTGCTGGAGAATGCTCCAGGTCCCAAACAGAGCCAAGATCACCGGGAAGTCCCAGATGGGGTAGGTGCCGCATCCCGCCTTCTCCAGATGGAACCCCGGTGACCATGAGACTCTACAAGCATAACTCGGGCATGCGGGAACCAGGACTTCCCACAACATCCAATAGGAGAGAGAGAGAACAAAAAGGAATGCCCTGCCACAGAGGCAGGGTGGGATGGGGATGGGGGGATGAAGGGTGGGAGGGATACTGGGAAACATGTTGGTGGGAAATGGACACTGGTGGAGAGATGGGTATTCAAAATTAATTAATTAATTAATTAAAAAAAAGAAACAGATCAAAGTACTTCTATCTATTGGGCGCCTACTGCATGCACCCTGCTCTAAGTTCCTGTCACAGGCACAAGGGCTTCATCAGAATTCAGAAGAAATCTCCCTGCCCTTGTCGCATTTAACATTTTAGGTAAAACCAGCCACATGATTTGGAGGACCCAGAGCAAAGGTAAACGCGGTTCTCTTTACTCCAAAATGACTAACCCATCAATATGGTGAGGGCAGAGAAACAAACCTGCCACAGGTGCCTTCAAAGTGCAGAGCTGGCGGCCTTCAGTCTCCCTCTCGTGAGGGCTGGGTTGTGGGATGGTGGTTTCTTCATTCTCTTTACAGCTTGTGGAGCAGCTGGTCTTTCTGGGGGAGTTTCTGGGGTCCAGAGTGGAAGCTGGTGAAGAATAGGAAGCAATCGAACCTTCCCTGGAGCCGTGCACACGCTCTCAGTCGGCGCATGCTCTCGGGATCTCCTCCCAGTTGCTTCTCCCTAGTGCTGACCTCTCTAGTTCTTGGTTGCAACTGGACTGCTCTTCGCTCAGTGGTGGCGGGTGGGGGCGTGGCAGTCCGTGGCTTTCAGGTACCCCACAGCTCCGAGTTCAAGGGCAGTGACCAGGGGCAGTCTTAACCTCCTCCTGCCCGACTCTCTAGACTTATCTATGTGGCCAGAGGCAGCTCCTAACGCCTCCACAATGCCTGTTCTCTCAGCTCACCCTTGTAGGGAAACAGGACAAAGGCAGCTCTGTGTCAAGGCCTAGGCATGGACCCAAATATTCAAAGCCTCCTTATTTTCTCCTGGTCGCACTCCCAACGTCCCACTGTTTTGCCTAAACCAAGGACTCACTTCCTTCCCAACATACGCTGCCTGGCAGAGACCCCACAGAGGCTTCAGAAGTTGGCCCAATTACCAATAATTTATACAGATCGATTTGAGAATGCCTGGACCCCGCAGTAACATGCCAAAACATACCAAGTAAATTTCAAATAACACTTATATTTAAAATCATCAGAGCAGGCATGATATAATGGATGGTGTGTATGAAGTGGCTCTCTGGGGAAGGCACTCTTTGGGGTCACTCTGGTAGCTTGGGGGAACTGCCAAATCAACGCTCACTTTTTCACTTCAGTTGTAAAAGTAGAAATCCTCTTGCAATGTCACATTTGTGGGAAACAGCGAGTAGGGCGTCTTGCATGTGGCCGACCCTGGTTTGATTCGTCTGTCCCTCTCGAAGAGCCCGGAAAGCTACCGAGAGTATCCCATCTGCAAAGCAGAGCCTGGCAAGCTCCCCGTGGCATATTCGACATGCCGAAAACAGTAACAAGTCTCACAATGGAGACATTACTGGTGCCCGCTCGAGCAATGACCAACGCGAATACAGTGCCACAGTGCTATACTTTTGTAATTTTCAAGTAAAAATGAAGGGACATAATTCAAACTTTTGAAAGCAGGAGATCCTTGCAATCGCCCCCCCCAACTAGCGTTAGGCTAGGAAGCTCGTGCTTCTAGTTCCACCAAATAGTGCTCAATGTGTGGTGAAAAATGATATAGAGTCGTAAGGTTTGCCATATTGCCATGGAGAGATTAGCAGCCATTCTGGGCTATTTCCTTCCAACCCTGTGATCTTTGAGATTGGGGACTTGACTCTTTAACACATAAATAAACTTAGAAGGACATGTTTATGGTGTGGTGTAGAAAGTGCCAGGCTGTGCAAACTAACCATTATTTTCTCAAGGACCACGACACTGAAGTTTTCAGCTAAGCAGGAAAGAAGTGTATTTAAAAAGTAGTGGCCACATGAAATATTTGAATATTTTATTGGCAGCACCTTGCTTAACTTACTTCCCCAAAGATCTTGTGCTTTGCATCCTCATTACTGAATGCTTGCACTTGAGAAGTAATATGCTTCTCCGGACTCCTTCTGATGACCACAATGCATCAAGATATAAAGGGAAGAGCCAGTGAAATATTTTTACTAAAGACCTTCTCCTGCAAAAACCATCCCAAATAATTGTGCTGCAAAGCATCCACCTCGGCTATTTTCCTTCTTAGAAACTTGTAATGATGTGCATTTCAAAAGCACTGCGATCTTCTTGTGCTGAGACACCCTCAATACTGATGGTGTTGCCTGATTATAAGATAAATCACCTGGAGGAACTTGAAAGGACTCTTCCTTTTGTGAAGAATACAGACCATCAAAGGTGGTCTCAGACTGCCCACCAGCATGAACAATCCCCACAGTTATAATTGAGTCTCAGCACATTCTTTTTAGTGTGTCTATTTATGGCAGGCAAAGAATTTGTGCGACATAAGGGCTTTACAAATAGCTTCAATTGTCAGTTAAGCCAGACACCATTTCTAGATGCCTTCCTTAACAAAAGAGATACTAGAGTTGTGAACAGAATCCTCACTTAGCATGTGGTGACAAAATAAAGCAAAGGACAGAAAAAGAGATGGATTGTTGCAAGGCCAACTATTAAACACAGTGTCCTTTTGAAAGCCCAGGAGTTTAGACCCTCTAGGAAAACCCTATCTACTAAATCATTTTCAAGAAACTGCTTGAAGGAAACTGGAAAGTCACTAGAAGCTACAAGAGCAATAAGGACACACATTAAATCTTGGTTAATCTTCTCATCCAGTGTGATTGATTATGTGTAGTTCCACATACCTCTTTCTCCAAAATTAAGGCTTTAAGATTATTTTTGTCTTAACTCTCATAGCACTGCATTCTGATTTCATATTTCAAAACACTAGTTAAGTGTAATTATATTTGTGAAATAGCCTGAGCCACACAGTTCATTTATTTCATAATTAAAACAGACGGCCTTCTCCATTTGGGATGAGAAAATAGTTTCTTCATTTTTATTGGAAAATAAAGAACTGCTGTGCAGAAAAGCTTTGTGTGTGTGTGTGTGTGTGTGTGTAAAATTTGATTTGGGGCCACACCTGGTGATGCTCTGGACTTAACTTCTGTCTCTGTCTTCTGTGTGTGTGTTTGTGTAAAATTTGTTTTGGGGCCACACCTCGTGATACTTCTGTCCCTGTCTTCTGTCTCTTTATGAGTGTGTGTACGTAGTAGCACTATAGCACTATCCTCCCGTTGTTCATCGATTTGCTCGAGCAGGCACCAGCAACATCTCACAACAAATTGTGAGACTTGTTACTGTTTTTGGCATATCAAATACGTCCTGGGTAGCTTGCCAGGCTTTGCCGTGCAGGTGAGATATTCTCGGTGGCTTGCCGGGCGGAGGAATCAAACCCTGGTCGGCCGCGAGCGCTGTGCTATCGTGTGTGTATGTAACATTTGGTTTTGGGCCACACCTGGTGATGCACAGGGGTTACTTCTGTCTCTGCACTCAGAGGTTACACCTGGAGGGCTAAGGGACCTATGGGGTGCCAATGATCCAACCTGGATTGGCCACATTTAAGGCAAGTGCCCTAACTACTGTACTATCGTTTCTAAAAAAAATTATGACCTTAACTTGGGAGGTTTCTTCATGATTGCTGGAGTTCTACAAACACATTTATTTATTCTTAATAATTCTATGGGATACACGCCTTTACAATGAGGAAAGTGAGGCTTAAAAAGAGATCAAAGATCTTGGTCAAGATAACAGTAAGTGATGAAGCTCTTGACTTGGAAGGCTTTATTATCAGGGTTCCATGCAATGTCCCCCTGCTCAAACATTTATATGCATATGAATTAGATGATGACCTTTTAAGATGTACAATTTGAGTCAGTAGGTCTAGAGTGATATTTTGCAATACACCTCTTAGTGATAATGAGGCAGCTGGCTCATAAACACTTTTGAGTAGCATGGTAGTCTACAGCTGCAAAGCCAGAATTCCTTGTGTTTCAAAAGAATTTTGATAGTTCATAGAAAAGAATATTTGATAGTTTATTGATAGCTCATAGAAAAGAACATACTATGATCTATCAGACACTAGAAGTCAGACCTTCTCACTTGATATCTTGACCTTGATACATTTGAGACAACACTGAGACCAAAAAAAAAAAAATCCAGAAGCAATAGTGGATATGGAATGCACACACTTCCATGTATTTTTACAGTAAAAAAATGCATTAAAAATCTTTCACAAAAGAACTCGAAAAATATAAGTAGAGAATGAAATTCTCCCCTCAACATTCTTTCAGTTATCAATTGTGTACTGGGTAGGAAAAGAATTCCTAAATGGTTTGAGTTGATCATACAAAATACTTGTCTATCATCTCTTGTCCAGACATTTACCAGATGAGGGAGATCAGGGATAGTAGGCTCACAAAGATCAGTCTCTGACTTAATGTTACAGTAGTTTAGAGATTTTCTTTCTACCTAATGCATACATATTTCCTGTACAAAGCAAGTCAGATGGGTGGAACTCAGATGAAACTACTACCCCAAGTCTTCATAAACTGAGGCAAGCCCAGGTGAGTAGCACATAGATCAAGCCCAGGTGAGTAGCACAAATGTCAAATATCATCTCTGAGAGTGAAAAAGACATTAAGATGTAAACCTCGGGATATAGTTCAAAATCCACCTTGATTTCATTTATTTAACTCTCTAGATCACAACTGAACACATTGATCATTTAATATCACAGATATTTTTTTTAAGTGAGAAAATTCCTAACCGTGAAGTTTTAGGAATAAATCTTCCAAATCGGCTTCTAGGAAATTGATGAAAAATGATATTATTATTCAGGTGTATTCTCCCTCAGTCTTACAACTCAGTGTGTTCTATGTATGGAAAAGTTTGATAAAAATAGCAGTACAGACTTTTTCCTTCCTTTTAGTTCTAGAGTGTATATTGTGTCTGTTCGGGTAAGCGACTTGTTTTGTGAATGTTCACACAACTACCGTTATTCATTCTAACACTACATATAAATCCACAAATCAAATAAAGCTATAAACAATGTAATATTTATATATGCATAGTGTTTTATAAAAAGATTGGCCCACATACTGCTTCTCATCAATACAGAAAGAGCATTATGTCCATAGCACACAGCAAGAAATGAGTGAAGAACAGAGAATGCAAACAATTGCTTAATAATTCACAAGCAGTCTCACCATGGTGGAAATGATGATACTCAACCCAACTAAAGCTTAGAGAATTACTTATAAGTCTCCCATTTTAAAACAGATTTACATACCTGATTTAGTTTACATTAAAATATATCCCAATGAATCAATTTGTTCCATATTCAGAAATATAAACAAACACATATCACATTCCTCACAGCTAAATTTTTTGTCATAAATTCTCTTTTATACAAGAAAAAGGCAACAGTTTTTTTTTCTTAAAACAGGCTCTATTAATTACAGTTTTAAACTCTGTACACACAATAATCGGCTGGTTTTCTCCATTTTTTGTTTTGTTTTTAATTTTTTTTTAAAACAGTACCATAGAACAACAGTGATTGACTTGCAAAGTTTTGTGTCTGTATGGAAAATGCAAAACAGTACTACGGAAATACACAATGCATTGTAAGCAGCAGTTTGCTGTAGTGATCCAACAGGTACAAGCAAACATTTTGGCTCAGCTAGGCAGTAATCTATTTCAACCATCCTGGGGCTACAGCTGACCCAGCGGGCCTGCAAGTGGGTCTTTTAAAGAAAACAACAATAAAAAACTCCACGTTTTGTTTTGCATCCAAAGACTCAAAGGACAGTGTCATGAGGGTAGAGGTTTGCCAGCTAGATCTAGAATGTCTGAGAGCTCATCCTTGTCCCTGCTTCGGTCATTCTGGAGACATTTTGGATGGTTTCAAAGGGAAAAGGGCATTTCTAAAGAAGGGCATCCAAATGATGCTCACTTTTGAAAATGGAGAGGTTCCTTCCACCAACATTTATCCCCTACTCCCCAGCATGGCAAGGGCAACTATGGGCTTATGCTAAAAGCGGGAAACATACTTTATGCCTCGGGATCTTTATGGCTCTCATACAGTGGGCACATTCCATCTCTTCCAATGGAACCAATGGAAGGTTCCCATTCCAACTCTTCAGCCTCAACTCAGACAAGACGGCACAGCAAGTGTCTTTTGTCCCTTCCTTCTACTGGTTGAGCAAAGTGGTGAAGGTACTGCCTTTAACGAGAGCTTTTTAGATCTTGGTGATGCCAATGAACCCACCCATCTTCCTGCTTGTGCTGCTTCAGGTAACAGCAGCTAACCTTCTCCTCTCTGTCCCTTTCTCTGGCCAAGGAGAGTACTGATTGTTCTCTGAAACGATTCTAACTCAAACACATACCATTTCATCGTGCTATGTAATTTCGATATAAATATCCTTCATTCCCAATAGTAGTCTCTTTATACAGTCTGCATCATTTTAGGATCATGGGCAATCCTAATCCACCCGGAGTCCTCCGCTTTTACAAACATAACTTTTGCCTTTTGCTCTTTTTTTATTTTTATAAGAAAAATGCCTAACTATAGTCTAGCACTACATGACTACATAAAGTCTGCATCAAATTAATTCAACTGAATCAATAATTTTCCTTACTTAGAGAAAACGATCAACAGCCCCATTTAACCAGGAGAGAAAAAGATGCCTCCCCCCCAAAGGGAACGATTCTTGCCAATTCTACAGCTTACATAGAAATTAAATCGATATCTCTTGGGGGGTGGGGGCAACATTTGGCAAATGATTTCCCAAAAAAAAAAAAAGGTGCGCATCGAAAAATACTCTCTTTAATATGATACATCAGGCACAATACTTTCCAGGTCGATCTTTTCCTTGGATCTCAAACGCCTCGGTGTTGCCACTCCCTGGGACCGCTCGACGCTTCTTCGTGGAAGTCGGGAAGGAGATTCCCGGCGGGCCTGCCACCTCCCACCCGGGAACCTGGGCCACGGCCACGGCCGGCCGGCCGGCGGGGGTCTCAGATGCTGAGGTCGGTGCTGCACTCCTTGTAGGGGCGCCGCCTCTGCTCGGGGGGCTGCCTGGCGCTCCGGCCGGCCTCGGCCTTGGGGCCCGGCTCCTCCCGGGCGCGCTGGCCGCCGCGGTCCTCCCGGCTCCTCCGCTCCGGGGAGCGCGCGCGCCTGCGGTCCGAGGACTTGGCGCGCCGCTCCGGGGAGCGCCGGGGCTCCGGGGGCCGCTCGAGCGAGCGGCGCCGCCGGCCGGGCGAGCGCTCGCGCCGGCTCTCGGGGCCGGCGGCCTCCCCGCGCCGCGCGCGCGGCTCCCTGCGCTCCAGGGTGGTGTCGGCGCTGCGGGTGCCCTCCCGCCGCGGCTCCGGGGACCGCCTGCGGGGCCCGGCGGGCGCCCGCTCCGGGGGTCGGCTGGCCCCGCCGCCCGCCGGCTTCCTGCAGGTCCCGTTCCAGGTGCGATGCTCGCCGGGGGGCCCGCCGCGCTCCCTGCTGCCCCGGGCGTCTCTCCCGCGCGCCCGCGTCGGCCCCGGGGGCGAGGGTGGGCGCAGGTCCCGCGGGCGGCTGGGCTCGGCGGGCGGAGGCTGGGCCGCCCTCACTTCCGAAGCACCGGGTGCGCCGGCGGCGGGGCCGGGCCGGTCGCTGCTGGGGTCTGCGGGGGCGAGAAAGGAGAGCGAGTTGGGTAGGGGGCCTGCGGCTCCGGCCCCCCCGCGTGCCCACAAGCGAGACCTCATTAGTCACGACAGACAGACAACTGTTAAAGCGGTCGGAACCGAAGCCGACTGAACCCGAGCCCATTAGCAGCAGCTACTCGGGGGCTAGAAGCTAGCGTCGAGGGCGATGGGCATCTAGCCCGCTGCCCCTCCGACTCCGGGCAGAGGGCATTTCCAAAGCTATGGGATCCTACCCATGGAACTGGCCTCTAACGGCAGGGCCCAAAGAACCGGTCTAGAAGCATCCAGACGTCCCCCACTTCATCCCTGCTCCGCCTCCCCCACCCCCCCATCAACCCTTCTCCCCTTCCTACCACTCCTCCAAGCATTTTGTTTTGATTTGCTCAAATGATGACACTCTGGGCTACTGACTTAAGGAGATTTGAGGGAACTTTGGGGGAGGGGGCACTGTAAAGAATCTGGTTTGATTTGAGCAGATTAGGTAAAAGAACTCTAAAAAAAAATCACTGCATTGCGTTGAGTCCTGAGAGTTGAGACATATGTGTGCAGGGTCTACTTCTACTCAGAAAAAATAAGCCACAGTGGTGGGCAGAGAATTACGGAGGCCACACACTGCCATACTGTGAACGATTGGCAAACGTGACATGTAGGTGAGTGCCCATTAAACATTCACTCTTCTTTAGTGAGTATTATGCAACTATTTTTCTCTACTTTTTGTGTGATCATTTTCAGTTTTCAAAATATGGAGGCTCCTGACAGAGAAAAGCGTATGAAAGAGATTGATATTAGATGGGGCTCAGATAGTCGTTACATTTAGAGGCATTTTCCTTGCACTAATGAAAGCAGCCATGATTATGTACCGTGGAGTCACTGGTTTGCTTCTTACTACATCGAGACGTTTGCAAATTTATACGCAGGCAGCTTAGGGAGTTTCCTATTTATTATTCAACAAGTTGAAATGATACTACAAATGTCCTAGGTAGTATCAGAATCTAGGAGAGCTTGTTCAAAATGGGGAGAGCTCATTCAAAACTAGACCCAAGTTGTACACATCAGACCATTCTAGACAAGGGGCCTGAAATAATGAAACAGGCCTGGGTGACAGACACAAGGGGCTCATGGGTCCTCTTTCAAGAGGGAATGAAGTCAATGTTAATGAATTAATCTGTTTCATGAATAACATCCCCCCAAAATAATCTAAGTTTTAATACATGCAAGACTAAAGCCTTAGAGGGGTTGTCAAACGTATTTGGTAGTACCCTAAGAGAAAATATTTTGGGTCTTGGGGGGGTCAACAGATAGAGTAACTATCTGATACTCTACTTTGACATCACAATGTACAAGGAGAGAATGCATAAAGGGGCATGAGTGGCTGTGCTCAGTAAAACTTACAAAAACCATTGTGAACATAGAAATGAATGTGTGAACAGGAGATTTCATATTTCTATCTACCTATCTATGTATGTGAGGTGTGTTGAGGAATGTGGGTTTGTTCTTCCTGAATTAACATACATGTGCTTACAGTCACTTTAAGATGTAGGTATGGGAAGGTACTTACTAGCATCACTCTCCTATACCTAACCTTAGGATTTCTTACACCTACTTTAAGACAAGGGGGAGCAAGACTTTAACAAGGTCAGTGGTGTACTTACAATTCAAGGAACGTAGGGTGCTCAGAATGAATTGCCAAACATATCAAATAGAGCTAAGCGGAAGCAATGAGGAAATTAGGCCACAGCACAGAAACACCTAGTATTGATTGAGCTACAAACCGTAGTTTGATTATGGCCCATAAGGTAGAAGCAAGCCTCCCCGAGCTTTTCATTTCTCATACATGCAGCGATATTGGGAGGTATCATCGCTGTAGAAGGGAGGGCCCAGCACCAAGAACAGTCAGAAAGAGAAAGAGAGAAAGAGAAAAAAGTTGAACGTTTAGATTCCCTATAACAAAGAGTAAAGAAACAAAAATCATCTGCATTTGTTAACATAGGGTAAAGAGAGTTTATTTGTCCAGTCAGACAGTCTAAGGCAACACTCAATAAGGCTGCAGAGACCGCAATCAGAACAGTGACGTTTCAGACAGCCATGTAAGGTGACTCAAGAACCCAGACAATGGATGCATCCTGTTTTCTTTTCTTTTCTTTCTTTCTTTTTTTTTTTTCAAACAACTGGAACAATGACAGGCTGGCATAGGAGAGCATTAACAATAAACAACAAAAGAACAAAGTTCCCTCCCTCCCCACCAAGACCGCGGCAGTTAAATTAAGTACAAAAAACTTATTACAAAAATAGCCTCACAGAGAAGCAGGTTCCAATCAAGTCAGAAAAATATTGGAACTTAACATATTAGAACCCATTTGTGACTCTAATCAACAGAATTAGAGAGATTTAGTCCAAATGACGTATGGAGACATTACAGCAGCACAACCCTGGCATGTTCAACCCTTTTTGGAAAACCGAGTATTTATATGATCTTTATTTTTAGCCCAAAGAACATTGGTTAGTGTTGGATTTTCATCCTCAGTGCAACAGACATAGGTTGAGAAGGTACACAGGTTACTGATGATGACTCTCAAATGAAATATCACATCCAACAGAAGCATAGGGAGACAGAAAAGGGAGACAGCATTACACAGTTTCAGTGGCATCAATATACCTAGGGGTCAGAGATCTAGTACAGTGCACAGTTCTGGCATCTTCAAGTTGTCAAAACACCTCCCCGGGGCATGGCCGTATCTAAAGGGGCCTCCTCTCCACCCCCCCACCCCCTTCCTGATTTTGCACCTCGTATTTTGCACCTGTATGAATGTCCAACACCTGGGAAAGCTGACCTGCAACAGAGTTAGCTTGCTCCTTGCGCTGTGTCAGCGTTAAGTATCTCAGCAAGTCCAAAATGCAACTGGGAATTGTGCAGGATGACTTTTTTTGTTCCAGAAAATTACAGATAAATCCCTAATAAAGGGGACCAACGTATGTGGGGATCATTCAATCACAGTTTCTATAGAAACTTTCTGTAGACCTTTGGTTGGGAAAAAAAGCCCTACATCTAGGGCATAACTTTTACTTTCTTTTAAACAGGAATCTCAAATAAATAGGACATAATTCTTATAATATACAGTATTTTTCCATTAGCATTCTAAGCTATGTAGAGATCGTTGCTGTGTACTCAAATCATGTCTATAGGTATGACAAAGGAACTCTTATGTATAACCTGCTTTCCCCATAGGAAAGGTATAGTAACATGTTTCCCCTCATGAGGAGCACTGGGAAGCAATTTCATCCTTTATCATCGAAAAACATATGGCTAATATTACAACAGCTGTGTTTGTTTTGTAGTAGTGGGCTCAGGTGTTCTGATTTGGGGCAGGGACCAGTGGGGAATGCAGTAGTATTCAGAGCAGAAAGGCAGTAAGCAAGGCCCCCAAATCATCTTAAAATTTCACGCCTCTTAAGTAAAGATATCAGATAATCAAAAACTTAAAAAAAAAACCAAAAAGGAATTGTGCCTCAACATATCACTCAGGAAACCTGCTTTCCTGCTTCTTAAAAGTATAGTCATTTTGTGCTAACAATTGGATCTGAGAAACAGTTTGGCACAGTTCAAACAAACATTCCTTCGCTCTTGGCCCGACTAGACAAAAAGTTCTCTCTGATTATCAGAAAGGGGGCTATAAAGATCTTGTCTTAGGCCATTGCCCCAGTCCACATAAGCAAGCAAAAGGATGAAATGTGTAGATTTCAGAACAAGCGAGGCAAATAATCACATGGTGCGAAAGGCTGGTAAGACCCTGGTGAACGGGGGAACAAAAGACTTTCCTGCTGCAGTTCTGGAAACACATTCATGGAGTCATGCCAGGGAAGGAAGGAAGATTTTCATAGTTTGACCCACCATATTCTGGTACTGAGCCGTCTCCCCGCTTCAGAAACAGACGCACTCTGCGGCCACCATTCTTAATCAGTTCTATAGCCCGAGAATGCTTCATGTTTTTGGTGGTCTCGCCATTGATCTCTAAAATTTCATCACCAATCTGCCAAACGACAAACAAAATAAGACATTACAAAAGGGTTTTGCCAATAATTGAGGTGCTTCACGACTGAAAATCGTTTCATTTATTCATTTATCAACTATCTGTTGTTTATGTTCCAGAAAATCTACTAAAAACAAAAATAAAACCAAAAGAAAACCCCAAGACCCCTGCCGTTGTAGAAATAATATTTCAGTGGGGAAACCCAATGAAGACATCAGACAAGTTCGTATACATTAGATAGAATAAGTGCCAATTAAAAAAAATGCGGCAAGGGGAATATTTATTTTTGAAAGGAGAAGAATAGAGTAGGTAGGGCTCCTAAGATGACCCACAATTACTCCATCTTCTATGTTCACATCTCCTTTGCTTTGAATATAGGTTAAAATGACTGGCTTCTAACAAATGTTGACTATAACAAAAGTGATGAGAGGTCAGATGTTACGTACATGTTGTGAATGGCCCAGTGGAGCCTAGGATATGGAAATAAAGGTAGACTCTGTCTGACAACCCAGGTGAAATGAATTCTGCCTCTAGTCCTGTGAATTATGAAGAAAATCATTCCCCAGTTAAGCCTTCAAATCAGACTGCAACCCCAGTTTACACACTGATGACAGTATTTACTATGTATTAGTTTCTATTCTAGACACTAGAGATAACAAACTAAAAAGACATGCCAAACCCTTGCTCTAGTAGCGGATATAGTCTAGAAGGAAGAAAAGGAAAAGCCCTGGATTTGGAGGTGAAGATCTTGGATTTGAGATCTGTCACTTGTTAGCTAAGGGCCTGCATCCTTTGCCTCTCTGGAGTTTACTTTTGTATCCAAATACCCACAAGTCACCAAGTTTTAAAGTTTTAAAATTGGATAATTCATGTCAAACACATCCTGTGAACCACATGACATTATACAAAATATGAAAATAATAGTACAATTAGAAACTTTAAAAGGACAAGGAAATGTGTAATGTGTTTAAAATTTAAACAAAAGGCATGAACTGTACATATATTAAATGTTACATATACATAAACTGTACATATATTAAGTGTATATATTAAATGTTTATACGTTTAAACAAAGGCACATATATAGGCACTAATTGCACATATATAAGACATATACCAGGAAAGTGGCACATAATTTGACCCTCAAAACTATATTTTTACTGTACAATGTTTTCATCATTTAAAAACTATTAACTGGGGCTGGAGTGATAGCACAGCGGGTTGGGTGTTTGCCTTAAATGCGGCCAACTCGGGTTTGATCCCCAGCATCCCATATGGTCCCCTCAGCACAGCCAGGAGTAATTCCTGAGTGCAGAGCCAGGAGTGACCCCTGTGCATTGCCGGGTGTTACCCAAAAAGCAATAAATAAATTAATTAATTAAAACTATTTAACTTTCTACTTTTTTCAATGGTAAAATATTAAAATTTTTAACCTGAAGAAACTTAAAAATCAAGATTGGGCCTTAAATGTTCAAACAACAGTTACTATTTCCACTTTCTGTTTAGGCTCAATTTCATTCATTGTTTTCCTTTCCTGGCTTTGATTTCCTGGGCTTGATTCAATTACTTGCAAATTGTTCCCTATGTCTATGTCTAAATCCATGTGACCTGTCAAGAGTGAGCAGATAATTTTTTTAAGTCATTTACTCTGCCCAGGAGAACAATATATTTATATACAGCAACAGATATTAGATGTGTATGCAGCAGAGTGGACATTTGGCATTTGCCCATATAGAATGTAAATCTTTAGCTATAAGACCACCTTGAAATATTCATGCCGTGTGGTTGTCATTCCTGTACTGGGGCAGAGTTGACTCATTCCTGAGCCATGGGTAGTAAATAGCCTAGCCTAAAGGGCCTCCACCAACAGCATCTACGTAACAGCTCTCTAAGCATTCCAGTGTTGCAGGAATTCCTCCAAAGTGATGTGCCTGCCACATGAGAGAAAGTGTTAAGAACTATGGAAATGGGATTCAGAAAATACCTACTTCAATACGTTTGTAAATTACTTTAATCCTGCATTCAATCCCAAGAATTGGAAGGGCTTACCAAACTTTAGAAGATATAACTATACGTTAAGAAGAAATTAAAATTAGGGTGGGAGTTTTGCATTTTGAGTATCATGAGAGCTGTAGAAAATGCGATTTGCATGAAGATGGTTTTAGCACTAAGAGGACTTACTTATAGCTATTCCAGACTCCTCTTCCTACTTACCCTCATTTTTCCACACCGTTCTGCAGGACCATCCTCTGCTAAGCGCAGCACATAAAGGTCCATGTTATACTCTCGGCCTCCTCGAAGACTAAAGCCAAATCCCTTGGCTCCTCTTTCCAGTTCCACAGTGTAAAAGTCCTGCTCCTGTTTCATAAATTAAATGCGTTCATTCTGAGAGAATTTTTATGCATACACATTTCTATCTCTTCCCATTCTCTCTTATACCTATTTGACCAAAGGAAAAGGCACGGTCTCTTTCCCCTGCTCAGTGATTTTCAATTATTTATTAATATTCATTAACCTTAGAAGTCTGGAGATCCAGAATTTGAAAACATTCACAAGTGTGCCTGTGGACTGCACACCAGCATGCATACATTAAACCAACATGCATATATTAAAATTTAACCAGCAAGGCTGCAGTTCGCATTTGTGTAGGGAAATTCTTCATTTCATTCTTCATTTCATATGGCTGGATGTTGAGCCTCCCTGGCTCCTGTCTAAAAACTATCAACAGTGACCCCACTGGGGATACCAGCAATAACCTCTGCACGTCTGGGCAGTTGTTACCATCTGGTTCAGAAGAGACGTGGAGAGAGGTGAAAATGAGAAGGGGATAAAAATAAACTAATTTTGCCCCATCCTGTATTTCCAAAAGTGTTTCACCTGCTATTATTTATAAATCTTTTCACTACTCCTCTGTGGGGCAGGTACTTTACTCCATGACCTCACCTAAATTCACAGGTCTGAGGAACAGCTTAACACTTTCTCTCAGCACAAATACAGCTATGAGTAGACATGAGATACTTCACTTTTTTCTGCTCAACAATCTTTGAGACAATTATGCTTTGCTTACTTATTTCCCCCTGGAAAAGATAGCTGGGATCATTTTTACAAGGGTATTAAAATAAAATTCCTAGACAACTCAACTTGAGTTCAGAATTAGTTTGGCCTTCGCAAAGGTTATTTATTTTTAACTGAGGGTTCCTTGATAAAAAGATATCTCACAAAAACAGCTTCAAGTTGGAAGAAAATGTAAAGAGCAAACAGAGAAAGAGAAATGGCTCTCACCTGCGTTGCCTGGGGTGCTTTGAACTCAAACTGAGATTCCGGCTTTGGTTTGGCGGTATTCCTGCCAAAGTGAGTGAAACAAATGTTAAGAGCAACCGATGGGGGACTGAGAAAGAGTTCAGGGTGAATATTATCACGCCAGGAGTTATTTTCACCCCCCTTAAAACAAATGAAAGAAAACAAAGCCACTTCGGACCTGGTCTCCTGGGCCCCAGGCTGAGAGGGGGTGTGTGTAGTGGTGATGGTGGCGATCTTCTCCGCATTGGTCAGCAGAGTGGCATTCGAAGACTCTGCAAGGCAAGACAGGGCATAATGGAGTGAGGGCACCAGAGAAGGCATCACTCGAAAGGAGGCATTTAGAAGCCCAATATCTAAATGGCAAACCTGGCTTCTCGGCCACCATTGCTAACATTATGGTCTATATTTCTATAAAGAATAAATTCAATGAAGACCATTCAAAGATGTTCTATTGTGTGATCCGTAATATCCCCATCATACCTCTCTCCCTCCATCAATCAGATCCACAGATAGTCTACTCAAGAAAATACTACTTTAAGGGTGGGAGAGATACTACAGAGGTTAAGGCACTTGTGTAGCATGTGACTATGGCCAAAATACTGGTTTGAATTCTAGCACTTGAATTATGGTCCCTTGAGAACCCTCATGTGTGGCCCTAGCGTGCGGTGTCCCCACCTCCCCTACCAAAAAAAAAAAAAAACCAGAAAAAGAAAAGAAAAGAAAAATTATCAGCCAGGCATATGTCTCATATTTCTTTCATCACTTAAGGGTGGCAGTTCCATGATAATACTGCACCACACCAGAATAATTTTCCAGAATTTTACAGGCTGATAATAAATGTTTATGCTAACATTTCCTATGATTTATCAGGTATGTTTAGTGAGTCTGCTTGATTTTTTTCATGTG
Organism: Sorex fumeus; assembly: GCF_029834395.1. NCBI lineage: Eukaryota > Metazoa > Chordata > Mammalia > Eulipotyphla > Soricidae > Sorex > Sorex fumeus. The sequence continues at coordinate 67,227,678 of NW_026606129.1, forward strand.
AATATTAAACTCAGAAGTGTGATAGCATCTTGTTAAATACTCGCATATACAACATTTACTTTCCTTTCCATTGCTTTTAATGAAGCACATCTGAAAATGTGGGATTCTTGACAGATCTCATTTAGTATCACTCATTTAAAACGAATTTTAAAACTTGCATGAGAGCCAGGGTTTGTAAACATAAGTGGTATAAATCATGAAGCCATCCTAATGTAATGAATATGATTATATTCTTATGTAAATTGACTTTCTTCTCCACTAACTACATTCATGAGCAACTTCATTAATCTCTAGAAATTTAGAGATCCAGAATTTGAAAATACTCATGAGTATGTCTATAGACTGCACATCAATATATGTGCATTAAAATGTAAGTATCCACATAGTAGTGGCTATAGAATCTTTTTACCACTTTTTTATCACTATAAAAGGCAGAAAACAAACAACTAAGAGAAAGTTGAGCTTTTAAGTTTTTAAATTGTCTTTAGAACTTGGCATATGTTTTCTAATTAATAAGATGCTAAATGTGGTGCAAGGATCTATGATCATTCTGCAAATCCCCATTTAATTCACAGCGTGCCAAGATGCCTAGAGATTTCCAGGAATCCTTTAATAGAAGGCACATAGTTTTGTTTATTTACCACATGTATCTCACCCATCAAGTACTTGGTTGTCTAAGTTCCAATGGGAAAAAAATGTTAAGTTTTCTAAACTAGAATAATGAGGCTACAGACTGAGACACAGCAGTGGATGAAGGTATAGATTTTGAGGTACAGGCATGAATTCAAATCCCCTTCTTCATTCCCCATTCATTAGTTGTGTCTCATTTTCCTCATCTAATAAAAGGGGATGATGACAATAGTGCCTTTCTCATGGATTACAAAAAAATATATCAAGTGCTGTGTAAGGCAACTGACATATCCAGTAAGCACTCAAGACACTTTACTGCAGTATAGCCCATACTGCCACTACCTATTATTTGAAACTGTGAGAACTTGTGTAAAGATTTTAGAATTCTCTACAAAATGATCAAGCTAAAATATGAGTTTAGCAGTGAATATTCCAACTTTAAAATCCATGATTCATAGAGCTAAGTCAGTCGATTAGTCAGAAACTCTAACAAGCTCAAGTGAACTGCAATGTGAATCCTACTCATGCTTTCGGACGTAGAAATTTTCTACAAACTGCCACATGTTGCCACAGATTCTGAGGGGAAAGAAAAGGAACTTCTGTAGTCATTCAGGTGGGATATCATGGTGGGAGTCAGAGAAAAGTATTTGTGCATGTGTTTCTGTTTCCCCAGTGAAATCTGCAGAGTCTGTAGAATGGCTCTGGAAAGGCCTTGGCCCTTCAGGCGGGCAGCTTCTCCAGCTTTTCTGGAAGAAGTGGAGCAGAAGGGTGAGGAGATCAGATTCTAAAGTGAGGCTATCTGGCGCTTGGGCGATAGCACAGCGGGTAGGGCAGTTGCCTTGCATGCGGCCAACCTGGGGTTCAATTCCCAGCATCCCATATGGTCCCCCAAGCACCGCCAGGAGTAATTCCTGAGTGCAAAGCCAGGAATAACCCTGTAGCATTGCCAAGAGTGACCCAAAAAGCCAAAAATTAATTAAAAAAAAATAAATAAAAAATAAAGTGAGACTAGTTGTATTGTACACCATAATAAGAGAGAGAAAAATAAAGGGGGGGAAGACAGAAAGAGAGAGAGAGAGAGAGAGAGAGAGAGAGAGAGAGAGAGAGAGAGAGAGAGAGGGGGTACACTGGTGAAGGAACTGATGACTAAAACCCAATTGTGAATAATTTTGTGACTGTGTATCTCACAGTGATCCAATTACCAAAAAAAGAAATAAAAAATTCAAGCTATCTGACTCTGTGGCCAAGTCCCACACTGTACTGGTTTGCACTTAAGCAGATTTACTCAATCTCTTAATGCTTTTCATATGTAGACATGGGGGCTCACAGAAGGATCTAGGAAACCAGTGCCCCATTACCCCAGAAACTATCTGAAGAAAGTGGGACTAAAAGACAGCACTGCCTGTCCACATGATTTGGTAGAACTTTCATAACACCTATATTGGTCCTTCAAAAACTTCAGATTGCTCATTGTAATTAATTTTATGAAGAACTCTCTGGGAACTCACAAGATTGTTCAGACCACAGGGAAATCATAATCAGGATACCAAAAAGAACGTTTCCTTGTAATTAAAGTGATTATAATTACTGAATTGAACAGAGGTTCCCCTTTAGAGTTCTTGTGTGTTTGTGTTAGCCAGAGTTTTCCTGGCAGATCACATCCTATTCTCAAACAAGTTTTATATTTCCACTGCTTTGATGATAAGAGATAATCATTCACTATACATATAAATAGACTTCTTTTATTAATTTCCCTATCCTTTATTTGCTATTTTTCCCATTTAAATTTATATGCAAATCTTTCTTGGGTTGAAGCTTAACTCTAAGCATCTTTAAAATTAATTTTAATATGCAAATGTCTATTTGAACTAAATGAATTGTCCTTCTTCGGCTGTTTTTTCTTAATCTATGAGCAACCACCGTTTACTGATCATGGACAAAGTTCCACAAACTGTGCTATAATCATTACCATATGGGCAGTTTCCTTTAATTCCTACACTCAGTGAAATCACTGCAATAATTACCTACATTTTACATATGGTGCTATTGAGGCCACCTGTAGGTAGCATGTCCAGCATCAGACAATCAGCAAATGGTGGCACAGGAAATTAAACTTAGGGCCTGACTTTGAGTCTTATGTGTTTATAAGGAATTATGCCTCAGCATCCAAGAGATACTACCTAATTGATGCATTCCACTCAAAGAAGCAAAGCTTTATGTTACTGCAAATATGTCACAGTCACCAGGCAATGTCATATATTAAAATTTAAAAAAGACCCTACTTTGACTTTTAGATTCCATGGGCTATCTTCAGAACATTAAATAACTTTTAGCATGCTCTACAGTTGCACAATCCATTTTTTATGTTAAAAAGGTAACAGTTATTTTAATGAAAAAAAATTTTGCAGAGTGCCAAAACTCAAATTCAGGGTCTCACACACGAAAGCATATGTTCTACCACTAAACTACACCCGCAGTTCTCTTCCTTGAACTCTTAACTTTTAACTCTTCATTTGGAATTAAACCAAGATCATATATGATGAAATTCTTTTCTAGATTTTTGAAATACAGAGACAAATCTCATTCTCACTAATTGATAACTCTATCCCAAAGCAAAATTTTAATCATATTTTAGCACACACACATACGCATATAAAGCCTTCAGTCATAGTATACTCTGGTAGATGTATTATGAAGGAGTGTCAATGTATTTGACTTAAAACCGAAGGTAATTGAATGAATTGATCATTTTAATGATAAATCCTGAAAGTACACATCTTTTATTAAAGTGTTTATATCTGCTTTAGCTCTCCCAGGGGAATGAAAATGGATATTATATGCCTCCTATAGCAATTTTGTAGCAATAAAAGCATATTCTAGTTCTGAAGACACTATCACAGTGCTGTTCTAAATAAAGAATTAACCTCTGACAGCAGCTTCTGTTAGGTTTCATCACATCTCAGTCACAAGTGATTACAATTCTAACCTTGCTCTCCTCTGAAATCTTTAGCTTCCCTTACAGACACCCCATGACAAAGCAAGCAAATCGACAAAGGGTACATGCATTTCTCTCATTTTTTAATTTTTATTAGTGAAACACCATGAGGTTCTCTCATAAATATTTTAATGCATAAATACATATACATAAAAATCTAAGAACTGTTTGAAAAAAGTTTCACTTTCAAAAGTTTGGAGGCTTTTATATGTGTATGCTTATACCTTTCCTTTTCCTTTCCCTTCAGTATATGCTGACTATCATATACATAGAAGGTTCTATTATTAAACTTATACTATTCTCATTTGGGGGGAGTTGATCAAATTAATATGAGAACTTATGCTTCGTTGAATCTTAGGGGGAATAAAATACCTCTTTACAAATCTCAGAAAATTCCATTGTGATTGGGTTTAAGTGGGACACACTTCAACGGGCCACACACATTCCCCAACCAAAGTTGTGAGCCAGGAGGGGCTGCTGAGCACTCTGCTGGCCTGACTTCTTCTGGAGGCCTGAACTTGTGTGAAGCAGGATGCCAGGGTTTCCAGGGGCAGCACTGCCTTGTTGGCAATGCTTCTGCAGGGCTGCTGAGCTTAGTGCTAAGAATCTGACGGTGACAGCTCCGTGTCCAAGAGCGGACTGGGTTTCAACTGCCACCTGCCTCCAGGTGTAAACTCACATGATTCTAAGACTTTACCAAGGAAATACCAACAAATACGATATCAGGCACTGATTCCAATAAGTGATTGAAAGAAATACTTTGAATCAGTGATCTGAAGATTAAACTTAAGAACATAGTTTAAACAAATCATTTTAATTTTAGATACACTTTGTGGGGCACTGGGAGAAAACAGGGATAGCTCTCATCTAATGTTCAGAGGTCAGTCTGGATGGACGGTTGAATACCCAGGCCCAAGGATGATGATCTATTTGGACTCTGTGGTGTCAGGAACCAGGGGGGTCTACTGGAAGCACCCGAAAAGCCACCAGCATCACACCTGGCTGTGTTGGGGATAACGGAACAGAGAGGTATATGGCACATGGGTTCAAAGTCAGGTCCTGGTTCAAGCAAAACACTTTCCTGTAACCACTGAGCTATCTCCTAGGTCATTATAATTTATTTATAATCTCATGAATATTTATTTTCATCATCTTGAACTTTTTAATGAGGCTGGAGCGATAGCACAGCAGGTAAGGCGTTTGCCTTGCATGCGGCTGACATGGCCGACTGGGGTTCGATTCCTCCGCCCCTCTTGGAGAGCCTGGCAAGCTACCAAGAGTATCTCACCTGCATGGCAAAGCCTGGCAAGCTACCTGTGACGTATTCAATATGCCAAAAACAGAAACAACAAGCCTCAAAATTTGTTGTGAGACGTTACTGGTGCCCGCTTGAGCAAATTGATGAACAACAGGAAGACAGTACTACAGTGCTTGAACTTGATTCAAACTGATGGTTCCATGTTAGCCTAGCTCAATCAGTACAAGCCCAGCTTCTACTAAAGTCTCACTCATCCTCAGATTTCACAGATTTTTATTTCTTTGTTTTAGGACCATACCAAGTGGTGCTTGGGGCTCCTATAGGTACATGGTTGGGGGACCAGGATGTATCCAGAATTGGGGTCCTGTACATAGAAGGATGCCCTCCAGTCCCTCACCTGGCATTTTCACATAACACAAAAGGGAAGAAGCATGTGTGCCTGGACTTGCTAGATTTCCAGATTCAGTAAGTTGAGCTATTCTCTGAGCTGTTCTGTTCTATTGCATTTTTATTATCCCTTATCATATTTTCTCATAAATTTTCTCACAGGACAGAAAACTCCACTCTGAGTCACTGGATGTAGCTGTGCAAGACCTGTGCAGACAGGTTTTCTCAAAACACAGGAGGCCGAATCAAGAGGTGTGTGTGTGTGGGTGCTTCTGTTGGAGGAGGGAGATGAGAGAAAAGGAGGGAGGAGGAAATAGGAGTGGGGAAGAGAGAAGAGAGAAAGGAAAGCAAGAACCAAGAGACAGAGAAAGTGAGGGGGAGGCGGAAGAGGAGGAGGTGGAAGAGGAGGAGGAGGAGTATGACAGAGAGAGGGAGGAAGGAGCCGGAAGAAGCAGAGTGAGGGAAACTATAGATGGAGAAAAGTGAAGCCTGAGGATGAAGTAACCAATGACAAGAACCATATGAGTTGTATGAGCCATATAAAGAAGTGAATCTGGAGTGGGTTCCAAGCAGTGGGCAAAAAAACCAGTGCATCTTCTTGAAGTGTCTTTGAGGGTTTCTGAGAATAGTTCTCTGAATAAGATGGATTTCTAAGAGCTTAGAAATCACTTCAGAAAACCTCATTCCCAACTGGAGGTGGTACTCAGTGGTTGAGCATAAGCCTCATGAAGCCTAAGTTCCATCCCCGCCCACGTCCTACCCCAAGAAACCTCACTCTCCTTGTGACGACTGCAAAAGCTGCCTTAGGGTTACTTGATGAACTGTCAAGGAAAGATGTAAAGGAACCAGAGGACCTGAACACAGAGAAATTAACATTCCCCATGTCAACCTTAACGTTTGAAAAAGTTTGGCCAGAGAGATAATACAGACAGCAAGGTGCAAGGAGCTTGCCTCGCACATGGTTGCCACAGGTTCAATCCCTGGCAACCCATATGGTCCCATGGGCCCCACTGAGTGGAATTGGGAGTAAGCCCTGACCGCAGCTGGGAGGTGGCTCAAAAACAAAAAACAACTCCCCCATACTCTTCAGGAGATTAGACTGAGTATGATTTTCTTCTCATCAAATTTAGTAAGTCACTTTCTGACTTGAGGCATTTGCAAAATTCGTCTGGACTCTCCCAATGTCCCTCCAGCAGTCACGTTCCCCTAACTTAATGCTAACGTTCAAGATGGCACTTTTGTGCCTCATTTAAAAGACATCATCACAAATCCACTCTACCAGATCTGATTTCATGTGCCTGACCTTGAAAGATTACAAAATAGGTGATGAAGAATTTTATTATCATTGCAACAAATTCCTAAAATATCCTGGGATGAAATATCATTCTCAGCAGCATATCAATCCTTATCTAGATTATAGCACCTTCAATGTTTATATTTGTTGGTAATCAGGATAGTGTGATGTCTATCTGAATTTCATATTTAAGTATTGACATTTAAAATGTATATTTACTGACAACTATAGATAATCCATCTCACAGCACAGTTTTTAGTTTCCAAGTTTTCAAAAAATATTTTCTCCTGCACTTTATTAAAATGTGAATACCTAGCATATGTATGATAAAGTAAAAGTTGTTCCTGTGGTGAGCAAGGATTGCTTACTTCCTTTTCTGGACATTCTCACTACCATATTAAGGACGATTAGTACCGAGCAAGTCAATTATTGTGTCTAGTTCTTTTAAATTAGTTTCTGAAATTTCTTCATGCCATGGATACATCTATCGATAGAGAAATATACACATATTACATTTGTTCTCTTACCCATTTCTCAGTTCTTCTATCTTCCTTCTTCCTTTTCATTAGAAATCTATGTTCTATGATCTTGTGAGCTCTTTCATAGGCATTAATAGCCTTCCAGAATTGTGAACTTGTGGAATGTTCACCAGACCAGATGGTAAATTACCAACCATGTACTTAAGACAGGCTGAAGTAGATCATTATTCAAATACCTATTTTTCTCTTCCACTTTTGATATGGAATATCTTTGCTACAGAGAGAGTTCTCAATTCTTGGAACCAAAAACTTTCAAATATTTTTTGTTTGCTTTTGGGATAACTTCTCTGAAAGGCACTGTCTATACCACTGATATTTTAAACTAATTAAGACTTACTTTATTAGTATATAAAGAATAATAAAAATAAAATAATATTAATATATTAGTATATAAATAATCCAATTAATAACTAATATTCAGAAAAATATTTCATTATCTTATCTTAAAGCTCAATAGCATAGAATTTGTGATGAAATTTTTTATTGAGGCATCATAATGACACAGAATTTTTATGACACTAGTTCCATAAACTACATTTTCCTTTTGAAAAATATATATTTTATTGTACAGCATTTCTTTTGTAAGGAAACAAAGGCATTGAAACTATTTGGCACATGTATCACTTTCCTTCCAAGGGTAAAATCCACTAAGAATGAAGACAGTATTTAGAATTCTCTGAGGGTCAAAGAGATAGTACAATGGTGCTAAGGCTTTGCATGTGGCAAAGCCCTGAGCATTGCCAAATGTGGCTGTCAAAAAAAAAATATAGCTCTCTGAAGAATTTATTAGTACATTAATATTTTAATTATATATGAGTAGTAAAACAAGTACTGATGCTTTTTTGCTGGGTAACTTTTTATTGTGGGGGACTTTATTTTTGTTGGGGGCGGGGCTCACATCTGGCAATGCTCAGGGTTTACTCCTGGCTCTGCATTTAGGAATCATTCCAAGAGGACTTGGAAGACCTAAAACAATGGAGATTTTTGACTGGGGATGTTGGCTCAACAGTAAAGCATACCTTGCACATGCGATGCCCTAGGTTTGGTCCTAAGCACTAAATAAAATAATTTTTTAATCTATAAGTAATTTTTTGCTGGAGAGATAGCACAGCGGTAGGGCATTCGCCTTACAAGCGGCCAACAAGGCCGACCCAGGTTCGATTCCTCCGCCCCTCTCGGAGAGCCCGGCAAGCTACCGAGAGTATTCGATATGCCAGACACAGTAACAACAAAGTCTCCAATGGAGACGTTACTGGGCCCGCTCGAGCAAATCGACGATCAACGGGAGGGCCTTTACCTCGAGCAAATAAGTAATTTTTTAATCTATAAGGGCTGGAGTGATAGCACAGTGGTAGGGCGTTTGCCTTGCACGCAGCCAACATGGCCGACCCGAGTTCGATTCCTCCGCCCCTCTCGGAGAGCCCGGCAAGCTACCGAGAGTATTCGATATGCCAGACACAGTAACAACAAAGTCTCCAATGGAGACGTTACTGGGCCCGCTCGAGCAAATCGATGATCAACGGGAGGGCCTTTACCTTTTACCTTACTTTTACCTATAAGTAAACAATTTAACAATAAATTAAGTAGGATCAAATTCTCATCTATTAAAAAAAAACTACCCACAAACACCGCCCGTCTCCCCAAAAAAGACCCTATGGGTGCTAAGAAAGGATAAGATGTTTGCCTTGCACACAGCCAACCAGGGTTAAATTTCTGGCACCAAATATAGTCCACTGAACATTACTGGGGGTGAACTCTGAGCACAGAGCCAGGAGTAACTCCTGAATAAAATATCTTTAACAGTATCATGCTAAGCAAAATGAGTCAGAAAGAGAGGGACAGGCATAGAAAGACTGCATTTATCTGGGGAACATAAAGTAACAGAATAGGAGACTAACACCCAAGAATAGCTGAGATAAGTACCAGGAGGTTCACTCCATGGCTTGGAGACCAGCCACACATGCTGGGGGAAAATCAGATAGAGAGGGAAGCACAGAGTAAAGGGTGTTGGGAGGATCCTCTCGGGATGAGAGATGCATCCTGAAAGTAGACTATAGACCGAAACATGATTGCCACTCAATGCCTCTTTTGCAAACCACCGCACCCAAATGGAGAGAGAGAACAAAAGGGAATTCTCTCCCACAGAAGCAGGGTGGGTGAGGGGGTTGGGGGAGAAGGGATATTGGGACCCCTGGTGGTGTAGAATGGGCACTGGTGGAGGGCTGCGTGTTTGATCATTGTATAACTGAAACCCAAGCACAAAAATTTGTAAGTCTACAACTGTACCTCATGGTGTTTCACTAAAAAAATTTTAAAAATTATCTTTGATATTGATAGATTCACTTATCCTAGAAAAACAGCAACACTATTGTTTTCTGCACTGTTATGCAGGCTTTATTGCTAAATTACATAATTACATTTTAGTGATCATCACAAAGCCATGAAATAACTATCAGAATGACTACCGGAGAAATTTTAGCATATGTACCATTTTCAAATAAAGGGCGCCCGAACTAAAATAAATTGGGGAAAGGTAAAGACTTTCTTGAGACATTCCTATTTGTGGTGAAACAAGGCCTCGGGGCTAGATAATTGGGTATAGAGAGTGAGGTAAGGTTTTGTGACAATGGTTTCGTGTGTGTTCCGTTAGAGATGGAGAAGGCTGCTTCTAAACACTATTCATTACTTAAACACTAATAACAGAGAGAGACCAAGATACAGACAGAGATAGACACAATTTATATACTTTACCATCCCCGGGGATGATGCGGAGGGTAACTGTGTTTCCTGCTTCCTTGATTAGGTTGACAATGTCTGAATGGGACTTGTTGGTGATGGAACATCCATTCACTGCCAAGATCCGGTCTCCTACTTTCAGCTTGCCACATCGGTCAGCAGGGCTCCCCTCAATAATCCGACCTATTTTGTGAGGCATAGCCACACATGCATTGCCTGCTTTGATAGTGAGTTTCAATTTTTTTTTTAATTACGTGGGAATGTAGTAAAGAGAGGAGAAAAAGGGTCGAAAAGGGAAAGAGAAGGTTAAGTGTTAATTAATTAAAGCATCAAGCAATTGTTATTAAAGGAGAGCTCTGCGTTGCTGGTCAAAACATTGGCAATATTCAGGGTGTCAGTATACAAAGTCACAGCCCTGACATAATAATTCATTGTTGCAGTCCTGTCCTGACTCAAAGGAGGGGAAAACCCCAGGTTCCCTCCTTAAATCAATTACAAAATTTGGGATGTTTAGTAACTTCAAAGATTCTCAGGAGCCCCAAAATAACTTGCCATTTGCTTATTTTAGGACTGCAAATGTGAAACCAAGAACTGGGGTGGATGCTTTTATGCATTCTGTGTTCATGTCACTTCATTTTTGCCAGCTGTTGTTTAAGCTTCTGCCAATGTTTTGTTCTTTCTCCATTTAGAAAAATAATCACTGGGCGTCTGTTGAAGCCTAAGAGTCTGCTAGCATCAAAAATTCAATTTGAAAACACCTAATGCACAAACACTTAGATTTTCCGCCTTCTATCCAGGATGATGAAAGCTTTGGGGGAAAAAAAGGCATAATTACAAAAGAGGAGTCCAAAAAGCACCCAACCTTGACACTTATTTTTTCTTTTTTAGAAACCTCTACTCAATCAGTCCATCTCGTGGGCTTTTAGGGTAGGTTCCGAATGGCTCATTAGCTCTAATATGATCCTCTGTCTTTGTATAAAATCTTTTTCATATTCCTCTCATTTCAAAGGAATATGAAAATCCAGGACCTACTCAGCCTGAGGACAGTTATCCAAACCTGGGTTTAAATCATTCCTGAACGCCTTTCCCTTTGATCATGTTCTTTCTCATTATCAGTTACCATACATCAACAATATGAAAAACCAGAAAAGTTCATTTTCTGAAGACAAAGGTTTATTGTGAACAAATCACAACTCACTGCTAACTTGTAGAGGCGAGAAACTGGCTTTGAAACCTGACAGAGGGGTTTTAGCTTATCGTATGTTGAATTTTAAAGCTCCTGATACATATTCACCTATTTTGGGAATGTGTGTATCTGGAACTACTAACAGTTATGCAGTTGAATCACCTATGGAAAAGAGGGACGAAAAATAACATGAAACACTTCAAAATTAATTGAGCAGTTTTTTCTGTAATTTGATATGAAGAGAAAATATGTGGGAAATAATCTATAAATCCTCTGATTTTCGGCATACTGGCCTTAGTTTGTAAAACTAGATGTAATGTCAAGGTCAGAAATTTTAAAAAAAAGTTGAATCATCTTTTGGAACCATAGCAAGTGTGCCGGAAAGCTTCCACATTCAAATTCAAGTCTTGATTAAGTTTAGCCCATCTCCAAAAACAAATCTCATGAGGAAGGTACACAAAGCAAATACGAGAAAAGCTCTGCATAGCTCGGAACAGAAGTCTCATGCAAGGGATTAGGGAAAGTTTAATTGTTCACTGTAAGAGCCAGAGGAAAACAATCAAAGACCAAACTGTGATGACATTCAATATTGTTCAGTAACACATCGTCTCCCACTGACATATCTGCTGTTTCATTCCAGAAAGTGGAACTGAGAATTCTGAAATCCTGAGAACATCACAGGTTACATGAGGACAACTTGTGGATTGGAAGAAATAACTTGGGACTTGTGCCCCTTACCATCTGCCTTCCTCTTGAACGTAAATCAAACAGAAAAGGCTCCAAAACTAATTTCAAGTAAAAAACAAGCAAGCAAACAAAACCCCAGTACCCTGCAAGATGTCATGGCATCCATGCTTGATATGCTATGGTAACTTTAGTACTGTAGCTCACAGAAGCAGTTAGCAGTGGGGACTGGTTATTACAGCCACACATACACAGACAGGCACACACCTTTTCTCCTAGAATAAACCTTGTGGGAAATGTCTTAGCAGGAAATCACCCCCAAGATGAAATGGAGGCACATTCAGCCACATCAGAAAACTAAAGGAATGGGTCTCGGCTAGGAAGGAACTGGGGCCACAGGTCATCCCTCCTCGAGGACAAGCCATTTGGGGAGAGAGCAAAGGTAATTTTCAAAGCTCATGTTGGCCCTTCCTTATTTCCCATCATAGATAGTCCCTGAAAACAAATGTGCTTGGGTAATAGCAAATGACTTTTTGTCAATGAGGAAGATGTATTGCTTTGGGAATACGTATTTAATCCATTCTAATGGGAAACAGATTCAGAGATCACTAGTTCCTGGAGTCATCTGGGTCCCTATCTGTCTTTTTCAGGGCACCCAGGAGAGTTAACCTTCTGAAAAGGCAAGAAATGCATTTCTCCATAATACTCTGCTCAAAGTCCCACCATCTGAATGAGGACAGGAAAAAATCACCCCTGCTAAGATTTCAAGGGCAGTGAAGACAAATGGTTCTTAAATTTTAACTAGATTCTTAGCCAGGCAACTATATAAATACCACCCAAAACTGAAGAATAGAAAAAAGTTCAGGTAGGGATAAAGGCACACGTAAGGCAGGAAGGTCATTTCGTGTGATAACTTTTACTCCTCACACCTTTATATATTTTCCCCTGGGCATTTTTTAGTAGCCATCTGCTTCTTTTCAGAAGCTCTTAGCCCTTCTGATGGGACTGCTATCAACCATGCCCTGCTCAGACCCTTGCAAAGGGCTTTTTTGGCTAAGAACTCCCCACACTCTCTTGGGTCCGGGGGCTATGTTGCCAACTTTAGCCAGGCTTAACATCTGCCGAAAGTTGCAGGTGGGTGGGAACATACACTGAAAATGGGATGTTGGGGGCTGGAGTGATAGCACAGCGGGTTGGGTGTTTGCCTTGCATGCAGCTGACCCGGGTTCGATTCCCAGCATCCCATATGGTCCCCTGAGCACCACCAGGAGTAATTCCTGAGTGCAGAGCCAGGAGTAACCCCTGTGCATAGCCAAGGTGTGACCCAAAAAGCAAAAAAAAAAAAAAAAAAAAAAAAAAAAGGAAACTGGGATGTGAAGAGTGAAGAGTTAAAGGGTGGTGGTGGGAGCCCAACTGTCAGGAGCTTCCAAATAAACTCCATCCCCAGGGAGGGCGTGGTCCCTCCCCTACCCACCCCCAAGAGCGCGGAAAGGGCACTTCTGCCAGCTGAGACGCTGCCTGGCAAGGGACCGGGGAGGCGGGGGGCGCGTGCTCACCGAAGGTCGTGCCCGCCTCGGGCCGGCTCACCGACGACACGATGACGAAGCCGAAGCCCTCGTTCTCCCCGCGCCGGATCTCGACGTCGTAGGGCTGCACCACGGTGCTGACCACGCCGCTGCCGCCGCCGCCGCCGCTGCCGATGCCGCTGGTGCTGCCGCTGCCCGAGCTCACGGTGTTGAGCGAGTTCTGGCTGCCCTGCGGCGTGCGCTTCTCCTCGGTCAGCGAGGCCGGCTGGGTGCTGCTGTGGTGCGAGGAGGCCGGCGAGGGCACCTCGTTCTCCGCTTTGGGGACTGCGGCGGAGAGACGCGCGGCTCAGGCACGCGGCCTTCGGGACCAGCATCCCGCCCCGCCAGCATCCCGCCCCGCCAGCATCCCGCCCCGCCAGCATCCCGCCCCGCCAGCATCCCGCCCCGCCAGCCGCCCGCCCCGCCAGCATCCCGCCCCGCCAGCATCCCGCCCCGCCAGCATCCCGCCCCGCCAGCATCCCGCCCCGCCAGCCGCCCGCCCCGCCAGCCGCCCGCCCCGCCAGCATCCCGCCCCGCCAGCATCCCGCCCCGCCAGCATCCCGCCCCGCCAGCCGCCCGCCCCGCCAGCATCCCGCCCCGCCAGCATCCCGCCCCGCCAGCATCCCGCCCCGCCAGCATCTCGCCCCGCCAGCATCCCGCCCCGCCAGCATCCCGCCCGCCAGCATCCCGCCCCGCCAGCATCCCGCCCCGCCAGCATCCCGCCCCGCCAGCATCCCGCCCGCCAGCATCCCGCCCCGCCAGCATCCCGCCCCGCCAGCATCCCGCCCGCCAGCATCCCGCCCCGCCAGCATCCCGCCCCGCCAGCATCCCGCCCTGCCAGCCGCCCGCCCGCCCTGCGACGGCCCAGGGTGCAAGGCGGAACTTAGAAACACGGGGTTGGTCCAAAGGCCTTCTTGGAGAGGCATTTACGCATCAGTATCTCCTGGCACTGGCTCTACAGAAAAACACCCACCAAGTGATACCCCCACCCCTCAAGTCGGGTATCCTCCACGACTTAGACTTCAGTTTGTGAAGGGGAGGTCGCAGGTGTATTCAGATGGCCACTTCTCCCAAATCAACTCACTTTTCCAAACAATCTGGCTTTGGATTTTCCCATCCGGCAAGAGGTACTAACGTGACTGTACCGTAAAGGATAGGGGACTAGTCTCAAGGACAAAAGTAAACTAAGTTTCTCTTCCTAGCCTTAGGCTATCAAGTGTCCCAGTGATGATAACACTGAACAAATTAGCCTCCTTCGGAACGTCAGGATAGTTTTTATTTCTTGGGGGAGAAGGTGGTTATCAAGCAGCTCTAGTGGGCCCAGGGACCACTCGCAGGGGGCCCATCAGTTCTCTGACGAGGATGTGGCAGGGCATGTAATGCAGGGGACTGAGGTTTGGGCCTCATTTCGAATGCAAGGCATGCCCTCAAACTCTTGAGCCACTCCTAGTACCCAGAACACTTCAGTTTTACTGAATTCTGATTTAAGTCTGGGCCTCATTCTGAATGCAAGGCAAGCCCTCAATCTCTTGAGCCACTCCCAGTACCCAGAACACTTCAGTTTTACTGAATTCTGATTTCTGTATTTCATCAGGTAACAAGGTAAAAGCACTCCTAAATTTTGAAAACTGTAGGAAGAACTAACTTAAGTTTACATCAAACCAACTGATACTCAGGTTTGGGATACATCTACATTTACTCCCGAGGGCTTCTCCTTTGGATGTGTGTGTGTGTGTGTGTGTGTGTTTGGTAGTAAAGCCTACATCACTTTAAAACCATTCTTTTTTTTTTTTTCCTTTTTGGGTCACACCCGGCAATGCACAGGGGTTACTCCTGGCTCTGAACTCAGGAATTACTCCTGGCGGTGCTCAGGGGACCATATGGGATGCTGGGAATCAAACCTGGGTCGGCCTCGTGCAAGGCAAACGTCCTACCTGCTGTGCTATTGCTCCAGCCCCTTAAAATCATTCTTAAGTAAACAGTTCAGTGACATTGAGCTCAACCATACTATTTTGAAACCATCACTGCCATCCATCTCTAGAACTTCTTCTACACTAACATTCTGTGCCCATTATATACATGAACCATCTCTTCCTCCTAGCCCCTGGCTACCAACATTACACTTTTTGTCCATGCATTTGAGAACTATACAATCCTGAGAACTATACAATCCTAACATAAGAAGAATGATTCAATACTTGTTTTCTGACTGGCTGAGTTCACTTTGCTAAAAGTGTCTTCCAGATGTCTCTGACCTGTATCGATGAAATCCAAATAGTTAAGATTGCAAAGACCAATCTGAAATAAACAAATGTGGCATTGTTCTGTTAATTTTTTGCTTTGTTTTATTTTTGTGTCGCACTCAGGGCCAACTACTGGCTCTGCGCTCACTCCTGGTGGTGCTCAGGCGACCATGTAGAGTCGGCTGCATGCAAGGTAAGCACCTAAACCTCTGTGCTGTCTTTCTGGCCTCACTCTATTTTGATCAGTGGAATAAGATATTTGCGCTTATATCAAAAGCCATTTCTATCAGACAGGTACTGGGAGTTCTAGAGACAAAATCCATGACTGATTAGTATGGTCTCCTATGATTGCAGAAGGTAGGATTTCAAACTGGGATTTGAAATCTTAATCCTATCCTTAAATTTTCACCATTATAGGATATACTGGCTGAGTTTGTTGTTATTGTTGCTGCTGGCACAAGGTAGCAGCTAAGTTCATCTGATAAGATGCCTCCCTCGTATTAAAATTAGGGTGAACTCGTAATATTTTGTCATACTTTGGTAATCCAAGGGTTGAGCCATTTAAAGGTCCTCTTCTGATTTCCGGGTTCTGACTTTGATTCAAGATGGAGACTAAAAAGATGAACTATCAGTATGTGTGCTTTTAGGAAGCTGAGGTAAACAGAAAGGACAGACACTTATGCAATATGCTGTCCCCAAACTGTAAATTCTGTCTTAGAAGTAAAAGATAACTCGCAAAATGGCAAGCAGGGAATGCTAAAGTCTTAAAGGAGCTGGAGGAAGGAAAGAATTTCTGAAGGTTTCATGGAGTTAGTTATATTTAAGCCTAAAAAGCTATGGTATTTTGAGAAACTTGGGTACTTAGAAACTTGCAGGCAGGAGGAAGGAATGAAACATGACCTAGAATTGGCCAACTCTATTGCTTTTCCTGTAGAGAAATAAAATTGGTTTGCAGAATGGAACTTATGAGGGCAGTGAAGTGTGGGAAGCTGGCTGGGGAGAGAGAGGTGGGGAGTGAGGGAGGGACTCTCAGACAAGGGTGAAGGGAAATGGGCATTCCTGGCAGGTGTGGTGTTGAATACTGGATGCAACAAACCCTAGGACTGTAAAATTGTCAATAATGATGGCTAAAATGAAATACATCAAGATTACACATGCAATGTAAGCTTTGGGATGGCAAATGGCATCAACAACAAATCAATTTTTCACACATGATCATCAACAACAGTGCAGCTTTCTAAGTGAGCTCATTTCGTAGCCGAATCTAATTCTTAATCTTGTAAACCCACATTCCAACTCTTCTGATCATCACAAAAACCACTTTTGTTGAGCAGTAACAACACATGAAGAGAACAACTTAGTTTTGGCTGGCAAGGGGTGGGGAGTGGTGACATCGATCCAAGACGCCTCCTCTTGAAGCCTTTGCTGAACAGGCACAAATAGCACAAGGAAGTAGCTTTGATTGACAGCCATTTTGCAGGGTTTGAGAGAGGCAAACCATCTGGAAATTCTGAGCTTAATCACATTTGCAAACACTTGCTGAAAAAGATGCCTGGAGAGGCAGACGCAGGAAGGGGGCCTTTTCTTCACATAAAGTAAAATGCACGTCTGAAGCAATGAATGAAAAACATACCGGTAAACACCACTTTACGCCGCACTGTGAGATTCACATGGCCTTGCTTGGCAGCTTGTTGCATGAGCTGGACGACAAGCTGGTGTGACTTTCCAATGACTGGTGTCCCATCCACACAAATTAATTCATCCCCGGACCTCAGGCGGCCGTCTGTATCAGCAGCACCCAGTGGTACGATGTGACCAATATAAATCTGTTGAGTAATTGGATGAGGGGTGAAATATTGACCTTTTGGAGAGGTGCTGGGGTCTATGGGGAAGGGAGATGCATACACTGATGATGGGTGTGATGTTGGAATTATGTGCGTGGGAAATCATTAATAACAGCATTGTAAATCACAGAACCTCAATAAAAATTTAAACATTAAGTTGCATTAAGAAAAAGAGATATAACCTTTGGCTTACTATTGCCTTGATGGCCTTTTACATTCCTGAGAACAATTTATTTATTCATGGCACAAACATTCATGGAGTATTAGTACTTATTATTTAATAATAATGGTACCATTCATGGGTATCAGGCAGGCATAATATAGATTTTACTATAATTCTTAGATGGTGAGGAAAAAAAAACATTTTCTTCTTTGATTCTTTAATGTTTATCTGTGGTCTGATTATTCACTTCCTTCCTCTTCATAAATAAGGCACTTTATTTGCTCCATTTGCAAAAAAGGTTTTTTCTTCCTTTTCTACCTACCTAAGAAGATTCTTTGTAAAAACTCTGCTAATTAATAATAGTAATGCTACTAGTCTTTAAAGATCCAACTGTGTCAAGCAATAGGGAATGCACAACAAATATGGTTAAATGAGAGTGAACAAGCAAAATCTGGTATGATGTTCCCACTTCTGAACTATTTTAGCACCTGTGTACAGAATAATGTTTATATTTAATAACTTGCTATTATATTCAGCTTTCAGTAAATTTTAATTAAAACATATGTACTTTCCAGTAAATAATGTCACATCTAACTTTATGTGGCATTTATAGATTACAACGAACTTTCATAAACAGAGGTTGAGAACATGGAATCTGGCCTCAAACCTTTTCCAAAGCCTCTACTTAGTAACACTGTGCTCCCTAGCAAGATAAATTAACTTGTGTTTTCATTTTATGACTGGAAAAATGAGGATCCATTTATAGATTTGATGGACAAACAAGAAAATGTATATTACAAGTCGCTAACTTAGCATCTAAGGCACTGTAGGTGCTCAGTAAATGAGAGTTATCATTCTTTGCTTCATTTGTTTTTGGGCAACACCTGACTCTTCGATCACTCCTGGGTGGTGCTGAGGATTGAACCCCAGTCAATCCTCACACAAGGCACACAAGCAAGCACCTTACCTGCTAGTACTATCTCTCTGCCCCTAACTATCCTCTGGCTAGGGAAATGGCAAAGCTTTACTCCTTTTTTCTCCTTTCAAAACAATTTTTTTTCTATAGTATAATAAAAATAAGAAAACTGTGGTCAGAGAGGTTAAATGTCTCCTGCCTTTTTTTTTTCAGGGTTCTTTGCGTATTTTTTTGTAAAGAAAGCAGTCCCACTCTCTGAGCCTCTGCTGTTGCCTCTGGAGTGCTCTCTAAGTACTCTATAGCCACTAACACACATCACCTGCCACCAACCTGCAACAGAACAGGCCGAGCCAGAGGATCAGTTATCTTGGTTACCTGTTTAATTAGCTGATGCTTTATATGGATTCTTTTAAGAAACGGGGAAATCTAGATGCTGCAGCCACTTTTCAAACATAAACTTTTTGTGTCGGGGTTTGGGTGGGGGAGAGTTGAGGGGGCAAGGATGAAGGTTTGGGTCATATCCAGCAAAGCTGGGGTTGCTCCCAGAGGCTGCTGAGGGAATGGAGGTAGTTGGGGGATGGAGTACAGACCATGTGGTAGCAGAGATTAAATTGGAGTTTGGCTGCATGCAATGCAAAACAAAAGCCTTAAATATGCCCTCTCTCTCCAGCTCTGTAAATACAAACTTCTAGGAAGGGATCTAACTTCCAGGAAAGGATCTATGGAGTTCTTCATGCTTTATTCTGTAAGGCATGAAAAATTCCATAAAATGCAGTGAGAAACCCTCTGTTCTGATGTTTAAGTGTTTGCACCTATCTGAGCTCAACTTGTTGCCGATTTGCTTTATAGTTCTAGAAAAGAGCACCGGGGGTGGGGTGGGGTCAGGGCAGTAGACAAGAGACTCACAGGTTCCCCGGGTTCATTTCCGCCCAGAATCCTAAATCCAAATCCAGTCTCTTTTCTCCAGAGGAAGATGTCCTGTTCTTGGTAATCTGGAACTGTGGAGAAGGAAAAAAGAAGAGATTATTTGTCTGATCGAAGGACAAATATCCTCTAGCTGAACACATTTCTAGGCTCTATACTAACAGTGCTTTCTAACACAGACACAGAAACAAAAGAATCTGGGTGGGGAAATTGCAGAGGACATTGGGTAAAAGTAAAAAAGCAGAATACGTCAATGAACCCTGTGGTTTTCAAAGGACTAATCACTGTTTGATAATTCCCAATCAAGCCCAAACTATTTTGTCTGATAAACCAGAAGTCTGCATTGACTGTTCTCAATGTAAGGGAAATGAAGTAAATTAGAATTATCATGGGCCACATCACCAAGCCAAGAGCCCACATGGAAGAGAGCTCTCACTAAGTCTGTGTGACCTCTTAAGTAGAGGATGGCATGGATGATTTAGAAGTCATAGTAAATTACCTGATATGTTTCAAGTAGAGGATGAAAGAAAACAGCTCAGGCAAAGTCTTTTCAATTAAAAAAAAACCAAACTACTTTTTCCCTTCAAGTAATCAAGACAAGCAATGTGAGTAACTTGATTAGATTATTATTTTTGCAAAAAAACAAAAAGTTATTCTTAAATACCCCAGTACTTTTATATTTAAAGTTTTGGTAAGATTTTAGCACCAAAGAGCAGTATCTTCCATATTCTAAAAATCAACAGTGACAATGAAAAGTTATCTAACAATGAATCCTATATTATCACCAAAACGATGCTTTCATTTTAGATTCTACATATGGTATTTTAATAAGTATTAATTTATTATCCAATAGGTTGATGTTTTGCTTTTTATTTGCTTTTTGGTTGTTTTGTTTGGTGATGCTGGCATCAAACCCAGGGCATCACAAATGCAAGGCAAGAACTCTACTGCTATGATATATCCATGGCCAACGGTCATTTTACTTTTAAAAATCAATAATTGTCCAAGGCCTTAAAATGAAAATCTCATTTTCTAAACTGAAAAATAATTTGTTAAAGAATACTGTCTATGCTGTGTAATCCCATCAGTGGCCAAGACTCAGAGACTATAAAAATCAGCTCCTGGAACTGCGCAGCCGCATTTGCGGCCGCACGACATCTTATTATGACATCTCATTCCTACTTTGACAAACTGGCAGGCTTCCGAATGTAACCTGCCCACACGTCAGAGTCTGGCAAACTCCCCATGGCGTACCCAATATGCCAAATACCAGTAACAATGATGGGTCTCATTCTCCTAAAGAGCCTTGAATATAATCTCAGGGCTAGGATGAAGGAGACGTTACTGGGGCCTGCTCGAGGCAATCGACGAATAACAGGATGATTTGTGATTTGTGACTGTCTATACGTGAAAATTTTCTATATACCCAAGGTACTTGTTCAAGTAACACAAAAGGTTTTCTACTAAATTCTTATTTATGTTTACCATGTACATATTGTATTTGCAAACTATAAAATGAAATATTTTATTTAAAGAAGAAAAATAAAGTTCAGTAGCAGTTACTTCTAAAGAAGGTTTTTTAAGTGTTCTGCATACTTTCTGATTTATTTAATTAAATTGAATTTTGCACTGAGGAACTGTGTGGGCCTGAAAATTTAATTCTCATCTTCTCCAATTTTGTACAACAGAATAGGAAAGAAGAGGTGGTAATGTAGATTTCAAATTGGCAAAAAAAAAAAAATGTCCCTCTTTAGTGACTCATTTGTAAGCTTAAACCGTACAGTGAATGATTATACTGAAACAGGAGAAGCTAAATGAACAGGTAACTACTATATGCCAGAGGAGTTTGGATCCATTACTTTTGCTTGAGCAATCTTAATACCATGACTTAAATGGTGCTTTTTATCCCATGCTTTTTTATTGTAATTGCTGAGGCTAAGCTGCAAGACACCATGGACAACAAAGTTAAGCAACATCTTAGGACTTCCACAAACACAATTTGAGGGATAATATTTTCTTGAGTATGCTAAGGTAACAACATTTCCCGTTCAAGTAGCTGGCTACAGGGTATTTGCTATAATAGTCTTACTGAAATGGCAAATTAAATCAAGTTGGGTCTCTGTTTTGGGTTCACTCAAGCAGAATTATTCCAAAATAGACCATGGGTGCTTTCCAGAGAGCCCTGGGTTCCTGGCAGAATGTGCCATAAGTCTGTTGAGCCTTTCTGTGAACAAGGAAAGGGCCTCTGTAGAGTCTTCCAGCCAGACTCATTTCTCTCAGCATCATTTAACACAGAACACTTGCCCATCTGACACTGACATCAAATACAGCAAGTTTATACATTGTTATTGTTCATTTAATATGTGAGGTAGCCTGGTCTGAATAGTTGTTGTCAAGAGATTTAGGCTTATCATACAGTTTAGTCCATTGGTGGGGGAACACATTTATTTCTCTCAGGGAATCAGTGGAAAATTGGCAACTTTTTAGAGAGTTCTTGTTAAAAGGAAAAATGCCCAATGACACCAATGACATTAAATATGTCAATAATGAACAAAAAATACACAGACACAAGCACAATAGACATAGACATATCACAAAGAAAGTCTTTTGGCACTTTAAGTTTATTATTTTAACAATGATACTCTCCTACCAATCAAATGCCATGTACAGAAATATGCAACTTTTGTGACAAGTCAGTACCAAAAACACAGAATTTTGGTATCTGCTGCTATATCTTAGCAGGGGCACTGAGATTTTGTAAAAGAGTCCCCAGAACTGTTCTCTTTTTAAGTTTACAATTATTTTATTGAAATTAAATTTTTGGTGGCAGCAGGATAGAATATCCACCTTTCTGACATCAACATCTTCTTTCTGATGGGGCAGCACACACAGCAATGCTCAGGGACTACTCCTGGCTCTGTACTCATGAATCACTCCTGGTGTGCTCAAGGGACCATATGAGATGCTGGAGATTCAACTTGGGTCAGGCACGGGCAAGGCAAGTGCCTCACCTGCTGGCTGAACTATCAGTCTGGCCCCCTTATTCTCCCTTTAAGCAAGGCTAAGTTAAAAAAAAAAAAAAGGAAGAAAATCTTGTCCCACTTTTTAATTTTTAAGCCCTTGCAAAGAGGGGCAATCTTAGTAGCTAATTAATTGCCTTTCATTAACACGAGGGACAATTCAATAAAGTAGTCAAGAGATTTCCTTTCCTTTGATAATTAGGAAGATGGAATCACCAGTTTACAGAAAAACCTCCTGGTGTCTTCATTACTACAGACATACAATATATTTCCAGGCGGAGCTAAAACATGCCCTCACTTTTTATTTCATTTCTATCTGTGTTTGGTCAAGGAAAGTGCCAAAATTCTCCTTCATGACATTTCTTCCTTACCTTCTCTTTTTTTCTAAGTCTCTCCCCAACCCCCCAGACCAATGAGAACATCAAACACGATGAATAATAATGGAGAAATAAAAGTTTCAGCAGATCCTTACTCTGACATTCTCCAAAATTCGTGGAATTGATTTCTCTCTCTCTTTCACCCTTGCTCAATCCCGATGCAGGCGAAGGTGACATAGCTGGAATATTAATTTCACAATTTTGCAAGGCTTAATGTATGTGCTTTCTCTTAGTTCATTTTAATTTAGTTCTTATTGATAAGGAACGTGTAGTTAAGCTTTCACAGTAAAGGTCATGGCTGTTATGGGTTTTAAAAGACTATAGTTTCTGTTCTTTTTTTTTCCCCCTTGGTGCTTTTCTTGTCAAAAAGCTGAAATTTACAGTTGAATCATTGAGAATTTATAGAACTTCTATAACTATCTTAGACTCCTTGTGTTTAATTATACCCTAAAGCACACATTTTCATATGACCTTGTTTTAATCATGCCGCGAACTTTAGGTGTGTCTAACCCTTATTTCCCTTTGGTAAAAATCCGTATGCTTTTCTCACTGCTACTCGAGCAACAGTTTAAAACAACATCACATTCCTGGTGGAATTCATTCTCGAGCTAAAATCTGTTCAAATGAGTTTAAGGCAGTTCAACCAGAATAGCTTCTTATTTAGACACACAAATCATCAGATCCGGCCAAGAGCTGAACAAACACATAAATAAAAACTATCATAACAGTTCTTAAAATCTAGAAGTGCGCCCATGCTCATTAAATGCAGTATGATAAAGGAATCCATTAAGCAATTCCAGATTCGTATGCACGTGTCTCCTGAGCAGGAAAGGCCCGCAACGTTTGTCAGTGTGACAGCTTTGACATTTCTTCTTTCCAGAGCATTTTGTGAACAGGCAAAGTTTCAAGAGCAAGCTTCAGACTTCTAAATAATTACTTGTAAATACTGGAAGATACGATTTTCTCTCCCTGAATATTCATTGCTAATAAGGTTTACTAACGGGTGCCATTTTTAAAGAAGTACACAATTGGTCTGTTGCCTAGAGAAAACATAAAGCCCGTAACAGGAGTTTTTACAGGAGTTCCATGACTGCCTTTGTTTTCAATTAAATATTTAGGCCCTTCAAAGCAATGAATTAAAATATCTGCAATTCAGATTGATTCCTTTTTGACACTGCTGTTTTAACAGATGGCCATATCAAGAATACAGTATTTTAAAAAGCATTTACACCATGTGAAGAAATATGATCAGAGACTATGTTAAATTCATCTTGCCTTTCATAGTGAAATGAAACATAAGGAATATATGTTTGGCTTATTTTTTTTAAAGGTGAATAACATAGCACAACGTAAGGTGCTACTGACTTTAATATTCCTGGTTATTTCCTGGAGTTCTTGGCTCATCACAATGTATCTTAAGAGAATTTAAAGGAGCAGAGGGATCACATCTAACAGGGCTACACGTGCTGTATTAAATCTCACGAAGACAAGATAAAATACAACCTATGTAAAGAAACTGATCTGAGATACGGCAAAATGCTGATTAAAAAAAAAGAGATTGATGTAGGTTGGCTCCTAAGTACTGTGAAAAGAAGAAAAGCTGTGACAGATACTGAATAATTACCAGGGCTGAAAAGTCTTATCATTATCCTCATTTAGTAGTGAGAAGGAAATCCATGTGAATCTTAACATCAATTAGTTTGCAATGATCACTTAATTATAGTCTCCATCACAAAAAAAAAAAAGAATTGATTCTATCTGTGCTGCTAGATACTACTTCTTCAGTGTTCCTTCAAGAGTGAAGGCATAAAACCAGCTATACATACAAATATTGCAATCTGATTGACATCTGTACAATCTGATGTTTGAAGAAGCTGGCTATGGCAAGATTGTAGCATTATGGTGCTTTTTTGTTTGTTTGGAGACCACACCCGACAGTACTCAGGGCTTACTCCTGGATCTGTGCTTGGGGCAGGGGTGGACAGGTCATTCCTGCTCCTGGTGGGCTCAGGGAGCCGTACTGGGTGGTGGGAATTGAATATGAGTCGACTGCACGCAAGACAAGTGTCTTGCCCTCTGTACTATCTTTCCAAACCCTCCATTTTTGTTAATGTTTTGGGGCCACACTCAGCAGTTCTCACTGCCTGCTCCTCGCTCTGCACTCAGGCATCACTCCTGGTGGATATATGGTGTTCAAGGACAAAACCTGTATTGACCACATGCAAGGTAAGTACAATGCCCACTATACTATCAGTCCTGTATCTTTCTTTCCCCCGATGCAAACTTTTAAAAGATCGTAACAAATGCACAATTACATATCATTATTGTTGCTATTAGTATTATTATTTCTTTTCGACTGTGCCCAGTGATGCTTGGGGGATTGTGTGATGCTAGAAATGGAATCTGGTGTTCCTGAATGCAAAGCACATGCTCCAGCCTTTGCATCATCGCCTCAGCTCTAAATGCCAAATTTGAGGGAAATTTTGCTTCCCACCAAGGAGAAAATGGCATTTGAATTGGAGCCTCTTATTAGACAGAAGTGTTAGAATTACCTATCAATCTGTCATGCCTCCACCAGTGCTTGAGTACACAATTCATGTCACCACAAAAAGATTCATACATGGGAAACTCAATCCTAAATGTATGGTGTCCTGAGAAGCACAAACGGGGTCAATAAAGCAACCTCAGCATTAGGTCAAGTTGGCCCACTGATTGGAGAGCCACATTGTTAAAGAGAAATGTAGAAATAGTTATTTTCAGAAAACATTTCTCCAATAAAATCACTAATATTAGTGAGAACACAGTGGGAACAGACTCCAGGTCCAGATTTAGCAACTATTGCTTGTGAGAGATGTTCCAATTGGAAACTCATTTCCTTTAGTTTGGAATCAGGCATACTCCGGGGGTCTTTCTAGTCCAGACACTACATAAATCCCTTCTCCTATGAACTGGCTTTTGTCAGCATAGCGACCTGTTAGCCAAAATGGACTTTTAGAATCCACATAGTAAGAAGACAATGAGTATTTCTCCTTTGGGAAAGAACAGGACAGAGGGAACTCTGAGTGGCTTCTAAAATCTGATAATTAGCCAAGACTCCAGATTTGCCTCATATCCCCTAATTGCTGAATTTCACCCAGTAGTGTGGCCAAATTTCCTTCATGGACAGGGATGCTGGCCTTATTCCCTGGTTTTGTTTGGGTCACAGAGGAGTTGCTTGAGCCAGCAAAGGAAAGGGTTCAGAGCCAAATCTACGTGGGTGAGCAAGAAGCCACTTCTCACTGTCCAACAAGTCCTAAGCTGTGACTCTGCAAGGGGTTTGGCTTCAAGAGAACCACAGAAACTGTGTCTAGAAAGGAAATCTGTGGCAGGGTAAAGAGGAGAAAGAGGATGGGCAAAAGGTCTCCCTTCTCTCTCCCAGTTTAAATCAGACCATTCACCAAGTCTGGACTCCTTCATTAAGCTTTCTCTCTAGACCCATGCCCCAAAGAGAAAAGAAAGTGCATGGACTTTAAAGCTGCTTCATTCTGACCCACCATAACCATGAGGAAATGTTAATAAGATCAACTGCATCCCAACCTGCCTATTTACAGTTCCTAAGATGAAAGCATTTTTTGGACCTCGGCAGTGGTAATTGGTAGTGCTGGTATTAGTGCTTATTTATGGTGAAATAATCTTTGGAAATGATTTTCTAATAGAAAGAAATGAAACATGAAGGCAATATTGGGCCAATAAGAGCTAAAAACTTAGGTTCTATGCCTTCACTGGTTCATACTAAACAGAAAGGAAAAAACCAAAGGAGCATTCTTAACCAGAGTATAAATAACTAAAGCACAGACTAGTCAAATGTATGGGGGAGTAGGAAGATTGCTTAGAAAGACTGGCAATGGTTTAAAGAACAACAACATCAAAATAACCCACCATTCTTAAAAAAAATGAGGAAAGAATTTAATTTCTCCTCATGACTCCTTCAATCTGAGCCAATCATATTTATGTCCTATTGTATATCAGAGCTGTTCCACAAGACATGCGCTCAGAGCATGTTACACTCCCACACAGGGTGAATTAATGAGGCCGCGGCTCTTATCTGCTACTTCTTTTAACTTAAAGGAAAAATAAGTTCATTTTTATCCCGGCCCTTTATTTGATGACCGTATCTACCCCTCCCCAAACAGAGGACACAATGAAATGTAACTGCCCAGCACATCCTGTTGTTGCTCTGAGCGGCTTTGGCCTTTGACATGGATTTACCTCCTTCCAGGCTACATGCTGACTGTCTATACCAGTAAGCCTCAAGGATGAATTTTGCGAAAGATGGGAACCGGAGAGCTACTCACGTCGGTTTTCATACATGCTCCTGGACTGGGCCCAGATTTTAAAAGGATCTGGTTTTTTCTGCCCAGAACTGTCAGCTTGCTCTGGAGTGGGGGCGTCTGCAGTCGGGTACTCGGGGAGCACTTGCGTGTTGTGACTTGGAGATGCTGTGTGCAGGCTTCGGTGGCTGGAAACACTGTGCTGAGAACTATTCTGGCTGTCTTTTCTTTCCAACGGTTGCTGAAAGTGAGCGAGAGGGGGCCAGAGGAGATTATTACTGGTTCTCGAAGTGGGTGTTTTCCATCAGCTTGTCTTTGTTCAGCACTTCTGCGCACACAGACATAAATATATCAACAACGTTTCGGCTTCCACCTTTTCCTTGCTAATACTGAATGCAGATAAATCCCCAGGTGACTGGCAGACAGAGAGAGGGGCGGGCCAGATGGAAAGACATAATCACCAACCAGGCTGCTCTCTGAGCTGTAGAGGAAGACAAATCCAATTTCCATAATAGATTCTCGGCTCCAACACTGGGCTTGCTTATTACAAGATGTATCCGTTTTGAGATCCTCATTTTTTGGACAAAAATGTGACACAAAATACAAAGAGGGATTCAAAATATAGGGTTGTAATAAACAAAAGAAATACAATCAAGACTAAAAACGCTCCTTGGGACTCCAAGCCTCGCGCCTTTCAGCAATAAAATCCCCAACTTTGAACTAAAGATTTGCCATTAGTTCTTTCAGACCAGATCTTATAAAAATCACTCCTAGCCTTCTAGGGGGTTTTCTATGGGCAGGTACATAAATATTACGTGAAGAGCTTTCATAATTCTTAACCAATTTGGGGAGGTCACACTTCACCTTTGAACCTTTGACACTACTATTTATTGAAAGACATGATCAAATTCTATCTACAGGCTGATCTTGAGGGTCAACCTTCTAAAATTGGCAACGTGGGGCTGGAGCGATAGCACAGCGGGTAGGGTGTTAGCCTTGCACGCTGCCGACCCAGGTTCGATCCCCAGCATCCCATAGGGTCCCCCAGCACCACCAGGAGTAATTCCTGAGTGCAGAGCCAGGAGTAACCCCTATGCATTGCTGAGTGTAACCCAAAAATAAAAGGTAAGGTAAAGGTAAAGGCCCTCCCGTTGATCATCGATTTGCTCGAGCAGGCCCAGTAACATCTCCATTGGAGACTTTGTTGTTACTGTGTTTGGCATATCGAATACGTCACCGGGAGCTTGCCAGGCTCTCCGAGAGGGGTGGAGGAATTGAACTTGGGTCGGCCATGTTGGCCGCGTGTAAGGCGAACGCCCTACCGCTGTGCTATCGCTCCAGCCCCAAAATAAAAATAAATAAATAAATAAATAAATAAAATTGGCAACGTGTCCAATGTTCAACTAAGGGCAAGAGTTTCATTTTAATTTCAATAGAATAAGACGTATCCTTTTCCTTAGGTTCTGCTGAGGAAAAGAGTTTCCCATTTTAAGAATACTCTTTGTTTGAATACCATGCAGGTTGAACGGAGAGTAAAATGTTTGGGAGGAAAAATACTGGGTGGGAAATAAAATAATTTAAGTTCCTATTTTCTCCAATAAAAAATGTGGTGAGCCCAATTTTAGTTTTCCTTACTCCTTTCCTGCTCACCTTAAAAAAAAAATCCTGGACCTGGAAGGCTTCTCTGTCATTTAAACAATACCTTATCCTTATTCTGACAATAAAGGGGCAGAGGAAAGGAAAGATATCTCCATCCTCTCCTATGAATTCTCTGTAGCTATGATTTTTTTTTTGCTTTTTGGGTCACACCCAGTGATGTCTAGGAGTTACTCCTGTCCTGGTTTTGCATTCAGGAATTACTCCTGGCGTTGCTTGGGGGACCCATATGGGACGCTAGGAACCAAACCCGGGTCGGCCATGTGCAAGGCAAACACCCTTCCCACTGTACTATTGCTCCAGCCCCTGTAGCTAATAATTTTAAATAGCTTATAAAAAAACACTTCGACCTACCAGACTGACGGGATCATTCCAGTTCTTTAAATTTCTGTATAGACTGAAAATCTTCTCCTTGATCCCATAATCAACCCCACTGAGATGGCTTTTCCTTGCTCTGTCCCCAGGGACTCTTCATCTTTCCTTCACCATCTCTAAGGACATTTGCAAGGTCCTTTTCATTTACATCTCAGATCTCTCAAGTCCCTGTCTTTTCGGTCCTGCTTCAAAATAGGTCTCCAAAGAAGAGACCAAGGAGGACAAAGCTTCATTTATCCTTGACTACAACAGATTATAGATCTTGGAAATCAGTTCTTCCAAGGACTGAGTTGAAGAAAATGGGCATGCAGTGAATGGAAGATAGACCATTAAAGTCACATTTGGTGTTCCTATAAGAGAAACTTGAAGACAACATTCTAGATCAGCAAAGAAGTGTTGTGTAAGGCTTAATTCATGTAGACTCAAAGGACTACATAGTGTAGCGAAGATAATAGGAAAACTAAGTGAGATTTGGTCAGTGACAAATCTCTTAGGGGGGTGGAAAAAAAAAACAAACCTGGGTGGATCAGCATGGCAAACACTTAGAACGGAACCTGGTTCTGCCCATTTCTACTAGTGCCCTCACAAACAGTGAAGCTGGATCTCAGGCTGAGGTCTGCAATCCTGTGCAGAAGGTCAATAGCATACACCTTGCTTTACCTTAGAGACATGCTCAGGATTTCAGAGGAGAAAAATGTTAATGATAATTACAATACCCATCCTCTTCTGCAAGTTCCTAGGAATGTGTTTTGCTCCTTTCAGTGGCCTTTTCAAGGGTCTCTAATTATAAGTACATGGAGCTAGAGAGCACCACTGAGCTACACAGCTGCTGTTTGGGGTGTGTACACACATTACTAACATGTAGAGAAAAGTGTGGTTTTCAGAGCCAGACCCACATTCGACAGTCACCTCCATGTAAAAATTGTCCCCGCTTCAAGCTTCGTGACTAATCTCAGGAGAGATGCAAGCCAACCCAAACCACTGAAACTCGTGGGCTCAGTTCTACAGATCCTGGAGTTCCTGAAGCGTGCAACTGCATATGCAGCCACTGTCATGCCTCCAAATTCCACAATGCAAATAGCCCAGTAAGAGCACAACAATTAGATGGGAAAGAAGCATGGAAGCCAATAAGATCAATACACAGAAAACCATAACACAGCAGGCTCAACTAGCAACAAGCAGCTTAGTCAACCCCTGGACAATGACTTGCATTGTGAGATGCATTGTGAGGTATAACTTTTTCACAATTTTTTAAACTGAGGTATCTTTTAAATAATTCCATTGCCATTTTGTTGCAACAAGCAATTTAAGATAAATTGTGCCTGCTAAGGGGTTAGGCTTGGGTGGTGAGTGGGAAACTGGGAGAACTGGAGAGGACACATGGGTAGTAAGATTAGTGCTGGAACACTGAATGCCCGAAACAACTGCATTATGAACACCTTTGTATACCACTACGTTTAAATAAAGTTTTTTTTAATGTGGCTTTCAGGGTAGAATTTTCTCTCTCTTTATACCTTTCCGGACTACTTATTTTTATTTTACATTACACAGAAGATGTTTATATATGACAAAACTTAAAGCTATTTTCATTTTGAAATTGATAACAGAATTATAGGATGCTTATTTATTTATTTTTTGGAGGGGGCAGGGATTGGAGTCACACCTGGTGTGACTACTCAAGAGACCCTATGTGGTTCCAGGGATCTAACTACACCTGCATCCGTTAAGGAAAGCATCTTAACCAATGCACTTTTTCTCTGACACTACTTTCTATTTTTTACATTTTAAAATAGTTTTCTTTTTGTTCAGCCTTGGGATAGAGTAAGAAGTGAGCAGGAATTTTATTATTTTTTAATTTTTTTGCTTTCGGGGTAACACCCGGCGATACACAGGGGTTACTCCTGGCTCTCCACTCAGGAATTACCCCTGGTGGTGCTCAGGGCACCATATGGGATGCTGGGAATCGAACCCAGGTCGGCCAAGTGCAAGGCACATACCTGCTGTGCTATCGTTCCAGCCTCATGAGCAGGAATTTTAAACATGAAAGCTAATAATTATGTAGATGAAGGACCTCTGAGAGTTGCATCCTCTCCTCAAATGCTCACTTTAACTTGGTTCCTCAAATGCCTGATTGTGGGCTAAGCCCGGTGACACTAAATTCATTTCATAGTTAATATCAGCTTCTGCCTCTCTGCCTCTCAGCCTTCTCCGAACAAAAACCACTCATCAACTCTTCCCAGTGTGTCAAGGCCCCTGTGCTGAGCCTCTCTCAAGAGAAGCAGAGACAAACAGCACCTGCCTCTCTCCTGTCTTTTCTGGAATTATTTTGGAGTCCTTGGAATTCTAACTTTAACCTCTTCTCATTAGCTCCCTCTTCTGGAAATGGGGAAAAAATAATTTTCTGGTAACCCCTCCCCCACTGGGAAAGTCTGCTTAAAGGGCTGGGTCTTCTGCAGAAATGCCCATGGACTTTTATCTCCAATAGACTCAAATGTATGGATGGAGATGCTGTGTGTGACTTTCTGTGTCTGAATAACAAATCTCTGACACAGAGGTCATGGAAACCCCAAATTTCACTGAAGACCTGGTTCACTATCACCAGAGTGTAGAGACGAAGACCACTGGAAACGGCATGGGCCATTTTTCAGATTTGAACGCCCTTTCTCACCTCCCCAGTGAATGACTCAGTTAGGTCCAATTTAACACAAAATAACAGATACAATCTGGAATGAGCTTGCAAAACTGCCTCTCAATCAAACTGCACCTCTGCAGACCTTTTAAATGTCATCTAAACTTTGTTCCTAAATTTGGAACAAAAAAGCAGCATTTGAATAATATGCTCTAAAAACTATGTCACCATGAATCTAACACTAAAATAGCATATTTCTACTTATACTACAGAACTAATTACAAATAATCTGGAAGCCTATTAGATTCTGCCATAAGTTTCAACCTCACTTTATGTCTCTTCTCCAGATTAATTATGGAAGCTACTTAACAAGATAGGTTCTGTATTTAATATTTGTTGGCACCCAGGTTTCTGAAGCTCTACTCTCTGCATGTGTCAGAAAGTTCAAAATATGTCTTTTTATTTTCTGTGAGCTTTCTAATTAGTTATGGTGTTGTCTCTTTTATCTGGTTAAAGCTCAAAATTATTTTGGAGGAAAAAAGCATGTTTATATACCCCTTGAATTAAAGTCAACATGTATGCCTCTTTGGCAGTCTGACTTCTTTCCCAGAAGACTTGGGCACAAGAACAATTTTACTTCTGAACGTAGGATCAGATATGCATTTAGAGTGATTGTCTTTTATCTTATTTTTCTAGGTAAGAAATTAGCCCCAAGATAAGTACCCATAGCTACAGACATACTTTCAAGTGTATTAAGGTAATTCTATGCATACTAAGAATATGAGTGAAGGAAGACCCTGCTATTCATGAAGACCCAGACTGGGCCCTCTTAAGTATCTTACCTACAATAAATTTATTAAAAGAAAAAGTTTACTGATCACCTACTGTGAGTCAGATTCTGAGGGATACAGTGCTTAAGAAAGGAACAGGTAACTCAAACACTTCAAGTTTGTTCTTGAAAATGTTTCTAACTTTGTATATGTGTGCATGACTATTAATCCTAATATACTTGTTATCAATAGCAGTGTTACTGACCTACCATATTGTTCTTTGAGTATATAGTTAAGGAGAGGCCTCTGGAAGAACACCACCCTGTTTAATGGAAATAACAGCACTGCTAAGTCGTCAATGCAAAAGTGAGCTTGGACTATTCAAAACCAGAGAGAAGGCTAGCATGCAGAGCAAGGAAGTGGGGTGACCTGGGATGAGCTAAGGACCAAATAATGCCAGAGCCTTTTGGGCTACTTTAAAGAGTTTAGGTTTCGTTCTTTGCTTCATTTCTTAGGGGGAAATCTATTAATGAGTTTAAAGAAGGGATGTGTCAAGAGTCAATTTACTTCTTGGTTTGGTCTGGTGAACTGGGGAATGGGTGAGTGTGAAAACAGGAATGGACGCAAAGAGTCACTCGGGAGGTCATGGCACCATGGGTGTGTACACCAGAGCCCAAGGCAGTTTATGCACAGGGACTAGTTGGGACAAAGGAGAGGAACAAGTGAAATCAAAAGACTTCTTAATGTGCTGGAGAAACAGATCAAAGAGCTAGAGCATGTGGTGTGCATGTGGAACTCTGTATTCAGACTCTGCACCACATGATCTCCTAGCACTGCTAGGAACAAAACCCTAGCACTGAGTTGGGAATAACCGTCAAGCACTGCTGGTTGTGGCCCCCGAACAACAATAACAATAGAAAAAAGACAATTTGGTGCCAGATTCAATGGATGTAATGACTAGAAGTGAAAGGGGGATGGGCCATCAGAAACACAGTCCACCATCGGCCTGGTCTCCAACAGTGTAGCTGGTTGAAAAGGCACGTTCCAAACTGAGTGCATACTTCCCAGGCTAGTGATTGTCACCATGTGGATATTTTGGAAGAGTTTTCTTTCTCAATATCAAATCATTGCCAATTAAGAAAAAAAAAAGAAATAGATTTAATTTTGAAAACTCCATAGAAGTCCTTAGCTACACACTGGCCCTGAACTTGTGTCAAGAGACCTTTTAAAATAAAACTATCAATATCCCTAGAGTGAATAATTTCCTTACTGCTGACAGGCCAGGGAAATCGGGAAGACACAATGGATTTTATAAATGGAAATAAAAAAAAATCAGCTCATCAGGACTGCAGAATGATTTCAAAAGAGGTACTTACAAGGGAGCTGAAAATATTTGCTCAGAGGAGCAAATGAATATAGACAGCACTTAGGAGCTTAAATGATGAAAAGAATTCATGTGGCTTAAAAATGACAAATCGATCCATTTTAAAGCAAAATTATTTACAGTTCACTTATCTGCCAAGACTGAAGGCCGCTGCAGCAATTTACATGGACAACAGGAAAAACTCCAAGTCCTGATGAGATATTAGGCCAATGTCATTAAAGGTTGTGCAAAATTCAGACTTGAAGACAAGGCAAAGCAGACACTGGTCCTTTTGCCTCTTTATCTTATCACTTATGGGGATAACTTCAAATGATTTCTTCCAAAAATGACAAGAAAAATTAATGGAGAAGAAAAGAAAGGTATCAGTTGGCTATGAAGATGAATTTAATTCACACTGAATAACACGGGGAGTCTAATACAAGGAACCCGTCTCTTTTCCAGAGCCCCAAAGAATTGAGAGTCCGAGTAGTTTTAAGAAGTGAGGAGCAATGAGGCTTGCTTAAGTGACACTCCTTCTTCAACCATTCTCTCGTGGCTTCTCCTGGTGGCTGGGGGAGCTTTGATTGGTCATATTACTTTGCTGGTTATCAGAAAAGTGGTATCAGGAATAGAAACAACAG
The DNA here is from genome assembly GCF_029834395.1 of Sorex fumeus. Taxonomy (NCBI): domain Eukaryota; kingdom Metazoa; phylum Chordata; class Mammalia; order Eulipotyphla; family Soricidae; genus Sorex; species Sorex fumeus. Next base: position 67,262,183 of record NW_026606129.1, read on the forward strand.
GGAGAATTTGAGAAAGAGGCAGAGTGCATCAACTGAGTCCTTCAAGTAGAGGTCACTATGCACAGTATTTAAGTGGTCCTTCCTTTATATCTCTAAAGGATTAATTGATAGCAATGCTCTTGATAGCATCCCTCCCATTGAAAAAGAATGGAAGACAAGAGGTCCGACGTCTTTCAAAATTTCTACCTTTCAGTTTGTTGCACGGACTACAAAAAGGCTGCTGAAAAGACAGCCTTGTTTATCAAAGTCTTCCAGGAAGAATGCTTTGTGCAACAAGTTTTTTGGTAACTGGGAATATTTTGTCTCCTTAATGAATTTGGTATTTTTTTTAATCTGACAATTTAATCTGACAATATTAGTTGAGTAAATGATGCAGCTTCCTACTTTGCCCAGGTTGCTGGAGAATTCTGTAACAATCACAGCACTGAATTACATCTTAGTTCTTTTTTCTGCCTTTGAACAACCACTTAGGTTATTGTGATTAAGAGCTGAATGATTTCATTATATGTGTACACTATTCTATATGCTTTAACTATTGGAAGTACATGCTCATTAACTACTAAACTCATGAGGGCACTCTGTATAGGGGTCTGTTTATGTGGTTACTATTTGCCTTTTCCCAGTTTGGTGAGGGCTGGAACGGTTGTTTAGTCCCAGTTGTATATTGGCACTGGTCTGGCACATAGATCATGCTCAATAAATACTTGTGAATGGAACAAATGGATAAAAAAAATGGCGGTCCGTTGCAATGAATCTATTTTTGGGGAAGAAACGGTCAATAAATCATTTGTAAGTTCCAAGAAGAAAAGTATCATGACCATCTTCTTATAGTATTTCAATGTTTCACCACAATCTTGACATTCAGCACAACCACAAAACTAGTGTGCTGAATAAATGGATGAATGGGTGGAGCGCATAAAAGATGAATGTGTGAGTGACCATTGGGACCACATGGAAAGATCTAAGGAGAAAAGCAAGGCATAGTAGGGAAATGAACTGGTGGGGAAAGACAACAACAGGTGAATAATGATAAAAAATTCGAGGTCTGATGTGATCTTTAGAGCTTTTAATTCTCACATTTAAATCCAAGGTTTTGATTTTGTGTGTGTGATGTAGACTGAGAGTCTCCGTTAAATAAGTTTCCCGTCAGGATGATTAAATTGGACCACAGAATCAGCTTCCCGGTGAGGACTAAAACCTGACAGCAAATATGTCTTATTTTTGTCTCTGCCATTTGCCAGAAAAAAAAATCCATGATGGCATGGAAGTCTGGGTATTAAACTGATAAAATTTTATTAGGACACTATCATTGTCCCCAGTGAGTACATAAACCATAAACTCAACATTTAAAACTAGTCTAGTATGTAAAATTGCCTATTAAGAAGAGCCTATAGAGGTTACCCAGAAGGGAAATAAGATAAAGAAACTAAGTCCTTCTGTTCTAATAAAAAAACAACTACTTAATTATTGGAAAACCTTAGAAATAAAAAAGTATGAGGGCAAAAGAAGCTGCCAGTCACATGTGCGAGACAACAATGTCAAGGAACTAGTAAAAAGAAAAATGATGGTCCTGGGTTAAGACTGTAGATTCACAGTGCTAATAATAAATCCAAAGGCACCACAACCCCATCCAATCAGCATGCACTTCGTTATGCGTGGAGTCTGCATAGCTGACCCTGTCTGTCACTGTGTGAATGGCTTTCTGGAATGATGACATCAAGCTTCCCCCTGGGTTCCCTCCGACCCCAGCAGAAAAATCCTATAATCATCTGTCTCTCTGGCAGGACATCATCAACATTCAAACTGGGAAAGGGAAACAGCTTTCACCCACCTGTACAGAGCTCCCGCTGATCACAGATGTCAGCCAGGCTTTACTGGCAATAGCAGATCTTGGCTGGTAGCCCCCCAAATTTTGTAGAGCAGCTGCCAGAGTGAGCCAGCAATGCTGTGAAAACCATCATTCCTGTCCTGGCACAGAAACTGGGTAAGGACAAGCCCCAAGCTGGGGGTTCGCTCTTCCCTAACCCAGCAACACACCCGTGTTTCAGTTTGTGGTAATTAAGAGCCAGCCACACGTTGGGCAGAGCAGTTAAGAGAGTTGGTTTCCCCCCATCACCCCCCAGGAATGCTGCCTGAGTAACCAGTCTGTGGCTTGCTTATGACAAGGCTTCCACAAAACTAAATGATCACAGGGAATTTTCCTTAACCAACTTGGTAAAAGCAGGTTCTATCACTGTAGGGCACTCTTTGAGTGCAGTTTTAGAATTCCAAAACACTCTGGAAAAGAAGAGATGCGAACGGATCTACCAAAACCCTTCGCACAGTTAAATTTATATAGGATGCAAAACAAAGGCAGAACACCTAACTATTTGATGTCAAGCAGCTTGAATAAATCTATGCTTTCCCCACTATGCGCTGGGTCATGACTATTCCACTTGAAGTGTTTAAAGTAATCCATACATCATATAGCATTGTTGAGTGTGTGTGTGGGGGGGGGGGAGGGGGGCAGTTGCAGGGGAGAGCAAGGCTCCCACTCAGTCTCATCTAACATATAGTTTCCAGATTTATTTTGCAGTTTTTTTCCTCCAAAGGCTACTTAAAGGTATCTCATGATCACCCAGGGATGAGGGGACAGGAGGGTACATACATACACAGACACACACCCAGGCTCTGACATCTGTGGTTCCAAGGTGGGCACCAACCAGCACTTCTCTGCCAGGACATTAACACAGACTGACAAGGGAAGCAGCCCTGGAATCACTCACATGTTCCAATGACCAGGGCACTCATGCTACTGGAATCCCATCAATGATTGCATCCTCCCCGGAATACTTAGGAGTGGGGCTCAGAATGCGGAACGCTCCCTCTCTCCTATCTTTAATAAAGTTCCCATCTCTGCCAGCCAGGTTTGGAGCCGGGTGTAAAGAATTCAGCTGCAGCACTGAGAGCTGCAAAGTTTTTCCAGGGTCCTCTTCCTCCCCCAACGCCCCACCCCCACCCCAGAGGTGGCAGAAAGCTATACATTTTCACCTCCCCCAAATGATCTTAGTCACATGGAAAAACCCTCTTTCTCCTAATGCAAATGAATTGGGAAGCCACTTCCACCTGGATCAATTGCACAGGCATGGGAGTTTTCAGATTTTGAGTTTTTAAGTAGCATTTTAATTTGTTGTCAAAGCTCGGGGAGCAGGAGCAAAAACACTATAGCCTGTAAGCTATTAGCTAACATGTCAACTAGGTAATGCATCTTCAGGGAAACCAGATTAGAAAGGACAGCAAAACATTGATTTTTTTTTTTAAAGAATCCCATACCTGCAGCATAATACTGCTAAAGCTAGCCAAACAACAAAGGACATTTCCACGGCACGAAATGTCTTATTCTCAGTGCTGGGGCAACGGAACATCGTTCCACTGGAGCACAGGCACATATTCCGAGCAGAGCCATTCTCTCTTTAGCCCAAAGACTCACATTTTTTGCAAATATTTCAACATCGAGTGCATGAGAAAGCTCAGGAAGAATCTACCTCTGTGAATGGCTAGAAACACCAGTTGAGAGAGCCATGCGACTCCCAAAGCAGGTGGAGCTCCCCCACCTCCCTCCAAAGGAAACAATAGCATTTGTATCAAGTTAAAATAGCTAAGAAACTCATCCGTTTGAATGAGAGTTGCGACGCGTTTATGGAGAGAAGGATGGATTCCTCACGTGCATGCTTTATCCTCCTTCCTGCAGCCATCCCACAAATCACTAGACAGTTAAAGACCAGCCCAGATACCTTCTACACCAAACCGATTGCCAGGACGTAATATAATGAGCTCCGACTCCAGTTTCCCCCATCTACTTTAAAACACACATAGAGGAGCCAAGTCAGAAAGCATTCCCTACCACCACCCGCCGCCCCCCTGCACCCAAACAAGCACCAAGTAATAGTCAAGTCCTTACCGACTTTGGGCTCTTCTTGGGAACTGGCAGCCCTGGAAAAAAATGCAGGGGGGGGGGGGGGGGGAGGAGAGAAATCATTAGCATGAAAACGTTACCTTTTCCTTAAAGAACAATCCCCAGGTGTTTCATGGCAACCTAGCCATCTGCAGAGTTATGTCAGATTTCTCCCCAGCATCGGAGTTACCAGGCTGTTCATATCGAATCAAAGCAGAGGGAGGAAGAGAGCGAGAGGCAGGAGATCTATCTGCATTAGCTATGCTGACTTGTACTGCAGCAGCCTGGAGGCTGGGAAAAGAAATTCACAGACCTCAGCGGCCTGGGAAAATTGAACACTTGGACAGAATCTCAAATGCTCTTCTGGATTAAGAGAGACTTAATTTACAATTAAGTCCAGGATATTTCCTTTCCACAGGATCCACTTGTCAATTGAAGCGGACCAATCAGGACGGAGGAAGGGGTGTATATTTAGTTTCAGAGGAGAACATGGTTAAAATCTTTCTTCCCCCTCTTCTTCTTTGATCTTTTCTTTCTGTTTCCCCCAACCCTTGCCTTTATTTATCTGACTGTGCTGAACACCCAAAACAAAGGCAGATGCTTTTCAGCGGCGGAGAACACAAATTCAACTTGGTCAAGGAGCCCCTGTGGGTCATCAGCACCCCACTCCCTGCCTGTCAGTCATTCAGGCAAATTCCAATTTAGCTAGAAGGAAAGGGATGGAGCTGGGACTGTAGCTCTTCAAAGAGAATGCAGGTTGTTTGGAAGTAAAAAAAAAGGGGGGGGGGTGGGGGAAAGAAAAAGAAAAAGAAAGAAATCTCACAGAGCTGAGAGAGGAAAGGAAATAAAGGAGAAAGGCAGAAGAGAAAAAGGGTGGGCACTAAACCTGTCTCACTCACCCAAAGACCTGCCCCTGGCCCTGTGGGGGGTGGGGTGGAAGGGAAGCACACAGCCTCCTTCTTTCAATTCTAGGCCGGACGGGGCAGGCAGTTCTGAAACCTAGCACCGGAGGCAATGGTGGGGCAAGGAAGGAAAATAAAGATCCATACTGGTGTTCCAAGAGCTATCCTTCGGCAAGCCACCCTGGCATTCGAAATGAATAGCTTTTCTTTTGAGCCAGGGTGTGAATGCAAAATGCAGGTTCCCTCTGTCCTTTTTCAGCACAGAAAGCTGACCTAGGAAGCCACGTTGGAACCTTCAACCTTTTTGAGAAAATGAACCCCGTGTAGTGTGATGATTTCAACTGTTCTGGAAGTGACTTGTCAAACCCTCAGCCCTGCTAAGTTCAGCAGGAGTAGCAAGAGGCAACGGGAGTGGCAGAGTAGGAGGAAGCCACCCAGAGGCGCGCAGCTAATAAGCTCACTGGGAGTGAAACTTCAAAGGGCTGAGTCCTCCTTAAAGGCACAGGGGCCCTCTGCAGCTGGGAGGTGGCTCCTCGGGACTAATCTGTGGTTCCCATGGTTTAACAGAGTAGCTCTCACACTGCAAGAAGCTGGAAATGAAACGCCCCAGCCCCCTTCTCCTTCTGGCCCAGGAATCTGCGGTTTAAAGCAATGGTCCCAGAAGGTTCTTGCAGACAGAGGCCGGAGCACTGCATTTAAGGAGTGACGATAATGCAGGGTAAGAGTGTTAACTCAGATCTGGCAAACTTACCGAGGCAACCTTCAGCAAGGACTCCATTTCTCAACTTATAAGGTGGAGGTACTAAGACTTACTTTGCAAGTTTTTCTTATACAATTTAATAGACAAAACATTAAAAGCCTCCTTTCCTAGCACACAGTAGAACCTTAAATGGCCACACCTTTTACCTTTGATAATTTATTCCACTAAAGAAAGAAAGGGTTACAGAAATCTTCTCATTCGAAAAACATTTGCTAAGCATAGTAAAATACCAAAAAAAAATATTGTAGGGGAAATACTTCATGAATGAGAATAAGTAGAAACTTAGATAAGTCATTATTCTTAAGAATAATTGGTGCTTTCACTTTTTTAATAATATGAATCCCTTAAGGAATTTATCAAATTAAATTAATATGGGTTGCTGTATAATCTTCAAAATGATGTTACATCTTTTAAAATTTAGATTTTCACCCCTAATTCTGACATCTTCTTAGATGGATTAAGTAAATTTTATCATATTTAGCGCTTACTGTACTGACTTTTTCTAGGATTCCAATAACCCTCTACACACAGTTGTAAAGAATCACCAGTTAGAACTGATGAGATAGTACAGAGGGTAAGGTCCTTGCCTTTCATGCAGCCAACCCAGGCTTGTTCCCTGGCGCCATACATGGTCCCCTAAGCCCCACAAGGATTGACCCCCTGAAGCAGGAATAGGCCCCCTGAGCATCACCAGGTGTGTCCCCCCAAACAAACCAAAATGCAACCAAACAAACAAAGAGAAAATCCCAACAACACCATAAAAAGAATCACCAGCTATGGATTAAAAGTTAGTTCAGGGGTTGGATCAATAACACAGTGGGTAGGGTGTTTCCCTTGCTGACCCGGGTTCGATTCCCAGCATCCCATATGGTCCCCTGAGCACCTCCAGGGGTAATTCCTGAGCACAGAGCCAGGGGGAACCCCTGAGCATCGCTGGGTGTAACCCGAAAAAAAAAGAGTAAAATTTAGTTCAACCTACACACTCTACTAATTATTTATTAAGACTCAGAACATCTTAAATTCCCTGACTCTTATGAGTCTCATTTATAAAACAAAGGTAACTTTTCATTCTCCGTTATCAAAATTTGCACACATATTTAAAGGTGTGGGGGGCAGAGTAATAGAACAGAGGTTAAAGTCCTTGCTGTGCACACAGCCAATTCAATTCCAGCTCTGCATATGGTCCCCAGAGCATCACCAGGAGCCCTGAGCACAGAGCCAGGAGTAAGCCCTGTGCACCATCTATAGTCCCCAAACCACAAATAAACAATAAATAGTATAAAGATGCATGTGCAAAGAAGCATAAAACGGCATTGCTGGTATAAGAAATGTGGTACCACCTGGAAAAGTCTAAGTAGAAATAGCACAGTCAACCTACAGAGGAGCCTGCAGAGATGCAAAGGAATGAGCTATGGACAGATTATAACATGGGAGGCCTCCAAAATATAGTGCCATGGAAAAACATTACCCAGCTGCGGACACACTCTAACGCATGCATGTATGTGTGGCACTTGGTGTGGTGGCCTTTCACACCAAAGCAGTCGCTGGTCCTACAATTGGGGCCGGCAACCACAAGGACTGGCTGAAGGAGGTTTCAGCTCTAATTCGAGAATTCTTTTTCAAGAACACCAAATTCACATCTTGCTGAGATGATATAATATCCACTTAAAAGTAAACATTAATCAATGGCCTTTCCACTAACTGTCACAACACCAACCATCTCGAAACATACTAGGCTTCAGTTAAGTCATCTTTTTTTTATGAAGAAGCGATCAGTGGAATATTTCAGTAGATTCCAGCTCAACTGACACCAATCACATTATCAAGCAAACAAGAAAAAAAAACATTAATTTTTATTAAAAAAGGAAATTGTTCCTTTTTGCTAGTTATGGATATCCTTCTTTTTTAAAAGCCACACCTGGGATTGGAGAGAGAGTGGAGTGGGTAGGGGTTGTCCTGCATGCAACCGACCTGGATTTGGTCCCCAGCAGTCCAGAGTCCCCCAAATCCTGCCGGGAGTGATCCCTGAGTGCAGATCCAGGAGTAAGCCCTGAGCACTGTATGATGGGACCCCCAAACCAAAGAAAAATAAAAATAAAATAGGAAGCTATACCTTATAACAGAAGCCAGTAGGGGACACAAAGTAGTATTTGAAAAGTTTAAAAAAAAAAGTGCAGTCAAGAGAATCCAGATGATTGATTGCTTTTTACAAAACAAATTAGACATGGTTTTTGAGTCTATAAAGTCCCTAAATTTTAAATATGGAAGGAGCGGGGTGGAATTATAGGTTTAAGGGATAGAGTATAGATTTAAGGCACTTATCTTGCATGCAATCAACCTGGTTTAATCTCCAGTCCCATGCATGGTGCTTTGAGCACCACCAAGTGAAAAACTGAGCTCAGAGCCAGGAGTAACCCATGAGTACTGCTGCGTGGAGCTCAAACCTCACCTCATCCCCAATAATTTTGGATATGAGTGCTGGAACAAACCTCCTTATTACAACGTAGGATTTATCTTAGTCTAAATGATTCCCATGCCTTTAATACATCCCAGAGACCAAATGGAAACCACTTGGGGGAGGGGATGCAGAAGAAGAAGGTTAATTTCGCTAGATTTCTCCAAGAGAAGGAATTATAGCTGTGACTCTTATCTGACTAGAGTGAACATCAAACTCTCCCATGCTGACTGGGTGAGAGAGTAGAAGGATTCCTCCCACCCTCACCCCACTTCACAGCACTTTCAGAGAACAAACACACACTACCTTCTTCCCCTGCTGAGGCAGGAGGTATATAAACCCCTGGTGTATAAACTGTGTCAAATACTCCTTGTGAGCCATATGGGCAGAAAGGCACTTGCTTAATGGGCTCATCTGGTCCTCTTAGGGTGAGGAAGAGGAGTTTTGAGAAGAGGAAAAAGAAAGAGTCTTGGATGGCGCCATCTGCCTTTAGAGCCTCATCAGGGGCAGATGCCACTTCAAAGAAATCCCAGGACACTTTTACAGGGGTGTGTGCTTTGAAGTGTAGGTCTAAGTGCAATCTCTAGATGTGAAAAGAGCCTGCGACCTGAATTTCTAAAGTTCCCTATAAAAAATGCTGTCCCTTTGGAGAAAACAAATGGTGTACTCTTTGCTAAGACTGGGATCTGAGCTATTACTGTGAGAAGCAGAAAATCTTCCTTTTCAATATCAAGGGCATAAAGTCTTCTACTACAGAACTGTGACTATGTTTTCATGGTACTAACTGGCAGTATGCTATTTTAAATAAAGTTTTATGACTGCTGTACACAATTATAGGAGAAAGAAAAAATATAAAAAAGTTCCTATGTATTTAGAAGCAGACTTGAAGATTAGATCCCAAATCGTGGTTTTAGGTTCACAAGATTATGGTTGGCTTTATAACCTCTTTAGTATTAATTTTGGAACATTTCACTGCACTTTTAAATCTCTAGAACCACCACTGATCTTTATATCCTACAAAAGTTGCTTACTTTCTTCCCAAATGGATATATACATGTGGAGTTTATTAAAGTATTCTATTGAGATTAAGAACAATTCTTGACTTACTGATTAAATGCAAACAGAAGAGCCAAGCAGTACCACTTTGGCACCAAGATTTACAAGACTAGTTGCAAGGGGAAGGGGGGGAGAGGCGGGTGAAAAGGGTGGGTAGGGGGCCAACTAGATTTACCTACTCCTAATTTCCTCTAGGATTTAAAAGAAGTAAGAATGTAACCAATGCTCTTTTCTGAAAGGACACAAAGAAATTGTGCAAAGCTTTGAAAGGGTCCATCCTAAAACCATGGTCACGTTCAAACTGGATCTATAGATAGATATTACAAATTCTCACTGATTTTAATTTCTTTTCATTGTGAATTCCATTCCCATTGGAACTTGGGTCTCTGGATTTGACTGTTTAAATAGGAACATTGTGGTTTACCTTGGCATTTGAACGAATCCTATACTGCTGACCCACCTGCCACTGAACTCTTGGGATTCCTAAATGACTTGCAGAGAAAAGTGTTGCCAAAAAACTACCAGAGTTGAACCGGGTAATGTAATGAATGTATAAGGAGCAGGAAATGGATTCATGCGTTTAGAGAGAGTTTATGTGGGCAAGGAAAAGTCTTTGGAAGATGACTGAGAACCTGGTGGGGAGCGGTCTTAGATACCAAGGGGGATGAGGCTACTTCTAAAAACGTCCTCTCAGACCCCATGAGCTTTCTTTCTTATTCTAAATTCTATCAAGAAAGATATAATCCTAAATATGGAACTACTGCTGATTTTGACAGAGAAACTTATTATTGTTGAGTTTCTATACATATATGTGTAAAGAGAGTTTTGGAATACTCAAAGTCTTGCAAAGATTTATATCAAAAGATGTTGTGCCGGGGAGCTGGCTCAGTAAGGCTGGAGTATGGACTCTGCACGTGAAGAGTCCTAGGGCTGGTCCCTGGCACCATCTGGTGCTCTGAGCAGTGGCCCCGGGGCACCATGTAGTGCTGTTGGGTGTGGTCCCCACAAAGAAAGATGTTCAAGATTTACTTTAAAAAGATAAAAATAGAAAAGCAATATGAACTTCTACAAAAGACTAAACAACAAGTTATATCAACAAGATGAAAAACTAGAATCCACTAAAAATAAGAATAATATTTGTGATCTGGGAAGATGGTAACGACATAAGACATGAAAAGTGGAATAAAGGCTCCATATAGAATATAATTTCATTATTGTAAGAAAAAAAGATGTCACAATCCCATACTAACATCATACTCCTAAAGACTAGCAGGAAATGTTTTAAAATACTGTCTCTGTCAGTATTTTCCTTATTTTCCAATATTGCTAGATTATAACACAGCTATAGGTCTATAGGTATAATAACTAAGTATTACTGAAGAGGGAATATATGTTGAGTGTGTTTAGTTTAGATAATGACAGGTACTTTTACTGGGTTTCATGTCCTGCCAGATTTTTTTAAAAAGCGAGGAGGGGGAACCTGTCCTAACCTTCTCTTGTCTCAATGACTGCCATTTGACTCAGGTGTCTCTGTGCTCCTAAATTATTGGGCCATGGCCTTGACTGAAAATAGGATGAAAAGCTGTCAGAGACTCTCTCAAGCAAAGCTACACAGAAGCACAAGGTTTTGTATATGATTTGAAAGAATTTCCGAAACCTCAGCTAGTGATCTTGAGAAGCCCATTCAATTGGAGGTCGTGATCCTTAGGTTAATTCACACTGCACGAGCACATGACAATGAAGTCAGATATAATTCCTTCAGTGAGTCTCACCTGAGCTTAGTTTTAGTACCTCGAAAAAGAGACAATAGGTATAAAACACTGTATCTGTAAATTGAGGATACAATATAAAGGTTTAAGTAGAAATGAAACAGATTTCATTGCTTCTTTCTCCTTCTTTCTTAGGAAGATTTAAAAATACATCTAAATAATTTTGTGGTAAGAAACAGCATTAAAGAACACATACCAGAGCACGAATATTTATCAGGAAAAATGTTACCATCTGAAAAATAATGAACTGAGGAGGAATGTTATTATCGGAGAGGAGGGAGTAGTAAACGATGAAGACTCAAAATGCTAAAGGTGAGGACTGCAAATGTTGAAAGGTGCAGGAAAGAGTTTTTGGACTTCTATGGCAATGCAGAACTGATGCCTCAGTCGGAAACCAGTGGCCTTAAACAGCTAACATTAACAGCCAGTAGCCCTACTAGATAATATCATCTTCATCACTCCTTACCACTAGCTTTTTTGTTTTACAAATACAGACACACAAACCATAAAATAAATTAGTCTTCCTCCACTTCTTTTACCAATCAAATGCTAAGGCACTGTCTAGAAAATTGAAAAATAATAAAGTCTTCCTCGACTTCTTTTACCAATCAAATGCTAAGGGACGGTCTAGAAAATTGAAAAAGGAAGGTACAGTTAGCCTCAACTTTCCTCTCTGAGAGCAGGAAGGAATACAGGGAATGTTCACTCACTCATTTACCTACACTATGCTGAGGGCCCACTAGTTAACAGAAGCTGACAAGAAAGAAGGCAGTGAATAAGGCCACTGAGGTTGGTATAGTGCTCCCAGCCTGTGAGGAAATGGAATAGGAACTTAGCAAATAATTTCAGGGTAACAACTTTGGTGATGAAAATGAAACAGGATAATGGGAACAGGTTGTGTCAGGGAGGCTCAGTTACTTTATACTGAACGGTCAAGCGCTTTTGTCTTAAAGAGCTAGTAACTGTGCTGAGATGTGAATCAAGAAAAGGAAGCAACCATGAGACTGTTCACCTATAGGAAATGCACTGAGCTCTGCCACATGCCTAGTGAAGCCTTTTGGAAGAGTGTAAGGCAACTCAGCCATGACCCTGGCCTGGACAAGTTCACAGCCTGTCTTAAAAGAGAAGAAGTGAAAAGGTCTAATTGTGTATAATCAGTGCTAACTGTAAGAACAGAAGAAATTCCTCTGGCCCTGGGGACTGTGCGAAGAGAAAGCAGATCCCAGGTGACCAGGGGAATAGAGGGATGAGAGGAACACTGAAGGAAGGCCTGCATTTAATCTCAGGGGTAGGGGTTGAAAGCAACATTCAGTAAATGATGCTTGATTGAATAATAATGATGAATCTTTCTAAAAGTGGTTGTTGTTGCTTTTAAATCCACATCAGTATGCCAGCATAAACTCAAGGCCAAGTTTAAACTACAGAACATTTCCACTGCAGGACTTTAACAACAATATGTATCATAAAATTGAATCCATAAAGCACGATGAAAAATGGTTCTACTTTGGACATGTTGGAATTTTCCCCCTCCTTCCTTTGGCCAAATACCATCATCAACCCTGTGGTATAATTTTTCAATATGGACATGATACCAGCTGCCAAGAATAGGAGCATGCGACCCAATGTCTCCAAACAGACGAAGACATCTTTCCTTTGGGAACCTAATAACGGTCATTATGAAATACTGTGCCCTTCATAATTTAGAGAGATGGTTAGACTTCAGATGTTGGGATAAGTAGCTCCCGATGCTCTGTCAGTTGGCATTTTGTTAAGAAGATTAAGACTATAGTTGTACAGCTTTACAGCTACAGAGAAGTCAGTTTCAATTACACAGTACATATAGCCTAATAAATATGTCCTGCAGAGATATAAATGGCTTGCAAGGCTGGTGGTGGCTAATGGTTTACAGAGCCTTTCACCTTAGAGTCATGCGCCTTGAACTGGCACAGGTGAGGAGAGACCCCAAGTCATTCAACAGCTCAGGGCTGCTCTGAAATGGAAGGAAGATGGATGAATTGCCATCATGCAGTTCCTGAGGGATAAATGGTCACATCAGAAAGATTTCACTGAAATAATAGTCCTATTGCTTTTGACGCTCAGAAATAGGTGAAATACACCGTTAAGGGTCAGAAACTTGGCCAAGCACAAAAACAAGGACAACTAAGAATATGCTTTAGACAAGTCCTTATTCTTCATAACTGCTGTATGGCTAAGGGATCTAATAACCCAGTTTGGTCAGAACACTGAGACACTGAACCGAAGGTTAAAAATCTGGCCAAGATTTTGACGGAGGAACCTAGATGGGGTAACCACTGAAAGGGGCCATGATATGTCATATTTTTCTCCAGGGAATGTTCCTACAAAGACCATTTTGCCATCTTATTTGTTTTCTTTTTTTGATCTTTTTGTTTTTGGTGCAACTCTGTAAATTGAATTCAGGAACTTACACATGCAAAGCATGTACTCTACCACTGAGCCACATACCCAGTGTCCAAGATCAACTTGCACGGGTGGAGTGAAACTAGGCCATTTCTGAAATGCTTCTAGAAAATGTCTAACTCTACAGGTTACCTATAGGTCTGTCTGTCTGTCTGTCTATCTATCTATCTATCTATCTATCTATCTATCTATATCTGTAGAGAATTTACAGTCTTGCCTTAATTTCTGAACCCCAAAGACAACTACTCAGCCAAAAGCAACAGCCCAATTGTCCTACTACCTATAACCAAATTGGAATTGCTTTTTCTGCAAAGATTTAAGGGCTGGCCCTGTTACCCATTCTTATGAATACTCCTTGGAATTGCCCTGGGTAGGAGAGATGGCCTATGCCCTGGAAGTTCCAAAAAAGTTCTCCCACAGTTGAAAGTTTGACTTTCCACTGCATATGATGCAGAGGCGGGGGAGGTTATAAAACAAGAGCTCAAAATAGCTCATTGAAAGAAAAGGGGGAAAAAAGATAAGGATTCATTCCTTTTCTGGGTTTAAAAAACAAGATGCTGCGTGGGTCCTTATTTTAAGGTCACTGGTCCCAAAATGAAGCCCTTCACTGTCTCTGGTTCTGAGAAATTTAGGTTAAAATAATACATGGAGGATCCTTACCTGTAGGACTTTCAGGATGATTCTTACCCTGGCTGCTTATTTTTAGCAATGGAAGCAAGGCACAGGAAGAAGAAAGAAGAGCCTGACTTTAATTCTCACAGGACACCAAACCTAAGGTGCCTTTTGAGACTCCCCCCCACCCCCATCCCGTCACATACAACTCTAAAGTACAATCTCCAATCAAGGCTTATCTGTGCATCTCTGCCTGCCTTTTCTTACCTACAGTAGTGCTTCTTAAACTTCTTTACTTACAACGCCTTTGGCCCCAGAAACGCAACTTAGGTGACTACTTTAGGAAACACCTCAGATTCATTATGTGGCCAATTTGAATAAATTTCTGGCTACGGTGCATCCAGAGCCTTTTGCTGTTGCACTTTTCCACAGCTATTACGTTCAGTTATGTGACCCAATATAACGGAATGTCACCCCAACTGAGGTGATACACAGTTAGGAAGCCAGGACCCAGAAGACCGTCAAGATCTAAAACCTGGACAATTGCTTTACTCTTCATTCCCAAATCCAGCGTTTCTCAAGTTCTTCCCAACCCAGGCCCCCTTCTGACCTTATTTCCTTCCTGAAACTCCCTGTCCTGCAGGTTGGCCCCTTGCTCTCATGCTGTGGTCTCCTTGGGACATTCTGGAGGTCCACAAAGGGCCATATGGGCCCAGCTGAGAAATGTTGCCCTACTAAGTTATCCACATGGAGGCCAAAGTCATCTCTCTACAACATAAATCATCTCACCTGGTCTCTTGGCTATACATTCCTGGCTTCACAGTAGTTTCAATAACATTTATTCTTTTTTTATATATAACTACTTTTTTGGGGGGGTGGGGGAAAGGGGGCACACTCAGTAGTGCTCAGGGCCTACTCCTGGCTCTGTGCTGAAGGATCACTCCTTGTGGGACGCTAGGAATGGAATCAGGGGAAGCCACATGCAAGGCAAGCACCTAATCCACTGTACGCCCTCTCCAGCCCCAACACGTTTTCTTTGAAACTCTTTTCCCGTGTCCCACAAGGCCCCCTTAAGGTGAACCCGGTCTATACTCTTAAACTGTAATACTTTTGCCCTTACCCACATATGGCTTGTCCGCACATGCTAACCAGTCTGGCATGCTTCATTTCTGAGCTAATATTTCATTCCTCTGAGCATTTCCGCAAACCGTCTCCTCTGTCTAGACCATGGTGTCTGTAGATCAATGTCTGGGCAGCTTTCTCTCATCCCCCAGGACCCTCATCAAAAACTACCTCTTGTAAGAATCTAGCCAGGGATATAGGGCATCGGGGATCTGAAATGGCACATGTCAAATGTCAAATGTTACCACACAGTACAGAGCTTTTGTTTTTATAACTCTAAAACTTCCATTTTTGTGACTCTAAAGTTCTAAAACTTTGAATTTTCACTGCCTCTTGGCTGTTTATATGTTCATTGTCCATGATTTATGGCCTTCCATTTTGCGGTCCTGATCTCTTACAAAACAGGGCAAGTCCCCTGCCCAGGAATAGCGCTTGGTTCTCAGTTCAGCAAATATCTGCTGGATGGACCGTGGTTGTGTGAAGCTGCTGAGCTGAGGAAGTGAGTTGATCCTGAGGGCTGCCGGCAAGGGGAGAAGCAGCCAGTCTGGCTTTTGATCACATCCTCACTGCAGTGACTACTTAACAGCTCTTGATCCTTGTGCGGCTCCTGGATTTATTGGGGAGCTGCCAGGCTCCACTCCACTCGAGACACCTCCCTCCTCGCCGAGAGCAAGGTTCTGCTGTGCCCCCTTGTGTTCTAAATTCCCATCACAGCAGACAGCTTCAGACGAGCCGAAGGCTCACGAAAAGAGTAAACCCCACACCCTAAGAGCTCAAGCCCTACAAATGGGTATGTATGTTCTCCAGACTCTGAGGAATCTAGATCATTCTTCAGTGAAGGGAAGGGCATCTTCACCTCTTTCCTTCAAAAAGCAACTTTTATGAGAACACAGACTAAAAAAAAAAAAAAAACCTCCAACTGCTTGCTGTTCCCCATACAAAAGTCAATTAGTGCTGATGAAAAGAGTATATTAGGTCCTTTCTTTCCATGAATCTCTTGGTCATCTGAAAGTCCTTATTAGGTGTCACGGAGATAGCTCAAAGGTCAGAGCACACACTTGCATGGTTAAAACCCAGGCACTACTGAGTTGTAACCCTCGTGGCCCCCTATACTGAGGGTCCAAGCACTGAAGGGGATGCCACCCTACTCTCCGCAAAATACACCACATTGGAGTGACAATCATTTTTCTTTCAGCGGCAGTGTATTTTGTAAAATATGAGGGAAACGTCTCTGTTTGCCCTGAAAGGGCATCTATTTTTTAGCCATTTCATTTAATTTTATTACCAAACTGCTTAATTGCAACCTAGCACCAGCCCTAGCACCCTATCAAACTGGACTCCAATCTCTTTAAATTTTGGAGATCACATTAGCCTTATAAAGCTCAGGTCATGGTTAACAACACAAGGGGATCTGGCTTCGGGGTTCTGCAACAACTGCTTTATCCAGGTGTCTGAATCTGAACCCAAGAGCCGTTTATTGACAGGTCAAGGTTTTGGTGTGCACGCGCGCGTGTGTGTGTGTGTGTGTGTGTGTGTGTGTGAGAGAGAGAGAGAGAGAGAGAGAGAGAGAGAGGTACAGAGAGACACAGAGAGATACAGAGAGAGAAAGAGAGAGGTGGTGAGAGAAAGAAAGAAAAAGAGGGAGAGAGGGAAAGAGAGAAAGAAAGGATAGCAAAGGACATATGAGGAACAACTCCATTCATCTCCCCTGGAGATATAAAGTGTCTCCAAATCTTCTTGCTGAAATAATATCTGAACTGCTCTGACTGCATGAATTAGAAGATTTAAAGCTGTTTCCTTGACTTTGTCAATTCTGATGACTTGTGCCCCACCTATTTATGGGAAGCAGCAGAAGTTTACGCTTTGTTCACCGATTAGATTTCAGCTTTCAGTGAGTCAATACTCATTTTGCCAAATGGATCTGCTAAAAGGCAGAATATGGAAATCAGTTTCAACAACCCACTACACTGTCCCAACTCAGGATGAATCTCAATTTGAAATAACTTTCACAGGTTGAGGACATTTTAAATATAAGGATAATACCAGAACTGCAAGGGCATTTAATAAAATATGTTAAGTAGGAATAAGATGTATCAAGCTCTGGGGCAGAAAGAGTAAGTAACAGAAATTCAGACTGGAAATGAATGCTGCTCACCCAGTGAACATTTACATTGAGGATGATACTCCATGCCTTTCTCAGGTGGAGATCAGATATCAGAAGATTTTACTTGCTCTCTATATATTTTACAAAATTTCCCTGATTTTGGCTATTTCCTATTGTTCTTTTTTCTTGGTAAATAAGACTCTAATCAGACTTGTAGTCAAAAGCAGATGGAGAATTCAATGCAAGCAACTTTTTAATGTCAGAAAGTTACTAAGTTTCTTTGTGCATAACAAAAGCACTGTGGATATATTGGGGTGCACCCCACACACCCACACACACTGAATGTGTACGAATTCAACATTCTCTGGGTCACCCAATGATCTAGACAGAAGAAAAGAATTCCAGAAAAATTCTGATCAATAAATGTTGAATTATATAAGGGTAGCATTAAAGAGACTACATCTACCCTTACCTAGAAGGCAAATTCAGCTTCTCCCCAAACTAAGAGACAGAAGTGATGCTTGGATTAGGGGATCAATTCCCACGGCTCTTCCAAAGATGCACCCACACCCTCCCACACAAACCATGTCAAAGTACCCTGCCTCTTACCATGCTCTCTCCTCTGTCCCCCAAGCTCCTCCTTATAGCAGTGATTCCTGTATTTCAGATCTCAGTCAAGTTTTGTAAATCAAATTTAAGAACTGATCACAAATTGTCACTTACTTATTTTTACAAAAGTAGGAATATTAAGTGTTAAAAGGAAGAAGACAAATATCAACCACCATTCCAAAAGTAAGAGATTTTTCAAACTAATTTACAAATATGAAGGATATATTTGATAATGAGTCCTTCACTTTGAAAATAAAACACTTGGCAAAACCTACTGTTCTGCCATGATTTGTTCATTTTGATTTTTATTGAAACGTCAGCTATCACAGACCAGAAAGAACTATCTTTGCTACCTCTCCCATGAAGACCCATCCATGTTACCTTCCTTTTCCTCTATTCCAGAAAAGCAAGCTCAAAGTATAGAAAACAATGGGACTGGAACTGATTTTCCTCCAAAAATATACCAATTGGTGACTGAGGCCAAGGGATTGGAGGGACAGAGAAGGAAGTCGTGGCAGTTTCTGGGGAATCCCATCACCAAGCTAGTACTTCTGGTCAAGGATGAAAGGATCAAGTCCCTGGACAAGATCAATCTATTTTCCTGGTCCATCAAGGAATCTGAGATCATTGGTTTTCACCCCCCTCCCCACCCTGGGCTGTCTTTCAAATATTTCTTTCTCTTAGGGTGAAGATCTCAGGAGGCCCAGGGTCTCCTGTGACTGTTGGCCAACCTGGCTGAAGATTCAAGTAAGAGTCAGAGTCTGTCGGAAGTGAAGGAAGAAAGAAAAAAACAACCAGACCAGCAGAGTAAGCCTTTCCTTTCTGATCCTCACCAGGGAGCAAGGGAAGGTACAATCTCACTCTCGAACAGATGCCAATGGGATACTCAGGAACACTGTCCAGAGCTGGCCCCAGGCTGCTGGCTTGCTAGCAGCAGTAGGGAGGAGAACTAAAAGAAGATGGCCAGTGGGACCAAGTGCTGCTTCCACAAGTGAGCAGATACAAAAGCAATGTCTGAAAAGAACAAGGGGGTAAGGGGTGCGTTCTCAGATTAAATTTGTTCCAATGAAGTTCAACAACAACAGCAACAAAATCATCCATAAACTAATATTTTTTGTACCATAAATAAATAAATAAGCACATGAACCTTTCCATAAGCAACAAGAAGGTGTCAAGGGCAGTGATTCACAATTCATGCTGATGCTCCCTATCAGGGGGTTGAGGATGTTCTGGAATGGTATTCAGCCATCTAGTGGGGAGAAGCCCGGTGTGCTACTAATTCAAGAACTGACTCTCATAACAAAGAGGTGCTATGGCCTGGCATATATATTGTGCCTACTTTGAGAAAGCCGGAGGTGATAAACAACTTTTTCTTTCTTCTTTAATCACCAAAGTAAAGGTTGCTTTGCAGGGGCAGATAAACGACATGTAACATCCCATGATTTCAAGAACAGTGCTGTTATTTTTTAATGCAATCATTTGTCTCTTTGGAAAGTGGTATCTATGGCAAAAGTAACTAAGGAGAACATTTTAAAAATAGAAACAACATAAACATCTCAGGGAGCACAGACCTAATTCCAACTATCTCTAACTGATTTTTTAAAAAAAACTGATTAGTGATTATGCAACTACAAAAGAGCTTTTAAAAACAAAAACACAGCTTTTTAGATGGCTACATCATGACAGGGGCCCTGAACATACCAACTGCCAGAACAATAGTCTAATAAAAGTTCAGGTTGTAGAACGATGTGGGATCAAAAACAACAGGGATTCCTTTCATCACAGTCTTCGAACTGGACTCTTCAACCTTCCTCACTCCCGTCGCTACTGTTCCTCCATATGGTTTCAAAAGGATCTTTTGGACAACTCTGTCTCCGATATTAAAATGACAATAATGGTGAATTTTCCATGCGGAAGTAATGCACCAAATGTTGATTTCAGATAAAGAATTAAACATTATGAAAATGGGAAGGTTGTGATTAACCACACTTCATTTTAGATTATTACTTACACGTCATTCATCTCTAATAAGAGATTAGCATAATATGAATGAAAAAATAAGTAGCACTCATAGCATACTGCAAGGAACAAAAAACTTTGAGAGCATCAGAATCGGAAAAAAAGAACAGGAGTATGACAAACCAGGTAACAATATGACACCCAAAAGGCTGTTAAATGCTGCTAGCGAAAACACACTGACTTTTAAGGATCCCATTGTTTGAAAGAGATTAAGGTTTTACCAACAAGGTTTCTGAACCAAAAAAGAGTTTTTGTTTACAAACAGAAGATATGATTAATGTATAAGCAGGGGTATAAGTGGGAAAAAACAGGTAACGGCTCAGTTGGGGAGCATTTTCTAAAATTCCGCAGGTGGCAATGCAAAGACAGACTCAATAAAAAAACCATGGCAAATACTTAACTCCAGATGGTGGTAAAGACTGATTTAATTTGAGAAAAATGAAGGAAGATGGAAAAAGATTAGACTGAGTAAACTCTGCTTCAGATAATAGTTTTGAAAATGTCCAGAACTGAAAAATGCTTAGAATAGAGGGTGGAAAGAAAAATGAAACTCAACCAAGGAAGAATGCAACTGGATACAAGAGAAGGTAATAATGCCTCCTCTACCTGGAACTTTTAAAATGGGAAACACTACCCAGAGCAGCTGGTAATGGGTTAATTCTTATATGCAACCACAGTAAAGGTAGCACTGTAACACTGTCCTCCCGTTGTTCGTTGATTTGCTTGAGGGGGCACCAGTAACGTCTCCATTGTGAGACTTGTTACTGTTTTTGGCATATCGAATACGCCACGGGGAGCTTGCCTGGCTCTGCCTTGTGGACAGGATACTCTCGGTAGCTTGCCGGGTTCTCTGAGAGGGATGGAGGAATTGAACCCAGGTCAGCTGCATGCAAGGCAAACGTCCTACCAGCTGTGCCATCGCATATACATATACAAGTAAATCTTGCTGAAAAAAATACTTTAAAGGAGAATGATATTCTTTTTTTTTCTAATTCACTTTCCAGAAAAACACTTAACTATAGCCCAATACTTAGGATTCCAGGCCAGCTGATGGGTTACAGCTTATAGTGTGGCATCCTCACTGATTTGATAATGCCTTGGAGATAAGTATCTATGCCATCTCCCCTAACCTCGCCACCACCAAAGCTCAGACTCTAAAAAAATGCCTAAAATCTGAATGCCAAGGGCACAATTAATTATGGACATGTCTGAGGAGAAGCCTTGAAAGCCTGAGTTAGAAAATCTCTTTCCCATTTCTGCCTTCATATCTAAATCTTAGCACAGACTTCTCTATCCAACTGTCCAGGCTCAAAGACCAGAGGTCATGCCTGGCTCCTTCCTTTTCATCTTCCTCCTCAGCAGAGGGATGAAAACTATTGCATAACATGATCCATTATGAAGCACAGTTGAGCAGTAGTGACAGATAGAGACTGTGCGGCTCACAAGTTTACCACCTAGGCCTTAACAGAGTAAGTTGGGACCCTGTTTTGTACTCAGCCTAACAAGCTGTACCGACTCCAAATCACAGGCCAACTCCCACCTCCTCCCACTTTCACAATTTCCCCTCTAGTTCAAATGGCCAACGTTCTTCTACACCACAGCAATGGCCTTAGAAGATTGCCCCTGTCCCAGCCCTACTCCTCTATAATATATCCTTCACGCAGGCACCACAGGAGCTGCCTAAAGCTGTTCTTGAATTCTCATCCCGTTTCCTGCATGAAATAAGATCTCATGGTGCAAACAAGATTCAAACTGTGGTCCCACTGGGCTCCATTCTAGTTCTCTGTTGGGGTCTTCACACAAACTCATCTTTCTAGGGATGCTGTTCCCTTTGTACTGTGCTATTACTCCTATGGTCACTCAAATATTGCCGATTTATTAATTTGGGGTCTCCCAAGTGGTGCTCAGGAAGCTTGGGGGCCCCTACGGTGGTTTTCATTCAATTGGGCCAGCAATTCAAGGTGAGGAGTTCAATGTGACCCAAGGATATGATGACAGGAATAGAACTAGAGTCGGATGCACGTGTGGGATGTGACTTAACTCCCATGCTCTCTCTCCAGCCCCTAGTCACCTCATTCAAAAGTGCCCACTTCCCTTTTACCCCCATTTCCTCTCATTTCACTAGATTTTATTATTCTTGAAGCACTTTTCTCTATTTTTTTAATTTTCTTATTGTGTTTCTTATTTTCTTATTTTCTCTGAATGTTCTTATTCATCTGTTGATTTCATTCTTTATTCTGCTTCCCTTGAAGAAAAGCATTAAGCTATCAGAAGCTTAGGAGCAAGGGAGGCGGCTCAGAGTGCAGGAGTACATGCTTAGTACACAGGATTCCTGGGTTTGACTCCCAGCACCAAAATGAATTCCCAGAGCATTGTGCCAGGAATTGCTCTCCCCTCGGCACCAACTGTTCTTGGGTGCTCCCACCCCCACCTTCCTCCACCAAAAGGAAGAATCAGGAGCAAAGCAACGACTTTATATTCAAATTTAGTCCTGAAAGTGGAACAGAACAATCATTTTATACTCTGTGAGCCATGCCAGTAATTCTAACTTGAAATTTCTGCGGTATTGTAGAAAGGGGTGGGGATGTCACTACTCCTTAATGAGCTTTATAAATCACACTCTTCTAATAAATAATGCAAATAAACAAAAGCAAATATTGGTCCAGTAAGGTTACTTTCAAGGAGGAATGAATATGTCCTTACAGGAAAAAAAAAGGGGCATTAGATTTGGGCATGCAAATCATTTTGCACTGTAACTATAATAGGAATAAAACACAAACCATCCAATCAAGTCTAAAGCTGCATTTAAATGTTAGGGCAAACAAATGAAGCTTGTTTAGGTTTCAAACTAAAAAGGCCAAAAAGCATATAAATGTTAGAACAAATAAATGAAGCCTGTATAGGCTTAAGACTTAAAAGACCAAAAATCCATTACGAATGTTTAGATGAAAAACCCAGAGTTCCTTAAGGTGCTGAAAATGAGAGTTAATTTTTATGCACTACATAATGACAAACAGAACTAACATAGAGACATTTTTCTATTTAACTCATCTCATGCTGCAAGCCATCTCAAATATAAATGTGAGCTAACATTCAATAAAGTATTCTCAAATAAAACCCCTGCTAACTTTAAACCATGGCTTTATCCAGAATCGCAAATGAAAATTGCATTAGAAATAAAGGCCACAGGGCTCCTTAATAGCGAACGTGAATGTCAACCATGAGTATCATGGAAGAACTAGGAAGTTGGCAATTTTAACTTTGAATAACTTTAAGCAGTTAGGAAGACTTAGGCAGCACAGCAACATTGGGTTTTACAATAGGCTATGACCTATAGAGTTGGTAGAAAAACTAAGCACCACTGGTATGCAGGGTGGTTTATTAGCTTGAAATACCAAATAAGATAAATAAGTCAAAGAGATTTCAGCGATTTCCTTTTTCACAGAGCTCTGGCAAACCGTAGGTTGCTGATATCTCTTGGACAGATTAGACATAATTTTATACAGAAGAACCTAAGGTGAATTTTTTCTTGTGTTTTAAAGTTCTTTCCCCTTTCTCAATTAAAACTACATGGTGTAACACAATAACTTAAATCAATCTCTTTAAACCATGTCAGTCTGGTGTCGAAGGGGAAGTGCATCTCTGACAGGCAGTGGGACCGTGATCCCCCATAAAACTCTACGAGGCTGTTGAGGATTAAAAAAGGGAAGATTGTTCCAAGTACTAATACTTCACAATTTGTTTTGTAAGTTCTAGGAGTTTGAATTCTTTGAACTTTCCAAACAGCTAGTTAACATATAAAAAATACTTAGAGGTGAGTGTTGCCCACACATGGAAAGACAGGATTATTACTATTATTATTATCTGCATATGTGGGAATTCATCAACCATAAATGTGACTTCGATTTCATAATTTTTTCCTATTCAAGGCATGAAAGTAATAAAAAGGTTACAATTAAAGTAACAAAGCACTCACTCTTGAAGGTATATGATTCTAAACTTTAGAGCAGTGCTGTCCAACTGAAGTTCTATAACTGCACAGTCCAATATGGTCGTTGTAAGTCATATGCAGTACTTAGAACAGTGGCCAAATGAACCAAAGTTTATGAATATAACTCTGAGTTGCACTGAACTTAAATTAATGAAATAGCCACAAGAGGCTACTTGATGCTAAAAAACAAGAAACAACATGACCTGAGATTGGGCCAACATGACAACAAGCTCCTCCATTATCTTGGCCTTCACACATGACAATCAATATTTCCTTGTCGTTTAGAGGGAGCCTGTAGTAAGTGTTCACAGACCTGTCTTGAGGGTCAGGCTGTGTCACCTTTTGCAACATGTAAAGTTTGCATGTTAAAATCAGTAGTAGATTTCTCAGTTATGACGACTGTCACCTCAGAAAGTTCCAGGGAAAGGCTCAGAATGAATTAATTTTTTTCACTCAATATATATATATGATTTTCTAAATATCTACAATGTGGCAGGTACCATTTAATTAGGTGATGGGGACCAAGTCTATGACTGAGCTCTATGACTGTTAAGAAGAAGAAAAGTAGAAGAGAACGTGTGCTGGGGATCAACACAATACTTTGCAGGCATCTAAGATGGGAAGACATTTTGGAGTGGGGGAGGGTTTGGGCTGCACCCAGTGGTACTCAGAGGTTGCTCTGGCAGCGCTGAGGGAACCACACTGTGCTGGGTCTCCCTGCATGCATGGAGAGAACAAGCCATTCCTAAGCCATCTCACTGGACCTGGGAGCCATCTTGGTATGAGATCAAATTACCTTTAAATGACTCTGGTCAGAGAACAGAATGCAGAAACACTGAGACAGGTTGCAAGGTCAAGACAAGGACAGGCACCAAGTGATGGAAAGTGAATGCCTTACAAGGTAGTTGAGACAGCTCTCAGAATTTTGCTGACAAGAAGATTTGGGGCTCTACCACTATTTGGAGATGACTCTGCAAGCAACCAAACTCCCCTTTCAGAAGCCCTAAAGCTTAATTTGAAAGGGTTTTTTTGCACTTAAATTGTACAATTTGCAATTCATTCTTCAATGCAAGACTGGAGGGCAAATAAATTGAGAGGTGCCTGATGAGCCAGGTTTAACTCCCTGGCAAAAGGTTCACTGTGGTTCTAATCACAATGGTTTTGCATCGCTTCAGAAGAGGAAAAAATAGCACACAAAGACAATACAGCGATTGCTAATGATGTGCTCAGAGGATGAGATTAGATATCGCTTTCCCTATTTGGGTCAATGATGACTTAGTGAACTAAAATATCATCAGTAAATTCTGATGAAAATTAAGTAGTGTCAATTTGCCAATAGGTCTCAGACCTTATGCATTCTTTTATGTAGAAGATACACTCCTCAGCAGTTATGGCGTTGGTTTATAAACCATGAGGCTAATTGCATAGTGATTAAGAGCCCAATCTCTGGAACCAGAATTCCTGAGTCACTGTGGCACTAATCAGCAGTGTGATTCTGGGCAAATCAATGAAAATCTCTAAGTCTCAGCGCCCTTCTCTCTAAAATGGAGCTAAGCTCTTACCTCAGAGTGTTCTTTTCAATTATGATAGATTAAATGTCTAGAACCAACCCTGCCTTGCCCTTAGTGAATGTGCTTATTATGACAAGAGGTTTAAACAAGCAGGAATCATATACATTCTTTCCTAAGTGTATCAGAAGACTCCCCTTTGCCATATAATAAGCAAATTTTGAAGTGGATTTTCAACATAGAAAACAAAAGCAATCCATACACTCCCAACACTCCCCCCACCCCCCACCTCCGCCTTCTACATGCAGAATCATTGCCTTTCCCAAGATAACCCTATTATACTACAAATTGGTGTCAATATCAAGAATTGAGACTTTGAATTTCTACTGGTCTAACTAGAGTTGCACACGGTGTTAGGATCCTGCCCTCACCATATACTCCCACTTAAATTTGATAACATATAGTTTGAGGGAAATTAGTTTATAAATATATACAATTACTTTGATTTTCATTGAAGCTACCCATGGGGCTTCAAGAAAATGGAGATGGCTAACAGATATGAGTTTAATACTTTGTAGCTCTGGACTACAAACTTTTTTTCCTTATAATAAAAACTCATTTCCTCCTAGTTGCATATGTAAGTAAAACATCATTTCCTTTTTATATCACTGTTTCCAAAACATATAAAATACTCAAATTGCTCAACAAAAACAATCCAAACAAAAAAATTAATGGGTAGAGTTCTAAATAGCCACTTCTCCAAAGAAGGCATATAATCAAAAGGATATTAAATAGCTTGACATCACTTATTATTATAGAAACTCAAAAGTACAGTGAGATACCACTTCACACCTATGACAATGTCCTATGTCAAAAAGACTGGAAGCAACATGTGTTATGAGGGTGCAGAGGAGAGGAATTCTGCGCACTGATGGCCAGAAGGGGCATCTGTGCATCTGTAGAAATTAGAAATAGGGGCTAGAAAGTGCTAGAGCACATTGCTTAGTCTGTGCAGGGGTCTGAATTTAAGCCCTGGCTTTGGTGGTCTCTCAGCAACACCAGCCTAGAGCACTGTCAGGAGCAGGTCCAGAGCTCTGAGTATAGCTGGATATGGTCTTTTTTTAAAAAAACCTTAGTAATAAAACAAAGCAAAAAATATACACTGTATCAACCAATTAATACCACTCCTAGATATTTACCCAAAGAATATTAAAAAGGAGAGAGAGAGAGAGAGAGAGAGAGAGAGAAAGGGAGGAAGAGGAAGAGGGAGAGAGAGATAAGGAAAGGGCCTGTCATTGAGTCAGCTGGGGAGGAGGGTGGCAGGAGGGAAACTGGGACACTGGTAGTGGGAAATGTGCCCTAGTGGAGGGATGGGTCTTGGAACACTGGATGACTGAAACCTGACCATGAACAGCTTTGTAACTGTATCTCATGGTGATTCAGTGAAGAAAAAAAAGAAGATATATGCACCCTTATGTTCACAGAACTAATATTCCACAACGGCTAAGGAATGAAAATACCCAAGCTAACTACTGATGACGCCTGGTTAAAGAAATTATATATATTATATATATACACACACATATATACACACATATGTATGTGTATGTACATATGTATGCATACATTTATATATACACAGATATGCATATACACACACACACACTCAGTGCAATGTTGATCATCCTTTCACCTTTTAAAAGAGATTAAATCTTGCTTTTATCGACAATATGAACGGGACCTGAGGTCCTCATGCTAAGTGAAATAAGTGAGAAAATGAAAGAAGTTATCAGATGGCATATCTCTCACATATGGAGAGATAAACAACAAAGCAAGTCAACAAGCAAAATAGCAATAAAATTATTCTTAGATTCTATAAAAATATGATGCTTGCCATCAAGGAAAAGGAAGGGGAGTGGAGAGAGAAAATGGTGCACAAAGATCAATCTGACTGCTGGTGTCTGTGCTGAGGGTTAGATACACCCCGAGGTTTGAAGTGGAAATCTCCAAATTCAAATAACATGTATACAAATAGTAAAGCATTATCATATTTTTAATTATTTTCTACGAAATAAATAAAAGTAAAGGCTATGTCCACCCAGTTGCCTTTTATTAGGCAATATCAATAAAACAATATTTCTCTATATTTGTAGGACTAAAGGTAAAGGCCCTCCCGTAGATCATCGATTTGCTCGAGCGGGCCCAGTAACGTCTCCATCGGAGACTTTGCTGTTACTGTGTTTGGCATATCGAATACGTCACGGGGAGCTTGCCAGGCTCTGCCGTGCGGGCGTGAGCACAGATGCTACTTTGTCTTTTTAAATGCATTTTAATTTTGTATTTCTTATTTTCAGTGATTTGTCATTAATATACAACACTATGAAATTTATTTTTAAATGAAATTTTTTAAAAAAATTATTGAGGTATAGTGCAAAATAGCATTGAGATCACTGATGTTCAGCTGCGGGTTTCTACACCAATCTCTGTTGGCTCAACCCCTTTTTATATCCTATTCAGTTAGGATTATATTTTTTGCATCTTATTTTTAGATTCCTTATTTTATTTTATTATCATGCTGAGTTTGGAAGCCATACTCAGCAGTATTTAGGGCTCACTCCTGGCTCTTTGCACAGGGATCACTTCTGGCACAGCTCAGGGGGCCATATGCGGTGCCGGATTTGAACCCAGGGTTGCCCATGAGGAAATCAAGTACTTAGGCTTTCTACTATTTCTCCAGTTCCATTATAATTTTTAACTTACTACTTTATTTCTTCCACATCCAGCACATGCAGAGTGATATTATTTCCATTTTTCATTTGATTTCTAAAGGATACAAACCAAGTATAAGTAGGAGTTGCGATTAAAAATTGTATGGTTCTAGATGTCGAATTTCTGGTGCTTCTTCTACGCATCCATGAGGTCATTCTTTGCATAGGATTACAGCAGCGAGGGGTGACCCTCAAAATGATCCAGGTAACAATAAATAGTTATGGAAGGGGGAGTTGAAGACACAGAGTAGGGGTCAAGGTTCTTGTCTTGCTCACTGTAAACTGAGGTTCAGTTCCTAGAACCTCATAAGGTCCCCCTTGCACTGCCAGCAGTGATGCCTGGTAAAGTAAAAAGGTAAAGGCCCTCCCGTTGATCGTCGATTTGCTCGAGCGGGCCCAGTAACGTCTCCATTGGAGACTTTGTTGTTACTGTGTCTGGCATATCGAATACTCTCGGTAGCTTGCCCGGCTCTCCGAGAGGGGCGGAGGAATCGAACTCGGGTCGGCCATGTTGGCCGCGTGCAAGGCAGACGCCCTACCCGCTGTGCTATCGCTGCCTGAGTATAACCAAAAAAAAAAAATGAACAAAACAATATTTTAATGAAAAAGTAGGTCAGCCATACTGTCTGGTCAGAAATGTTACAGCTCAGGGCACAGTATGAACTAAGAGTGGGATCCTGATGCTCTCAGTTTGGCATACTTTTTAATACTTATATTATCTCAGAAGCAAACATCTGCTCTTCGCTTTCATGAACTACCCCGGGATCTTCTTGTTAAACAGCGCTATAGGCCCTACCTACTAATTTGTTTGAGTCAGCAAACATGTAAAATATTTTACAGGAAGCGGTATATGTTGTTATGTTATTTATTCCTTGGTGGGGGGATGGGTATTTGATCATTGTATAACTGAAACCCAAGCACAAAAATGTGTAAGTCTGCAACTGTACCTCATGATGTCTCACTATTAAAAAAATGTTTAATAAAATAAATAAATAAATAAACTAAAAACCTACATGGAAAAAATATGTTATCTTCTATTAATTAAAAAACCCAACATTTTAAAAAAATATATAGTGAACAAATTTTAAAATAGTAATTTTTAAAAATAGCCATTCCCCTTAGCATTATTTCTGAAATACTTCCAAACACGCCTCTAGAAGCAGATTGGTGTCAGACTTGAGGCTGTTAGTGTACTAACTTGCCTTTTAGAAACGAAGACAAGACAAGTATTCTCCCGACTGGACGGCAGGGGGAGGAAGAGGAAGGTGCCTGGCTCAACACGGGAGAAGGGAAGCCAGGGGAGGGAGAAGGTGCTGCTTCCCCAGCAGGGGGCAGACATGAGGCGGTGGGGAGGAGACAGTGGGTTTAGCTTCCACAGCATGAGGACAGACGCCCTGCAGTGCCACGCCTGGAACAGTGAGCTGAGTCCAGAATTTTACAAATGATAACCAGGTTGGGGCAGGCAAAGGAAAAGAAAAAGTGAAAACATAGGATGTATTCGATCTCAATAAGAATAAATAGTGGGCTGGAGTGATAGCACAGCGCGTAGGGCGTTTGCCTTGCACAGGGTCGACCAGGGTTCAATTCCCCCACCCCTCTCGGAGAGCCCGGTAAGCTACCGGGAGTATCCCGCCCGCACGACAGAGCCTGGCAAACTCCCTGGCAAGCTCCCTGTGGCGTATTCACAAATCAATCACAAATCATCCTGTTATTCGTCGATTGCCTCGAGCAGGCCCCAGTAACGTCTCCTTCATCCTAGCCCTGAGATTATATTCACGGCTCTTTAGGAGAATGAGACCCATCATTGTTACTGGTATTTGGCATATTTGGTACGCCACGGGGAGTTTGCCAGACTCTGCCCTGTGGGCAGGCTACATTCGGTAGCCTGCCAGCTTGTCCAAAGCAGGAATGAGATAATAAGATGTCATAATAAGATGTCGCGTTCCGGGATCTGGTTTTTATAGTCTCTGTGGAGTATTCGATATGTCAAAAACATTAACAAGAAGTCTCACAATGGAGACGTTACTGGTGCCCGCTTGAGCAAATCGATGAACAACCGGTCGACAGTGCTACAGTGCTAAGCAAAACAATACAATAATAAGCAAAACAAAACAATAATAATATAATATATTATTATATAATAAAAATATACGATTCCTCTGCCCCTCTCGGAGAGCACAGCAAGCTACAGAGAGTATTCGATGTGCCAGACACAGTAACAACAAAGTCTCCAATGGAGGTGTTACTGGGCCCGCTCGAGCAAATCGACGATCAACGGGAGGGCCTTTACCTTTACCTAATAATATAATAGCAAAACAGGGCTGTAACGATAGCACAGCGGGTAGGGTGTTTGCCTTGCTTGCAACTGAGCCAGGGGTTCAATTCCCAGGATCCCATATGGTTCCCCAAGCACTGCCAGGAGTGATTCCTGAATGCATGAGCCAGGAGTAAGCCTTGTGCAACACTGGGTGTGACCCAAAAAGCAAATAAAAAAGAAAAAATAAATAGCAAAACAAACAAAAATCAAACAATTTAAAAAATAAGGAAGCCAAGAAGTTAAAAATATAAAGCAAAATACAACCGTCAACAGTTACACCCCCAAGTCAGAAAGACCAGTTCTTTCCAAGAACTTTTTCAAACGTTTGTTTCAAAGAGATTTGTCTTGCTTCACCTGCACCAGTGTGTGGCAGTTGGTATCCACTGTGGTGGATCAGTGGTTTTTATTTTTTTCAGCCTGTGGACTGAAATAAAAACCACTGAGACCTGAGGTTGGAGAACCTCATCCTTGAGATGAAAATTTCTGAGAATCAAGAAGAGTGTACACTTAATGAGTTTATCAATCTGCTTACGAGGCGTTATGACAGAAACGAGATTCATTAGAAGGAAGCGGTCATTTACTTTCTCATTTAACCTAGCTGCTGGGTGTTGCTTCATCAAACCTTTTCATTTACCCGCACCACCACATAGCAGAGAAGATTAAAATGTCAGCCCCGATTCGAATAACTAATGGAGGGCAGAAACAAATATATTTATATGCGTTCTAGAAAGATTAATCGTCACCGGTACCAGCCTGCCAAGTGCAGATGTACAAACTTTCTGTCCTTACATAAATCAAATACAACGCATATGGTGTATTTTAAAGAATGCTGGATGTTACCGAGATTTTAAATTAATCAGGTTCTGGAACGAACCATGCAGATGTTGACTAATGTGGCAATATATTCTAGACGTTTTCATATTCATGTAATGTAGTAAAGTGCAATGGCATTAGCAAAAAGGTCTTAGAAATTAAGAAGAGAAAATGAAAATATATTTGAAATGTAGGGGTTTCTATAATTGCTAGTACGGGCAAATTCATTAGAAGTTGGTTCTAGTAAGAGTCGTAAAGCAGGTGGGGCCAGAAAGACAAAACAAAAAATTGCAAAGCATTTTATTTTAATTTATGTATTTATTATTACTATTTTTTTCTTTCCGGGTCACACCCAGCGATGCTCAGGGGTTATTCCTGGCTCTGCACTTAGGAATTACTCCTGATGATGCCCAGGGGATCATACGGGATGCTGAGGATCAAACCATGATTGTCCATGTGCAAGGCAAATCTTCTACCCGTCGGACTATTGCTCCAGCCCCCTCAAAGCAGATTATTATTCTGTTCATTTATTTTCTGGTCATCTTAATAGTAAATCTGAAGGAAAAGAAAAAACTACGGTAGAAATGAAGGACCAGTACAGGAGGTAGGGGAGTTGGGATGTGTGGGACCATCAGACAGGATGTGATTGAATCAGGGATGCTCCTGCTGAGGCAAGAACTATTTGAAAGTTGCTGGCCACAGAAGTCAGCTCTTGTGCAAAAACGATGCTTCAAGTTCAGCAGAGCCCAGATAGAAGACCACAGACTTGAGGTGAAATCTCATCTGAACTGCAGGCTGGCATTTTCCTGCTATTCAGAGACAACGAGACAATGAGAGGCACATGGATGTGTAACAGTATTGTAAACTTAACTTTCTCTCAAGTGCCACAGGTCATCACCATCAACATCATTCTTAAATTCACATCTTGCTGTCCGATTAGAAACAATTACCAGTAAAGCCAAATTGATTTACATGTGTGTCTTCAAGATTACATGTGTCGTAGAAATGACATTTAAAACAATAAAATTCAGGAGCGAGAGTGACAGTACAGAGGATATGGAGATAGACTTGCATGCAGCCAATCCAGGCTCAAACCCCAAGGCTTCACAGATCCCCTGATGATAGGAAATGTGCACCGGTGAAGGGATGGGTATCAGAACATTATATGACTAAAACCCAATCATGAACAACTTTGTAACTGTGTATATTACTATGATTCAATTAAAAAAAAATCCCCCTGAGTCCTGCCATGTTTTATCCCTGAGGGTAGAGCCAGGATTTGCCCTGAGCACAGCGAGGTGTTACCTCAAAATCATAATAAATAAATATAATAATAATATTTACATAATGACTTTTGTAACTGTTCATGAAGGCTAAGCTTTCCTTCCTCAGACAGCAGCACTGGGCTGGGTTTGGAATTTCTAATTTTCATTGATCACAAAACACTTGATTTCACCAAAAGCATGAGAGCATGGCCTCCATGACAAAAATCAGCTTTGAAACAGAACAAGAAGAAATGAGCATGGTTCCTGATGTCTTTCGAGAGGGTTGGAATATGTTGTGCATAAGACAGATCTTTGTGCATAAGACAAGAAGGCACGAATCTCACCATGCTGTTTTCGACACCGGAGAAGAATTGTTCCTCGGAACATGCGATAAAAGAGGTGTTGGAGGCGTCGGTGTCCTTGTCAACACAAACTTGGCCAAGAGCATTGATTCATTCGAATGCCTAACAACCCGAATCGGATGTTTACATTTGAATAGATGTGGCTCACTGCCTGCAGTTTCTATCTTCGTTGTCTACGCACCAACATCTCATTATGATGAAAGAGAAATCGAGAAGTTCTACATGGACCTAGAGAAGTTCTATAAAGAAGACCACACCTTCTACAAGATCATTGTGGGTGATTTTAATGCCAAGATAGGACCGAGAAGATCAGCTGAAGAACTTCACATCGGGACCCATGGCCTAGAATGGAACGAACAGGGTGAGAGACTGTCTGAGTTCATCATGTCGACCAAGACCATTCATGGTAACTCACAGTTCCAGAAGGCAGAATCTAAACGATGGACATGGGAGTCTCCCGGTGGACGATTCCACAACGAAATAGACCACATCATATTCAATCGACGGTTTTGCCTGACTGATGTCGCTGTTGTCCCAAAATTTCGAACGGGATCGGACCACCGTCTCCTTCGTGCAAAATTCTACTTCACAGAGCGGGGAGAAAGGGCTGCAAAGTTCAAAAAGAGAACTCCCAGAATGACCACCAACTGGGAACTCTTTGGTACTATTGCGGCAACATGGGAAGATGCCATTGTTGACAACATTGACGAGGAATACGATCGACTGGTTCAGCACCTCCATGAATGTGCGAGGAACGCCAAGAGAGAGATAGCCACAAAAAGTCGCCTATCTTCGAAAACTCTTGAGCTAATTCGCCAGCGTGGTTTGGCGCATGCCTCAGGCAACCGCAAGCTAACGTCCGAGCTTGCAAAGCAGTGCAGAGATGCGATCAAGGAAGACCTCAAAGAGAGAAGAGCAGAAGTACTGATAGATGCGGCAGAAGCCGGGAAAAGTATTCGTAACGCCCGCCTGTCCTTCGCCAACTATAAGACCAAGATGACTGCCCTCCGATGTCCTGATGGATCCATCACATCCTCCAGAACGGCAATGGAGAAGATTATCCATGACTTCTACTCAAATCTCTTCGATAGCCATGTCCACTTGCCGACATACCAAATACCACAGGATGGGTATGTGGTTCCTAACGTTCTCCCTTCCGAAATCCAACACGCCATTTCGTTGGTAAAGAAGCAAACAGCACCCGGCCCAGACAAGGTCAGACCTGAACACCTGAAGAACCTGCCGTCAGTACTCATCAATACACTGGCTCGGCTCTTCACTCGCTACCTGTCTGAATGCAAGGTTCCGTCCCAATGGAAAACCAGCAGGACCGTACTACTGTTCAAGAAGGGAGACATCCATGACATTGGCAACTATCGCCCGATCTGCCTATTGTCTGTCATCTACAAGCTGTTCACTCGAGTCATCCTGAATAGGATTGGCAGAACACTAGATGAAGGACAACCATGCGAGCAAGCAGGGTTCCGCAAAGGATTCAGCACCATCGACCATATCCACACGGTAACCAAGCTCATTGAGGTTTCTCGGGAGTTCAAGATGCCGCTCTGCTTAACGTTCATTGATTTAAAGAAGGCCTTTGATTCTGTTGAGACGGAAGCGGTCATTGAAGCCCTAGCCAATCAGGGCATTCAAGCCCAATACATCAGGATCCTCCGTGAGCTGTATTGCGGATTCACTACCAGGATCTCACCATTCTACAAAGAAGTGATCGTTGATGTCAAGAGAGGGGTGCGGCAGGGTGATACCATTTCACCGAAACTCTTCAGTGCCACCCTCGAGAACATCATGCGACGACTGGAATGGGAAGGAATGGGAGTGAAGATAGATGGTCGGCAACTACACCACCTCCGCTTTGCTGATGACATTGTTTTAATAACACCAAACATCAGCCAAGCGGCACAAATGCTGGCCGACTTTGACTGTGAGTGTGGAAAGGTAGGACTACAGCTGAATCTTACGAAGACAATGTTTATGAGAAACAGCCTTGTTCCTGACGCCCCATTCGCTCTCAATGGAACGACCATCTCTGAATGCAACAGCTATGTGTACCTAGGTCGAGAGGTCAACATGACAAATGACCTGGCACCCGAGCTGCACAGGAGGAAGAGAGCGGTTTGGAACGCCTTCAAGAACGTCGAAGAAATAGCTAAGAGGACGAAGAACCTCCGGCTCCGGGCACATCTCTTTGATTCCACTGTTCTTCCTGCATTAACATATGCCTCAGAGACCTGGGCCCTACGCAAACAAGATGAGAACGCCATTCAGGTCTCCCAAAGAAGAATAGAAAGAGCTATGCTTGGAATATCACGTTTCACTCAAATGAGAGAACGAATCCGGAGTTCTGACATCCGTCGACGATCAAGGATCAGGGACGCTGTCTCATTTGCCAAGGTGTCTAGAATCAGATGGGCTGGTCACGTAATGAGATTTAAAGACGACCGTTGGACTAGAGCTGTTACTGATTGGATTCCACGGGATGTCAAGAGACCGCGTGGCCGCCCACCTACCAGATGGTCAGACTTCTTTGTCAAGATCATGAACGATCGGTTTGAGGCCCTCCATGTTCCCGGAGCGAAGAGATGCCATTGGGCTACACTGGCACGCGACAGGGACAAGTGGAGACGTTACTGGCGCCCGCTCGAGCAAATCGACGACTAACGGGAAGTTAAGTGATTAAGTGATTAAGTGAAGACAGATCTTTTAGCAGATCTACTCGCAAGGAGTGGAGCAACAACAGATAGCAGACCCACCGTGTTGAGACTCGTCACAAATACCTATCCAGGAGCAAGACATTTTTACACATTGAAAAATACTTCTCAGAGCAAGGACCTGAGAGTTTTAGTAGGGTAGGAGTGGGGAGAATAGCATGGGGAAGAAGGAAGCCAAATGTCTCAGGAATTGGGATATTCCATTTCAATAAATCCTCAGCCACTTGATTAGAGGGTAGGCATGGAACACCTTTTCTTTAGTTTTAGTTTTTGTAATGCTGGAGGCAGTGGGTCATGCAGAACCCGGGGCCTTACCTTTAAGGCAAATGCTGAACTGCTGAGTCTCTGATTAATATATCTACCTGGGCCCATGTTGGGATAAACATACATAATGGGGTGGAGGCTGAGGAAGGGCGACATTCTGGGCCATACCTTGTGGTACTCAGAAGTCATTCATGGCAGTGCTCTGGGGACCATATGTGGTGCCAGGGATCAAACTAGGGTCAACCACAAGCGAGACATGTGCCTGAACTCTATATTATCTCTCCAGTCTTGGGATATATTTTTCACAGAATTGGAAGAACTGTTGTTTCTACCCAGGATAAGTAACCACATACTTATTCATTTATTCAATGCCACACATGATATATTCATTCAATATCATGCATCGTATACATGCATATACACGCATCCTAACATTGTCAGGAACTATGTTACATGCTGGGGATTCTGTGATCAACCTCTAGTCTTGGGCTCTAGATTTACGGCTCTTATATTCTAGTGAAAAGGAGATGACAAAGAAAAGTAAATGTGTAAAGTAATGACTTGTGATAAGAAAAATGCTGCTATGACATGTGGAGACCCTGCAGTGATTGCATCAACAACTTGGAGGCCTGCGTTAGATAAGGCACTCACAGATGCCTTCTCTTGGGAGTTCTGAATGAGTTTGAGTCCGTCACCTGAAAAGCTGGGAAAAGAGCATGAGGAAGGTTAGGGGTGTGGTTCAATGCCATGTGTGAGGCCGTGGGC
Organism: Sorex fumeus; assembly: GCF_029834395.1. Classification (NCBI taxonomy): domain Eukaryota; kingdom Metazoa; phylum Chordata; class Mammalia; order Eulipotyphla; family Soricidae; genus Sorex; species Sorex fumeus. The sequence goes on from NW_026606129.1 coordinate 67,298,746, forward strand.
TCAATTTCTGGCACCAAAATAGATAATGAAAAGTAGAAAAAGAATCTTGCATTTAACTGGAAAACAGAGAGGCTGGAGCAATAATACAATGGGTAGTGAGTTTGCCTTTACACGAGGCCAACCCAGGTTTGAGCCCTGGCATCCAACTCGGTCCCCAAATCCCCACCAGGAATGATCTCAGAGCACAGAGCCTGAGGACCACTGGGTGTGACACCCCTCTCCCCAAATTAATTTGAAAAAAGAGCATTTCATGCAGACATGCTGAGACCATTGCTGAGATAGGGAAGAGCTTGGAGCACTGAAGGCGCTTCAGAGAAGACTCTGGGTATCTGAGGAGAGGCAGGAGGGACATGCAGAGGAGCCCCGTTTCTCGTTTGCACCCAGGATCTGCAGGTCTGGTTCAGGAAACTTAATACAGGCTTTAGATCGTCATTTCACAAGACATAACCTGATGTATGTTTAAAAGTATCACCCTGGGTAACAAAATGAATAAGTGTAACTTTTATTTCTGAAGAGGCTAGCATTTAGGAAAATCAAAACACATCGCTGGTGTCCTTTCAAACATCTAAGTAAAAAAACACCTAAAAGAGTAGATAGGTAAAAAGCCCTAAAGAGACACCTGAAGAGCAAACAGTTAAAGAATGGAGCTCAGTTTAAAGCCAAAAGAAAAAAAGCAACAAATCAAATAGAACCACATACCTCCTCGTTGTACCAACAATGTGACCTCGCTTCCCTTCGGACATTCGATCAGCATGTCCACGACCTGGTTGTGAGTCAGAGCCTGCACATTCTTCTTATTCACTTCCACGATCAGGTCCCCTTCCTTCAGGCCTCGGCACCTCGGACTGTCCACGATCTGTTTCACTCTCTGGCCACCACCACCAGGACTGTCTGCGATCGTGAAGCCAAAGCCCATTGGCCCTTTAACTATGTGAACAGTTATGAGTTCAGGCTGAGTGGCTATGGAAGAGGCCAAAGAGACAGTGTCGTTGGGGTAACCATGGGAACCATTTGACGCCACATCAGCAGGACTGCTTGGCCGGGCATCCTTCATGCCATTGACTTTGCCTGTTTTACTACTGTGACTAGCTGGTGAATCATAAGTCTCTTGACCGTTCACAATAATTGGTTCTTTGTCCAAAATGGCCACGGAGGTCACTAAACTTGTATTGGGGTCATCTGGGTCAAAAGGCAGGGGATAACCACGGCAGAGTTCAAGGTCTACACTGGCACCGATTGGAATGGACTGGAAGATTTTCACAACTTGCGCATGTGTGTGTCCCAAAACACAGGTGTCATTCACACTGACGATTACATCTCCTGTGAAAGAAAAGAATTTGGCAGTTAAAAAGACAGTACTGGGGCCAGGGGCTAACTGTGCTGGAGCACATATCTGCATGCAAGAACCCAATTTGTGACACTGCGTGGTCCCCTGAGCACTGCAGGGAATGACCCGAAGTACAGAGCCAGAAAGAACTTGTGGGTATCACTGGGCATGACCCAAAACAAAAGACAGTACCCAGAAAAGCCATGCACTACTATAATATCCTACCAATAAAAGGCTGATTAGGGGGTGATAAAGAAGAACACAGAGACTGCTCCTATTATTTTAACTGCTAAAAATGTATTCTTTTGGGATCCAGTATCTTCCTTGCTAATAAGAATACAGTGATTTTTTAAAAGAAGTCGGAGAATCTTGCTCATTCACAAGGTTTTTAAAGATTTATCAACTGTTTTATCCTTCTGTTTTATCCTTCTCCACTGCCAAGTAGAAATCTCTCCACATAGTACATTATGAAGGCCGGGGGTGAAGGTGTGTGTGTGGTGGGGGTCTCTACCTGTTTCCATCTTGCCATCGAGTGCAGCAGGACCATCCAGGACCAAGCTCTTGATCTGCAGAAACTCATCAGGTTCATCCCCTCCAACAACTGTGAAGCCAAAACCACGACTGCTTTTCCGTAGCTTCGTGTGAATGAACTTGCCTTTCAACTCAGAAGGGTTTCGTGTAAAAAAGGGTTTGCCTGGAGAAAAACAAGAAAGGTGCAAGTAATGTCACTAGATGAAATGATATTAAACAGGAAATGACAATGCTTTCAGCTACAAGACTCTTTGATTCTATTATAGTTTAAAAGTTTTTAAATACATTTTGCAAGTGTGCTGCCTTGGGCGTGGTTTCTATTTGTAAAACCCATTTAGCTAACACTTTAGCTTTTAATCAAACAAAAAACTATTATGATGATGTATAAATAATACTAGGAAACATATTATAGCCATGCTATTTTTTTAAATAAAATTACAGATCACTATTTTCAAAATTAAAAGTTCTAACTTTAAATTGAATTTGGATGTGAACTGGCTTTTCCGATTAATCTGCAATTTTAAGTAATTCATGAAGCAGACAGTCAAGTCTACTCTAAAATTTAGGGGGTATTTTTTGGTTTGTAGGCCACATCTGGCTGTTCTTAGGGCTTACTCCTTGCTCTGTGCTCAGAGGTCATTTCTGGTGTGGGCCTGGGGGACAATATGGGGTGCCAGGGGTGAAATCAATGTTGACTACATAGAAGGCAAGCACCTTACTTGCTGTACTATCTCTCCGATCCCTAAAATTAAATTTTTTAAGAAGGCTATAACATGTGACTTTGCATACTTAAAATATACAACCCCCACAAATGAATATAGTACTTTCAAAAGGTTATACCCACCCAAATTGAATTCTCTTTCTATATCCTACATTTCCACAACCTCTTCATCTATTCTTAAAAAAAAAATAATAAAACATGCTGCCAATACTACTGGACTGGAGCACAAGCTATGAATTCAGGAGCCCTGGATTGACTCCTGGCACTACTTTATCCCCTGAGAACCACTGGGGAATGACCACAGAGACCACACAGGGAGTAGCCCCTGAGCACTACTGGGTGTGGTCTCAAAACAGAAACCAAAGAATACTACCACTCAACTCTAAAGATTGATGAAATCTTGTCATTTCCAACAGCATGGAAGGCATTGGATGGGCCCATGCTAAGTGAGAAAGTCAGAAAAAGAAACAAGCAATAGACCATCTCACACCTAACTAGGACACAGGGAAGTAAGGCAAAGGAACAGACAAAGCCAGTGAAAAAGAGGCCTAACTGAAGGGAGAGGGTCTGAGCAAGATTCAAAGGCAACCCAGTGGCCCAAAGGGGAGGGGTACTGGTGTGGGTGGGTGGTAGGAGAGGTGTAGTCCCAGACACCTGAAGAAGTGTGAAAATGCACACACGCAGCGTTGGAAACCAATGTCACCTCATCTGGGGACAACTGAATACACTGCCCTAGCCACCACCTTGCCAACGTTCTCGAAAGCAGCAGCAGAGGAAAAGTCACCATAAACCCTTGCTCCCTGGAGGAAAGTTATTTTCGGTTAGCTGTATCTAATAGGCCTTTTCAAAAAGGTCTCTGGGCACCCGTACAATTTTTAATTGCATATTATAAAAGTTTCTGGCTCCTAAACAGGCTCCTTTAACTGCTGAGAGACAGAGGTCCGCTCACTGAGCTCCTCTCAGGCCCAATATTGGCTGCAAGATGACAAACACCATGGCCTGTCACTGTGGCTGGGAAGACAGGACTCCCTGGGCTTCACCATTCAGTCACCGGCCAAAAAGGCCATGAAGATGAGGTCAACTTCAGGGAAGGTTTGTTGGATACAGTTGCCATGGGAACCACCAGGCAGGAAACGAAGGACAAGTGAGAAAATCCCTCAATTTTACACTGGGGGCACAGACACAGATAACATTCTGTTTTTGTTTTGTTTTGTTTTTTGGTGGGGGGGAGGCAAACCCTGCAGTGCTCCAGGGCTATTCCTGCCTCTACTCAGGGAAATTCCTTGAAACGCTGAGGAACATATCAGGTGCCAGGCAGGGATCGAACCTGGGTCAGCCATAAGCAAGGCAAGTGCCTACACACTGTACTATTTCTCCAGGGTCAGCACAGCTGAGATTTTGAGACAGAGGCTGCTAGGCTGTAAGAGAAGCTTGATGGGAAAAAATATATATCATGACAATCAGAGGCATTAAACAGGGTCTTCCTGTTAGACAGGGCTCAGCAGAGAGTTCATGCCTTGCAGGTATAAGGTCAGAAGTTCGAAGGCACAATACCAATGAAAGAAATCAGTAATTAAAAGGATCATAGTCTCAGTGACGCTTTCTTTGAGCATTATTCCCGCCCAACAGAGTATAAACTACATCTATGGGTTTGGGGTTTGTCTTGCTCTCCCTGTGTCTTTGCAAGGGCCAGTGCATATGCAAATCAAGTACTGCCAGGTGAGCTCTAGGAGCACTTCCTCTTATACCGCCAACGTGGAGCACGGCGCTCCCTTCATTTTGGTGTACCAAAATCTTTGTGTTGAATGAATGAACAACAAATGTTGCCTTTGAGAGATCTAAAAGAGATGGCTGGATGTTTAAATTTTTTACTCTCATTATAGCAAAGTTACAGAATGTGAAAATGTGCCTGGCAGGTTTTCTGAATCAATTTTTTAAAAAAACTCCATTTAGCATATTTTAAGTTTAAGAAGCTTCCAGTGCTAACAGACATGAGCACAGCTTTGAAATCACTCTCGCTGACTTCCTTTTCTGAGGCTTAATGAGGGAGGGGAAAACCAGGGATGGGACATTTATACATGCATTATTTTATTTTCTATATGCTGGGTCATCCATTAATATAACTTTGAAAAGAAAAGCTTTGATCCTGCAAGCAGTCAAATTTAAAGCTCTCTGCTGCAGCCCTGTGGTAATTTTCTTCAAGATCAAGTCTACTGACTACTCACTGGTTATAAAATCTGGATTATAGAGAACCAGTTGGGTAAGTGTTTACAAAAGTACTTGTTTCCAGGCCCTACTCTGAACTCTCTGCATCAGGATTTTCCTGATACCAGCCCTCTAATCTTCCCTTATATATATCTAGGTAGGTGTCCGCTTTCCTCCCAAGATTGGCACTATTGCTGGCATCAGTTTTTGAATACCCTAGTGCTAATCAAATCAGCACTTTCAGAGACAAAGGAAACATGCTATACTATATATATTTTCTGATGTCAGCCACTAGTCACGTGCAGTATTGAACCTTTAGATATAACTTGTAGGTGGAGCTGAAAATCTCAATGTTTTAATTTCTTAAATTGTAATTAACTTCAAATCAAATGGCAACATGCAATCAATGGCATCCCTACGGACTGATTAATGTGATTTACAATCAAAGGGTATAGATTTTACTGGATTTCCTTGCTGTAAATTTTGTCCCACAGATGGTAATTACATTTGAACAATGAGGATCAACAAATATAATGGCTGGCGAGACAGTACAGGGATGAAGGTACTTGCCTGGCACGTGGCCAATCCCAGTTCAATCTCTGGTATTGTACATGATTCTTCAGGCACTGATTGGAGTAATCCCTGAGCACAGAGCCAATGGTAAGCCCTGAGCACTGCTAAGTGTGGCCCCCCAAGACCCTTAGAGCAATTAAAAAATGAAGACTACAAAACAGAAAGCAAGTCTGTCACTCTCACTGTCCTCCCATTGTTCATCGATTTTCTCGAGCGGGCCCAGTAACGTCTCCATTGTGAGACTTCATTGTTACTGTGTTTGGCATATCGAATACGTCAAGGGTAGCTTGCCAGGCTCTGCCGTGTGGGCGAGATACTCTCGGTAGCTTGCCGGGCTCTCCAAGAGGAGTTGAGGTATCGAACTCGGGTCGGCCATGTTGGCTGCATGCAAGGCAAATGCCCTACCGCTGTGCTATCACTCCAGCCAAAGCAAGTCTAGTCAGTAAATATATCCTGGAAAAAGTTCAGTGAGCCTCTCCCAAAACTTTCTCAAAACACTGAGATCCAAGGAGGATATGAACAAAAAGAAAAGAGTGAAATGGAACAAGAGAAGAAATGAACTGGGGTGAAGTTCTGTGTAGAGGCAGAAGAGGGAAGAATTTGGGCCATTTCAAGCAGTATTAAGGCTATTCCTGACTATGTACTTAGGAGTAACCCCTGGCAGTGTGTTGGGGACCACACACTATAACAGGAATTGAACCTGCATCAGTCTCAGGCAAGACAAGGGCCTTACCCCTGTACTACTATCTCTTTGGCTCCCGTCTGGTTTCTTTTTGTAAAAGTTAAAAAAAAAAGTGTGTGTGTGTGTGTGTGTGTGTGTGTGTGTGTGTGTGTGTGTGTGCCAAATCTGACAATCCTCTGGGGTTACTCCTAGTTCTATACTCAGGAATTACTCTTGGCAGCACTTGGGGGATCATATGGGGTGCCAGGGATTGAACACAGGTCAGCCATGTGCAAGGGAAGTGACTTACCTACTAATCTCAAGCCTCCCATCTGGTTTCTTAACTCAGAGGGAATACGAAGCATCTGTGCACCTGAACCTAAACCTATAAAGACAGACCTCACTTATTTACTCCCCAAGACTTCTTCAAGAACTTTGGTTGGTTACTATGTGTGTGTGTGTGTGTGTGTGTGTGTGTGTAGTATCACCTGTATCACCTGTCCCGATATTCATCGATTTGCTCGAGTGGGTACCAGTAACGTCTCCCTTCATTCCAGCCCTGAGATTTTAGCAGCCTCTCCTTACTCATCTTTCCCGGCACTGCCAGACTGGAGGCTCTTTCAGGAGTCAGGGGAATGAGGTCCACCGTTACTGTTTTTGGCATATCGAATGTGCCATGGGTTGCTTACCAGGCTCTGCCTTGTGGGTGGGATACTCTAGGTAGCTTGCCGGGCTCCCCGAGAAGGACAGAGGAAGTACTTCATCACTCTCGTCCAGGAGCTTTGTTTTATAGTCTCTGGATCTTGGCCGTTGATGAGATTACATGGTATATATAGTATACATATGATGTGTATATATATATATATATGGTATATATATAGTATATATGTGTGTATAGTATATATAGTTACTTAAAATAGTAACCAGCCCAAGTGTACATGTATACTATATATATACTAAACATACAGCATATATATGGTATATATATCTATTTATGGTTAAGTATAGATATTTAATTCAGCAATAAATTCAGCAGAAACTTACCAAGTACCAAGAGATTATGTCTATAATCTTGAAATATACATTGAGGAAAAAAATCTTTTGTGCTTGCTTGGCATGTAAAATTTAAAGAGGAAACTATTATCAAGTATTTGAAGAAAAGTGATCACCAATTATAAGCTAAAATGAGAAAGAACAAAATGGGAAAGAATGAATATGACAGGAGAGCTGAGTAAAAAGCTGAGATTAATAATAATCAGCAAAGCAATGAATGGATAGAAGGAATGAGAAAAGGCTGCCAGGAGAGCAAGCGACTCGTAGAAAGGCCTTGTCAGGACTCACAATTTGATCAGTTGGAAGGAATACGGAGGCTGATACTGTTAACCTACACTGAGAGAAGGGGAAGCAAATGACAGGAGGCTGCAGAAGGCATTTTACACACAGACATTTGTACACATCTATATTACATTCATTATATACAAATGTGGGGCTGGAGTGATAGCACAGCGGGTAGGGCGTTTGTCTTGCACGCTGCCAACCTGGGTTCTATTCCCAGCATCCCATATGGTCCTCCGAGCACTGCCAGGAGTAATTCCTGAGTGCATGAGCCAGGACTAACCCCTGTGCATTGCCGGGTGTGATCCAAAAAGCAAAAAAAGAAAAGAAAAGAAAAGAAAAGTACAACATACACAAATGTATGTTTTGGAGACACTTCCAGTATATTTGGGGCCTACTTCCTGTGCCTGGGGCTCATTTTTGTTGGTTCCCAGAGGACCGTGTGGTAGTGGGGATAGAACCTGGGTCTCCTGCATGAGAAGTCTGTGCTCCAGCCCTTTCAGCTATCTCCCCAGCCTGGTACTTTGTATTTTAAAAGTATAGAGGGAGCCACAATCATACTAATAATAATTATCCTGTCATTTTTGATATAGTCTATCTTTATTAAAACTGTCATTATCATAGAGAAGTATGTCTGAGGGAGAAGAAATAATTTTACATAAACTGATAAATACTAATCTCATGACAATTTCAGCTAGCAGAAATATGCTTTATTTCTTACAAAAATTGTAATGGGGGGGTCAAAGAAAATAATTTTATTTTATATATTTATTTCTAAAGCAATTATACACCCCTAAAATGTAATCAGGATCATTCTACAGTCTTTTCAAGATTTTGTACTATTAACATTCCCTACCTAACATGAAAATTGGATCACCCCTCCTATTTATTTATTGCTTTTATGGTACACCTGGTGGTTCTCAGGGGCTATTTCTGGCTTTGTGCTCAGAAATGACCCCTGGTAGTACTTGGGAGGGGGTGACATGTATATGGTGCTGGGATCCAGGGTTGTCCCATGTGCAAGGTAAGGACTTTGTACTATCTCTTTAGCCCATCAATTTCCTATTTAATAACAATAAACAATAATAACCACCCACCCCACCCCACCCACACTTTATATCACTTCAGAATAATGAGGTCTCAAAATAATATGATTCTGGAGGTTCCATTTTAAAAATGTACCCCTCAAGAGTGCTTGTACTAAACTTTGGCATATCTACACAATGGAGTACTATGTAGCTGTTAGAAAAGAGGAATTCATGAAATTTACATACAAGTGGTACTACGTGGAAAATATCATGCTAAGCGAAATGAGTCAGAGAGGGATAGATGTAGAAAGATTGCATTCATCTGGGGAACATTAAGTAACAAAATAGGAGACTAACACCCAAGAATAGCCGAGATTAGTACCAGGAGATTTACTCTATGGCTTGGAGGCCAGCCACACATGGGGAAAAGGGAGCTCAGATAGAGAAGGGAGCACCAAATAAAGGGTGTTGGGAGGATCCTCCCAGCATGGGAGATGCATGCTGAAAGTAGACTATTGACCAAACATGATTGCCACTCAATGCCTCTCTTGCAAAACACAGTACCCAAAAGAAGAGAGAGAGAACAAGGGGGAATGCCTTATCACAGAGGTAGGGTGGGATGGGGGGCTGGGGGGGTGGGAGGGATACTGGGATCAGTGGTGGTGGAGAATGGGTACTCGATCATATATCTGAAACCCAAGGACAAAAACTTGTAAGTCTACAACTGTACCTCATGGTGTTGCACTAATAAAAATAAAATAAAAAAAGAGTGCTTGTACTATTCATAAATGCAAATAAGTGAGTCAGGAACGTAAGACAGCCATAAATGCCAAAACTTCAACAAGAACAGGAGATAAGAACTTAAAACATAGTATCCAAGTATTTTAGATTTCTAGGAAAATCATATTCAAAATCAAATGAGTTAACTAGAACTTGACAGTACCTAATGCAAAGTTTCCAGCGTATGATTTATTTAGCCCAGTACTAAATAACCTTGGTTTCTCAGTAGATCACAACTTCTGGAATGGCTTGGCCCAATCCCTCAGGGACATGGATGATGTCTGAGAAGGCTCTCGGTTGTCACAAAAGAGGCATGGAAGTGCCACAGACACTTAGCCAGTAGAAAGCAGGTTGACTGCAAAACATCCTACAATGTGTAGGATAACACCTCAGTGAAGAATTAATTGCCGGGCTGGAGTGATAGCACAGCGGGTAGGGCGTTTGCCTTGCACGCAGCCAACATGACCGACACAGGTTCGATTCCCAGCACCCCATATGGTCCCCTGAGCACCGCCAGGAGCAATTCCTGAGTGCATGAGCCAGGAGTAACCCCTGAGCATTGCCGGGTGTGACCCAAAAAGCAAAAAAAAAAAAAAAAAAAAAAAAAAAGAATTAATTGCCTGGCCCCAAGTGTCTGGTTTAAGTATAAGCAGAGTCCTTAGGAGATCATTATTTTTAGGGCATTAAAAATAGCTGGAGAAACTCATTCAGACAGGTTTCTAGGGGTGGGAGCAATAGTATGACTGGCAGAGAGGCTTGGCTTTGCAAATGGCCAACCTGGTTTCAATTTTTGGCACCACATATGGTCCCCAAAGCTCTTCCAGGAGTGATCCCTGAGCACAGAGTCAGAAATAAATCCTGAGCACAGCTGGGTGTAACCCCCCCCCCCAAAAAAAAAACAAATAAAAGCAAAAACACAAAAAAGAGAGAGAAAGTTTTCTAAATTTTCTGGCAAATCTGAGTGACACCACATCTAGATTTCGGATCACAGATGGGAGTTGTACGTTCTGCTTCTTAAAGTTCCTGATACAATAAGAGGGCTTTCTGATGCAGTGATAAAGACAATTTACCCTGACGTGGGGCTTCTCTGGTTGGCTCCGGATTGCTTGGGGGGTGGTGTGAAATAATAGGAGGCACGAGCGATGGATGATCTTCTGTCCATTCTACCAGAAACAGAAGAAACAGTTTGCTGGCTGTCCTCCAAATGGCTGGGCCATGACTGAGAACTCAACTTCTCAATTACAAATCTCCTCAAACCAGTAAAAGCAGGACAGAGAACGTAGACTGAAAAATAAGTTGCTGGGTCGGAGAGATAGTGCTGTAATAAAGGTGCTTGCCTTGCATGTGGCTGAACTCTAGGCATGACATCTGGCCCCCAAGCTGTGTCAAGAGATACTGGGATCAGTGGTGGTGGAGAATGGGCACTGGTAGAGGGATGGATGGGTACTCGATCATTGTATAACTGAAACCCAAGAACAAAAATTTGTAAGTCCACAACTGTACCTCATAGTGTTTCACTAATAAAAATTTAAAAAAAAAAGAGTCCTCAGCATAGCTGGTGGGGCCAATTCCTCTCCCTCCTGACAAAATTTTTTAATTAAGAAAAAAAAAAAGAAATTTTCCCCTCTAGTTCTATTCTCTATAAAGATTTCTAGCTGGCTTTCACTGACACCCCTCGCTCCTCAGATATTTGAGGAAAAAACAGAGTCATGTAACTATTACAAATTTCAGATCTCAAGGCTGAAGAGATAGTTCATTGGGCAGGGTGCTTGCTTCACATGCGGCCTCCCAGAGTTAAGTACTCTATACGGTATATGGTCCTCTGAACACTGCCAGGGACTATTCCTGATCATGGAGCCAGGTATAAAAATTCTAAGCACAGGGCTAGAGTGATAACACAGTGGGTAGGGCGTTTGCTATGCACGCAGCCAACCTGGATTTGATTCCCAGCATGCTATATGGTCCCCTGAGCACTGCCAGGAGTAACTCCTGAGTGCAGAGCCAGGAATAACCCCTGTGCATCGCCGGGTGTTACCCAAAAAGAAAATAAATAAATAAATAAATAAATAAATAAATGAATAAAAGTTCTAAGCACAATTGGGTGTGGTCTGAAATTAAAAATTTTAAAAAATCAGATATCTTTAGTCAGAGTTCAAAGTAAGACCAAACAAAGACTGTGAGGGAAGACAGACCTCATTAGAGCTACCCAGTAAAGAAGAAATATTCCAAAAGTGATTGAGACATGTTCCTCTGAAGTCTGAAGGTCTCAGGGCAGAGATGGGGGATTTAAGCTGATGGGTTCTATCTCCTTTCACCTCAAAGCCCAAATGAACCCCATTTCCAATACTCCTGAGTCATAACTGAAGTCTTATTCACAAGTGGAGGCCTAGAAATATTATCGCGAGTAACTCTGGACATGAATCCTAGGGTCACTCTCCAACTGCTGAAATATTTAGTTCTGTCTTCTCATTCCTCAACTTACATCTTCCAATATACCATGTTTCACCATTTTAGAAAAAAATATTTAAAGACGTATTTTTAATAAAAAATAGAGTAAGGTCCTCCCGCTGTTCATCGATTTTCTCAAGCAGGCCCAGTAACGTCTCCACTGGAGACTTCGTTGTTACTGTGTTTGGCATATTGAATACATCACGGGTAGCTTGCCAGGCTTTGCCATGCGGGCAAGATACTCTCAGTAGCTTGCTGGGCTCTCTAAGAGGGGCGGAGTAATCAAACTCAGGTAGGCCATGTTGGCTGTGTGCAAGGCAAACGCCCTACCGCTGTGCTATCTCTCCAGCCCACAGAGTAAAGTACAAAGGACATTTTTTAACATGGAAACACACACACATATTTATGCTCTAACATAAGGTTTATGGCAGCAGTTGGCACACTAAGGCTTACAGGGTTGTTTGGCCCTGGTAATTGGCCCCAATGTCTATCTTATTGTTGTTGTTTTACTTTTTAATGTTTTCCCCTTTTGGGTCACACCTGGCAATGCTCAGGCTTGACTCCTGGCTCTGCACTCAGGAATCACTCCTGCTGGTGCTCGAGGGACCATATGGGATGCCAGGGATTGTACCCAGTTTGACCGTGTGCAAGGCCCTCCCCGCTGCACTGTTGTTTGGGCTCCTTGTTGTTTTTTTGGGAACCACATCTAGTGGTATTTAAGTTCTACTACTAGGGCAGTGGTTGGGAGATCATGTGCTATCCAGGATCATAACCAATTTCCCAGTGCCTGCTTTTATTACCTTGCAGCCAAACATGACTTCCCATTGTTAAATCAAGAAAAATTTCAATGAAAACTTCAAAGCACATGAAAATTATATGAAGTTCAGATCATTGTTTATAAGTTCTCTGGAACATAGTCACACATCCATTCTTTACATTAGCTATAGTTGTTTCAGACCACAATGGCACAAATGAGTAGCTGTAATTAAGACTAAATGAACAGCAAAATCTATAATATTTACCATATGTTCATTCACAGGAAAAGTTTGCCAATTTTTATCTCTGTCAACATTTATGATATTCAAAATTATCACAACGGAAGTGTCTTATTTGCTATCAACAAACTGAGAAAGGATTAAGTCTATTGTTTCAAAAGTTGCAGTAAGAAACTTGGACAACAAAGTCTCCAATGGAGATGTTACTGGGCCCGCTCGAGCAAATCGATGATCAACGGGAGGGCCTTTACTTTACTTTATATAAATTAATCTAGTATTATTAATAGACAGCTAAATGAAGAAATAAACGGAATTAGTCATAAAAAACATTATATAGCTATTAAAAACAATAAGGTAAATCAACGTTAATGAACGCAGTTATAATCTCTCCATATGAGTGGATTGTATATGTGTATATATATGCCTATATGTAAATATAATTATGTCCTGATTTTTCTTAAACTATATAGATACATTTACATTTCACTAAAAAAATGCTTTAGTTTTTATCAAGGAGAATAGATGGGAGCTGGGAAGAATTTAATGTCATCCATGCCTGAACTATTCATAACTTCACGAAGAACATGAATTAAATTTGGGGGGCAGGCTCTCAATCGTATCAGCTCCTGGCGATTCTTACACAGAACGTTCCTAAAATTAAAAGTCAGACTCATGCTCACTACGAAAGTCCTTGAAGTGCTGCAAGCAGCCTGGTTTTCCATGCCAGTCGCAATTTACGCGCTGCGGAAGCAAAGCGCTTGGACCGCCAGGGGAAGGCTCTCCCATCTCCAGCCGGCTGCCTGCTCAAGTCCAGCGCTCTTAGGGACCTCTGCATTGGACCTTCTCCTCTAGCTCTCTGGGTTCTGGGCTGGGGGGTTGTCAGAAGCTGATTTCTTCCTCCAGGACGGAGAAATGAATCCTCAGCGGGGCAGGCAGTGAAATGATCACAGAGGTCGACTCTGACCACTTGGGGGTGTCGGTGCCCAGGCTTTGCCGGGAGCTCCTCTGACCATGAGATAGCCTACCTTCTGGCTGCTGCGGCTGCTGCGGCTGCTGCTGCTGCTGCGGCTGCGGCTGCTGCAGCTGTTGCTGCGGCTGCTGCGGCTGTTGCTGCTGCTGCTGCTGCGGCTGTTGCTGCTGCTGCTCCAGCTGCTTCTTCCGCTTGGCTTCCAGAACTGGATTCTCATACTGTGTCTTCCGGTTGATGTGGCTGCAGCAGAAAGCAGAGAGGTGACTTAGTTAAGGAACATCTCCCAAGCAAACTGCCAATCAGACGAGGTCCCTTGGTCAAGGTCGCAGCCAAACGGGTGCTCCAGGTGCTGCTCATCTTGTGTCAGAGTGCAAAGTGAGGAAACGGAAATTGTGTGTGTGGATGGTGTCCCCTAGGCTCACTGCTTAGATGCCGAGCACTGTGTGATGCGTCTTCTAATGACCTTTGGCTTTGTGTTGTTTCTGGGTTTATTTTGTTTGTTTTAGTTTGGTTTGGGGGACACACCTGAGAGAGCTCAGTGGTGACTGCTGAAATAATTCCTGGCAGTGCTTGCAGTGCCAGAGACGGAATCTGGGCCTCCTGCATAAGAAACTTGTGGTTCCAGGCTTTTGAGCTACCTCCCAGCCCATTTTACAGGACTTAAAAGAATACTGTCACGGTCCTCTCGTCGTTCATTGATTTGCTCGAGCGGGCCCAGTAACATTATGAGACTTGTTGTTACTGTGTTTGGCATATCAAATACGTCATGGGTAGCTTGCCAGGCTTTGCCGTGTGGGCAAGATACTCTGGGTAGCTTGCCGGGCTCTCCGAGAGGGGTGGAGGAATTGAACTCAGGTCGACCGGGTGGGCCGTGTGCAAGGCAAATGCCCTGCTTGCTGTGCTATCGCACCAGCCCTAAAAGAATACAACCTCAATGAAGTCGGAAGGTAGGTTCTATCTTTATTAGTATCTTATGGATAAGAATAGTAAATTTTCAAATGGCTAGGGTATAAGTCATTTAAACTAGTAAATACTGAAGAGACCAGATCTGTCTACTCCAAAGGCCAGAGCGACAGAGAATACAGCAGGAAGGCGCTTTCCTTACACATGGTCCCTCGAACCCCTGGATGTGGTCCTCAAACCAAAGCAACCAACAAAAACCCATATACACAGTCATTTCTAACTGCTCCCAAGATTTTAACTGCAGATTCTGCCCAAATTTTCAAATAGTTACTTGACAGAAAGTGCCGAAGAAAATCAGAAAATTATTAAGAAACAGATGAAGAAATTTAATGTTACCGGCAACTATGATCTCTTATTTTTTAACTAATTCACTTTTTTATAGGGGTCATGCCCATTGGCTCTCTTGAAGCCATGTGTGTCGGCAACTGAGTTCAAGGCCTGGGACACGCTAGTCACGTGCTCTATCATCCACATTATCTCCTCTGCCCCTGTAATATTGGTTGGCAATTGCTCATCGTTGGGTCATTTTGAGTCTGCAGAAATTTCCTGCTGGTCCACAAAAATATTATTGCCATTTAAATGACAGTGGTTTCAAAGCCACCAGACCAGTGTCAGTCCATAGGTATAAGAAGGGTGAAAATAAAAAAAAAAAAACACTGATCGGGGCTGGAGCAATAACACAGCGAGTAAGGCATTTGCCTTGCATGTGATCGACCTGGGTTCGATTCCCAGCATTCCATGTGGTTCCCTGAGCACTGCCAGGGGTAAATCCTGAGTGCAGAGCTAGGAGTAACCCTTGTGCATTGCCGGGTGTGACCCAGAAAGAAAAAACAAAAAACAAACAAACAAAATAACAAAAGCACTAATCTATAACACATACACAATGTTAGAACTGCTGTATAACTTCCTACAGTAGTGTTCAAAGAAGCATAAGCATTCACTCAAAGTTAAAAAAAAAAAAAGAAGTGCACCAACATCTGTCAACTATTTTGATCAATAGACATGGAACCAGAATTAAAAGTATAAGCCTCAGGCCATAGAAACTTCAAATGCAGCTAGCCCAAGCGAATATTATGTGTTCAAAGGAACAAAGATCCAGACACTTCAGATGGTTCCATATCTAATCAGGCCAGACCAAAACAAAAATGCACACACAGACAAATACAAAAGCACATACACACATATAAATATGTGTGTATTCTTATCTTGGCCTTATTTATTATAGTATATATATATGTACCATATACACCACTCATAATGTTATACACACATATTTAATCTTAATAATACAGACGTTGTTCCATCAAAATCACTTCAGTAGAATTTTGCAAACATACTTATGTGATTTAGAAATTGAAATATTTTTATTCCACGTTTTCTATGAGGCAAGCCTATCAAATAGTAAAGATAGACTGATTATCTTGTTTTGTTTTGTTCTTGGGTCATACCCAGTGATGGTCAGGGGTTACTCCAGATTCTGCACTCAGGAAATATTTCTGGAAGAGATCAGGGGACCATATGCAGTGCTTAGGATCAAACGCAGGTTGGTGACAAGCATAACAAGAGCTGTATCTGCTGTACTATTACTCTGGCCCCATAAGACTGATTCTCCTTTTTCTTTCTTTCTTTTTTTTTTTTTTTGTAATTTTGAGTCACGTGTGGCGATGCTCAGGGGTTACTTTTGGCTCTGCACTCAGGAATTACTCCTGATGGTGCTCTGAGGACCATATGGGATGTTGGGGATCGAATCTTGGCAGGCCGAGAGCAAGGCAAATATACTAAGTCTGCTGTACTATCAATCCGGCCCAAGACTGATCATTCTTAATTTCTATTATGTCCTACTTGTTTGTTTCCTAATCTTGAAGTTGATTTAATCCTATGAAATAGTCTAACATGAACAGGCATGTGGACCTGAGAAAATAAAGCCGTTGGAAGGCTTAAGTATGGCAAGATAAAAACTTGTCTGCCCTAAACCAAACCCCATCCACCAAACTGACATCATCTGTTCCAATTCTTGAAACGTACCTATTAAGGGCACCTCTTAGTGTCATCCTATAATCGAGGGTTCTGATGAGAGGATGAAATGTAAGCCCTATTCTAAAAGAAGGCACATTGTAATGAGGTTCTGATGAGGGCTAAGCTCAAATTAGCCTGCAACAAGCTAGAAGACCTCTGTTCCTATGCAGGCCACAGGAGGAACCTGATTTTTTTTTTCCTTTCTGGGTCACAACTGATGCACAGGGCTGACTCCTGGCGCAAGCACTCAGGAATTACTCTGGGCAGTGCTTGAAGGACCATATGGGATGCTGGGAATTGAACCCGAATTGGATGCGTGCAAGGCAAACGCCCTACCCTCTGTGCTATCGCTCCAGCCCCGGAACCTGATTTTTATGAGGGTCAGAACAACGATTGAGCTTGTGTTTCTGATGTCCTATATCATCTCCATTCCATCCTGTAGGCAAAGAGGAGACCATGTGACTGCTGCCAAGGACACTTGCTATACATCACTCATCATTTTTACAATAAGATACTGAGCATTTTATAGCCTGGCATTTTGGCATCATATGTTCTTATCACCAGGGTATTATACAAATGACTTTTCACTGCCAGTAGTGTGAAGGATAGAAAGCATGCCATTATCTTCATTGTGGCAGGCAGTATTGTGATGATAGGACATTTATATGGCACTTGCTTTATTTTTTTTAAAGGGTCTTTTATTAGCTATTTCTTTTCTTTCTCAGAGGAAGTGATATAATGTGTAATGTGTATCTTTTTCAAAGGTTAATCTCTTGGGCTTCTCATGTTCTTAGTGTCATCCTATAATAGAGGGTTCTGATGAAAGGACAAAATGTATGCCCTACTCTAGAATAAGGTAGGTACGTTGTAGTGAGGTCATGATAAGGGCTTAAGACTTAAAATACAGAAAGGAGGGCTGAGAATATGGTTGTGGATCAAGTGGTAGAGCACACAGCTGTAGGTGTGAGGCCCTGTGTTGATCCCGGTTACTGCAGGTGCCCCCACCTCCATCCCTGAGTACTGCCCTCCCAAACACACAGAAAAAGGAAGAACATTCAGATGTTTGGTTCTCGGTACAGGAGACGCTGCAAAGAGGAAAAGAAGATTGAACAATGTAGGTTAGCTTTCAACTCTCTTCTTACTCTTGGCCACATGTTGTAATGTGGAATATTGTTAATTCATTTCAAGTTTCAGACTTCTTATGCTTCTCGGGTGTGGGAGGCACAACCAGCCCTGTGTTGAGGGCTGACTCCTGGTTCTGAGTTTGGGGGTCACTCCTGGCAGGCTCGGGGACAATAATCATACTAGGGTTGGCCTAGTGCAAGGCAAGTCCTCTTCTTGCTGTACTATTACTCTGGCCCTTGTCCTAGCCTTTTAGAACATCCAAATGAACAAATAGTCCCTGAGAAATTCAAATCTGAGTAAGACTAAAGCTAGGCAAAACAGGGCTTCCTCCTAATGATCAGCAGCCTCTACTGATCTGGTCAAACGAATGCGTACTTTACTCATTCGCTCATTTACCTAATATTTATTAATTACCTGCCATGTGCCGGGGCTCTACTAGGCTTTGACGATATAGATGTAAATAAAACACAAATTCTGCCCTTGCGAATGATATAATTTCACATACTACCTATATATTCACTAAATATTGTCTCATTGATTAAGATGAATTAAGGTACATGCATGTTTTCATTGTATAATTACTAGAATGCTGTTATTTTTAGTCTGTACCTGATGATGTTCTTGAGCACAAATGTACATGAAAAGGAAATACAACTAATGTGTGGACGAATTGCACTTACTCTACATAGTAGATACCATAGACAGGGTCTTCAATCTTTTCCCAACCAGCAGGCAGTTCTGAAAAACAAAAAAACATTTAGAGCAAGAAGAGCATATTCTTTTTTTTTTTCCTTTTTTGGGACACACCCAGCGATGCACAGGGGTTACTCCTAGTTCATGCACTCAGGAATCACTCCTGGTGGTGCCCGGGGGATCATATGGGATGCTGGGATTCGAACCCGGATTGGCCACGTGCACAACAAACGCCCTACCCACTGTACTATGGCTCAAGCCTTGAAGAGCATATTCTTGAAAAACCTAGGGATTTTTAAACAACTAAGTTAAGCAAAAAGAGAGATTCATAAAAATGCCTTAAATCTAATCAAAATGGTATAACCTAACTAAAAGCAAACAAAAAAGCAAGTATTTAAAAAAAATTATCAGTATATTTTTCTACACAAAAAGAAATTCTTTATCGATATTTTGAGCAAGCAAATTAAAGTTAATAAAATGCAATCCCAGGTGCCTTCATTCTAACTCAACTGCTAAATTAGATTTTAATGGAAATAGTTAAAATGTGCCTTGAATAACTACTCCGTATCTTAAATATTTACACTTTTCCTATTTTCTTTCTAGACCACCTTATCATACAAACAAAAACATGGATGGAAAGTGTTTCCGTTTCATTTTCAATGCAAAAGTGCCGGTTTTTGCCTGGCAAAAATTACAAATGCATCTCATTTTCTCCTTGTTCCAAACTAAAACGGCATTAAGTAAAAACGCCCACAAGGACAGGTTCCCTGTGTCTATCGTTCAACTGCTCTAGTTGGACAGGCCAGTCTTTATCAGTACTTTGCGAATCACAGCAGAAACAGATCCTGTTTTCAGGCTGTGAAGGAATTTACACCTTCAAGGGTGATTGTGAAAGCCTTTCTGTGACCTAAGGGTCTTTTCCTAATGATGCACATCAAAGATTGAAATTTTATTAATTAGGTAATAGTAAGTCTGGAATAATCTGCATCTTTTGAGGAAAGCACATTGCCCCCGGTGATTTCACTTCAGTTGAAGAGCAACTAGGTTGTGCTTTGTATTATTAACCAATTATTTCAGCAGAGAAGTTTTACTTATTTTCAGTACTACCGTAATCTATACACAGTTGATGCTAGCTTATATAAATCACATTCCAAATGGAATCATTATTCCTAGAAGTAGCTATTAAGATCAACTTGAATAGAATATTATAAACACTTGAATTATCAGTTACTTAGAGATACAACTATCTTTTCAAAAAGCTGAGCGATCATGTGGTTACTACTTTCAAACAGTGACCATTTCATCAGGATATGGGGCTTACATATGCCACAAAAATTTCACTCGGAAACAGAGTCTCAAGTCACACACACACACACACACACACACACACACACACACACGCTAATTACTCAAAGTTTATGTTTTGTTCTAATTTGGCTGCACATCAAGAGACATTAATTTTATGGTTTTTGCTCCACATGCTATTTGTTTGCAAACAAAGAGACAGGTTTCTCCCTTTTTTCTACTTAAAAAAAACAGCAGGTTTTAAAGGAGTCTTTGAATTCTGGGAGACATAAGCTACTAAAATGCAAGACAGGTTCAACAGGCAGATGTTGATATAACTTGGCATTTTCATATGCTGGGTCTTGGAGAGGGATGCAAATCAAATGCCTGGGAAATGGTTTCCCCTTACAACAGTGAAAATTACCATTTAAATGAAAATAAACCAGGAAAATATTTTCAAAGAGTTGGAAAATGGAAAATTAGAAAGATGCAAATAGGTGCGCAGTCATCTGTTTTGGGGAAGGGCAGGAAAGTGTTCCACGTGATGTTTGAAGCAGACCACTTTTCAGGAGCTCAGAGCCAGGAGGAAGCCAGTCGCGGCTTCCAAAGAAACAAAAACAAACCTCTTCCAAAACATCTGCCCACCTTCAGTATTTAATATGATTATCTTCAGCTTAAAATACAAAGTAGGGAAATGGCAAAACTTAATACTTGCAAATTGAATTATTAATTGATCAAATCTCTATAGGGTGCATACAGTCTTCCTGAGAGTGTGGGAATTACCAGGATCTCAAAACTAACTGTAAGAGCACTGTTTGTGCAGACAATTCAAGCCCTTACTGGATAAGCACTTGGGTGAGGTTTGAGGAGGACACAAGAGGAGGCATCACATTTGATCCCTTTCCTGTTGCCTGGTCAACAATTTATAATCTAGAGTGGGGAAATGAGGCCGGTCAACTGATAGTTCTGGAAATTTATAAATTTAAACACATCTTTTGGAACACATTAGCAAACTCCAGAAATTGTCCAGTTTTTCAAGCTAAAACTCATTTTAAATTGAAAAGATAGATTTCTCACTTCCAATGTGGTGATTAACTTAATAATAGGAATTAGTCTCTGAATCCTTAAAATAGAAATGGGTCATCGATTTAAAAAGGGAAGATGTTTGTCCTCGAATTTGCCATTTGGTTCTAAAAAAACTGAAAATGGCAGAAAATACTTCAGCCCAGAATACTGATGATAGAAGATTTTTTTTTATTCTCTCTTCTATTCCCTTGTAATTACTCAAGTCTCACAATAGAGACGTTACTGGGCCCACTCAAGCAAATCAATGAACAATGGGAGGACAGTGCTACAGTGCTATTCGGCGTGGCCCAAAAACCAAAAAAAAGAAAGACCAGACTACACAGCCTGTCACAGAGATTCAGATGGCTACCTTCCTCTTTTTAAAATTTATTTTTACCTTCATTTTTGAGCTACGTTCAGCTTTGCTCCAGGCTCAGTTCTCAGGGGTCACTTCTGCCAGTGCTCAGAAGACCAGGCAGTTCCAGGAATCAATCCCAGGCCTCCAACATGCAAAACATATTTTTCACCCCTCTGAGCCATCATCTGTCCAGCTTAACTGAGACCTTTTTGGGGGTAGAACCTTAACTATAACATCTAAAATGTCTCATTTTCCTTAACATCTCAGACCACATGTTAACATCTCAGGTAACACCTTTCTCCTGCGTTGACCAGGGATTGAAAGAGAATGCTTATAAATCATTTTGCATAGCACTTGGCCAATATGGTCAACCAATGGCACCTGTTACCAAACTGTAACTTAGTTTTGGCTTGAAAGGGGATTAATTTCTGTGTCTCTGCCTCCACTAGTTAACTGCCGTATGTGGACAGCAAAAAGCAGTTCTGATGTGTTTTTAGACAAAGGGGCTGATATCTAACAAGTATGTGATTAACTCTGCAAACCAAAAGTGCACAATGGAGCTACTGGTTCAGTTCAAACGACAGAGCTCAGAAATGACAACTGTATAATCAAAAGACCTATGTCCAACGCCCCAGCCAAGGGGCGCCATCTCTCTGAAGCAGATTACCGAGAGGGTGTGTCCTTGTCACATCTGGAATCTCATTGTTCACGAAAAATCTGACAGCTGCTATTCTTGAAAGTAGGACCCCCTTATTAAGAAAATGGGCAGTGAGCTTGTCAACACAATCTGGAGTGAATGCAACAGAAAATAGTGCATATGTGTGTACACACAACACTTTATGTGTGGACACGTGCAGATAAAAATCAAGAGTCCTAGCTCTGGCCTGCCCACACAGAGGAAACATGAGGGTCGTTTTTATAGAATACACATGCCTCCTCTGTTCCATAATAAAAGCAAACATGACAAGAAGGAAGTATGGAGAGGAAATCAGTTCAATTATACAAATGTAAAAAAAATAATAAAATTATTTTTATCACTGTGGGAAGAGCAAAACACATTCTCATTAAGTTTCCTCATGAGCAACATGGGAGTGCCTCTCTCAGCCCCCCGTTTTTATAGATAAGAGAGGGGAAACCAAGGTCATGGAGCTGGATTCAGCACTTCACAAACTATTACTGGAATTATGGCTGTGGCCATGAGAGGTGATACTAGGAAGACAGTTAAACTTGTTGTTAAGTATTTTCCAAGATAGGGAAGTTTCTGTCACATGACTGCATTGCTACATGGGAATAAACAATGCAGAAAATTCTTTCCTAAAGTTTTCAAATTTCCACAGACGCAAGAAAGGTTGCTTCCTCATGCTCATGGGACAACAAAAGTAAATCACACATACTACCCAGCTAGCACACAACAATTTTAGATGCTTGGGTGAACTAGGGCACTAATTTTGTGTTTGGAAAACCCAATACTCTCTTTTTAAAAATTTTCTCCTTTTTCTTGTTCTGCTTTGTTTTAGGGGGTCACGCCCAGTAGTGCTCATAATTTACTTGTAGCTCTTTGCTTAGGGATCACTCCTGGTAATGCATGGGGAACCATCGGTGGTGATGGGGATTGAACCAGGGTCAGCTGTCCAAGGCAAATACTTTAATCCCTGTACTTTCTTCCTGGCCCCTTTAATTATTATAATAAAATGGGATTGATACTCTTCTAAAAAGTTAAAAATTGTTCCATAACACAGATTGAAACTCAACTTATTTCCACCAGAATGATGACAAGAACAACTTATAAACATCTTCAAATATAGATTTTTTGGGGTCTGAGAGATATTGCAGCAGTTATGATATTTGCGTTACCTCCAGTACAAGTAATCAGCATCATATATAGTTCCCTAAGTATGCTAAGGGCTGAGTACAGAGCCAGAAATTAGACCAGATAGCTCTATTAATAGTTATATATATATCAGTGGTAGTTACCACTGATATATCCATCATTTCTACAACTGAGTATGTCCTAAACACTAAGAAAAATAGTTAAAATCATGATTATTTTATCTATGTTAACAAAAACAAAATTTAAAAAAATAATCTGTTAAATATTTTGAAATGTTAGTTCTTAAGCGGGCTGGAACGATAGCACAGCAGGTATGGCGTTTGCCTTGCACATGGCTGACCAGGCTGACCCGAGTTCGATTCTTCCACCCCTCTCGGAGAGCCCGGCAAGCTACCAAGAGTAACTCGCCCGCACGGCAAAGCTTGGCAAACTCCCCATGACGTATTTCATATGCCAAACACAGTAACAACAAGTCTCATAATGTTACTGGGCCCGCTCGAGCAAATCGATGAACAACGGGAGGACAGTTATTAAGCAAATCTCAAAACGGCTAGGACGATTTAATAATCTATGGACAGTTCCACTAACATTGATCTCTAATATTTTCTTAATCCTAAATTTTTAAAACTACCTCTCACCAATTTGATATTCCACTCCTGCCTCAACTTGCTTGAACCTTTTCTGTATGGACACAATATACTCAAATGCTGGGTGCTGCTTGCAGTCAGACACACGCATTGAAAAACTGACCTTTCGTCCATAAGCTAGAGCGGAAAACATGGCTGGAGAAGTGCAAACTAACAAAATCAAGGGATGGACCAATTCACTGGGAACAAGGCCATTGAGGGCAAGTCATGCAGCTGCGGGCTGGGAGGGCTTTACCTAGTTCACTGTCCAGCTCCTCGGTGTGGACCCCTTCTTCTCCAAAGGAATAGCAGGAATGAGACAGAAAAGAGAGAGAAATATTCAGACACCAGCACCAAGAAAGAGACTCCCCTCAGAAAAATAGCAGTGAACATATCATTTTATTTTGTCCTTACCTGCATTGTGGCTTAATTCATTGACTTGGCTAGTAAACCCGAGACCACAGTGTAAATCACTAAGTGGTCAGAGCTGATATTGGCAACATAATTACACGGCTCATTTCCTTGCATGTCAAGAGAGGAGTTGATTGGTTATAAAAGATGACAAATACCTCTGCGGTTTCTGTGTTCTTAAGTGAGAAGTCACTTATTACAAACCTTATTTCGAGCAAACGAAGCTGCTAGACCTTTCAATACTAGTCCTTTTAATCCTTCAATAAATCCTGTAATCAGTGAGGCAATTAGACTCACAATTAAAGCATTACTTAAAAGTAATATTGCTGCCTGAAAAATAGAAGGTAAGGTCAAATAGAGAACTCAGCTTATAAAATGAGCTACGCTTCAATCCCTCAACTGGAGTCAGAAAGATGAACTATGTCTGATGTACATCAAGGAAGCAAGGCTTTTAAAGGTTGCCCTGAAAAGTGTATTGGGAGGCAGAATATAGTTCGTCTAGGATTTTGAAGTCATATAGCTTAGAATTATTATAATGAAAATGGTGTCAATAGTGTCATTGTGTGGAACAAGTCAAGACCATCTCCATTCTAGACTGTCTCCTGTTATCAGTAAACTATTTTATTATAGAATTGAGAAGCAAATGCAGAACACATGCAACAATCTTCCCAACTACAGAGCGGGTTATCTGCCCCTCTGCTATAAGCTCTGTAAATGCAGACATCCAGCCTGTTTACTATTGCAATACGCTCCTGCCCAGTGCAGTTTTTGGGTACATGGCAGGTATTAAATATTTCTTAAATGCACGCATGAATGAATGAAAAATGAATCAATGATAGGTTTGAGTAACTAATAGAGGTTTACCTAATTTATGAAATCTTGTTTTTAAAATTATCCACAGCCAACATTAAGAATTGGCACTAGTATTGTCTCTTTTCAAAAGTCATCAGATTTCCAGCAAATGTTTAATTAAAATTCCCATCAGGATATAATTAAATAACATCTTTGGGGGCTTTATTCATTTCTTTATTTTTTCCACCTTGTTGCTGGGCCCCACTGGGAGCAAATACTGTTAATGCTGATGATGAGATCTGCCATGCGCCAGTCACTGTACTGGGTGTCAGAGATGCCAAAATGAGCACAGACACATTTCTAATCCATCAAAGGCAGAGACAAGCCCAAAGCTCATATTAATAAAAATGAAATTAAAACTGCCATGAGTCCCCTAGAGGAAGACATATAATAATGTAATTGTACCTGGGGGCAAGGTCACAGGAAAAGTCCCTGAGCAGTCATCTGAAGGACATGCAAAATTTAATGAAAAAGACTTGAGGATAAACACTGATGAGAACTTAAGCTGTCCAAGAGTGGGACTTCTGGTTTGCTGCTTTCATTGATAGGTCCTAGAGTGCACTAGATATGCAAAAGGAGTTCAGTCGCTCTGTGGAATGAAAGCATATTTGAAGCAGAGAGGGCTGCATGTTTGTCCTGGAGCAGACCCAGAAGCAAGAGGGCTAGTGGATATGAGGGACAGAGCAGGGATGGGTGTGAGTGAGGAAGTAATAGAGACGTGGAGTGACAGGATGCGGGCATGGCTTTACTAAGCCAATCCAGAGCCATTGAATATTGCTTGAGGAAGAGGTCATAACACCTGATCAGAAAATCATATTTACATTGTAAAGATTGCTTTCACCACAATGCAAGGAGAATGGGCAAGAGTGCAGGGGGAAGAGGAGCATGACTTGAACGTGGATGGTCAAGAGGGTGAAGAGTGAAAACTTTCCCTGCATCGCTGGGAAACAAAGTGAACTCAGCTGGTAGATGGATTTGGAATGGGTGTGAAGAAATGGAGTAAATCAAGGGACATACTTGAGAATGTATGAATTTACCCTGAATTGAGAGAGGGAAAACTTACCGTGGACCAGATTGGTAGTTAGTGGGGAGATCACTAGTCAGGTTTTAATCAGATTGAGTTTGAAGTCTCTTTGAGGCAACCAGTTGGCATTATTAACCAGGCAGATTAAAACACTGCCTGCAGCTCAAAGGCCAGGATGAAAGCTTCTACTTTTAATAGAACTCAATACATAGAAATGACAAAAGGAGTTACACACTCGGATCAGATTCTCAAATTTGTCCCCCACTTTTGAGAGAAAATAAAAAACAGAATTATTTTTTTACAATTGTATCGTGCTACAGAAACTAGAGTACTTTTATTCCATGTGCCTGTGGCCTACATAGAGTCAGAAAGAGAAAAATACTGACTGGAATGTGCCCAATATTGCTACTGGTCTCTGCATCATGCTATAAACGATACCACAAGGAAGACTGTGCCAGATTTTAATTGGCAACAGAAAATATAGGTATGGGAGCTGATGTTTGTTATAATGGTATAATCTAGTAACATATTTATACTGTTTGTGTACACAAAAACACAGGCATACATATAATTAATTTCCTCTAGACAGAATATATAAATTCTAATGTTGAAGGGATAATTACTAAACTAACTGCAACTGGTATGAAGAAATATTTGCTCCATAAGAAATAACATTACCATCAATGATAAGAATTCTAAGAATTAAAAATTACATCTTGGTAACGAAACCATTCAGTATGTCCACGAGTAGTTTTTTCCTCAGTAAAAGCTATTAGAATCTTCTATCATCTGGAAAATTACAACAGCGGAGATTTTCATATATTTTCAATATTGACATTGACATCAGGGAGTCTATTTGGAATGAGGGTCTAAAGTGTGTTTTAAAAGAATCAACAGGAATCACGTAAAGACTTAGTTCTGTTTAATGGTGGATTACATTTTTTGATGCTCTTGTCTCTGCAAATTAGCCTCCTATCTCATAAGCATGCAAAGACAGCTGACCACATGTATTATTTTTCTTTTTCAGCAATGGAACCAGAAAGATGAGTGTTTCAGCCAGACTTCCTCATTCAGATGTATTTGTGTTTCCACATGAAATCACTCAGATAAATATTAAACATCCAATTTTATGTTCAGTTCATATAATCTGAAATCCCTATGTAATAGAAGGATATTAGAGTGCCAGGTTTTGACAGTGTTATACTGCACTGGCTTACATTTTCAAACAGACCTCATGTTTATATACACACCCATTCTGTCCCATAGGAGAGATTAATAAAGCTCTACTATCTTAAAGAAAAAATGGATCCAATAACCAAACTACTGATTCAAGTGGCAGAGATGAATTATGAGTAGAAAAACAAACCATTTCCCATTTAATTCATCCATGTCAAAAAGTAATTTTGGTAGAACTTGGGACAAACTTCAAGGTACTGCAAAGGAATACATTAGGGGTTTTGTGTGTTTGTGTGTGTGTGTGTGTGTGTGTTAGTAGAAATCAAAATAGCCCTGAAATAAATTTTTAAAATCAATTTTTTTAGCCAGTTAATTACTCTGAGAGATTAATAGGGATAATGAAAGCAAGGGTAACACTGCAACCCCACTCTTTAAGTACACTCTTAGAATATTTAAAGTGTATTTGAGGTTACACGGAGATTCGAAAACAATTCTAAGACAGATCTGCTGTCTGTCCCTAGGTCAAGACTGGAACAATAATAGATTTATGAAATATCTAGAGTCGAAGAAAAACTCCTGACATTCCCTTCTAAGAATTTCCATACTCTAAGGGACAGGGTCCTGGTTTTATATTATGTCACAAGCCATCTTTGGTTTGAATATTCTTATAGACTTCCTGAGTTTTCTTCACGTTCTTCTAGACAGAAATCTCTTCACTACAAAGCCAGCTCAGTGCTAAAACCCGGGTGACCGTGCTACAGCTCTTTAAAATTTCCATGTGTGAACAAGACCCCAGTTCACTCAAACGAACCCGCCTCTTACCATCATCTTCACACTCTTCCAGGGGCTTCTGCTGCTTGTTCAGGCACCGAGGGTCTAACCAAGATGTCGTCTTTGTGTTATGGCTGAAATCCAGAAATAAAAACAAAAAATGTTGTTTAAGAAGATGCCCAATGACAAAGGATTATACACTTTTCAACCAAAGCAATGATACTTTTCGACAACAAACCAAACCTTAAGGTGCTTGCTTCCCTTCCATGTTGCCAAGCCTGATTTGATCCCCGGTACCACCAGGTGTGACCACTGAGGACAGAGTCAGGAGTAGTCCTGAGCACCGTGGGGTGTAGTTCCCCCAAACCATCAAAACCCGCACCACCTCCAAAATATTCAAAGAGCAGCAAATCCAGTCCAGGAGAAAGCTCAAGCTTGGGATTCTAAAATAGCCCGAGGAGGGTGTTAGTAGGCTTTTAACTTTCCTAAGATATAATCATTCCATTAAGGAACATTAAGGAAAGTTTTAAGTGTAATACTAGTTTTGGTTTTGAAAAATGAGTTCCAAATGACACATCCTGTCTATACTCTCTCCCCTTGTCTAGACATATTTTATTCTTCACATTTGTCAAAAAAAAATGCCAGTTTATTTTAAATTTTCTCTGACTTAAATCTTGGATGCTGTAATTCACAAAAAGCTTACTCTTTTACTCCTTATATTACATAAGAATTCTCATGACAGGGGCTAGAATGACAGCACAGAGGGTAGGGCATTTGCCTTGCACACGGCCCAACCCGGGTTCAATTCCCAGTACCCCATATGGTCCCCTGAGCATGGCCAGGAGTAATTCCTGAGTGCATGAACCAGGAGTTACCCCTGTGCATCTCTGTGTGTGACCCAAAAAGCAAAAAAAAAAAAAAAATTCTCATGACAGCACGAAACTATCCCGATTCATATAAGTACCTCAAAGCTCCAAATATATATCATTAATACAACTGTCCCACATTATGCTTCAGACACAGTGAAGGCAACCCCAAATTACCCGTCATAAATAGAACCTGTGCAAGAAAAAGCTTGGAGAAGTTAAACATGTCATCCAGCTTTCTTCTGGGGAGTACGGTTTTATTCTAGAGGAAATGGTTCCAAAGACATATATTTCCGTAGATTTTAAGGGTCTGTTATTGTATAGAAATATTTCTCAAAACACTGACCTTCAATCTTGTTAGAAATCTCCCTAGGATGACAGGAGGAACTGACCCAAAGCAGATAAATATACAACAATGAAGTTCTGCTTGAGCTCCTTATCCACTCTATGTAAGCTAAACAGGAGGGACAAAGTTCAGTGGTTCTAGCTACAAAACAGAATTGTAGTGCTGTGGCACTGTCCTCCTGTTTGTTGTTCATTGATTTGCTCAAGTGGGCACCAGTAACATCTCCATTGTGGGACTCGTTACTGTGTTTCACATATTGAATATGCCATGGGGAACTTGTGGGCCAGATACTCTCGGTAACTTGTTGGGCTCTCCGAGAGGGGTGGAGGAATTGAACCCGGGTCGACTGCGTGCAAGGCAAATACCCTACCCTCTGTGCTATCGCTCCAGCCCAACCAGAATTGAGAATAAGAAAATTTTAAAATGTGTTGACAGTTAGGAAACAACACTCATTTAGGGCAAGCCTTATGTTTAGGTTGTAAATATGTTGAAAAACAGATATTTTAAAATTTCAGATTACAATTTGTCAATTGTTGAATTCAAATCTTATGAACTGTTGAAAAAATGACAGCCTAATTGAAAAGAGGATGTGCAAATGTACACACACATTATCCCACGTTATTCCTACTATTCAGCAGACCACTCTCCGCACACATGAAGGTACTGGCAGAGGGACAAATCCACGCAGGTTCCAGGGCCGAGATCTCCCAGCCTACTCGGATTGGAGTCGAGCATCCTCCACCCAGATCCTCCAAATTCCAGTAGGCGGGGGTCACACCCACCACCTGGCCCCCTGGCGCCGTGTAATCCCATCAACAGCCAAGACTCAGAGACTATAAAATCCACCTCCAGGAATCGCGCAGACGCGATCGAGGCCGCAACATCTTATCAGGACATCTTTTTATGACACCTTATTATCTCATTCCTACTTTGGACAAACTGGCAGGCTACCGAATGTAGCCTGCCCACACGGCAGAGTTTGGCAAACTCCCTGTGGCTTACCAAATATGCCAAATACCAGTAACAATGATGGGTCTCATTCTCCTAAAGAGCCTTGAATATAATCTCAGGGCTAGGATGAAAGAGACGTTACTGGGGCCTGCTCGAGGCAATCGACGAATAACAGGATGATGAAATGAAAAATTCCTACTACTAAAATGTAAGATAGTGCTCCCGTTTCCCAGTCGGCGGAGTCAGGGGGAACTTCCTGGAGGAACTGAGAGCCAGGTTACCTCTGGATGGGGTACCAAATGTCACACCTGTCTTCTTAGAATATTTTCTGGTGCATCATTGGGGTTGGAGTGATAGCACAGCGGGCAGGGCATTTGCCTTGCACGCGAACGACCCGGGTTCGATTCCTACGTCCCTCTCTTAGAGCCCGGCAAGCTACGGAGAGTATCCCACCTGCACTGCAGAGCCTGTAAAGCTCCCCATGGCGTATTGGATATGCCAAAACAGTAACAACAAGTCTCACAATGGAGACTTTCCTAGTGCCTGCTCGAGCAAATCAATGAACAAGGGGAGGACAGTGCTACAGTGATACTAAAAATGTAATATAGTCACACACAGCACAACCAATACTGCTTATTTGTCCACTGACAACTCTAGAATCTGCTCTGATTTATATGTATGCTATAACTTAATTATTACAATAATCCTGAAAGAAATATTAGTATGAAATGATTACTTTCATTTTTTCAGTGACAGTACAGGTAAAGACTTGGGCAAAAAGAAAAAGAGTGTCTATTATCATAGTTTTGTTGCAGCTATTATTATTAATAACCTTGGTATTTAGCAGAGCCAGTAAACCCTAGACCTTTTAATAGGTTGTATAAGATACAATAAATGTGATTACAAAAATCTCTTTCAAGATAAGGCAACAACTCTACCTAGCTATGATCTAGGTTTCCCTTCTTGGTTTGAAGAAAAAATGGGCTCTAGACTTGTTGAGTGATTTTTGCTGAAACAATGGGCAAGAGCCAACCAGTTGTGGAAAAATCTAACTTACAATTTGTTAGATGAAATAAAAGAGAACAGAGAGGTTAGAAGAAAGCCCTAGAGACAAATAGTACAGGAGGTAAGTCGTGTGCCTAGCATGCAGCCTGGCACCAACTATGGTATCCTGAACACCACTAGGGGTCACTCCTGAGCACAGAGGCAGAAATAGCCGTTGAGCACTGCCAGGTATAACCCCAAATTTAAAAGCGGGGGGGTGGGGGGGGGAAGAAAAGGAATAGGATAGGAAGGAGAGGAGAGCAAAGGAAAGAAGGAAATTTCTCCAAGAACACTCTGTTGGTAGATAGGCAGAATTGGGGGAGGGGCATGGGGGGTGGGGCTTGAAGGGGTGAGAGGGAAACTGAAGACATGATGCTGGGAAATACACTAGTGGAGGAATGGGTGTTGAAACACTGCATGACTGAAACACAATCATGAACAATTTTGTAATGCTCTACCTCACGGTGATTCGATAAAAAAATTTTTTTTAAAGATAGGCAGAATTGAAAAGTCAAACACAAGCCCACACTCTGTACTATTCCTACACAGCAAGACCTAAAAAAATGATCACTGCTGGTCAAGAAGAATCTGTAGGATTTTTAATGACTATTTTAAAATGCTCAAGATAAAGCAGTGATGAGAACAGAGATCCACATGCCCTATTCAAGAATCCACCATGGTAACCTCTTGCAAAACTATAGCTCACTGTCATAATAAGTACCCTTTTTTGTGATTTTTTGTTTGTTTGTTTGTTTGTTGTCTGTTCTTGGGTTATACCAGCAGTGCTTAGAGCTTACTCCTATTCAGGGATCACTCCTGGTGGTGCTCATGGATTATATGTGGCATCAGGGATTGAACCCAGGTCACGCACGTGTAAGGCAAGCATCCTACCCACTGTACTGTGGCTCTGGTCCTGGATATCCAGACAACACAAAATACAAAGCATTTCCATATCGAAAGGATCCCTTAGGCAGCCCTTAGAGAGCCACCACTGGTTCCCTTACAACCTCTTACCCCAGATCTATTTAATTTTGTCCCATCAAAATGGTTATGCGTGAGCCCAGGGACAACCCAATGGTAGAGTGCCTGACTTCGGGCATGAAGAAAGAGTGTGTTGTCAATGGTTTGAGCTCCCTGGCACCACAACAGAGTGTATGGTCTCCTATGCTCATCAACCGAATGCATGCAAGCAGCACAACAACAGAGTCTGGTCTGCTGAGCAATGCAACTAAAACATGCATGCACTGGGCCCAAGTGTGTGTCTTTAATAACAGTGGGAAGACATTTGCATGATCTAAAGAGAAAAATAAGTATCCATCATGCTGATGAAGTAATAGTAACTGGCTTTCTTTTGTTGAAGCATAGTCTTTTATTATATGAATATGTCACAACTTATTTACTCTTTCAGCCACTAATGGGATTTGAATAAAACTATAATGGAGATTTTCATACCAAAAAAAAAAAAACAGTGGAAAGAAAGATGTGAGGAGTGGTAGAATATTCTAAAAATAAACTCATACATGATAAGAGCCTTTAAGTTATATGTTTTGCATACACCATAATCCTTAACAATGTTATTGCATGTAGCAGTAATTATCCCTCTCATTGCTGAATAGCTCCTTGGATGGATACATCAAAATTTAACTACTCCAACAGGTTTTACCTAAATCTCAAAGATATAGTATCCACCCGTTGCTTTCTATTTTAGACTTCAGTCTGTAATGATCCATTTTGAATTTTGTTTTTGTATAAGATGTGAAATTTAAGGCTGCTATCCGCCTCCAACTAAACACTTGCTCCAGCACTATTTTAACGGAAAGACTCTCTTCCCTCTAGTGAAATGATTTTGTAACTTTGTTGAAGATGTTTTGGAAAAACTGGAGAGTCTGTTTCTGAGTTCCACGGAACAATGTGTCTCTTCATCTATAACACACACTTTACTACCAGGTATTTATTGTCTTGATTAACAATTATCAAGACTGTGAATCTGATTTTAATTTTTCTCCAAACTACTTTGTTCTAGTTCCTTTGTCTTTATATATATTTAGGGTAAACTTGTACATACTGAAAAAAAATTCTGTCAGAAGATTTTGACAGGATTTGCATGAAGTCTATATATTTATTTAGGGAAGACTGGAAGTTTAACTGTAGCAACTGTGAATTTTTAAATCCTCAAATATTATATATATCTTTCCATTTATTTAAACTTTTTCTGATTTTTCTTATTCAGCATTCTATTATTTATAATATATGAAAATCCTTCACATATTTTGTGTGATTTTTAGCTTCAGAGGGTTTGGGAGAAGTAAACATGAATTGTATCTTTTTTTTCATTTAATAATTTTCATTACTAGCACACAATTTTATGAAAACTTTATCCATATGCTTTATTGTAAGATCACTTAGTTTAGATTTTTTTTGTATACTTCTAATTTTCTATATAAGCATGTTCTCTGCAATGAGTAATTTTATTCTTTTCTTTTTCAATCTGCATGTCTTTCAGTTCTTTTCTTGCTTTACTACCCTGTCTGGCCAGGACTTCGAGCAGGATACTGAGTGAGATTGGTGAGACAAATATTTGGCTTGTACCCCCAAATTTTATTTTTCTCCATTAGCATACTTTCCCCCTTTCTTGCCTTCTTTCCTTCCTTCCTTCCTTCCTTCCTTCCTTCCTTCCTTCCTTCCTTTTCTTTCTTTTTCTTTCTTCTTTCTTTCTTACTTGCTTACTTGCTATCTTGCTTTCTTGCTTTTTTATTTCTTTCCTTCTTTTTTCTTTTTTGTAGATGTTCTTTATTAAGTCAAGGAAATTCCCTCTCAGAAACAGGAAGACAGCTCAAGGTTTAGATTACATACCTTGCATGTGTGAGGTTCCAGGTTTGATCTCCTTTACCACATAGCCCCTGCTCCACACCCAACCCTCACACTGCCAAATGTGCTCCGAAGGCCCCTAGAATCACCACTGGGCCTCAGCAGCATCACACAGTCAGAACTAAATACTGAACCACCTGACCTCATTGACCGAGCATCACCAAGAATGACACCGCCCCCCCACCTCGCCCGGGCCCTCTGAACATTACTTGGAAGACCTTCCCCCTGAGAAGAAAATATCCTCTATTCTTAATTTTCTTAGAATTTCTATAATTAATTCTAAATTTTAGGGTACTAAACTTTACCAAAGTTACTTAGCAACATTAATAAACATGATTATGAGATAACCCCTCCGCCCTGCCCCGCCCCAAATGCTGCCTGTTAATAATGGTACATTTCATTCGTTTTTAAAAAATTGCACCCAGGAACCAGGGAGATAGTATAAAGGGCAGGGTGCTTGCTTTGTACATGGCTGATGCAGCGTTTGATCCCCGGCCCTCATATCCTCATATATTCCTCAAGCCTGTCAGGAGTTGTCCCTGCTCACAGAGCAAGGATTAAGTCCTAAGCACCGCTGGGTGTACCTCCCTCCAAATAACAATTATTTTATCGCCCACTTGGTGATAATAATTATTTTTCTTTTTATTTTAGTGAAACAGAAAAGTATGTTGAAAGTAGAAGAAGAGACAAAGACTCCCAAACTGGGGAGGAAGTTCTTTAATTATTTTTATGTACTGCGAATACTATTATATTGGGCTGGAGTGATAGTACAGCAGGTAGGGTGTTTGCCTTGAACGTGGCCAAACGGGGTTCGATTCCTTCGTCCCTCTTGGAGAGCCTGGCAAGCTGCTGAGAGTATCCCGACAGCATGGCAGAGCCTGGAAAGCTACCTGAGACGTATTCAATATGTGAAACACAGTAACAAGTTTCACAATGGAGAAGTTACTGGTGCCCGCTGGAGCAAATCCATGAACAATGAGAGGACAGTGCTACAGTGCTACTATTATATTGTTACTGGTGTTTGCATCTATATTCATGAGGATATTTAAAAAAAATTATTAGTGAAACACCATGAGGTACAGTTGTAGAATTACAAGTTTTTGTGCTTGGGTTTCAGTTATACAATGATCGAGTACCCATCCCTCCACTAGTGCCCATTTCCACCACCACTAATCCCAGTATCCCTCCTACCCCCCATCCCCCCCATCCCATCCTGCCTCTGTGGCAGGGCACTCCTTTTTGCGCTCGCTCTCTCTCTCTCTCTCTCTCTCTCTCTCTCTCTCTCTCTCTCTCTCTCTCTCTCTCTCTCTCTTCCCCCCCCCTTTGGGTTTGCAAGAGGCACTGAGTGGCAATCATGTTTGGTTTATAGTCTACTTTCAGCATGCTTCTCCCATCCTAGGAGGAACCTCCCAACACCCTTTATTTGGTGCTCCCTTCTCTATCTGAGCTGCCTTTTCCTCTAGCATGTGCAGCTGGCCTCTAAGCCATGGAGTAATCCTCCTGGTACTGATCTCAGCTATTCTTGGGTGTTAGTCTCCTATTTTGTTGCTTGATGTTCCCCAGATGAATGCAATCTTTCTATGTCTGTCCCTCTCTTTCTGACTCATTTCGCTTAGCATGATACTTTCCATGTAGTACCACTTGTATGTAAATTTCATGACTTCATCTTTTCTAACAGCTGCATAGTACTCCATCGTGTAGATGTACCAAAGTTTCTTTAACCAGTCATCTGTTCTCAGGCACTCAGGTTTTTTCCAGATTCTAGTTATTGTGAACAGTGCTGCAATGAACAAACAAGTGCAGATGTCACTTCGACTGTACCTTTTTGCCTCTCTGGGATATATTCCTAGGAGTGGTATTGCTGGGTCAAATAGGAGTTCAACTTATAATTTTTTGAGAATCATCCATACTGTTTTCCCAAAGGGCTGAACCAGTCGGCATTCCCACCAACAGTGAAGGAGTGTCCCTTTCTCTCCACGTCCACACCAGCACAGGTTGCTTTTGGTCTACTGGATGTGGGCCAGTCTCTGTGTTATGAAATGATACCTCATTTTTGTTTTGACCTGCATCTCCCTGATGATTAATGATGTAGAGCATTTTGTTCATGAAGATATTTCTTTTAAGTTTTTCTCAACCCATCCTTACTTGTTTCTGATAACATTGTTTTCATAAACAACTGGCAGTGCTATTTCCATAGCAAAAAGAGATTGTGCAGAAATACTGTTAATCTAGTTGACACTATCCCAGTGAGAGTGCTGGAGATTTCTTCTTCAGGAGTTTTCAAATTTCAAATTAAAAAGTGTTCTTAATAGTTGAGTCGTATTTAGATATTTAAATGGTCTAGTCCCATATTTAAGGAACTGTGGAGATTAGTGCTTTTGAGGAAATCACTTCATTTCATCTAATACATCAATTTAGTCCGCAGACTTGTTGGCAGCATTCTCTTATTATGTTTTTGATGTCACCAGGTCTGCAGTGATTCTTTGATCCCTCAATTCCTGAAGAGATAATTTGTGCCTTTTCATTTTTCTTTCTTTCTGAGTTTCAATAGGTTCTTCAATGTTATTAACCTTTCTGAAAAAACAACAGTTTGTTTCATTGATTTTTCCCCCGATGTAATTTTTTCAATTCATTGACTTTTGCCCTCTCTTTATTTCCTTCATCTACTTATTTCAAGTTTTATTTGCCCTTCTTTTACCAGGATCATAAGTAGGAAGCTTAGATTGCTGATTTAAGACTTAAACTTAACTCCCATCACTGCTTTGGCTGTGTCTCATTCTTCTGATATGCTTTATCTTCATTTTGATTCAGTTCAAAGTCATGTTTTAAATTGCTTTTGAGATATTCTCAAAGTATCTATATATAGACAGACAGACAGAGGGGGAGAGAGATATACACACATATGTACACATTATATTTATGTCTATTCCTAAACCCTCTGTCATCTTTAATCAAAATGTCTTGAGTATTGCCTTTTGTGGTGATTCTGAGACACACCTACAGAACTCAGAGAACCATGCAGTCCTAGAAATCAAACCCACAATCTCCAAACCTTTGAAACCTTTGAAATATTTCTTGAGGTCTTAGATATTTGTTTTCTGCTATACAATTAAAAACCTATTAGACGACTGTTTCCCTTTTTTTGGGGGTGGGGGCTTTAGCGCTCAAAACCGATTGAACAAAACCTACTTCGTTTACCTATACATTTTCCCACTATTCTTTCTTCATCCCTAGTATTCTTCATTCCTAAAATGACTTCACTTATATAACTGTTGCTTGTTAGAAAATACCCATGAGAAAATCATTTAGAATGGGCTGTGCGTAACAAATGATCTTACTTTACCTTACTTTAAAATATCTATTTCCTTTTCATTTCACTCTCTATATAACTCTGAGTTGATTATTTTCAGAAATGGAAAGTGTTGAAGTTGCCCCCTTCTGCGCTCTACACCTTCTTGAAAGAAACATACTGTCACTTGAATGATTTCACTCATTAAATGGCATGATCCTAATTTTAAATATTTTTCTTTGTCTTTGGTTTCTAGATATTTGACCTTGATGTGCCTTGATGTTATTTTATTTTAATTTATCCTGTTTGGGTTCAATTGGGTTCTCTAAACTTTATTTCTTCAGCAAAATTTGGGAAGAATTTCATTTCCTCAGTACTTTCTCAGCTTCTCCTACTGCTCTGGAATTCTAGTAGCAAATATATTAGCTCATTTGTTACTGTTCTAAAGATCCCTGAAGTTCTGTTCATTGCCTTATCATGTCAATTTTCTTCACTGGTCACACTGGTCATTTTTATTTTCTATATTTTGGTTTACTTATTCTTCCCCACCCCCTTCTATTCTACTCTCAAACCTGTCTACTGAGCTTTTGATTTTAGTTGTTAAATTTTTTTAGCTTTGATTTTTCCATTTTTGGGCGCGCTCCAATGGAGACGTTACTGGGCCCGCTCGAGCAAATCGACGATCAACGGGAGGGCCGTTACCTTTACCTTTTCCATTTTTAGATTATCTGTTGTGCTAAGATTCCTTTCCTGCCTTTTTAAAAAGTGTTTGGGCATATCCAGTTGGTGCTCGAGAGCTATTCTTGGCTCTTTGCTTAGGAGTGATTCCTGACAGTTCTAAAAAGAACACAAGTGGTACCAGGGATTGAACGAGGGTCAGCCACATACTAGGCAAGCACCTTTTCTCTTGTACTATCTTTCCAACCCTACTAAGACTTTCTGGTTTTTATGTTTCCATTTGT
Organism: Sorex fumeus; assembly: GCF_029834395.1. Lineage (NCBI taxonomy): Eukaryota > Metazoa > Chordata > Mammalia > Eulipotyphla > Soricidae > Sorex > Sorex fumeus. The sequence continues at coordinate 67,336,841 of NW_026606129.1, forward strand.
TTCACGCATGCTTATAATTGCCCACTGAAAACCTTTTATGAATGGCTGCTTCAAAATTTTTGTGCAGGCAACTGGAGCGGATGACTGCAAAGGCTGGGTCACACACTCCACACTTGGTTTTGTTTTGTTTTGTTTTTTCTTTTTGGGTCACACCCAGCAATGCACAGGGGTCACTCCTGGCTCTGTGCTCAGGAATTACCCCTGGCAGTGCTCAGGGGACCATATGAGATGCTGGGAATAGAACCCTGGTCGGTCGCGTGCAAGGCAAACGCCCTACCCACTGTGCTATCCCTCCAGCCACACACACTCCACACTTGGGAGCCCCAGGTGAGATTCCTCACTCTGCACAATCAGGTCACACAGCATTGGGCAGAAACCACTGGCATTGAACCCAGAACCCTTCCCCTCAGAACTGCCAGGGGAGGTCCCTAGATAAATTGTAAAGACAGGAGAAACAGAATCTTTTTCAGTGCTGACTAACCTATCATCTTGGTATTGGCAGATACTGTCTTTTCTCACTTAAGCTGAAAATTCCTGGCTCCTGAAATAACGTGAACATTTTATTAAAACATGGCCACTGGGGGTAGTGTTTTATAAACCTGAGATCTAATTTTTTTCTTTTTCTTTTATTTGGGGGGTTACATCCGGTGATGCACAGGGGTTACTCCTGGCTCGTGCACTCAGGAATTACTACTGATGGTGCTTGGGAGAACCATGTGGGAGGCTGGGAATCAAAATTGGGTCGTCCACATGCAAGGCAAACACCCTACTGGCTGTGCTATCGCTCAGCTTCTAAACCTGGGGTCTGATTTAAGCGAAGTTCTAGCTGATTTTCTCTGACCCTGCTACAACAGAAGTAGGGGTGATAGTACCTGTAACTTTCAGGTGGGGGATAGAAGCCTGTAGCCACCGTTTGGCCTCTGTTGATCCCACGATGATGAGCAGCTCCTCGTTATTGTTGGGCAGGGGTGGGACTTCTAGCTGCCCATTAACCCATCCACAATACCAGTGTGGTTGGGAAGAGGAGGAATGCCAGTTGCTGCTCCCAACTCAATTTTCAAACATTCTGCGGGAGGGGCGACCCTTTACACAGCCTAGTGACAAAAGAACTGACTCTCGGGGAGCCTCCATTGGCACCGCCGCAGGAGGGAGTGAGGAAGTCCAGGCTCCCTGACAAGGTCCCCACTGAATTCATGTGGCACCAGGAGGACCTCTATCCCAGCTCTCCATCGGTCTTGTCTGACACCTCCTGGCAGGGAAACTTGGAGTCCAAGTCATCATTTGGGGAGGGCGCTGGTCCAGACTCCCCACCTAACTGGGACTGACAGAGACGGGGCCATAGTTTGTTGTTTTGTTAATGTTGTTGTTTGTTTGATTGTTTGTTTTTAGAATACTGGCTGAGGTCTACAGAGTTTGTTTTTTCAATATGAGCTTTCAATCTTGTAGGACTTTTTTTCCTGGCCTTTTATCGAGAGTATAAGCTTTTTATTATATTAAAGCTTTTCTACTCCTGTCATTTCTACCTATTAATATTCCTGGATTACTGGCTTCTCAGCTGAATTTGAAATGTCTGTGGTAAAAAGAAAACTCCAAGCTCCCTGGTGATCATGCTTTATTTTTTGACATCTTATGTTTTGTTTTGTTTTTTAAGTTCATATTTGATTTTTTATTTTTTGTGTGTGTTAAAGTTCTAGCAGTTCTTAGATTTCTCATAATCAGTAAAACTAAAATAAACAGACAAATAAAACCAGGTCAGGGACTGGAGCAATAGCACAGTGGGTAGGGCATTTGTCTTGATGTGGCCAACTTGGGTTCGAACCCTGGAATTCCATATGGTCCCCAGAGCACCACGAGGAATAATTCCTGAGTGCAGAGCCAGGAGTAACCCCTGAACATCACCGGGTATGACCCAATCAGTCTTAAGAACTAGTATTTGACTAACCATCAAGATAAGCAAATTACTTTGAAATATATACCCTGCCTTTTATTCCTTTTATTTGGGGGGGGGGGGGAGGGGAGACACATGATTATGCTCAGTGGCTACACTTCTAATTTGATGTTCTACGGTCACTCTTGGTAGCGCTTAGGGGATCATGCCTGAGGCTGAACCAGAGTTGGCTGCATGTAATGCAAGCAGCCTAGCCACTACACTATTTCTCCAGCTCTGGAACGATTCAGTCTTAAGTAAAGTAAAAAGTAAAGGCCCTCCCGTTGATCATCGATTTGCTCGAGCGGGCCCAGTAACGTCTCCATTGGAGACTTTGTTGTTACTGTGTCTGGCATATCCAATACTCTCGGTAGCTTGCCGGGCTCTCCGAGAGGGGCGGAGGAATCGAACTCGGGTTGGCCATGTTGGCTGCGTGCAAGGCAGACGCTCTACCGCTGTGCTATCGCTTCAGTCTTAAGAAAAATTATTGGTACTTTCTTTCCAAGAGCTTGAATTTCACATCTGACTATCAGGAAGACCAATGTTATACTTCCCTTTCTCAACACAATTTTTTTTCATAATGGACATCATTTCGAAGACAAACTGCGAAATTATAAAATCCTGAGGTTACAGTTAACATTTACTTTTATTATATTTAAATAACTCAATAACGTTAAAGATGATGATGAGGGCAGGAACGATAGTACTGGTGGTAGGGGTTTTTTGTCTTGCACGCAGCTGACCTCAGTTCAATCCCCGGCATCCCATATGGTCCCCCAAGCACCAACAGGAGTAATTCCTGAGTGCAGTGCCAAGAAGAACCCCTAGGCATACCTGGGTGTGACTCAAAAGCAAAAAAATAAATGAATAAACAAAAATGATGATGATAAAAATGCTAACACTGGAAATACAAATTACTAATTAATATTAGCCCAAGTACTTTATATCATTCATCTTATTAATTCTTGGGATACTCTGTTAAGGTAGGTATGACTAATAATATTAATGTGCATTTTCAGATATTGAAAATAAAGATTAACAAGTGTAAACTCAAATTTCTTAAGACACATAACTAGTTAATAGCAGGAGCTATGACTTTATATGTGAAACCTTTAATCATACAATCCTTGATACCAGGAAAAGCCTGCATCTTCCCCCTTTGGCATTCATTAACACCAAGAAAGAACCAGAGATAGTCCTTGCCTTCTGGTGGGAAAATGAATGAGAGCTCTAGTTTTCTAATCTCAGATATAAAAAAGGGAGTTTCAGGACCCATGGCTTTCCCCTCTCTCCCAAGTCTTCAAGAAAATTATACTTTATCTTTGCTGATTTTTAAATTACAAAATTACATGCTCAGATATACATCTGATGAAAATATAGATTCAAATTCCAATGTGGTTAGGAAAATAAATTGATTTGCTTACTTGATTCAAACATGCGCTGAGAGACACTTTGAAATGTGTTCTATTTGTAGAAGTGTATCAACATATTCACAGAAGCAAATGTACATGTGTACATACCCATACGATTTATAAAGTAAGACTCCACATTTATTCTCCTCAATACCTCTTTGGAATGGTTCACTGAACAGAAGAATTTCAATCTATATCAGCTACCAGATTGATATATACTTACTCTTGGGGTACATTGGGAGTAACACCCTATGCAACTGGGGTTGTTCTAAGCATGGCCTTCACGACCTTATCTATGCTTTTAATTAGGCTTTACTTCATTTACCCATTTATTTTTGGGCCACATCCAGTCACGCTTAGACTCTACTTCTGACTGGGTGCTTGGCTAATGCTCCTGGTGGTGCTTGTGGTTGTGATGGGGACCTTGTGGTTCCAAGGACTACACCTAACCCTCCTGCATGCAAATCATGCATTTCAACTCATTGAGCTATTTCTTTGGCCATATTTTGCTTCTCACATTGCCTATTTTGTTTCTCATTTTCAGTGGTAAACTGTAGATATCTTTTTTTTCCTTTTTGGGTCACACCTGGCAATGCACAGGGTTTACTCCTGGCTCTGCACTCAGGAATTACTGCTGGCGGTGCTCAGGGGATCATATGGGATATGGGATGCTGGGAATCGAATCTGGGTCGGCCGCATGCAAGGCAAATGCCCTACCCGCTGTGCTATTGCTCTAGCCCCTGTAGATATCTTTCTTAATAACAGAGTCAAAGTATAGTCTTTTTAAGAAGTAGAGAAAAAAAGAATAAGAAAAATCTTATTATCTTAACTGTTTCAATTTTATATGTTTTTATTTTTCCCCCAGAAAGGTTAGTAAGTGTTTAACTATATGGGATTTAAGTTCTATAATTCTAAAAAAATTTTATATTTATATTCTCAAAATTGATCTGTAAACCCTATGCAGTATCTGTAAAGTAGCCTAAAATGAATCACTGACCCAACTGCAAATTTATAATTATAAATCTCCTAAAATAGAACCAAAAAAAGACTGCAATATATAGATTAGTAAAAGACTTATTAACTTATTACATTAAAACCATGATCCATAAGAGAAAAATATCTGGTAGATTTCATCAAAACCTTAAAATTTTGGCTCTTCAAAAGACACAGTTTTGATAATAAAAAGAAAACCAAGACTGTGATAAAATTTTTGCAAATCACAAATATAATTAAGGAACAGTATTCAAAGTATATGAAGTCTTAAAATACAATTAAAATTAAATTGCAATCAAACTTTGAAAAATGAACAAAGGACTTAACTATTTGTAACAGTTAAAATATAGTCTTCCTATATTATGTAACATACATACATAATTCAATTGTGCAACCCTTTAGGGAAATTATCAACCTTATGTTTCCTCATATTCTTCCCACTCAGTGATTAGGATGATACAAAATTCCCTTGTACAAAGTTTGTAAAACCATGTAAGCGAATGCCATCAGTGCATCATCAATGAATTCTTTTAAGTATTTACATCTGCAGAAACAGAAAAGGAAAAGGAAAGGGGTGAAAAAGAAGAGATATGGGCAGAAACAGTAATATACTTACTCTATAAAATAGACTTCTCCATTTTCGGTATAGGCCATCTCCCAGTTTTCAGGTAGAGGACCTAAATTATCCTCTGCAGAAAGAGGTAGGTATTCAGGGAACTTCTGAGAAGGGTCCGTGATGGGAGCAGCAATGATGCTACTATTCACAGGCAACAGTGTCGTGTCGTGGAGAGTGTGCTCTTCTTGGTCACCAGAATCGGCTATTTAATAACAGGGAGAGAAGAGAAAATACTTAATTACCCATGGCCAACTCTAGGAAGGTCCCTACTATATGCGCCTATATTCCTTAAAACCACATTGTTTCATTTTTGGCAGCCAATGACTGTATACTCTGTTTTGTTTAAAGTTCTTTAAGTGGAAACTATCAAAACTATCAAAATTGTGGAAAAAATTAATTTTGCCTAAGAAGAGGAAAAAAAAACTTGCTCAAGTAATGACTTTCTCCCAATCTTGAAACTGTTAAGGAATTAGAATTATGACTCAAATCCTCAAGTCTCCTTTATTAACAAGATAATTAATATACAGACTGAAAAGTACTCCCACTCCATAGGTATCATCTCCTTTCAGGATTCTGATGACTCTGGGAGGCCAGAAGCAGAGAAGGGGGAAAGCCCATGATGAAAACTTGAGATACTTATCACTGCCCACTACGTATGAATTATTGAAAAAAAAACTAGTAGGCACGGGCAAAGATGAAAGCCTAACAAATCAGGCTAGAAAGTATGTAAAAATTCAGAATCTTCCTGGAGAGACACTACAGGTGTTAAGGCACTTGCCTTGCATGCAGCTGACCCTGATTCAATCCCCAGCACCCGATATGATCCCCTGAGAACTGCCAGGAGTAAATGCTGAGCACTGCTGGTTATGACACCCCACATCCTACATATTTTTTTTTTGGAAAACAGAAATGCTATTCCACCATTGAGTCACATCTGAGACTCTTTTTGAAAAGTGAGGATAATGTTCCTGTGAAAACCAAGACAGTTACCCTAGAACTGCACCATGTGGGAGGACTTATTTGACTTGGGTTTTAAAAGACAATTCGGAGGAGGTGAGTCTCCTTGCCTCCTCACTAACTAGAACCAGCAAACAGTGATGTCATACAAGTGTCCACAAGCAGCATTGTTGACATTCTGGCTGAATTTTTTAAGCGGTTGATGATATTAAATGTCAGTCTCCACGGGGCTTTAAAACACAGTGATCAGAGGGTGCAGTTATTTTCTCTCCCACGGTAATTCTCTGGTAGACATTTCTGATTCACGGAAAGCAGACTGAGGAATAATAAACGGCTGTTTTCAAATTTTTCTCTGATGAGTAGCTCCCAAACACACACAAGAATGAAGGTGATCCAAAAGACAGATGGAGGAAATAGCAAGTTGATTCAACACCCACCTCCTTCGATGTCACCACTATCGCAAAAGCTGCTGATGTTCTTGTTCTACCCTGTGTTTACTTCCTCTTCTGATACCACCATTCAGTCCTCCTTTGGAAACCACCCTCTCCCCCTCCTCAGCCTGTGTTTCAGGAGAGAGCGGATTCAAACCCACCCTGAGCTCATACAGACACTTCAAGCTCTGCTCTTTGCCAATCCCGAGAATCTGATCACTTTGGCTTTTGTACCTGGATCAGTCACAGGAGCCAAGGCAAATCAACAAACATCAGGAAATTCTGTTTGGTACTTAGAACTCCAACTACCAAATAAGAGATGACTTCTGGATGCTAAAAATTTATTTGTGTAAATAGATTTTCATGCTGTAGGTTTTGATAACCATCTTAATAAAGCTTGGCAAGATCTGTCTGAAAACTAAGCCTGCATAAAGGAATACAGACAAGAAACAGAAAAGTTTAATTCCTACTATTGAATCTTCGATTCCATGTATTCTGCACTCCTTTAGTTGCTTGGTGATGCCCTAAATTCCCTTTTTTGTTTAAGCCAATTGGACCAGTCTCTAAACTTTAGGGAACCTCTGCTATGCCATCTGTCGTATCCCTGCCAGTCCTAGAGTTGAACTCATCTCTAAATTCAAAAAGGTGGGTGCACTGATCCTAGTGTCCATGATGTGACACCTGAAACCACACAGACATGTTAGGGTCCACACAACTACTCTATTGAAATGTGGACATACTCTAAATGGTTGGAGGAAAACCATGAGTTTTCTTATTCTGTTTCAGAGTACCTACATACAAAGCCTGGTATCTAAATGGGAGGAACTACACCTATACCCGTCTGTCTCCTAAAATATAAGAGGGTCAAGAAAATAGAATAACAGATCATAAGCTGTATTCCCTTAGTGTAGAATTACAATTCAGATCAGCACTCAGATAATCAGGAATCTAAAGCTCAAATGTCAGCACCTACAAAATTCTAAAGACAATAGAGAAACAAGTAAATTCACTGGCATATTGGAACAGAAGTCCAGACAAGTCCTCAAGCTCAGCAAAATTCTCAAGCCTCTTCAAGAAGGATCTCAAATCAACATTCCATGCAACGGCAATGGAAATTAAGCAATCACTGGAAGAGAAATTAAATCAACACAAAAAGAATTGATTCAGAGTATGAAAGAATCCATACAAATGGAATTAAAGGAGCTGAAAAATACAATAGCAAGCCACTGCAAAAAAAATTTTGAAGACAGAAAACTCTATCAGCTAACTTGAGGACAAAATACAAGCTAGCAGGAATAATCAAGTGGCAAAAGAGAAGTAAAAGATGGGAATGCAAGCTACTTAATGGATAACAGCAAGAGGGATAATGAATACCCAAAGGAGAGAAGAAAAGAGAAAATGAAAAAATGATTGGTAAAAGAATAACTGGTAGAATATTTAAGACTTCCTGAGTCTTCGGAGGAAGGCTACTACAGCTTCAAGAGACTCAAGAGTACCAAACAAAATAGACTCAAATAACAACACCAAGAGACCCAGTCACCAAAATTACAAAAACCAGGAAGAGAGAGAGAGAGAAATAGACTACCTGAAGCATGAAAAGAGAAGTAAAAACCTTACAAAGAAAATGACATAAGAGTCAAACAGATCTCCCAGACGATATCATGCAAGCAAGAAAGAGTGGAATTGCATATTCAAAGCACTGAATTAAAATAAAATTTTTAACTTAGAGTTCACTATTCTGTGAAGCTGTCATTTAGATTTGAGAGAGATAAAACTATTCTCAAACAAGAGCTGATGACATTTCTACAGCCCTGCGTGAATTACTGAAAAGCTGCTTATAAAAAGCAAATGTCCAAATGTAAAAAATATCTTATGCTCCTCCCCACAAAAGGCAGCACAACCCTTTCTTTATATCAATAATCTCTCTGAATCTTAATGAATTAAACTCTCCTAGCAAATGAAATAAAGTTGTTGGGAAACAAAATCCATCTATTTGCTGCTTACAGAAAGCACTCTTAAATTCACAGCATACACACAGGGCTAAGGTGAAAGGATGGAAAAGCAGTCAATCCATTCAGCCGAAGGCAGACAAAAACCAAACTGGGATAGCCATACTTACATCACAACAAATAGCATTCAATCCTCAGAAAGTAATTAGAGACAAGGATGGACACTACATATTGGTTAAGGGAACAATGGATCAACAAGCATTAATCTTGTCAAAATATATGCACTAAATAAAAGGGCAGCAAAAGCTTCTGCTCACAAGCTGTAAGAAACACATGGAAGGAAACACAGCAGTGGAAGACTTCAATATCCCCACTTTTGCAAATGGACATATCAAGCAGACAGAATATCAGTAAATAGACAAAAGCCCTAAGTGAGGAGATATAAGAACATGGATTAATACTCTTCTAACATTAAGGGCCCCCTATTCCCCAAAATTCAAACATACATTCTTCTCTAGAGCACACAAAGTATTCTCCAGGATAGATCACTTACTAGGGCATAACTCAAATATACCTAAATTTACGAATATAAAAATCATGGCAAGCACCCTCTCAGACCACAATACCATGAACATAGAAATTAACCACAAAAGAAGATGGGGGAAACCACCAACACTTAGAAGTTCAACAAAACACTGTTAATACTGGATCAAGGAGGAGAACAAGGAAGAAATAAAAAGTTTCTTTGAAATGAATGAGAATGAAGAAATAGGTTATGAGAATCTACTGGTACAGTAAAAGCTGCACTGGGGGGAAATTCATAGCAATACAAGCCTACATTAGGAAAAAAGAAAAACCTCAAATCAACAACCTAAAGATGCATCTATGAAAGTGGAAGGAAAAACAACACATGAATACAAAATAATAATAAAAGGAAGGAAATAATAAAATTAGAATAGAAGCCAACTGTACAGAAGTCAAGAAAGCAATACAAAGACTCAAACCGAAATCTGGTTCTTCAATTGAACAAAAGACAGACAAACTTTTAGCTAGGCTCATGAGGAAAAAAGAGAAAATGCCTACATAAGTTGTATCAGAGACAAAAGAGGACACATTACAAAAGACCTCCAAGAAAATATTATGAAGTTATTTAACAACTTTATGCTGTTACAATGGAAAACCTAGAAGAAATGGACAGATTCTTAGAATCATGAAATCTTCCAAAAGAGCATGAGGAGGAAGTAGAAAATCAAAAAGACCTATCAGAGCAAAGAAATTGAAAAAATAATTAAGAATTTCCCCAAGAACAAACACCCTGATTCAGGTGGGTTTACCAGTGGTTCTATCAAACATTCAGAAAAGATCCACTGCTTTTACTCCTTAAGCTCTTTCCAAATGTTTTAGAAAGAGGGTTCCTTCCTAACAGCTCCTATGAAGCTAACATTACACTAATATGCAAAGCAACTAGATACACTATTAGAAAAGAAAATTTGAGACCAATTTATCTGGCAAACATCAGGCAAAATTCCTCAACAGAATCTTGGCAAATTCACAGAGGTGGGGTGGGCTGGGGAGGATGGAGGGGTGGGAGGGATACTGGGATCATTGGTGGTGGAAAATGGGCACTGGTGGAGGGATGGGTACTCAATTGTTGTATAACTGAAACCCAAGTACAAAAATTTGTAAGTCTACAACTGTACCTCATGGTGTTTCACTAATAAAAATTTTAAAAAAAGAATCTTGGCAAATCTAATTCAATAGCACATAAAAAATTATACACCATGTACAAGTGGGATTCATTTCAGGCACGCAAAGATGGTTCAACATATATAAATCAATTAACATTATATACAGCACCAATAAAAGGAAAACTAAAAATCATAAGATCAATTGATGCAGAGAAAACTTTCAACAACATCCAACATCTATTCATGAAAAAAAAAATCAGTAAGATAGAGGTGGAAGAAACCTTTCTTAAGATAGTAATAGCCATCTATAAAAAATCCACAGTCAGTGTTATTCCAACAGTTGAAAATTTAAAAACATTCCCTCTGAGATAAAATATAAGGCAAGGATGTCTAGTCTTTACTTTAATTCATATAATATTTGAAGCCTTAGCTAAAATGATTAAGAGTAAGTATCAAATAGAAAAGAAGTCAAATTATTCCTATTTGCAAATGACATGATAAGAATTATAAGATTCAATTGACAAGTTCCTGAAAACAATCAATACAGCAAAGTTGTGAGGGCTACAAAGTCAACATACAAAATAGGTTGCATTCCCAGATATAAACAACAAATTAGAAGAAAAAGTGATCAAACGGTCTATCCCATTGAAAATAATGTCCAAAAACTTCAAATATCTAGGAATACATTTAACAAAAGAGGTGAGAGGTCATACCACAAAGACTTTGAATTACTTTAGAAAGGGATAGAAGACCTTCAAAAATGAAAGAATATTTGATATTCATGGATTGGAAAAAACAATATTGTCAAAATGATCACCTATGTAAATTCCTATATAGGTTAAGCCAGTCTTCAACCAAATTCAGAAGATATTCTTTAAGGCCTTAAGAATAGTCAGTACGTCATATGGAATCATAAAATACCAAATAACCAAAACCATACAGAAAAACAAGCTGGAGGCATCTCATCTAACTTTAAAGTACATTATAAAGCCATAGTGATAAAAACAGCATGGTACTGGAATAAGGATAGACTCTTAGAATTGAATAACCAAAGACAAATCCTCAGCTCTACTGTTAACTAATCTTCAACAAAGGAACTGGGTATGTGAAATGAAATGAAGTAAATATAGCCTCTATAACAAATCATTTTGGGAAAACTGTGTAAACACAAGTTAAAAAAAATAGCTGGATCCATACCTCATAGTTTACACAAATTCAATTCAAAATGGACCAAACACCTTGAGATCAGACCAGAATTCATAAAATACACTGAAGAAAATATAGGAAGAGTCTTCCTCGGTGTGGATCACAACTTGTTTTTAATGCTATTATTTCAAAGGCAAAGGCAACAGAATAAAAAATAAACAGGGGTCAAAGTAATAATACAGCAGGTAGGGAGCTTGTCTTCCATGAGGCTGAACCAGATTCAATTCTTGGCACCCTATATGATCCTGGACCCTTGCTAGGAGTCCTTCCTGAGCAGTGCCCAGAGAGAGAACTGAGCACTGCCAGCCGTAGTTCAAAAACCAGGTGTAGGGGAAGGGGAATGGGATTTCATCAAATTAAAGAGTGTCTGCATAGCAAAAGAAATATGGGCTAAATTTGACATGCCCAACTAAAAGAAAATATTTTTACCTAACACATCAGATAATGGATTGACATCCAAAATACATAAAGTATTCACAAAACTCAGCAGCAACAACAATAACTGTTGGATTACATTGGTCAGTCCTTTCTCCTATGCAGCAAGGAGTTTAGGTTTACTGAGTAACACCCATCACAATACTAGCAAAGCACTCCCATTCACCTTTAACTTCTCCTTTGTTCTCTGCTTCCCCAATCTGTTAATCGCTCATCTCCCCTAATCAGAACCTGTAACTTGTAAAGTCAGAGTCTTCAGAGATCTCTGGATTTTGTAAGTGAAATATTCTCTTTCTTTTATGTCGTTTGCAGTTTACTTTAGAGCAATGTCCTTTTTGTATAGAAACAGGGAGACAGTTAATCTATGCTTTTATAACTTGGGAGTTAACTGACTCCAAATAATATTTACTCCTGGGCATCAGTCATATTTACTCAATTTAAGCCTAAATTGCCCTTAGGTCCTAGCACCCCCAAAGCAGGGTCCCCATGAAGGGACTTGGATGGACCCAGGGCAAGCTGCGAGCTACACCAGCATCAAAAAGGGACGGGCCAAGCTCCATAAAATTTATAATAAAGAGCGTGATCATGGAAAAATTCTATCATAACCCAAGGAGAAGTGACTGGACAAGGACCCTGCAGGGATTAGGAAGGACTAATCTGGCCTGAGGACTATTGTCTGGGATATATAGTGAGATGTTCCCAGGAGAGCCACCCTATAAGCATAATAATTTCTTACTGTGTCTATACAAAATTACTAGAAAGATTATTAAGAAGTAAATTTAGAATGATTGTTTATGGACTAAGGAAAGGAAAATTACGTCCTTAGATGAAATAATGTCCTTGAGCGGATCTCCTAGCTGGATGAGATCTTTGTCTCAGAAGAGCTTAATCGAAAGGAAGGGCTTTACTTTAAAATATGTTGATTATACTATCTTACCTATGTGTAATTGCTACCCCCAACCCTTGGTGATTGTTCTCCATAATGAAAAGTAAGCATGGGGAGCAGGAATATGGACAGTGAGTGAGACTGGGGGCAGAGTGAGACTAGCTTGGGGGTAGGAAATGGGAATGAGGGGCAGCGAATTCTAGAATGGGGCACACAGTGAGACTGGAATAGGCGCATGGGAAGAATGGAATAAATGAAACAGAGATTGGAATAAATGGCAACTGATCACCACTCAGCTTGGCGGTCCTGTTCCCTCCTTCATGCATCTGTTGGCAACAGTGGCAGGCCGGGGTGGGAAAGCTTATGGCCACCGAATGCACACACACGGTGAGCACCCACACACATTGTTTTGAACACACACAAACAACAACAACAAAAATGTTCAAAAAAATGGGGAGAGGAAATGAACAGACAATTCTTTGAAGAATTCTTTCAAGGTCAACAGGCACATGAAGAAGTGTCATTGTCACTTAGGGAAATTCAAATCAAGATGACAATGAGATATACTCACACCAGTGAGAATGACATATATATATATATATATATATATAAAAAAAAAACCTGGGAACAATCTGTGTTGGTTGGGATGTGGTGTAAAAGGCCTGTCATTCACTGCTGGTGGGAATGTTGTCTGATTCAATCCCTGTGAAAAGCAGTATGCAGATTTCTCAAAGTAAGAACTGAGCTACTGAATAACCCAGCAATGCCACATCTGGATTATTATCTACACCCAAGTCACAAAAACATTCATTCAAACGGATATATGCACACCATTATTCATTGTAGCACTCAGTACAATAGGTAGACTGTGGAATCAATCTAGATGTCCAATAACAGATGTATTATGAAGGTACAGAATATGCAATGAAATATTAGGTATCTGTAAGAAAGCATGAAATCAAGCAAAGATGGATAACTGTGGTATACAGAATAACAGGATGAGGGAATACTAGGTAGTAAAGGGATATTACTAGATTGCCCTTGACCCTAGAATATAGAAAGGGAAGGAAAGAAATAGGGGGGAGACCTATGAAGAGGTGAACAAGAAGTAACTGGAGCAGGGAACAGGCACACAGATGGAGAAGTGTGGTGTTTGTATGTATTTAAGTCACAGAGCCAACAACGTTGAAAACATGAGATCCAAACTACAACAACCAAACTTAAAAATGTGCTGGTCAATGAGGCATTCTGAGGAGTTGGAGAGAACCAGAGGAACTGCTGGTAGGTCTGGTGTTAGAATATAGTATGCCTGAAACTCAACTTTGAATACATCTGTAAATCACAGTACCCTAATAAAAAAATTTTAGTGAGAGAATATGTATACAAAGAAAACTGAACAATTCAAGTTCTAATAATGGTTTTGACTATGACACATGTTTTGGTTTCATAAAAACTCCCATTTAATTTAACAAACATTGAGAAGCATTGTTGTCATTCTCTTTTAAAAAGGTTGGGAATAAATCTATAGTGTGCACATAGGCCAGATTTTGGAACATAGACTGGATGGAGAGAGAAGTTAGAATCTCTTACCTTCTAGTGGGGTGATATGTACTATTTCTCAGTGTGACCAGACACAGCAAAGGGAAAGTTATAGTAAGCCTGCTTATCTCTCAAAAATTCCAACAATACAAAGTTATTTCTTAAAAATTACATGTAAGGCAACTTTATAAGAAGGCACTTTAGTAATATAAATGCATGTCAAAACGCATTTCTGGAGAAGATATTTAAAGTAGGCACTCTCAGTTCAGAACCTTTGAGGCCATATAGATCTCTTTAAATTTTTTGAGAATTAAAATGCTTTTTATCATATTTTTCATACATACATCATTATAATACCATACTCATCACCACTTTCTTCAACTAGGCCATATAGATCCTAAAAGGCTACACATAATAAACGATTTAAAACACAGAGAGCACAGTGGACTAGCACTGCAGTATTGGAATCGGACTTTCTAAATTAAGTGACAGCTTCAGAACTCTTATCTTTCACTTATGGGCTGGAGCGATAGCACAGCGGTAGGGCGTTCGCCTTACACGCGGCCAACATGGCCGATCCGAGTTCGATTCCTCCGCCCCTCTCGGAGAGCCCGGCAAGCTACCGAGAGTATTCGATATGCCAGACACAGTAACAACAAGGTCTCCAATGGAGACGTTACTGGGCCCGCTCGAGCAAATCGATGAACAACGGGAGGGCCTTTACCTTTACCTTACCTTTTAAGGAATCAGCTTTATTTAGATGAAAAGATCAGTGAGTGAATCTTAAGGAATTAAGAAATTCCAAAGCAGCCTTTTGTGCAAGTGTATTGAGGCAGTACTAGATTCTGGGAATGAGGATCCTTAACACGACTTGGTGCTTCGTATTTGCGTTATTAACCTGCTTCCGGGCTGGAGCGATAGCACAGCGGGTAGGGCGTTCGCCTTACACGCGGCCAACATGGCCGACCCGAGTTCGATTCCTCCGCCCCTCTCGGAGAGCCCGGCAAGCTACTGAGAGTATTCGATATGCCAGACACAGTAACAACAAAGTCTCCAATGGAGACGTTACTGGGCCCGCTCGAGCAAATCGACGATCAACGGGAGGGCCTTTACCTTACCTTTACCTTCAGAACTCACTGGCTTTGTGATTACTGGACAAGGTATATGCCCTCTCTAGTTAATATTAGGATCCTAGCAAAGTCCATGTCACTCAGCAGGAAAGAGACATCACCTCTTATTGTTATGTCATTATTGTTTTGATATTCCAAAACAATGTTTTATCCTCGTCTACGAATGAAAAAGAAGTATCAGCCACTAATGTTCAGCGATAGGAAGGCACCTTGGGGAAAAAAAAGACTAGAAGTACAGCTAAGAAGTCTCTTGGAGGTGATTAATGGATGAAGCAGGTATCTTTTAATTGTAGTGGTTTGTTAGGAATTTTCCGAATTTCTAAGAACATCAATTGTACTCTCTCCCTCCCCTCCTCCTGACTCTTTCTGGATGCATAATATCCCACAGCCATGCACTTGTAAGGTGAATGTTCGGCATGGTCATGCATTGCTGCTATGATGACCATCAGCAGCAGAAAGGAAGACGGCCCCCTCCCCAGACTGTTTTTCACATTTAGATGCCCAGCTCTGTGCCTGCAGACATCGCCCATGTCATTCTAGCTATTCCATTTAGACATTCAGATGCAAAGCATGCACAACAGCCTTTTGAGTTCTCTCCCAGTCCTGAAAATATACTTTTTAATAGTTGTTCCACAATGTATCTGCATTTAAATATCATTCTGATGTCTTCAACAGGATTGGCCCAATCAGGAGCCAAGACCTCATCCTGCTACTGTCACTCTATGCTCCAAGTGGCTAGTGTACTGCTACTTATACTACTACTTATAGCTGGTTCGAGTGCAAAATGCTTTGACATGGTTAGTTTGATATCTCAGACTGGGGAGTATCAATTATCGGAAATGAATGTATGTGAGCTACTGTGTGGCAGGTTGTCAGCTGTCATAGTTGTAACTGGCGTATTCTTTAGAGAGGGAGGATGCTCCATGATGTGCAAATTTCAGGCTATAGCTCTTTGTATTCTACCAACTTTCCTGGTGTTAAGCTCAGAACTGGAAAAGAACTATCAGGAGCCTCTTGGATTTTATTTTTGTGTAGGAATTACTGATTGCACTGATATTAGCAATGATGACCTTAAACCAGAAGCTTTTCCTTCATGGCTTTTGAATATTGCTAGGGGTCAGAATTTCTAAAATATGGCTTTGAAATCCTGGTTCAGTCCCAGGCACTACATGGTCCCCCAAACACCAGAGGAATGAGTTAGCCTTGAACAAACAGCCAAATGCTCTGATTAATGCTTGGTGTGGCCACCAAACCGAAAAATAAATGGAGGACAAAGATGCTTCTTGGGGACCTTCACAGAACTATGTCTTTTGTGTGTGTGTGTGTGTGTGTGTGTGTGTGTGTGTGTGTGTTTGTGTGGGTGTCTATGTGAACCAAACTTTTATTTATACACTGTATGTAGAAGCAGATACATAAATTCTTCTACAATTTCCAATGTGCAAGAAATTACTATTTGTTAACAAAACAAAACACATATTCAGAACTATGTCTTACATATTATCTCCAACCCCTATTATTGTTGTACTTACATACATGTTTTGAGTTAAATCATGACTTCCTATTTTTATTTTTAAAAAATTGAAAAGTGAAAGTATTATATATCATTGAAAATAATTACTTTTTAATGCTTTTATATTGGTAAAACTACTATGAATGATAAAGTTGTTTCAAATAGGTAAAATGATACAATTTCAATAAGGACATATGTATAAATTTCTCTAGATATTGCAAACTACACATAATTAGCTATCACCTAAATCATTTTAATAAAAAAAAGGTTTCATAGATCAAATTCTTTGAGTTGGAATAAGGAAATCAGAAATCATATCTATTCATTCTACAAATAAGAAGAAATTATTTCATAATTAAGATAACCACCAAGAACCAAGCTAGGATAATAAACCAGATATTCTTTATCTAACGTTTCTCACAGGACTGGACCTATAGAAAGCACAGCAGGTAGGGCGTTTGCCTTGCACACAGCCGACCCGGGTACGATTCCTCCATCCCTCTTGGAGAGCCCGGCAAGCTATCGAAAGTATCTTGCCCACATGGCAAAGCCTGGCAAGCTACCCATGACGTATTCGATATGCCAAACACAGTAACAAGTCTCACAATGGCGACGTTACTGGGCCCGCTCGAGCAAAATGATGAACAACCGAAGGACAGTGACAGTGACAGTGATCATTCTTAATTCCCTTCTGCAGACATCTTCCTCTATCCCACCTCTTTTTATGATAATCAGGTAGAGTCAGAGATAGAAGACACAGCTTAAGAGTGCTTGCCTTGCTTCATGAAGCTGACTTGATTTGAATACCGAAATGTCATATGATCACCAAAGCCCTTCCAGGAGTAATCCCTAAGTTTTGAGTCAGGAGTAAGCCCTGAGCAACTGTGTGTGGCCTCCAAATCAGAAAATTGGATTAGAGGTTAGAGGAAAGAGCTCGCTAGGACTACTATGCACATACTGACGCCTGGGTCTCACCACACAGTCCCCCAATGCTGTTGCAAGCACTCCAACCCTCCCAATGAAAGCACCAAACTGGGAATAGCCCTGAAACACTTCCAAGGGTGGCCCCAAATTTTTAAGAAAATTTTTTTTCTAAGGTACTAGGGTGAAATGAAAACTTTCTTGCAAAGAAGCAGGGAAAAGCCTACCTCTTCCCCAAGCAATGAGTGGTTAGTTTGTATGCTGGTGACTCTTCTGAATGAGCTAAATTCCTCTTAAGTACAGAAGCTTTTAACTCTCTGCAACAGCCCCCCTTTGCCCTTCCCCCAGTCCACTCAGCAGGACAGTCCCGTGGTCTTTACCTGTAAAGCTACTGTTCATTTCAGGAACGTCATCCTCCTCGTTCTCAGCGTGGACTATGCCAGCATTTTGCATATCATTGTAGGACTTGGTTCGCTTTGGGGTCGACTGCTTGGAGCCAGACTGGAGGCTGTGCAAGGCATCCGTAGTGATCACTTTCCCACTGACTGGATGGCTGGGAGGTTTGGGTGTCCCATAATAGTTTCCTAGGTGATAGAGAGACACATTAGCATGTTTTAAAAAGAATACTTTGTTTTTTCCAAGACTTCCCATCTAAATCAGTCAGCACATTAAAAAAAAAATTTTTTTTTCTTTTTCTTCACTGGAAAACCGGAACAAACTGTATTTCAGTCCTGGAAAGGGTGAGAAAAGATGTGGATCCTGCCCAGGCAGATGCAGTGATTTCAGAAGCAAGAAGGCAAGACGCATTGTTTGCTGCAAAGAGCCTACGAGGGTTGAGACAAACAGCAGTGCTGAATAGCAAGACTTCTTCCTCATTACATTTGAATTTCAATGGGTTACCTTTTTTACATATGCACCAGCACAATGCAGAATCCCGCTTAGAGTAAGTCTCCCAGAAAGGAACAAATTCATTACTGAATACACCCTTACAGGCCTGCAAAGCTGAGGTCACCTTCCCTTAGTAAGGGGACCCCAAGGGGAAACAGGGGCAGGATTAAAGGAAGAGGGCAGTGGGCACCACGTGGCACCGCAGTGAGCTGAATGGCAGGCTGGGCTCTCAGGTCACACGGGGCGGGAACAAACCTTTGCCAAGTTGTAACAGAAAACTCTGTATCATTGGTGACACTCCTGAGGAGTCACTTGCAGCAATGGGCCCAGTTCACTTGCAGCTACTTTCACCCCAGGTTTGGCTCATGCCTGGCTACAGTGTGCTGAGAGCCTCTGAATGGAACGTGGATAGTTTCATACACAAACATACATATATATATATATTTATTCTTAATGTGGATAGTTTTTACTTACTTAGTGCTGACTTACTTAGATGGGAATATTTAAATATGTATATATAATATACATATATAATATATATTATGTATGACATACACATTAATATACACATACATATATACTATATATTTCCTACCACTGTTAACTTTATTTTATTTATTTATTTATTTATTTTGCTTTTTTGGGTCACACTTGGCGATACACAGGGGCTATTCCTGACTTTGCACTCAGGAATTACTCCTGGTGGTACTCAGGGGACCATATGGGATGCTGGGAATAGAACCCGGGTCGGCCACATGCAAGGCAAACGCCCTACCCGCTGTGCTATCTCTCCAGCCCCTAAACTTTTAAACTTTTTAACTTTTAAGAAGTAATGTTTAAAAGTAATGTTTTAAAAGTCTGGCAAGCTACCCGCGACATATTCGATATGCCAAACACAGTAACAACAAGTCTCAAAATGGAGATGTTACTGGGCCCGCTCGAGCAAATCGATGAACAACGGGAGGACCATGACCGTGACCGCATACTTCGACCAAGGTTCAAGTCCCCGTTCTTTGTATGTTCCTTTGAAACTGCCAGGAGTGATACCTGAATGCAGAGTCAGGAGTCACTGCCCCCACCCAATTTTTTTTTAATTAAAAAAAGATGTTTTGAACTTAAAAGCTTAAAGAAACTTAAGAAACTATAAGAAACTAACCAGTTGAATAAACAAAAATTGTAATAAATTTTTCTTTTGAAAAAGTTACTTTAATAGAAACTTTTAAATATATTGTGTTCAGATTTAAAAAAAAATCATGAAGGTGATTCATGAATGGCCAGTTTGAAAACCACAACTCAGTCAATATATTCCTTAACTACATGATTAAAAAATAATATTAAAGTGCCACTTAAAACTCATCTTAATCATAGTTTCTGAGTAATGCAATAAAGATAAATTATGTTGAAAGCTTCAATAAATCCTAAGCATTGTTGGCAATTCTGTTCAATAAAGCAGTGAAATAGTGAGTACTGTACACTCCTTTTTAGTAAGGAGGCCATCCCATTGTCTAACATCATATAATTACTCTCTCTCTCTCTCTCTATATATATATATATTCTTAATCAAGCACAAAATCAAAAGGAGATAGTAATATGTTGTTTTGCTTAAGACACATGTGATCAAGAACTTGCTTACAGCAAATAAAAGCTTTAATTTTATCATCAAAACCTTTTAAGTAAATACCATTTATTCAGTCATTCAAAACTTTTGAATACGTGTCATTCATATTTTTAAGAGCACTGTAAAAGTTTGGGCCAGTAAGGAAACTTTGAACACAGGCTTTAAAAGTACAGCTGAGTAACAAATGACACCACGTTTTAATATGAAGAATTCTGGATGAAACACTAAGAATTGCCGGCTGATGTCTTATGTCAAGTAATCACTACACATCTTTCACAGAAGGTGATACACGAGGCTCTTCAAAATAACTTCTTCCGGACTTGGTTTGCGGAGTGGGGGTGGGGTTCTCTGGCTTAGAATGCCAGCTGACGAGCTAAAGGTCTCAAGTTCAACCCTCAGTGCCACATACCCTGCACAGAATCCTGGCAGCTCGACTGCTGGGATCCTGAGAGCCTCAGGCAGTTTTTGGCTATAGCACAATGGGTAGGGCATGTGGCTAACCGGGTTCGATTCCTCCATCCTTCTCAGAGAGCCGGCAAGCATGGCAGAGCCTGGCAAGCTCCTCGTGGTGTATTCGATATGCCAAAAACAGTAACAAGTCTCACAATGGAGACATTACTGGTGCCTGCTCAAGCAGATCGATGAACAATGGGAGGACAGTGCTACTAGAGACAGGTGTGTGTGTGTGTGTGTGTGTGAGAGAGAGAGAGAGAGAGAGTACAACTAGAGCGAAGCACTACCAGCACCACCGAAAAGGTGTAAAAGCACCGCAACTAAAGTAGTGCGGCTCTAGCAAGCAGTGCAGCAACCCCTGGTGAGCAGACCAACTAAAAGGAGTACGGACCACACTCTGTGAGCGAGCACCAAAAAGGAAGGGACGGGGAGAAGACCCGCAGTCATGTTTCCAATGGAAAAGAACAAAGACAGTAGAAGAAAGATGGAGCAGCTGGAAGAAGGGAAGCAAAGGAGTTTTAAGGGCTAACACATATCAAGAAGAGCCAGTGCACAAATGAACCAAGATTCAGCTTGCACTTATCAAAGAATGTCCGGTGTCTTTGGTGAAGACACTAGACCACAGTGCTGGTTGTGGTGGCTTTTTCATTAGCCGAAGACTATTAGTGAGGTTTATGAAAGTAAAACAGCTAACTATTCAAAAACTGATTTCCACAATAAATAAAGGAGAGACAAGTGCCACTCAATTTAATTCCTCCCAAACAAAGTTACACCAAAATATCATGTATACTTTTTGAGTTAGGTATAGAATGTTCTATAAAAAAAAGAACCATCCTCTGAAAAATGTATCCCTTTATTTGCAATTTTATAATTATAACTTTATCGTCGTCTCACTGATGTTCAGTACCATGAAACCGAAGTAATGTGTTCAGAATATGACTATCATTCAAAAATCAATTAGAAGTTAGACATACGCTAAAGTTGAAAGGGATTATGCTAAGTGAAGTAAGTCAAAAGAGAAAGATAAATGGTTATGATCTCACTTATTATGTGGAATATATACAAATAAAGCATGAGAATAGACAAAACCAATTCAAACCACGTCCTGGAATTTGGACCTCAGAACTGAGGAGGGAGGTTTAGCAGGCATAAATGATGGAGATCTAATTCAGTAGAGGAATTTGGATATTTTGGTGCTAGGTATGGTTGACAACTTTTGAAAAGTTGTGATAAAGAATTTTAAAAACATATAGAATGATGTAAACTAAAGTGTCCTCAATTTTTAAAAAGTTAAAAAAAATTTTTTTAAATTAGACATCCTGGGCTCAGAGATAGCTTAAAGAGCCAAACACCTTGCACAGGGGAGTCCAGATTCCATTCCCAGCACTGCCTGCTACCCTGGGCATCCTCAGAAATGACCCCAAACACAAAGTAGGGAATAGCCCCAAGTACTATATATGCCTAAGGCCGTCCCCCAATCCCATCATTAGACATTTTCAGTTTATGAAAGAAACAAATGTTTGAAAAATAAAAGTTTTACATAAATTTAACGAGTTTATAGAGCTTTTTCTGACATTTAGCGAGTTTTGTTATGTTTTGCTGCCATACTCCGGGGTCATGCAGTGCTAGGGAACAAACCTAGAGCATGTGCAGTGCCCGCACTCCGACCCTTTGAGTCACCTCCCTGGCCCAAATCATAGAGCTCTTTCGCTTAAAAAGCAAAAAACAGACTTCTTAATGCAACTACAGTTTCCCCCAAACAACAGGCTTATTCATTATTGTTTCCTGTTTCTGGAAATCAGTTTAAAATTGATTGGAGATAAATAAGGTACATCTCATTAGGTTGAACCATATGAAATTTCCGTCCTAGATGACAAACTGTCAATTACCAACAATTTGGCTTGAGTTAATCTAGTGTATAAGAATTAGCACTTTACAGCACATCACAGTGATAAAGAAGTGAGAAGAGATAGCACAGGGTTCAAATCCTAGTTTCAGTACTAACTGATGGTGGCATTCCAGACAAGTCATCCAACCTTTTTTTTCCCCCTCCCTTTGGAGGGGAGGAAAAATTGGAGGGCCCTCTAGGCTGTACACTGAACCACTGAGCCAGTCCGATGGTTCAATGTAAGGGCCCCAAAATGCATGCTGCTTGGGCCCAGTCCTATTAGGTTCACCGGAGCCATGACAGCAGTGCTAAGGGTCCAGGAGTACATCAATCAATGCTGGGGGGGCTACATGGTGCCAGGAATCAGTTCAGGTCGGTGCACACTAGGAATCCACCCAGACTGTTGTGCTATCTCCTGGTCTGTCCGATCATTTCTTTTAAAATTTTTTAATTAATTTTAATTAAAAACACCATGATTTACAAAACTGTTCATGATATTATTGTTTCAAGCATTTAGTGTTCCAACACCACTAGTGTAACCTTCTCTCCACCAACATCCCCAGTTTCCCTCCCAATCCTAACCTGCTCCCCAAGGCACATAACAAATTTACTTTATATTGCTTATTCCCACAAAAATTTAGAAATGTCTAATAGAATGATCAGAGAATAAATCAGTAAGAACCAATTTGTGATTACTATATGATTCTGACCTATGTAAATATGAAAATTTAAGTCACTTACTATAATATAATAAAATGCCTATTCTTATTTACATAAGTTTTCAATTCTGGAATCTAAAGTATTACATTAAATTTTATTTTACACTTGGATCTCATTATGGTAGTAATCATGTCTCATCTGTTATTAATAAAACTTTTAAAGTAATTCTGTGTTCATTTATTTTGGAGTTTACCTGGAATAGGTAAGGCATATGTAAGTAAATTTCTCCCCTACACTTTATATAAACACTGTAGTTTACAAAGATGTTCATGATGATTTGTTACAGGTATTCAATATCTAGTCACTTCTTTAAAAGACATTGCTCTCTTTCAGAAAACGAGTCTAGGGGCCAGAGTGATAGCTCACCAGGCTGAGAGCACAAGCTTTGCATGCAGAAGGCCTAGATTTGATCCTGGGTACCAACACCTGGAATGACCCCAAGTACCAATCCAAGAATAGCCCCTGGCACTGCCAGGTATAGCCTCAAATGAACAAACCAACTGGGATTCTAAGAACAACTGCTTTCTCGATAGAGAATGCGTGCTGAGAATAAACTGAGATGGGCCATTTTAAGCCGTTAGCCTATGATAAAAAAGGCCATTAGTAAGAGATTTGGTTAAGTATTAACTTTCTGTTGATAAGTGTATGATTCTAATCTTTAAAATGAAGCTCATTACACCTTCTGGGGGGATAAATGAGGTAATGTGCCACACGGTAAGTCAATGTCAATAACCGAAGAACTTAGGCGAGGTTTTTACCTTGGTCTAAAACATTCTCTGTGAAATGGAAATGGGAGCAGCAGCCAGGGCAATCTCACAGAATCAAATAATGCGACTTCCTTGAAGGCACTCTCTCAACTATCAGGTGTTATAAGCATGAAGAGCATTTTATTCAAAGCTCTCCAGCATTTAGCCCTCATAAGTGCCGACAACCTTTACATAAAAGCCATCTAGTGGTTTTCTGGTTTTTCTCTCAGACACATACTTTCTAGCTTTTTAAAAACGTCATTTGGCAGCTAGGGAGTTAGCACAACTGACTGAGCTCGTGCAGGGAGGAGTCGGCAACCTTTCTCTCGCCTTTCTCTAATCCCACTGGCTCTCTTGGAGCTCGCCCTCCCCCTACAGACCCCTCATCCCACAGCTCTTCCCTTCTCCTGTCTCTGCTTCCACTCTTTCCTCTGCCCGGGGTCAATTCCCAACACTGCCTGGTCCCCCCAGCACCATAAGAAACAACAACCCATAAGAGAAAGAACACATGGAGAGTGCGGGATCCCGGAGGAAAAAAAAAAAGAAAAAACAGGTTCCAAAAAGAGCCAAGTTCACCCGCAAGTTCCAGATGGAGTAGGCGCCGCATCTCGCCTCCCCCAGATGGAACCCCGGTGACCAGAAGCCTCTACAAACACAGCTCGAGTATGCGGGAACGAGGACTTTTTCTCAAATCTGCCGAACTACACCTCCCAGGTAACCTCTGATTCCGGAAGTCGTGCCCACAGCCCGCCCCCCAGCGCCATCTTTGAAGCCTTAAGCATAAGAGAAAGAACACATGGAGAGTGCGGGATCCCGGAGGAAAAAAAAAAAAGAAAAAACAGGTTCCAAAAAGAGCCAAGTTCACCCGCAAGTTCCAGATGGAGTAGGCGCCGCATCTCGCCTCCCCCAGATGGAACCCCGGTGACCAGAAGCCTCTACAAACACAGCTCGAGTATGCGGGAACGAGGACTTTTTCTCAAATCTGCCGAACTACACCTCCCAGGTAACCTCTGATTCCGGAAGTCATGCCCACAGCCCGCCCCCCAGCGCCATCTTTGAAGCCTTAAGCATAAGAGAAAGAACATATGGAGAGTGCGGGATCCCGGAGGAAAAAAAAAAAAAGAAAAAACAGGTTCCAAAAAGAGCCAAGTTCACCCGCAAGTTCCAGATGGAGTAGGCGCCGCATCTCGCCTCCCCCAGATGGAACCCCGGTGACCAGAAGCCTCTACAAACACAGCTCGAGTATGCGGGAACGAGGACTTTTTCTCAAAACCGCGCGGCCGCTTACGCGGCCGCGCGACATCTCTCTATATACAAAGTGATCAATGAGAAGTAAACCACCCAATCTTTCTCCCTGAAAGTCAGAGTTAAGTTTGGAGCACGGCCAGAGCCCCAGAAACACAAGGACTTAATGCAGAACCCAGCAGCTTAGAGCAGAAAAGTGAAAGGACTATGCGTTAATCCAGGCCATCAAGTCTGCCGGAGGGGAAAGGGTGTTGCCCCATTCGCCCTCTCTTCTCTGGAAAGAAGGATGGCGGCCGCATGGGAGCCTTGTGGACAGCAGGTATGAGCCGGGGGTGTGGGGGCGACTAAAACCTCATGGGAAGGGGGGCGTTCCGGTCCGTCCTTCACGCCCTACCGAGGCCACCAGTTGCCCCCCACGAGCGGCTCTCCAGCACGGCCACAGCCCCAGAAGCACAAGGGCTTAATGCAGAACCCAGCAGCTTGGAGCAGAAAAGTGAAAGGACTATGCGTTAATCCAGGCAATCATTTCTGCCCAGAGGGGAAAGGGTGTTGCTCCCTTCCGCCCTCCTCCCTCTGGAAAGAAAGATGGCGGCCACATGGGAGCCTTGTGGACAGCAGGTATGAGCCGGGGGTGTGGGGGCGACTAAAACTTCATGGGAAGGGGGGCGTTCCGGTCCGTCCTTCACGCCCTACCGAGGTCACCAGTCACCCCCCACGAGCGGCTCTCCAGCACAGCCACGGCCCCAGAAGCACAAGGACTTAATGCAGAACCCAGCAGCTTGGAGCAGAAAAGTGAACGGACTATGCATTGACCCAGGCCATCAAGTCTGCCGGAGGGGAAAGGGTGTTGCCCCATTCGCCCTCTCCTCTCTGGAAAGAAAGATGGCGGCCACATGGGAGCCTTGTGGACAGCAGGTATGAGCCGGGGGTGTGGGGGCGACTAAAACCTCATGGGAAGGGGGGCGTTCCGGTCCGTCCTTCACGCCCTACCGAGGTCACCAGTTGCCCCCCACGAGCGGCTCTCCAGCACGGCCACAGCCCCAGAAGCACAAGGGCTTAATGCAGAACCCAGCAGCTTGGAGCAGAAAAGTGAAAGGACTATGCGTTAATCCAGGCAATCATTTCTGCCCAGAGGGGAAAGGGTGTTGCTCCCTTCCGCCCTCCTCCCTCTGGAAAGAAAGATGGCGGCCACATGGGAGCCTTGTGGACAGCAGGTATGAGCCGGGGGTGTGGGGGCGACTAAAACTTCATGGGAAGGGGGGCGTTCCGGTCCGTCCTTCACGCCCTACCGAGGTCACCAGTCACCCCCCACGAGCGGCTCTCCAGCACAGCCACGGCCCCAGAAGCACAAGGACTTAATGCAGAACCCAGCAGCTTGGAGCAGAAAAGTGAACGGACTATGCATTGACCCAGGCCATCAAGTCTGCTGGAGGGGAAAGGGTGTTGCCCCATTCGCCCTCTCCTCTCTGGAAAGAAAGATGGCGGCCACATGGGAGCCTTGTGGACAGCAGGTATGAGCCGGGGGTGTGGGGGCGACTAAAACCTCATGGGTCGGGGGGCGTTCCGGTCCGTCCTTCACGCCCTACCGAGGTCACCAGTTGCCCCCCACGAGCGGCTCTCCAGCACGGCCACAGCCCCAGAAGCACAAGGGCTTAATGCAGAACCCAGCAGCTTGGAGCAGAAAAGTGAAAGGACTATGCGTTAATCCAGGCAATCATTTCTGCCCAGAGGGGAAAGGGTGTTGCTCCCTTCCGCCCTCCTCCCTCTGGAAAGAAAGATGGCGGCCACATGGGAGCCTTGTGGACAGCAGGTATGAGCCGGGGGTGTGGGGGCGACTAAAACTTCATGGGAAGGGGGGCGTTCCGGTCCGTCCTTCACGCCCTACCGAGGTCACCAGTTGCCCCCCACGAGCGGCTCTCCAGCACAGCCACGGCCCCAGAAGCACAAGGACTTAATGCAGAACCCAGCAGCTTGGAGCAGAAAAGTGAACGGACTATGCATTGATCCAGGCCATCAAGTCTGCCGGAGGGGAAAGGGTGTTGCCCCATTCGCCCTCTCCTCTCTGGAAAGAAAGATGGCGGCCACATGGGAGCCTTGTGGACAGCAGGTATGAGCCGGGGGAGTGGGGGCGACTAAAACCTCATGGGTCGGGGGGCGTTCCGGTCCGTCCTTCATGCCCTACCGAGGTCACCAGTTGCCCCCCACGAGCGGCTCTCCAGCACGGCCATGGCCCCAGAAGCACAAGGACTTAATGCAGAACCCAGCAGCTTGGAGCAGAAAAGTGAATGGACTATGCGTTGATCCAGCCCATCAAGTCTGCCGGAGGGGAAAGGGTGTTGCCCCATTCGCCCTCTCCTCTCTGGAAAGAAAGATGGCGGCCACATGGGAGCCTTGTGGACAGCAGGTATGAGCCGGGAGTGTGGGGGCGACTAAAACCTCATGGGAAGGGGGGCGTTTCGCTCCGCCCTTCACGCCCTACCGAGGCCACCAGTTGCCCCCCACGAGCGGCTCTCCAGCACGGCCACGACTCCAGAACACAGAAACCAATTTCTTAACTATCTGACTTTCAGTAGAAATACTTCCAGGGTCAATAAGTAAAATAGCAGAAATCCAAAACCAACATTTAATTCTTGAACCCAGCTGGAGAAAGCAAATCACTTCACAATGCTTTTTCAGCATGTCTGATTTGGGGGGGGGGGGGTAAACTCTAAATAATAGTGGTGAATCTTTTATTGAAACAATCTAATCAAAGCGGATAGAGTGTCAACTAGAATTCATCTGCCTCACAGGGACGGGGAGGGGTGGGGGGTGGGGTTTTATTGGGGTTCTTCATGGGAAAAAATAAGTATTGGTAAAGGGAAATGTGTTTGATATTTGCATGACTGAGACATAAACCTGAAAGCTTTGTAACCTTTCCCACAGTGATTCAATAAATAAATAAATAAATAAAAAAAAAAAAAAAAAAAAAAAAAAAAAGAAACAACAACCCCCAAGCACTGAGCTGGTTGTAGTTTCTGTGCACCACTGGGTG
The DNA here is from genome assembly GCF_029834395.1 of Sorex fumeus. Classification (NCBI taxonomy): domain Eukaryota; kingdom Metazoa; phylum Chordata; class Mammalia; order Eulipotyphla; family Soricidae; genus Sorex; species Sorex fumeus. The sequence continues at coordinate 67,365,030 of NW_026606129.1, forward strand.
TGTCCCCAAAATATCAAAACAACAATTGAAAAGAATCTGACCAAGTGATAACCCTTTAAGAACAGAACGTTTCTCCTGAAAACATGCGAACAATTGACAAGCTAAGTTTGGGTTCCTAGATTCTATCTGCCAGAAGCCATAGTGATAAGCAAGTCAACAAAGCGAAACCCTCACCTCAGTGAGGATTCCAGCAGAGAAGTGTTTGCTCTTCCCCTTGGCCCAGTGTAGAGACAGCCATATATGGTTGCCGTGGGCAAAAGCATGGCCGTGTTGCGCATACCCACAATTATGAAAAAAATAAATAAATAAAAACTAAGACTTCAAATACTCTCATTATTCCCAGGTTGGACTTTATGTAAACCACTTTGTGGTGAGTGTGGTTCGGGCCCCAAGACTTTTGGCTACAGTGCCAGGCTGTCTTGACTAGGCAAAGAATCAACTGTGTACTCTCCCAGCTTGTGGCCATGACAGGAATTTGCTTTGCTGCCTCTCTCTACCCATCTCCCTACCTCCCTGGTCCCCTGAAGTGGAGTTCAGGTCACCTCCCGCTTCCAGGAAACACCCCACCTTAACAAGCCTGGCTGTTGCTGGAGCCAGCAAGGCACAGAGGGTAGGGCGTTTGCCATGCATGCGGCCAACCCGGGTTCGATTCCCAGCTTCTCATATGCTCCCGAGTGCCACCAGGAGTAATTCCTGAGTGCATGAGCCAGGAGTAACCCCTGAGCATCTCCAGGTATGACCCAAAAAGAAAAAAACAAAAAACAAAAAACAAACAACCAAGCCTGGCTGCTTTGTGCTCTGATAGGACCCAATCCAGCCCTGGCCCAAACACCAACCCTGCAAAACATGACGGTAAGCACCTCTGTGAGAATCCCTGTGAAGAAGAGATGGATCCCTTAATGACAGTCAATAAAAGTCGTTTGGAGAATTGGAAATGATTGAAAAAGTAACCTGGGTTATCATCACTTGGCGGGCCGCGTGGTTTCTAGGAGACAGGAGCAGCTGAGTCTCCATGTTGGCCAGCACACACTTCCTGAGGTGGGGGGGGGTGTGTCTTCGCTGCTATTTTCAGAACTGGCTTGACAGTAACTCAATGGGGATGGCGGGGAGGACAGGGAATGCATGAGAGGAAGTCACTGCTGGCCTTAATTAAGAGGCACGACCAACCCAAAGAAAATATTTTCTGACACACATTTAAAAATTAATGGAGACGGCAAATCAATTTTTAGAGCTTGATAAAATATTTAAGGAGAAACGTAACCCTGAATTTTAAGTCAGAATGAATCAGATCTATATGTGGCCTCTCACTTTGCACAAATTTAGTATTCATTCATTTATTTCCTCATAAGGAAGCTTTTTATTTCTCACTGGGCACTAAGCTAGACATTAGAAACAATATGTAAAAAATGAAACCAAAAAACTAAAGCATGATCCTTACTACCATTCTGGAGTGTATATATCCACTGTCTCAAACTTCAGTGGATAAACGTAAGATAACAGTAAAGGCTGATTCTGATTCAGAAGGTCATTTGGGGCCTGGGATGAAGACTTTCAGAACAACTACTCAAATGATGCAGATGCTGCTGGTCTGTGGACCATGCTTTAAGTAACAGAGATAAGTGGGACGGTAAGAAAAGGGTAAGAAAAGCAGAGGCCCCTTGTGGCAGAAAAGCCTTCCCTAGGGTCCCTTGATTCACCAAGAGTTAAGAGCACTTGGGTCCTCTGTTCTAGACTATTTCTTTCATGATTTTGTATGGGGTGGAAGGGGACAGATTATCTGTCTTCTTCCTATAGGACAAGTTTTCTTCCTAAACAAGCAGAACAGGATGGTAGTTATCACCAATGGGTAGAAATCTGGAGCTTACATTAGTTTTTGGGGGGTCACACCTGGAGATGCACAGGGGTTAGTCCTGGTGCACTCAGGAATTACTCTTGGTGGAGTTCAGGGATGCATCTGGGATGCATCTGGGATGCTGGGAATCGAACCCAGGTCGGCCGCGTGCAAGGCAAATGCCCTACCTGCTGTCCTATCGCTCCAGCCCCTGGAGCTTACATTTTAATAGGACAATATCACCCTCCTAGGGGCCACCTAGATTTCTGGGTGGTAGTGAACCATACTCATTTCTGTGTGTGAATTACAGATATTCATGTAGCAGAAAAGGATGTAGACACAAGAGGATGTCTATGCACTGGCCTCAAGTTCTTGTGTGACTGACCAGGCTGGTTCGACATATGTGGTTCGACAGTCACTTACTTCCTCTCCTTTCTCTAATCCCACTGGCTTTCTTGGCGTCCCACATGCAAACCATGGCCCCTCATCTCACAGGTCATCCATGCTCCTCTTTCTGCCTACACTCCTTCCTCTGCCTTCTGCTCCATCACCACACTCGTCCTCAACGACTCTGTCTGACTCCATTCACTAGACCAAATCTACCCTCAGAGTGGTTCTAAGGTCCCAGAGAACCATGTTCTTCTCCTTCCCGGTTCCCTTTACTGCACTGAACAGGGTTAATTAATCAATATCCCTCTTTGCTTCTAGACTATGTAAGTACCTTGAGGGCAGGGAACCAACTTGATTTTTATGCATCATCAGGTTTAACAAAGTGAGAGGCACACAAGCATCATCCTATAATTCTTGACAGAATGAGTAAGCAGATAGTCGAGTGAGTAAATGTGAATTCCAACCTGGGCCCCTCCTCACTAGCTATAATGTGGAGCCGGTTTTTAATGGCATGATTCATGGCGGGTTCCTTTCAGTTTGTCAGTTACCTTAATTACCTCAGCTTCACATCACTGCACTTTCCCAGGTGCTTGTTCAATATGTGACGCCATCATTCAAAATTCACCCATCACTTTCCCTTTACTCTTTCTTTTCATACCCTCCCCACCCTGCCCTGCCACACTATGGACTGCAAGTACAGGCAGACAATAGCCAATGTCCTGTAATTAGATGTATATCCTTGCCAGTGCCATTTGGCCATGAAGCCCAAAGACAGCAGCAACAACAAAAAAATAGTTTTGTGACCCTGAATAAGGTAAAGCATCTCTCCAGCTTCAGTTCCCATGGTGTAAAATAAAGATAAACACAGTACCCTCATTTACTCAGGGTTTTGTGAAGATTAAATAGGATGACATCCATGAAGTAATCAGCTTTGTAGTTGGCCCGATGTCAGCATATAATAAATCTTAGCAATCTTAAATCATATTATATATTTTGAATGTTGGGCCACACCCAGTGGTGCTCAGGGCACACTCTTGGTTCTGCACTCATGGAATACTTCTAGTGAGGCTCAGGGGACTATATAGGATGCCAAGGATTAAACCCAGGTTGTCTGCATGCAGGGAAAATGCTCAACCCACTGTGCTATCTCTCCAGCCCTTTTAAATCATATTTTTAACTTGCAGGCAAATTAAAGTTCTAGAATATAGAAGAGAATATTGCTGTCAAAATTAAATTTATGTGAGCATCAGCAAACATTTATTATGTTTATCCATATATTAACTTAATATAATCTTTCTTAATAATCCTACAGGTAAAATAGGCATTAACATCCCCACTTTCATACAGACAAACTGAGATGCACATAGTTTTTTAAAGTGATAACTGGCTTTGAAATACAGATTTGACGATTTCTAACATCTTTGCTTTCAATCCCAGGAATCCTTGAGGATCACCCAACAAAGAAGCAGGCAAAATTTCTATTTCCTTGGCTTTAGAGATTTTGTCTGGAGAAACTGAGCTTACATGGCAAAGGAGGGGGACTGGGAGAGACTTTTGGGGCCCAGATGGAGGAAAGTGGGCACACTGGTGATGGATGTGGCACTGGAATGCTATACGCATGAAAAGTACAATTAACTGCATGGTAAATCCCACTACCTTAATAAAATGGTTAATTTCTGACAACATTTGGAGCAGGATTTTGGTGAGATAATACAACATTTAGGCGCATGCCTTGGATGCCGATAACCTGGGTTAGATTGCTGTCACCCCCTGATGTCACCTGAGCACTTTCAGGAGTCATTCTTGAGTGCAGATCCAGGAATAATCCCTGAACACGGCTGGATGTGGCCCCCAAACAAACAAAAATTTCCCTGGCCCCAGCCTTCTCATCTTCACGTGCTCAAGAGCAACAAAATGAAGGGAAGATTCTTTCTGGCTACTTTCATTATCAAAACAGAACATTCCATGATTATGCTTGCCAACACGGCTTATCATAGCAGAAGGCTTCCAGGCCTGCCAAAGAACAGGACTCCAGACAGTCTCTTTTTCCTCAATGACAAAGAAGTACTCTCATCACCCCTGCTTTAACTGAGTCTCTAAAAGCTATACCCTTGGCAGTTATTTTTTGTGCAGACCTTCTAGGAAGCAAAAACAATAACATCATTGAATGCTAACATCCCCTTTCCTAATCTGCAAGTTGAAATACGCAACCCATAACTCCAATTTGAAACATCACACTGACACCGTCCTTAACTTGGTGCTGAGGAAAAGAACCCTTTGCAGTGCTCAGAGTGTATAATCAGCCTCTTCTATCCCAGGCATTTATAAAACAGGCATGTTTGGAACCAACCCCATGGAATAGTTCACCTCATGAAAAGTACTCTAGACAAGTCCTCAAGGATTGGCTAAAGGAAGGGAGGGAGGGTGGGAAAGGCAGAAAGGAAGGAAAAAAGAAAAAGGCAAAAATGAGATGGCTCAGCTGATTATTTCAAGCATTCTGTCAAATTATCTTAGAATCACAATTATGAAGTGGGGCCAAGAAAGAAAGACATGTTTATTCTTGCCTTTGATGTCAATTCTATATACGGAAAGAATAAAAAGTTGTCTCAAATTGCAAAGAAGAGACTAGTTATGATCTCTCTAGTAACTTACACTTAGTAAGCATCAATAATATCTTTAGCACCAATAATATGTAAGCAGAGGGACCTGTACTCTATTGGACTATATGTTAACTTGAAGCAGCAGAGCAGGTGGGGTTTGGGAGTGTCATCATAGTGTCCTTATTCTCCCCATTCAACCAAACCTAGTCCTTTCCAGTGTATCATTTCTCAGCAAAAGGTATCAGCATCTGTGAAGTTGTGTAAGACAGAAACTAGACATCCTAGGAGCATTATTACTACCTTCATGTTGCACTCTCTTATAAAAATCAATATTGAGGGAGGGAGTGAAGAAGGGTTTGGGTCATAAAGTGCTTAGGGAGGATGACTGGTCCTGTACTCAGAAGTCACTCCTGGTTGGGGCTAACTGGGATATGTAGGATGGGAAACCGAATTGGGGTCAACACACAAAGCAAGTACATTAAGCCTTGTACTATATCTCCAATGCCAAGGATCAATTTATTTCCAAGTCCAAATTGATTGATTGATTTTGCTTTAAGAGCCTGTCCCAGCAGTGTTTAGGGCTTTCCTATAGGTCTGTGTTCATGGATCACTCCTGACACAGTGCTCGGGGGATGGTATGTGGTGCTAAGGATAGGACCAGGGATTATTTAACAGGGCAAGAATTTTAATGCCTATACTAACTCTCTGGTCCCACAAATCCTGCTTTATCGACACATGAATGGCTCAAGATTCAGCCAGCTCACCACTACCAATCATCACTGTATAAAATGTTAACTCCAGGGGTTAACTAGATAGTACAGTGGGTATGGCACTTGTCTTAACAACATAGCCAACTCTGGTTTGATCCCTAGCACCCTATATGGCTCCTTGAATCCCATCAAGAGTGATCCCTGAGCGTAGAGTCAGGAATAAGGAATTAGCTTTGAGCACTACCAGGAATGCTCCTACCCCCACTCCCACAACCCTCTCCCCCCAAAAAACTTAACTCTGATGAGGACTTCCAGATGAAAAACAGAACTGAATGTTCTGTATCTTATTTGCTAAATCCAGCAAGTTAACTCCATTTCACCAATCAGAGCTTACCTTAATACTACTTCTACAGAGACAGTTTCCCTGGATTTCATCCACAGGGATGAAATCTCCACACCTTATGATCTCCTCTTATAGATCTGAATATGCTTAAAACTGTTTATTTACTTCTGTGATTATACAAATAATGTGTCTCAGGCACTGGACTCTGAAGACCTGTAAGAATAGCAATCGTGTCTGGTTTCACTCAGCATTTCACTTGTAATGAACACACAAATCAAGGAACAAACTAGCATTAAGTCTACAAAAGTAGTGACCATTTCCTGGCACCTGGCATCCCAGGCCTGCCTGTGACACAACAGGAATGATGGCTTATAGCCAGGTTTTGCCCTCAAGTTCCTTTAGTTTCTCAGATCAGTGTTTCTCAGTCAAAGTCCAAACATTACCTTGTGGGACCCAGACTGTTCCAAAGAGATTACAGGTAAGAACCACATTAATGGGGAATAGGGTGGGGGTGGGGGTTCTATGGCATGAGACTAGGGGGCCAATTAGTAGGATAAGAGTGAGGGAAGCACAGGAAGAAAATGAGGTCAGAGGGTTCCTCAGTCAGAAAAAGGTTGAGAAACAATCTAATTCAGTCTCTCTGTGGATCTCAGTTCTATTGTCTAAAGAGGTGAACTCTATGCATGTGTAGCCCTAAAATCCTACAATTCTGCAATTCTAAACCCCCAACAAATGTTGGACTTGAGAGAAAAGTCTGCAGGTTGTCAGTCTGCAAGGTTTCACTGGTTCACTACACTTGTCTGACATATCCTATTGTGTAACGTACCCACAAAGGAGATCCCCACTCCTCAGAAGGAATATCCTCACAGGAGGATTCAGAATTAGACTTTTTTAAAGAAGCTTAACTGTTAAGGACGTGCTTAGCTCTCTGAAGTCTGATGGGTTAAAAAAAAAAAAAGAATCCTATCAAACTGATCCTTAACCCCTCCTTTCGGAAGCTTTTATTTTAGAAATGCCCTGCAAAATATCATAATCAATACATTCAGTTGATTATATGAATTGAAAATAATTGCATTAAACTTAAAATTCAGTTGCTTCAAAAAAATCACTTGTTCAGTGCTGATAATGGCTATCGTATTAGATATTTCTGAATATTCAACATTTCCTTCACTGAAGAAAGTTCTCAGGTAGTGCTGTTTTTTTCTTTTCTTTTTCTTTTTTCTTAATTTTTTGGTTTGCGGAGCACACCTGGCAGTGCTCAAAGTTTTCTCCTGATTCCAGGCACAGGAATTACTCCTGGAGATGCTGAGGGGCCCATACAAGGTGCTGAGGATTGAACCCAGATCAGTCACAAGCAAGGTATACCTGCTGTACTATCTCTCTGCCCTGGACAGCACTGGTCTTAAAGGCAGGAGGGCAAGGAGCCCTGCCCTTCTCTATGGCCAACATTCAGAACTGATGCCAACTTCCAAACTGAACTCACCTTTCATCTTCCCAGCCACTCAACTTGAACTCACAAAATCCTTTGACAAGTTTCCATTCACTTGTCATCCGTGAAGGGGGCCCCTCTGATACAAGATTAGATGTAATAAATACCCTTGCCATTTACTTGTTACATTCTGCAGCTCTAATCTCAGAACTCATCACTTCTCTTGGCACTGATTAAATTTCCCGCTACCATGAGGAGCTATAGCGGTCCAGATCCTAGAGGTAGGCAGTCCATCTGGGTTTGAATCCCTCCTCTGTCCTTACCAGTAATGCGATTTCAGAAAAGATAACTGACATCTCTGTATCGTACACTCCTCTCCTGTGAGATGAGGAGAAACAGTACACACCTGTGAGACTATTGGGTAATTCAACTAACCCACCACATAGTTTGACGGCGCAAGTGCTGGCAAAACAAATAACTAAAAGGTAGAAGCCAAGGCAGGGCTGCTTTGGTTTCCCATTCCCTGCTTTCCACTACATCATACCCAATGCATAGGCACAAGGTCTATAAACATCCGATGAATAGCTGATAAAATAAACTACGCATACACAGAACAACTTACTTTAATATGCATCGCCAGATCATTACTTTATAAATGTACTCAAAGCAGATTAGTGAGCTACCTACCTAAGGATGTTCGCTGCAGTATTAATTATGAAATATCAGAAAAAGATGGAAACATTAGGATGAAGTTACACTCTAAATATCCATTGCAGGGGAGTTGCTTAATCAATTATATATAACCATACACTGGTACGGTCACGGTCATGGTCACAGTTCTCCCGCTGTTCATCGATTTACTCGAGCAGGCCCAGTAACATCTCCATCGTGAGACTTTTTGTTACTGTGTTTGGCATATTAAATCACGGGCAGCTTGCCAGGCTTTGCCGTGCAGGCAAGATACTCTTGGTAGCTTGCTGGGCTCTCGAGAGGGGAGGAGGAATCGAACCTGGGTCGGTCATGTGCAAACCAAACTCCCTACCACTGTGCTCTGTCTCCAGCTCAACACTGGTACACTATGCAGTATTTATAAAGAATGTGATAGAATACAGGGAATAATGCAGAAAGATCTCTTTTATGTTAGATGTATCACTATAGTACTGTCCTCCCATTGTTCATCGATTTGCTCAAGAGGGCACCAGTAAGGTCTCCATTGTGAGACTTGTTACAGTTTTTGGCATATCGAATACGCCACGGGGAGCTTGCCAGGCTCTGCCATGCTGGCAGGATACTCTCAGTAGCTTGCTGGGCTCTCCAAGAGGGATGAAGGAATCAAACCCGGGTCGGCCACGTGCAAGGCAAATGCCCTACCAGCTGTGTTATCACTCCAGCTTCTCTTCAGATCATGTAAGTGTTAGATATAAGGGACAAAAATAGAAAAAAAACAAACAAGACTTAATATGTTCGTGCTATTTATATCTAAGTTCTCAGTCTCAGCACTAGCTCCTTCAAAGTGGTTACTTACTTAGAAGTATCACAATGTGAACTTACATATTTTTGAGTGTTTTTAAATTATAAAATACATCCACAGATTCAGAGAGATAGCACAAGGGTAAGGCGTTAACACAGCCACACTGGGTTTAATCCTGACACCACATATGGTTCCCTGGCTATCACCAGGCATGATTCCTGTGTACAGACCTGTTAATCACAAATCACAGATCATCCTGTTAATCGTCGATTGCCTCGAGCAGGCCCCAGTAACGGCTCCTTCATCCTAGCCCTGAGATTATATTCAAGGCTCTTTAGGAGAATGAGACCCATCATTGTTACTGGTATTTGGCATATTGGGTACGCCACGGGGAGTTTGCCAGACTCTGCCATGTACAGACCTAGGAGTAACCAATGAGCACAGCCAGGTGTGGCCCTAGAACAAAACCAGAATAAAAAACAAAACAACAAAGACCAAAGACATATATTCATTAAAGTGTTTCCCTTTAAGGAGTGTTTTGTGACATACTTTTCCTTTATGGAAACAGAACCGGCAGAGAGAAAAAGAACTGAGCAGGGGAATATAGATGACGGGCACCTGGGAAGTAAGTAAAGACATTTTATTGGCAAGTGCACAGGCTTCCTGACTAACAGAAGGGGAGGGAACCCACTAGGGTGGCGATTTCGGACCAGCCGTGTGTGTAAACATAGGAGCGAAGCTGATTGAGAGCTTACATGTGTCAGACGCTGTGCTCAGCCCCTTCCAATTATTGTCTCATTTAATCCTACCTATGAAGAAACACTATTATTATCCTCATTTTCCCCCCGAAGGGAAAATGGAGACATGGAACATTAAGCAACTTGCCGGAGGGCACACCGCTCCCCAGCAGAGGGGCTGAGGCTGAGACTCGGGCAGGCCGGGAGCCCAGCCTGCTCTCTCGTTGGTACCCAGGACACGGCAGCCGCCAACACGAGGCCACGCCGGGGAACAGACAGACGGAGCTCTCCGCAGACCTAGCCAGCCTTATTCCTGAGGCAATAGCTGGCATTTAATAAAAATTCCATTTTGCTTTCAGCTTATAAAAGTCAACATAATATACTCCAGTCAGTTCCCCCAAATTACGAGCTGTCTCATATGGAAGGAAAATCACACAGCTAAAAGGTCAAAGGCTGAGGGAGGTTGTACAGTCAACTGGAATGAAAAATGGAATAGATTAATCTTGGGCATCCGAAAATTTCAACGCCAAAGAACTGAAGCAATTTTCCCGGGAAAAGTTTGAGATAAGATGATCCAGGCAGGTTCTGAAAAAAAAGTTTTCTTGCTGCTAGATACCAGGGAGTTGTGAGGTTAACATTCAGACTTTTTAGTGACATTCAGACGATTCTTGTTGGGGCTCTCACAGAAGCATGGGATTAAACACTGACTGGCTTCGTCTCCTTGCTCTTGCAATCTAGGACTAGCTATACAAATTGAAAAAGTTTCTAAGAGCTACATGACAATAGCATTCCAAGCCAAAAACTGAGTGATAAAAGCTACCTCTGCTACAATGGTAAAAATTAAATGCGGATAGGGATGTGGCTCAATGATATAACACTTACCTTGCAAGTGTGGGGCCCTGGTTTCCTCCCTGGCACCAATATAATAATAAGATAATAATGCTAAATTAAGTGGGAAAGCAAAGAGACTCCACTTACGTAGCACTTATGACTAAAATATTTCAGTAAAATGAATTAATTTTCCTTTTGTTTCCCCCACATAAATTGTTGTCTACGCTTTACACTTTTCCTTTCCAATCCAATAATTTGACTTTGTATAATCACGTCTACATTATATACTCCAAAAATCATCCAAAAGATTTATTTTTCCCCAGGGTATTCAGGGACTTAAGATCCCCAGATGTAAATAATGATTTCAGATTAAAATTCACTTTCTATTAATCAATTCATTCTTATTCTAGTTTCCGCCACTTCATTTTTGGGGGTGAGGGGGCGGGGTGGGGGTTGGAGCACAGTCACATCCAGTGGTGCCCAGGCAGACTCCTGCCTCTGAGCTTAGAGATCCCTCCTGGCAGTGCTTTGGCGGGGACCATGTGGGGTAAAACCCAGGGATTAAACCCAGGTTGGCTGCATGCAAGGTAAGTGCCTTACTGTACTAATCTCTCCAGCCCCTCCACTTGAATTGTTTTTGTTTTCTGTTCTTGAGTAACACCTGTGCTCACTCCTGACTGCACTCAAGGATCACTCCTGGATCGCTCAAGGATCGCTCAGGGAACCATATGGGGTACTGAGGATCGAACCCAAATCAGCCGTGTGCGAATAAATGCCCTATTTGCTGTACTCAGCCCCCCACCCACTTGAGTTTTTAATTAGACAGCTCTACAAGACAGCTCTACAAGGCCGGAGCGATAGCACAGCGGGTAGGGCGTTTGCCTTACAAGCGGCCAACATGGCCGACCCGAGTTCGATTCCTCCGTCCCTCTTCGAGAGCCCGGCAAGCTACCGAGAGTATTCGGTATGCCAGACACAGTAACAACAAAGTCTCCAATGGAGACGTTACTGGGCCCGCTCGAGCAAATCGACGATCAACGGGAGGGCCTTTACCTTTTACCTTACAAGACAGCATGTTGAAGAAGTTCCTGTAAAAAGCACCCCCCTCCTTTCCTCACCTCATTCCAAGGCCTTAATGAATCACTCTTACTTCAGATATTCTTAGATTGCATGCAGTCCACCAACTCTCATATATATCTCAACAGCTCAGAAAAACTACAATAGCCGATAATTAGCAATACCCCAAAGAAATATTCTTGAGTGCAAAGCCCAAAGTTTGATATTAATCAAAATATCATTCAATGCAAGTAACCAGTATTTGGAAATGAACAGTAAGGACAAAGATAAGGCTCTTCCCCTCTCTTCTTTAAAGCACATAAACACATAGTCAGCATACCTAAGATTCAAGATCATTACCTGACGGTTCGTCACTGCCTGGGATCAGGGCTACAATCAAATTGAAGCTATAAAATCCCTAATAAAATAACACTTCACTATAAGGTAAGGCAAGGCATTTTATCTTTACACAGATAAGGTAGAAAACTCAACCTTTGGATTTTTTTCTAACCCTTAAAATGTTTCTGTGTTGGGGATGAGTACAGCAGGTAGGGCATTTGCCTTGCATGCCGCCGGCCCAGGTTTGATCCCCATCAACCCATATGATCCCCCATGCCCCGCCAGAAGTGGTCCTTGAGCACTGAGGAGGAAGCCCTGAACATAGCCAAAAGTGGCCCCAAAACAAAAACAATAAAATAAAATAAAATAAAATAAAATGTTCCTGTGTGGGACCAAAGAAATAGGATAGGGGTTTAGGCACATTCCTTGCTTGCAAAAACCAAACCTGCTTCTATCTCCCAAACAGAATATGGTCCCCGAGCCCTGCTGAGGGAATGATCCCTCAGCACAGAGCCAGGAGCAAATATAAAGCACCACCGGATGTATCCCAAACCCTGTTTCGCCTACCCCAACCCCACTCTCCAACCCCTATCCCACTACCCCAGCCTAAAATTTTTAAAAAAGTCTTTGTGCAAGCAGAACTGGAGATAGAGCTCAGAGACTGAGCCCACACTTTGCATGTGGGAAGCCTGGGATGGTTCTCCAGTACTGCACAGTCCCTGAGCACAGCTGGAGGTGACTCCCAAGCACAGACCTGGGTGTGGCCCCAAACAAAACCAAAAACCAATCAAGGCTCTATTACCAAACTTTAGAGACCTATGGACATATAAGATATGCTGTTAAGTAAAAACAACATTTCGTATACTACCCTTAAGTGTAAAACAGAGAAGAGATAAGAAGACACACAGAATATACCTACATAGCATCATGCACCTTGTATTTACACCAGGTCATTTCAGGAGTGCATTAGCTACTTAAGAAATAGACTTAAGAAAAAATATTGTTAGAAACAGGCTGGGGAAATTGTACAGGGGTCAAGGTGCTTACTTTCCTTGGAGGTGGTCAACCTGGGCATCCCCCAAACAGAGAGCTGGGAGTAGCCCCCAAGCATTATTAAGTAGGACAAAAAAAATTTTTTAAGGAAAAAAAAACCTAAGGATAATGCCACATTTTGTATTTGACTGAGGTTATTTTTCCTTTCCTTTCTAATCCCATACGTGACATATTTTAAAAACACACATTTCAACTAACCATGTACAGCAGAAGGCAAAAACAATTTTTCAAGAGCACCACAATTCCATATTTTATAAATTTCTAACTGTTCATCAGCATATGGGGAATTGCAATCTCTTGAATTCCTCTTTTGATCTCAGCGGCCACACATTTCTTCCTGTCAAAATGCTCCTGAGTCTGGTGCAGGGCCTGGGAGAGCAGCCTCGTCACCGTGGTTACAGATAAGCTCACCTTCATAGGTGCCCACTTCCAGAAGAGTCCCGCTCTGTTCAAGGTCCAAGAACTCCTTCACAGTCAGAAAGTTATAATCCACGCCAGGCACTTCTCCTTCTCTTGGAGATCGGGTTGTGCCTGCAGTAGACAAGACAAAGGCATAAGAAACCTTCAGTCAACTCAAACAAGAAGCTCCGCATGCAGGCATAATTAAAATAACCTGTTCAGTAAGCTGGCCTGCCTAAGGTTCTGCAAGACTAACTGCCCAGACAGGGCCCTGGGCACGGCATCTTCTTTCTAACCCAACAGCCTCCTCACTTACGCACCTTGGACGGCCTGGGAGTCTTCAAAAGGAAAGAGGCAAGGGAGCACAGCCAGTAAGCCAGGAAGCTGTTTCAACATTTTTTAACTGTGCTGGAAAAGTGGATTTTATACAGACAGCATTCACAATCAGCAGCTTTTAGGGCTCCAGTAAATACTAAAAATGTATCCACCTTAAGCGTACAGCCTAAGGGGCTTATATTTTTATCACAGGCCTGGAAATTCTTATGTTCTTTAGTACATCCGGCAAGCTCCAATGTAATAAGCCCTTTGAAGAAAATGACACCCACTACATAAACACATCACTAGAGAAAGGCGATTGCCCAAGATCTGTGGTTAGACATCTCCCAGGGATTAAAACACTACTGCTCTCCATGTAATTAATATGTTTGGTAAAAGGAGGCCACCCATAAATTCTAACTAGAGAGAAAGGACATTGCATTTGCTAAAAAAAAAAATCCTCTTAGAAGAGATTTTAAAGTATCTCCCAGATTTCACTTTCATCCAATTTCAACCAAAAGAGAGAAGCAATATGGAAGGAATGTGATTTATATATTTAAAAACAAAAGAAGAAAAAAATCATGGGATTCATACCAGTTCGGAACTGGCTAAATGTTATACAAGATCAAAAAAAAAAGCAAAGTACCTGATTTCTGCTCCTACATTCATGTTAGGGATCTGATGGTCAGTCAATTGCTCTTTTGATTAGATACAAACATTATCAGCAGTGGGCAGTGGTATTCCTGGGGAACATGATGCCAGGGATAGATCTCACATACTAAGCATGCGCTCTACCACTTGAATCGATAATGCCCAGCCAGACATTGGGGATATTGAATTGATATTCATTTTTTCAGCACCATTATCTACAGTGACTTAAGGACAAGGTTTCCTTTGTAATAAGCAGTCATTCCCCCATTCCCAGGAACTTTCAAGCAATTAAGTAAACAACTAGTACCCCTAATGACCCTGTACAAAACAGACTCTGCCTTACCTATGGGAACCATTACATATACACAATTCAGTGAAAATCTACAATTCTTTTTTTTCTTCCTGGGGAAAGAGCAAGGATAGTGGCGGAGGGAAGGGGTGTCCTGGGGCCAGTGGCACACTCTGTAGTAGTCAAACAGAATTCAATGCCAGGGACTGAATTCAGAGCTCTGCATGCAAACGCAAAGCATACAACTACAGCCCTTTGTGCCATCAGGTTCTCAGAATTAAGACAAAACCCAACACCTGCTGTGTATTTTATTGACCACAAATATGTTTTTAGATGAGTCCAGCATTCGTAATACCAGCAATCTAAATGTTATAAATAATATTGCAGTGTCCACACAGCAGCTGCACTACAGATGTTCTGTGTTGTCAACTTGTATCATGTTATGGTTTTCCTGCAAAGAAGCCTGCTAGTGTCATGTTCCGAGTCTACTCTTACTCTGGTTCTTAATTTGTTCCCATTTCTGGCTGCTCTGGCAGGTGAAGACAAGTCCCTCAAAACTTCCGTTTTGGTTTTAGGCCACCCTGGCACTGCTAGGAAGCTATTCCTGGTGGTGCTTGGGAGACCATGAGGTGCTGGGGACCAAACCTGGGTATCCTACATGCAAAGCATGTGCTCCAGCCCAATGAGCCATCTCTTCAGTCCCAATAACTTTGAAATGTACAGCTCTCCAGTAGGTAACTGAGAAATTCAAAGGTCATCACAATACTAATAAGCTGAGGTCTGGTTTGGGCACAATATCTGAAAGGCCTCCCAAACTGGAAGTTTCAGGCATGCTAATTAGTTAGTAGAGTTGGTAGGGTGTTTGCCTTGCACACGGCCAACACGGCTTCGATTCAGTGCTACAGGGCTAATATAGGGATGATGCTACCTAACAACAGGTTTGTGTACAAACTGAATGAGATCTTTTTAGAGGGTTTACTTTAATAATCATTAGCCATATTAGCTTGCGCTATTGTTCTGGGTCAAACCATAATGATGTACATTTGTCCATAAATATTTCATTCCAACAAATATTTATTCAGGCCCCCAACATAATTCACACAGTTATTATCTCAAAGACTAGAGAAACACTAGTAAACAAGACAAAGTCCCTTTTCCAACGGTAGCACTGCTGTCCTGTTGTTCATAGATTTGCTCTAGTGGGCACCAGTAATGTCTTCATTGTCAGGCCTATTATTATTGGCGGGGGGGGGGGGGCGCATATCGAATATGCCACGGGGAGCTTTCCAGGTTCTGCGATGCGGGCAGGATACTTTTGGTAGCTTGCCAGGCTCTCTGCTGCATGCAAGGCAAATGCCCTACCCCCTGTGCTATCGCTCCAGTCCTTTCCAGTGGTATTTTGTTTATATTTGTATGTTGCCGTGAGGAGCAGAAAACATACATGAGAATTCTATGGATAAGCATATAATTTCAGGTAAAAATAGCTTTCAGGGAAACTAGGTTTTAACAGTTCCCTGGAGAAAGGAAGCAGGGGGGTGGGAGAAGCTATTTTAGATAGGTGGCACCAAGACAGGGGGCTGCAAAGGTGTGTGACCTGCCTGACTAGGCTGGCTGGGGCACAGAGCAAGAAGGCAGAGCAATTGTCACAGAGCAAGGAAAAAGAATGGGAAAGGAAGTGAGGGCCAGGTTAGGTGAAACCCAGCAAATGCTCCATATTTTTTCCTAAGGATGCTGGGAATCGTGAAAGGAGCCTTGAGCAGGGGGATGCCAAGATTCAAGTCTTCCATTTTCTTTCCTTCAAGCAGTTGTGAAGAACAGGGTTTGCACACACTTTGCTGGGTGTCAGAGATTGTACACTCTGTTGAGACACCAGTGCAATGCCTACGGGACAGCAGTCGTCACTGGGGGAGAGGGAAAGACATGGAGCCAGGACCATAGACTCAGGGCTGCAAAGCAGGCATTCTATCTACCACTGAGCACGTGGTAGATCGAGCATGTACACTGAGCATGGACCACGACCAGACAACCCACACTTTATGTTTAAAAGATCGTTCATTTATAAACAACAAACAACAGGCAGGGTGCCGGGGGAGGAGACAAGAAGAATGTCAAGAAGATCAGAAGGTGGCAGGTACCATGTCAGGTGAGAGAAAATCAGGATAGAGAATGGCAATACAAGAGCGGTAAAAAGCAGCTCTCATTTTTGATGAATAGTAGCTATCTGAACAGATTGAACGGCATCAGCAGACATCAAAAGTGTGGCAACTCATCCCACTTGGTCTATATTTTGAAGATTGAACTGGTAAGGGAGTACAAAAACAAAACAAAACAAAATAGAAAGAGAGTCCAAGAGAGAGCTTGGTACCTGCCTTGCAAGCACGAGGTCTGAGTTTGATCCCTGGGGCCACCCTCAGGGGGCTAAGCACAGGCCTGGCTGCCAAGCTCACCAGCACTCTGCCTCCTCCTCCTACACACACACACACACACACACACACACACACACACACACACACCACAACAAACCCTATGTTCTCCAGTGCACCATAGAAAGATGCTCTCGAAGACATTGAAAATGTGTCAGCACCTCCACCAGGATAGTGCACCCAATGAGCAGGTGTACAAACACCAGAGGCACCCCCAGTGAGCACTGCACCAGAACATCTTTGAGCACCATACATAGGTGTGGGAAATAGACAGTCACTGGTGAAAGAAAAGAGAACACGGGGAAGAGGGCAAGGAGAGAAAGGCACAAGCACCGTATCAGTACTGTATTTTTTAGATTTGGAGGTATACTTACTCAGGGGCTACTTCTGGCTCAGTGCATGGTTTGCTCCTTGTGGTGCTCAAGGAGCACCTTGCAGTGTCAGGGGTCAAACACGGGCCTACTGCATGCAAAGCATGGGTTCCATCCCTTTGACTCATCTCCCCAACACAAACACCTTGTTCTTGAGGCACAAAATGGGCCGTGGCATTTACAGAGTTCAAGAAGATGGACCCGGAATGATAGGACAGTGGGTAGGGTTCTTGCAGACTCTGACCCAGGATTGATCCCTGACATACCATTTAGCTGTCCCTCTGGCACAGCTTGGAGTGATTCCGGAGCATCATTTGGTGTGGCCGCAAAACAAACAAAAAGATGGAGGGAATGTTCTAGGGAAAAACACTGAGTTCACTTTTAAACACACAAAGTTTGAGATGACAGGAAGCATCTACAGGGAATAGTCAGTACCTGTACTCCTGTACTCCACAAACCAAGGGTGGGACGGGAGAGAGAGAGAGAGAGAGAGAGAGAGAGAGAGAGAGAGAGAGAGAGAGAGAGAGGAGAAAGAGGAGGAGGAAGAGGAGGAGGAAGAGGAGGAGGAGTAGAAGAAGGAGGAGGAGGATGGGGGTGGAGGAGGAGGAGGACCGGAAGGAGGAAGGAGGGAAATTGTGGACATTGGTGGTGGGAAATGTACATCGTGAAGGGACAAGTGTTCAAACAGATAACTAGATGGAAAACTGAACAGTGGATGATGTTGCACTATCCTCCCGTTGTTCACTGATTTGCTCCAGCGGGCCCAGTAACGTCTCCATTGTGAGACTTGTTGTTACTGTGTTTGGCATATCAACTATGTCCTGGGTAGCTTGCCAGGCTTGGCCTGGTGGGCAAGATACTCTCGGTAGCTTGCCGGCTCTCTGAGAGGGGCGGAGGAATTGAACCTGGATCCACCAAGTGGGCCACATGCAAGGCAAACGCCCTACCTGCTGTGCCATTGCGCTAGCCCAGTGGATGACGTAAGGCTTAAAATCAGAGGGGAGATCTGCACACGAACTGGGGAATGATCATTAAACCACTAGCATCTGACAGCAAGAGGTAGGAAGTCATCGTGTTGGGAGAGAGTATGAAATGAAGCCAAGAATCCTGGGTCGCTGGGGACTGGTTAACTTTTTGAAACATGGAGATGCCGTCAGATCCTCCAAGGAGACTAGGAGACTATGGTCAGCAGGGCAGGAGATAGGGGCGAGGGCGTGAGGTCTGAAGCCTGCAGGGACGTTCAAGGCTACTTGGGAAACACAAACAGT
Source organism: Sorex fumeus (assembly GCF_029834395.1). Taxonomy (NCBI): domain Eukaryota; kingdom Metazoa; phylum Chordata; class Mammalia; order Eulipotyphla; family Soricidae; genus Sorex; species Sorex fumeus. Next base: position 67,383,536 of record NW_026606129.1, read on the forward strand.
CGACATCATATTGGGAAATTCCAGAGCAGAGCGAGAACAGAATCTCTTTGAAACTTTCTGGGAAAGGACCTGTGGCAAATATGTTCTCTATGGCAACTCTTAACACTTCACTTCCACACCAAGGTCCCATCAGCTTCATCTCTACCCTTCTCTCCACCTCCCGGAGAAGATGGATGGAGATTAATAAAACCAAACAAAAGATGGAGCGTTTTTTTTAAACCAGAAATTGTTCATTTTCATTTCCCCCCTTCTGTGGCCATTTTGTCTTGGCCATTTCTTGGAAAGCACCACGTTTTCTGAACCAATTTGTCGAATTTCTTTTTAAGGCAACAATCATCCCTGGTTCTTAACTTTCCCCCACAGGTTCAAAATAATCAAAGAATTCCCCCGAAGAAGTAACATTTTGGAGGGAAAAAATGAAAGTAGCAGAGACAATTTTCGCCACTTAAATGAGCGTGCTTGGAAGACCTTCGAGCAGCAGAGCGTGGGAGGGGCGGTGGGTCTCCGCCCAGAGGACCTGCAGGGTTTATAGACCAGACAAAACCTTTCCACTCCCGTCTAGCAGGAGGCTGACTCCCTGGAAGCCAGCAAGCGACCCGCCCTGGGTCTGGGCCAACAAGCCCCAGCTCCATTCAGGGACCTGGGAAGAAAGGGCTGGGGAGGGGACCCCGCCTCTTCCTTTCTTCCCGCAGAATGACAGGCTGCCGCGGGACACACGCCTGGCAGATGGCATTTCAAAGGGTTTTCTGGAGCCATCTGGGGTGGGCACAATTATTACAAACCACGCTTCTAACAAAGCCAGAAGGGTTACTTCCTGGCAGAAGAGAAGTAAAACAAATTTTACCATGTTTCTCAGGGACAGCATCATTTAAATAATAATAATAATAATAATACAAAAAAAAACTCACCCGCCTGACAACCTAGTGAGTTCTGGGTTATCACACAATGCTCTACTTGTCTAGCTTAAAAATCAAAAATCAAAGCAATATTTGGGGGAGGGGGTTTTAGAGCACATTGAAAGTGCTACTCCCAGCTCTGTGTTGTGGGGTGGGGGTGTGCACAAAGAAAGCTTCAGTCCAGAGTTACAGAGCCAGCATCTTACTATTCTTAGAGCTGAACACAAAAACGTGCCTAACTTCTCTGCCTTCAAAAAGAAATAAAGATCACTGGTGGTGGGGTTGGTGTTAACTATTTTATGCCTAATACTCAACTATCAATAACTTTGCAAATCATAGTTCTTTAATAAAAAATTATTTAAAAAAACACAATTTATCAAATACTACGAAGAGAGTAGCTTTTGTTTAAGAGATGCTAACTTATGTACCAGATAAGATATGAAGCATTTAGTCTGTAAGATTATACTTAAAATCTTCACCCAAAACACAGACATTAGAATTATTATGATGCTCTTCTTAAACACTAGACATCCTACAGTCAAAAATAGTTTTTACAAACTCTTCCATACTTTGGAAAATGATGTCATGAATTTACTCTTTGAACTAAAATGTCTTCGGTTCCTACTGGCTATAGTTCTTTATTAAGGAGGTGGGTGGGCCACATCTGGCAGTGCTCAGGGACCTTATGCAGTGCTGAGATTAAATAAGGGTTGGCTGAATTACAAGGCAAGTGTCTTATCATGGTATCTCTCAGACCCCCAGTTATGAGTGTGTGTGTGTGGGGGGGGGGGATGATTGTTTTTTGTTTTTTTAATTTTTTTTAGGAAAAAGCCTTCTTAGATATTTGAGGCAGCATGACTTTTTAACAAAACAAAAGGGCCATAATAAAAGAAGCACTCCAAAACAACAACACAAAGAAAACAACAGAGTGCTCATGAAAATGGAATGAACAAGCCAAATATGATAAACTTACTCTCAGGAAATGTTTTAGCTGATTATGGAATAATGCTTCCTGAATTTACCAGAAAAAATAATGTGTATGCTGAACCAGTGAGTGACACAGATAAGTTTCTGAGCAACATGTAAAATGGTACTGCATTTTATTCAAAAATAGAAAAGAACCCCCATGAATCTGGCATGTCTTATGTGTTATATAATTAAGTGAGTGAAATATCAAAAATTTAACCAGGGTAAACCTCAGGAGGGTTGGTTCAGAAATGGAGAAGAGATGAAATCATTGTTACTTCAAATATCTCTTACACTCCAAATTGTACTGTAGATAATTATTTAAATATTTTATAAACTGAATTAGATATTCAGAGTCTTAAAAGACCTGAACCTAAGTTATCCTACCCAAATATTAACTTAGATCTCACAGACACATAGAAAAGAGTGTCCATAGACATAGCATGGGGTTAAGGCATATGCCTTGAATATAGCTGACCCCAGTCTGATTCCCTCGCACTGCATATGGTCCCCCCCCCCGAGTACCACTAGGAGTGACCTCTGAGCAGAGAGCCAGGAGTCACCCCTGAGCACCGTTAAGCATGGCCCCCAAACAAAAAAAGTTAAGAACAATATGGAAATGAATACATGGTCTCCCTGTGAATCTAACACACAACAGGTTCCATCCAGTAGAAAAAAATCCAACAATAAGGTAACACTTGCCTGTAGCTATAAACAAGAATCCAGTACAAATAAAATTGTGAGCAAAGAATGCTATTTTTCTGCTTGACTTTGCTTTGTAAACTTCAAAGTATTCGTTATTCAAGCAGGGTCCTCTGTGAGTGTTAAAATATCTAAGAGAGCATCTATTTGCAGAGACTAGTGAATACTCTCAGGCCAACCCACTCTACTATCAGATCATAACGTAACAAATTAATTTGAACTAAACCCTACTGAATGTTTCAGTATGAATTAGCAATGATCCCAGAAGTTTGTCGTTTGAAGCTTGAGTGGCTGCTTGCTTCTTAGGCACATTTCATGGCTCATAAACTTCTAATACACTTGGCTTCAATGACCCTTGCTGAGGAAATTAGAAAGTGACCTTCCTTATCAAACTCCACAAACCACGGTGTAAAGGCAAATTGCATTTGCGCTCTTCCCATTTGAGGTAGTCACCTGAAATATCCACTAGAGGCATCCTTAAACTTCCTAAGGATGCGATGCTGATAGGCCATGCCTGTGAATTTCAGGTTTCAAAGGAAGCCATCATTCAGCACCTCTCCAAAAGGTCTCAAGGCCACACTGCTAATGGAACAGTCATCACACTACTACGCTTAAATTGTTAATACCTCATAATTTCACCTACTGTTAAATTAATGTGGGTCTTGCTTATCAAATCTAACGAGACGGAAAAAAAAACTGAAGCAACTTCAACTGTTCTCCATTCTTTTCTTTTTATTGAATCACCGTTGGATACAGTCACAAAACTTTCATGTTTGAGTTTCAGTCATTCAATGATCGAACACCCATCCCTCCACCACTGCACATTCTCCACCACTAATGTCCCCAGTATCCCCACCCGACCCCCATCCCGATGCTCCCCCTGCCTCTATGGCAGACGATTTCCCCCATACTCTCTCTCTACTTTTGGGCATTATGGTTTGCAATACAGATAGTGAGGGGCAATCACATTTGGTCCTTTATTTACTTCCAGCACACAAGATCATTAATTTCTGTGACAAAAATACTGTTTATATCTCTGAAAGCCAGTAAGGTATCCAGAACAGCTGCTCATTTCATGAGCTTCTTGGTGATGGAGGGGAAGCACAGTGCAAAGGCTGTTCCCACGAATTACCCAGTCACCCACCAAGCACACATTTGGGGAAGGAGGGAGGTCAAGTACTAATGACTCAACTTTTCTCCTTTTAATTATTTCATCTTTGTTTCTGTTTTTCTTAGAGCCACACTCAGCTGTTCTCAGGATTTTCCTGGCTTTGAACTCAGGGCTCACTTCCGGCAGGTTCTGGACATCATATGGGGTGCCAGGGATGGAAACCCAGCTGACCACATGTAAAGACCCTGCTCACTATACTACCTCTCCTCCAGCCCCCAACATATTCCTTTTCAATCCATCTGCTTTTTGAAGTATGTAAATGCATTCATGAAAAAAGAAACGCTCAAACATCACATGTGATTAGAGTTTTAAGAATTTCACAATGCCAAATGTTGCCAGAAATCTGCAGCAACTAGAACATTGCTCCAGTGATGCTCGCCAGGAGTGTGGCAATTTGTGAGCAGGATAAAACGTAAGTTTCGGATGTGACCCAAAATCACTCTGCTGGACATTTATCCTGGAGAAATCAAAACAAATGTTCACACAAAATCCTTTGTTCCAATGCCTGATGCACAATCACTCAAAACTGGAAAACAACCAAACTGTCTTGAACTGGTAAGGACAACAACGAAATACCTACAATGAAATATCAGCAAAACTGCAGTGGTGCTCAACAACATGGATGAGTCTCAAACACACAGAGGAAAGCCAGACTCTGAAGGCTGCAGTGTCTGATTTCATTTATAGAATATTCTGCAAAAGGCAAGACTATAGTAAAGATAGAGGATAAACTAATGTTTGCTGGATGTGAGTTAAAGTTAGCTGCAAAAGGTACTGGGGGAAGTGGAGGGAGGAAGGCACACTCATGATGTATTGGCATTGTGCAGGACATGCATTTTTCACCACCCAGAGTACTGTGTGCTAAAAACAGTAATTTTCATTATGAGTGTCTTAAACTGATTTTCTAAAGGCAACATTTACCATGATCTCAAATAGAAAGTTTTACCCTGTAGCACTGCAACAAAACTAAAACATTGTATTTTGGCTAAAGACTGAAGTCCTTAGCCTGAGATCTGTATTCTTTTAATTTCACTCTATATACTTAAAAATGTTCATTTTCCTAGGGGACCCGGGTCAAGTCTGTACAATAATTAGACCAGCAGTGTGACCTGGGGAAAGGGAAGGCCACACCTGGAGATGCCCAGGGATGGGAACTCTGTAACTAGGGATCAAACTCAGGGCCTTGCATGTCAGACAGGTGCTAAAAAACTTCTTTGGCCCCACATTCTCTTATTACAAAAGAAAATTAAGAAACATTACAGAAGTATTAGCACCAAATTGGAACTTCTTTTTAACAGGACACACACATTTAACCTCCCCACCACACACACACACACACACACACACACACACACACACACACGCACACACACACCTACCTATCCAACTGTCCTCTATAGGACTAAACATGCAACTAATATCTAAAACACTGTCAAAATTATCTCACTTTATCTTCGTCATTCTGACTCCAGGTGTTGGATACCACTAAAACCCTTGTCCCTAACTCCTGGGTCACATTAGGGACAGAGTTGGGGCAACTTCAACTTCAAACACAACCACCTAAAAGTTGCTGAACCTTTACAGTTCTCACTTTTCTCACTTGTGGGTGAGGAGGGCTACAAAAACATCATAATGAAATAAAAGTTAAATGTAGTTAACAATTTGAATGGAAATGAAAAGACTTTATCTACACAATGGAACTCTGTGCAGCAACTAATGAGACCGAGTTTACATAGGCCTCCTGAGAGGGTCAAGCAAGTAGGAAGTTGACGTTTGACAAATTTTAATTTGGTTAGTTTGAAAACTGGGCTATATGGGGCCAGAGCAATAGTACAGTGAGTAGCTCAACAGATTCAGGTTCAATCCCTGGAATCCCATATGGTCTGCCAAGCTTGCCAGAAGTGACTCCTGAGAACAGAGCCAGGAGTAACTGATGAGCACCACTGGGTGTGACCCAAAAACCTTAAATGAAGGAGGACGAGGAGGGAAAGAATGAGATAGAGAAGGAGAACGAGAAGGAGAACAAGGAAAGATGATGACAACTGGGCAATGGGTTCAATATCATCCTTGGAGGGAAGTTAACAGAGAAAAATCTCTATCAGTCTTTCCTCAAATGGGTGACACTGAAACACTGGAATGATACTGGGGGCTAGTCTTGGATGCAGTTGGGGAGCACTTCCTGTTCTTTTGTTTCAAGGAGGTGGATTTCCAGACAAGATAATGAGAGACTTCTTTTCTGAAAAGAGGGTAGTAAGCCAAAAATAAAAAAAAATTTGGAAGTCTTGGATCTAGAAGTTTAAGACAGAGATCTATTTGTTACATGTTATTCTGTCTTCATGCAAAATACCAACAAAGTCAAACCAAACCAGTATTATTCTTTGATTCTGGCCTTTAGCAAATTCAATCTTATTCACTCTGGCTAGGAGCTCAAATGACTATTATTTCAATCTTCTATTTCAAAAGAAAAATAGAAGGAACCCATGGACTCCAGTAGAACAATCACTCTGGAGGGAAAAGTCCTGTCTCTCTTGGCTCTGATTCAGGGAAAATGTCTTCTTTTCAACATCCCTGAAGTGCAAACCTAATGGTACATGCTACTATATGTTTGCTATGAGTAGTCACTGTTTTCTTAGGGAAGCTGAACAATCACAAAGGAGGATGTACATCACCTTACTTCCAAAACAGAGAGGAAACAATAAATCAAAAATAGGGGTTCAGCTTATGCATTTTCAGACTCAAACACCAGTGACTTCTCTGGTGCCTTAAACACATCAAGAGGCACTGACATGGGGAGTTACACATGCTAGCATTCTAGATGCCTAAATTAAAGCACTTTACTGAAGATTTTGTATGAACAATACTGCTTGTCAACATGAGGCATCCATAAAAGACCCTGGATAGCTCAACAGACCTTTTCTCCTAAGAGAATGTGCATATTTAAAAGTACCTAAAAGAATATTTAAAAAGTCCACCTGCTCTTTCTGCTTCTATTTCTTCAAACCTACATTCCATAGGAAAGGAGATTTAATAGATTTTCTAGAAGGAGAAAACCAATGAACAAAAGCATTACAGGAATGGGGAAGAAGAGCTAGAGACAAAAAAAGCACAGTGCTGGTTGATCATGGATTATCACTGGGAGCAGTATCTCCTGACAAACAAAATAACTGGCACATTAGTATTCACTGAGCACTTATTATTATTATTATTATTATCATTGCCAGGAAATGGCAAAATACTTATAATTGGTATTTTTATTCCTGGTCAAGAGTAATGGTCTTCTGAATTATTCCCATCAGTTGGCACTTCCTAAACCATGTTTTTCTTACATGTTTTTTAAATATACATTTCATGTATTTTTTTAACATACTCCTTTCTTTTTACTATACATATGGCAGTTACTACATTAAGCTGAGGGGCGAATGGGTAAGATGCAGGCCGTACCCTGAGAAAGCAGAGCTGGTGGTAGACTAAAGTAATCACAATAGGGGACAGTAAGTGATATGAAGGAGAATCTAGAGAAGGGTCTAGAGCCACATCAAAGGGACCTGTCAGGTGACTCGAAGGTAAGTGAGAGGGAAATAAGCCAAAAGGGGGGATATGCAATAGAATAACATGAAAGAGTTGAACAACATGATCATACAGACACAAGAAGGGCTCAAATAATTCTGTAATTCCTGCCAGAAGAAGAGATTAGTAAAAGAAAGAGATGGGACTAGAGTAATAGTACAACAGTTAAGGCACTTGCCTTGCACATGGTTGATCCAGGCTTTATCCCTGGTACCACATATTGCCCTCCAAACCGACCAAGTGTGACCTGTCTCCTGTACAGAAACAGGAAATAGCCCTCAGCACTGCTGGGTGTAATGAAAACACAAAAAGAGAAGAGGAAGGGAGGGAGGGAGGGAGGGAGAGAGAAAGAGAGAAAGAGAGAGAGAGAGAGAGAGAGGAATATATAGATGTCTAGAAATGCTAGAGATTAAATACCTAGATAATCCTTAAAGACAGGGCAAGTTGATCCTCTTGAGAAATAACATTTTGAATAACTGTCTTAATCTGAAGCTCTCCAAATCACCCATCCTTAACAATAAAGGTTAGAAATAGTCTCTTATTTTCCTATCTTGGGTTGTAACATAGAATACTCTTAACCATGCATGAAATTTCACCAAGTGTATGTGGGTATGTGTGTGCTTGTGTGTGTATGTGTGAGAGAAGAGAAGTACTTTACTCCAGCTGTAACTCTATGATGTTTGCACTTAGAAAACCCTTTCTGGTTCCACCTTGTATAAGGGAATATCATGTAATGATAGCACAGAAATTATATTAAGTAAATCACACCTAAGTCACTTGAGATAAATAAGAACTTGGCATGTATTCCATTGTAATTATGAGTTAGAAATGTGATCTGGATATCAGAGATGGAAAACTTTTTATTTGACTTTCATGATCTTCATGTCTAGATTTGCTTTCTACAACGGTTACTTCAAATGAAGAGAGATATGTCTGAATTTTTTTTAAATCATACCTGGGGGTGCTCAGGGCTTATTTCTGGCTCTGTGCTCAGGAGAACTCCTGGGAGTGCTTAGGTGACAATATGCAGTGCCAGGGATAGAGCCCTGGTTGATTATGTAAGGGCGAGCTCCTTACCCACTGTGCTATCTCTCCAGCTCAAAACATGCTTTGAGTATCAGGTCAAGTGATCACCCAAGTTGAGGAGTGTTCAACAGAAACTATTCAAATTTCACTAGAAGTCTTTCATGGAGGCTAACTATCTTTGTCATTAGAAGTTTGAACAAGCTGCTTTTTAAGAACGTCGACGTAAAATCTGGGGTAAATGTGGATCCTACTACTGTTGAGTCATTGGCAAGCAAATTACACCCAATAATAAAGGTAGCGACACAAAAGGGAGGTGCTGGAACAAGAATTAGATTCTAGTTCTAGCTCTGTCACTGAATGAATTATGCCACTGATCATGGGCAATTCCTTCTTCCATATCTTCATTGTCCTAATCTATAAAACAGGAATGGTATCCAATGCCTGACTAAATCACAGAATGAGATACAAATCAACTACTGTGCGAGGAGTAGAGTTCTTGGCAAATTTAAGGCACTTAACATTTTTGTGCATACAAAACAAATCAATATTTAGGTCCACAAATGTACTTTATGTGAACTGTCTCATTTAATACAGGCAACGATCCTATGAAGAATGCATTATTATTATCCCCACTTCAGAGGCAATAAACAGTACACAGCATGGAGATTATGTGGTTTGCCAAAAACTAGGCAGTTGGTAAGTGGCTGAAGCAGAAAACCTGGGACTTGATAGCCACAAAGAAGTTTCAACTCCTCTGTACAGAGACTAATGTGAGTAGGCAACTTCCGAGTGTCCACAGTTCTCCATCTAGGACTGAAAAAATCATAACTGCCATCACAAAAGAAAGATAAAGGTACTGCAGCATGTCCCTCCTCCCTGACTTTCTTGATCCCAAACCTAAGCTATTCTGACTGCCTTTAAGTCAGAATTGTAGCACTGTAGCACTGTCCTTTCGTTGCTCGAGCGGGCCCAGTAACATCTCCATTTGAGACTTGTTGTTACTGTGTTTGGCATATCGAATACGTCATGGGTAGCTTGCCTAGCTTGCCAGGCTTTGCCGTGAGGGCAAGATACTCTCGGTAGCTTGCCTGGCTCTCGAGAGGGGCAGAGGAATCGAACCTGGCTTGGCCAGGCCAGCAGCGTACAAGGCAAACGCCCTACCGCTGTGCTATCGCTCCAGCACAAGTCAGAATAACAAGGTAAATTAGAAAAATCAAGTTTCTTGAATAGAAAAGTCAAGTAACAATGAGAACCTAAATATTAACCACTCTTCTTTTATGTGGGGAAGGGAGCTTTGACACAAACAAACTCAGGAAAAAACTTGTACTGACTGAAAACAGGAAAGTGAAGTTCTCAAGTTATCACAGATTCATTTCAAACATTCAGCACTCAAAGAATAATGATAAGAATTTCTAACACTAAACTCATGCTTATCAAAATTCAGCTTTTGAGGATTACCCTGAGGCACTTATATTCAAAAGGAAATTCCAGAAACCAATAATCCCATATTCTAGTTCTGCAGGCTGTATAAGATAAAAGGGGATTAGTTCTTATAGACTTTCTCCATTCTAATAAGAAATACTTTTTCTTTCCTTGAATTAATTGTAGTAACTGCTTGTATCAAATGGAATGAAGTAATTCTGAAGATACCAACCAGATAACTTCAAAAGTAACCTAATAAAAAGAATTATTTTGGTGAACGACAATTAAAAATAAAGTTTCCAAAATTAGGTAACTTTACAAATCCAGTCCTAATTTCTGGCTGCTTTCTGTTGTTAGTTTCTTTTAAAAAAAAAATTAAGAGTGACTGCTAGTGAGTATATCATTTCTTTTGTGGATAACAGGAAAATTCTAAAACGACAAAACTGCAAGGATTACAAACTTCTAAGAATAATAAAAATGATGAATTGTATATTTTTTATTTTTTTAAATTTTTTGGCTTCTCGGGTTATACCCAGCAATGCACATGGGGTTAATCCTGGGCCTGCCCTCAGAAATTACTCCTGGTGGTGCTAGGGGATTATATAGTATGCTGGGGATTGAACCCAGGTTGGCCATGTGCAAGGCAAATGCTCTACTCGCTGTCTTATCACTCAGCCCCAAATTGGACATTTTACAGGGGCAAATTTTGGGGACTGCAGAGATAATACAGAACATAAGGCACTTGCCTTACATGCAGCTGACCTGGAACAAGTCCCTTGCATAACCTCAGGCACCCAGGTCACTCTGAGCACAGAGCCAGGACTAGCCTTGTGCAGGGCTGAATGTGGCCCAACTCTTCACTCCTGAAAATAAATTCCATGGCATGTGCCTAATAATTCAAGTTATTAAAAGCAGTATTGCACTACAGAAATGCAAAGATAAATAAAAAATAGCCTCATTCCTCTGAAATGTAACACCTCAATAGAGTTGATACACTTTCATAAATAATATGTGCAGAGTATAAATCATTCTTTAATAATTTTGTAGCTGCTTTCATTAGCCCGCCCAATAAGTGAGCAAGGAGCAAGTGTGGGATCAGAAATTACTATTTGTTATTTCTCTCAAAATTTCATGATTCAGGAGTTCTCCCAGAATTGCAGAACAGAAAAAACTGTTAAAGAATCAAAAATCTGAATTGATTATCTCAATTACCAGCTCTGATACTTACAAACTTTGTTACAACAGACAAATTATACATTTTTGGGCCAGAGTTTCCTCATTTCTGTAATTGGAATTTTAATATTATCTGCCAAGTAAAGTTGCCTATGTATTACATGTAAAAATATAAGCAAATGCTTAGACTGGTATGTATTCAATAAAAAATCATTCAGGGGCAATATGGATAATACAGCAGGTAAGGCATTATTAGCCTTGCACAAAAGCTAAACTGGGTTCAATGACTGGCACCACATGTGGTCCCCAGGTCTGCCTAGGAGTTTCCCCTGAGCACAGAGCCAGGAGTAAGCCCCAAGCACCACCTGATGTAGACCAAAAAAATAAAAACAAGGAAAAGAAAAAAAGCGGAGATGGCACATTAACTATATACCAAATAAAGAAACATTACTACATCACTTATGTCTCTTTGCCAAAGCACAAAAGAATATGAACTTTATAGAATAAAAGAATACATACTGGAAGCAGTAAGGTATCTAGCTGGTTTAGGTCAGAGGGTTACTGAGTGAAGGGCATAAAAATACCCTTTCTTTCTATGATTCATCTTGAAAAGATTTCAATGGCACCAAAAAAGTCTTAACATTCAAAAGCATCTATAAGCAAAGACTAAAAAAGCATGAGCATTTGAACATCACTGGGTTCCCAGGCAACTGAATTGACTCTGGAGAGTGGGCTTTGTTCATAAACCACTTATGCTTTCCCCTACAAATGAAGGCATCAGTTGATTCCCAGAAAACTGAATTACCACCTTGACTTTCTGCTACCCTTGGACCATCCATTATGTTATCTAATGCTTGCCAATTATCTCTATTACTATAAGTCATAATCCAAATATCTATCTATCTATCTATATATATATATATATATAGAGAGAGAGAGAGAGAGAGAATTGGACCAACTACAAAATGATCCTGAACCCAGCTGATTAACTGTTATTGCCCTCATTCCAATTAGCTCATTTCTCAATGAGTAATTATATTCTCACATTATGTAGTATTTCTCTCAACACAATTTTGATTCACTTTATGTTTCAGGCTACACTTTCTAGTTAGAAGAGCTGTACAAATTATTATCTTTTACATTGTTAAGCCAAATTAGGTCGCTTTTTAGAGGTGACATTTTAAAAACACTAATGCTTCTAAACATTTGCTCAGAAAATGTAGTGATGAATAGAAAAAGTATTATTTTGATAATGCTTCGTACCCACATTCACTTTCAAAACTATGATTTTATTAGAATATTATATAAAGGGCTCATGAGATAGCTCAAAGAATTTGAGCACATGCTTTCATGTGGGAGCCCCTGGATGTGGGCCCTGGTACTGTTCAGTTCCCTGAGCACTGCAGGAAATAGCTCCCGGCATCCTGTCAAGTTTAGGAGTGGCTCCTGAGCACTATCAGGGATGGTCTAAAGTCAGAACAACAACAAACCTAAATTACAATAATGTGTGAGGCATCAAATACAGTATTAGAAAACAAGCAAATAGCTTTTAAGATGCAAAGTCAAAATTATGTTACTGGGAATGACTGTTACATTAAAACAAAACCCTATGCTTTCTAACAGAAACCAGCCCTTTTAAACAAGGTGACATTAGGTGAAAGTACAGACTTCTAAGAAGGCCTGATCATTTTAAGTCTACAGGACTCTCATTAAACTAAAAATATAAATTATGCCCCTGTCATCTATACAAACTGGACCTAATGTCAGCCCAGAGCAAAAAAAATTAAACCGAGGGTCAAATAATTGTATTTTGCCCCACTTATTCATTAAAAAGTAATATCATCATACATGGGACATATGAGCAATCTATACTGAAAAAAAATCAGTGGCTTGATTTGTTTTTATTTTACCTATCCTAATGAAACGTCAGCTCACACAGTGCTTCCTGGTTCTCATGCTTGGGTTTCATCTAATTCGTCATCCTTGTCAACAACACCTGCTGATCAAGGGCAAAGGGAGGGTACAGGCAATCTTTATTTCCTCGACCTGGCAGCAGACTATGACTGCCATTAGCTTCCTGTCAGCAGGTGAAGACCTGGTGATGTGATAGATTACCCTGGAGCGAGCTCCTATAGGGAATTTTCACCAGGTACCTGCCTCTTACCCTTTGTACCCAACAGTTACATTCTTATCTTCTCAAAGATCCACATTTAGCACCGAGGAAAACAGAGTCAAGGTCTTTAATAAACCCAGAAGCTACAGGCATGGCCTTCTACGGGTATGTCTTTTCAAAACAAAACCAAAATTAGTAGTAATGATACAATAAAGGATATTTAAATAGACCAGCCAAAAGAATATTTAAATGAAATATTAACATGTAATACATATTACATATGAAGAGAAGTAAGATAGTAGAGCTATTAAACACTGTAAAAGCTAGCAATTTTTTAAAAAGATGTATAAGAAATATTTTGTTTTGCATAGGAAGACAGGAGATGACATTTCAGAGAAAAATGGTTTTCTAAACTTAAATTGATTAATGTAGTTTGTGGGGGTTGGAGCAATACTATAGGGGATAGGGTGCTTGCCCTGCATGTGGCTGACCTGGGTTTGATCCCTGGCACCCCATTTGGTCCCCCCTTCCTTCCAGGAGTGATTCCTGAGTGCAGAGCCAGGAATAAGCCCTAAACACCATGGGGTGTGGCCACAAAACCATACAAAATAAAATGTTATTTGCATCAAAATAACTGAGCTGGCTGGAGAGACAGTACGAAGGTTAAGGTTCTTGCCTTGCACAGTTCCTGGGACCCAAAACTCTTCCAGGAGTGACCCCTTGGTAGAGTCATGAGTAAGCCCTGAGTACAACAGGGTGAGCCCCCCAACTCTCAATACAAAAGAAAATAACAATGAAAATAGTAAAATCTGTAAAATACTGTCTAATCAAATTTCGACTAGAAATCACCAACTTTAAAATTAGTGATTTTAAGTTATTTTGTTTTCAATGTACACAGAAAGTGAAAATTTAGAACCCACAGAAGAGCACAAAAAAGACAAACATCCAGAAATGAACAGTATCAAACATTAAATGTAAAGCCCCCAGATTCAGGAATACTGGCATCAGAATTATCACCACAGGCTTACACCCCACAGTCAACAGCCTTGGGAGAGTGCTTCACCAGGAGAAAGCACTGCGATTTTTCACAACTTCAGCACACCTGTCACTCACGACTTTTAGGTTATAAAATGGGAGTTAGAAAGCGTCGCAAAGTTTAGTGAAGAAAACAGTACTGATGTGCAATTCAGAAATCTTGGGGCTGAGAGAACATATTACTGACCTAAGGCTTTCACACAGCTGAAGAGAGAGCTAAACCAGAATTAACACCCAAGACTTACTGGCTGAAGTCCCAGCTCTCAAGTTCCATAGCACACTGGCTTCTAACTCCTGCTGTCAGTAAATCTGCTCTTCCTTTGTGAATATTCCAGGAAGAATCCTGCCTCAAAGAGTTTGCACTGGCTCATATTTTGTTCATCACACATTTGGCCAGGTGGTCACTCACCAGCAACTTTACAACAGCCTTCAAATATCCGCTCACATAACTGAAATGATAAACTGTGTCCACCCCCCATAATCTTATGTTAATATCTACTGCACAATGTGATGCAATTTGAAGTTTAAGCTTTAGAAGGTAATGAGACTTAGATGAGATCATGAGTGGAGTGCACAGAACGAGATTAATGTCTTCATAAGAGACAAAGACTGTGTGTGTCCTTATGCAAGCCAGGAAATGACCCTCACCAGAACATCAAGCCCTGTGCTGGTTCTTACTCCTGCCTATCCACTCAGTCTATAAGACAATAAAATGTCTGTTGCTTAAATTGTATTTCTTCAACATTTTTACACCTGCAAATGAGGGAAATAGGAGAAATATTTCACAAACCATATAATAGCTAAGATAGAAGAAAAAAACAATATAGACAGAATTTTATTTACTAAATCCAATGTTACAGAGTTACAACTTTTAGCTAGTACGTGACATAATTGGTCCAGCACTGGTCCATGGACCAGCAGTTGGATAAAGGGAACATAAGGTACATTAGTAAGTTAAACAGGACTTTGTTATGGTATTGGAAACTGATAAAGTCATCTCCTTAATGAATTCCCTGATGGCTTATTTTATATTATAACCTTCTTCTTCCACCACCTCCACCCCTACACTACCTCTTCTATCTGCGGGGTACCAGCACAGGTAGAATGGGGATGTCTCCCCTGAATCTGAGCTCTAAAACACGGACCCTCCTTGAGCCCAGAGTTTTGAACAAATCCCATCTTCTTCATTTTGCTTCTCTTACTGAGAGTGCAACCTACTTGGTGATATGATTTTTCTTGGTATGACTTGAAGTTCCCCTTTTGCCTGACCTCCAACATCAATTCCTTACAATGTTATCAATTTCCTCTGCTAAGAAACAGCCTAACAGCACCCCTCCTACTCCGGCCACACACACACTGATATATCTATTTTTAGATTACAAACAACATTAAGGAAGTAACTTCTCACACAGAAAACCAGGTCCATGAAAATAGAGGGTTTTGTCTGTCTAAAAGTGGAGCACCTAAAATCATGTTTGGTGCAAGGAAAATGCTGAGTAAATATTAGTTGGATGAACAGTTAGTAGCTTAAAACTAAACAGAATCCACTGCTCAGGTGTCCACCAGAAGATCATCTTGTAGTGAGCCTTTTCTGAACTCACCTAAAGCACATTCTCCCTCTTTCTCCTCCACAGACCACTGCACATTTCTTCCAGAGCACTTACAGCAGTCTGTAATAACTTCAAGGAGCTGTGTCTTTACTTGTCATCTTTCTTTTTCTTTTTCTCTTTTTTTTTGGGGGGGGGGGCATACCAGCTGTTTTCAGGGCAAACTCCTGGCTCTCAGCTCAGGGATAACTCCTGCTGGTTTTGGGCAACCATATGGATTGCTGGAAATCCAACCCTGTCAGATGCGTGCAAGGCAAGTGCCCTACCCAATATACTATCTTTCCTGTCCTGTTTCTTCCATTGTGAGAATAACAGAAAAAGAACAAGGGATCTGTCTGTCCCACCACTTCCTCAATGACTAGCACAGATCACGCATGCAGGAATTGTACATTTACTGAAAGAGAGGTACAGTGGGTCTTATAACTCTACAAAGAAGAGCCTTTGAATGTTTCCAAAAGAGTAAAGGTTGGAGAAGATGAGAATTATCCGTGCTCTCAATAGAAACTGGAACTCAATGTGTCTAGAAATCCCAAACGGCGGTTGCTGAACTGACTTAAATTCCATAGTCTTGTAAGATATTAGTTTTGTCATAAATTAAAATCTTCATTAACACTGGTACCCTAAAAAACAATGCTTGTGGTTGAAATCAGATGTTAATGCATGTATTAAAATTCACTCAACCCTACTGATCTTCTTTGTATTAGAATTTGTTCAAGATATTAAGATAGGGTAAAATATAAGTGAATGGACCAGGCCTCTCCTCATGAAGTTTATATTCTAATGGATAAAGACACACAATAAATGGGTGGATAGTAACAATGCCATTCAGTGCTGAGTGGGAGAGTGCAGAATCTGGAACTGGGCAGTATTATTACAATTTACTGTGTTCCTCACTGAGATGGCAGTGCAGAGGTCTAAGAAAATGAGGAGGGTGTTTCACGCTCAGTAAGAAACACAAAATGCAAATGCCTAAAGCAGAACAAGCTTGGTGCCTGAATTTTAGCAAGAAGTGGAGTGAGTAGGTAGGAGTGAAAATCTGAGATCAGAGAGATGTTGGAGAGTAGGTAACAAAGAGAGACACAAGTCATCATAAGGACTTCAGTTCTGACTCTGAATAAGATGGCATTAGAGGTTTTCACCAGAGGAGTGTCAGGAGACTTTATGGACTTTGATTTAAAAGAGATGACTGTCACAAGGTTACAGAAAAAACTTCGTGATGTGCAGGTAAGTTAGAATGAACAATGGTGAAGCTATTGGAGGAAATGAAATGAAGAATTATATAGAAGACACAAATCTACCCGATTCTCTTCCCCTTGAATCTGGATCTACCTGACTTTCTCATGAACAAGAGAACTTGAAGAAAGTGACACTAAGTTATTTCCAAATCTATGTTGAAAAAATTAAGACTTTGATTTTTTTTTTCAACACTTGCTCTTGTAACAAAAGTGCAACATTAGCAGAAAACTGGAAATTCCTCTATGGTCTCAACTGACTGTCCAATTAACAACAAGCACAACTCTAGTCTCAGGAATAAGGATCTTAAAACTCGAGGATCCCTCAAGCTCCACTTAGACCACATAGCCTGGGCCAGACAGATAGTATGTGGGCAGTGGTCAATCCAGGTTTAATCCCAAGCACCCCCAAGCTCCCACCAAATGGAGCGCCCCTGCATGCAGAGTCTAGAGCAAACTGTGAGTGATGACCCCAAACAAAAACATTAACAAACAAACAAACCCAAAACCCAAGAAGAACAAGCACAAACCACCCAACCTAAGAACAGATTCATGAGCAAAACTAATGCTTGCCCTTTTTTTTTCTTTTTGGCTTTTTGTGTTACACCCAGCAATGCACAGGGGTTACTCCTGGCTTTGTACTCAGGAATTACTCTTGGTGATGCTCAGTGGACCATACGGGATGCTGGGAAAAAACCCGTGTCGATTGCTTGCAAGGCAAACGCTCTACCCACTGTGCTATTGCTCCAGCCCTTACCATTTATTTTTAAGTCATTAATTTTTGCAGTGGTTTGTGACATAGCAATAGAAAACCCAAACAGAATTCATAGGAGCTTGGGCTATTTATAAAGGAAAAGATAAAGAAAACTTCCTAAATACTCATTTGGGAAACATTATATATGGTTAAGAACTTGAGCTTTGGAGTCAGAAAACTTTCTGTTTGACTGTGGCTTATTTGTATTTTGGTTTTGTTGCCCTTTTTTTGGGGGGAAGGGGAAGTATGAGGCCAGCCTCCTCACCAGTACAAAGTATGTCTTTTACCACTGAGCAACATCCCATGAAAACTTTTAATTTGAATATAGCTATGAAACTTAACAGGAAATCCCGGCAAATTAAGTGATTCTTTCTGAACATCAGTTCCTCATCTATAAATGCAACTGATAACAGGGCCTGGACCTCTGAGATGGTGTTAGGTTACCTTGAGATATGTTATGTCTGACATATATGAGACTCTTTAATAAGAAAGTGAACAGAAAGGATTGATTTTTCACTTTATCACAAGTGACATTACACCACTGAACCTTCTATGGCATTATTGCCTGATCCCCACGATACCGAGAGCCCAGATGATGAATGAGTCCAAGGGGAGTCAAGAAGCACATGTCTTTCCAAGCCAGAACCATGTTGATCAAAATGCCCTATGTTTATCTGCCACATTGTCTGCCACAGTCCCCTGGTGGCTGGAAAAGCATGGTGGCAGTGGAAGGAGCTAACTAAAATAGACTCTAAATATAGTACCTTTACCTAATTTTTAAGATCATTCCATTTGTGGACAGCAACAGATACAGAATGATTGCACTTATTTGTGAGATATAAAGCAACATGGTAGGAAAATAATACCCACAGACAATAGACAGAAGGCCAGGCGGTCCTTTGTAGGAAGCTTGCCACAATGCGGGGAGGTTGATTAAGTCAGAGAAGGGACCACAAGCACAATGATGGTGGGAAAGTGATCGCTCTACACAAGATCTGAGTAAGGAGTAAAGTGATATGGATGATGCTTTTTCGGTAACAGTATTGCAAATTACAGTGCCTAAAAGGAGAAAAGAAAAAGAAAAGTGTCTGTCATAGAGGCAGGCTATGGGCAGGAGAGAAACTGGGGACACTGGCCGAAGGAAGTGGACACTGGCAGGTGCTCAAATTTTGTTCAACTGAAACTCAATCACCATGAACAACTTCATAACTTTAGACCTCATAGTAGCACTGTAGCACTGTCCGCCCGTTGTTCATCAATTTGCTCGAGCAGACCCAGTAACTTCTCCATTCTGAGACTTGTTACTGTGTTTGGCATATCGAATACGTCACGGGGAGCTTGCCAGGCTTTGCCGTGCGGGTGAGATACTCTCAGTAGCTTGCCGGGCTGAGAGGGGCGGAGGAATCGAACCCAGCTCGGCCAGGCTGGCAGCTTGCAAGGCAAACACCCTACTGCTGTGCTATTGCTCCAGACCTCATAGTAATTCAATAAATTGGAAATAAATAAATAAATTTTGTTTTAAAGTTCATCCCATTTACAGTCTCCTGAGCTGATATCCTAATAAGCTTTTTTTTTCATTGTCAAGTTGACTAAAGTCTTTGCCAAACTATTAGGACACCAACTTAGGAGTCTGTTAATCATAAATGAAGGAGCAAGGATTTATTATTCCATCAAAAATCCAGCTGCGGATATAACGGACTACAAACTCCATTATAAGAGCCGAGATGTGAGATGTAACATCTACCAGAGAGAATGGAAGACTTCAGACAGAAAGATCACTTTACCACTTTATTAATGTGGGTTTGATCACAGATCACTGCCTGAGATACGTACATCCCATTTCCACTTCATTACTGAGATTACATTGAATGGAGAGCTGATTTTAACAGTAAAAGTCTCTATGGCATTTATCCAGAAGCAATAAAATTCTGACCTAAGAGCTAGAGCAAAACAGAGAAACCTCCTGCCATCTATCTCTATATTAAGCAACTGGCCTTCAAGACGCATCACTGGAAAGATGCTGGCAACGAATGCTGCTTGCAAAATATCAATAATCTGTGATTTAGGAATAAGTACCACAGAAGTTTCAAACTGCTTAGAGTAAATATTTAAACATATAAGCTGATATGCCATTAGTTTGTGAAATATTGATTTTAGGAAATACTGACTTGAGGCCTATATTACTTACTGAGTAAATGCAAAGTACAATGAATATTCATGAACTATGAAAATTCACCCTTTTATTGTAAACATGCATACCTGATTTCTTGAGCTATTTCATTTCCTATTTGGTGGTGTTTCATTATGATAAATGTTACACTCCTTACCATATGGTAATGAGTAACTTAAGTCACCAGGACTCCGTGAAGAATTAAGTTTTCATTTTATTTTGCAGGGGATCTTCCCACAGTGTTTGGAGACACCTGGCCTGGGGTGAGGCCTGATGACTGATTCTTCAGGCCCAATAAAGCTCAGATGCAGTGATGCTGGAGGAAACCGGCCACACTGGCAGTGTCTGGGCACACTGGGATATACCCAGCAGCGTCAGAGGATGATGTGATGTTGGATACAGAACCTGAATAGCAGGCATGTGCTTCTCCATTTGAGCTCTCTCTGGCCCATCACTTGCATTTTTGTAGAAAGACTTGGTATCAATAAAAGTCCCCCCCGCCGACATTAGAGCCTGGTATGAAAATGAAATCATGTAATATATAATGGGAAATAGTATGGTTTCTAGATTCAAGAACACAAGAAAATAGTCATCTGCTTATATCATTAACTTGTTAGAAGTACTCCAATGGAGACCTAGACAAATAGTACAGCATGAAGGGCAACTGCCTTGCATATGGCTGACATGGGTGACATCCCCTGAACCCCTTGTGGTCTCCCAGGTCCTGCCTGAGTGCCCAGCCAGGAATAAGCTAACCCTGGGCACTGTCGAATGTTCCCCCTCATCCTTGGCACACCCCCCCAACACACACACACAAAAGTCCTCTAATGGCTGCCAAATGTTTAAAGATAAAACCCAAGTTCTGTAGAACTCTTGAAATTTCTGTAAGAATATTCTCTGATTTTCTTCCCTGATAATACCTGTCAGCATCTGGGTCCTCAATTCTAGCACTGCCAATTTTTGGCAATCCACTCCCAAGTAAATGCCCCCAAGAGTAGAGATGTCTTGGCCAATTTAGCTGAATGTGGCATATACCAATGGAGTCTATTATTTGAGAGTAACAGCTGGCATTCCTCGAGCAAAAAACACTTTGGCCAACAATTCCCACTGGACTCCATATGTTCCTTTGGACGTGGGCTCAACTCAGCACACTTCTTCCAGGAACCGTTTTCTGACACAGAAAGACCAGCTGGGCATCATTACCCCAAGTTCTCAAAGTTCTCCATCTCTATACCCCAGGACACTCCACTCTCTACTGAAATACTGCTGACTTTTTAATTCACCCAGCACAGAAAAATACCTGTTCTTGGAGGTCTAAATACAAGGCCTGGACACATCTCACATTTCTGAAAGTCTATCACTACCAGCAGTCAAACAAACTGTATGAGACACTGAGAACGTATGACAGTCCGTAACATTGACAGACTGCTATTTAACCAATGAACAATGCATAAACACTACTTTTTTTTTTTCACAAGAAAGAAAACTTTACTCCAGATGTCGGAGACGTTAATAAAACAATGCTCTATGTATACTAGTGTGAAGGTCCAAAAGAGAGGGGTTAGAGTGCAATCACTATAATAACCATGTAATGTGGAAGAAATAGTGAAGTCAGAAAACAAGACAAGAAAGGAAAAGAAAGGTCAACAGTGAGAAAAGTATTGTTGAGTGCTACAGCTTCTCCATGAATATGAGCTCAGGTTCTGGCATGATCAGGTGAGAAGCAACTGCTCATGGTCTCTGTTCTCAAACTGAGCATATGTCCCACAGAAGGACAGACACACAGACATGGCCCAAATTAAAAGAATTTCAAGGAAAATCTCAAACTCGTACAGTGTACATTGGGCTTGAAAATGGACTTACTTAGGGGGCTGGAGCAACAGCATAGACGGTAAGGCATTTGCCTTACACGCAGCTGACCCGGGTTCAATTCCCAGCATCCCATATAGTCCCCTGAGCACCACCAGAAGTAATTTCTGAGTGCAGAGCCAGGAGTAACCCCTGTGCATCACCAGGTGGGTGTGACGCAAAAAAAGTTTAAAAAATGAAATAAAAAAAAATGGATTTACTTCTAAGTTAGAACTCAAATGTCTAAGCATTTTCCTGTGAGGAAAATTTCCACACAGCAAGAACGGGAAATAGTGGCTAGAACTAAAATACTTACATGAATTAGCCACCAGGGATAAAAATACCACTTCCACGTTTTGTGTCATACAAGAGAATAAAAAAAAAGTCAAAAAGCCAAAGTGGGGAGAAAGGTTAAAGGAGGAGCAGCTCTGACCACGCATGTAGAGGCCCAAATTCAATCCTGGGCACTTGTGGTCCTCTGAACACTATCAGGGTAACCCTGAAGTGCAGGCAGCAGAGTTGCTGGGCCCAAGTAGTGAATACAGGCCAGCAAATTGGACCTAGGGTCACCAATGGGAGCAGCTCCCAAGTCTCCCAAACATTGTTTGGGTGAATGGGTGAACCCAAAAGGCAAAATTTTGAAAATTTAAGGACTAGGAAATATTACTACAGATGAATCAGTATGTTCTCTTTTTTTTTCTAACACCAACAGAAATCCAAATTTAAAGTTCATATAAAACAAGCTTGAAGTTACTGCTCTGTCCTTCATAAAGCAAATGGTCAGTGAAAATCAGAGAGATTGAGGGAGAAAGGGAGAGAGGAAGGAAGGGAGCAAGGGAGGGAGGGAGGCAGGGAGAGAGTGAGGGAGGGAGGGAGGAAGGAAGGAAGGAAGGAAGGAAGGAAGGGAGGGAGGGAGGGAGGGAGGGCGGGCGGGCAAGGAGAGAAGGAAGAAAAAGGAGAGAATGAGAGAAAGTGACAAAGAAAGAAGGAAAGGGGGAAGAAGGTGGAACAGTTGAATTAGCCTTCTGAGTTTATTTTGTTATTCTCTGCAACATTTTGTCACTGTAGTTGCAGTCTATACTCTCAAACCACAACAAAGCTTGGTGTACAATGGAAATAGAAAATATTCATAAAAGGACTTATATCTTACGCTTTAGAAAAAGTGCCTCACATCAGGCAGAAGCACTCATTTACAGTCAGCAGTTACAAAAATTGTTCCCAGACTTCTAGGAGACACCAAACTGGAAGTTTCTCTTGCACATTGCCCTGCCATTACACAGGGCAGGGCTTAATCGGCTTAGCCCTGAGTTCTTCACTACTACTTTTGTTTGAATAAAACTGATATGCATGTAGCTATCTTTTGTTGAATTTTCAAAACAAACACCAAGGAATTTCAGAGTATCATTCAATTCCACCCTTGGCCAATGGGACCAGGCAGAATAGGGACAGAAAAACAGAGAAAAGTCAGCCACTCCACAGTGTCAACACATCCTCGTGTGTGAGTGTGAGAACCAGTGAGCAGTGGGGCTGGAGCGAAAGCACAGCTGGTAGGGCGTTTGCCTTGCATGCGGCCAACCCGGGTTCGATTCCCAGCATCCCATATGGTCCCCCGAGCACCACCAGGAGTAAGTACTGAGTGTATGTGCTAGGAGTTAAATCCTGTACAACGCCGGGTGTGACCTCCCCCTCCACCCCCCAAAAAAGAAAACAGAGAACAAGTGAGCAGCGTCTGTCACCCTTACTGTGGAAACAGAAGAAGTGAACAATAGCTCTCACCTGGTGAATATTTGATGATCAGGCCAGCAGAACGCCTTATGGTCACTTACATTCTAACGCTCAGTTCCACTGGGCTGTCTCCTGGGCTGTCTCCAAGGTCAGAGTTCAGCCACAAGATTTTGGTTCTGAGCCAGAAGAAGCCAGAAAACTGGCAAAGCTCCCAGCCCAGCCCATTAATAAGCTGCAAACTGTGCCCTTCAGATCAAGCACTCAAGACCACAGGCCTTTAACGTGCAGTCTCACGGAAGCCTTCCAGAAACAATTACCTTACAGCAAAGGTTCATTTGTGTTCATTGCTAGAATCCGTTCCCTCCCCAAACCCTCAGTCATAACCTGGAACGCCTACTTGGAGCGAAACATTCTTGTCTCCTCAGAGTGAATTTGTGGAAGCTTTCTCAATCAGCAAGTTCCCCCGGAGTGATCATTGCTCTGTCCTGAACTCAAAGCCGTGGCATGTGCAGAAAGCCTTCCAGGGAATGTGTCCTGAACAGGATACCTTCCTCAAACATGCAGTTCCAGCCGGTATCTTCACAAACCCTGTGAACTCTCAGTAAGGTTCCCTCCCCTCCACTTCTCTCTGAGTACTTATAATCAAGCACTCAGCTACTATGATGAGGTAATCTGCAGAGAAATAATTGCCTAACCTTTAGAATGCTTTTAGAATCTACAGAACTGAGATAAAATATGATACCCAAAGGGCATTTCCTCTAACAATGTAAGAAATGTAAACCCCAAAGTTTGGAAGGTTTAATTTTTCTTAGTCCTCTCAAGCAGCCTTCAGTAAATAAAATAAAGCAGCATCATCTTTATTTTTTTAACTTTTTTACTGAGTCACTGTGAGATAGACCATTACAAAGCTGTTATGATTGGATTTCAATCATACAATATTTCATACAATATGTATATCATCTAGAATAAGCCTCTGGGTCGTACTGAGATTACTGTCTTCTGAGATTACTACCATAAAATATTCCAGTCACAGAGAAAAAGAACCTGAGTTGTAAAATGTCTGAAAAAGCAAAAGGAGAACAACTTTCTTGTCATTAATATAGCAGAATGTGCTTAATTCATAACATCATCCAGTTCAATGACAATCTAGTCTTCATTTTGGAGCTATTTATTCAGTACCTATTATGTTTAATCACCAGGCTCGGTGGAGCAGAAGTAAACAGTCTCCTGTCTTCACCATGCTCATATTTGAATCTATACACTTCCCCGAGAAACTCAGTGACTTTACAGAATCATAGATGGAATACTGGGGCAGGGGAAGAGAGGAGGGGGCAAGTGGGGAGAGGGGCCATTTAAAAAAAAACATATATAACAAGGGTGCCATAATCTCTGCAGAAGAAACAAATACAATATTTTGCTACTGATACATATTTGAGAGGCTGTGGTATGAGAGCCATAAGGTAAGCAAAGGTGAGAATGGAAGGGACGGAATTAAGGGCTTCACACATACACAGCAAGTGTTCTTGGAGGTCACTAAGCGGCATCCCAGTCTTATAGTAGCACTGTAGCACTGTCGCAATGTCGCAATGTCGCACTGTCGCACTGTCCTGAAATTGTTCATTGATGTGCTTGAGTGGGCACCAGTAACGTCTCCATTGTGAGACTTGTTACTGATTTTGGAATATCGAATACAACACGGGGAGCTTGCCAGGCTCTGCCGTGCGGGTGGGATACTCTCGGTAGCTTGCCGGGCTCTCGGAAAGGAACGGAGGAATCGAACCTGGGTCGGCCGCGTGCAAGGCAAACACCCTACCCCCTGTGCTATCGCTCCAGCCCTATAGTGTGTTTTCAAAATTTTATGATTTGGGGGCCACACTCAGCAGTGTTCAGAGCTTACTCTCTGCTCAGTGCTCAGGGATCACTCCCCATAATGCTGAGGGGATCCTATGAGGTGCGAGGGCATGAACGAGGATCAGCCACTTGCAAGGCAACCTCAACCCCTGTACTAGCTCTCCAGCCCCTATAATTTATTTTAAAAAGACAAACTAATCTTGGGCTCAGGAGGTGCATCAACAGGCGGGAGCTCGTGCTCCCCACGTGATTCTCAACACCACACGCCCCCCTGCCTCAAGCTCTTCTGGGAAAGCTTTTAACCCCCTCCCCCCGCACCATAAGGCTACCCTGGATGTAGCCCTCCCACCTGCCCCCTAAAAAACCCATTTCACATTATTCATTTTCCCCTTAATTCACACTATCCATTTGTATCATCAGATCATATTATCTTGTTAAACCTGCAGGTTGGTAATATCTATTATGTTTTTCTGCTCCAATGACAGGCTGAGATATTCCATTTCTTTTCACTTTTTTCCCTGCCATTCTTAATGTGCAGTTCACTGTGAAGGTGGTGTTGACATCATTGTTCCATATTTGCCAAAAACGCTGCTCAAATTAAGGTAACTTGGGCAGTTACTGCCTGTAAAACAAATGGGGCATCACTGAAACGGCTACTTCTAGCTTGTATATCATTTGCAACTTCACAAAGTCAGGAAGATGTGTCCCAGGAGCACACATCTAGTAAGAGCTCCAGCTCTTACTAGCAACGTATGTTATGCAGTAATTATGCTACCAAGCTGTCCAGAATTCCATGTATGCATGCAAATTAGTTCATATGTGCTCCAGCTGCTATTATGACAGAATTAAAACAAGAATTTGATAATGAAACCATTCTCTTTATGGAAACACAGTTAAATTGCCCTAATAACACATTACATCTACCTGCAACTGCTTATCAACCAAAGAGCTGAATTCCTTTCTTACATGCCCAGACCTGCGTTTGACCTACCTTCTCATCAGTTTAAATAAATATAGGAAAAACCAAAAGGGGGATTTCTAGGCAACCTTTTGTAGACTCAACTCTTTTTAATACTGTGATGAGAGTGCTCCCTCAACTGACAATATGGGTAATTGGGCAATTAAATATTCCCACAATCCTCTAACAGCTAAAACATTAAACAGACATCAAATTCACATCTGTTCTTTCCTACCTCTGCCATCAATCATTAAGTCCTGGGATTCTCAAAGGCCCCCAGTAGGACAGAGGGGAAAAGGGAAAATAAGAATATTGAGTCCTTACCTCTAGGTCTCAAACACATGCAGAAAGTCAAGAATGCTGCTTACGATCACTTAGAAAGGTCATTCTCTTTCAGGAAAGTTAATCATCTCACACTTTTCTTTCTTCCTGTGGTGATTTTTTTTTAAAGATTTCTCAAGCAGATATTCAAAATCATGGCTTTTCCGGCAGAAACTGAGAGGAAAGTAACCATTCCTGGCTACACCAGAAGTCAGTCCCCCTTTCCTCTTTCTTTGGGCCACATGTGAAGGTGCTCAGGGTTCTGCTTAGGGGCCAAAGTGGGGCTCGCTCATAAAAAGCAGGCACGGTACTTCAGCCCTCTGAGTTACCTCCCAGCCCCTTATCAAGGGCATCAAATCATGGCTGAGTTGGGGGTGTTATCATCAAGACACTGGGAACTCTCATGTCTAGATACCTGCAATACTTGTTTTCAAAGTTTAATCACATTTCAGAGAGAATCTAAGTATCCAGTGGCAATTTTACCAAAAAGGAAAGAAAAGTGATCTCTATATAAGGTAAGGTTCCTTTTATAGACTGCCCTTATTTGGTTCAACGAAAGAAAAGGAGGATCTTAAGAAGACCCATAAATCCAATTCCTCCTTGCCCCACTCCTATCATTTACATAGGAAGAAGAACTGGGATACCTTGGGAAAGGTTGCAATTGTCAGGGATCCCTGGCCTGCTGGACTTGGACACACAGCACCGCAGGGCCAGGGGCAGGACCTGTGGTGTATCCAAGCACCCCTCCCTATGAAGAACCACCTGCACCTCAATTTCAAGATCTGTAACATGGAGAAACTGCCTGGAGAGATGGCACACACCTGAGGTATCTACTTGGCCTGCATCTGACCTTGGTTGGATCTCCAGCACCACAGCACCCTACAGTCCCTCAACCCAGAACCAGCAATAGCACCTGAGGACTTCCAGGGATGGCCCCAACCTCACACCTTCCCAGGGAAACATGGGACATTTACAATGCTGTGTGACCATACTCATGACCTAGTTCCAAAACATTTTCATCGCCCCAGATGGAAACTTCGTGCCTGTTAAGCAGCATTCCCTAGTGCCCTCTCCCTTTATATCCTGAGAGTGATAGCCAATCTACTTACTCTGGATATTTCCTGTATTTCCTATAGACAGAACTATGCAATCGCGGCCTTTGGGATGCGTCCTTTTACTTAGTCCCCTTTGAGGGGATGAGAGGGGGTTTGGTTTTGAGGTCATGGATGGCAGTACTCAGAGATCACTCCTGGTGGTATCTGGGGAAACACCAAGTGCCAGGGATTGAAACAGAGTTGGTTGTATGTAAGACAAGGGCTTAAATCCCTGTACTGTCTCTCTAGTTCAGTATCCTGCTGTCTCTTTTTCCCTCCCTCTCAATTTCCAGAAACTGAACCCAGGAACTCAAAAAAGTAAGGCAGGTGCAAACTATTTTCCTATACTCCAGCCTAAGCACACTGTTTTCAAGATTCTTTCCAAACCTTATTTGGAGTCATCTATATACTAAGGTAAAGGTAAAGGTAAAGGCCCTCCCGTTGATCGTCGATTTGCTCGAGCGGGCCCAGTAACGTCTCCATTGGAGACTTTGTTGTTACTGTGTCTGGCATATCGAATACTCTCCGTAGCTTGCCGGGCTCTCCGAGAGGGGTGGAGGAATCAAACTCGGGTCGGCCATGTTGGCTGCATGCAAGGCGAACGCCCTACCCGCTGTGCTATCGCTCCACCCATCTATATACTAATGAATCTCAAATTTTAGCTAGATAGAGTAGCAGTTGGGTTGGCGCAATAGCACAGCAAGTAGGGCATTTGCCTTGTACGCAGCCGACCCGGGTTCGATTCCTCCGCCCCTCTCAGAGAGCCTGGCAAGCTACTGAGAGTATCTTGCCCGTACAGCAAAGCCTGGCAAGCTACCTGTGACGTATTCAATATGCCAAACACAGTAAAAACAAGTCTCACAATTTGCTGTGAGAAAGTTACTGGTGCCCGCTCGAGCACATCAGTGAACAAGGGAGGACAGTGACAGTGACAAAGACAGAGTAGTAGTTTGAACTACAGAACTTGCTTGTTGTGTAGCTGACTGTGTGAAATAACCTCATTAATTAATTAATTAATTAATGTAGTCCATGCGGGTAGGGCATTTGCCTTGCACTTGGCTGACCTGGGCTTGATTCCCAGCATCCCATATGGTCCCCCATGCACTGAAGAAAGATGGGAGGCAGGTACATAGGACCATCGTGCTGTGTCTGTGATTTGATTATTTTTAAATTATTTCAAAATTAAAATTAATAAAAAAAAAAGCAGCACAGTCTAAAGTGAACATTACGAATTTGCTCTCTAGTGCTCATTTTCCTGTCCATATCAGTGTATGAACCCTAGAGCACCCAATCCCTTCGGTAAAGGATATGCAGCGCAACAGGGCACCAGGGAGTGCCTGAGCCCTTGGGTCTACGCTGCTGGGTTTGAATCTGACTCCTCCACTTTCCAGCCCATGACCCCATTGCTTCAGTTTCCTCATCTATAAAATGAGAATAAATAGCACCTATGGCATCAAGTTAAGAGAGCTCAATGAGTGGTTAAGTAAAGTGCTTTAAAAAACACAGTATTGGGAGGGGTGGGGGGTGGGGTTTTATTGGGGTTCTTCATGGTAAAAAATAAGTTTTGGTAAAGGGAAATGTGCTTGATATTTGCATGACTGAGACCTAAATCTGAAAGCTTTGTAACCTTTCCCATGGTGATTCAATAAATAAATAAATAAACAAAAAAAAAAACACAGTATTGTTCTGGAGTGACAGTATAGCAGGTAGGGTGTTTGCCTTGCACGCAGATGACCCGGGTTCGATTCCCAGCATCCCATAAATGGTCCCCTGTGCACTGCCAGGAGTAATTTTTCGAGTGCAAAGCCAGGAGTAACCCCTGTGCATCAACAGGTGTGACCCAAAAAGCAAAAAAAAAAAAAACCCAAAAACAAACAAAACAACCCCCTAAAAAAACCACACACACACACACACACACACACACACACACACACACACAGTGTCTTACAGTTTCAGTAAAATAGCCACGTCTATCATTACTTGCCCATGGCCTTAAGCCTCCAAGTAACATGTGTTTCAAACCTGACCTTTTGGACCACCTCCCACAGCGGCCACCATGTCGATTCACCCACCAGCCATGCTCTACCGATTCATGACAAATCTCCAAGCAGATACATGCCAGAAGTCTAAGATTCATGAACACAACAGTCCCCTCCAGCTGAGAATTCTGGGGTACACTCAGGCGGAGGGTGGGCAGAAGTTGTACTTTTGGTGAAGTCCCAGCAGCCATACCCAGACCCCACCACTGCAGCCACACCAAGGTGCTCAATGCTACCACCTCACTAATTCTCTCTGCAGAGAAGATAAACTGCAAAAAAAATTAGGTACACTGGTGCCCAGCCTGAGAACTCTGGGGTCTTCTTGGAGCAGGCCCGGCAGCCTCCCCACATACATTTTCCCGCATACTTCTGGAGGAGGGCTGGAGCGATAGCACAGCGGGTAGGGTGTTTGCCTTGCACGCGGCGGACCCGGGTTCGATTCCTCCATCCCTCTCAGAGATGCAAGCTACCGAGAGTATCCTGCCCACGCAGCAGAGCCTGGCAAGCTCCCTGTGGTATATTTGATATGCCAAAAAACAGTAACAACAAGTCTCACAACAATGATGAACAACGGATGACAGTGCTACAGTGCTACTTCTGAAGGTCCAGGAAGCCCATATCTATACACGTCTATTTCTACCTTAACCTCCTCTGGTTCATTTCCATAGTAGTGCAAGTTTCTGAACCTAAAACAAACCATCTCATCATCTCCAGTGGTCTTCACTTAATATGCTGTTTTCAACTCAGTTAGCATATTAAGCATATCTGGGGTGACACCTGGCAATGTCATGATGATTCCCAGCTCTGTGCTTCAGAATTGTTCCTGCTGGGTGCGTGTGTGTGTGTGTGTGTGTGGGGGGGGGGGGGGGCGCGGCGGGGTGGTCACATAATATAGAACCAGGATTGCTGCATGCAAAGCATGCAGTCAGTCCATTGGGTATCCCTTCAGCCCTGAGAGCAAAACTGTGTTATTACGAGACTTCTAATAGCCAAAATATTCCTATTCTGTATGATCTCACTTTGTCTTGCTTTCCATGCTACCTTTTGGGGGGTTGGGGAGGGGCAGAGGGAATGAAGGCTCAGGCCACACCCAGCAGGGCTTAGAAGCTATTCCCAGACTGTGGTTAGGAGATCACACTCGGATCAAAACAGGGTTGACTGCATGCAAAGCAAGCACCTTAACCCTTGTACTATTTCCCCAGACCCTTTACTTTTCTATCTGACCTGTCTTTCTTGTCTATCCATTCAGAGATTCCCAAGCATATTTGGCCCACTGCCCTCTTTTCAAAAGTAAAATTAATCAGATCCCCTGGATATCTATCTTTTTCAAGCAAACAAACCAAAAGCAGCACCCTCATCCCCTAATTGCACCATTGTCTACTACTTCTTCCCTGGATCCAGCAACCCCACTCCCCCTGCCACCCCACCCAGCAATATCATTCACTTTGGGAAAGAGGCCTTTACACTAAATAAGCATCAGTCAACATCAGGGCAAAGTATGATCATGGAAGGAATTTGGGCTTAGATGACCGGAAGCTGTTATTTTCAACTCTAGAGTATTACATCTCTTGGCTTATGTGAGGGAGAAACATAGCACATTTCGTTTTTAAGCTTTCTCCCTATTTCACTACAGAATGTCATCTCCCCACACAGATTCCTGCACAACTATCACTCCTCAGGGATCAAGTCTGCCCTCCAAATGCACCAATTCAGGAAAGCTCTCAACCCACTCTCCCAGTGTCTGCTGAAGAGCTATGGTTACTTCTTTGTAATACTTGAGAGCAATACTTCACTGTCTGCATATGTCCATCAAAAAATATCCTTTCTTAGTTTCCTCTGCACCGCCAACATTTAGAACAGCAACTGGTTCACGAAAGGAAATGTACATTTTTGATTCAATAATGTGTCATGCAGATAACCTTGTTTTTTGTTACTCTCTAAACACTAGAGTTTCTTAGAGGCTTTGACACTACAAGTCAGTATTGGGAAACAAAGATAAATGAGGCATAGTCACTGTTCTCAGAGCTGAAGTATGACAATAATGAATTCTATATTTCATAATATATCATGAAAGATTTAAGGAGTAATTAATAAGTTGATGATAATTTTTTTCTGGGCATACTTAGAAAGAAAGTAGACTTTAATTATTTTCATTTTTGTATCCAGTTTTTAAACACACTGCAATCATTCATTACTTTAATGTTTTGACTATCACAGATATGGCCACCTTCCAAAACAGTTTCAAAATGTCACCTAATACCCAATTATTGAAAAATTCTGTCACTGCACCATCTTCCCTTCAAACTCACTTTCCAAAATTCAAAGACTTTGACTACCCCAGAGAACAGTAACAAATAGGATTCTACCAAGTCTTCTTAATAAGACCAAATATTCCCTCAAGAGTCTATTCCTAATAGCTTTCTAATAAGGTAAAGGTAAGGTAAAGGCCCTCCCGTTGATCGTCGATTTTGCTCGAGCGGGCCCAGTAACGTCTCCATTGGAGACTTTGTTGTTACTGTGTCTGGCATATCGAATACTCTTGGTAGCTTGCCGGGCTCTCCAAGAGGGGCAGAGGAATCGAACTCGGGCCGGCCATGTTGGCCGCTTGTAAGGTGAACACCCTACATTTTCTATATATTTGAATAAGGAATTTTCTATGTGGTTGAGCAAGTCTCTTGGTCTAATTCTACTTAAGGCAGAAGATGTAACATTAAAGCTTTAAGAAACCACCGCATCAGTTACATCTACCCAATTCACCATTCTCCGCTACTAGCAACACTTGTGAAAACTTATATTACTAGTCTAAGCTCTTGACTTGGGAGGTTTCATAAAATACATGATCACTAGTAATCCTATCTCTTTATGAAGGTATGACACAGAATAGTTTAAAAACCCAAGCTAATACTAAAAAGTATTTTTAGGGGACCTCCCAAGCAGCACTCAGGGGAACCAGTGAACATGCTCAGCAACACTCAGCCAACTGGGCTGAATAGTTCAATGCCTCCAGTGATGCAGAGGGTCTGGGAGTCAGGAAGGCCACAATCAGCAGTAAATGGGGAGCCGCACAGTGCCATGGATCAAACTTGGGGACCTGTACGCACCAGGTATGATCCCTGATCCAAAACCCCTGTCCCAGTACTAGATACTATTTTAGAGTTAAAAGGAGCTCTGGTTAATAAGAGCATGAGAGTTAAAAAGAAAAAGACCTGAGTCTGAAACCTGCCTATGCAATGTGACTTGAGGAAGTAGTTTAATAACCTAACCATTCCCAGCCTCAGTTGCATAAAAGCTTATGGGAGAGAAAAATAATATCAGGGAATGAGATCAAAATTCTGTTTACACGTCCACTATCATGTACTAAGAACGATGATGGGGATGGGATGAGGAAAAGAGTGAGCCAGAATTTGAATCTAAGCCTCATGACTTCCAAAATACAACTTGGCACTTCATATTATTCATTCTATTTGGATTTTCTCATTCTAACATGTAGCACCTGAAAGAAGAACCCAATTTGGATTTTTAGGGTGCAGAAGCTTAAAACCTCTGGCGGGTGTTTAATCAATCCCATTACCATGACAAGTAATTTTTGTAGCAGAAAGGACAGAGATTGAATGAAGGGGAAGTGCCAACTCTCCACGTGGGGGACATGGCACCATATGGACCTCAATTAGGGAGGAAGATGACAGCCAAGGGCAAAAATAACCTTAGAGAAATACAAAAGGGATGGTAGGATATGTCAATCCAGGTCACCTCCTTCTCAGAGTTGTTCTGGTTCCTCAAGAGATTCTGCTGTCACTCCTTAAACAGGAATTTGAAGAGGATTTGCGAGATGAAAAGAAAGACTGATGATAGTGGGTATTTCCAAGGTCGGGTCATTAAAACAATTTTCCCCTTTCTACACGAATAACTCTTCAAAGAGAAGATCCTCTTCAAGAGAAGATCACTGTTAATTTTGAGGATGCTTAACAACCTCTCTCTCCTCCCCATTAAAAGCAGATGATGCAGAAGGGATGTCTGTCTCTTGCTGTCCTGAAATCAGAGTCTGCATTCAGACAGGGAAGCTGAGAAAGAAAAGGGGAGTGGAGAACGTGCTATGGGACCGACCAGTCCCCATAATGGCTTATAGACAAGGAAAGAGCAGGAAACATTGAGATCACATCCATATGGGTGGTTTATGACCTCCACTATTTCTAACAGTGTACATCTGTTTCACACTAGGAAAACAACAAACATAGCAATCCTTTAAATCTGAAAAGTAGGGGGTAGAAGGATGGGAGCGTGGTGTAATGAGGGATCCTGAAACACTGACGGAGGGATGGGTGTAATAGCTCTGCACCTATGAAACAATGATTCTAATACTATCATAAACTAAGATCCCTCAATTAAAAAGAAATACAGAAAGTAATCAAATATTCACTGTATTTCTCTTTCGATGGAATAAAGCAATTAATGACATTCAAATACCATCATTCACTCTGCAGAAAAGTTGCTTTAAAGATTGACTACAAGGAATGATGCTAGACAACAACAACAAAAAAGAAAGAAACAGACAGTACAGACCTATAATTGGCAAAGTAAGATTAACATTTCTTAAAATAGAGATTAATTAGTTAATCTCTTTTTTTAAATATGATACTTCAGTACATTTTTGTGACAGCTTTTAGTCAAAATCATCCTTGATTGCTCCGTCTTTGGTTAAAAAGCAGTTGAGGGAACTGGCTTGGATTCCAGGACGATGTTGAATTTTTTTTTTTAAAAAGAATGCATAAGCACCGGAATCACACCCACTCAGTGTGATGCTCGCACCATAAGAATTGAGAACAAATGAAAAAGGTCAATTCAGATTCATGCCTCCACTTCTGCTTCCTTCAGGACTTTTACCCACTGTATCAAAAGGCAACTGGCATAGTTTGTATTATTTATATGTTTTTCTATACTGCTGACATTGTCTTTGAGATACACTCGTTGTATCTTACTATTTATGTTCTAATCTTATACTTACCACCAACTTGTAAATTCTGAGGATGCATCACTGTATAGTACCTTGGAAGTTCTTAACTTTTAGCTCTCTGGCAGAATTTGCTAAGGCTCTTTGCATTACATAATAGGGTAGATGAAAAGTGATATACTTATCAATAGGATAGTTTTTTAATTTTTAATAGGATATTTTATACCCCTGAAAATATTACTACAGCTTATACTTCCTAGAAATTTCTACAAAACCTATTCCCAGCAGAGACAAATTTACGAGTTAAAACAAACAAACAAAAGAACAGCAGAGGCAAAGCTAAAATATAGAAACAGACTCTGGGCCAAAGAGAGTGTGCATGGGTTAAGAAGCCTTCCTTGCACATGACTGACCCTGATTAGATTCCTGATACGAAGTATAGTCAGGAACAGTGAGCCCTGAGCACAGAGTCAGGAGTAGCCCCTGAGCACCACCAGATGTGAAGGGAGTAGAAGGAGGGAGGGAGGAAAGAAGGAAGGGAGAGAGGAACAATGGAAGGAAGGAAGGGAATGAAGGGAGGAGGTTAGAGAACATGGACACCTAGAACCAGCAGTACATAAAGGCCACTAATATCTTTGGACTTTTTCAAGAGATAATTTAATAAACTCATTTTTTCTGTTTGAGAAAACAGACTATGGAATGGAAATAGTTTTAGTGAGACATGTTGCTATCTCACTTTTTACTGAAAATTAGCACAGATTCCCAACACTTAAAACAATCCCAACCTAATTTCTGAAAGCATATCTGCCTTCATGCACCCTTCATTCCCTGCATTCCAATATGAAGTACACTCTACTAAGTTATCTGGAAACTGACCATGGCATGTTAATTAGCACATTAACATGCCTTTTGCTCATGACAATGGGTAGTCCTTCCTTTCTTCTCTTTTTGGCAAACCCTTTATGATATCACAAAACCTTTTTTATCCACTTGTAGCCCACTTAGTATTTAAAAATAAAAATAGCCACTCTTTTTCTCATGTTCCTATTGCATCTTCTCCATGATTTGTAGAATTTCCCCCATACTGGTCTCTCATTCATCCCCTTGCTTGGTAGTGCAACTTAAGAACAGTGACTTTTTGTGGAAAGAGGCAAGGATGAAACAGTTGCTAAGAAGTATGTTTTCTTAACAAGAGTCTCTAAGTCCTGAACACACTTAGTAACCAAAGCAAAAATCAGTTCAGTTTTGGATTAAAGTAATTCCAAAATATCATTTTTGTATTTAACTCCACAGTGAAGAATCAATAGACTATATAAGTAAATATAAAGGACATATTAGGATTAAGTTACAGTTCTGTTACAATTTTTACTTTGTTACTTAATACAATTAAGTTACAAAGTTACTATTAGGATTAAGTTACAATTCCGAGTTCTCTCCCCAAACCTCCAGAAGATAGGTTTAAAGACATGGAGAATGAAGTTACTGGACTTTTCAATGAAATCACAAATGTTTACATTCCTTTACCACTTCCCTTAAGCTACATACTAGACCAGAAGAATAAAACTGAAGGCAGAATTAGAAAAATCGGGGGAAAATTCTCTGTAGAGTCAACAATATGTCTCAACTCGGCAAAAAAGAAACTCAATGGGAAATTTCTTGGCTAGACTAAAAGGTGTCTACCACATTTCTGTCTCATCCCAAGAGAAGGAATTTTCCTTAAAGTCATCCACAAATCCCCTGGGGGCAGATGCATCCCAAGGTAGGCTGGGAATAGCTGATATTACCACAGCTCTTGGAAACAGGGAGAATACAAGATTAGCACTACCAAAAGAAGCATGTAATAGACCTGAAGAATTAGTCTCAATGTCATTTTCTTTGATTGCAAAGATCCCTAGAAGTTGCACTGCCTTCTTCATGGAAGAACAGAAGAATGTGAAGGGCAGTGGGTGGAGCCAAGGCATCCACTTTCCTCTCCATTTAAACGCTCTTTGATTTTTTGTTTTTGTTTTTGTTTATGAAACAAGATGGTGGGTGTAACACCTAGCTACTGGGGGATGGGGGATCTGGGTGGAGGAGGCCCACTACCAATCGGAGCAGCCTTGGAGACCTCAGCCCCAGGTCCCGCAGACCTGAGTTCCTCTGCCGGCTCCTTCACGTGTGAGGCTCATCCGAGCATGTGGAGAGTGGTCTTAAGCATGGCTGTGTCTCGAGGAAATCGATGAACAACTGGATGGCAGGGATACAGTGACACACCGATGAAACAAGATCCACAAACCAACCACCCATCAAACAGAACACACTCGACAACACTGCCACGGGACCCTCTGAAATGGGTAGCCCCCTTCTCGAGGGAACGAGAACAACCAGAAAGATGTCTGTGTCCTTTTAACCTGCATCCCCACTTGCGATGTTGGGCCAGAGCATATGTGCTCAATAAGAGGGGTGTAAAGAAACATGTGTTAAATAGCTCACTGCAGCACAGTTTGGATCCAAAGCAGAAGGCGCCTTTCGGGCTATTCCTAGACACAAAGGGAGCTGGCTTCCTTTGCACTTGAAGCAGACTGTGTACAAGTAGTTACCATATGAAGAGCGGCCCTGCCGGTGCCCACTTTCTGGAAACAAAAGCAGCCTGGCATCAGTGCAAATATCGTTTACATACCAATGGATTCTAATGCCACTTTCACCAGTAGTTTTGACCTCAAGTCCTGTTTTCTTCTTAGCCTCAGGAACCGAGGGAAGAACTAGTTCCAGACTTCTTAGTCTAGGTTACTGATAGGTTGAGAGGGGCTAGAGGGTTCCTGCCTCTCCTGAGCAGCTGTGTGAAGTTAGACCAGTAAGTTAACTATCCTCACTTCAGAGGAAAAGCACAGCAGCTACTTCATAAAAATCACCGGCAATACTAGATCAAATATAATGATCGAATATCATAGAAAAAGGGCTTGTCATTCAGATGGGCTCACAGGACAGCCACAAGCGATAGGCAGTGACAGCTGGTAGTTAGAGGTTCAGTAACATCTAAGCTACAATGAATACCCTGGATCAAGGGTCCCAACCAATGGGACTTCTTCACTACTAATTGCCATCCTAGCCCACCCAATGGAAAATGAAATGAGACCCTTGTACTCTATCTCCTTATTTGGCTTTATTGATTTTACATCGTAGCATGTATTATTCCTTGGCTTTTTACATTTAATTAGGGTTTCCCTTCTGCATCCAAACCCCGTAATTTAAGCTTGTTTGAGTCCACTGTACTACTCTCAGTAACCTTCATGTTATCTGGCAAAAAGGAGACCCTCAATAAACATTTAGAGGCTCTTATGATGTATATGGGACAGAAGTGTATGGGCTTATGAAACTTTTATTTGTTTGGGGAAGATGGCTCTGTTCTATTTGAAGAATTTTTAATCTTGCATTTTGTTTCATCATCTTCTTAAGCAGTTCATACTTACTGGACCAGAAAATAAGTTACAGGGATTGGAAAGATATAAAGATTCTAACTTCACAGACTTTAGCAGAATATTGCTCATATCCTAGGTAAATCAATACAGAATAATTCCTCCTTCCTTCCACATGATAGAATTGCACCCCCCCCCCCCCCCGCCCCGTACTCTTTCTCCTTCCACAAATGATAGTAAATTCCAGCCATGTTGGGGAAAGTAGCATTTGGAGAGGAAAGGAGGAAGCAGATGCACAGAGCAGAGCCAGGCTGAGTTGAGCTGAGCAAGGACTCAGTACTACCTATGGTGTAGCAAACCAGATCCCCAATGCCCACCATATCTCTGCATGCTATAAGCATCAATTCTTTTAAATAATTAGCACAAATGACTAACATTTGGGGGAAATACATCAAAAAGAACTAAGCAGAAATCTGAATAGAGAGAGAGAGAGAGCCAGAGACAGAGAGAGAGAGAGAGAGAGAGAAAGAGAGAGCCAGAGACACACACAGAGAGAGAGAGAGAGAGAGAGGGAGAGGGAGAGGGAGAGGGAGAGAGAGAGAAGTACCTGTCATAGGGTGGAGAAAGGAGGGAAAATAGGGATTTTGGAGGTAGGAAATGTACACTGGTGAAGGGACATGTGTTAAAACATTTTATGACAAACTCAGTCAAACAACTTTGTACCTGTGTATTTCACTGATTCAATTAAATATATATTTTATAATATATACATATAAAGGCCCTCCCGTTGATCGTCGATTTGCTCGAGCGGGCCCAGTAACGTCTCCATTGGAGACTTTGTTGTTACTGTGTCTGGCATATCAAATACTCTCGGTAGCTTGCCAGGCTCTCCGAGAGGGGCGGAGGAATCGAACTCGGGTCGGCCATGTTGGCCGCTTGTAAGGCGATCGCCCTACCCGCTGTGCTATCGCTCCATTTATATATACATATAAATTTTAAAAAATAAAACAGTCTGGTGACTGGACAGATAGTACAGCAGGTAAGGCACTTGGCTTGAAGGCAGCTTACCTGGGTTCAACTCCTGTCATACCATATGATTCCCAAGTACCACCAGGAGTAATTCCTGAGTGCAGACTCAGGAGTAATCCCTGAACATTGCCATATGTGGCCAACAACAACAACAATTGTAAACATGCTTATCATTGTTATTTTATTATTTATTAAATTGGGCTGGAGCGATAGCACAGCGGGTAGGGTGTTTGCTTTGCACGCGGCCAACCCGGATTCGATTCCTTCATCCCTCTCGGAGAGCCTGGCAAGCTACAGTATCCTGCCCGCACAGCAAAGCCTGGCAAGCTCTCCATGGCTTATTTGTGACAAGTCTCACAATGGAGACATTACTGGTGCCTGCTCAAGAAAATCGATGAATTAATTTGGGAATGTGGGGTTGTGTTCAGGGACTACTTCTGCCTCTGTGCTTGGTTATACCTGGTGAGGCCCAGGGGACCATATGCAATGCTAAGGATTAAAGCGGGGGTGAACATGTGCAATGAAGTATCTTATCTTCTCTCTCTCTCTCTCTCCCTTCCTCCCTCCCTCCCTCCCCTCCTCAGCCTGGATCATCACAATTTTAAAAGGAAAGCAATCATTTTATATTGATTAATTAATGAGTATCTTCGTAGTTTTATATGACAAAACATTAACAATAAAATATGTCTTTGAGGAAAGTCAGACTACAAAAGCAAATATTCATCATGTTCAATGAAAAAAATCAGGATACAAAATTACAAACATGAGGAAACCCGAGAATCATTTTTACATGGTGTGTGTTATGTGTTATGTGTATGTGTGGAGATAGAAATGTAGAACTAGATGTAGGTCTAAAAAAAATACAGCTAAACATTTTCTGTAATTATTCCCAGATTATTTGATTTACTTTTTAATTTATTTAACATTTTGTGCTTTTCAGATTTTCTCCAAAAATTATTTTACAGTCAAAATACTTGACTTTCACTTTAGTATTCAAAGACTTCAAAACTTCTTCTGTTGTAAACAAATAGCAAATACTAGATCAAGGAGATGATATAATAGATTGGAGTGTTTGTGCTTCACATGCTGGAGTCCCTCCATCAAGTCCAGGTACCACATGATCCCAATGAGCACCACTAGAGTGACACTTGAGCACCACTCACTGGATTTGGGGGAGAAAAAGAAAAGCGAATACTTCAAAATCACCAGGTACATACTTTTACAACTGAATGAGTGGATTTGGCATACTACACATAGCTGATGGAGAACATAGACTATGGGGGCCTGTGGGGTGGAACATCAGTTGATTTGGGGTGATGTGCCTTCAGGAAACATGACTCCCTTCTGAACCATCTGCTACCAAGCGTGGAGATAACCCACCACTTCCATACTCTTCTAAGTTGTCTGGAATAAAGGAGGGCTGAGCACATAATGCTACACCTGTAGCTGCAAAAATGAAGCAGTAATTATCTTAGTCAGGATGGAAGACGTTTTGTCATTTTCATAGACCGAAATAATGTTCATGTTTTCCTCTGATTAAATTATCTAACAGACCATATGAGAGATGATTATCAATGGTCTTTTTTTTTTCTGAGCCATCACCAAGACTAACTCTTATAGTGAGTTAACTCCAGAATGTCAATGACTCTATACAATGCTAACAATATCACGGAGGGCAGGGTTGAAAAGAGTGTATAGGGGTTAATGTGCTTGCTTCACATGTGGCACACCTTGGTTCAATCCTAGGGACCACCTATGGTCACACAAAGCACTATCAAGAATGATCACTAAGTACAGAGCCAGGAGTTAGCCCTGGGCATTACCGGCTAGACTCTAAAAGCAAATTAAAAAAATATTTAGTGCACTACATGGATAGATCAAATGGAAAAAACACCTGCCTTGCAAGCCTGAGGTCAGAGAGGCTGTAAATTCAATCCCCCACACGGCATACGTGTTACGATATATCAGCAGTGTGATAGCAACTGTGTGTGTGTGATCACCAGTGATGCAAAAACAATGTGAAAGAAAGGCAAATAAATGCTTTGAGATGTTGAGGAAGGGGCCAGAGTGATAGTGCAGCAGGTAGAACACTTGCCTTGTATGCGGCCAACATGGGTTCATTCTCTAAGTAACCCATTCAGTCGCCTAAGCCCACCAGGACCCTGAGTACCACTGAGTGTGCCCCTCCCGCCGCTCACCCCCACAAAAAAAAAGGTGTATAAAAAAGAAAACAAAACTGATGAATAGACAGTGTGGTATTACCTTTGATAAACATAATGATGGGGTTAACTTTGTGTATTCAGTAAAATAGGGCTAGAGTGACAGCGGTAGGGCGTTTGCCTTGCATGCAGCCAACATGGCCAACCCGAGTTCGATTCCTCCGCCCCTCTCGGAGAGCCCGGCAAGCTACCGAGAGTATCTCGCCCGCATGGCAGAGCCTGGCAAGCTCCCCGTGACGTATTCGATATGCCAAACACAGTAACAACAAAGTCTCCAATGGAGACATTACTGGGCCCGCTCGAGCAAATCGATGATCAACGGGAGGGCCTTTACTTACTTTACTACTTAACTTTGTGTATTCTGTAAAACATGTAAGCAAGACTTCTAAATTCTATTCATATACTGGATAGCATATGCTGCCAACTTCACCATCATTGCCATCACTCCGTTTCTATAATTCATCAGGATCTTTGTCCTTTAAACAGATGGTAGCAGACACCTTCATATTAGTTTCAGTTTACCCATATGCTCAGGGGTGACAAAAATCTCCAGGACCAGAGGAGCACAGGATTTTAGGCAGGTGACCCTGGGTCAAGTCCCTGCAGCATGTATGGTCCCCTCACGAGCAGTCAGGATCGCCAGACATGGCTCAAGGACCTTCTCCCAAAGGAAAAGACCCAAAGCTCAGGAATGAGCAAATACTGAAAACTCATGTGCACCTTATAAAGTATGTATTTGTATTTAACTCTATAAGTTCAGTCTTTAGAAATCAATCAAAATATATATCACTGTCACTGTCCTCCTGTTGTTCATTGATATGCTTGAGCGGGCTCAGTAATGTCTCCATCGTGACACTTATTACCGTGAGGGCAGGGTGTTTGCCTTGCACGCGGACGACCAGCTTACCCAGGTTCAATTCCTCCGCCCCTCTCGGAGAGCCTGGCAAGCTACCGAGAGTATCTTGCCCGCGTGGCAAAGCCTGGCAAGTTACCCGTGATGTATTCGATATGCCAAAATATATATAAATAAAAGAAAATAACGCCTCTGGCTGAAGTGACAGTACAACGAGTAGGGCACTTGCTCTGCATGTGGCCTGCCCAGGTTGAATCCCCGG
This sequence comes from Sorex fumeus, assembly GCF_029834395.1. NCBI lineage: Eukaryota > Metazoa > Chordata > Mammalia > Eulipotyphla > Soricidae > Sorex > Sorex fumeus. The sequence continues at coordinate 67,425,912 of NW_026606129.1, forward strand.
CACCCCGTCTGACCCCACCAAAGTCCATCAGGATATTTCCTGAGTGCAGAGCCAGGAGTAACCCCTAAGCACTAGTGGGTGTGGCCAATATATAAAAAATAAAGGGGAAAAAAAGTAACAGCTAATTCCAAATACAGCAATTTTAAAATATTTGAGAATTGAAGATTAAAATAGGCAAACATGGACCGGGGCAACAGCACAGTGGGTAAAGCATTTGTCTTGCACATGGCTGACCTGGATTCAATCCCTGGCACCCCATATGGTCCCCTGAGCATGCCAGGAGTGACTTCTGAGTGAAGAGTCAAAAGTAACCCCTGAGCATCTTCAAGTGTGGCCCCAAAAAAACAACAACAACAACAACAATAGGCAAAAGTGAGGAAACAATGTGAACAATTTCATTTCAACGGTTCAGTCAGAACAAGAGAGACAGAAAGCAAGCAAGCAAATGCTGCTGCCTGTCATTAATGTGTGGGTATAGCAGAATATTCAAACCAAAACTCTTTACAACTGCAGAAAGAGAAGTCTTAAGAGTTTCTTTCTGCATTTTCAGGGGTTATCATGCACTTTGGAGATCACCTTCTCAGTCCTTAAGAGATCAGAATTTTGAAGAACATCTTGAACCAAAACTTGTTTATTTTGCTGTCTTGCTCTGTTATGAAATGGCATATTTGAGAGCTGGGAAGCCAGCTCAAAGGACTGGAACACATGCTTTTCAAAAGTCTGGAGTCCACGGCTCAAGTCCCAGCACCATATGGTCCCCTTAGCTCAAGAGCTTTGTGCACTGTCCCCTAAGCATCTTCAGGAGAGACCTTTGTGCACTAAAAAAAAAAAAATACATAACTTCCGAGTTGATGTGCACTCTACCCATCCACTCATTTAAAATGATCCATGCCATTTGTGGAATATAAAATAACAAAGTATGAGACTGACATCAAGGAGAGTAGAGACAGGGCCAGGAATATTGCTCCACAGTTGGAAGCCTGCCTCATGAGCTAGGGGGAGAAGGCAGCTGGGATAGAGAAGGGATCGGTAAGTCAATGATAATTGGAGGAGTCATCTGGGAGGAAGATGTGTGTGCTGAAAGTAAATAAAGGACCAAATGTGATAGCCTCTCAGTGTCTATATTGCAAACCATAATGCCCCAAAATAGAGAGAGGGTATGGGGGAAATTGTCTGTCTGCCATAGATGCAGGGGGAGGGTTGAGATGGGGGAGGGGTTTGGGGATATTGGTGGTAAAAATGTACACTGGTGGAGCGATGGGCGTTCAATCATGGTATGACTGAAATTCAAACATGAAAGCTTCATAACTGTATCTCACAGTGATTCAATAAAAAATAAATAAAATGATCTGTGCTGGGCCAGAGAGTCAGTCCAATAGACTAGAGTGCAGGTTTCATTCAAACCATAGTACTGCACAATACCTTGAACAAGCATCGAGTCGAGAGAAACCCCCGAGCATGCCAGATATAGGCCCAAAAAAAAGTATGAGCTTCCAGTAGGTGGAAGAGTTTCGAAAACTATATCAAAGGAAAGTGGAAAGTTCTCCCTCAGGAACTATCACAAGCAGGACAATGTACCACTGAGTATGGAGGAATTTCATTAAGCAGACACACGCCTCTCTCCCCTAACCCTATCTCCAAAACCCATCTCATTAAGTGCTGGAGGTATTTTAACAAGACAGAAATAGTAAAGGGTGCAAAAGAAAGGGTGAGATACAAGAATAAAATTAAGCTTAAACTCAGGGGAATCTTTTGCTATCATGCTTGTAGTGGGTACAAAACAATAGCAAGCAACCAATAATCAAAACTCTCTCACTCCAGTCTTCTATCTCCCTCACCAGACACCTGTGACACCTGTTTTTTTTTTATTAAAGACATGCGTACACAACCACACACACAAAGACATGCTCTTTCCTCAAAAATATACCTTGCAATTAATTGCTCTCTTTTCAATACTTCTCTTTTTTACCAAGCAGTAGTCAGTAATTAATTCAGTTATTTATGAGGCGTTATTATGTAGCAAGCTCTGTACTATAAGGTAGTAATGTAAGAAAAGAGATGACATTGCCTTCTTGAAGTGGATATGCAGTGCACATCAGTAAACAAATAATACTTCGTCTTTCAAGACCAGCGTACTCCTCCATTTTAAATATATGCCACAATTTCTTTAATGAGTCCCTCACTGATGAATACTTAAGTAATATTCCAGTTAACACACTCTGTTTTATAAACACTGACCTGGCCTCATCTTCTCCATTTATAAACAAGTAATTTGGCCAAACACTAAACCCTTTTTATTTTTTTTTTAATTTTTATTAGTGAAACACCATGAGGTACAGTTGTAGACTTAGAAATTTTTGTGCTTGGGTTTCAGTAATACAATGATCGAACACCCATCCCTCCACCAGTGCCCATTCTTCACCACCACTGATCCCAGTATCCCTCCCACCTCCCATCCCCCCCACCCACCCCCTGCCTCTGTGGCAGGGCATTCCCTTTTGTTCTCTCTCTCCTTTTGGGTGCTGTGGTTTGCAACAGAGGCATTGAGTGGCAATCATGTTCAGTCCACAGTCCACTCTCAGCACAGATCTCCCATCCTGGGAGGATCCTCCCAACACCCTTTATTTGGTGCTCCCTTCTCTATCTGAGCTGCCTTTTTCCCTAGCATGTGCAGCTGGCCTCCAAGCCATGCAGTAAACCTCCTGGTACTTATCTCAGCTATTCTTGGGAAACACTAAACCCTTTAAAAAAAAACATTAAATTATGTCAGCATTTTATTATAAAATAGTTCATGCCCCCAAATAAATAAAAATATTTTATTCCATGCTTTTTTCCCATTTACCAGCACGTATCCACATCAGAGAAGATATTTATTCTAGAGTTGTTTAAAAACTTCAGTGGATTATTTGTAACAGTTTAGCAGAATTCATTACAGTTTTAAAGAGCCTATGAAGAAAATTTCATAGTCAAATCATGTTTTTTCCCCCTGAAACTGTTAGGTGTTGTGTAAATTCTTCCAGCTGGTATTCAGACAACTTTTAAAATTAACTTTTAAATTTCTCAAACCCTTAAAAGTCAGAGTGAGTGCTTTGCCAAAAAGAAGCAACTTACAGAAGAACAAGAATTCACTTGAGTTTATAAAATCAAATGTGGACATTCTGGGATGAAAATACATGTATACAAGTGCACATGTTTATATGTTCACTAAATTAGATATTACACTAAATAAGATATTACAAAATAAAAACAAATCCAATACAGGAGTCTATTTTGCAAACAACAGCTCCCAACAGTAACATTTCTTGTGTGCCAAGTCCTATGCTATTTTATTTTTTTGGTTGCAAAGCTACCCATTTAAATAAACAGATGTGACTACAGAGACTTGGAGAAATTCAGGGCTTTGAGTAAGTTCACATAGCTCCAAAGTGATGAGGATGGCGGTAAACATACACAGCTTCTGCTTTCAAATCTGGAATTCGTATGACAACTGCTCTTGCAACTACAAAAACGCAACTAATATCTATCTGTCAGTTATGTACTAGACATAGTGTGTGTTCATTACCATATGGTGGGTCAGATTAACACAAGTTGGCTCTCAAATTCTGTAAATGTTGATTCAAGAGTCGACCCATATCGATCAGACTTTCAGTGCTCACTTCAAAGAATCCCAGAATGAAGCGATGGGGAGTCTTACTGACCACCTGCAAAGAGGCAGGGTCAAACACGTGAGCTCTGGGGTGCCACCGGCTGAATTCAAAGCCCCAGCACAGCCATGTGGCTGGACGGACACTGGGCATCCAACATGTGCTTTCATACATCAACCAACTGTGGCTTCCAGGTAGCACATTCATCAGGGCATAACCTGCAGAGACAAACTGAGGTCTGAGATCGCTGGCGGGTGCTCAGCAAACCCCCAGCTCCCTCCTGAGAAGGTATAATATCCATGTTCATTCTAAAACAGAGCTGCAATGACACCCCTCACCCTGCAAACCACCACAGGGCCAGTTCAGGGCACGGCCTGAGGTTCAAACACAGGCGTGTGGGGGGTGGCGGGGAGCAGCCAGACCGCTTCATTCTTCGGATGCATCAACCACGCTCAAAGTGAGGGGTACCTGGAGCATCCGAGGCGCACTCTGCACTCTGGACTGGAACCCCAGATCCACGCTGTGGCTTCCCTGGGGCCTGGAAACTGCAGGTGGCAGACAGGCCGGATTGCCAAAAGTTGTCTTTCCGGTCAGGGAGCCACGGCAACTGTGGGGCCAGGGGACACTGGAGGGCACCCCAGGTGGAGGCGGGGGGCCTCCACCGCATCCGAACCGCCTTCTGCCCAGAGACACGCACCCACCCACCGGGGGAGGCCAGGAGGCAGCAGAGAGGCAGCAGCCCCAGGACGGGGGAGGGGTCGCCCCCTCTCATTCCCCCTCCCAGCCTGGACCCCAGAAGCAGGGCTGGGGCGTGGGGGCGAGATCGCCCGCGGGTGGGGCTCCGGGCACAAAAGAGCCACCGCCGCCGCCTCCTCCGCAGCCCCCGCTGCCGTGGCTCGGCCGAGCCCCCCGCCCGCAGCCAGCCCTGGCCAAGGCGCGCGGGGCGCGGGAGGGGCGAGCCAACAGTTCGGCAAGTGGCAGCGGGCCAGGCAAGTGGGCACGGCGGGAAGCAGGCGGCGGGGAGGGGACAAGGGCCCCCGGAGCCGGGCGAGCCTCCCCCGGGCCCGGGCCCGCCGGCCCCGCGGCGCCCGGTGCGCCCACCTGCCCCGCGCCGCCGCCGCCGCCGGGTGGGTGGGTGGGTGGGCGGCCGCGCGCGCGCCCCGGGAACCGGGTGGCGGGAGCCTGGCGCCCCGAGGCCGGGTCGCCGCAGGAGAACTTGAACGCCCGGCCAGTGCGGCGCCTCCCGCCGGCCCCGCCCGGTCCCGCGCCCCCGCCTCGGCCCCGCCGGGCGCCCCCGCCCCGCGACCCCCGCCCGCCCAAGGGCGAAGCCCGCGCGCGCGCCCTTACCTGCGGGCCCCGGGGCCGCCGCCGTCACCGCCCGAGCCGGGGCGCGCACCCGGCCGCCGCCCGCCTCATCCCCGCGCGTCGGAGCCGCCCCGGCCGCAGCTGCGCCTTTATGGGGTCCGCAGGCGGCGGGCGTCACCGTGCGCTACTCGCACCCGCCGGCCGCGCGCCGGGGCCCCCGGGGCTGCGCGACCTCCCGCCCGCCCAGAGCCCTGGGTCCCGATGGGTGTGAGCTAGGGATGAAGGGGCGGGGGTGGGGGGGGCTGGGGGGTGGCGATAAACCAGACTCTGGGGGCACCCAACTGGGGATGGGTCACGTGGTCCCGCGCAGACTTGCTAGAATCTCCAAACGGATCTGGAGTCGGATTCACGGTGCTGTCGGGTTGAAGATTCCAAGCACGATCATTATTTCCCCCAGAGTATGTAATCGCTAAAAAAGAAAACGCACTTGCTATTTTATTGATTATGGTGAGCCTCCACATTTCTCTACTGGTGCAAACCATTCAGCTTGATACCGGTATATTCCAATCCGGCACCCCCACTTAGATGAATGAACATCAATCCGATCACTGTCCTCTTTGGGAACCCTACATTGACCCCCAATACATAGAAATGAAAGGAGAGATCTGATACCGGGTAGGCAGTTTGCCTTGCCCGGGACAGACCTGGGTTGCCCAAATCTCTCCAGGAGTGATTCCTGAGTGTAGAGCTGGGTGTGACACCAACATGCAAACAACAGCAGAAACAAGACACAGTAACTTAAAAAATATAGTACAGCGGTAAAGCTCTTGGTGAACACAGCCGACCTGGGTTCAATCCCCGACATCCCATATGGTCCCCTGAGTACCGCCAGGAGTAACTCTTGAGTGCAGAGCCAGGAGTAAACCCTGAGTGTCGCCAGGTGTGGTCCCAAAAACAAACCAAAAAAAATTAGCGCCTAAAAAAAAAATCTATGCTGGCCCTAATCTCCTGTCCAAATTGATGCATCTCACCTTCATGTGACCCTAGACTGGATAACTATTTGTCTCCTCTTTGAAAATTGGGGAGAAATGAGACTTAGGTTAAATAACTGCCACTGGTCACTTAGCAATGTAGTGCCTGAAGCAATGTCCTGGGTCAGTTCAAATTTAAAGTCCAGTATCTCAGTTCTCACAGGTTGGTACCTTAAAAAAAAATAATAATGTCAAGCACTCACACTTTTTGAACTTGGGAGAATATTTCACCTCTTCTTTGGCAAAGATAAAACCAGGGTAAAATTTGGGTTTCCTCAGCCAAGGGGGAAAAAAAAGGTGAAAATCCACACAGTCTCTCTGCCCCTTTGGAACCCTCACTTTGGGGCAGTTCTTTCTTGCTATTCATGTACAATTTTCATTCCAAGTTCAGGTAGACCTGGGCAACAGCGAGTGGGGCTTTGATGGGAAATAATGTGACTACTCTGGGACTGCCCCAGCATGCTCAAATCATTTTCCAAGGTTAGGAAGCCCCAAAGCAATTATTTCATGTGCTTTACATAGTACTAAAATGATTTCCCCATGTGGCTTATGAAAGCAGAGGACAAGAGAATCTACACTGCAAGTCTGAAGCCAGTCTCCCCTCAAGGGTGTGGGCACGCATTAGCTGAGAAAGCTCATGATATCACATCTACTCCCGTGGGGCTGGAGCGATAGCACAGCGGTAGGGCGTTCGCCTTACAAGCGGCCAACATGGCCAACCCGAGTTCGAGTCCTCTGCCCCTCTCGGAGAGCCCGGCAAGCTACCGAGAGTATTTGATATGCCAAAGACAGTAACAACAAAGTCTCCAAAGGAGACGTTACTGGGCCCGCTCGAGCAAATCGACGATCAACGGGAGGGCCTTTACCTTTACCTTTACCTTTACCTTACCCATGGGGGTCCTCCCCCCTCCCCCCATCCCTGGCTTGGAGCAACCACAGGGGAAGGATTTGACAGGATGGGTTCCCCAAAGCAAAGCTGAGATAATATTCCTCTATAGAGCTCATCAGAGGACTAGAAAAGTCTGACTCTGATGTTGATAAGGCAAGGTCTACAAAACTCCTGTAAAAGTGCAAGTGATGTTCACTCCTGAATAATGACACCAGGTCATTCTACCAGTGGAATGGAGTGTCTGTGGAACATGGTGTTCCTGCTGAGAGGACTCTCAAAAGCTAAGTGCAGAAAGCCTGTAATTAAAAACTGAAGCACTGAGACCTCCGTAAAGAAGGCTGGAGGAGAGGCTGGCCAGGTTAAGGTTGTGTCTGTGTCCCTAAATTAGGATTTAGGTGTGTGCATATGTATTTGCACATTCCTATTTCCCACCATCTCTCTCTGTTTCTCAATTTTCCGTCATCTGTGTCTTCATTTTTCCATATCTCACTGTCCCAGCCTCACTGCTTGAAGGACAGGAAAAACAAAAAGCAAAAAAGAAACAAAAAATAAAGTGGGGGCAGAGAGGTAGGACAGCAGGTAAGGTGCTTGCCTTGTACACGGCTGGCCAGGGTTTGACACTCAATATGGTCTCTCAAGCAGAAGCAGAGATATGCCCTGAGCATGGCTGGACATGACCCCCAAACAAAACAGATCCCAAACTGTAACTGTTTGTAAATCTAAAAGAGAATGCGATTTAAACAGTACGAGAAATTAGCCCGGAGTTAGAGCACTTGCCATGTACAAGACCCACCCAGCTTCAACCTCAAGCGCTGCATATTGTCCTCTGAGCACCCCCAAAAGTGAAACCTGAGCAGAAAGCCAAGATTAAGCCCTGAGCACTGCCAGGTGTGGCCAAAAGCAAACCAAAATAAAACTGTAATACAGAGAAATATTTGAGCACAGATCCAAAAGAGCTGGCATTTAACAGAGAGGTGAGCACAGCAGTTTATGCTTCGAGCCAGTCAGTGGGAGTCCTGACTATTCCCAGATCCTGAGCAGCATAACTCCTCATTTCATTTGCACTAGTGGTAGATTTTCCTAGAAGCCCTCTAAATGCAACTGGCAAATGCCACCGGGAATAAGAAAATGAAAACTTTGTAATGTCAATATTCTCTTGTCTGTTTTCACTCACACATATTAAAAAGAAGTTCTTTTGAGTCAATCTAGCCTATTTTAGAGTCCAGCTCTGATTTACTCAGTTTTGTAAGGGCCTGGGAAAACTAAAATTCAAGTTACTCTGGTAGCTCTTACTTAACGCTATTGTCACTCCTTTCCACATATCTCAGTCACATTTGTTATACTTAGTAGAGACTATGAGATGGATTCCTAGGCTTTGTAGAATATGCTGTAGGATTTATGTCTCATGTTCTCAGAATAAATGCAAAATTTCCTAGAAATCTACAGATTAAACTATACTGTCACACAACCTGAGGATTTTGCTCATCTGTGCAGTTCAATAATAGCACCTCAGATAGGTACAGTTCCCACCTCAAGCCTAAATAGCTGTTGCTGTTACTCAGTCCAAAAAAAGAGAAAAGACCCATTCATTGTATTTCATTCAACTGCACTCTTACCTATTCTATCTCACACAATGATACTCTTATTTTTGAGCCCCTTAGAATGGATTATTAAATTAGATTTAATCTAATAGATATGCATGGCATAATAATATTAAGTCATAGGATTGGAGTTTAATAGCTAGAAGCAATTTCTACATCAAACTCAACTGGCCACCCAGAAATCATTTTTCTCTGTGGTAGGTATGAATCTTGTCCTACATTTTTGTGGTTGTTGTTTATTATTTTTTTTTAAGTAACAACATCATGACCTGAACATCAAACAGAATTAATTCAGTTTGTCTCTAAAATATTTTCCCCAAAATATAACATTCTCTGGTCTCTGGCCATTCCACACAGAAACTTTAAGCTTCCTAAGTGTTGTTTGCACTGCTTTGGGCATGGGAGATGCAAGAATTAACAGACAAAAGTTCCTTTCCTTGTGTGGTTATGTATCTGTACTTGATCAGAATCCTATCTGATACTGGGATTATAAGTGGGGATAGAACTTGACTCATATCCCTGATTGGCCCTAATCAGGGGGTAATAATGTAACAGGAAATTCCAGTGACTAAATAAACCTAGGAACCTATTCCTCAGTTTTAGGGTATGCTATGTCTGTTTCTATTGATTTTCTCATGGATTTTTCATCTGAATGAGACTACAACTTGATAGGACTGGATAAACAGCCTGGACCTTAGCATCTACTTGTCCTGGGGAACCCCCAGCCCACATGTGCTGCCTGTTCTTAAACAACTTACTCAATTCCATTAGCTCTCATTTTACTCATTTATTTTTTTTTTTCAATTGGGAGAATACACTTTCTTTTGAGCACTACAAAATTAAATAACTGAATCAGCTAGCTTCAATGCAGGTTTCTCAACTTTTTATCAAGGAGCATTTTTAGATCCCCTTGATTAACACAACACATGCCTTGCATGAGTATCATAGGGGCCACTTGATCACTTGACTTCCCGTTAATCGTCAATTTGCTCGAGCAGGCTCCAGTAATGTCTCCATTTGTCCCTGCCGTGTGCTAGTGTAGCCCAATGGCGTCTGTTCATTCTAGGAACACGAACAGCCTCAAACCGATCGTTCATGGTCTTGATGAAGAAGTCTGACCATCTGGTAGGTGGGTGGCCACGCGGTCTTTTGACATCCCATGGAATCCAGTTGGTAACGGCTCTAGTCCAGCGGTCGTCTCTTTATCATAGGGGTATCATACTTGATACACAAAAAAGAGTAAGATTTTTTCCCCCTCTGCCTGCCCCTACCAGATGTTGGCTCCTTAAGAAGCAAACACTGCATGTACAAAAGTAAGATCAAAATGGATTAAAGACCTCAACATCAGACCGGAATCCATAAGGTACATTGAAGACAAAGTTGGCAAAACCCTCCATGACATTGAAGCTAATGGTATCTTCAAAGATGTCACGCCACTGGCCAAGCAAGTGAAAACAGAGATAGACAAATGGGACTATCTTAAACTAAGAAGCTTCTGCACCTCAAAAGAAACAGTGACCAAAATACAAAGACAATCTACAGAATGGGAAAGGATATTCTCCAAATACACATCCGACAAGGGGTTGATATCAAGGATATACAAAGTACTAGTTGAAGTCCACAAGAAATCATCCAACCCCATCAAAAAGTGGGGCAACGAAATGAACAGAGACTTTCTCAAAGAAGAAATCCAAATGGCTAAAAGGCACATGAGAAAATGCTCTACATCATTAATCATCAGGGAGATGCAGATCAAAACAACAATGAGATATCATTTCACACCACAAAGACTGGCCCACATTCAAAAGAACAAAAGCAACCTGTGTTGGCGCAAATGTGGCGAGAAAGGGACCCTCCTTCACTGCTGGTGGGAATGATGACTAGTTCAACTCTTTTGGAAAACAGTATGGACGACTCTCAAAAAATTAGAAATTGAGCTCCCGTTTGACCCAGCAATACCACTCCTGGGAATATACCCCGGAGAGGCCAAAAAGTATAGTCGAAGTGACATCTGCACTTGTTTGTTCATTGCATCATTGTTTAGAATAGCTAGAATATGGAAAAAACTTGAGTGCCTGAGAACAGATGACTGGTTAAAGAAACTTTGGTACATCTACACAATGGAGTACTATGTAGCTCTTAGAAAAGATGAAGTCATGAAATTTACATACAAGTGGTACAACATGGAAAATATCATAATAAGCGAAATGAGTCAGAAAAAGAGGGACAGACATAGAAAAATTGCATTCATCTGGGTAACATAAAGTAACAAAATAAGAGACTAACATCCAAGAACAGCTGTGATAAATACCAGGTTGTTCATTCCATGGCTTAGAGACCAGCCACACACTCTAGGGGAAAAGGCAGCTCAGATAGAGAAGGGAGCACCAAATAAAGGGTGCTGGGAAGATCTGCCCAGGATGGGAGATGCCTGCTGAAAGTAGTCTATGGACCGAACATGACTGCCACCCAATGTCTCTTCTGCAGACCACAGCACCCAAAAGGAGAGATAGAACAAAAGGCAGTGCCCTGCCACAGAGGCAGGGTGGGATGGGGGGTGGGAGGGATACTGGGATTGGTGGGAGTGGAGAATGAGCACTGGTGGTGGGATGGGTACTAGATCATTGTATAACTGAAACCCAAGCACAACAACTTGTAAGTATACAACTGTACCTCATGGTGTTTCACTAATAAAAAAAAAAAAAAAGAAGCAAACACTGGTCCAGAATCTTGCAAAGAGTTTCTTTAAATCTTAGCAAACATAATTTGTAATGAGAAAAATAAAATAAATATAAGATGCTGTGTCCCCAGAGTGGAGAAGGATGGTGTCAACACTGATTTGAAAAAGAAAGAAAACAAACAAACAAAAAAACCAGAAAATAACAATGGACACACCAGCTTTGACTACCGGAAAGCCAGAGTCCAGTAAAACAGAGGCAGCATCTTGAACCTGGAACTGAACCAGAGCCAAGATGTTACTGATGGGAAAATGCAAACCCCAAAGGAGCAGGGAAACTGGACCAAGAGCAATTACAAGTCCTCACCAGCTGGCTAAGGCTCCCCATTCATTTTCCCATGCAAACATGAACCAACACACCACCACAGTGCTCTGGAAGAGAGAGGTAACTTCTGGCACAGTTCTCCTTGCCAAAAAAATGCTGTTTAGTGGCCAGAGAGCCAGTATAGAGATTAAAGCACTAGCCTTACATGCAGCCAGAGACCTGCCTGTAGCAATCCCCAAGCATGAAAACCAGGAGGAGCCCTCATCAATCACTGGGTGTGATTTCCAAGATAAAAAGAAAGGGCCATAGTCATGGTATAGAGGGTAAGGTACTTACCTTGTATGTGGACAAGGGTTTGATCCCTGGCACCACATATAGTTCCCCGAGCCCACCAGGAATAAGTCCTAAGCACGACTGAGTGTGCCACCCGAAACCAATAAGAAAATAAATTAGAATAACTTTCAAATGCTACTTATACTTTCTGTCTCTTGAAGTCTCATCCATCCCATAAAGGTCACTTGCAATTTCCACTTCCTGCAAAAAGTCATTCCCAGCCCTCCGTCATCAACACACCAAAATGAAAGGAGTTTCCTAAAAATAACCACAGCTCTTCTTCAGAAATGGTAAGTTCATGAGGAACTGTTCCAAATTGGAAAATACATGACAACGAATTACAACACATTATCCGAGACTGGATCCTGAAACAGAAAACGATGAACAATACCAATTGAGGTAAATCCAGGGCAGGAAGAGAGGACAGCAGTTATGCCCAGTACAGACCTGACCCAGGTTTGAGGCGCAGCCTCACATACGTCATTCCAGGCACTGCAGGTTTGGAACAGCCTCTTTAGACATTTCGCTGCCAATCTGGTTGACTGACAATACTCAGCAGGCATTACAGTGGGAGTGGAAGGCTAGAGCACCAGGTGAATTTAGTCAGTCACGTTAAATCTCATCCCTCAAATAGTTAACCAATCAAAATAAATAATGGGATGATGGGGGGGGGGGGGGATAGCATCAAATAAAAGGAGGCTGCCAGCCAGGCCTGTCCCTTCTTTTGCTCTTTTCAGCCCCCTTTTCCCCTTTGGCCCTTAATTCTTTCCACAGATGCCCAAGTGGACTTCAGGATCAGGTGGGACTCAGCACCCAGAAGGGAATCTGGATGAGGTAAGCTCATCGGCCCTGACAGACAGCAAAATCAGGCAAGGGTCTCATGCTCTGATAATCGGCAGACTGGAGATTTAAGGAAAGTTAGGACAGGAAGATAGGAAGCTGTTGGGGAACAGTCCAAGAAGAGCCCAGTGACACTGTTTCAGACTAGGGAAGTGTCCACTGGATAGAGAGCAACTCAGGGACAATTGCAGACGGGAGGAACGCAGAGAGCAAGGAAGGGACAAGGAAGCTGTACACAGACCAGGCCAGCACAGGGCGGGGTGCATGACATACATGGGGAAAGGAAAGACCTGGGAAAGGACAGGACCCATCAGCTTAAACTACATAAACTAAAAATACTTAACCCTCAGAGTTTCTGTATGCAAACGTTTCACACAATTCTCAAGAAGTCACCAGCTCAGGAAAATCTGCTTTTGCCCCTCATCCTAGGGTCCCCATGGCCTCCTGAGCACTGCATGGGAGCCCCCCCCCCCCAACAGACAAACAGAAAACAGCCCATCAAAATACTACTTCATTGAGTTAACAGAATTGTGCCACTGTTGATTTCCCGGCATTTATCATTGTAAGATGGTAATTAAAACATTAGGGGAAGTTGGGTGCAGGAAATAAGGGAACCCTCCACATACTTTCTCCGATTTCCCCAGGTCTAAATCATTTCAAAATTAAATGTCAAGTGTTAGACCACACACCCAGAATGTAGGGAACCCTAAGTTTCCCTTCTGGCACTAAGGACCAAATCTCCCACTCCCAGCAGGGTACCACCTGCAGGTTCCAGGCACCTCCTGACTGAGCACTGCACTACAGGGCTCTCACCACTAGGGGCAACATCGCTGGGAGTCACTCTGGGCTCTCACACCCCAGCAACACTGGGTATGGGCCCTATTTTAAAAAATTTAAATTATGCCCACGAACTGCCTCTGGTGTGATATCAGCTCATTAATGGCCATGATCCAGAGACTCACAAATAAATCTCGGAAGAAAGTCACAAGCTGCAGAGATGCCTGCAGACCCCAAAGTCACCATCCAGTTAAAAATTTAACTCCAAATGCCCATGAATAGTTAAAACAATCCCTGGGGGGGAAAAAGATAGTGGCATCACCTTCTCCAACTTTAAACTGTACTACAAAGCAGTAGTAATTAAAACAGCATGGTATTGGACTAGAAACAGACCTGCAAACCAGTGGAATAGAGTTGAATATTTTGTCAGAGACTCTCAAATATATAATCACTTAATCTTTGATAAAGGAGCAAGAAATGTGAAGTGGAGCAAGGAAAGCCTCTTCACAAGTGATGCTGGGAAAACTGCACAGCTATGTGAAAAAAAAAAAAGGAATTTAGACCTCTAATGCCAAGCACAAAAGACAGATGAAAATGGATTAAAGACCTCAATATCAGACCTGAATCCATAAGGTACATGGAGAAAAATGTAATCCTCCATGATATTGAAACTAAAGGCATCTTTAAGGATGAAACACCACTGACCAAGCAAGTGGAAACAAATATGAACAAGTGGGACTACATTAAACTAAGAAGCTTCTGCACCTCAAAAGAAACAGTGACCAAAATACAGAGAAAGTTCACAAAATGAGAAAAATTATTTACCTAATATCCATCAGATAGGGGTTTAATATCCAGGATATACAAGACAGCAGTAGAACTTTACAAGGCAAAAAAAAACTCCAACCCTATCAAAAAATGGGGGGAATAAACAAAAACTTCCTCAAAAAAGAAATACAAATGGACAAAATACACATGAAAAAATGTTCTACATTGCTAATCCCCAGGGAGATGCAAATCAAAACAACAATGAGATATCATCTCATACCTCAAAGACTGGCACACATCAAAAAGAACAGGAACAACCAATGCTGGCACAGATGTGGGAAGAAAGGGACTCTCATTCATTATTGGTGGGAATGCCAACTGGTACAGCCTTTTTGGAAAACAACATGGACATTTCTCCAAAAACCAGAAATTGAGTTCCTATATGACCTAGCATAACACTTCTGGGAATATACCCCAAGGGTGCAAAAAAGCATAGTAGAAATGACATCTGCACCTATGTATGTTTATTGTAGCACTGTTCATAATAGTCAGAATCTGGAAATAACCTGAGAGCCCAAGAACAGATGACTGGTTAAAGAAACTTTGGTACATCTACACAATGGAATATTATGCAGCTGTTAGAAAAGATGAAATCATGAAATTTGCTTCTAAGTGAATGGACATGGAGAGTATCATGCTAAGTGAAAAGAATCAGAAAGAGAGGAACAGATATTGAATGACTGCACTCATTTGTGGATAAAATAACATAGTATGAGACTAACATCTAAAGACAGTAGAGACAAGGGCCAGGTTTGAAAGCCTGCATCATGTGCTGGGGGAAAAGGCAGTTGGGATGGAGAAGGGACCACTAAGTCAATGATGGTTGGAGGGATCGCTTGGGCTGGGAGATGTGTGCTGAAAGTAGATTAAGCAGCAAACATGATGGCCTCTTAGTATCTGTATTGCAAACCATAATGCCCAAAAGTAGAAAGCGAGTGAGAAGGAAGGTTCCTGCCACAGAGGCAGGGGGTGGGATGCGGCAGAGGTGGCAGGAGGGTTACTGGGAACATTGGTGGTGGAAAATGCACACTGGTAGAGGGATGGGTGTTCAATCATTGTATGACTGAAACTCAAATCATGACATCTTTCTAATTGTATCTGATGGTGATTCAATAAAAAAAAATTTTTTTAATTAACTTCAATTGTATCACCCTATTTAAAATGTTAAAATTCCTGGACCATGCAGCCACGAAAGTCTGTACTACTACACCACATTTGATGTAGTGTAAAGCAGAAGGCAACCGATCTTATCGCAATCAAAAATATATATACAATCTCTTACACAAGGGCTTAATGGCCCCAGGGTGAAATACAACAATCTTCACACACTTTCCTCTAAGAAAACTTTTTTTTCCACAGTGGATTATTTACAACAAGCAATACAAAATAAATTATTTAGGACCTGCTTTTGGGGCAGGACTTGGGTGGTAGTGGGAAAATTTGAAATAATGGTGGTGGGAAGGCGTAATGTGGTGGAATTGTTGTTTGAATATTGAATGCAACAGGGGGCTGGAGCGATAGCACAGCGGGTAGGGTGTTTGCCTTGTATGTAGCCAACCCGGATTCGATTCCCGGCATCCCATATGGCCCCCTGAGCAACACCAGGGGTGTTTCCTGAGTGCAGAGCCGGAAGTGACCCCTGTGCATCACCGGGTGTGAACCAAAAAAGAAAAAAAAATGAATGCAACAAGTTTTTGTGAACAACTTAAAAAATAAATTAAGTTATTTTAAACTTAAGTTGTTTTTTAAAATTAAGTTGTGCTTGAGAGATAGTACAATTGCTTTGAACCTGCTTTGATCCCAGCACCACAAATGAGCACCCCTGAGCACCACCAGGTATAAACCCAATAACGTCAACTTAGACTAAAAATATGTCTTTTTTCTTAAAAAAAAAAAAGGTGGTTTTTTTTTTTAACAGAGGATATTTTTAGGGGTTCACACCTGGCAGTCCTCAGGGTTTACTGCCAGCTCTGTACTCACAGATCATTCCTGGCTTGGCTCAGGGGACCAATTGGAATGTTGGGGGTCGAGCCCAGGTTGGTCGCGTTCAAGGCAAGTGCCCTACATACTGTACTATCACCCTATTTCCCCTCCTCTCCCCCACTACTTTTTTGGATTTGCTCATTCTTTTTTTCTCTTTTTGGGTCACTGGGTAGGGCATTTGCCTTGCATGCAGCCGACTCAGGTTCAATTCCTCCGTCCCTCTCGTAGAGCCCGGCAAGCTATCAAGAGTATCCCGCCCTCACATCAGAGCCTGGCAAGCTCCCCGTGGCATATTCGATATGCCAAAAACAGTAACAACAAGTCTCACAATGGAGACGTTATTGGTACCTGCTCGAGCAAATCGATGAACAATGGGAGGACAGTGCTACTGTGCTTTTGGGTCACATCCAGCAAGTTAGGAGTTACTCTTGGCTTTGTACTCAGGAACTACTCCTGGCGGTGCTTGGGGACCATTTGGGATGCTGGGGATCGAACTCAGGTCGTGTGCAAGGCAAACGCCTACCCACTGTACTATCGCTCCGGCCCCTTGCTCATTCATTATTGCAACAAATATGTCCTAAGGGTCATCCCATGCTAGCCTTCTATAGCCCTACGAGTCAACAATACACAAAACTAGACATCTTGATTAATACTTTATTATAGGGATTTCTCTCCTGGGACTCTAGCTCTAAGAAAGTGTCTGGGCCTTCTACTGTCTAAACATACTGTGTACATTTTTATGCTTTTGACACATCCTGAAGGCAGGAGTGAAAGTCAGTCAAGGGTATAAGGGGCTCCAGGCCTCTGACTCAGGGGAGTGAATGGGAGAAGAAAATTTTTAATTTCACTACTGATATGTAACAGTTGTCTAAAACAGTGCTTGAAACCCATTAATAATATTGTTAAATATCATCAATATTACTGATAATATTAATAAATAATATTGATATATAAATATTGATAATATTGATTTCAAAGTCATTCTTGATAGGTGAGAGTAGGTGCCATTTAAAAATATAAAAACCCTTGACAGAATCTGGCACAAAACTGTTCAATAAACATTACATCTTGCCTAGAATGCACAAGTGATCAGCTGGTGACTCCCTTGCACCCTCAAATCACTTTATAACAATTGGAGAGAGAGTTATGGATTATGTGGGAGTTGGTGAATTCATTTTTGAAGTAGTGGGAAATGGAACAGACACCTAAACTAATACATCAAAACGGATCCTAATACTCTTGTTCTGTGTATGGCCACAGCTGTGCTCAGGACTTAACTCCTGACCTGGCACTCAGCAATCACTTTGGAGGGCTCAGACAACCATATGTGGGGCCTGGATAAGAAACTCAAGTCCGGAGTATGCAAGGCAAAAAATCTACTCATGGTGTTGGGGAAAAATTCCAAATAATAATGGTGGGACTGGTGTCAAATAATTAAATGTAATCAAAGTAGAGACAGAGAGTAATGTGGAAATTATCTGCCACACAGGTAGGGGTATGGGTAGGGGGGGATGGGGGGTATACTGGGGTTTTTGGTGGTGGAAAATGTGCACTGGTGAAGGGATGGGCGTTTGATCATTGTATGACCCGAAAACTTCGTAACTGTTCTCATGTGATTCAATTTTTCATTTCATTTCATTTCATCATCCTGTTATTCGTTGATTGCCTCGAGCAGGCCCCAGTAACGTCTCCTTCATCCTAGCCCTGAGATTATATTCAAGGCTCTTTAGGAGAATGAGACCCATCATTGTTACTGGTATTTGGCATATTTGGTATGCCACGGGGAGTTTGCCAGACTCTGCCCTGTGGGCAGGCTACATTCGATAGCCTGCAAGTTTGTCCAAAGTAGTGATTCAATTTTGTGATTCAATAAGTAATCAAGTTTGTGATTCAATAAGTAAATTTATTTAAAAAAAAGAAAGAAAAGGAAATCTACTCATTGCAGATGTCTCTGGCCCCTAGATTCTAATACTTAACAAAGTAAAACATTTCAAAAATTAACTTCTGAAGATAAAAATGATAATCAAAAGAGAAATACCAAGAATTTCTTTGCCAGACATTAGCAATTCACTCATATATTTAAAAAAAACTCATCATATGGCTCTAAAATTGTTGTGTGCTTTCTGAATTGGAAGAGCATTCTTTTTTTTTTTCTTGGCAAACATCTTCCTGCTCATCAATGAACCTGGAACACGTGATGCATCGACTCCTGACATGTGACAGTATCTCAAAATGTGAGGTGTGCCCTTCAAGTATTCTACACGCTGGTTCTCTTCCAAGGTTCATAGAGTGACCGCTCCCTTCAATCATCCTGGATAACTTTGCGACATCTCTAAATTCTGACATGTATTCCTCCTACGTATTTTTCATTTCCCTGTATTCATATCTCTATTGTCAATGTGGTCATCCACCAAGATCTTGAATCTGAACAACTATGAAAGTTTCCAAGCAGGCTAGCTTTCCTATCCATCTGTTCTCAAGTTATTCATTACAGAGATCTTAAAAGAAAGAAATTCTATTATCTTATTCTACAGTTGAAATCCCCAACAACCAAAATCCTTAATTTGACCTAAAATGGTATGTATGGTATGGTTCCTACTAACCTCTTTGGTATCATCTCTTAGTAAGGTGACCTTTTTAGCTCTTTCTGCTCTTATCTGAACTAGACTCCATTCACTATCTTAAAACATGTTCTAGGAGCCAGAGAAAAGTTGCAGCAGAAGCATGCAGAAGGCCTGGATTTACCAGGCGTGACCCTGAGCACCACCAGATGTGGCCTAAACAACCCCCTCCCCAATTTTTTTCAAATGAAATACAGTTCTGATCTCCCAGGTAAAGCTCTATCAAACCACTCCCATTCCACCTTCTAATCCTATTTGTTCAAGAAGCATCTACTCTTTATTAATAATTTCTGAGATTCAATGAGTTGTTCATCTCTAAGATGTTCCTATGAAGTCCATTTGCCAATCAGTATTCAGAGCCGCGTTCTTCAGTTACAATGTACTGTGTCTGTGTGCTCAGTTAAATGTTGTAGGAGAGATGTCACTTCCAAAATTAGATTATAAGAAACTTCCACCCACATGCAGGTGATGTGCACATCATCTCTTTCTTGGACTATTGTCTCTGGGGGAGCCCGGTACTTGAACTTCCTGCCAAGAGTCAAATAAGTGAATCTTCACAGAGTACCCTTTAGCCAGAGTCAAGCTTCCAGATGATTGGAGCCCACAGCTCGACTGTCTACTCATGAGACTGTTGATCTTGCTAGACCCACTCCTGGATTCCTGACCCTTAAAAACTGTATGAAATGATAATGCTTGAATTCTAAATTGCTACTTGGGTATAATTTTCTAAGTACTTTCTTATACAGCAGCAGCTAATGATGATCAGATACCACTCTCTTACCTTCTTAAAGGGCACATATTTGAAGTGACACCTAGAAGTTTATGCTCAGAGGTCAGTCCTGGTAGTGACTGGTAATTAGGGGGCCGGGAAGTCCTGGTGATCTAACCCAGACCTTTCACACGCGAAGCACACACTCAACCTGCTGAATTCACTTTCCAGCATGGCTATTCTACCCTCTCCAAAAATACCTTATTCCTCACTTTCCTGTGTGTATATTTCATATATACTTCTTCGTCAAGACCCTAAATGATCGGTTTGAGGCTCTGCATATTCCTAGAACGAACAGATACCATTGGGCTACGCTAGCACGCAACCGGGATGAATGGAGACGTTACTGGCACCCGCTCGAATAAATCGATGAATAACGGGGATTAAGTGATTAAGTGATTTAAGTGATATTTCATTTGATATTCACCAAAATTTAACAATAATCTTGTAAATTATTTAGTGGATGTATTCAATGATTTTCTTCCTATCAGTCTTTTGTTTTTCTCCATCCCATCATGGTAGTCCAGAGATCCAAGTCAGGGAAAGTAAAGCCTCAAAAATATGAGGTGAGGAGCTAATGGGCACTAAGCTAATGGTGCAGTTCCTAGGAGAACACTGGTACGTGAGCATGCAGCAGACCATGGAGACCACTGCCAGCAGAATACGTGCGAACACAACTGCTAAAATGAGGGTGACTTTTTGCAAGCACGTGTGCAAGCACCATGACTGCATATCCACAACCACAATAAACACCACAACCAGCCAATGTACAAGCACCAGGCATGTGTGTGATAATACCTGGTTATCAAAATAACAAGAGGAAGGAAAGGACAGGGGAGGGGGGAAATTAGGAGATTCAGTGTATACAATCTGACACCTGGTAGGCTTCCAGAGGTTTAAAAACATATCTGACCTATTATTTCCTTTTCAGGGAGAAAAAAAAAGACAACTACTCAACACCGTCCAGAAACCTACCTTCTTTGAGTGAACAAACAGAAAGCACCCCCTCAATTGCACCTGAGGCTACTACTTCCCCTTCCCAAAATTGTTCTGGAGGCATTTCCCAGTTGGGGGAAAACTGGTAATCGCCTTGCTAGATTTGCCATGGCCAGGGAAGCGTCAGTCATAAACTCCATCCATTAACATCACTCTTTAGCATGCCTTCAACTAGGTCACCCTGGGCACCAAACTCAAGCATCAGTTAGTACCAATAAAATAATATGCCACCCAGATCTGGTCAAAGCACAATCTCTCCCGGGTCACTGGCAGCAGATCTGCACACTCCCAAATACTATCAGCCTTGAAAAAGGGTAATTCTCATTCTCCGTATCAAGTATAACGTTTTTCTAAAAACTAGAAGATGGGGCCAGAGCAATAGCACAGTGGGTAGGGCATTTGCCTTGCATGCGGTTGACCCAGGTTTGATCCCCGGCATCCCATATGGTCCCATGTGCACTGCCAGGAGTGATTCCTGAGTGCAGAGCCAGGAGTAACCCCTGGCCATTGCTGGGTGTGACCCAAAAATAAATCAAATCAAATAAAAACTAGAAGATGCCCAACCAGAGAACAAAGGACCTCACTTTGTAGCTAAAGGCTCTGTTTTTACTGGGGTAATATTTATTCCTCACAAATGGCAACCGCTCCGCTGGCCTCTCTTCTATTCTATTAAAACTATCAGTCACAAGTGGAATCACTTTCTAAGTAAAATGTAATTGTGGCATCTCAAAGAGATTTGGGAGACCATGAGCAAGCTGCGTGGAGTCAAAGGTGGAAACAAGATTTCATTTCATTTCCTCCTTGTTGGACTACTCTTGCTCTCTCTCTCTCTCTCTCTCTCTCCCTCCCTCCCTCCCTCCCTCTGCCATTTCCCCAAATTCAGGCCACATGGCTAGAGAAAAACCTGTGTTTCATTTCCAAGAAACACATGGGTTAGTTAATGCTTCCACAGTATGCTTAAATGTGTATATGTAATGGATGTAGTCATTTTGCAACCCCCTCCCAAAAGGGGGCAGATTCAGAAATACCTCCTTTTAAATTTGGTGAGCAATTCCAGAGGAAGGATCTAGTAATGTGCATTTTATGAGGAATTCAAGAAATGGTCCGTATTACTTGATATAAAATTCATGCCTGACCTAAGAATACTTCTACTCTAACACTATGATGACCTCTGATCTCAAAAATTACGTATTTGCTCTAAAGGAAATGCTAATTACTGAGAACAATGAAAAAAAATAAAACCCAGAAAATTCTGAACTTGGGTTTCAAGCATTATACTCAGCTAGATTGACATTCTTACATAGGAGCTGTAAAGTCCAAGTTACATAAACACTACAAACTAGATAGCTAAAATTCTTTTCATAAGAAGTAGGACTAAGAGGGAAAAAAATTACATTACAATGAAAGCTGTAAGCCGCTCCTTGCTGTTCATGTTCTGGAGAGAACATACACTCAAGAGCCACATTGCATTGTCCCTCGGAGTTTCTTCTTCTGAAGATCAACTTTGAGGGTAATTGCCAGAAAGGTTTTTGTTTGTTTGGGGGAACATCCCAAAGGGTGCTCGGGATATTCTCCAGGAAATCCCTCAGATGTTCTCAGCTAGCAGGGCTGACAATTCAATGCGAGGCTCAAAGGATAATTGGGGGCCACCCTGGTGGTGCTGGGGGTTCACGAGAGCTACATTTATTGTTGCTCAGGGGATCCTGTAGTGCCAGAGATCAAACTGAGGTTGGCTACACTGAAGGCATTTGTTTTGAAGACATATTCTTTTCCCAGCCTGGAATCTAAATGTTATCATTAACATAAAGCACACATTGTTGGGCCTGAGCAATAGTACAAGGGGCAGGGCGTTTGCCTTGCACGTGGCTGACCGACGTAAATCCCCAGCATTCCATAAGGCCCCTGAGCACCACCAGGAGGGATTCCTGAATGAAGAGTTGAAGAGTCAGGAGTGTGCCCTGAGCATCACCGGGTGTGACCATATTCCCCCACTCCCCCAAAAGAGAAAAAATGAACGAGGGGAAAAAAGCACACATTGTGTCCAAAGGATAAGACTGAACAATATTCACTGGTTTCACATAATCTCTTTTTTGTCCTACCAGGGACTAAAAAGAAGAATATTTTTTTTCTCTAGCTTTGTTTTTGGAGGTAGGAAGTGGAACACACTCAGCTGTGCTTGGGAAACTACTGACTCTGAGCTTGGGGGTTGTTCCAGGTAGCGGCTGGGGGCTCATGCATTGTCAGGGACCAATCCAGGGTCAGTGGTCTGCAGGGCAAGCACTTTAACCTTTGTACTATCTCTCTGGACCTTAAACACGGTTTATACAAACCTACTTAAAATTTCTGGGACATTTGCATTTGATTGGGTGATTCTGTCATGTTTTCACTTTTCTAAAAGTCAGTTAATGTACGAGATTTGTTCACACACTACTTCTAATTTTTCATGAGAACCAGGGAAATCGCTCAAAGCGCTGGCACGATTCTTCGCACGCTGCTGCCCTGGGTTCAATCCTCAGCACCACATGGTCCTCCAAGCATTGCTGGGAGCAACTGCGAAGCAAGAGAACTAGAGCCCTTGAGCAACACTGGTGTGGCTGCAAACAAATTCAACAAAAATTTAATTAATCTTTCCCGTATTCTATGTTCAAATATACCTATGGTGTTTTGTTTATGTATGCCAAGCATGTATTATTCTATTCTTTTGGTTTGGGGTTCACATTCAATGATACTCAGTGCTTACTCCTGGTGGTGTAATTGAACTTGAATCAGCAGCATGCAAGGCAACCCCCAAGGCAAGCACACTACCCGGGGTACTATCTCTTTAACCCCCAAGCATATGTAATTTAATTCATCATATAATTTCATTCTGACTTAATCTATTGTCTAATCATCTTCCAGCTTCCGTAAAGAGGAATTTCCCATTTCTATAGAGAAAACAAAAACTCTGAGATTCAAACAAAACAAAACTTTCTCTAATATCACACGGCTTAAGGCTCAAAATGTATTTCTTTGTTTTCTGTGATCCTGACAGAGGTTACTTATTCATTCATTCATTTTGGTTTGGGGGCCACACCCAGGTGTGTGCAGGGCTTACTCTTGGCATGCACTCAGAGATCACTCCTGCTGGCACTGGGTACCATATGTGGTGTCAGGGACTGACCCAGGGCTGGTGCACAGAAGGTAAGAGCCTTACCCACTCTACTATCTCTCTAGCTCTGGTAGAGCTTTATTTTTATTTTCTACCATTTTGTTGTGGTTGTTGATTGAGGTTCTGTGATTTACAATACTATTAATCTGCTAATGATGTTTCCCCATGCACATAATTCCAACATCACACCTATCACCAATATATTCACCTCCCTCCCCCCAGGATCCCAATTACCCCTCCATTTCAACACCACCACACCCCAAGACTCTGTTGTGTAGATCATTTCTTCTGTTGTATTGTCTTTGGTCCCTTATTGCTACCTTATTATGCATCTTTACGTTCCACATATAAAAATATCACTCTGTTACTATCCCTTTCCTTCTAACCTCATGGGGACATGATATCCTCTAGTTTCATCTATGTTGCGACAAACTGCATCATTTTATTCGTTCTTAGAGCTGTATACTATTCCACTGTGTGTGAAACAGTTTCTTGATTTATTCATCTGTAGTTGGGTTGTTTCCATATTTCGGCTGCTATATTAATGCAGAAATAACATACATGTGTGTACGTCCTTCTGATGTAAAGTTTTTGTATCTGGGAGTAGATGGCAAGAAGTGATATTGCTGGATCATGTGGGACTTCTATTCCTATTCTGTGAAGAGCTCTCTATATTGCTTTCCATATAGGATGACATCGTTCTAATAACACCAAACATTAGCTAAGTGGCACAAATGCTGGCCGACTTCGACCATGAGGGTGGAAAGGTCAGACTCCAGCTGAATCTCACGAAGACAATGTTTATGAGAAATGGTCTCGCTCCTGATGTTCCATTTGCTCTCAACGGAACAACCATCTCCGAATGCAACAGCTATGTGTACCTAGGTCGAGAAGTCAACATGACAAATGACCTGGCACCCGAGCTGCGCAGGAGGAAGAAAGCGGCTTGGAACACCTTCAAGAGCATTGAAGAAATAGCTAAGAGGATGAAGAACCTCTGGCTCCGGGCACATCTCTTTGATTCTACTGTTCTTCCTGCATTAACATATGCCTCAGAGACCTGGGCCCTACGCAAACAGGATGAGAACGCCATTTGGGTCTCCCAAAGAGGAAATGAAAGAACTATTCTTGGAGTATCATGCTTCACTCAAGTGAGAGAAAGAATCCGGAGTTCTGACCTCCATCGACTATCAAGAATCAGAGATGCTGTCTTATTTGCCAAGGCGTCAAAAATCAGATGGGCTGGACACGTAATGCGATTTGGAGACGACCACTGGACTAGAGCCGTTACCGACTGGATTCCACAGAACATCAAAAGATCACATGGCCGCCCATCTACAAGATGGTCAGACGTCTTTGTCAAGACCCTTTATGATCGGTTTGAGGCTCTTCATGTTCCTGGAAGCGAGCAGACGCCACTGGGCTACACTAGCACGTGACAGGGACAAATGGAGACGTTACTGGCGCCCACTTGAGCAATCGATGACTAACAGGATGTCAAGTGATCAAGTGATCAAGTGATAGGATGAGCCAGATGACATTCTCATCAAAAGTGGATGAGGGTACCTTTCTCATCACATTGCCGCCAACACTGGCTGCTTCCAGACTTTCTGATATGTGCCATTCTCACTGGCATGACATTACCTTAGTGTTGTTCTGATTTGCATTTCCCTTACCACAAGTGACGATGAACACTTTTTCCTATGCCTATGGGTTAGACATAAGTTTTCTTTAGGAAAATGTCCAATGAACCAAAATGTAAACCAAATCTGAATAATCCCACAATTTCACTTCCGGATATATTCCCCAGAGAAAATGGAATCAGTTTCTCAAAGAGATTTCTGCACTCCCATATTCCTTGCAGCACTTTCCCAGTAGCCAAGAAATTGAAACATCCTGTCTACCCAGGGGTGAGGGGATAAAGATATATGATCTGTGTAGGGAAAAAAAGGAGCTCCTGCTATTTGGGACAAACATGGATAAACCTGCAGGCCGTTATGCTTAGTGAAATAAGCCAGACAGCAAAACACACACACTGCATGATCTCATCCACATGTGGAATCTAAAACCTAAGTCTCAGTGGGATCCATGAACCAGAGAGAAGAACGGTAGTTGCCAGGGTCTGGAGGGTGGGGAAAGTATACACTAGCGATGGGTGTGGTACAAGGAAACCACCAATAATGGTACTGTAATTCACAGAACCTCAATAAAAGAATGCTCTTAAAGCACAAACTCTGGGTCTGAGAGTATTAGATTTAAGCATTTGCTTGGCAGGTTGTCATCTTGATCCCCAGCAGTGCCTGGTTACCCAGAGCTGTCAGATGTGGGCCTATCCAACCCCCTCCAAAATAATAATATTCTAATTATGAAATTAATAACTTAGGATGAGATATAAGATAGTAAGGCAGATAAGGTTCTTATTTTGCATGCAACCAAACCCAATTCATGCCTGGCACAGCATACAGTTTCCTGAGCTCTGCCAGCAGGGATTCCTCACGACAGAGCCAAGAATAAACTTTGAGGCCAGAAAGGTGTGGGCCTAAACTCTCCACACAGCATGATGCATACAATTTTTTTTAAATGCTGTATTTGCTTTAAGATAGGATTTTTTTTTAGTTGTGTCACCAGATAGACACAAAAGGTGATGGATGTGTAAATGAACTTGGTTCTGGTAATCATTTCACGATGCAACTTTAAATCATCACGATGTACCTATCAATGTATACAATTTTAACTTGTTAATTATCCTTCATAAAGCTGAGGGGGAAAATCTTACTTAAAGCTCAGATTTTGGAGAGGTGGAGGGCAAAATATTGAGCTCCTTATAAAAACAGAACAAAATCTTCCCATGTGATATTAAAAATTATGGTTTAAAACAAATACAGAGAGGATACCCTGGCATGCATCAGTGTTGATTTTCTATTACTTCCCAGAAAGCGACACACCAATGCCAGTAAATCAATCTCTTTTAAGTGTCCATTAGGATGTTACAATGAAAAATGTACTCCTGTAATGCTTGCACAATAAAATAATGATTTTAATATCATGTAAACCATGATACTTCAAAAAAAAGATAAATTGGGCAGGAGGAGATATAACTCCTATAACTTATTCTAGACTTTAGTAAAGAAAGACTAAAACTGCTAGGCCAAATTCCAAATTTCAAAGACTTCTTAAAGAATTAGTCACCTCCAATTACTTTAATAGGATTAGAGGGGCTGGAGCGATAACACAGCAGGTAGAGCGTTTGAGAGCTTTGCCTTGTACTCACTCGGCTGAACCCAGGGTTCGATTCCCAGCATCCCATATGGTCCCCCAAGCACTGCCAGGAGCAATTCCTGAGTGCATGAGTCATGAGTAACCCCAGTGCGTCGCCAGGTGACCCAAAAAGGGGGGGGGGGAAGGATTAAAGGAAGGGAAATAGGTCTCCTATCCCTTTCCTTCCAGCCTTGGGAAGAGGGACACAAGGGGCAAAGGCGCTAGGGTGGGGAAGACAAAGGTACCCCCAACGTTCCTCTCTCACAAAGCTACAGTGACAATCCTCCTGGGCGGACTGCCTGCCACAGAGCCCACTAAAGAGGAATCAGCAAACTCTAAAGTCTGGGAAGAACAGTCCTAGCTAGATGATTAACCAGGGTGGGAACTATTAAAAGTATCTAATTTGAGCATCATCAAGATCATCTTTTGGGGGATATCAGTACAAATAAAACCCACATTTAAATTAAAAAAAAACATTCTGTTCTATCCTTGATTCCCACTGGTGCAACATGAACAAAATAGCAGATAAATGAAGAGATAAGTAAGACATTTCAGTGTGGACATAGGGTCTTATCTGTTTTTGTTTTTAAAATAACACCCAGGTCTCACACATGCAAAGGAAATGCTCTAAGACTGAACTACATCCCTACATCTCAAATAACTCTCTCTCTCTTTCTCTTTCTCTCTCTCCTCCTCCCTTCCCACACACCCAACAGTGCTTAGGGACTATTCCTGCCTGCCTCTGTGCTCATAACTGACCCCTGGTGATACTCATGAATTTACAGTGCCAGGAAAATTGAACTGGGATCAGTGGGATGCTAGGCATCCCATCTTAACTCCTGGATAATCTCAGGTTATTGTTTTCCCCTTCCCCTTCCTTTTCATGCTGGGGATCGACCAAACCCTGCCCTCACATATATGCAACACAAGTGCTCTATCATTGAGTCACATCCCTGGCTCTTCTCTATTTTTACATCTAAGGCTTTATCTTTTAATTAAGCTCCAGGTACAACAAACTTTTCTAAGTCTTCAAACACGGCTAAAAATAACTCAGAAAGCATAACAATATTTTTCCCTATCAACAACTCATCCTATTTGGCAGAGTTTCAAAGTACAGAGAAAAGACCATTTTATTAAGAGAATTTTAAGAGTTTGCCTCTTCCCCATCCATACTTGTATTTCCAATATTATTCTTAGCAGCAGTTTTCCAGTTAGAACATCTAACAGTGGAGATGAATGGAAAGTATTCTTGTAGAAGTAAAATAGAGGATACTAGCAAAGGTTTGCACCTTCAGGGATGATTCTTAAACTCAGAAAAATTCAAAAAGTTCTTCTTCACAGAGAAAGATCCAAATTCAAGAGCAAAAATTAAGGACGTGGTGAACTTAATGTGTTGAGATATTCTAGAAAACACTTGGGCGGGGTGTGGGTGGAGTTTCCATTAACCCGCAGAAATTAGAGGCAAGCATTGGGAATACACCATCATGGGTACTGTTATTGGAGAGGGCTGAATTTCATCCTATACTAAAAGACACCTGATACTCACCAACAGTGTTTTGGTTTCCTGCAGAAAAGACCCAGAGCCTTATAATGTTCCAATGGACAGACTCTGGATACAATCTATATCAAAACCCTTATTTTTCAAGTGAAGAAACCAAGGAACTTACAGATGTAATATTTAATACCTTCACTAAAAGAAATTAACATAGGAGTTTCTCACTTTTTAAGTCCATATGGTATTAATAAATTTAGAAAGACTCAGCTAAACCATATGCAACAGAGTAGAAAGATCCACCTAAGCTTTAACAGGTGATAACAAGATTTGAACACTGTCCACTGTCCACTGTCCTCCCATTGTTCATCAATTTGCTTGAGCAGGCACTAGTAATGTCTCCATTGTGAGACTTGTTGATACTGTTTTTGGCATATTGAATATGCCACAAGGAGCTTGCCAGGCTCTACTGTGTGGGTGGGATACTCTCGGTAGCTTGCTGGGCTCTCTGAGAGGAGTGGAGGAATCAAACCCGGGTCAGCCACATGCAAAGCAAACGCCCTACCCTCTATGCTATCACTACAGCCCAAGTACTGAACACATTTTCTAGAAAATTAAATCATCAAACATACACTGTTTAACAAATCTAAGGCAACAGTTATAATTTATGAAGGCAGAAAAATGTTGTCAATTAAACTACAACATGCCATTTATGGTAGTATGCATGCCAATTTCTGAAACATAAAAACATAGAGTGGCATTTGGAACTGATGAAATGACATTACAATAAAGTAATATTTTAATTAAAAGAGAAAAGGGAATACATTCTTTTATAATAATCAATGGATAAGAAAGAGCCTACAGAATATCCCCAAATTCAAATCCCTCTTTCTACACTGACTTAATCAAAGAATTTGTACAAAGCAGAAGTAAAGAAGATACATACATACTTAAAGTATCTTATTATAATAGAAAGTTCATTCTTTCATCTCTTTTTAAAAATAGATTTAGAATTGCTTTGAATCAAAGTTCCATGTTTAAGATTCCATAGGATCCTTTTGGATATAAATTATACCTATAATTTAGAGTCGACAATTTCCAACTTGGGTCTATTTGAAACGAAGTAATAATGTAAAACATTTATAAAGCAATTTGAGTACTCTAGATTTTTTTAAATGCCATCTCTTTATATTTACATCCTCTTTGTATTCTTAGCTTCTCTTATACCTTATAGCCCTTTACTTTGATCTAATTTTATAGCATTTTAAAAGCATCTAACCATTACCAAGTCTTCCTTGATAAATTTAAATAAGTTAACAAAAGGTATAAGCCAGTTTGGGAAAAGAAAACGAACTGCTGGAAAGTATTAACTCCTAGAGGTCAAAGAAGTATTCAAACAGACACCAGCTTTCAAGCTGGCATTCACTGACTATCACCACCAGGTCTCAAGATCTTGTGTAATCCCTTCCTACATCAAACTGAGCTAATAAGGAAGAAATGATGGAGTGCAGTTTCCTGGGGTGGGGGAGCGGGAGAGTGGTATGGAACACATTAGACAGAGCAAGCACTCCATCCCTTTGAGCTCTCTCCCTGGTCCCTCTCTAGTTTTCCCTGCTCTCTATTCCCCTGCCCTCACCTAGTGCCAGGTTCAAACCCACCTCTCCCACAAGCCAGGCATGCATATGACCACTGAGTCTCAGCTTTGTCTTCGTTTCCTTTTTAAAATTCCTCAATAGGGATCCAGAGAAGAAGTACAGGGTTAGGGCATTTGCCTTTCATGCAGCTGACCCTAGTTTTATCATGGCACTGCACAGTCCCCCAAGTACCACCAGAAGGAACCCCTGAATACAGGGCTGGGAGAAACCCTCAAGCACCATTGGGTGTGGCCCACAAACGCCTCAAAATAATAAAAACAAGTACATAGATAAAATGTCCCAGTATGTTACTAAATCAAAAATGAGTTTAAAACTATGAGGGTGTAACCCCATAAAAAATGGGGCAATGAAATGAACAGAAACTTTCTCAAAGAAGAAATCCGAATGGCAAAAAAGCACATGAGAAAATGCTCTACATCATTAATCATCAGGGAGATGTAGATAAAAACCACAATGAGATACCATCTCACACCTCAGAGACTGGCCCACATCCAAAAGAACAAAAGCATCCGATGCTGGCGCGGATGTGGTGAGAACGGGACACTCCTTCACTGTTGGTGGGAATATCGACTGGTTCAGCCCTTCTGGAAAAAAGTATGGACGATTTTCAAAAAATTAGAAAATGAGCTCCAATTTGACCCAGCAATACCACTCCTGGGAATATATCCCAGAGAGGCAAAAATGTATAGTCGAAGTGACATCTGCACTTGTTTGTTCATTGCAGCACTCTTTACAATAGCCAGAAACTGGAAGAAACCTGAGTGCCCAAGAACAGATGACTGGTTAAAGAAACTTTGGTACATCTACACAATGGAGTACTATGTAGCTCTTAGAAAAGATGAAGTCATGAAATTTACATACAAGTGGTACAACATGGAAAGTATCATGCTAAGCAAAATGGGTCAGAAAGAGAGGGATAGACATAGAAAGATTGCATTCATCTGGGGGATATAAAGTAACAAAGTATGAGATTAATACCCAAGAATAGCTGAGATCAGCACCAGGAGGATTACTCCATAGCTTAGTGGCCAGTCAGGCATTCTAGAGGAAAGGGCAGCTCAGATAGAGAGGGGAACACCAAATAAAGGGTGTTTGGAGGTCCCTCCCAGGAGGGGAGATGCATGTTGAAAGTGGACTGTGGACTGAACATGTTTGCCACTCAATGCCTCTTTTGCAGACCACAACACCCAAAAGGAGAGAGAAAACACAGGGGATTGCCCTGCCACAGAGGCAGGGGGGGATGGGGGAATGGGGGTGGGGGGGATATTATCCATGGTGGTGGAAAATGGGCACTGGTGGAGGGATGGGTATCTGATCATTGTATAATCAAACCCAAGCACAAAAAATTGTAAATCTACAACTGTACCTCATGGTGTTTAACTAATAAAAAAAAATTAAAAAAAAAAAGAAACTTTGGTACATCTACACAATGAAGTACTATGTAGCTGTTAGAAAAGATGAAGTCATGAATTTTACATACAAGTGGTACAATATGGAAAGTATCATGCTAAGCGAAATGAGTCAGAAAGAGAGGGATAGACATAGAAAGATTGCATTCATCTGGGGGACATAAAGTAACAAAATAGGAGATTAATACCCAAGAATAGCCGAGATCAGTACCAGGAGGATTACTCCATGGCTTAGAGGCCAGCCGGGCACTGTAGGGGAAAGGGCAGCTCAGACAGAGAAGGGAGCATCAAATAAAGGGTGTTGGGAAGATTCACCCAGGATGGGAGATACATGTTGAAAGTAGACTATGGACTGAACATGATTGCCACTCAATGCCTCTTTTGCAGACCACAACACCCAAAGGGAGAGAGAGAACAGTAGGGAATGTCCTGCCACAGAGGCAGGGTGGGATGGGGGGATGGGTGTGGGAGGGATACTGGGATCCATAGTGGTGGAAAATGGGCACTGGTGGAGGGATGGGTACTTGATCATTGTATAATCGAAACCCAAGCACAAAAACTTGTAAATCTACAACTGTACCTCATGGTGTTTCACTAATAAAAATTTTAAAAAATAAAAAAAATAAAAAGTAAGATCACGGTCACGATCCTCCTGTTGTTCGTGACTGTGGTCTTACTTTTTATTTTTTTTATTTTATTTTTTAAAATTTTTATTAGTGAAACACCCTGAGGGACAGTTGTAGATTTGCAAGTTTTTGTAAGATAACTACTTAAAATAAAAGACACAACCCCATAAACAAAAAACTATGAGGGTGTGAGGCCAGAGCAATAGTACAACAGGCAGGGCGTTTACCTGGGTGGCCCACCTGGGTTCAATCCCCAAGCATCCCATATGGTCTCCTGAGCATTACCAGGAGTAATTCCTGAGTGTAGGTAGAGCCAGGAGTAATGCCTGAGCATAACCAGATGTGACCCAAAACAAACAAACAAAACAACAACAACAACAAACTAAGGGGGTTTGATATGGGGGTATAATCAGCATGACTGGTTTGCAAGAAAATGCATCCTGTACAAAAGGAAGGTGAGAAAAATACAGGGTACTTCATAGCCCACCACAGTCATACTACAGTCTTTTTGATGGCAAACAATGCCCACAGCAGAACCCTACCTCGGTATTTATAGACACTTCCGGCCTAGAACCTCAACCTCATTTGCTTTCCTCTCTTGGAGTATCTCACACCTCCAAAAGTCCACATTGGGAAGAGACTATAGAGGCCAGGCTTAATAGAATGGGTCTCTGAGGCCCCTATACAAATTTATTTCATAATATAACTGAAGGTAAAAGAAGAAAGAAAAGAAATCCAGTAAACAATTCTATTTCGAAATTCTAATTCAGCCCATCCTGTATACACACACACACAAATAACCTGTAGAAACTTTGGACATTCTATTACACTCCTGTGCATAAGGCTTACCTAAATAAGTTTTCTGAAACATAGGAGTAGACCAATGTATTTTGTGAACATGAATTACATGAAGCAGGTCTTTGAAATCTCAAAAGTCACAGAAAGTAAGGAGGGATTTTGAATGGAAGAAGTGAAGCAGATGTCACTGTTTGGTATATTCTAAATGAATTTGCTTCCTTAGAATTAGCCAAAGGAAGACAGTACTATCCTATCAATTTTATGGGGAAACAGGTCAGGGAGATAAGAATTTACCCAAGATTTCATAGTCCTGATGACTTCAGGATACCCCTTTTCTCTGCTATCCACTAAGAACAGAGTTGATCACCTCTCTGGGAGGGTGGTCACTTCCTCCAACTATCCATCAACTTCACTGCTTACAGGAAGAAGAGACAAGGAAAACCTGTCAGGAGAATGAAGTAGGAGAATGAAAGGGAATGAAAGAGAATGTTGTAGGGCTAAGGGTTGGACTCCAGTTCCAAATCGATAGCCTGATGATTCACCCTTGAGATCCTCAACCTCTAGATCTACAATCACTGAAAGTACAGAAAGTTGAATCTTGGGTTAAAAACTCAAACCCTACTCTTACAAGACAGAAGACCAATATCATGGAATTATCATAAAAAAAAAAAACAAATGAAAATGCATATAAAGTAGCTTCAAACAACAAGCATCCATTACACAAATGGTACCGATCATTATATTGCTGCTTATTTGTGTTAGTTTTGAAAGCAATGCAACCTGTGTTCAAACACAGACTTCCCTGTTGAGTAACCTTAGAAAAGCTACTTCAGTTCCATAAGAGTTGACACTTACATAGACCCCTGTGCTGAGCACTCATATTCAGGTCATGGCCACAACCCCTCATGATTTCACAATCTTCTCACCTACTTAATAAGTACTGTGTCTGGCATTAAGGATATATTCAATAACTGCAGCTTCCCACAACAGCACATGTGATCAGAAAGCTTGCATCCAATTGAAGGTGGGGCTCCTGGGGAACTAGGCATTGTTACCCAATTAGCCCAGTGTCCTATCTGAGCTCCTGCCATGGAAAACATGCCTTCCCCACTATCAAAGGTGACTGCTGCCTGGGTCATTGAGACCCAAATAGAATGAAGCATAGGCTGGCAAGTGGCCTCATGGATTCTGGACCAGCTACCCTGCCTTACACAAGACTATAAAAATAGATAATATATGTTTTAAGGGGGGGGGGGAAGCTGAACGAATCTTTTTTAAAGATTCTTTCCTTCCTTTACAATCACAATGTGCTTCACAAATGCCCTGATTTTTATATTTCCACTGCCTTCGTCTACCCCTACTTTTGGCCTCCTTCCACATCTAATTTTGATTTTTCTTGTTCAGTGAATAGATCTAGCCAAGGCAAAGAGACAATTAGACGGCATAAGAATGAATGAGATTTTTAAAATCTTTATAAATAACTCCCTGCAGAAATCTTGAAATAATTGTGGATGAGAACTATCATCTAATTCACAATATCAACAACATGTAAACCAAAAAAAAAAAAAAAAAACCAGAAAAACCCACAAAAAAAAAAACCCATAGTGAGCATTCCTAAATCACTTAGGAAATTAAAAATAGGTATATCCTCATCTAATGTTCAATAACAATCTAAAGATTTATTCACTTAACATTTTGGTGGCCTAACAAGATTCTAACATGCATTTAGCAGAGGGACTGTTTATTTTAAAAATCCATATAAATTTTAAAAATGCATACAAAGTGCATTACTTTTATTTTATCAATCTGCCTGTGGAAGATATTGGCACCTCACTACCAACCAGCTTATCAACAACAGAAACAGAGTCTACACTCCCAAAGGCAAAAGACCAAATTGGAGAACATAAAAATAAGAATGAGCCAGTGGACTACATAGCCAGAGTACTGATCTCCCAGAGAACAAAGAAATAATAGACCTTTGAGATCAAGTCCAGCTGATCTGCTAAATAATGTGAGGAACATATGATTCTTTCCAAACCTCAATGCCATAGATAGGGACCAACACAAGTCCATATTCACATGTACACAAAATATATACATACACATATGCGCACAAGTGGTACATCAAAGCATCAAACACAACTCCAGGGACAAACTAGCAAGAGGAAACAAAACAATGTGCCTCATTTAGACACCTTTTGCCATTTCATGTCACACATGGCTTAGATCAGATGCAGGTTAACAGAAACAAATCATTTTATCAATGCTCTGTATTCCT
The DNA here is from genome assembly GCF_029834395.1 of Sorex fumeus. Classification (NCBI taxonomy): domain Eukaryota; kingdom Metazoa; phylum Chordata; class Mammalia; order Eulipotyphla; family Soricidae; genus Sorex; species Sorex fumeus. The sequence goes on from NW_026606129.1 coordinate 67,461,195, forward strand.
TGCTATTAATCTACAACATGCAGCCAAATCTACCATGTCAGAACTACTTAGAAAATATGTAGGTACATTCAAGAACAATAAACTCTTCAAAAGACATCAGGACCAATTTCAAAAAACACAAGGAGGGTATGGAGTGCTATTAACATTCAAAGTTATTAGCACAAAGTGTTTTGGCTGATTTATTAAGATCTGATCTTTGGCGTGACAACAATTGTACTCAAGTCGCTGTTATTCTCACTAACAACCACTTATGAGGAGCTGGAGAGGTAGTATATCCAACCTGGGTTCAATCTCCAGCATCACATATATTCTTTTTTATAATTACTATTGGGCTGGAGCAATAGCACAGCGGTAGGGCGTTTGCCTTGCAAGCGGCCAACATGGCCGACCAGAGTTCGATTCCTCCGCCCCTCTCGGAGAGCCCGGCAAGCTACCGAGAGGATCTCGCCCGCACAGCAGAGCCTGGCAAGCTACCCGTGACATATTCGATATGCCAAACACAGTAACAACAAAGTCTCATGATGGAGACGTTACTGGGCCCGCTCAAGCAAATCGATGAACAATGGGAGGACAGTGACAATTCAATTATTATTAGTGAAACATCATAAGGTATAAACTTTCATGCTTGGGTTTCAGTTATACAATGATCGAGTACCCTTCCCTCCACCAGTGCCCATTCTCTACCACCAATGATCCTAGTAGCCCTCCCACCCCCACACCCCAGCCCCCCCACCCAACCTCGCCTCTGTGGCAGGGCATTCCCTTTTGCTCTCTCTTTCCTTCAGGGTCTTGTAGTTTGCAATAGAGGTATTGAGTGGCCATCATGTTCGGTCTATAGTCTACTTTCTTTTTTTTTTTTCTTAAATTTTTATTAGTGAAATACCATGAGGTACAGTTGTAGACTTACAAATTTTTGTGCTTGGGTTTCAGTTATACAATGATCGAATACCCATCCCTCCACCAGTGCCCATTCTCCACCACCACCAGTTCCAGTATCCCTCTCCCCCCATCCCCCCATCCCATCCTACCTCTGTGGCAGGGCATTCCCTTTTGTTATCTCTCTCATTTTGAGTGCTGTGGTTTGCAAAAGAGACATTGAGTGGCAATCTTGTTCGGTCTATAATCTACTCTCATCACGCATTTCCCATCCTGAGAGGAACCTCCCAACACCCTTTATTTGGTGCTCCCTTCTCTATCTGAGCTGCCTTTTCCCCTAGCATGTGCGGCTGGCCTCCAAGCCATGGAGTAATCCTCCTGGTACTTATCTCGGCTCTTCTTGGGTGTTAGTCTCCTATTATGTTACTTTCAACACGCATCTCGCATCCCGAGCGAGTCCTCCAAACATCCTTTACTTGGCGTTCCCTTCTCTATCTGAGCTGCCTTTTCCCCCAGCATGTGCTGCCAGCTTCCAAGCTGTGTAGCAGACCTTCTGGTACTTATCTCAACCATTCTTGGGTGTTCGACTACCATTTGTTATTTTATATTCCCCAGATAAGTGCAGTTTTTCTATGTCTGTCCCTCTCTCTTGGGCCCAGCATCACGTATATTCTTGAAAGCCCAACCAGAGTGATCCAAGAACACAGAATCAGAAGTAAGCCCTGAACACCACTATGTATGACCCCCAGAACAAATAATGAGGATGCTGATAAAACATTTATGAAGTACTGGCAAATAGCTCAAAGGGCGGAATGCACGTTGTAATAATGCAGAAAGCCCAAGTTCAATTCCTCATACTACATGGTCCCTAAGCACCACCCTAGTAACCCCAGAGCACGACGCTGGGAGTAGTCCCCCAGCACTGCTGGATATGGATACCAAAATATAAAGCAAAATAAGAAAATAATAATAGCATATACTCCTTGGATCAGAGAAATAGTACAGTGGATAAAGTGTAAGCCGTGTATGCTGCTAACCTGGGTTCAATCCCTGCACCACATATGGTTCCCTGAGTCTTGCCAAAAATAAGTGAGAGTTGCTGGGTGTGATCCATAAAGGGAAAAAAAAGGAGAGGAGAGGAGGGGGGGGTGAAGGAAGGGAAGAGAGCGGAGGAGAGAAGATGAGCGGAAATGAGTAAGAAAAGAAAAAGAATACTCTCCTTGAATAATCTAAATGCCTAAAAGTGGCCCATGTAAGAGATAGTGAAAATCTATCACAAAATATATTTTTGGAGCCCTTACCAATGGAGCGATAGCACAGCGGGTAGGGCGTTTGCCTTACAAGCGGCCAACATGGCCGACCCGAGTTCGATTCCTCTGCCCCTCTCGGAGAGCCCGGCAAGCTACCGAGAGTATTCGATATGCCAGACACAGTAACAACAAAGTCTCCAATGGAGACGTTACTGGGCCCGCTCGAGCAAATCGATGATCAACGGGAGGGCCTTTACCAATGCGGCAGTTATAGGTTCTAGATGAGAATATCACAATATTTTAAGTAAGAAAAAAAAAAAGAGGAAAAAATGGCTCAGGTAGTATCCATGTTACTGGCACTGTAGCACTGTCCTCCCACTGTTCATCAGTTTGCTGGAGTGGGCACCAGTAATGTCTCCCTCCATTGTGAGACTTGTTGTTACTGTTTTTGGCATATCGAATATGCCACGGGGAACTTGCCAGGCTCTGCTGTGTGGGAAGGATATTCTCGGTAGCTTGCCGGGCTCTCCGAGAGGGAGGAAGGAATCGAACCCGTGTCGGCCACGTGCCAGGCAAACACCCTACCCCCTGGGTTATCCATGTTACTATGTTACTAATATACATATATTATCTATACAGTCACAGAAAATGAAAGATAGAAAGATTTACAACATCAGAACATTATAATAAACATCAAGTGATTATCATTCCCCCCAACATCCCCAATATAAAAAAAAATTGGGTCACACACCACAGTGTTTGGGTGCCACTCCAAGTGGTGCTCAAGAACTGCATCAGGCCAGAGATAGAACCCCGACCTGCACACACTGAGCATGCACTCCAGCCCTTTGGGCCATCTGCCTGGCCCCATCACTTACCCATTTTGCTTGCATTTTCTTTTCACAATAATAAAAATGATCTCTGTGACAGGTATGTCAAGAGCAAATGACAGCAAAGGCATTATGTGAATTTACATCTTTATAAATTTATTACTGCAGGGCTAGGGAGGTTTCTCAAAGAACTAGCACACATGAACAGCTACTGGAGACTTTGTGTTTGATCTCAGCATTATGTGCCAACCCCCACCCCCACCCCAATCATCACCAACATAGCTGGGTGACTGGCCCAAGAAAACCTTCACCCATAGATCCATTTGTATAAATTACATATATAGGTACCCATAAGAGTGAGGGAAAGCTTTTTTTCAAACTAACCTAAGACTCTTGCAAAAGTGAAATGTTAACACAGAAGCTAATTTTCCCAAGTCAATGTTACCGGGTTCTTTTTGTTTTGTCTTGTTTGTTTGTTTGTTTGTTTTTTGCTTGTTTGGGGTCTGGATTCTATGCTTATGCTCAACTGTCCAGGAAGTTAGCAAAATGCAGGCCCAAATTATGACATCGGTAGCTTTAATTTATAGTGCTTCTCTACAGATCAGTCAAAATTGATTGATTAGAATCCTGAGAGGTTAAGAAGTGGCCAAGAACCCTTTTAAAATCTTTAGTCCAAAAACAAAAGACCAAATGTCTAAAAAAAAATTTTAAAGTGATTTTTAAATTGTGGTATATTCTTCCATGACTGCAACCTCATGCATATATTCTCATGGCTCTGGGAATTTTTATTTGTGGATCATGTCAAAAGTCTCAGCTGGGGAGTATTTGTACTTTTCCTTCTGCATTCACCCTTGACCCTTAAAAACTAAGTACAGCCAAATTTGTAAGTCTACAACTGTACCTCATGGTGTTTCACTAATAGTAAGTAAAAGTAAAGTAAAGGCCCTCCCGTTGATCATCGAGTTGCTCGAGCGGGCCCAGTAACGTCTCCATTGGAGACTTTGTTGTTACTGTGTCTGGCATATCGAATACTCTCAGTAGCTTGCCGGGCTCTCCGAGAGGGGCGAAGGAATCGAACTCGGGTCGGCCATGTTGGCTGCGTGCAAAGCAAACGCCCTACCCGCTGTGCTATCGATCCAGCCCCTGTGCTATCGCTCACTAATAAAAATTAAAAAAAAAAAAAACTAAGTGTATAAAAGAAAGGTTGGACAGACAGCCCCAGGGAGGAGACAGGCCTTGCACGTGCAAGGTCCTGAGTTTGATCACACACTGCCCAGTGTGGCACCGACAAAAATAAGGAAGAGAAGGGATGCTTTTCCCCACTTATTTCTAGAAAAAACAACCACCAACATTATAAAAAGGAAAAATGGAAATGTCTGACTACCGAAAGCATCAGCGGGAGGCTGTAGAATTGTGAGCTTGACTATTTCATCAAATCTAATTGACTAACTGAAGAAGAGGAGGCTGAAGGTGCTTCTCAGCCACTTTTGTTACACTTTCCATTGATGTGTGATATTTACATCTCATTTGGGCTGAACATGACACGAGCCAATCTCTGAACAACTGAATGTTTCCTTCAAAGGGATGTCAGAATATAAAACTTTTTTGTTTTTTGCTTTTTTTGGGGGGTGGGGTCACACCCAGCAATGCACAGGGTTACTCCTGGCTTTGCACTCAGGAATTACTCCTAGCTGTGCTCAGGAGACCACATGGGATGCCGGGAATCTAATCCGGGTTAGGGTGTAAGGTAAACACCCTACCCACTGTGCTATCGCTCCAGCCCCAAAATATAAATCTTAAGAGCAGCACCCATGTCAATACCAACACAGAAAGCTTGAAAAGCATGTTTCAAAGGGAACCCAATTTCCCAGGGAGAGAACACAAGCAGAGGAGTAACTGCCAGCTCTGGACCAATTTTGTGTAGATTTTTCACCCTCAGGTAGTTAGCAGGCTGGTACTTAGTAGGGAAGCAAAAACTGTTTCCGCATTTCATCCCCAGTTCAAATTCAAGCATGGGCACCGGTGGAGAAAAAAAATTTTGTCACTGAGAAAACACTCCCCTAATCCCGCCATCCGTCAGGATGTGTCATTCAGAGGCATCCAGACAGCCCCTGTTTGATCCATTCATGAAATCTGAGAGGATGCCATGCTTTGGGTGGTCAGGTAAACCCTTCATGGCCATCTGGGGGGCAGAGGATGGAGTCATCTCAGTAGAACAGCAAAGCAGGGGGGAGTGGAAACTGTGCAGGAGTGGGGGCTTTTCTCTCGATGAGGCCATTGCTTGGCTCAGGTTGGGTGACTTGCCAATAGATTTCATGCCTGCAGCCTGGCACAACGCTGAGGGGGCTGGAAGGCATTCTCTCACATTGCACCTGCTCAGCGCCAGCTCCCGGCAGAGCTTTGCGGGAAGCGCAGTTGGTGGGCACCCAAGGGAGAAGGAGGGTTGCCAAGTAAGCTTTTGAATTTTAACCACATGGAATATTAAGTATAAGGAAAAGGTGTCTGGGAAAGTCTTTGATAACGTGACATCAATTCTGCTTATTGAATTAGTCAAGCCCTTAAGTAGAAGGAGGCTTGCTCCATTAGTGTGATTTCTAGGGTGAAGTGATTCTCTATGCTTCCAAGATTTCTATGACCTCTAGCCATGAGTTCCCACTCAGGCCTCTGTGTGGCTTCATTATCGTATAGGGCAGCAGACAAGAAAATGGCAGACCATTGGCTAAATCCAGGCAGCTGAGAAACTGGGGAGGGGGTTGGGCCATATCCAGCGGTGCTCGGGGCTTACTTCGGGCTCTGTGCTTAGGAATCACCCCTGCTGATGCTCAGGGGAGCATATGTCATGCTGTGGATGGAACTGGAGTCAGGCATGTATGAAGCAAGTGTCTCAACCTTTGAACTATCTCTCCAGTCCTCTTTTTGTCTGGACCACATAAAGCTTTTAATTCTTGAAAAACTTGAGCTACTGGGGCCCAAGTCATAGTACAGTGGGCAGGGAATTTGCCTTGCATTCAGCCAACCCAGGTTCAGACCCTGGCATCCCATAGGGTCCCCGAATACCACTAGAAGTAATCCCTGAGAACAGAGCCAGATGTGGCCCCCAAACAAAAAACAAACAACAAACAAACAAAAACATGAGCTGTTAAGCAACCCAAACATCCATTAATAGATCACTTGGCAACTGAAAAGTGGAATAACACAAATGAACATCATTGAGTCTTAAAAATGAAGGGCATTCTGTTACATGCTTTAAGCAAATGAACATTGAAGATATGCTGAGGGAAACAGTCTGTTTACAAAAAGAAACTTTTGTATGACTTCATTTATGTAGTGTATGTATTGCTTCAATTCACAGAAATAGAAAATAGCATGGTGGCTTCTCAGGACTTTGGAAAGTGTGGCTAAGAAACTGCTCGTTCAGTAGAATTTGAAGAGATCTGCAGAGGTCTACAACGGTGTGAATGCAATGTGACTCGATTATATAAGGGGTAAGGCATATTCCTTGCCCACAGCTGACCCTGGTTTCTATCCTTGGCACTGTATGTGATGGTCCTCTGAGCACAACCAGGATTAAGCTCTGAGTGCCACTGAATGTGTCCCCCTCCAAAAAAAAAAAGAAGAAGAAGACTAGAATAAAGAGGGGCTGGAGCAATAGACAGCGGGTAGGGCATTCGCCTTGCACGCGGTCAATCCGGGTTGGATTCCCAGCATTTCATGTGGTCCCCTGACCACTGCCAGGAGTAATTCCTGACTGCATGAGCCAGGAGTAACCAGTGCATCACGAGGTGTGATCCCAAAAAAGAAAAAAAAAGAATAAAATAAAGAACAGGGTACATGCTAGGCATACATGAGGCCCTGAGTTTGATCCCTGGCACCAGAAGGGCATTGAATCCTGCCAGATGAGACCCTGGTGGCCCCTGAGTGCCTTGATAGTCTAAGCACCAAACCATCAGGCCCATCTAGTTAGGTCAAGCATCACAAAGAGTGATCCTGGCATCCCAAATTCCTGGCACACCAAATCCCTACAGAATGACTAAGAGGATAAACAATATGCTGTGTTATATGTGCTTTAACACAATTTAATTTAAACGAGTTCCCCATATACAAATGTAGTCACAAGAAAAAAAGAAATCTCGATTCTCAACTTATCTAAATAAGTTGAAATTATCTAAGGAACAAAACAATGCGAAGAAATAGGAAAATATTACAAGCAAGGAAACCCCAAAATAATCAAAAGTCGCCTGCAAACAAAATTCCAGGTCCAGATGGTTTCTACCAAATGTTCCAAGTGTTCAAAGATGACCTTTCACCTATCCTTCTCAAGCTCCTCCAAAAAATGGGGGGAGAAGGGAGGAAGCCAGGAATTTTTGCAGTTTCTATGAGGCCAGCACTATCCTAATATCAAAAGCAGACAGAGTCATGACAAAAAGAAAAAAAAAGTAAACAGGGCTAGGGAAATATCTAAATGGGATAAAGTACTGTCCTGGCAAGGATAACACCCTGAGTACAATACCTTGCATTACACAGCAACCCCTCCACCCCACCCCCCATCCCCAGCAGCACAACTGGGTATATCCCTGGTGGCTCTAGTACCACCAGTGCACCACATCGCTGAATCCAACCTTCAAACTTTAGTTCTGCACCACTGGGTCAAATAAAGCAGGATTGTCCCACGAATGACCTAAAAGAGTAACTGGGAAGGTGTCATCAATTTAAAACAAAAATAAACCTCCCAAATCAATAGATCTATCCAACCCTGATGGACAAAGAGGCAAAGGCCCTAAACACATTCTACCGAATGAGAGGAAAAGTCTATATCGTCACACATCATATCTCATAAAGGCTAATATCTCATAAAGGCTAATACTCAAACTAAACAATAAAATATAAATAACCTCACAAAAACCTCAAGAGGTGTTCTGAATGGACAGGAGTTCAAGAAGACACATGGGGGACCAAGAGAGATAGATCGACAGGCTGACTGAAAGATTTGCATTTAGGAAGCCTGGGTTCGATCCCTAGTACTGCCTGGTACCCCTAAGCACCAATGGGTGCTGAGAGTGACGCATGAGCAGTGAACAACAAGTAGCCCCTGAACTCAACCAGGTGTGGTCTACAAATCAAATACAAAAATAAAAAATAAAAGAGAATCAGACCTAACAACGCCATTGATTATCAAGGAAACAAAAATTAAGATGAGAATAAGTGACCTATATCAAAAAGGAGGAGTTAGCAAGTGCTGACTGCAATGTAGAGAAGAAGTAACCCTACTCACTGCTGGTAAGAACACAGATTATTTCACCCTCAATGGTAAGCAGTAAGTAAGTTTCAAAAAAAAAATCAAAATAGATGTACCAAATGATCCTGCAATTCCACTTCTTGGTAATTATTCCAAGAATATAAAAACACAAATGCAAAAAGATATACATACCTTTGTGTTCACTGCGGTGCTATTTATAATAGCCAAGACATGGATACAACACAAATGCCCAATGACAGATCAGTAGATAAAGAAATTATGGTGCATATATGCCATACAATACTTCTCAGCTACAAGAAAAGAGGAACACTTGTCTATTGCTACAACATGAATGGAGCTGGAGGAATTCAGAAAAATAAAGTCAAATGGCAAATGATCTCACTCAGATGTGGCAGAAGGAAAAAAAAATAGTCAGGGACCAGAGAGCTAGTGCAGGGGCAATTACTTGATTAATATGCTGCTGACCGTAGTTCCATTCTTGGCAATACACGCAGCCCTGAACACCACCATGAGTGATCAAAAATTTTAAATAAACAAAATCAAGAAACAATGCCCAAATAAAATAAATCCTTAGGGCTAGAGTGATAGTACAGTAGGTAGGGAGCTTGCCTTGCATGCAGACAACCGAGTTCAATCCTGGCACCCTATATGGTTCCACAAGTCCCTTCAGGAGTAATCCCTGAGCACAGAGCCAGGAGTAAGCCCTGAGCACCACTGAGTGTGGCTTAAAAGCTAAAATTAAAAGTAAATTTAAAAAAAAGAGAAATCCTTAAACCATGACCACAAAATTCAGGTCAAAGGACTATGGTGGAACAATATTGCCACTTTCGTGTTTCAGAACTAATAAATCCCTACAACTTATAAATATCTACACTCTTACAATATTACTTAAATTTTTTTTAAATGTGGAGATTAGGAAACAAGGTATAGCAAGGGGTGAAGACACTCACTTACATGCAGTTGATCCCAAATCAGTCCCTTACATCACATAAGGTCCCACTCTCAGCCTGCCCTTCTCTGGCCTCAAGCATTACAAGAAGTGATCATGGTGTATGGAACCTGGAGCCCTGAGCACCACCAGATGTGGCCCAAAAACCAAACGAATCCTGAAAAAAACAAAAAGAAGTGGAGAGGATTTGGTCCCCCGGGGCCTGAAAGACTACCAGACACAGCTGGGTGAGTTGGAATCACAAGCTGGTCCCTTTATGTACTCCTGCTCTCTCCAGTCCCTGCCAGCCCTACTGTCAAGCTGCAGAGAAAATTTCATTTATTCATGTCAGGAGTTCCCAACAGGGAGTGTGTAGAGTGCTGTGTATGAATTGTGACTCTCATTCCCAGTTCTACTCAGAGTACCTTACCCAACCCCAGAGAGCTGGGTGTGCCCAGCAGACATCACATTTTATCAGGACCACTCTATTTAGATGCCTGATGTGTGAGCCACGTGACATCTAAAACTAGAGGGATGGAAATAATAAACCCAGGATGTGAAAAAGCATAAACTCTGACCAATACACTCTGACTCACTGGCGTTGGAAACCCTGGACGTCTGCAGCTCAATGACATATAATCTTGCTGCAGCCCTCGGTTCTCCTAACACTAATGGGCTAGTCTCTAGGAAAAAGTTCTAACCCTCTCCTTGTCAAGAGTCATCACATCAGTGTCAATGGAAAGCGATGGCCTCCGTGGACACCACAAACAGGAAAACCCTGGTTTATACCTACCTAGAAATAAATATCTTGTAGCATCCTGCCTGATGCTAGGAAATGAGTATGTGCTATGTACTTTTGGAAGATTTACTTTAAATAGAATTCTCTCATGTTGGACCAACACTGTATTGAATAATTCTATGATAACTGAAATGACTGGAAAAAATACTTCTGGGTGGATTTTGTACTATTTGTGTCTAATCTCGGCAAGTGAATGTAAAGTGATTTATAGGCTTTAGATTCTATAAGTTTGATATAAAAATAAAATCTATTTTGTCATTACCTCACTCCCAAAACATGAATATAATGTGGTGGTTGTTTCAAGATGCTAAATGAGTGTCGTTAGCATTTAATGTATAGGAGCAAGGAGGTGCTTTTTTTTTTATTTAACCATAAAGCAAAAGACACTTAAAGGGTTACAAAAAAATAACCCAATACCTTGTATAGGACTGGAGAGATAGCTCAGTGGGTTGAGCACATGCTTTGCATGTGAAACGACTGGGTTCAATCTTCAGAACCACCTGGTTCCCCATGAAATACCAGGATTAACCCCCAAACTCAGAGTTGAATCCCTAAGCACCATTGGGGGAGGCACCTAAGCAAATAATTAACAACAGTAACCAAAAATCAAATAACCGAAATGTTAATCAACAGATAAAAGTCTCAACAAAATATTGTGTCAGGGCCGGAGCGATAGTACAGTGATAGGACATGATAGGACATGATAGGACACTTGCCTTGCATGCAGCCAACACAATGCCAGTTCGATCCCTGGCATCCCATATCGTCCCCTGACCACTCAGTAGTTCCTGAGTGCAGAGCCAGGAGTAACTGAGCATCTCTAAGTGTAACCCAAAAAGCCAAAAACAAAACAAAACAAAAAATCAAAATATGGCGTGTGTGTATGTGCGCACACGTGCATACAGAATCTTACTAAACTTTGAAAACACATTTCACATAGACTATTAAGATGAACACCAAATATGATCCATTATTCTAAGGGAAATATAAAAGAGGGTCTTAAGGGGTCAGAGAGATAGTACAGAGGGCAAGGCAGTTGCTTTGCTTGCAGTCGACCTGTGCTCAATCCCTGGTACTACATGTGGTCTCCTGAGCAACACCAGGAGAGATCCCAAGTACAGAGTTAGGAGTAAGCCCTGATCACAGCTGGGTATGATTAAACAAACAAATAAGGCAATAGCTTTCTACTGATATGAGACATTTATAATCATCAACATCATAAAGACAAAAAGGAGAAATGTAGTTAACAATAGAAGGAAGGAGAAAGGAATAAGAAATTAATTTTCAATGTGTATGTAGTTTTGCTTTGGAATACAAAAAAAAAAAAAAGGCCTGGAGTTAAATGGCCATAATGATTGCACAGTTTGAATACACTAAGGGCAAATGAGAGTGTACTTAGTCCTGGTGGAAATGGAACTTGAGAGATAGATCAAAGGGTTACAGTGCATGTTTTGCATGCAGAACCCCCGGATACAATACCTGACATGACGCACAGACTGCTAGCAGTGACCTTTGAGTACATGTGGAGTCTCTGAACACTACCAGTATATTCCCTTGAAATCAAAATACCTTGGGCCAGAGAGATATTACAGTTGCTATGGTGCTTGCCTTGCACAAAGTGAACCAGGGTTCAATCCCAGCATCCAATATGGTCCCTGAGCACTGCCAGGAATGATCCTTGAGTGCAGAGCCAAGAGTAAGCCCTGAGCACCAAAAACAAAGAGGAAAAAAGACCCTTAAGAACCAAAAATCGGAGCTGGAGTGATAGTATAGCAGAGAGGGAGCTTGCCTTGTACATGACCAACCCGGGTTCCATTCCCAGCATCCCATATAGTCTCCCGAGCACTGTCAGGAGTAATTTCTGAGTGCATGATGAGCCAGAAGTAGCCCCTGTGCATCACCAGGGGTGACCCAAAAAAGCAAAAACAAAACAAAAACCCAAAACTCAAACACAGCAAAACTTGTCAAAATAGCCAATTTCATCACTATATAAAAAGTTAACCTGGGGCTAAAGAGATCATTAAAGGGGTCAAGGCATTCTCCTTACTCACAGTCTACCCTTGTTCTATTCCCAGCACCACATAAGATCCCCTGAACCCCACCAGGCGTGTTCCGTGAGCACAGAGACAGGAGTAACTTCTAGCCACAGCCAGGGGTGGTCCCCCAAGCAGAAAGGTTAATCTACCCTATGCACGAAGAAGACTTGGAATGAGGGGCTGGGTATGTGGCTCAAGCAGAGAGAGCACAGGCTGAGCTGGGGCCCCGAGTTTGATCCCCAGCACCACATGGTCTCCCAAGCACCCCCAGATGTAACCCTGGTCTCCCTGAGAATCACCAGGTGTAGTTTGTTTTTCATATATTTTTTTCCTCTTTGGGTCACACCCAGCAATGCTCAGGGGTTACTCCTGGCTTTGCACTCAGGAATTACTCCTGGCAGTGCTCAGGGGACCATATGGGATGCCGGGGATCGAACCCAGGTCGGCCGCGCGCAAGGCAAACGCCCTACGTGCTGTGCTATCGCTCCGTGCCCCACCAGGTGTAGTTTGATCACAATGAACAAAAAAGGACTCTAAATGTGAATACAATAGTTTCGTGTGGATGTCAGAAACTACACGAGAAAAAAATAAATTCTTCAATAACTCATTAACCACCATACCCATAATTTTAGCTTATAATATTCAGGCATTTTTTTTCTTTCAAGGATTTATAAAGATGAAAAATCGTCACAAAAACATTACCTACGGAATGTTGACCCTATACTGTTTTCTTTTTTTTTTCCAGTGTTGGGGGTGGCCAACACTGAGAACCTGGCTGTTCTCAAAGCAGACTCCTAGCTCTGTGCTCATGAGTCACTATGGCTGTGCTCAGGAGACCACATGCAGTGCCAGATTCAAACCAGGGCTGGCTGCAAGCAAGGCAAGTGCCTTAGTCGCCACACAGTCTCTCCTGTCCATACTACATTATTGCTACTGAAGTACTCAGCTGGGCTGCACGGCAAAGCTGGACAAGCTCCCCGTGACGTATTCGATACGCCGGACACAGTAACATCAAGTCTCACAATGGAGACGTTACTGGGCCCGCTCGAACATCTCGATGGACAACGAGAGGACAGTGCTACAGTGCTACTCAGCTGGGATGAGACAAGGAGACGAAGGTAGGAGGCAATATTTTCTCCTGGCACCCAAGCGAGTTAAAGTCATCACATACTCTGAAAGAAACACAAGTTTCATAATATCAAATGTAGAAGCAAAACACAAGAAGTTCTGGCCAGGGACACAGTAAAAGAAGCAAGATACTTATGCTGCAAGTGACTAACCCACTCCGAATCCCCTGTACTGTTCAGGGTCCTCAAAGCACTGCCAGGGTTCATTCCTGAGCACAGAGGCAGGGAAAGTCGCTGAGAACCACAGGATGTGACCCAAACACCACTCTCAAAAAAAAAAAAAAGGCTGAAAGAAATACTGGACAAATATGGAAATGTTCCCAAATAAATTGTATGATGCCCAAGATCCCAGTGGCTAGCTTGACCCGAGGGCTGAGCTCATGTTTTCTGCACAGAAGGTCCTACTCTCAGCAACACATGGTCGTCCGAACACTGTCAGAAACAAAGCCCGAGCACCGAGGCGGGAGCAGTGCTGCAGCACTGCAAGTAGGGCCCAATGATCCCCTTAGTGCCCTAGAAATCCAGCGGAAGGGGGAGAAAACTAGAAGGAACATACAGACAAAACAACATCTACTAAGAGTTGATGGCTGGAGAAATTAAGTGCTGTATTTATGCAGACTTATCCCACCAGCCCTTCGACTTGGGGATGGGAGGTGGAACTGTGAGGAAAACAAAACAAAAATAAGAAAAAGAGAATAAGCAATGAACACAGAACTATTTTTTCCACTAGTCCATTACACTGTTACAACGGGAGGGCTGTCTTGTTGTCTGAGGTCTCTTTTATTTTATTTTATTTTTATTTTAAGGATAGTTTTTATTGGAAGAACTCTATTTTTTTGTGGCATATGTGATTCCAAAACAAGTTAAAGCAAAAAGAATAGTTCAATGTTTTAAATTTTTTTAAATTTTATTGAATCACCACGAGATAGTTACACGTTTTCATGTTTGGGTTACAATCACACAGTGATCAAACACCCATCTCCACTAGTGCTCAGTGATCAAACACCAATCTCCCCAGTGGACTCCCTCTTCCCCGCCCTACCCCTGCCTCCATGGCACACAGTATTCCCCATACTCTCTCTCTACTTTTGGGCATCATGGTTTGCAATACAGACACTGAGAGGTCATCATGTTTGGTCCATTATCTACTTTGAGCACACATCTCTGTCTGGGATCTCTTTTAAACTGAACTATACAAGAAAGAAAGAAAGAAAGAAAGGAAGGAAGGAAGGAAGGAAGGAAGGAAGGAAGGAAGGAAGGAAGGGAGGGAGGGAGGGAGGGAGGGAGGGAGGGGAGTAAGAAATAAAGAAAGAAAGAGAGAGAGAAAGAAAGAGAGAGAGAGAGAGAGAGAAAGAAAGGAAGAAACTCAAAGCCAGCCAACCTGTCAACCACTGAAGACAAATTCAGTTTCACCAGCCTTATCATTAGAAAATTGGCCTTAAATGTATTTTTAAAATACCAAATGCATTTCCTAATTTTGTTACCTTGAAAAGAGTGGACAGAAAGGCCATCTCTTTCCAGAAACCTATAAACCAGTTTTCTTTTTATTGTTTTGCATTAAAATTTTAAACATGAAATATGTTCCGGCAAATGAAAACCCCAAATGCACCTGCCCACATTAGGGATTAATTGCTTGGAAAATTCCATTTTAAAAATCTCAGTGGTTGAAACCAAGGAACACTTCCCCCACCCTTTACTTAACTATATGCAAATCAGTGTTTTGTATAACCTTCTAGCAAGGCAATACAACTACATAATAGGAATGTACCTTCAAATTTTATATTTTGGAAAATGTTTAAGGGGCAAAATGTTCCCATTTTATTTATTATTGACATAATGTGGTTTACAATAGTGTTAACATTTATGCTTTAGACGTACAAAGAGTTACGGCACCAAAACAACTACCAAAGTGCCAAAACACCCCACCACTGTCCTATTCCTATTCCCTCTCTGACCTCGCCATCCACCACTCCCACCTCTATTTTGGTAACTTCAATTTTGTTGTCAGAGTCTAAAGATTAATTTTCATTGACCATTCCCCTTTTTTATTTACAAACTACTTATAACTGGAGTGTCTGCATGCATGCAGGAGGCCCGGGTTCCATCCTGGCACCGCATAGTCCCAGGGCATCGCTGTGAATGACCCCTGAGCACAGAACCAGGAGTAGCCTCTGAGCACCCCTGGGTGTAGCCCCCAAACAATACCAACATAAATGTATATATCACTTATAGAAGAGATTTCCGACATTTGTCCTCTGGGTTATTTCACTTAACACAACACCCTCTAGTTCCATTCAAGTTGTAGCAAAAGGCAAGATTTCATCTTTTCCTACAGCTGAGCAGTATTTCATTGTATATACGAGCCACAATTTCTTTATTCAGAGAGATCTTTACATACTTTTTTAAATATCAAGAATACATATAACAAAGTTTTATCACTCAGAGACAACTGTATGGTGTTATTTATAGGTACAGTCAGATAATAATTGAATCCCTAGCTAACATTTCAGAAGAATAGTAAACAGACCTTTCTACTTAAGTCTATAAAATGTTATTTTCAAAAAAAAAGCCATTAATAGGACATACCATGTGATTATCAAGAGAAAGCTGTAACCACTCCCAAAAACCCAATCATGAATAAGCTTGTAATTTCAAGATGACTAAGTAAAAAATAAACAAAAGAATGTAACCACCCAACAATTTTTATTTTGTGGTGTGGAGTAGTGGGGCACACCAGGCTGTGTTCAAGGCTTTCTTCTGATTCTGTGCTCAGGGATCACTCTTGGCAAGGATTGGGGGACCACATAAGATGCTGGGGATCAATCCCTGGTCAGCCATCTGCAATGCAAGTGCCCTAGTGCCCTCACTCATTGAACTATTGCTCCGGTCCAACTTTTTTACTTTGGGGAGGTAACTTCTGGCATGGTACTCAGGGTCCCCAGGAGCCTGGGAGGCTTGTCAGCCTCTGGCATGAGGAGACAGGCATGAGCCTTAAGGTTCTGAGAAACTATGCTCAGGGGCTCCCAGAGCTACACATGGTGACGCCCAGATGTCAGTGGCGGTGGGGACTGAACCCAGGTTGGCCACAGGCCTGAAATTCACCTAACTCTTGCACCATTTACACAGCCCTCATTGTGCTATTTAGACCATAGGCTGCCAAACTTATTTTGCCTACTGACTCCTTTTACGAAAACAAAAAGTGTCCAGTGCTCCCTTGGAAATCTACTTTTCTTTATGGGATAAGAGGGCAGGGGTTTGGTTTTGAGTCCACAACCAAAAGTGTTCAGGGCTCAAACCACACCAGCAAAGATTGAAAATTAAAATCACTCTTTGAGGTAAACTTTTGGTGGAAACAAATTAACTTTCCCATAAATCAACTTAACTGCTGTTCAACCTATTCAACAATAATCTTTCACATCTTAACACTGGCCTTCTGGAAATTCAGTGCAGGACACTAAGATAATCAACAAAGTGCCAGCAGTATCATGACGGATGTGACATGCTAACATAAATCTTGTGATGATCCACAGTTTCCCCACACAGAGTGTGCTAATCATGCCCTTTACTCTTCTCTGAGCCAGGATGAAGAACTGCAGTTCTAGGTTCCTGGAGCGAGTCCTAGCAGAGAATTCTCTTTTACTCTCCAAAGAAAGAGGAACGCTGCAGAGGCTGGATATACAGTGGGGAAGGCGCATACCTTGAGTACAGATGACTCAAGTTCCAATCCCAGCATCCCATATGGTCCTCTGTGGCCCATCAGTGTGATCCCTGAGTGCAATGTTAGGAGTTTTTTTTAAAAAAAAATATTTTAGAATGTGACAGAGGGGGAGATGGCGCCAGCACAGGTGGCACAGATGGCCAGTCAAGAGGAACTCTAAAGGGGCTGGACACACGTGGAATTGGAGGCCATGGGGGAGGCCAGCAGGAAGAATGGTTGTCAGGATCACTGCGTAAGTGGGGGATGCATGACCAACCCCCAAGACCCCCTTAGACCCCATCCAGGCCCCACCAGATCCCACTGAGACCCCACCCAGACCCCCCAGATAAGACGCAGACCCCATCCAGGCCCCCCAGACCATATCAGACCCTACCCCCACTCTACCCCCACTCCATCCTAACTCCCACCCAAACCCCACTCAAACTCTACCTAGACCCCACCCAGTCCCTACCCAAACCCCATGCAGACCCACACGCACCCTCTACCCATACCCCACTCAGACCTCTACTCAGACCCCACCTAGGCCCTACCCAGACCCCATCCCAACCGCACTGCAATACTAGGAGTAAGCCCTGAGCACCACTGGGTATGACCTGAAAACAAAAATAAGGCAACACAAAAAAAGTAAACGCTGCTGATTGAGGTATTGAGGTAGGTCAATACTTTTCTATCATCACCTTTTTTGCCTGGCTTAGTGCCACTTTATTTCCTTGCCAAAATCAAGGAAAGTGGGTTTTGTATTCTGTCTATATTTACGCTCGCATTCAAACCTATTTACAGTGTTCCCTGGAAGAACCAAGATCGGACTCCTATGCCAAGAAACTTCCTATGGACCAAGCTCTGTCATAGCAAGTTTGTCTTTCTCTGAATAACTTCAACACTAGATTCTGTGCTAGAGGATATCAGGCATGGTTCTCTGCATCTTCCTTTCCTCATCTACGGAGGGTAAACCTGGTATCTGCTTAGTAAAGATGTTACGGAGGATGCTACAGAGGACTAGAGATGACATATGGTTATTGCCGGCATGCAAGCTCCACAAATACTGGGATTTGAGCTCATGTGTGCATCACTGTAACCCCGGGACCTAAAATAATGCCAGGCACATAGCAAGCATTCAATAAATAGCTACTGAATGAGTCAGTATGTAAATAGCCTTTCACATATCTTGGCACATCAAAAGAACTTCAGTTCATATACATACTGAATATTTAGCTTTGGGAAAAGTTACCCTGGGTGACCCATCTATTCCCTAGAATATTTAACTCAGGACATCTAAAGTTAGAAATTGAGGTAATTATCATAAACACAGGTAGACCAGCTGACATGACTGAGGCACAATTATGAACTTCAAGAAAAGCTTTTGTTTTTTTTTTGTTTTTTGTTTTGTTTTGTTTTTTGTTTTGTTTTGGAGCGATAGCACAGCGGGTAGGGCGTTCGCCTTACAAGCGGCCAACATGGCCAACCCGAGTTCGATTCCTCCGCCCCTCTCGGAGAGCCCGGCAAGCTACCGAGAGTATTCGATATGCCAGACACAGTAACAACAAAGTCTCCAGTGGAGACGTTACTGGGCCCGCTCGAGCAAATCGACGATCAACGGGAGGGCCTTTACCTTTACCTTTACCTTTTGTTTTTTGCAGGGACAGGAGACTAGTTTGACTATTACAAAAAATAAGACCAAAAAAAAAAAAGACCAAAAGCAAATCGGCATTTGGCGAGATAAGATGGAGGGCCAGCAGTCTTATCTGTGCACGTAGGATGGACCTGGCTGTCACCAAAAAGAGTTGAACCTTGAAAGCAGTTCATAAAGAGACTTTTTAGACCAGTTATAGATTACCTGCTTATAGGCTACCCTAGTTATAGGGGCAACATTTTTCATTTACCATATGTGAAAGTTGCTAATCCATATAATGCACAATTGATACAATTTGTTTTCTGTCCCATACATTCACTTATTGTTTCTGTAGTCCAGTTCTGGTTCACATAACTTGATCAGACTTGTTCACTTGTTCTGTTCTGTTTGTATCTTTGTGATTTATGATCTACTCATCTTTGCCTAATGCCTAGGAGGACCATTCAGGTTCTGCCTCTAATCTTTTCTCTTCCTGACAACTGCACCCAGCAGTGCTCAGGGATTTCTCCAGATGGTGCTTGAGTGCCATGTAGTGTCATGGATTGAACCTGAGGCTGCCACATATTATGTGTAGACTTGGCCCTTCGAACTATCTCCCAGTCCCCAATTGATCTGTTTTAAATAAAAAACATGGACTGGAGAGAGAGCTCAAAGAGCCAAAGGACATGCATTGCATGGATGTCTGGCACTACCCTACCACAGCCAACCCCAAGTACAGAGCTGGGAGGAGCTTCTGAGCACCACCAGTGTAGCCAATTTACCAAATAAAGTTCAGATAAATAAAGAAAAAATTATTTAACAGTGTCATAGCGCTGTGATTACTAATCACTTAATAGTAATAGTGATTAGTAACACTGACCACATCTTTATTTGAAATATTTTTTATATTTCAATAATTGTACGAAAACATTCATTCTGCTAATAGTGGTAACCAAAAGAGAATGGGGGTGGGGTCACAAAATAGGCAAAAAAGGGGACAATTGTGGAGGAATATGTGCATTGGTGAAAGGATGGGTGCTGGAACATTGTATGACTGAAACTCAATCATAAACAACTTTGTAAGTGTATATCTCATGGTGATTTAATTAAAAAATATTTCTAAAAGAGGGCAAAAAAGAGTCAATTGCAAGATTGGTAGATGAAAACTAGGCTTTGGGTGATGCAGTATATTGAATTGGACTTTTAAAGTAGTGTAACTGAAACCCACAAAATGTTATAAACAAACATTAAAGTTTTGAAGTTTAAAATCATCATGCTGGACTCTTGTCCAGCATGATGATTAAAAACTTCAAAACTGTCACTGTCACTGTCCTCCCGTTGTTCACTGATTTGCTCAAGCGGGCCCAGTAACATCTCCACTATGGCAAATGTTACTGTTTTTGGCATATCAAATATGCCACAGGTAGCTTTCCAGGCTTTGCTGTGCAGGCGAGATACTCTTGGTAGCTTGCCAGGCTCTCCGAGAGGGGCAGAGGAATCGAACTTGGGTCGGCCATCTTGGCTGCTTGCAAGGCAAACACCCAACCCGCTGTGCTATTGCTCCAGCCCGCTGGACAAGAACTGAGTGTTAAAAGTAGATAAAAGGATAAACCTGATAGCCTTTCATTATCTGTATAGCAAACCACTATGTCCAAAAGAATAGACAGAGGACAGAGAGAGAAAGAAAGAAAAGAGAGAAAAAATGCCTGCCATAGAGGCAGGCTGGGTGGGGGCTGAAGGGAGGGAAACAGGGGGCACTGGTGCTGGGAGGGATGGGTGTTGGAACACTGCATGACTGAAATCTAATCATGAACAGCTTTGTAAGGGTCTATCTCATAGTGATTCACTATCACTGTCACTGTCCTCCTGTTGTTCATTGATTTGCTCGAGCAGGCCCAGTAACGTCTCCATTGTGAGACTTTGTTGTTACTGTGTTTGGCATATCGAATACGTCACGGGGAGCTTGCCAGGTTTTGCCGTGGGGGAGAGATACTCTCAGTAGCTTGCCGGGCTCTCCAAGAGGGGCAGAGGAATCGACCCTGGGTTGGTCAGGTCGGCTGTGTACAAGGCAAACGCCTACCCGCTGTGCTATCACTCCAGCCCATAGTGATTCAATAACAAAAATTAAATAAATAAATAAATAACTAGCACCAAAGTGTTGCCGAGATGATCCAAAGGCCTGGAGTGCTCGTAATGCACGCTGGAAACCCAGATTCAACCTCTGATGCTGCATGGTTCCCTGAGCACTCCCAGGAATGACCTTTGAGCCCCATGATGTGGCCAGGCCTAGAGCACTGCCAGGTATGGACCCAAAGCAAAAGAAACACAATATAGCACTCAAAGCTAGAGAGATACTACGGGGGTTAAGACACTTACCTTGCTGCACCTGGTCCCTATTTCTGGCACTGCATAAGGGCCCCTTGAGTACCACCGGGAGAGATCCCTGAGCACAAAGCCAGAAGAAGCCCAGGAATGGCTCTATAATTGCACATATACACAAAAGGGAAAAAATACTATGTGTACACGTGCACACACACAAAATTTGCTACACCAAATTTTTAGCATCCTCTTAAATTCTTTACTCTAGGAATGTGCCTTACTAGATTTAACCTAATCCCAGCACTGCATATAATAGTCAAAATTGCCCATGAAAAACTCCTTAGATTGGGCCAGAGAGATAGCACGATGTGTAAGAAACGTGCCTAGCACACAGGTTTGATCCCTGGTACCGAGTTAGGCCCCCCGAGCACTGCCAGGAGCAATCCCTGAGTAGAATCAAGAGTAAGCCCCTGAGCACACCTAGATGTTCCCCCAAATATGAAATAAAAATAAAAGAAGAAAAATAAAAAAGAAACTGTCTACAAAGCATTACAAAATATATTCATTTATTCTCAAAAAAAAAAAATTAACCCAGTTGGTCACCATTTCAACAGGCGAGACCTGGACGTTCTCTTGCTCTTAATGAGCCAGGCTAGCTATAAACAGAGGTTGTGCTTTCGGTTTTTGTTTGTTTGCTTTGTTTTGGTATGGTTTGTTGGCTTTTGGGGTCACACCCAGCAATGCACAGGGGTTACTCCTGACTCTGCACTCAGGGATCACTCCTGGCGGTGCTCAGGGGACCATATCGAATGCTGGAAATAAAACCAGGGTCAGCCTCGTGCAAGGCAAATACCCTCCCCACTGTGCTATCGATCCAGCCCCCAAGGTTGTGTTTTTGACCAGCTCAGTGAGACACTTGCAGGTAGGAAAGGAGAAGAGCGGGAGATGTCTCCTATTTCACTCTTCCTGCCTCCGAGGCCGGGGCTCCCTAACATACAACTTCATGTGCTTAGGCTCCTTTTTATCTGTCTTCCCTCTTCCTCTCTCCCTGGTCTTTTTCTTCCTTGCACAGACACTTTAGACGCATGCAATGCGAATGCACAAAAAATATGATGATTAAACATGCCGCACAGCCTGGCCGTTGGCTCCTCAAAAGTGCGGCTTATTGACCCACCGACGTGTCCTCAGGCGCCTCAGCTCCCACAGATCACTAGTGATTTCCTCCCGCAGCCAAGACAAAGGCAACGCTGGCAGCCAAACTCTGTATTCCGTTTGCTTTCCCTAAGTACCCATGCCATGTTGCTTCCCACAAATTCACAGCTTCGTCTTGAGATGCAATCGCACCATTTCTGCCAGGATTCACACGCGGAAACATGGCTCTGTTTTGTTTCTGGACATACTGTATTTGATAAAATTAGAAGAAGTCACCATATCAACATTTTCACACCAGAAGAAAGAGAAATAAGGAAGAGTAAAACTCAACCGGCTAGGAGATCTGGTAGAGAAGACACGAGAGAAACGTGTCTTGCAGGCTCCGAATCGTGAGACATGAAATATCCTATTCCTCTTTGTTCCCACTTGTGGCATCTTGCCAGGCACTGACTAATATGGCGCTGAATGCCAACACCATGAAACACATTTATATCTATGTGGATAGTCGTGAGTGGCGGGGGGTGGGGGAGAGGCAATGTCCCAGATCTAAATCTGTTAGCGAGAACAGATATTCTCTTGAAGCACTCTGGAGTCAGATCCATTTCTGAAGAGTGCGGGGCGAGGGAGTCACCAACACAAAATCTGGATGTGACGCTGAGTCCCCCACAGCAGAAGAGAAGTCGGATAATTATGTGCAAGTGAATATGCATGAGGTGAATGTTCTTGAAGTCCAAATTAGCCATTGCACAGCATCACTGCTGTGTACATCCTTGAGTCACAGAGCCTCAGATGCCATCCGTTTGCACAGTCACTTTCCAGGAGGAGCTAGCAGACTTTGCAAGGCTTGGAGATTAGTCTTATGTCATTGGACAATGGGTAGGAACCTTCACATAAGCTCAGAAACAAAGAAAACCATGAAGTTTCTGTTGCCCTGTGATTGGGCCATTGGAAGCCAGGGCTGGGCCATGTCTGTGCCTTTGTACTCCATCGGCATGGTGTGGCAATAAAGCTCCTCTCTCTTTTGCCACAACATATGCCACATTGCATGAGTAACTCCAGAAATGCAACCATGAGTCCAGCAGTACAAACGTCCATTGCATGAGATGGAGAAGAGTTCATAAACAAGCCAGTGAAATTGAACAAGTTCATTTGCATTCTTTCTTTATTAATTTGTAAGTTTTTCTGACTATAAAATTAGAATGATTGAATGACTATTAGTTCCCCCAAAGTTGCATCTTTTTTCTATCTTGTTCACTAGTCTATTATCTGATCAAGTCTGACTGTAACAATGAAAAAGATTGTGTGCGGGCAGGGGCGTTGGGGGGGGGGGGGGGGGGAGGAGTATGCAACTGTTCATTAAGAAAATCCCAGAAAAAATATTTTAAATGAAGCAAAATCCTTACACAACACAGAGCTAATGATTGTGACAGGATAATCAGCTGAAGATACATTATATACATACAAGTTTTCAACCAATTGGAGGCTAGGCCATATATAGAATTTTATAATCTATTTCCTCCACGTTTTCATTGATCTACAGTAATTTACAATCTTTTTTTATTTTTTGTGAAACACCATGAGGTACAGTTATAGACTTACACATTTTTGTGCTTGGGTTTCAGTTATACAATGATCAAGTACCCATCCCTCCACCAGTGCCCATTTTCCACCACTACAGATCCCAGTATCCCTCCCACCCCCATCCCCCCAACCTACCCTGCCTCTGTGGCAGGGCATTCCCTTTTGTTCTCTCTCTCTCTCTCTCCTTTTGGGTTCTGTGGTCTACAAGAGAGGCACTGAGTGGCAATCATTTTGGTCTATAGTCTACTTTCAGCATGCTTCTCCCTACCTGGGAGGATCCTCCCAACAGCCATTATTTGGTGCTCCCTTCTCTATCTGAGCTTCCCTTTCCCCCAGAACATGTGGCTGGCCTCCAAGTCATGGAGCAAAATTCCTGGTACTAATCTTGGCCACTCTTCTAGCCATAGTTCCATGCATACATCATTCCAACACACACCTGCTAC
Organism: Sorex fumeus; assembly: GCF_029834395.1. Lineage (NCBI taxonomy): Eukaryota > Metazoa > Chordata > Mammalia > Eulipotyphla > Soricidae > Sorex > Sorex fumeus. Next base: position 67,485,120 of record NW_026606129.1, read on the forward strand.
CAGATGCTCACTTCCCTCCACCAATGACCCAGGGACCACACCCACCCACCGTCTCCCCCCCCCCCCCAAAAAAAAATCCAGATAGTTTAGCTCAGTTCCTTCTTTCTCCTTTTCTATCCTTTCATTTTGGGCTTTTGGGGCAATACTCAGTAGTGCTCAGAGGTCACTCTTGACTTTGTGCTCAGGGGTTCATATGTGGTGGCACAAACTCAAACCAGTGTTGGCTACACTGCATGCAAAGCAAGAACCTTCACCTCTGCACAGCCTCTCTCTGGCCCAGTTCGCTCACTTCTATAGATCAACATCCAGTTCTGTTGCCTTTGGCTGTTCACTGTTTCCTTACTTTAGTTCTTTATACCCCACAATTTCTTTATCTACTCATCCATTTTTCATGCAGTGAGATTGTTTCTAGATCTTGACTATTATGAAAAGTGCTCCAATGAACACAGTGCCACAAGGTGGGGGCAGATGTGGAGATGGAATGCCAGGTCGTGTGGTCTTTGGATTTGCAGTATTTTGGGAAGTGCTGCTATTGTTTTCCAAAGAGGTTAAAGCAGTCAACACTCCTATCAACAGTGGCTGAGGGTCCCTTTATCTGCTCACAGCCACATTGCCACTAATTGTTTCTGTTCTTTGTGTTGTGTGCCCATCTGACTGGAGTGAGGTAAGACCTCATTGTTGTTTTGATTTACATTTCCCTGTTGACAAGTGATGAAGAGCTTCCTCTCCCCAGCCCCTCCCCCATATATGTGTTGGCCATCTGTATGTCTTCTTTAAGGAACTATCTCTTGCCCCCCGCTTTTGATGGGGTTGATGTACCGTTTATTTGTTTAACTAATTCAAAGTCTTTTATTGTTTACTTTTTGGGCTATACCCAGTAGTGTTCAAGGGCTACTCATGGCTTGGCATTTGGGGGACTATAAGGCTGCAAGGGGATTGAACTGAGCCTCCCACATGCAAAGCATGCAGCCCACCACCTCCTTCTTTAGGGGGTCACAACCAGTAGTGCTCAGGACTTACTCTTGGCTCTGTGCTCATAGATCACCATGGGTGGGTGCTGGGGACCACATGGGGTATCACAGCCACAAGCAAGACATGGACCTTAACCACTGTCTCTTGGGCCTCAAGACTACAGCCATTTAAGCCACTTCCTAGCCCGTTAAACATAACTTTTTGTTTGTTTGGGGGACACACCCAGCTGTGCTCAGGGCTTACTCCCAGTTTGGTTCTCAGGGATCCTCCCTGGTGGATTCAGGGCATGGTACGGGGTGTCACAGATCAACCCCAGCTTGGCCGCATACAAAGCCAGTGCCCTACATAATGTACCATCTCCGGCCCCTCCTCATATATCGATTTTACTTTCAGCCCCCCCTTTAGTCTCACTCTTAATTCAAGCGTATTGGCAGCTAAAGGAAGCAGAAATGAGTAAATTTTTATATTTGCAGTGACCTAAAGTCAGACACCAGAAGTTTTCCTGGAGTAAACCAATTTTGGTGAAATAAAAGCTCTTTCTGAATCAGTTCATTCTTGTTCTTAATGCAGGCCTCTCCCCTCCCCCCCGCCCCCACCACCACCACCAATTGAGTCAAGAAAGGGTTTGGATAGACAGCTCAGCAGTCAGTAATGTGTGTCTTGTAAGTGCAAGATTCTGAGTTCAATTTCCACCACATGACCTTCTGACCACTGTTCATGTAGCCCTGGTGGCCCCCAGCAGAGTCACAGTGCCAGCTGAGCACTGAATTGTCTGGCCAAGTTGGCCAATTTTCCCTGACCCCCTGAGCACTGCCTGAGTGCTGCCACAAAAAAAAACTGAAAAATAAGCCATTCAAAAACTAGGACCATTGTGGTATAATATTTAACTCTGTGGTAGTTTCTGTACAAAAAGAATACATATCTATCTGCTAAAAACAAGTTTAAAAAAAACAATTGAAGAAGCATTTTAAAAAGTTGTGGCAAACAAAACTCTTACATAAGCACATCTGAATCCTAAAAATTGACAAAAGGCTCCTATAAAAACCATCGACTTGGGGGCCAGAGAAAACAGTATAAAGGTTAAGGTGCTTACCGTGCATGTTACTGGTCCTGATTTAATCAAAGCACTGCATGGGGTTACCCAAGGACCTGTACATGACCAGGACCTCTAAGCACAGAGCCAGTAACCTCTGAACACATCTGGGTGTGGCCCCACATACCTCCTCCCACCTGCCCCCCAAAATACACAGATTTGTCTCCATTTCCCTATGGATACAGTATTTTTGAAACAACCTCACATCTGAATTCTATCTCTTCATCAACGCCTCTGCTTAGACATCAGAGAGTAAAATGCACCAGGTCCAGAGTTGATCAACTGTCCCTGCTTCAAACCTGAATCCTGCCCCACTTCAGTCAATGGTGCCTTGGACTTTCTCGTGGCTCAGGGTTAAAACAGTGATGCCATCCTTTCCCCCTCTTTCTCTGACACTGCCTAGAAACCCAGCCATCAGAGCAGGTTCAGGATCTGACAGCTGCCTGCTTGCTCTGGGCAGGCCTTCACACTGCTCACCTTGATAGCTGCCTGGTCCCACCAACTGGTCCTTTCACAGTGTTATTTCCTAAGACTGATGGAGCACTGAAGATGACCCCTTTAAAACAGGTTTCTGGGGCCAAGAGATAGTACAGCAGGTAAGGCACTTGCCTTACACACAGATGACCAGTGTTTGATCCCCATCACACCCATCCCCACAATGGTCTCCTGAGAGCAGTCAGGAATGATCTACGAGTGCAGAGTCAGGAAGAAACCCTGAGCACTTCCACGTGTGGTCCTCGTGCCAAAATACATAAAATAAAATATTATGTCAATCCAGAGATAGGGCTCCGTGGGTTGGAGTGCATGTCTTGTATGCAGGAGACCCAGCCTTGATTCCTGTGACCTCATGGACCCCTCCCTCCACCTCCCCTCCTCCCCCCCGAGAACTTCCAAGAGCAAAGCCTGAGCACTGAGTCAGGAATAATCAACGGGCACCCCTCCCATTACTCCTTGGGTTCTGCTCCAATTTTCCTTTTCCTTCATAGCCTTTATTTTCACAATACTATAAAGAGTTACTTATCTTTTTTTTTAAATTAAATTCATTTTCTTTTTTATAGGTTATCACTCATGGGCCTCAGGTGTCATAGGGCCACCCCCTGTGGAGGCCATGTGGTTGGTACTGGATCAAACTCAGTAGCTCGCGTATGCTGGAAATGTGCTCTACCACTTAAGCCACATTGCTGACACCACTTACATCTATTTTTTGATCACTGTCTGACACCTCATCACATAGATTCTTAACTAGAATCTATAATACTTGAGAACAAAAATCTCTCTTCTGTTCATCAAGATATCCCCCAAACTTAATTTTTAAAAGGTATTTAACAGCTGAGAATAAGGGGCTGAAGAGAGTACAGTGAGTAGGGCGTTTCCCTCGCACGCAGCAGACCTGAGCTCAATCCCAGCCATCCCCTATGGTTCCCAGAGCCCACCAGGAGTAATTCCTGAGCACAAAGCTAGGAATAACTCTTGAGAATTGCCAGGTATGATGACCCCCCCCCCACCCGTCTCAAACAAACAAAAATAGCTAAAAACTAGAAATAACAGCTCTTGCTGGTTTTTAAAAACCCTAACACAGAAGGTCAGTCCACGAGAAGCTTAGCCTAGTTCACAATGTTGGAACAAAAAACAACAGAAATTTCAATTTTCAGTGCCTAGTCCTGTCATTTCTCAGGGATTACTCCTGGCAGATCTGGGGGGACTATAGGGGTTGCTGGGGATATGAGAAAAAAAGACTCATGTCTTCATTTGCTGACTCTACATCTAACTCAGATTTTAGCATTTCTTTTCCTTCTGAGTACAGTCATGCCCATGTACAGAGCAAGAACCCTACCTGCTGCATTATCTCTTCCCCCTGCTTGAAATCCAATTTTCAAATTAGTAGGATACTTTATCATCTTTTCTAAGTCATCAGAGTCCCATGGCTATTTTCCATTGACAGAATGTCAGTTCAGACTGACCACAGGAAGGATTCTCCATCTTGATTTCTCATGACCCCTTGGCTAGGGGCTCCCAGAAGGGAGGATGTAAGTTGGTATATAAGCACCTTGTCTTTGAAAACACTACTTTTGGTCTCAGGCAAATACCAATTTAAATACCTTAGAGCTGATTTTAATGCATCTTCTAACCTACAATGTTATCTCTTTTATTATTTTCAGTTCCAAAGCAATCTTCTTTACAAGGCAAATACATGAAGCAGAGTCACAGTGTAAACAGGCTTCAATATCTGACACAGTCACCCTGTCTGTTATTTGACGATAACATGTGTTTTTCTGACCTCTAAGTACAACCCATTTCACTGAATCCCACTGACTTTACCAAGTTTTGTATAGTGTTCTCTTACCAATAACAGGGCAAAAGTGTACTGACTGCTATGCCAACTGGCAGCAAGAGGAACTTCAGAAGCGTTTGCCTTCTCTTATAATTTTGCCCCACTAGACCGCAGCTCTTAGTACTCTAAGAGCTATGACCAAGATGCCGCTTAAGAAAAACAAGGAAGATCACATGGCTACTTCTCCTGGAAGGGTGCATAACATGAGGCCCCCATAGCCATGCCACCAGACTCCGTGCAAGGCTGTTTCACTCGGGGCGCCCGAGAGGGGGGCAGGTGAGAGCCCTCCCTGCCCCAAGGGACCCAGCCCTAGCAGCCAAAAATCTCCACAACCCAATCACCATCACACTCAAGGCCGCTCCCCAAACACTCAGGCAGAGCCTCACACATGAGTGAACATATTCCTGGACCATCATCACAAGACACTTCCTAGCCAATCTCCATAATTACCACACCATATTTGATGGGGTTCAGACAGTAGGCAACAAATCATAGAGGAAAAAATATATATGCATATATACATATTTTCAGATATATATAGCAAAGCTCACGTCACCCGAACTTTAACATGTTAGTGATATCCTATACAATGTCTGAATGACTCCTGCCAAAAAGAACAATCTTCACACTGTTTCCTATATGCATACTTTTTTGTAAGCATGTTCAGCAGTTCTTCATAACAGACAATACAAAATATATTATTTCTGTTGTGTTTTGGGACAGGGCTTGGGGCTTGGGATGGATAAAGGTAAAGGTAAAGGCCCTCCCGTTGATCGTCGATTTGCTCGAGCGGGCCCAGTAACGTCTCCATTGGAGACTTTGTTGTTACTGTGTCTGGCATATCCAATACTCTCGGTAGCTTGCCAGGCTCTCCGAGAGGGGCGGAGGAATCAAACTCGGGTCGGCCATGTTGGCCGCTTGTAAGGCGAATGCCCTACCCGCTGTGCTAACATCCTGAATTTGGTGGTGGGAAGGTACAATGGTCGTGGGATTGGTGTTTGAATATTAAATGTAATCAAATATTGCGAATTAACTTATAAAATGAAATTTTTTGAAAAATCAAGAACAAGGAACATTAAGGAATCCTAGGAACATTTAAGTGTGCTATTTTTACTGAGGAGAAACTCAAAGCACATTCAGGTTCAATTCACCAGGTGAAGGAGTTGCTTTGCAGATTCATACCAGGAAGAGTTCTATCATTTTTTTTCTAGAAAGATAAGATCATTACTTCCACTAGCAGAGCAAAGATAAAACAGATTACCAGAACATGAAAGACGTTTCAATATGGAGAAGTTGGCAAAGACAGTGGTGTGAAGTCTGTAGTCAGATGGAACATAAAACATCAACTTAAACTTAGGGCTGGGAACTTTGGGCTGGAGACTGAGTGTAGTGTTTCAGGTACTTGTCTTGCATGATAATGATTCCAGTTCAATCCTTCACACTGCATATTGACATCCCTGAAAACTGCCTGGAGTTACCTCGGAGCACAGAGCTAAGAAGCCCTAAGCACACCTAAGTGTGGTCCCCAAACCAAACTAGATTAAAATAATAGCCATCTTCCCATCATAGATGGGCTGGAGCAATAGCACAGCAGGTAGGGCATTTACCTTGCAAGTGGCCCACATGGCCGACCTGAGTTTGATTCCTCTGCCCCTCTCGGAGAGCCCGGCAAGCTACCGAGAGTATCTCGCCTGCACAGCAAAGCCTGGCAGGCTACCCGTGACGTATTCAATATGCCAAACACAGTAACAACAAGTCTTACAATGGAGGCGTTACTGGGCCCGCTCGAGCAAATCGATGAATAATGGGAGGACCGTGACGGTGACCCATCATAGATAATCCAGGCAGAATCTTAGACTCTCTACCGCCATTTCTATAATTCAGGGTGCCAAAAAGCTACTTTTGCGAAATAAAATGATGGATTTTAACTTGGCTTTTTCCTTTTGGAAGAAAGGTCAAGTTCAGGTACCACCAGTTTACAGAATTAGATATTCTGTCCCAGTTTTAGTAGCTGAATCAGCACAAAGACCAGCTGGACCAACAGTTTCCAGGAGCGTGATGCTAGAATTGGAAACTCTGAAAGTGCCCTGTCAAACTAAGTCAGCGATTTCTTCAAAATGGGGTCAGACTGTTGGAACCCAGATGTTAAAACTACAGGCCCACTTCTGTGGAGAGAAGAAAGACCAGCCTCTAAAACACCCTCTATCCTAATATAGACAAAAATCCAACCTCTAGTAGAACTGGGTGGTAAGCATATAGAGCTGGAACACACTGATTTACACTGCTATTACTTGGAGATATCACATTCAAGTGGTGCAGAAACATATAAAGAAATCAGGGGTCGTGGTGCCTTTATTTTTTTTTTTAATTTATTTACTTATTGAATCACTGTGGGAAAGGTTACAAAGCTTTCAGGTTTAGGTCTCAGTCATGCAAATATCAAACACATTTCCCTTTACCAAAACTTATTTTTTACCATGAAGAACCCCAATAAGACCCCACCCCCCACCCCTCCCAGTCCCCGCGAGGCAGATGAATTCTAGTTAACACTCTATCTGCTTTGATTAGATTCATTGTTTCAATAAAAAATTCACCACTATTATTTAGAGTTTACCCCCCCCCCCCCCAAATCAGACATGCTGACAAAGCATTGTGAAGTGATTTGCTTTCTACAGCTGGGTTCAAGAATTAAATGTTGGTTTTGGATTTCTGCTATTTTACTTATTGACCCTGGAAGTATTTCTACTGAGAGTCAGATAGTTAAGAAATTGGTTTCTGTGCTCTGGAGTCGTGGCCGTGCTGGAGAGCCGCTCGTGGGGGGCAACTGGTGGCCTCGGTAGGGCGTGAAGGGAGGACCGGAACGCCCCCCTTCCCATGAGGTTTTAGTCGCCCCCACATCCCCGGCTCATACCTGCTATCCACAAGGCTCCCATGTGGCCGCCACCTTTCTTTCCAGAGAGGAGAGGGCGGAAGGGAGCAACACCCTTTCCCCTCTGGGCAGAAATGATTGCCTGGATTAACGCATAGTCCGTTCACTTTTCTGCTCCAAGCTGCTGGGTTCTGCATTAAGCCCTTGTGCTTCTGGGGCTGTGGCTGTGCTGGAGAGCCGCTCGCGGGGGGCAAATGGTGACCTCAGTAGGGAGTGAAGGACGGACCGGAATGCCCCCCTTCCCATGAGGTTTTAGTCGCCCTTTTTTTTTTAACCTTTTAGAAAGTATGTAAAGGCAGAAAGAAGGAAAGCATGTAGCACTATAGCACTGTCTTCCTGTTGTTCATCAATTTGCCCAAGCAGGCACCAGTAACATCTCCATTGTGAGACTTCTTGTTACTGTTTTAGCATATTGAATACACCACAGGTAGCTTACCAGCTCTCGGAGAGCCCGGCAAACTACCGAGAGTATCTTGCCCGCAAGGCAAAGCCTGGCAAGCTAACCATGATGCATTCGATATGCCAAACACAGCAACAATTGTCACAATGGAGACGTTACTGGGCCCGCTCAAGCAAATCGATGAACAACGGGAGGACAGTGACTGTAAACTATGATGTCTAAAATCAAAACAAAAAAAATTAAAGATTTTTTATGTTAATTTGACAACACAACATGCCCAATGAAGATGGAGAATGACAGGAAGCTTTACAGGAAAAATTCCAAAGCTATTTTAGAAAAAAGTTTGATCATTTCTTATAAACTTAAAGATATCTGACAATCTCTGGGACTGGAGAGATAGTACAGAGGGGACGGTTCTTGCCTTGCATGTGGCTGATCTGGGTTTCATTTCAGGCATCCCATATTATTTCCTGAACACCACCAGGATTAATTCCTGAGTGCAGAGCCAGGTGTGGCCCCCCCAAACAGAAACAAATCAAAATTTCTAGGTAATCTCATATGTACAAATGTACTCAAGAGAAATGAAGTAAAGTAAAAGGCCCTCCCGTTGATCGTCGATTTGCTCGAGCGGGCCCAGTAACGTCTCCATTGGAGACTTGGTTGTTACTGTGTCTGGCATATCGAATACTCTCGGTAGCTTGCCGGGCTCTCCGAGAGGGACGGAGGAATCGAACTCGGGTTGGCCATGTTGGCTGCGTGCAAGGCGAACGCCCTACCCGGGAGCGATAGCACAGCGGGTAGGGCGTTCGCCTTACACGCGGCCAACATGGCCGACCCGAGTTCGATTCCTCCACCCCTCTCGGAGAGCCCGGCAAGCTACCGAGAGTAGTCGATATGCCAGACACAGTAACAACCAAGTCTCCAATGGAGACGTTACTGGGCCCGCTCGAGCTCGAGCAAAGAGAAATGAAAACCTTTGTTTACACAAACACCTTTCTGGTGCACATTCTATCCTTTTCCTGAGGGTGCTAAGTCTATTAACTCTGTGTGTGTATGTGTGTATGTGTGTGTGTGTGTGTCTATGAGTGCACAAGCGCACGGGGGGGGGGGGGGGGAGGGGGGGGGAGGGAGGGGGAGGGGGAGGAGGTCTTCAGTAGCCTTATTTTAAATCCCAGATAACCAAAAACAATTGAACTGGCTTGAAAGTAGGCACTGTAGCACTGTCCTCCCATTGTTCATGGATTTGCTCGAGTGGGCCCAGTAACATCTCCATTGTGACAATTGTTGTTACTGCATTTGGCATATCGAATACACCATGGTTAGCTTGCCAGGCTTTGCCATGCAGGTGTGATACTCTCGGTAGCTTGCCCAGCTCTCAGAGAGGGGCGGAGGAATCGAACCAGGGTTGGCCGGTGGACTGCGTGCAAGGCAAGTGCCCTACCCGCTGTGCTATCGTTCCAGCATGAATGGTTAAACTGTGACAGGTTCATACAATGGAGGACTCTGCAGTATACAGAGGAAAACAACCAAGGATACAAGCAGCAACATGGATGAATCTAAAATTTGCTTCCTAGATTTACTAATAAATAAGCGAAAGAAGTTAAATCCGAAGTTTCATGTGAGATGATTCCATGTGCCTAATATTCAGAAAAAAGCAAAAAAAAAAAAAAAAGGTGGGGGAAACAGACGTGGTTGGTTGCCTGGTTGAAAGGCAGGGAAGAGTGACAAATGATTTCATTTCTTATATGGAGTGATGAGCATGGACTGATGAAAACTTAGAAAACTGTACAGCAAAAAAGTGCATTTGTTTGTCTTGTTTTTGTTTTTGCCATACCCTGGTATACTCAGGGTTTACTCTTGGCCCTGCTCAGAGGAGCTTATGGGGTTCTAGAGATCAAGTCAGCGTCAGCCGTGTGCAAGGCAAGTGCCTTACCTGCTGTACTACCTCTCAGGCCCCAATAGAGTGAATTTTCATTTAATTCAAAAGGTGAATAAAATTCCCTTCAAAACTGTATGATATTTAGGGACAGAGAGGTAGCATAGCAGGTAAGCTGCTGGTAGCTGACCCAGGTTCGATCCCCGGCACCAAATATCGTCTTCAGAGCCATGAGTAAGCCGTGAATACAGCTGGGCGAGACCAAAAATAATCATGAGAAACAGAACAACACCTCTCAATGATACATTAGAATGCTTCAAACTCACTTAGATTAAAACAACCTCACACTTGGGGTCAAAGAGTAAAGAGGGTAGGACTCTGTGCTCAGGAATCACTCCTGGGTGACCACCAAAAATTAAACAAAAAAATGAATAAGTAAATAAACAGAGATCTCAAACTACAAGAAGTTTTCTGGATTTCAAAATGCTGGAGTATATATATTCTCAAACTGGCAAGCAACAGACTTTTGTTCACACCTCCTCCCTGGTTGGCAAGCAGAACGGTTCACTCCAACACCTTTACTCTGCATGCTGGAAAACGCATAGATGGTGGAGGGGATCTGGGATGGGGGATACAGGCTTCTCCTCAGCCTGTAATAGTCACGAAATCTGCTGGAGCTAAATGTGTGTCTTTACAGAGGAGAAAGTGACAAGAAGCTGTAATTTTCCAAAGGTTTGCTGGTTTCCCATTGAAGAAGAGGCATCACCAGAATAACCTGGTCAATTGCTCTGGGAGTTTCCATCCTATCAACTGCTGGGTAAGTGCTTTGCTGTTGTCAAAGTTGTGGTTAAAGTTTTTTTTTTTTTGACATCTTTTGTCATTCCTCAGTAAGATATCACTGGTCCCCAAAGTCTTTCCTTCCCTTGCTGCTTTTTGACTGCTGCTGGTGTATTAATTATGTCCTTATTTCCACTTCCACATCTTGCTTATTATTCAACAGAAAAAATCAAACAGAAGCACATAGTCTGAGAATAGTTTTATGGTTTCTAGGAAGGCCAGGAGAAACTTACCTAGCCACTGTTGGGGGAGTTAGGCTTTTGGATCTCAATTCATCAGCACTTAATGGAACTCAGGTACTCCAGGGTATTTATTCTCTTTGCATTCCTTAGAGACTTCTTTCTTGAAGAGCCCAAAGCTCTGGCTCATCTGCCCACCAAAGCTTCACTAAAAACCCATATTACAAGCAATTCAGACCATGAAATGAAAATTAATGCTTTCAACTCCTGGAACGATGGAAACAGAAAGCTTCCAGAAAATCTGTGTTCCCTCATTTTCCATGTCAGTTTTCAAGAACAGTGATCACCAGCATGCTGCGTGATCTAAGAACAGGAATGAAGGAAAGCATCCCCCCCAAACTTTGACTCCATTAAGGCTCAACTTTTGTAGTAGAAGACAATGTGATGGGGGATTCACAACACAAATAGAAACCTAATAATTGGCACTCAGCACAATAAAAATGACAAGCAGCCCCCTATAAATAAAGGCACATTAATACCATGATTACTATGCTTTGAATGGGAACCAAATCACACTGTTCAAGTTGGATGTCAGAGATGAAAGCCTCACCAGGTCAACTTCTATCTCTATGCAGTATAAACATCTGTAAAATAAAAGGGTGAGCAAAAATAAAATCTCAAAGGTCCCTGGCAATCTTGTGCTCTATATAAGTTTCATGAATTAGAAAGTCATGCCATTTGGAACACCCACTTACGCCACTCCCAGACTCATATCCCACACACAGCTGAGCAGCTCCATTTAGCTGTCCCGTGTGACCTTCCAGTCCTCCTGGTCCCTCTTCCCTTTACCCTACATGCCACCTTAGACTCCTCCTGCTCCGTCACTCTCTGTTACTTAACTACATCATCATTTCCCCTCCTCTAGGACCTCATCATACCTCTAAGACCTCTCCCTGCCTCCCTGGCCCTGTCGTAGGCATCCCCTTTGACCAGAGTTGCTTATTGGTACTCATATATTAATTTCATCCACTACACCAAGGCTGACAAGCTTTTTACATAAAGGGCATGAAGCTTCAGAAGCTGTGTAGTCAGTGTCTCAACTATTCAACACTGTGATTTTCACATGAAAGGAGCAGTCAAAAACAATACGTAAACAAATAACTGTACTCCAATAAACATTTCCCAATGGGACAAGCTGTGGCTTGACAACCATAGTAAGATGACTCCTGCCTTGGATGCTTCTATTTTCAAAACACACAATTAGGGGCTAGAGCATATGCCTGGCAAGCAGAAGAACTGGGTTTGATCCCCAGAATCATATGACCGTCCTCCAAGCACAACAATCCCTGAGCACAGAACTGGGAGAAATGCCCAGGTACCACAGGGTGTGGTCTCAAATAAAAAACAAGCAAACGAACAATAACAACAACAAAAACAAAAAACCAACACTAATGCCAAAAAGTGAACAAAAAGTCACACAAACAGGACCTACTCTCATCTCTGGTTTTGCATGTCCTCAGATAAGTTTCCATATTTTTGACAGAACATAAAGGCACCTATGAATCACCCCGTCTGTCCCGCCCAAGTCTAAAGTGAACATTTAATAATCAATGACTTGATGCTTTCCATAAACACCCCCCCCCCATGCTGTTATTTGCAAATACTTGGGACCACATCTTGGAATGCCTCCAGTTCCATCTGATCATCTCCCATCTCTCCATCCAAGCCCACAACCAGTGCGTCTCTCCAGGAAACCTTCCCTGTCCTGAATGCCAGATGAAGTCAGAACCCATCTTTCTCTTAGATAGCTTTGTGACATTACACCATAGCTGGTCTCTCTGTGAGTCCCACCAAAAAAAATCCCAGTGGCCTCTTTGTGAGCCAGAGTTTTATACTTTTTATACCTCTTTGTATGCTCTGGACCTAGAATAGTATAGTACCGGCACATAGCTGGGTCAAAACTACATAAATCTGAATTCACTCAACGCTCTACCTTGATATTTCCAATGATTTTAACTCAACGAGTTCTATTAAAAGTCATGCAAATGTCAGAATAAAACGTTCTTCCTCAGGATGATATAATTCAAAATTTCCCCTTTTAAAGAAGATGTACTTTGAAAAGAGCTACTTAGTTGTCTCCGCATTAGTCTTTAATTAGCCTCTCGAACAATGCTGAATATGATATATCCTCTTGCAGAGACCTAAATCCTGAGCTGTTAGTTTGTCCTAGCAAATATGACCTATATCACCAGTGTACCCATGATAGGCAAACCCTCCCAGAGTAGTAAAATTCCTATTATTTCCATAAAGTAGGCAAAATTTCTTCAGATAGAGAACACATAAGCTCTTACTAAAGGTTATAAAAGGTTTTACCTATCAAACCGCCTAAACTTTTAAAGATTATGTTCAGTTAGGGAAAGATAAAGAAAAGTGAGTACATTTTTGTATATTCATATTCAAAAATGAATATATGCTGATGGTAATGTGAATTATACAAATCTTCAAAGAGTTACTTGGAAGCATTTTATAATCCTAATATATATGTATATTATATATGTATATATATATACACTCTTAAATGCATTGATGCTACTTTTAAGAAACAGAGAGAGAGAGAGAGAGAGAGAGAGAGAGAGAGAGAGAGAGAATTTGATTTGATCTGGACACCCGGTGCCTGCGAGACAGTACAATGATTAAGGTGCACGTCCTGCACGTAGGTAATCCTACTTCCATCTTGGTACATAAGGTTCCCTAAGCACCACTGAATGTGGCCCTGAGGCGCATGAGTCCACAAAGGGTTGCATGTCAAATCTGAGAGACTGCAGGGCCCAAACAACATTGAATTCTAGGGTCATGCATTGAACCACTTGCCTAGGTGGCCAAGAACTATTGGGATGGTTGTCGTGTATATCCCTTTATCTACTTTTAATACTTTTAATACTCAGTTCTTGTCCAATGTGATCATTTCCAGTTATTATTGTCAGTATCTGTATTGTAAATCATCTCTCCCACAAAGCCCTTGGCAGGGGAGAGAGAGAGAGGGAGAGAGAGAGAGAGAGAGCGACCAAAACTAAAAGTTAACAGACTCCATACTCTGGAGAAAGATAGTCCATCCACAACAACCAACGGGTGTCTGCAACAGAGGCAGGCTGGGGGAAGGGTGGGGGTAATGGGAAGGGAACTAGGAACAGTGGTGCTGGGAAATGTACACTGGTAGAGGGATGGGTGTTGGTACACTGCATGACTGGTAAAAAAAAATAATGAAAAAATTAAAAAAAGGAAGAAAGGAAGGAAGGAAGGAAGGAAGGAAGGAAGGAAGGAAGGAAGGAAGGAAGAGAAATGCTGCGATGGGCCCCTTGGCATCCTGAGCAACACTTGCGAGGCTCCCCAAATAAAATTAATTAATTAAAAATAAAAAAGAACTGGGTACCTTTCAACACTGCTTCTGTGTTTCAAAACTTGGAAGTGCTGACCTGAATCAGTGTTTTTCAACCTTTTCCTTACTGTGGCCCCTTCACACTTTGTTTCCTTCCTGTGGATTCCCACCTGCCTTCCCCTATCCCCATTCCTGCTAGTGGGCCTCCTAATCTCATGATGTGGTCCCCTTTTATGCCATTTCCTCTGTGTCCCCAGGATATTCTTGGGGCCAACAAGGGGCCATATGCCCCATTAAGAAATGCTGTCTAGGGTCTGGAGCAATGGCACAGCGGGGAGGGTGTTTGCCTTGCATGCGGCTGACCTGGGTTCGATTCCCAGAATCCCATTTGGTCCCCCAAGCACCACCAGGAGTAATTCCTGAGTGCAGAGCCAGGAGTAACCCCTGAGCATTGCTGGGTGTGACCGAAAAAAAATGCTTCTAAATCACATTATTGGATTCCAAACTCTGTACCCACTTCTTTCTGCAGCTTACTTCCATGTCTCCTAGACATGTAAGACTCATAAGAAAAGAGAATTGCAGATCTTAACCAAAAGAAAATTCATCTCGGGGTTGAAGTGACAGCACAGCGGGTAGGGCGTTTGCCCTGCACGCAGCCATCCCGGGTTTGATTCCCAGCATCCCATATAGTTCCCTGAGCATCGCCAGGGGTAATTCCTGAGTGCAGAGCCAGGAGGATCCCCTGTGCATCACTGGGTGTGACCAAAAAAAGCAAAAAGAGAGAGAGAGAATGAGAATTCATCTCAGTATTCCCATCCAACAAATGGAGCACCAGCCTTTATGGTTGTTTCAGTTTAACAACCTTTAGGATTAAATTCCTGGTTCTTTTTCCTAGCCCTCACTTAATCCAGCTGGCAGTTCATTTAGGGTTTTTTCAAAACTTCCAACTACTTCATACACTTCTCTTACTAGTAGTAGTACTAGTACTAATAGTACTAGTACTACTACTTCTACTGCTAGTACTACTACTACTACTACAGTTTTGCACCAAGATTTGGATAAAAACATCCCAACTGTGTTTCAGCTTTCTATCTCGCTACGTCTTCCTTTCCCCAAGACATATCCCCTACGTATTTTTCGAACATTAAAGGAGGCATGTCATTATTCCAATCAACACTCAGAATGACTCCTATTTCACTCCAATGAAAGTGCTTAAACTGATGTAAAATGCCTGCATGATGGGTCACTCTGATGTCTCTTTCCACACACTGCTAGCCACGGTTCTTTCTCTTTCAGTCTGCCAGAACTTTCAGGGAGCGGGGACCACTCATGTGCAGGGTCCTGGCTCTGAAACAGACCATTTCCCCTGATACACACATGGCTCCTTCTATCATTCATTCACTTTTACATTGAGACGTGCCTTGACAATCCCCATCTCCACAATCTGGACCATGGCATTCTGCTCTGCTTAACCTTCACGCTAGCACTGCCATCTTCTGATACTCTAAAAAATGTTATAGGGGCCACAACAAATGGTGTCAGGGTGGGCAGTGGTAATCAGAAGGCCACTCTCACACTTGGTCCAGCAGTTCTGACCTGCCAATGGGTGTTCAGTCTGGTGTGGGCTCATGGGGCCATGAGCCTGGGATGGAACTAAGGGCCTCCCACATATGAGCATTTTCCTCTTAGAGCTATTATCCATAGCCCACTACTAAAGTTCACTATTACATCTACTCTTTCTTATGTGTCTCTCTGGCTAGAGCATAAACGCCATGAGGGTTCATCTGTTTTCTGTTTTGGTTAATAATATCCTAAGCATCTGGAACATTCCCTAGTACAATTACTGCTAAATAAATATTTGATGAATGAATAAATAAACTTTAGCGTGTTGGGTTGTGTTTGTGTGTGTGTGTGTGAGAGAGAGAGAGAGAGAGAGAGAAACAGAGACAGAAACAGAGAAATAGAGAAAGAGACAGAAAGAGAAGGAGAGAGAGACAGAAAAGAATGAGAACAAAAGGAACAGCCCCAGCAAATAGCCACCTAATAAATATATGTTCCAGTGAGTATTAGAAAGAATGAAGTAGGCATTCGTGTACTGATTTGGCAAGTTGCCCATATATAATGGCAGTCAGGAAAACCAAGCTGGACTTCTTTTATTAACATACTGACTGTAATGCTGAAAGAAAAAATAACCACAACAATAACGGACACAATCTAAAACTTCACCATCCAGATTATACTAACCTTCACCCCCATGCGTTAGCTAGCATGTCGTTGTTATTATGTATTGGGTATTTTCCTATTAAGATGTCGATTTCAGGTGGAAAAAAGGAATGGCTTACTGCCTGAACAAGGTAGAGAAATATCGCTTTCTTTTAGAGAAAAAAAAAATAAACCTGTGTACATAAAGACAGATCTGGTGGGAAATAAAATTATGTTTATAAAGTCACTTTTGAGAAGGTGAGTGAGGGGAGAATAAGGAATAGTGTGCTATTTTCTACTGTTTTGTTTCATTGCGTGTCACTATTTTGCAACTAATCAAGCAACTTTGGTTTTGCCAACCAAAGTAATTTTTAGGAACAAACTTCTCACAGCTGAAAGATTTCATTTTAACTAATCATTTCAATCCTATTCCCTATTCCCCAATCTTATTAGGACTAAATTAACATGAGTTCTAATACAAGCTCCAGAAGAGTAGGGGGGCTTTGTCTCCTTTGTTCACTGCACTATCTCCCAAATTTAAGAGCCTGGCACACAGTAGGCACTCAAAAGGAGTAATTAGTTCTAACATGAGGTCACCTCCAGGTAAAAATAGACACGGTGGAATTCAAATGTCCAACATGCTAGAAAAAGAAATAGCACAGTCCTCGATAAACGGGAATATTAAGCCTCATAAGAGGGAGTTAAATTCTTTAGATTAGTTAAATGCTTTTTTCTCTTCCCTTTCAGGTCTCTATCTATAATCACTATGTATTTTTAAAGCAACTCTCCTTGGCATTTGCTGCACAATTAATTAGAAAATTATGATACTTACTATCTTATAGGCAAATTATTTCTTAAGGTTTTCACATTTATAGATTCCCACTGATCTAATCTTTATTGCCACACAGAAAATACTACACTCCAGACTCAAGGTCTACGAGAGTGGAAAGGTAGTGAGGTAAAGGGGATTCTCTTTTTTGCTTTTTTGGTCACACCTGGTGATGTTCAGGGGTTACTCCTGGCTCTGCTCTCAGGAATTATTCCTGGCAGTGCTTAGGGGACCATGTGGGATGCTTGGAATCAAACCTGGGTCGGCTGCTTGCAAGGCAAATGCTCTACCCGCTGTGCTATCGCTCCAGCCCCAAAAGGGGATTCTTTAATCAGGAAAATGACATCAACTTTTAAGATCAATTAAACAGTAAGTGGAATTCCTTTTTTTAAAACTTCCAAGAGAACCACAGGTTCAACTATCTGTTTTTTTTTTGGGGGGGGGGCGGGGCACAGTATTAATAAAAACAAGGACACCTGTTTTTACTTCCTATTTTTAAAATTAAATTTTGGGCATGGTGATGGCTCAGAGGCAAAAGCACATTCCTTGTAAGCATGAGGTCATGAACTTGATCCCTGGTCTGCCTATAGGTGCTGAATCTTCTTCAGCTGACTGTTGTTTGGGATTTCTGATGTTGCAACAATGTGTGAGAGTTTGAGCATTTCACAGGTAGGTGTGTGTGGCCCCAGCAAGCATGGCAGCAAAGCATGGGAACGCAACTATCTATGAACAACCAAGTTTGAGTAAGATCATTGGACACTAGCTAAAAGGGAAGGGAAGAGGAATGTAAACAATAATTTTGTTTTTAATAAAATAAAACTATTTTTCACAAGGCTGCATTTTTTAACTCTATTTTGGTAATAGCAATTCTACTCTAGGAAGCAGCTGACCTCAAAGTTTCCAAAGCTTATACTCATTCAAGTATGTACTGACTGTTATGTGCTAAGCACTGCATTGAGCACTGGAACAGAGGCAGACAAATAGCAAAATCTTCTATAATGAAAGGACAATTAGAGTGAGGTGTATACTGGTTTTCGAAACGCACTTTAGGATCCGACAGCCACAAATGCTAAACCTTGAAGAAACTTTCCATTCAAGAAATGTCAACTCAGCGATTCATTTTCCAGCCCCAAA
The DNA here is from genome assembly GCF_029834395.1 of Sorex fumeus. Taxonomy (NCBI): domain Eukaryota; kingdom Metazoa; phylum Chordata; class Mammalia; order Eulipotyphla; family Soricidae; genus Sorex; species Sorex fumeus. Next base: position 67,503,279 of record NW_026606129.1, read on the forward strand.
CTTCCCCTATATACTCATGCTTAAGATCTTCTCAAACATTCTAGTAAAAATTAATCAGTATTTTCCCAAACTGGTTTCATACTTGAATCTGGCTCACTACTGGAACATTAAGGAGTAATGTTCCTTCTACATTAGAAGAAGGAATAAAAACAGCAAATTACAGTATCGGACTCCCAGAAAAAGAGAAAACCAAACACAGTTGGAAGGCATTCAGTCATCAATTCATTAGACTATTGGGGAAGGAAAGGATTCTGTGGCATTTTTCTAACTATGGAACCACATGCCAAAGAGGTTTATCAGTGGAAAATGGCATATCACACCAGACCTCTTTGGACATAATTGTCCTGGTTATGAGCATCCTAAATTAATTAGGCAGAAGTGCTAAAGGTTGACAGTGGCAGAAAATTTGTCATAAAGGCCTGTGAGCAAGGACAGCAAGCTAGCTCTTTGTGCATCATGTTTGTAACCCTTCAAACGCCTACATGACATCTGAAGCTGACCTACTGTGAAACACAGCTATCAGCAGTGTTACTGAATTAATGATTGGCACTACTGCCTTTCCTTCCCATCAGACTTCTCAAAAAATGCTGTGACAGTTTCTATGGTGCCAGAGGATGTCACTATGACGGTAAAGGATGTGCTTACATTCAAATATTTGGGGTTTGATTATCAACACAAGAAACAATTTTCCCCCAAAGAAATAACAAACAGACTGAGAAAATGGCCGTTACCAAACTAATTGGATTTTATCATGAAAAGACAGTCATAAAGCAAAAAATATCTGGAGTGTTTCAATGAGAAGAATATGTTTTGATTCATGCTGTTTTTGTCTGGTACCATCATTTCTAGCTTTAGTTTCCACTTCAGAGATGATTTTTACCTTTAGTTATAGGTACCTCCTAAATTCTTTCCCCAAGAGCAACTCTAAAAACAACATCAAGAAAGAACATGGAGTTAGTTTCAGACTCACTGGGATTAGTGAACAGGCAAGTTCCCTTGGTTTTGCATCACTTGTCTCATGTGACCTCAAAACAGGGTCAAACAGAAATTACAATTCAGTTTTTCAATAACTGATGTCAATTAATCACGGTGGTCAGCTCCTTTTGTGAACACGTTGATCTTTTTCTCTCACCATGCATGTGCTTAAAGGGAATGCAAAACTGGAGGGGGAGGCGGAGGTGGAGTCCCCACATCAGCAGTCTCTGCTGGACAGATATCTTAATAACGGCAGTGATGAAGTCGTTGCGTTTATGGTACCTTCCATGAATATTTTTCCCTGTTCTTATATATAAGGATGTCAAAGATCTGTAATTGAGCATCACAAAAACAGTTCTAAGTAAAAATCAATTAATGAAGCCCACCAGAATCTGTATTTGCAGGGTCTTAGAGCACCTGGGTTTGAAAGGTTGGTAACCCCGGCAATGCGACCATGGGTCACATCACTGTTCTTCCGATCACAGAGAGACCTTACAGGTTTCTTCTTACAGTGTGTCCCAGTGCCCATTTTTGTGCTCAGCAAGAACCAGCAGGTAAAGCTTCATGTCTAAAGGTAACAACAGAGCAATTTAAGAGCCACAATTACAGGAAAGAATTACTAACTGAATCCACAGCTCTTTATCATAAGCTCAACAAATCTAAACAACCCAAACATTTATATGCCGCCGGAAAAAGAAGCTACCTAGGGGTGCAAAGAACTACTCTTCAGTTAACTCAGGGGAGTTGGTGGTTTGGAAACTGGAGGTTAGAGCGGCATGTGCTCAGCAGTGACCCTCTGCCCAACCCTTTCCCCAAATCTGAAGGTGGGCGGTGAGGAAGCAGAAAGCTTCTGAGTGCTCGGCTGAGAAATGGAGGAATCAAGTCTCTGTTGATACCATTAATCCACTAAGGCTTTCAACGGCACTAAAATTCATTGGCAAGTGATGAGCTGTGTCTTGTTGACGAGTTACAGTGCAAGTTAAATCACGAAAAGAATCTGCAAGGATATCCAGTCAATACTTAGGAGCTTTCAAAGTTATCATAAAACATCCATTTTCAGAGGTATTTGCCTTACAGGTGATAAAAGACAAGCTTTCCTCAACTCAGAAATGCATTTATTTCCCCAGCACCAGAAAGACAATATGTTATTAGGTGGGTTACCAAGTGCATATACGTGGGTTGATGTACAATTTTTATACACCAAGACAACTATTTTTTATGGAAAAGGCCCCGTACCCTCATGCAAAAGCTTCCAATTTTATTTGAACCCCAACAAATATGTCCGCAGCTTTTGAAAGCACTAGATACATGCTCAAAAAGAATAGTAAAACAAACAAATCAGAAAACCCAGCCAAGGTGTTTTGGCCAGCACAGTCTCCTAAGTAGTCTCTGAAATGATCCTCCATGGACAGAGCCCGGAACCTGGCAAAGTCTAGGGAAGAGAAAAGGACCCCACATACCAAATCTTCAGAGAGAACCACCACACACCCTCCAAACAAATCCACTCCCTTTGTGTGTCAGGCAGGGTTCATGTGCCAACACCACAGAGATGGCAGTTTCCTTTCACCCAAATCCCAGGTCAGTGAGACTGAGAGGTGGGCAGAGGGCAGGAGAGCTGGTATTCCCGCCTCTCTAAGGATTCCCAGTCCTCCAGACTTAGCCCATTCTCTTCCAAGAACCAAGACAGAGGGAAGAGCCTTTCAGTTCCCAGGCTCCATGAAAGCCTGACTTAATCATTATTTTTTTTTAATCCCCTATTCTCTGGATGCCCCCGGACATATGCATAGCTTACCTACATAAGACAGTGCTCTGAGACACTCTCAAATTTCCAGGAAGCAAACTTAAAGCAAAACAAAACCGAACCCCCCCCCCCCAAAAAAGCCTTCTGCACCGCACATTCATTTCAAAATTGGGAGCAGGTTTGGAGGGGGGCGTCGCTCTCTCCTCCTCGACTGCCCCGGGATCTCGCAAACCCCTCCAAAGTGCAAAGGCCTTTGCCCACCGCGCCCTGGACGAGCAGCCCTCCCTCCCCACCCCCCACCCCCCACCCTTCCCCAGCCTGGGCGCCCGGACAATGCAGCAACGTCCATTCACCAACACCTGCTGGAGCCTATTAACATGCCCGGGGACGCACTGGCCCCCGGCCCCCACCCCTTCCCCTGCCCTCGGCACTGAGCAGGCTTTCATCTCCTCCTTCACCAGCCGTCAGGAACTCATTTCGCCCCCCCCCCCCCGACCCCGCACCTCCTCCCCTCTCCCTCCCCCAGCCCCCATTCAGCCGAGCCCCCTCGCGCCGCCCAGAGCCCCGGCTGACGAGCACACTTTGGAATGCAGTTCATTAAAATGTAGCGGCCCGACTCCAACCTGCAATGCGGAGGAGGCGGCACAAAGCGCGCGCCGCGCTTCCTCCAGCGACCCCTTCCAAAGCCCCATTGTTCGCCCGGCATCTGCTCGGGGGCCCCGGCCTCGGCCTCCCCGCTGACCCCGGACTTTCCCCCTTCCCCACCCCCTCCCGCCGGCCAGCCCGGCCGGCCGGGCCTGCCCGCCGGGGGCACTGAAAACGCGGCCGCAGCCATCTGGCCCTCCCGAGCTGGCCGGGCTGCTCCCCGCGCCTCCTCTCGGGTCCACGCACACGCACACACACACACACAACACACACACACGCACACACACAACGCACACACAACGCGCACACACGCATCCCGCGCTCCGCATCTTCACCTCCGAGGATGCTCCCACGCCCCCGGCGCCAACCTGTGCCGCCGCCCGCCGGCTCCAGGCTTCCTCCCGCGGCGCAGCGTTCGAGTCCGGGGGCGCGCGGCGGGGGGCGCGGGGCGCGATCGGGGACCCCCGGCACTTGCCTGCACACCCCGGCCCGGCCGGCCGCCAAGATCGCTCCTTCCCTCCGTGCGCCCGCCAGAGCCTCCCGGCGCGCGCGGGTCCTCGGCCGCGCGGCGGCTGGGAGCAGGGGCGGGGGTGCGAGGGTGGGATCCGAACCCCTTCCCGGGCGAGCTGGGGGCGCCGCGGCCACCTGACCGCCCCGAGCCGCTTCTGCCAGGCCCGGGAGCCGCCGGCGGCGGGAACAGCTGACTGCGCGAGGAGGGAGAGAAGATGCCCAGGCTTGCGCCTTTTATATCACTGGCGACATTTCCAACACATGACAACAATTTCCATCTGTATTTAAGCCGGGAGTGTGAAAAAAGAGCATTACATCACAGAGCCCCGGCTCCGAGGGGCTGCCGGATATCTAGGCCAGGGGATTAGGGCCGCACCTGCGGGGCGGCTCTGCTCCCCACCCCCTCCGCCGCCGGGCAGGGCTGGGCCCCAGCTCCCCTGGGGGCCTGGAGGGAGCCTCTGGCCCAGGAAAGGCGGGAAGTGGAGCTGCTCCATTTGCAAGTCGGGGGCACCGGGTGGCACTGGCGGAGGGAGGCTGGGTGCAGGCAGGAGTGCCGTGGTCCTTCCCCAGGAGGGGTGCGACCCTGACTTCCCGAGAGCAGGGGGCCGCAGGAGGCTTCCAAATAAATCCCTCCTGCCCCCTCTCCCTCATCCCCACCTCTGGAAGGAATTCCAAGAGGCCAGCTTGAATTATTGGCAGTTTTTGTTCTTGGAGGAGCCGTGCTAGAGGTGAGACCCAGAATATTAATTTGAAGGATCCGCTTCCAAGAAACAGAGGCATCGTCAACTGAGGGTAGAAAGTGCTCAGAACGGAGCTGTCTGTGCCATTCAACTTGACTCTGAAAGCATCTGTGGGCGTCTGGGGGAATGAGCTGCTTTCTGTTTCTGAGGCAGCCTCGGTCCCGCCCTGGGACGCAGTCTTCCCTCCCCTGAAGGGGGGCATTTCATGACCTGCAAGTGGCACAGGTAAACTTCTAGTAGGGAATGGCTGGTGACAGCGCTGGAGGAGGCCCCTCCTTGCCTTCAGGCACAAAGAACTCAGGGGTGTCCACAGAGGGCCTCTGTCCACTGCCTGCCTTTCTGCCTGACTTGGTGTTAAAAAGTCTCACACAACCCGCATCCAAGTTTCACCAGCAGGACCCAGATCAGGAGAGATACAGGGGCCGGAATTATGCTCTGCAGTTGAAGAACGAGGAGGAAAATAAAACAAGAGAAAGGAGAAGAAACAGGAGTTCTCAGAGAGGGAGAAGAAGGGTGATGGGGAATTTAGATTTGAAACGGGTGAATTTCCTATGATCGGAAAGCCCTCCACCCCACCTCTCACTCCTGCCATTATATATCTAAAATTTTTTAAAGGTAACATTGATTTTCATGAGTGTACATGCCGATATCATAAAAAAGTACAAAGTCTGGGTCAGAGCGAATAGGATATGCCTTGCACATAGCTGATCCTGGTTCAATCCCTGGCATTATATATGTTCTCTTGTGTCTGCCAAGAGTGATCCCTGCGTGCAGAGCCGGGAGTTAGCCCTAAACAGAGCTGGGTGTGGCCAGAGCATAAAATAACAAAATCAAAAATGGGGTGAGAGCTGAGAGCTGGCGAGATAGAAAGGAGTTTGCCCTGCATGCCGCCCATCAGGTTTGATCTCTGGCATCCAACACGGTCCTCCAAGCACCAGCAGGAGTGATCCCTGAGTGCAGAGCCAGGAGTAAGCCTTGAGCACTGCTGGGTGGAGCCCCCTCCCCCCAAAAAAGAAATTTCTAAAAAAGCACAAAACTATCTCAGCATGTCCTGCCACCACTGAAGAGCCAATAACCCAGCATCATTGTCCACAGGACCCTTTCTACACACTTCCCTCTTGGTGACATCAGTGCTGTAAACAGACTCAATAGTTTGAGTTTCCATTGGACATTATCTCCTCTCAGGTTTTGTTTCTTTAGATACCACAGAAGAGTGAGATCATAGGTCCGTGTCTTACTCCTGACGTACTAGAAAAGCAAGACTTCATCTTTTCTTACAACTGAGCAGCGTTCCACCATGTACAATGAAATGTTAGATATTAGCACTGTAGCACTGTCCTCCCGTTATTCATCATCAATTCTCTCAAGTGGGTCCAGTAAAAAGTCTCCATTGTGAGACTTTGTTGTTACTGTGTTTGGCATATCAAAGACGTCAAGGGTAGCTTGCCAGGCTTTGCCCTGCGGGTGAGATACTCTCAGTAGCTTGCCAGCTCTCAAAGAGGGGCGGAGGAATTGAACCGGGTCATCCAGGTGGGCTGCGTGCAAGGCAAGCGCCCTACCCGCTGTGCTATCGCTCCAGCCCGTTAGATACTAAATAGTTGATATTTAATATCAATGTTTTCTATTTTTTGTGCACTCATTTTGACTTTTCTTTCTTTTCTGAATTAATACCTTACTGTTATTAAAGTTAAAAGGGAAGACATCTTAAAGAAGGAAAGATAGAGAGATAGTATCGGGGCCAAATTCTTGCCTTACAGATGACAGACCCTGGTCTATCCCCAGCACTACATCTGACTCCTGAGCACTACCAGGAGTAAGTCCTGAGCATCTCTGGTATGGTCCAAACCCCTCCTTCCTGCCCACAGAGAATATGGAAGGAAAAGGTAAACAGGCTGTGGGGCCTTTTCAATGATCTAAAGCTTTTCTTCAAAGCTTTACGTGGATCTTCAGGTGGATCTCACAGCGAATGAGAAGATACAATAGCACACTTGACACAATTCCCTGACAACGGTAACAGTGGTGGATGTGAGTGACCCTCTGCCCCTGAACTCATCACACAATTCCCTGACAACGGAAACAGAGGTGGATGTGAGTGACCCTCTATCCCTGAGCCTCTCCAGAATGGAGGGACTGTGTTCCGAAAGCTCTTGTCCTTGAGGTCCTTTGCGATGGACCAGGAGCATTCTGGAGTCAGACTCACTGGGTTCCAGACCCATAGCTCTCTTCTGCTGTGAGATAGTGGGGTTCTTCCCAGTAACCATACCCTCTTCTCCAGATACGGAAGATGTAATCTAATGCTGGTGAGGTAGAAAGTCCTGACACAGTTCACCATGCTTACTTATTGCATGTCGCTCCGGTTCATAGCATCATTATTTGGGGGTGGGGCCTGCCCTGGAGCATGAGAAGCTGAAGGTCACTCCTGGTCTGACTGCGTGGGCCAAACAGTAGCTGGGCCCCATGATGCAGCGTTATTCAGACCAGGTTGGCCGATCAAGGCCGCACTTGGTGATGCTCAGATCAGGTGGTGCTGAGGAGTAATCTTGGGGCCTCAAATTGCCAGGCGCACACTCTAGCCCTTTGAGCTATTTCTCCAGTCTTTACTCTCATTATTGTGACGGTAAAGGTTCATCACAAAGTCCTTTTCCCCCGAGCAGTATCATGTCCCCTTTACTTTAATTTGCTTATTTGGTTTTGGAGCCACATCTGACAAGTGTTCCGTGGCTATTTCTGGCTCTGTGCTCAGGGGTTGGTCCTGGTAGTATTTGGGGGACCAAGTGCAGGGTCAGATACTTATGAAGTAAATGTGTTAATCCCTATACTACTCCCCACCCCCTCTGACTATATTTATTTATTTATTTATTTATTGTTTGGTGTCTACACCCCAAAATGCTCAGTGCTTTACTCCTGGCTCTATGCTCAGGTGTCACTCCTGCAGGGCTTTGGAGCGTATAAGGTGCCAAGGTCAGCCACATATAAGACAAACACCTTACCCTCTGTACTAGCACTCTAGTCCCTCAGACTTTATTTTTGTATAAAAGTCTCAAAATGAAAGCACCCATCCTCTACCTTTGCCAGGCCTTACAACACTGGAAAAGCTCCCACAGCTTCAATTAGCAAAACATACACACCAGCACTCTGTACACTACCCTCTGTTAAAAGCCAACAAATGAGATGCCTTGGAATAAAAACATTCATTTGTCTCTTTCTTGTTTCACATCTACTTTTAGAGTGGTAAAAATGGCCCCGAGAGCTGAAACCTCTCATGTCATTCACTTAACTTCTGGTTTATAAGAAACAGCACACCTAATGGAACAGTTTCTTGATCAACCATACAATAATACATGTGGACATTTACGTTCTTTCCCCTTTCAATCATTCTCAAAACCGAAAAAAGAAAAAGAAACGCAGATTCTACATAAAACCTCAAAAGCTTTTTGCCACAACCAAAGCTGAAAAATGGAATTTGAGTATTATTAGTTTTCCACAAGAAAATGTTGTGCAGTACAAATTAAATTGCTTTTTTGCAAGGAAGCGGCGTAGAGACTTCACCAAAGGGAACAAAATAACTAAAACCTTTCTCTTTATGAAAGAAAGAAGGGATCTTTCATTCAGTGAGTATTCAAGACATGGCTTTCCAATCTTCAATAGAGGGAGAAAGATGCCCTCATTTGATTTTGAAATATCACTAACAATAAGAAATTATTTCCTATCAGAGCGACAAGGACCAGGTTTCTCTATATACAAGTCAGACACAAGGAAAAGATTTCTTGAAAAATCTACTCAGTTTTTATCTGAATACCTACTTGATAGCATGTCGAATATGATTTATATCAAATACGAATACATCACGAGTAGCTTGCCAGACTTTGCTGTGTTCTGCTATGTGGGCGAGATACTCTCGGTAGTCTGGTGCTCTCCGAGAGGGGTGGAGAAATCAAACCCGGCTCTGCCAGGCTGGCCACACGCAAGGCAAACGCCTTACCGCTGTGTTATCACTCCAGCCCTATGCCAAACATAGTACAAGACGTCTCACAATGGAGATGTTACTGGGCCCGGTGGAGCAAGTTGATGAACAATGGAAGAACAGTGCTACAGTGCGACCTACTTGATATCAAACACAGAGGCTGAGTCCTGTGTGGTCTGCAGCCTGAGCTGGGAGAGATATTCAATAGCACTTCTTATCGGTCACATAAGTTTCACAGCATGAAAACCTGAAGATGCTGGAGTGACAAGGCTTCCTGAACTGAAGGTAGAACAATGGGGTTGCTCGAATGCATAATTAAAAGGGGAGGGGGGGTGCAGGGGAAGTACAGACTTCTGTAGCAATTAGAATTTTATGCCAATTAAAATTAATTATGGAGTTGAAAAAAATAGCTCAGCGATCCCAAACACACTCCTTGCATGCACAAGGACCCGAGTTTGATCCTCAATACCACTCAGCTACCCAAGCTCCACCAGGTGGAACCCTGGTGGCCCGCAGCTGCATCACCTCACCAGACCCAAGCATTACACTCTCCAGGAGGGTTGGCCAAGTATCACTGGGACGAAACCCCTGAACGCCGCTTGGGAAGCCCTACCAACTACGTATGTCCATAACTACATCCATACTATTTACTGTTAGAACGACTTCCTGCCCTGATTCCTTGCTGCTGTTGCTGTTAGGATGAGCGCGGTACACACATGCCAGGCTTTGTGCTCATCTTGGATCACACACCAGGTTGCAGTGCTCACACACTCATCCCTGATGCTCACAAAGGAGAGCACCCCACCCCCTTCAGCATGGCGCTTGCTGCTTGCACACATAGGGGATATAAGCTATGGTTGTACAGACTACAGACACACAGGCTCACCAGGGTTATGGAATAATGGACGTAAGTTACAAGCTACACTGTGCTCACAAACATGCTCACCAGGGACCACACTTCCTGGTATTTGCACAGTTTTTCAGTTGCAGCTCTTGCCAAGGGCCTTACCTTTTTAGGTTGTGCTTATATACACCTAGCTGTAATGTGATTGTGAGTGGTTGGTGGTGCCAGGTTTCGAATACAGCAGAGCGACCAGAATTGTACTCAGTGTATGTGGCCACTGGAAATTTGTCTTTTTGCTTGTTTTGTTTAGGGGACATGCCTGGCCATGCTCAGGACTTAAACTCTGGCTCTGAGCTCGGGATTACTCCTGGCAGGGTTTAGGAGATCATATGTAGAGCGGGGGATCAAACTCTGGTCAGCAGTGTGCAAGGCAAGTGTTCTACCCACTATGCTATTTCTCCAGCTCTGCCAAGGGGGATTTTAACTCATAAGCATCCCTTCGCAAGATAGGTACTCTACCATGCCACTGGAGCAATAGCACAGCGGTAGGGCGTTTGCCTTGCACGCAGCCAACATGGCCGACCCGAGTTCGATTCCTCCGCCCCTCTCGGAGAGCCCGGCCAGCTACCGAGAGTATCTTGCCCACACGGCAGAGCCTGGCAAGCCACCCGTGACGTATTCGATATGCCAAACACAGTAACAACAAAATCTCCAATGGAGACGTTACTGGGCCCACTCGAGCAAATCAATGAACAACGGGAGGGCCTTCACTGGCAATTCCTAACAAATCAGTGAGAAAATGGACAAGAATATCTCTCACCATCTGCATGCAAACAATATGGGAAACCGTTAGGAATCCTCAGACTTCCAGGCTGCTGCTGCTGCTGCTGCAAACTGACAACCTGGAAGGCAACAGGGCGTATTGGTTGTGAAAGCAGACCCGAGATCAGACTAGCTGTGTTCAAAAGTCAACCAACCAAAGGCCCTTTTTTGAAGTGAATTATTAAAGAAGAAATCTTATATCCAACTTTATCAACAGTAAAGTGGGAACAATGAGCTTTTGCCTCATTGGATAATGAGGAATAAATGTACTCAGGGAATGAGTAAAATACTCATCCAGTGCCAGACACAGAGAAAAATGATGATTGAGTAGTAGTTAATTACTGCAGTGTCATTCACTTCCTAGTTGGGGGGTGGGTTTCTGGGAGCACCACACCTGGTGGTACTCAGAGCTTACTCCTAGCCCTGTACTCCTGGTGGGGTTCGGAAAACCATATGGAGTACTGAAAATCGAACCCAGGCTGGCAGCATGCAAGGGAAGTACCCTACCTTCTGTACTAGCACTCTGGCCCCTCACTTCCAATGATTAAGAGTTGATTCCTCTGAGAGCTTGTTCTGTATTTGTCCTTCCACAAATACCGAGAGCATATCAAATATATAGCACTGTAAAAAAACAAAAGCTTTATAGCTATTTTTTAAATAGAAATAACCTTTGGATAAAATTATAGTGAAGTGACACAATGCAGGCCACATTCACAGTGTAAAATGAAATAAAAATAGAACAGAAAAAATGGAAAAATAATAATAATAAAACGAAATCTGTGGAATGTCTCCAAATTCTTACAGAGAAGGAAATTACATCCCTGAGAGCATTTATTATAAAATAAGAAGACAAAAAAGGGGGCCTGGTGCTGCCAGCAGGAAAACCTGTACCTGAAGGGTGAGTACATCAGCAGCCTGATGATGTCTTCAGGCTTCCTGATACCCCAAAATTGCCACCGTGCCTTTGGCCAGACCCCAACCGCTTGGGATTAAGTTTATCAGGAAATTAAACAGCCAAAAATTATCTATGTAGGAGCCACTCCCACAAACAACCTCCAGCTCAGCTAGACAAGCTCATTTATCAGCCTTGCTTCAGAGATCCATTAATAAATTTCAAAAGAGCAAAAGCCGCAATTAATCTCAGACCTGCACATGGCTGAACAGACTGGGGTAAATCAAAAAGGGGTTGGGTTAGTCATGGGCTTGCCTAAGCAGAGCCCCTGGCAGCCACTTGCTTCCACAATCCAAAATTGCCGCCATACACCTGGCCTGACTCCACTGTCACAGGAACGGACTTCACCAAGATATAATCTGCTGATAATTCAGCTATGTGGGTTTTGCGGCTGAAATCTCCAGGCTTTCTTAGTGTTGGGATGGGCTACCTCCCCTCACTTCCCAGTACTCCTGGAAGCACTGGCAGTCACCCCCATGAACCAACTCCATGCCATCATGTAAGCTCTACTACCACCCTTGCTTCAGAGACCCACAAATAAATCTTGAAAGAAATCAAAAGCTGCAGTTAATCTTGGACTTGAGAAAGGCTGAATAGACTAGGGTAAATCAGAGGAAGCAGATCAGCCTAGTGCCTGCCCAAGTAGAGCCCCTGGCAGCTGCTTGCTCTCACAATCCAAAATCGCTGCCACACCCTTGGCCTGACTCCACTACCTCAGGACGGATATCACCGAGACATAAACTGTTGAAACTTCCAGTGTGTGAGTTTTGTGACTCAGGCTTTCTTTGGATGGTCTACCTCCCCAGACTTCTCTGTACTTCCGGAAACCTCTGCAGTCACATCCACACCCAAAGCTGGCACCTAGTTAAAAAGCTACTCCAACCTTACTGTCCCAATAAAACCACTTAATGCCCCAAACAAACAACATCACCTTAGTCCCTGTATTTCAAACCAAAACGCACAAAAGGAACAGGAGGTGGAGAGCAAGAAGGAAACTGCCTCCCACAGAGGGAGGTTGGGGGTGGGGGGCGGGATGTTGGGGGACGGTGGTAGGGAAACTGGGGACACTGGTGGTGTGAAATGGACACTGATGGAGGGACAGCTGCTGGATCATTGTATGACTGAAACCCAAATATGAACAGCTTTGTAATAGTCTATCTCAAGAAATATTCTATTTAAAATATTTTTTCAAAAAAGTAATGTGGAGTTCATGCCCATTTCAATCAGCTTGATCAGTGGATTAATAAATAGCAGTACTTCTATGTTTAAAAAAAAAGACAGAGAAAAACAGTGTTTTCTATTCATGAAACCTTAAAAAAATAAAAATGAAGTAAATGTAAAAAAAGTTTAAAAAATCAACAACTAATGCTGGGGAAATGAATATTTACATAAAAATGAATTAAGTTGGACACAATTTCTATGCAAAAACTAACTCAAAATATAGGACCAGAGAGATAGTCTAGGGTCTTGTGCTACTAACCCCGGTTCACATTGTCCGCACACCAGGGGTCACCCCTGAGCACAGAGCTAAGAGTAACTCCTGAGCACCATGGAGTGCCCTAACCACTCCCCCAAATGGCTCATACAACTATAAACACTCAGTAATAAATACTGAAGTAATAATCTTGAATTCAACAACATCCAAAGCACATGCAACAAAAGAAGATTAGAAAATAAGGGCCAGGCCAATTATGGGGTTCATGACCTGGGTTCAATTACGGTATGCCATGTGGTCCCCTGGACTCTGCCAGGAGTAATTCCTGAGTGCAGAGGAGTAACCTTTGAGCATCCTCCAGTGTGACCTAAAAAGCAAGAAAAAAAAGAAAGGAAGAAAGAAAGAAAGAAAGAAAGAAAGAGAGAGAGAGAGAGAGAGGGAGGGAGGGAGAAAGGGAGGAAGGAAGGAAGGAAGGAAGGAAGGAAGGAAGGAAGGAAGGAAGGAAGGAAGGAAGGAAGGAAGGGAGGGAGGGAGGAAGGGAGAGAGGGAGGAAGGGAAGGAGGGAGGGAGGGAGGAAAGGAGGAAGGAAAAAAGAAAGGAAGGAAGAGAAAAAGAGAAAGAAAGGAAAGAAAGAAAGAAGAGAGAGAGAGAAAGAAAGAAAGAAAGAAAGAAAGAAAGAAAGAAAGAAAGAGAGAAAGAAAGAGAAAGAAAGAAAGAAAGAAAGAAAGAAAGAAAGAAAGAAAGAAAGGAAGGAAGGAAGGAAGGAGGTCTGGAAAATAGATAAGGCATAGAAACAAATAACCTTGAAATTAAAAAGTGAACTGAATGAAATTATAATCCAGAAATTGGGAAAGTGTATTTGTTTATCATATATATATTAGATATGGGATTTTGTCAAGAATATATGAAAAATGCCTAAATTAAACAATGAAAAAATCAAATGCCTATTAAAAACTGGACAAAACACTTGAAGAAGTTTTTTTTAAATAACAGACACACAGGTTACCAAAAATATATGAGGTGAAATGTTATATCACAAGAGAAATGAAGATTAAGACAACAATGAATTATCGCTGAATAGCTACCTAGGGTAACTATCATTAAAAAGTCAAGTATTGGAGGTATAGGAAATAGATATACATAAATGAGAAAGTAAAATGATGTAGCTATTTTGGAAAAGAGTTGGGGACATTCTTCAACAAGGGCAACAGTTATGGCAGAAACAGATAATTCTACCTTTAGATCAATACCCAAGAGAAATGAAAACATATAGCCACAGAAAAACCTCTATACAAATGTTCACAGTAACATTTCTCATAATCATCCCAAAGTGGAAGCAACCCAAATATTGATCAGTGATGAATAAATAAAATAGAACTTGACACATCTACACAGTGGAATAATAGTTGACAATAATAATGAATGAAATATGATATGCACCATAACATCAACATACCTTGGAAACATTATGAAAAGGCAAGTCACAAAATGCCACAAACTGCATACTTCTAGTTATTGGAAATCTAGTAAATGGGCAAATTTACAGAGTTAGAAAATAGATAAGTGGCTATCTATCGCTACGGATAGTGTGGAGAAATGAGGCATAGCTAATGAATATAGAATCTCTTTTGGATGTGATGAAAAAGTCCTAAAATTAGATTGTGATGAAAGTTGTACAATGTTGAAAATATTTTAAAGACATTGAATTGTTTTTTATTGTTTTGTTTTGTTTTGCTTCTTGGGTCACACCTGGCGATGCTCAGGGGTTAGTCCTGGCTTTGCAACTCAGGAATTACTCTTGGCGTTTTCGGGGGACCATATGGAATGCTGGAAATCAAACCCGAGTCGGCCTGTGCAAGGCAAACTCCCTACCCATTGTGCTATTGCTCCAGCCCCTGAAATGGTTTTTGTTTTGATTTGTTTTGTTTTTTGGTTTGGGGGCTATACCTGATGGTGCTCAGGGGTTTACTCTGGTGGTACTACTGGGGACCCTGGGATGCTGGGGATCAAACCTGGATTGGCCAGGTGCAAGGGAAATGCCTTACTCGCTGTACTATTTCTCCAGACCCTACACTGAAGTGTTATTAACGGGTGAATTATTTAAGAATATGTGACTTATATTTACATGCATTTTTTAAGTATAGAAAAAATCATAAGAAAATCAGAAAGCTTGATAATTGGAGACAAAAAGGATTTAAGCCAAGAAAAAAGCTGTTTCTATAAAAGAACTATAAAAATTAGAAGGAAAAAAATCTCTGGCAAATATGACCATGGAAAAAAGGAAGAAAATTCACATATAAATCAAATTTAGGAACTAAAAAGGCAGCATTACAGATAAGTGACAGCTTTCCTTTCCTGTAGAAGAGAACACCGTGCACAATGTTATGCCAATTAATCTCAAATTCAAGAGTGGGCAATTTTCTAGGATAAGAAATTAACAAAACTGTCTGAAGAAGCAGTAAAAATCCTGAGCAGAGTCAAGATGCAATAAAATTAAATTAAAATAGTCTCCTCTCTCAATTTTCCTAGCTTCTATAAGAAAGAGTAAAACAAACAGACAAAACCAAACCAAACCTATGTATAAGGTTAGGACTCTTTTTCAATTTTTTAAATTAAAAAAATTGTTTTAAAATTTAGAAAAATAGCACAGCGGTAGGGCGTTTGCCCTGCACGCAGCCAACACGGCCGACCCGAGTTCGATTCCTCCGCCCCTCTTGGAGAGCCCAGCAAGCTACTGAGAGTATCTCGCCCGCATGGCAGAGCCTGGCAAGCTCCCCGTGACGTATTCGAGATGTCAGACACAGTAACAACAAAGTCTCCAATGGAGACGTTACTGGGCCCGCTCGAGCAAATTGATGATCAACGGGAGGGTCTTTACTTTACTTTACCTGGCAGCACTCAAGGCTCACTCCTACCTCTGTCCTCCTGGCAATGTTCTGGGGACCACATGCAGTGCTGGGGATCAAACCTGGGTCTGCCACATACAAGGGAAGCGCCTTAATGCCTGTACTTTCACTGACCTAGGATGGTTTTCATTTTTTCTTTAATTTATTTTTTAATGTTATGGTCATATGTGGAAGTACTCTGGGACTATTACTGGCTTTGTGCTCAGTGATGCTCCAGGTAGTACCTGATCCCAGAGTACTATATGCAAAGAAAGCACTCAGTTCATTGAGCTATCTCTCCAAACCAGATTATTTTTTCATGTTGGACCATACTGAGCTCACTCAGGGCTTACTTTTGAATCTACACTCAAGGATCACTTCTGGCAGGGCTTGGGGAACCATATGCAATGACGGGAATCAAACAGGTCTGCTGTCTGCAAAGTAAGTGCTGTACTCAAGGTATTATCTCTATGCACAGCCTCCCACCTCCCAAAAGATTTTTTTGAAATAACAAGTTACACTGGAGTAGATAAAAGGAAATATTAGAATATTAGTGTGGTGATTGATCAAAAGGGATGCTGAGTTTCATTATAGAGCTTTCTATTTTTTCTTGGGGAGGGGGTCTCCAAGTGGTGCTCAGGGGACCAAGGACTCATTCTCAGTGACAGTCAATGGCAATCTGACCCTAATTATGACATACACCTTTAAATTAACAAATTTTCAGGCACAAAAGACCAATGTATACATATACATATACATGTATACTATATATATATATATATATATATATATATATATAGTATACACACACACACATCTCTGTTTAACAACATCCAAATGCAGAAAAAGACAAGTAATTGAGAATCAAGAAATAATGCTGTAGGGGCTGGAGCGATAGCACAGCGAGTAGGGCATTTGCCTCGCACACAGCCAACATGGCCAACACAGGTTTGATTCCCAGCATCCCATATGGTCCCCTGAGCACCGCCAGGAGCAATTCCTGAGTGCATGAGCCAGGAGTAACCCCTGAGGATTGCTGGGTGTGACCCCCCCCCCCAAGAAAAAGAAAGAAAGAATGCTGTATGGTCAAGAGAGACACTGTGAAAAAGAAAAATACTCTTCAAATTAAAACATTCTGGGATTCTGGGGCAGGGGAGATGGCTGCAAGGGCGCCCGGTTTAATTCCTGGGACCACACAAGTCCTCTGGTACAGAGTAGCCCCTGAGCACTGACAGCTACAACTCAAAAATAAGTACATCAGGCCTGGAGAGAGAGTAATTTCCGAGATGCAGTCAAAGTGTTTAAGGCCCCTTTCTAGCAGAGCTTTCTGCTACCCCCCATACCTCATAGTTCGCAGCTGGGAGCGACCTCCAAGCACAGAGCTAGAACTAGAAGTGGTCCCCGAGCACTGCAGTGTTGTTCAAGCCTCCCCTCAGCCCTCGGATCCCCACCCGCAAAGCAAAACAATAAGAACATTCTAATCTGCCATAATTAGATTCTGCAGCAAAGTTGTACCTGGCACATGAGGTTTAGTTAGATATTAACATTAATTTATGGTAATTATTTAATAAACACAAAATATTCTTGGTTAGGAAGACCATAGAGTCTCAATTTCTTGTTATAATAAACAGGGGCCCTGAATTAAAAAATCAACCAGTAGCATGTGTAATATTAACATGACTACTGTTGATGTTTTTCTGTGACTTATGTAATATGCTAACTTCCATAAGTCAGAGACAAATAGCAAACCTCTTCACAAATGATATATCATTTCACAGTTATGTATTTGCCCAAATTAATGAATATTTTTCTTTTAATAACCTTTGCTTTCACCATTAGACACAAAAACAAACTGAACATTTTTAAAAATGCAGTTTGGAATGCTCTTTTAAACAAAATTTTGTTTTGTTTTGTTTTGGGGGGGCATGCCCAGTGATGCTCAGGATTTACTCCTGGCTCTGTGTACTATGATCACTTCTGGTGGTGCTTGGAGGACCACATGGGATGCTGGGGACTGAACCCAGATCAGCCATGACCAAGACAAACTCCTTACCTCCTGTACTGTCTCAGGACCCTGCAGCTGGGCTTTTTAACTTGAATTATCCACATGTGAGGAAGGCACCATTGTCAGTTACCTAGCTCGAGCTTCTTAAACTGTGGGTTGCAACTCTATATGGGTTGACTAACTGAATGTAGGAGTCATGGAATATTTGGCAATAGTGAAAGGTATCTGACAAGCATCAACTAAAAATTCAAAATCAAATGACTAATGAATCCAAGGTGTTCCTGTGAGCACCATCCTATGTAGCATTTTTTCAACAAAAGGGGTCATGAGTGTAAAGAGTTTAGATTGTAGGAAGCCCTGCATCTTGCTTATGTTCAACAACTAGAAAATCAAAGAGCAAAAGGGAAATAAAATTCCCTTGGCAAATGAGTTGTGAATTTCAAAAATAAACCTAACTAGAGCAGACCTGGGACGTTTACCTTAAAATGTCACTACTCCAGCATCCTTCTCTTCAAGGTATGGAAGATGAACCCAATTGGCCATGTGTAAGGCAAACACCCTACATGCTGTACTACTACTCAGCCCCTGATTTCTATTTTAGAGACTGCCTTAATTATAGTAATATGACTGCCATAACAGGTAGGGATACCTAGGTCATCTCTGACATGCAGAAGTCCAAAGAAAGAGTAAGCATCTGGTGGGGGCTGGAGCGATAGCACAGTGGGTAGGGCGTTTGCCTTGCACGTGGCCAACCCGGGTTCGATTCCCAGCATCCCATATGCTCCCCTGAGCACTGCCAGGGGTAATTCCTGAGTGCAGAGCCAGGAGCAACCTCTGTGCCTCACTGGGTGTGACCCAAAAAGAAAAAAAAAGAGTAAGCATCTGGGAGCAGTGCCTCGTGGCCAGATCAGCTGGTAACTCCTGAAGTCTCACAGACCATAGGATTCTTTACTTCTATCTGCCTTTTCTCTCGCAGAAAACCCTGTTCTGCAAAAAACTGCTATGACTTCTGCTTCCAAGGCAACATATTTGTTTGTTGGGGGGGCCACTCCCAGTGGTACTGAGAGTCCACTGAGCTCAGGAATCACTCCTGGCAGTGCTCAAGATCATAAGGGGTTCTAGAGACCAAGTTCAGGTCAGCATGCAAACGCCCTACCTGTAAAACGAGTTTTCAGTGGGGCTGGCCACATGTCTCCTAGGGATCATGAGATTCTTCAACACCACCCCATTACTCCCATTCCCTCTCTGCTCGCACCAGGCCCAGGATCATCGCAGCATCCCCATAAGTGAACGCTTACAGGACACCAAGACTGCGCTAGGCTTCAGGACAACGTCTCTATGGGGGAGACATTGGCTTGATTTTTTGGGGTGAGGGTATGGGCCACAGCAGGTAGTGTTAGGCTTTGTGGGCAGAGATGGGAAAAAGTGTGCCCAGGGGTATAACGACACACAGGTACCACACAGTGTTAGAGATCAAGCTGGGATTGTTCTCCTGCAAGAGAAGCTTCTTCGCCACTGTACCACCTATCCGGGACTAGAAACACCCAGGGAGGAATTGTATTCTCAAATTTCAAATGAAGAAAATAAGTCTGGGCAAGTTTAAAGATAAGGGAGAGCAAATCAAAGACAGGCTCCTTATGAACACCCAGAGAAAGATTTTTTTCACTGGGCCCTCAAGCCACAATTGATCTTGTTTTGCACAAACTCTGCTTCTTAGCTGTGCCAGTTGCAAGGACAATTCTCAGAGGAAAATTGATCAGACTTCTAGAATCCCTTCCAGAAATATATATAGTTGTTTTCTTTGTGGGGAAAAAAAAACAAGAAGAGGACACAAAGAAAGGGAAGGAACAAAAAAATCATAGAATATTTTAGTAGGCTATTCATCTAAGAAGGACTTCTTTTCATTTAGATACCATTAACACTATTTGGGGGGGGGGGGTGGCATCGGGCCAACCCAACAGTATTCATGGAATACTCATGACTCTGCACTCAAGAGTTGCTCCCAGCAGTGCTAGGAGAAGCATGTGGTGTTGGGGATCCAATCTGGGTATATCGCATGCACGGAAAGCACCTTAATCCCTTATTCAGACTATTTTAATTTATATATTATGTCTTCTTTGTGCTTGGGTGATGCCCAGTGGTTAATATACATTTATCATGTCATTCTCACCATATCTGTAAAGCTCCATTCTATAGAGGAAGTTCAAAAAGATCAGGCAAGCCATCCAAGCACAACTAATAAGTGCTGAGTTAGAACTTAAATCCAACTCTTCCTACAAATCAGCAGGAACAAAAAGACAAACAACCTCATTAAGAAGAAAAATGGGGGAAAAACACCTTGAACAAAAAGCTTCACAAAAGAGGATGTCCAAATAAGACAATAAGCATTTGGAAGATGCTCAATATCCCTCTACATCAGAAAAGCAAACTACAATAACAATGAGACACCATTACATGTCCATCAGATGATAAAAGATGAAAAACAGAAACAAAATCCAGAAAACAAAAACTGACAAAGGCTGGGGAGATGGTCCAAAGAGCCTAAGTGTGTGCCTTGCATTGGGGGGGGGGGGGGGGCCAGGTTTGATCCCTGGCTCAACATCACCCCCAATAACTACCAGGAGTGCTGTACCTCAAACACTGCTTGGATGTAACAGCTCTTCTCCCAAAGAATGACCACAGCAACTGTTGGCAATAACAAGGATCAATCTTGCACAAAGCAGGTGCCACTTAAAATTGGTACAATCACTCTGGGAATTAGGAATACCTATTAAAGCCAATGAGGGACACTGAGTGATACAGCAGTCCTACTGGTAGGTCTCTGTCACTGTCCTCCCGTTGTTCATCAATTTTCTTGAGCAGGCTCAGTAACACTGTGAGACTTGTTACTGTGTCTGGCATATCGAATACGTCACGGGGAGCTTGCCAGGCTCTGCCGTGTGGGCGAGATACTCTCATAGCTTGCTGGGCTCTCCGAGAGAAGCGGAGGAATCGAACTCGGGTCGGCCATGTTGGCTGCGTGCAAGGCAAACGCCCTACCGCTGTGCTATCGCTCCAGCCCTACTGGTCGGTAAGAAATCAATTCCAGTAGCCATGAAAAACTTGACAATTCAAACAAACCTTGAAAATGATAAGCAGGAGGCTAGGGACCTAGCTTAGAAGGCTGCATACGCTGTCCCTGCATAGGTTTAACCCTCAGCCAACACGGACTGAGCACTACGGACCAAACCCAAGCATGGAGTCAGGAGTAGCACCAGAGCATTGTTAGGTGAGACTCAAAAACTAAACAAACACAACGCAGGGCTGGAGTGATGGATCAAAGGGTTGGGCACTTGCTTTACACATAGCTGACCCAGACACGAGAGTCCGGAGAGTCCGGAATGATCCGAGAGAGAGTCCGGAATGATCCCTGATTGCAGGGCCAGGAGTATGCCCTGAGTACCACCATATGTGACCCCAAACTGAAAGGCACCAAAAAGGAGGGACGAACCGCTTGCCTTGCGTGTAGCAGGTCCTGGTTCGATCTTTAGCACTACCTTGGGCTAGAGCGATAGCACAGCGGGTAGGGTGTTTGCTTTACACGTGGCCAACCCAGGATCAATTCCTCCGCCCCTCTTAGAGAGCCCCACTAGCTACCAAGAATAACCTGCACGGCAGAGCCTGGCAAACTCCTCCACGTATTCGATATGCCAAAAACAGTAACAAGTCTCACAATGGAGACGTTACTGGTGCCTGCCTGAACAAACTGATGAACAACGGGAGGACAGTGCTACAGTGACATGGTTTCCCTAATACCAAGAGAAAACGTCTAAGCACAGGCCAGGAGTAGTCGTAAGCACGTCCCCAAATTAAAACTATTTACTTTTCAACTAGTTTATGTTCTTTAGAAACGTATACTTTGGTAGAGAGATAGCACAGCAGTAGGGCGTTTGCCTTGTGCGCAGCCAGCCCAGCCAAGCTGGGTTCGATTCCTCCGCCCCTCTCGGAGAGCCCGGCAAGCTACCGAGAGTATCTTGTCCTCATGGCAAAGCCTGGCAAGCTACCTGTGACGTATACAATATGCCAAGCACAGTAACAGCAAGTCTCAAAAAAATGGAGACATTACTGGGCCCGCTCAAGCAAATCAATGAACAACGGGAGGACAGTGTTTGTTTGTTTGGTTATACCTGGCAATCTGTAAATGTGCCACCACAATATTGAGCTGACCATGGTGAATCTGTATGGGATGTTTAATTCTACGGCAATGCCTGAGTCTGATGCCTGCCATCTTGGGCAGGAAAAAAACCTGAAATTCGGTCACATCTGGACTGGACTCCAACTTCTAGCTATGTAGACTTCCAAAATGAGCTAACATCAGGGCTTACTCCTGCCTCTGCTTGGGTTCTCTTCTCATGGTGGTGGGGTTCAAAGCCGGGCGGGCTGCATGCAACACAAGAGCCTTAACCTCTGTAATATCTCTGGCCCTTTCACAGCCTATCTCATGGAAAATAGCCCATCTGTGACTGAGGCCATGTTTACTTTTCAGAATTCCACTGAAAGTTTTAAAAAATCTCTCTCATTAAGTAAAATTAAGATTGTGCAAAACCTTTTATAGATAGAAAAAAGGAATGAATAACCCTCAAATCAACTAATGCAGCAAACAGAAATGGTACCTTTCAACAATCCTGTAAGGTTTGTGTTGATCTTATCTTAGAAAATAGGAAAGACGAAAAAAATGTCAGATTCAATTACGTACAGCAACCACAATTAGAGCCGAAGTAATAAATCTTTTACAGGTCAGTAGCTGGCTGGTCTTAAAAATGACTTCATGTCTAATGTCACAAAAAATGCATCTCCCTTTTTTTTTTTCTTTTTTGGAGGAAAGAGGGGTCCACCTGGCCATTCTCAGGTCTGGCCCCTGGCTCTGTGATCGGGGTCATTTCTGGCAGTCATCATAGAATGAGAGCAGTGGTGGGGATCGAGCTGGGATCGGCCTCATGCAAAGCATGTTCCTTACTCATGTTCTACCGACCACGCTCTGGCTCCCCTTCAGAGCAGAGCATTTCAAACGGCCCCCTCCACTCAAACAGGCAGGTAGAGTGGATAAGTAGTGACAGTTGACCACACAACTACAAATATGGAAACTTCAAAAGAAACGGTCCAAGGAATAAAAAGAGTCTTCCTTTTGATGGCAACTGAGAAAAGAAAAACATATTTAATTTGGGGAACTAGAGCAAGGGCTGGTGTGCATGCTTTGCTATGGAAGCCGGATTCAATCCTCACGAATAATGCCAGGAGGAACTTCTGAATATCACCAGCATAACAGCCAGAAGGTTGTATTCTGGAATGAGTGGGTTCTGTCAGAGCTGAGCTTGCTTGCTTTGCTATCACTCACCAGGCTCAGGTCAGGTTCGTGAATGTCTACCTGGTACTAGATCAGAAACAATCAAAGCTTTGGTACAAAGGGGTCATCCCACAAAGAAAAAGGTTGCTCCAGAGGAAGGAGCAAAAAGTCATTTGATTCAGGTTGCCAGTTTATAGAGACTCCAATCTCGACTTTTGTGGGATGTTCTCTTCAAATAAGATTAGATCTATAGTTACCAACCTTCATTAAGATGAATGAAAGGTAATTAAGTGTGAAGTCTACTGCAGACTATACTGCCATTAGTACAAAACTAATAGACTAACACTACTGTGTATCAGTGTGGGCAGGTCACAGTGTTTCGTGTTCATTAGTTTAAAACTAATGTTTTAAACATAAAACATTAGTTTATGTTTTAAACATTGAAGCGAGTGATACAATTATACTGATTTGCTGAACGTATGTAGAAAGCATAAATTAAATGCAAACATTAAAACCAACTGGTAACTTGAGTCATAACATTAGATTTTGCTGAGGTCCAACATGGCAAACTCCATCTATAGGACTTTAATATAACCTATTAAACAGATTCCTCTGTGAAGAGAAATTAGGGGGCTGAGGGAGAGATAGTACAGCAGGTAAAAGGGACTTGCCCTGTATACGTCGCTGACCCAGGTTTGATCCCTGGCACTTCTACGGTCCCTGAACCCAGCCAAGAGTGACGCCTAAGCATAGAGTCAGGCTTATATCTAAGCAGTCAGGTGTGGCCCCAAGGTACAAATTAAATAAATAAAATAAAAATAAAGAGAAATGAATGCTAGAAATGTTGAGTACAGTCACATGCTATGAGATGATGACTTGATATTTCTGATACTCCCTGGGAAAGATACTTTTCCTTTTGCCTTTCCTTTGATATTTACCTTACTTCCTGTGCAACGTGGATTCACTTGTCTCAGGATGGAGTGTAGTGCCCGCACATTCATGGAAGTCACACAGGATAAGTTGTACTAGACTTAGCCTGTAATGGGATTTACTCCCTTGCAGCTGTTTCCTGCTTGTCTTTGCCACTGTATTGTATTTTTCCACAAGCAGGAAATGTAACCAGTTTACCCCAAAATGCTGAACACGAAACACTGTGACCTGCCCACACTGATACACAGTAGTGTTTGTCGGGAGAACAGATAACAGGATTAAATGCAGAAAGGCCAGGAAACTAAATGCATCAATTAATTGATGGGAGAGAAATAAAGAATAGTTACTGTCTAATAAAATCTGATTTAATACTATCTTCACCGTTAAGTTAGCTAAAAATGGCAAGGGCCTGTAACCAGAAGCATCAGGCTTCTGTGATCTAGAATCAAGCAGATAATGTCCTCATCGGACAAAGGAAACACATCAATTCACCTTGTATAGAAAACATAGGTGAGACTCTCTATTCCAATAGTAATGGTGATTTGTTTCTACCTTTTTATGGCCATTTGAGCTTCTGCTACTGTCAATGCCTAAAGTCATGCAGTCAGGATGGCTCATGCCCCCAAGGTCAAGGCCACCATTTGATTCACCGAGATTACAAACTGAAAAGAGCCAATGGAATGGGATAATGTGCTGGCTGGGATGAGATCTCAGAGGAAGGGAGTACTTGTAATAGAATAAATACAATTCTTTCACCCAAAGAATGTGTATGTTTGGTTATTCAGTCTTTTTTCCCTTTTGGGGGCGGGAGACTGAACCATACAGTGCTCAGTGGGAACCATGCAGTGCCAGGTATAGGACCAGGGCTGGCCATGTGCAAAACACATATTATAACTCTGTACGATCTCTCTTTTTTCTTTAGAAAAATGTTTCTGTAGCTAGAAAGATAGTACAATGGGTAAGATGCTTGCTTTATCGTCAGCAGACCTGGTTTTTGATCCTTGGTATCCCATATGGTTCCCCGAGCCCTGCCAGGTGTGACCCCTGAGCACAAACCCAGGAATAAACCCTGAGCACATCTGAATGTGCCCTCTCAAATCAAAATAATAATAATGATAATAAATAAAATGAATGTTTTCTAGGGATTCTTAAACTTTTTCTACTCTTCACAACCTTTTATCTAAATAAATTTTACATGACTCTGGCATATCAAGCAAACAATTTACTGATAACAAATTATAAATCTTTTTTTAAACAAAATGTTCCCAACCCTCCACATTCAGTTACAAAATTTAAGAAACTGAGTTCTAGAGTTCTGCATAATAGGTCATGTGGGTCACTGTTTAAGAGTGAAACTTCTAGAATAATACAGCATAGCTCCACTGCTTATTAGCTATTAAATATTGAACAAGCCACTTAAAGTTTTGTTACTCAGTTTCTTTGGATCCTGATCATTAATAACATCTGCTTCACTGGACCACTGAGAATAGTAAGTAAGTTATGGTATTGCAGAATAAAACCTCATATATCTAAATGATCAAAAAAGTTAAATGATAAATATTAATTATATTATTATTGAACACGTATATTCATCTAAGTCATATTAGCAGCTATTTAAGATCCATTTAATACAGTTTTTCATAATTTATTTTCTAAACATATCCAGTATGTCTATATACTAACACTGACATAGTAAAGAATGTAGTTATCACCCTTCCTGGCCGCCTAGGTTCTAGTATTATCCCATAGTCTTAGTACCTAATCTTACTAAGGTACCCAGCTTCCTCATGGATCGACGAGAATAATGCATGTACTGAACCTGTGGGATTTTCACAAGGATTAAGTGAGAAACTATCATTTAAACAGTAAGCAGAGGGCTGAAGATGGCTTCCAGGGCATGACCACATGCTCTGCACACAGAAACCTGGGGTTTGACACCTGGCACCTTATAATGCCAGAAGCAGCAGTAAGAGTGACTACCAAGAATTATGTGGGAAATAGTAGCTGACACTATCACAAGTGCCCCACCCTCCAGCCCTCCATAGAAGAAACTACTTAGCACTTTTGACATTTCACATGCAAGGTTTTGGAGAGAGAGAGAGAGAGAGAGAGAGAGAGAGAGAGAGAGAGAGTATATAGCCTTGCAGTTGACCAGACCACCCCTGAACCCCACCTGGAGTGATCCCTGAGTGCAGTCAGGAATACGCTTTGAACACACTTGCATATTGCATCCATGTCCCTCCACAAAATATTAATAATATATGCCCAATGTATGTACAACAAATTTCAATCTAGCCTCTATAACTTAATTGGCATGATCTATCAAAGTATTATTAGTATAATACCTCAATTCTAGGCTTTTAAAAACACTGACATTGGGCCAGAGAGATAACATGGCAGGTAAGGAGCTTGCCATGCACACGTCAGACCTGTTTTCCATTCCCAACATCCTACAGAGTCCCGAAGCACCTCCAGGAGTAACTCCTGAGTGCAGAGACAGGAGTAAACCCTGAACACTGCTGGAGTTCCACAAACTAACAAAACAAAGCAAAATAAATAAAATACCAACATTAATAAGGGGGAAAGCAAATATATAGTATTCCCATATAGTCTTCTTTCCCGAAAACTACACTGGATCCTTTGTAGCAGGAAGGGGCCTTTCCCCTATGATTAAATACTTCACTAAGAAAGAATCTCAAATTTACAGGAAGAATCTCAAATTTATTGCTGGAGCAATAGCACAGCAGGTAGGGCGTTTGCCTTGCATGCGGCTGACCCGAGTTTGAATCCCAGCATCCTATATGGTCCCCGAGGACCGCCAGGAGTGATTCCTGAGTGTACAGCCAAGAGTAACCCCTGTGCATCTCCGGGTGTGACCCAAAAAGAAAAAAAATTACAGGAAGTTACATAAATACAAGAGAAAAAGACACTATATACAATTCACCCAAATTTCTCATAAGTAACTTTTTTTAGGGGAACGGGGAATAGGGCCACACCCAGTGGTGCTCAGGGCTCACTGCTAGATCCACACTCAGGGACCACTCCTGATGGGGCTTTAAGGACTATAAGAGTGCTGAGGTTTGAACCAGGGTGAACTGCATGCAAGATAAATGTACTACCTGCTATACTATCATTCCAGTCCCACCATCAACACCTTAATATACTTTCACCTGCTCTTTCTCCCCACAAATATTACATTTTTAACCAATGTGATTCTTTGTAATCATTTGAGAATAACTGTATTCACAGTGTCTCTTGATCCCTATTAGCATGTATTTAAAAAAAAACACGAGGGATGTAATTTTATTTTGCTTAATTTTATTCTGATTTTTTTCTGGGTCACACCAGGTGGTGTTTGGGGGCAACTCTAGACTCTAATCAGGAGTCACTCCCAAATGGTGCTCAGGGACTATGTGATACCAGGGATGGAACCCAGGACTCTTGCACACAAAGCATGCACTCAGCCTGTCGAGTTCTTTTTCTGGCCCTGGTAAACTTGGGGAGTGGGGAAGGTGGGAGTTGGAAGTGCACACCAGGCTGAACTTAAGGCTTACTCCTGGTTCTATGCCCAAGGATCACCCTGGCCATCTCAGGAAACATAGGGGGCATTTGAGATCAAACTGGGTCAGCCACCAAGATAAGCACATTACATACTGTACTATCTCTCCTTCCCCTGGCCCTGATGAGCTTTAAACACAATAGGAAAATGATATCATTTAGTTGTCAATAAGTCTACTTTATTCATATTAAAGTGGAAATAATACAAAGATATTTTCTTGCTTAAATTTAAGGCAACCATTTTGGGTAATTCCATAAATTCTTAAGGCCAAACCCAGTGATGCTCAGGCCTTGCTCCTGGATCTGTACTTAGAAACTACTGGTGGTGCTCGGGGGACAATGACAATATGGGATGTTTTCGGATGGAACTTAAAGATTCCACAAAGACTTTAGATCATCAAACACTAGGCTTTAGACAATCAGCAGATCTGGCAAAATATCTGTACTTGCATCTCACTGTAAATGCAAACACAAGTTGGAAAATTTATTTTCACACTTTTATTGAAAAAATGATATCAAGATATCTGAAGAAATATAGTGTATATCATGCTCAAGTTAAATGAGTACTGAGAGGTAAAATGTGGTAAACTTTCTAGCAACATAAATAATAAATAATAAGGGTACTGTGAAAACTTCCATGTCCCTACATAAATTGCTGCGGAAATTGCTGTATAATTGCAACAAATCTTGATGGAAAAACGTCGGCTAAAATTATAAAGCAATTAAATAAATTAACATGGCTGCCAGATAGATATATTAGTATCCTACATCAAGCCAAGGACTAATCCAAGGACTAATCCAATTCACTTTAAAGTTCATTGTTAACCTTTTCAGTGGTCTTTACTGTGTCTCTAAACTCAGAAAAATAAACAAAGAGCCTAGAGTATTGGGGGTAGTTAGGGTTGTATTTGAATATGGATTCCATCTTTATTAAATTTCACATCCTTAGACAAGACATACCTCCGCTATCCATAGCTCACTCTTACTCTAGAGAAATGAGACCTCCTTATATTTTAGGGGTTGGAGAGAGTTAAAAGAGACAAAACTTATAAATCACTTAAGGCAAGGGTCTGGTACATAGCAAACACCTGATTAATGACAAATGTTATTAGTAAGCAATAAGATTTGGTCTAACGATGTTTTCATAAGAAAATTAGAAATTACATCAACTCTAATTAAACTTAAATCTAAACTTCTCTGGCTTTCTTCCCTTTATCTATACCCTTGAGAACTTTAGAGTAAAGAATAACAGTAAATGAAGTTTTTATAGGAATCTATTAACAGACACATATAAATCAAGTCCAATGATATGAACTTTTATGTTTACTCATTGCTTTTTCTCTCTTTCCCCCAATTTGACGCCATCTACTCAGTAAATATATGATAGCTATTAGGGTTAACAATATATAAGAATACAAGAAAAAAGAACATTAGGTCATTAGCTGAGGCTGGAAATATGCAGGAAATGTACCGTTTTAAGCATGTCTATTATTGGCTGAATAATCCAATTATTAATCTTCACTATATTCTTTTCTTGCATCCAGCATTGGGTTGTTACTCAACAAACACTGGAGAAAAAAATGTTTTCAACTTAACTTGCCCTCCCCATGAAAATAAATTATATTTATCATAACAAGATTCACATATATATGAATGAGCACATGGAGAGGTACATTTATATATGCAAAAAAAGCCCTGAACTAATGAGAACTCAAAAAAATAAAAGAGGAAATGCTAGGCTTTAAGATGTTTTTAATAGGGAAAATATATGGAAGAAAAATAGTTTATAAAGAAGACTTTTCAATACTTGACATACGATGTGTCTTCTCGCCTCTCCTGCATTTCACTCTCATAAACATCATTAATGAGATGAGACAATGTGGTTGAGGAAAGCCCTGTGTGGCCCAACTCTATTACATGGAAAGTAGTGAGCCTTGCATCCACCAAGGTTGACATCTATACTTCTCATGGGGAAGGTGTGTATTGATCCTATGCTAGAGGCTGTAAGGGTCCCTACGAGGAAATATAGAAGTCAGAACCAGTGTTTTGTTTTGAGTTGTAACAAACGTGGGGTATGTTCCTGGCATCAGTAGTGAACTTCCCACTTCCCTCTCAACCTTTAAAAAAGTCCATCATATAATAATGTGGCTGAAAATTTATAGTTTTGTAATTTTATGATCTAACACCAGCTGTATCTGAGCAAAATGTACTTTCTTCTTTTTTCTTCTTTTTTTTTTTTCAGGTGTAACTGGGCCACACTCAATGGTGCTCAAAAACTGCTCCTTGTTCTGTGCTCAGGGCACCATATGCTCTTCACAGGAGTAACCTAGAGTGAGTTGCATGCAAGGAAAGCTCCTTAACCCCTGTATAATGCTCCCTGTATTATCTTTTAAAGAAAAACAGAATCCTTAATTTTGCCCAAGACACCCTGGTACTATTATGTTACTTGGGGGTAGGGAGCTGAGTATGGACCATCTGCAGTACTCAAGGGAAATTCCTGGCTCATTGCTTAAGAGAGACTCCTGACAGTGATCAGGGATCAAATCCAGAGTGGGGCATTGAACTGGGGTGGGCAGAAAGCAGGCAAAAAAACCCTTATGCCCTGTACTTTCTCTCCAGTTCCTGCTATGTTACTTTTGGAAATGCACAGGTTACTTTGCTGGTTAATTAACTTTGTTTTAGAATATCTCTTCGCATAGGGTATATAGCATCAGGTAAAACACCTGTTTCATGAGGAATGGAAAACCCTACACCACACTGTGTGAGCTATTTAATTTATCATTTTTGTTTCTTTGAGAACAAGACAACAGGTAACAAATGTAGAACAAATACATTTTGTTGGAAAGGAGAAAAAAAAACTCTGTATAAGAAGTGTGAGGGTGGATTTGTGGAAAGGAGAAGCCCAGAGACATCTGAGCAGTCAGAGGCACAACAAAAACTACTAAACTGACAATAACAGAAAAGGTAGAGGAAGAATTGAGAAGCAATGCAGACACTTTCACTATAGTTGGAGTGTGTTACTGATTGCATTATAGGCAAGAAAATTTGAGAGTGAGGGACTGGAGTTCAACAGGCAGGGCATTTGCCTTGCATGCGGCCAACCTGGGTTCGATCCCCGGAATCCCATATGGTCCCCCAAGCACCGCCAGGAGTAATTCCTGAATGCAGAGCCAGGAGTAACCCCTGAGCATTGCTAGGTGTGACCAAAAAAAAAAAAATAATAATTGAGAGTGAATAAAAATGAGGCAGGGTTTCAGAAACCCAAAAATGTGAGATTAGATTTGATAGCCATGTGGCCTGGATGAGGCCAGAGTCAAAAATGAAAGGCAGTAGGTCCAAAGAGATAGCACAGGAGGAAAAGTGGCTGTCTCGCATGCAGCAGATTCCAGTTTAGTTTTGGCAATCATGTGGTCCATTGAGCACTCCCAGGAGTGACAAAGCCAGGAATAGTCTTTGAGAAGTGTTTAGTGTGGCCCCAAAATTAAAAAAAAGAAATATATATATATATATGGATCATGACAGGGTATTATCAAACTACAGTAGCCCAAAATGGGAAATCTATTATTATTATTATTATTATTATTATTATTATTATTGTTACTAGTCACAGTCTTACAACAGGCTAGGATTTTTTTTTTTTTGCCGGGGGCGGGGGGGGGGGGGGTGGCGCGGGGTTGTGGCAGGGAGGGCATCCTGGGAGGGCATCCCACTTATGTCCCACTGGTACTCAAAGTTGCTCCTGGCTTCTGGATCAGGGATGATACCTGGGGAAGCTTGGGTCACCAGACGTGGTGCCACGAAACGAACCTGAGTCAGGTGCACGCAAGACAAGCACCTTCCCTGCTATACTGTCATTTCTCCAGCCCAAGCAACTAACTCGGTGTCCAAAGACCAAAAGAATCTCTCCCGGGTAGCTATCTCAAGAACACTAAAGTATTAGTCTCAAAGGACACACACGCACGTAATTCATCACAGCATTATTTATAATTGCCAAGACCTAGAAACAACCCAAGTGCCCAATAATGGATGATTGTGTTAAAGAACAAAAAAACAAAAACTATGACCTATCTATCTATCTGTCTATCTATCTATCACCTATCTAGCTAGCTAGCTACATATCTATCTACCTATGAACATACACACATCAGAATGGAATACTACTCAGCACTGAGAAAAGATGACATCTTGCTGTTTGCTGAAACTTGGTGGATTTGGAGGGTGCCAAGTGAAGCAAGTCAGAAGGAAAAAAATACAAATACCAACTGATCTTGCTCATATAAATGAGAAAAATAAAGAACAATAACGTGAGGTTACATATACAGGATATGGACAGCAAGAGATACCGGGACAGTGGTGGAGGGTTAATGACATTGGCGGTGAGGGTGGTGTAGCAGTCTTGCCAATATAAAACAATAACATGGGAACTTGTAGTTAAAATAGAAGGAAATAAAAGACTAAAGGAATTCTTTAATTTTGGGTAGCATTTAATTGAGTTAGTGGACAAAGGAACAACTATGCTGACTTTTACCTGTTTAGTCTTAGAAATGTTTGAATTATCTAGTTCATGAATCATGATCTGAAGCATCTGAAACATCCCACTCACGTCAAACACATCTGGGACACAAGGACATTCAGGGTGAGGTAAAAGCACTTTTTCAACACAAAGTTTTTTATCCCAGCCTGTTGCTAATAAATTGGTCTGCTTCGTACCACCAGCTCTTATTTCAGAATGGGCTGACTCTGGACAATCTGTACTGGAAACAGCTCTGTGTAAGAGAAGCTAAGACGGTTCAAATGAAAATACAAGCAATTTACATCCCAGGAAGGCAATCAGACTCAAAATAACAAACAATTCCAAATGTTAGCAGATACGAAAAAGCCCGGCCTTAAAGGATACTTCTACCAGAATCATACAAATTTCCAGCATCACATGTAAATTCCAAATGTTAGCAGATACTAAAAAGCCTGACCTTAAAGGATACTTCTACCAGAATCACACTAATTTACAGCATCACATGTCTGGTTTTATATCTTTGCAAATTTTCATAAACCAATGATCAATTACATAGGCTATCTTGGTATCAGGAAGAGCCTTGATCAACAAAATGCTAAGCTACAGAACAAAACTGAATGCTCCTTTCTCCTTTGCTTGCAAAGAAAGGTAAGAGTTAAGCCCAGAGAAAGGAAAAAGAATGGCAGGTATGTAGACTTCCAGAAAGCAAGCACCATTGGAAGAGTTGTATCTCCTTTTGACAACAAGCTTAGAGCAAACGACAAGCCCCGTCAGGTAAGTGCATTTATCTTTAGGGGAAAGGCGGCCATACCAAAGCAAGAATCTCTGATGCTGGCGTGTCAGCAAGCACAAGAAGTCATAAAGCAAGAAGGCTATCGATGCAGGAGGCACAATGGTAGCTAGACTATAATTAGGAGGAGCTATGAGTGGGTCCTACAGCTCCTGGCCCTTGGAAGTCAGGATTTTTCCCCTCTGGGCTGGATTACCAGTCAAGTAATCAGTGGCATCCTCTATCAGCCATCGCTCAACTCAAGGTCTCAAAACTGCTTTTAATTCTGAAAGTTTTGCATCAAAAGAAGCTCTGATATTTCTCACAAATGCTAAGCAACCAAGATAAACATGAAAATGAACAGCGGCATGATCTTTTTTTAATTGATTTGACATATAAGTATCCTCTAGTCCAGGCACTGAACAAAAGATGGCTTGGTCAATGAAGCAGATTTAGTCTTGACCTCACCTCTGATGAGTTGTATTCTGAAAAACTACAAACACTGCATGCAGGCATATGTTAAAAGGGCTTTGGAACGGTGGCAATGAGGAAGAAAACGGGTCAAAACTTTCGAGGCCTTCATGGGGAACGTGGCATCAAATGAAAACTTGAAAAGAAGGTTGAAAGGCCAAAGAACGAGAAAAACTGGTAAGGTGTTTGCCTGACACACGGTCCATCTGGGTTCAATCCCCAGTACCCCACATGGATCCCTGATTCCTGTCAGGAGTGATATCTGAGCACAGAGCCAGAAATAAGCTTTGAGCACTTCCAGGTGTAGCACAAATAAGTAAACAAAACCAGAGAGAGGTTGTGGACTGGCATGTAGCCGTCTAGCTCCAGAAAAGGCCTCCCACTTCTCACCAGGACTTCCAGCTCATTCCACTTCTAGTTCTCTTTCATGCCACAACTTTTTATTTGGTAGAGATTTTCAATGGTAAATGCAATTAAATTTCAACTGCAGTGACCTTTTTCATACTGTGAAAATCATGAAAGTTTTTGAATAAAAGCAAACGAAAAGGGGAGTGAAGAATAATAACAAGTGTAATAAAAATAGCCCTAGAGGAACACTTAGATGGGAGAATTGGATGGTACGGGAGTTATCTCTCAATAAGGCTGCTAGAAATGAAAAAAATTAAAATAGTGCTGGAGGAAATGTGAGTAATGTGGCATTTAAAAGGAGAAGGACGTTAAGGAAGTTACATTTCCTTCACTTCCTTACCTGTGAAACTGGGATGCTATGACCTGCCGTGTGTTAGCCAAGGAATACGCCTGAGAACAAACCCAAGTGGAAAAAAATGCACCATAATAAACAAAAAGTAGTTTTTTAGTAATAAGCAAATAAATAAGCAAATTTTAATTTGCTTTTCAGATAAATAAGCTAATTTAAATAAGGAAGCAAATTTACTTCTTCATCTCCAACAACAACTAAGTTTCTTCCTGTGTCATTAGAAATAAGCCACCTACCCCAACCTGCAAGCGTGTGCTCAGGAGCTTATCCTTTCTGAAACATTAAAGTAGCAGCGGCAGGAAGTTCTGGAAAACATAGATTATGCGAGCAGGCTTCCCCGTGGCACAGCTGCAACACAATCCGGAAAATTCAGTCTCCAAATCGATGGTTTCCTAATCCATTAACATTGGTTGGTAGGAATTTTGACCATTCATGTAAGTCAAAAGACCAAAATAGACAAACGCACACACACACACACACACACACACACACACACACACACACACACACATGGCCACAATATTTCAAGCCCAGAACATAATACCAAGTTCCATCCCCATCCCCTAAAAACACACAAACACACACACACACACACACACACACACACACACGTCTGCTCATGTTCAAAGCAACATTCCTGCCAGTCTCGGAAACAGAACACTTTCTGGATTTCCTTCCCATTTTATGAAGGAAATGTAAACTGAAAATGTTACCTGTTTTCTCTCGTGGTGGGCAGATTATTTCTGCTTTTCAAATTCCTGATTTACTGGCTTTATAGAAATGAAACCTCTGTACCAAGAGCTTAGACAAGTAAATACAAAACATGGTTTTCCACTGCTTTTAAAAGGCTGAAGTCATCTTTCCCCCAGTTCTTACATAGTGGTACGCTTAAAAAAAAGCCACTTAGATCAGTCAGGTCCAATAAATCAGTGGAAAAAATAAACGGGAAAGCATGCCAAAATGTAACCATAGTAACACCACAGATGCATCAAGAATGGTGTGTTCACTGCTCCGCTCCCCATTTCTTAAATTGGAGCCTAACTAGGGAAAAATTGCACAGAGAACAATCACAATTCTGCAATGACTGGATTCTGCGATACTGTGTCTAGCCTGCTACACTAGATCTTCAAAGGCAACTGAAGTCCAGCTACAGAAATAGCCCTGGACGGCTTAAGGGCCCCAAGGATCTAGATCTGTCACACAGGTAAGTTCACCTGTGACTCTGTTTCTTTATCTGTAAAATGGGTGTTAAAAATCTCAACTTCAAAGAATAATTCTAAGAATATAGCAAGATGGGGCAATGATGGGCTTAGGAATCCTGAAGTCTTGGCCACTTTTGTTTTTATTGGATTTCCCTGATGCCTTGATTTCTTGACCTATTAAAATCGGTATCCTATGCGGCCCACTGAGCTCAACCAGGAGTGATCCCTGAGTGCAAAGCCAGTAGCAATCCCTGAGCACTATTGGGTATGGCCCCAAAACAAAACAAAAAAGAATCCTTCACCCATTGAACTAACATAATTAGGATATCATTAGGGTTGTAATTTTCCATTTCAACACTAAAAAATCTAAAAGAAACAAGGTCAGAGTTGCACATTAATATATCACTACATCTTCCAAGCAAGTGTGCTCTGGTGCTCAGCAGAGAAGGGTAATTTTGTCTTGTTTTGGGGCCAAACCCAGGAGTGCTCAGGTCTTATTCCTGGCTCTACACTCAGATATATTCCTGGCAGGGGTCAGAGGACCACGTGGGATGCTGGGGTTTTAATATAGGTCAGCCATGTATAAGGTAAGCTTCCTACCTGCTGAAAAATCTCTCTAGTCTGAAAGGGGCAATCTTAAGGCTTGCAATCAACCTCTATTCCTCTTGGAACCTGAGTTTTTTTTTTAAAAAAAGATGAAGGACAAATTTGTTCTCTAAAGGTCTCGTCTAGGACTGTAAAGATAGGGCAGCAGGTAGGGCACTTGCCTTGCATTCAACTAAGAGGTTTGACCCCAGGCACCCATATGATCGTTCCAGGAGTGATTCCTGAGCACAGACCCAGGAGTATACCCTGAGCACAGCCGGGTGTTGCCTAAAACCCAAATAAATAAATGCCTCAGTCTAGACTTAGAGTCTAAGTTCTTAAATATCTATGGAATATCTTATTAAATATATTAATTTGGAAGGGAGGAGAGCAGTAGTATCAGAAAACATTAGACTCTAGCACATCACTTGCAAAATAATATTTAAAAAATAAAACCATTAAAAGCAAATAAATTAGCAATAAACAGAGTAGCTTCCATTTTGATGTATTCCTCACTCTCCTGAGTTGACTAAAAATTATATTTCTATGAAAGCACAGAGGGTAGGGCATTTGCCTTGCACATGGCTGACCTGGGTTCGATTCCTCCGTCCCTCTCGGAGAACCTGGCAAGCTACCAAGAGTATCCCGCCAGCAGAGCAGATTCTGGCAAGCTCCCCGTGGCGCATTCGAAATGCCAAAACAGCAACAACAAGTCTCACAATGGAGACGTTACTGGTGCCCG
This sequence comes from Sorex fumeus, assembly GCF_029834395.1. Lineage (NCBI taxonomy): Eukaryota > Metazoa > Chordata > Mammalia > Eulipotyphla > Soricidae > Sorex > Sorex fumeus. The sequence goes on from NW_026606129.1 coordinate 67,539,647, forward strand.
CTTGAGCAAATCAATGACAGTGTGGACAGTGTGGACCTTTGAAGGCCTGACTAATTATGCAAAGAAAAGTTCAAGTGATAAAACCAGAAAGACTCTTTTATATTCTGAAAAAAATGGAAGAATTCGTGTCTTTCTAGAATACCTACCGTACAGTTAGCTGCCTAGACACAGTTTGATAGAGTCTAGTAATATTTCACTATAATTAAGCTGCTCATTCAACTACCCCATAGACTGACTAACTTGCTTTCTCCCTCCCTCCCTCCCTCTTTTCCTTAAGACAAAAAATACCTTCCTTTAATGGTCTGGGGTCTGGAATTTTTAAGCCATTAAAATAATGCATTTGATCAACTACACATAATGGTTTGTGTACTAAGAAATTTGGGTGACCTGAAGAGAAAATATGGAGGGAAAGAATGCGCTGAGGCATTCCCTCCTCTGAGGAGTCACAAGAACTCTCTGCTCTGCAGAGGTCAGTCTGAAGGCTTGGCCCATTCCATCAAACCTCAGTACTGATTATCACGGATGCTTACACGATGCCAAAACTTTATAAAAGGCATCTACATGCCTCTTCCCTTTTTACTCTTCATAAAAGTACATTGAAGTTAGTGTAATTGAGGTGTCCTTAGTCCTCATGTGAAAAATAAACCTTGCAAATGATAAATGCCTACCCTGGCATTACAAGCTAGTAAATGGAGGGCTAGGTCTTAAACATCCCACTGTCAATTTTGATGCCCTGGACTTAGGGAATTACTAAGAGAGAAAACAGAGAAGTGTTCCAGAACTAACCATGGTGTTCCTTCTTTCCTGAATTTTCACACACATACTCAGCAGTAAGAAATCCCAAACTACATTGGCAGTAGGACTGTGTTGGTACAATGCATATCCGAAACAACTATCTTATGAGCAACTTTGTAAACCACAATGTCTTGGTAAAAATTACAAATAAAAAAAGAAAAGCACAGACAATATCCATAGAAAGGAAGAAAGAAAGAAAGAAAGAAAGAAAGAAAGAAAGAAAGAAAGAAAGAGGAAGAGAAAGAAAGAGGGAAAGAGAGAAAGGAAAGAAGCCCCCAAACTACTTACAAGGCACAGCATGGCGGTAAAGGTTATCCCTTATGGTCTGCTGGAGCTCATGATCAGGAGACCCTTTCTGGAACCGTTGATTAAGGAAATGTCGCAGGTCCTTGTTCAGCTTTCCTCCTGCAGGAAATACATAAAACAGACAGAATACATCAACAATAGGACTTCCTAGCACCCGAGGGTCTGAGGCTGTATATAGGAGAGTCAAGAAAGCAAGTCTATTCAACTACCATCACTCATTATTTTTGGTTTTCCTCAACAGGGAAAACAGCAAGGGAGAACATAATCAAATATGGAAATCGCACTGATTCGGGGATCCCAGTTCCCATAACACTAGGTAGCTAAAATCAAGAAAGTAAACTGGGCTATTGCATTGGCAATGTGAGGCAGGCATTTGTGGCATTGTCTGTGGGAGAGCTAAAGCTGCGAAGAGGAAAATCAAGCAATATCAGACAAATTATAAAATGTTCTTCGGCCAGGGACTCAACCGGTACAAATTCATGTAGCGCAGTGGATATACTCCCAAATGGCTGCCCAAATCTTGAATAATGTTTACTGCAACATTTTTATGAGTAAAAACAAACCAGCAGAAAAAAAAATCCCAGAAACTACCCGTGGGGATTGATTGATGAAGTAGAGTTTTATATACATACAATAACTATTCTGAAAGCTAGCTCTTTCTGTGTTGATGTTGCAGGAAGTGTGTGCATACTGCATGCTGTGTGATCTTCCTGCGTAAAAGCATGGAAAAAAGGTGAGATCATATACAAATGGATGGAATTGCCAACTTTTAACAGTAATTACTTTCAGGGAAAAGAAGTTGAACTTGGAAAACAAAGAAGACATTCTTACATAGACAGTAAGAAACAGACCGATGTTAGTTTCACTATCATATTTATAACATATATATATATATTGCTTTTTATTGTTTTTCTTGGGCTGGAGTGATAGCACAGTGGGTAGGGCATTTGCCTTTCACGTGGCTGACCCTGGTTTGATTCCTCTGCCCCTCCCGGTGAGCCCGGCAAACTACCGAGAGTATCTCACCCACATGGAAAGCCTGGCAAGCTCCCGGTGGTGTATTCGATATGCCAAAAACAGTAACAAGTCTCATAATGGAGATGTTACTGGTGCCTGCTAGAGCAAATTGATGAACAATAGGAGGACAGTGCTACAGTGCTATTGTTTTTCTTGGGGGGAGGGAGGCACACCTGGCAGTGCTCAGGGCTTGCTCCTGTTTCTGTGCTCAGCTCAGGGTTCACTGCTGGTGGTGTCTGAGGAACCACATGGGGTGTCAGGGATTGAACCCCAGGTGAACCGTCTGCAAGACAAGCTGCTTACCTGCTATACTAACTCTCTAGCCCGTGCTTTTACTGTTTTTTAGTTATCTGAATAGGTCAGTGTTTTTTCATCTTTGCATTTCTCTATGCTTAACAGAACAAAACAAAAGCTAAGAAAATCATGGCTAAAAAATATGTCAGGAAAGAACATGTCTAAACTTAAAAAAAAAACCCTGCAAATGGGAATCACAATCTACAAGATCAACAATGTTAGCTAGCTAACATTCATTCTTAATGGAGAAAGATGCTTCAGTGACAGGCTAAAAATAACAAGGCTAGATTGTCCGTTCATTTTTAGATGAGATAAAAATTAGGTAAGAAACCTTCTGGCTTGAGAGAAACCATGCGGTCGTCTAGCAACCACGTGAGCCACAAAATCCATGTCTACAAAACTAGTATCATGTTCAAAACAAAATTTCCTGCTATAGTTGACCCTTTCTGAAGAGATGAACATAACCCAGAATGAGCTATTTGATTTGCGTTGCACTTGGCTAAGGTTCCTGGGGGGGAAAAGGTAAAAAGCACGCATTCAAGTCATCTTTATGTCACTCAATAAATATCAACAATCCATCAAAGATCTACAAGGCACTCTACCCAGGTATCTCCATCCAAATTGGCGGTAAGGTTTGAACAGTTTATAAAAGAATATATATGACTTAGGGCCGGAGAGGTAGCACAATGGGTAAGGTGCAGTCAACATTTGTTCGATTCCTGGCACTGAATTTGGTTCCTCTTGTCCTTCCAGAAGTAAGCCCTGAGCACAGCCTGGTGTGGTCCAAACCAACATCCCCACCCCACCCACAACCCCACCTCTCTCTCTCTCTCTCTCTCTCTCTCTCTCTCTCTCTCTCTCTCTCTCTCTCTCCTTCTCTCTCTCTCTCTCTTTCTCTCTCTCTCTCTCTCTCACACACACACACACAACACACACACACAACCAAATAATCCAGCAGTTCCACTCTTACTTACTCAGGGAAATGAAAATGAGAAATCCACATACAGGCACAGGCATATACACATGTACACACAGAGATGAATCTTAAGAATGACTTTGTTCACTATGTTGTAAACTCAAAAGGGGAACAATCCAAATGCTCAACAATAAGTAAGCGGAGTTACACCGAACAACAGCACGCTACCTAGCAATCACAAGGCATGAACTCCAGACGCACAGAAATACTGATGAATCTCTAGCACAGAAAGCTTAGCAAAGGAAGCCACACACTGAACACGTGGCATAGGATTCCACCGATACATAAACTTTTAAAGCAGGCTAAACTAATATACAGCAACAGAAAGTAGTTCACTGTTTACTTGGGGCTGAGGGGAGGCAGAGACAACTGGGGCAAAGAGAATAAGTTCTAGGGTGTGTACCACAATCAATTTCCTGACTTTGCTATTGTGTTGTGTAAGATGTTACTAATAGAGGAGACTGGGGGAAGGGCACAGGGAACTTCTGTGCTATTATTTTTTTCTCAAAACTTCCTGAGATTCTATAAATTTTGAAATAAAGCCTTTTTTTTTTTTAAAAGGGGGGAAGTACAAGGGAACTTTTGGATGGAGAAGTCTGTGATGTGGGCTGATAGCAAAGATTCATACTGTGTCAAAAGTCATGGAAATATACATATAAGTAAATGCATTCATTAGTGTGCGAACAATATTGTAAAAATTGATTCCAATAATTTAAATTATACTTAAATATTAATGACTATGCTGTAAGCACTACTCTAAATGCTTGGTGCTCAATTTCCCATTAGAGACTAAAACAAAACAACAACATAAGTACAAAGAGTGTTAAACCATGGCAGTGAAGACAAAATGGCTAGGGCTTAAACCCTGGTTCTGCTATTTATAAGCTGTGAGCCCTTGCACCGCTTAATCTTAGAACTTCCTGTTCCTTACCTGGAAAAAAAGAACATTAATATAACAGGGGCTCCATGACAAGATTGTTGCAAAGACTGAATGAGATTTGGACAGTACTCGGCAAAAAGAAAGCACTCAATGACAGAAGAAAACTATCACTATTAGAAGGTAGAGCTGACAGAGATGAAGGCAAAAGGTGAAAGAAAGGAGCTCAGATCAAAAAATGGACTATCGCTTTTTTAGAAATGCACAAAAACACAAACACACAAAGCTGCCCCATAGTAAAAAGCAAGAAAAACAATAGCAGCAAAGTATAGCAATATTTAGCAAAATGTAGCAAAAACCAATAATAGCAAAACAAAAAAAAATTAACACTCTAGGGAAATTTTGTGTAAAGGGTTTTTCCCTAGAATTTCTAAGAGAAAAATAAAAATCAATGTCTATAAGAATAGTCTGGATAGATGTAATCTGGTTAACAGACTTAGTGCACACATTATATTACTGGCAGGATTCTGAAGTTGAAGTTCTGAAAAATGAAACCAACTAGCAAACACTGACATTCGATAGTTATACCCGCCACTTTCTAGGTATAAGGCTTTCTGAAATTTGACCAAAAAGATACGTAGCAAATTTCCATTGCCAAGAATCTATAGCTTTATTTTTTTCCCTTAAAAATCCACAGTTACTGACAAGGCACCTCATTTTCATTTGAGCATGAGTAGGAAAGACATCTACTGAGTCTTTGCTCAAGTCAAAAATCCCCAGAGGGCTGGGGCGATAGCACAGCATATGGCATTTGCCTTACATGTGGCTGACCTGGGTTCGATTCCCAGCATTCCATATGGTCCCCCGAGCACAGTCAGGAGTAATTCCTGAGTGCATGCGAGCCAGAAGAATCCCTATACATTGCCGGGTGTAACACAAAAAGAAAAAAAAAATGTCTCTAGAGCCCTACTGGTAGTGGTCCCTGGTCACAGGGTGAGGAATAAGCCCTGAGCACTGTCAGGTGTGTCCCAAGGCAAAAACCCAAATAAATGATTCCATAAAATGTTAAGATATATTATCTCATTCTCCCATATATAACAGGGGTTCACACACCATCATGATCACACACAATATTCTACCCAATAGACCAGAGACAAAAAAAAAAAAAAATCGGAAGACACTCTTAAGATTTAGACACTCTTAGTTTACACTTGAGCTTTACATTAAAACTAGCCAATCTAGCTAACGTGTATGATCATCAAACTAAAACTCTTCTCTACTGCGGATGTGTGAAAGGGCAGGGCTAACTACGCTGCCGGTTAACATTTACTCTGTGTTCCGTGACATTTGTAAGTCAAAAGCCTCAACCTTCTCGTTACATTAAGAATACTGTACTTTGGGGCATAGAATCTCAAATTAATTGCTAATTATTTAGGGGGTATATCTATAACTCTTCTAATTGTCAAGGGCAGTAAGCTAATAAGAAATTGCAAGAGGGAGAATTTGTCATAGCATCCTCTCTTTGAAACGCAAAATTCGTTTTGCAAACGGAAAAGGGAACATACATAGAAAATATGCAGAATTTTCTTCCAGGAAAGATTCAGAGCTTTCTTTCAAGCAATTTTATAGTTTATCTGAAAAGAATGGGGCTTTGACATTGTGTTGGATTTGCCATGGTTTTAAATTTTCTTTTTCTAACTGGAATTTCATATCTTTTAAATTTAAAATGATCGGGACCGGAGCGATAGCACAGTGGATAGGGCATTTGCCTTCCACAAGGCGGACCCGGGTTCGATTCCCAGCATCCCATATGGTCCCCTGAGCACCGCCAGGAGTAATTCCTGAGTGAGTAAGCCCTGAGCATCGCCGGGTATGGAACCCTCCCCCCAAAAAACCCTCTTAATAATAAATTTAAAATGATGCCTCGCTACTTTTCTTCAATTATATTACTTTATAGTAATTAATTATGTAAATTTTGATAATTCTTTCCAATGTTGTGTAATAGCCCATCAAAAATATGGCAAAATATATTTCTCTTTCAAGTGATATTGAATGATATGCACTGCTTTTGACAATATAACAATAGTTGCAGTAAATATCATTGTATTTTATAATATGTACATATATATGATTTTTCCCCATGACTATTTAAAATCAGGAAATGGTTCTGATTTTATGTTACATGATATTGCTAATTCTTCTCCAAACTGGTGGTTGTGCCAATGAAGCTTTTCACAGATTTGAATGTCCTACTTCCCCAAGCAGCCATACTCATAGCTATGGTTCATTACAGCAAAAGGCAACAAAGCAAACTCAGCAAAAGAAAGACTAAGTGGAACACAAAGTCCAAAGGAAATTAATTACATGTAAGCTTCTAAGGATCCTCTCTGGGTCAAGCTACACACCAAACTCCCCAGGCAATGAGGGTGACAATAAGTATAAAATGTTGCCCCTTCAGGGACCAGAGTGATAGTACAGCAGGTAGAGCTCTTTCCTTGCACAGGGTGACACAAGTTCCATCTCTAGGACCCTTGTGGTGTCCTGAAACTTCCAGGAGTGACCCCTCAGTGAAGAGCCAGGTGTAATCCCTGAGCAATGCAGGGTGTGACCCCCAAAACAAAAACAAAGGAAAATGTATTAGATACTCGGGGTTATTATTAGGTGTTGGTGTCATTTCGGCAATTTCTATTTGACACAAAATTCTAGACATTCAGAAAGAAATCTTAAATTACATATTTTTAAAAGAAGAAAAAAAAAGTGAGATACTCTTATGGATCTGGAGTAATCTCCAAATTCCCACATTCCCTGATATCATCAAGGAGCCAACATGGCCAGCAGGCCTTCAAAGGAAACCCTTTGACTCCTCTACTCACAGTCCATCTTAAAATCTTTGTATGGGCTGGAGAGATAGCACAGCCAATAGGACACTAGCCTTGCACAGCCAGTAGGATGCTTGCCTTTCTATGGGCTGAAGAGACAGTACAGTGCATAGTATGCTGGCCTTGTGCTCAGCCAACCCAGGCACCCGGTATGGTCCCCAGCCCCACCAGGAGTGATCCCCGAGTTCAGAGACAGCAGAAAACCCTAAGAACTGCTGGTTGTGGTCCAAAAGCAAACAAAGATAAACAAAAATCACCCCTCTAATTGAATAAAATCCATTTGATGATACGTTATTTTCCTTCTCTGATTATAAGCACCTACTAGATCTATGGTTTGTTTCATGTTTCTATCAACTGTTGCTCCTCTTCTGTGTGCATTTTTCTAATGGGAAACCATAGTATTGTTTTTCATATATTTTGTATATAATTCTTCATTAGCTTTTTGTGACAAGTTTCACTATATATATATGTATATATGTATATATATTGTGACAATTGTTACTGTGTTTGGCATATCGAATACATCACGGGTAGCTTGCCAGGCTTTGCCGTACGGGCGAGATATTAATATATATACACCACTGTCACTGTCCTCCCATTGTTCATCGATTTGCTCCAGTGGGCACCAGTAACGTCTCACAACAAATTGTGAGACTTGTTGTTACTGTTTTTGGAATATTGAATATGTCATGGGCAGCTTTCCTGGCTTTGCCATGCAGGTGAAATACTCTCAGTAGCTTGCCTGGCTCTGCAAGAATGGGTGGAGGAATCAAACCTGGGTCGGCCACGTTGGCCGCGTGCAAGGCAAACACCATACCCACTGTGCTATCATCGCTCCAGCCCAATATGTGTGTGTGTATACATATATATATATTGTGTGTATATATATATATAGTGTGTATATATATATAGTGTGTATATATATAGTGTGTGTATATAAAATCTTTCTTCAAAATATTGATTTTTTTCTTCAGAAGTAGATAAATTAAAGGGATCATTTTATTTTTGGGGGTGCAATTTGGGTCACATATTGTGGTACTTAGGGAACTGTGGGCTACTGAGAATTAAACCATGCTTGGGGACATGCAAAGGAAGTTCCCTGTACTGTTTCTCTGACCCAAATGAAGAGGAATTAAAACTACTCCCTGAGAACCTGTTTTCTTTTGACGAGGAATGTATTCCTCCTGACACACATCCTCCCTTAGAATCTATATTGTAGGAGACAGAGATCTAAACAAGGTGAGTTCTGTGTTACTTCCTCACCTTTAAAGTGATACCTTGATTGTGTTGACAGAAACCTTTTTAACAGGTGTGATGGAGGCTGGGTGACAATCACACAATTCCATTATGTTAGAGAATCATTTCATATTTGAATATTGACAGAGGGGCTAGTGAGACAGTACAGGAGTTAAGAAACTTGCTTTGCAAGCAGTTGACCACTGTTTGATTCCTGACACCTCATATGATTCCCTGAGCACTGCCAGGAGTATCTCCTGTGTATTAGATGTGGCCCATTTCAAACCGCGTCCCTTACCCCATATATATGTATGTATGTATGTATGTATAATCAAACTTTTGACTGTGTTTTTTGTTTGTTTGCTTTGAGACCACACCCCAGAGGTGTTGAAAGGGTACTCCTCGTATAGTGCTCAGGGAACCATGCGAGACTGGAGATCAAACCTGGGGCCCCTCTATGCAAAGTATGTGCTCAGACCTTTTAGTTATGTCCCCAGTTCAAGACTTAAACTTTAATACATTTCAAAGTTCAGTATTGAGGAAAACTTGTGGAAGACTTAAACTAATCATATTTTCAGTAGATTTTGCTTTTGCAGTTTCAAGGAGTGACTTAGTTGTAGGAAAGACCTATCTATTAATATAATGCAAATTTCTTGATCTGCCATAGTATTACATTTTATTTTGGGGGAAAGGGTATTTGAGTTACACCTGGTTGTGCTCAGAGTTTACTCCTGACTATGTGCTCAAGGGTCTTTCCTGACAAGGTTCAGAGGACCTATATGGGGTGCTGAGGATTGGACCCAGGTCAGTGTACACAAGGCATGTGCCTTACCTGATCTACTATCTGCTCTTCAGTCCCATAGTAATGGAAATATTATAGTAAAGAAATCTGTAATGGTTTAGGAGTTTGCACTTATAAATGGTTTATTATTTAAAATATAAACTTGAAAATAAAAATACCTATTAAATACTATTATCATCATTCAAATGTACAGCTTGAATTCCATTTAAATGATAAATGAACTCAAAAAACGATGTCACTCATTCATTTACAAAGTTGCTGTAAAATATTATAAATTATTGAGGAATGAGTGTTGAATGGGCAGAGTGTTGGCAAAGATAAGCATGTTCTACAAATAGCTAGTGAGGAAGGTTGCCTAAGACACCAGTGTACTTTGATGCCTCAGAAAGCTATACTTAAATCATGTAACTTAAAAAAGAGTGTGGTTCAAATGATAACTTTGATGCTTTATATATTCTACCACAATAAATTGTCCTAAAGGAGTCAGTAAAGTAGTGCGGGAGGTTAAGCACTTGTCCTGTAGGCCACTGCTATGTCAGAAACCCTGGTTTTATCACTGGTACCACATCTGGTCTCCCAAGCATCGCCAGGGGTCACTCCTGAGCACAGAGTCAGGAACAACCTTAGAGCACCACTGGGTGTGGACCAAACATTCCTTCTCCAAAAAGTCATGTAGAGCAATTATAAGATTTAAAAAATAGGGGCTGGAGTGATAGTACAGCGGGTAGGTCATTTGCCTTGCAAGAGGCGAACCTGGGTTCAATCTCTGGCATCCCACATGGTCCCCCCAACACACAGCCAGGAGTAATTCCAGAGTGCATTGGCAGGTGTGACCCAAAAACAAAACAAAAATTTGAAAAATGTACAAATGAATAAAAAACTGAAAATTACTTATAACTTCACTTTACATAGCCATCAGTCTTGTGTCCTATGAAGGCATCTATGCATAGATTTGTATCTATTCTTACCATACGCTCAGACATAGGAAGAGATTTATGTACTTATTAACAAATATTTATGTACTTATTAACAAATATTTACTAACATCCAGATACCCTGCGAACACTCAATGTTCAATAAGACAACGCAGAGACCTCCCGTGGGGATGCCACGCCTGTTTGTGGACAGAGAGGCAGGGCGGGCCTCTGAGCAGAAGCAACTGTTCACACAAAAACTGATGAGATACAAGAAGCTGGTTAGGTCTGCTTCTAAAGTGGGTAAACAACAAGCGTGACCGTTAGAGGGGACAGTGAACACAAAAGGTGTGGGATGAGAAAAAAAATTTACTTCCTAGTATGGAAATGGTAAGAAGCAGGAGTGGGGATAGACTGGGGTTTAAAAAGAAAGTGGGGTGGGGTCAGAGTGATAGCAGAATGGGGAGGGCGTTTGCCTTGCATGCGGCCGACCCAGGTTCGATTCTGGGTTCGATTCCTGACATCCCATATGGTTCCCCGAGCACCGCCAGGAGTAATTCCTGAGCCAGCAGTAACGCCTGTGCATTGCTGGTGTGACCCAAAAAGCAAAAGATAAAAAATAAAAAGAAAGTGGGGGGTCAGGGGAATAACACAGGAGTTAGGGGCCAGGCACCAGCATCACATGCCCTGCTCCTGGCATTGCAGATGCAACCCTGTGTGCCTAGCATCACTGCATCCTCGAACCTGAGCAGTGAATCGTCTAGCTTGGTTGGGAAAGGCACTCGGAACCCCTGAGCATTGCTTGAGAGGCTTCCGAATAACATACAATTAAAAATAATTAGTTAATTAAATAATTAGTTTAATTAAAAAAGTGAAAAGGAACAAGGCTCTGTAATTCTGCTCCTCAAAAAACCATGACAAATGAAAGTTCACATTTTGTTCTCTAATCAGTCACAGAGGCAGAAAGTGTGAATCAAGACTGATTTTTGCAGTTGTGCGGGGAATTGAGCAGCAGCAGGTGATAGCACGACCCCCCGGAGCTGGAGCCAAACACACAGACCTGCCATGACCTGGTCACAGAAGAAGGCAGGAAGAGTGGCAGAAGGGATAGAGAAGAGACGGAATTAACATGGGAACTGATAGGGTTTTCCTTTCGTGATGATACCAGCAGACAAAAATAAAGGGTTAAATGCAAAGAAAAAAGTCAAAAATTATGTCACTGGGCTTGGGTCATGGATCAATGGCTAAAACACTTGCTTTAGTAAACGATGGTTGGAGGGATCACTCGGGATGGGCGATATGGGCTGAAAGGACCAAACATGATGGCCTCTCAGTATCTATTGAAAACCATTACACTCCAAAGTAGAGAGAGTAAGAAGGAATGTACCTGCCACAGAGACAGGGGATGGGACGGGGTGAGGGTGACGGGAAGGATACTGGGAACATTGGTGGTGGAAAACGTGCACTGGTGGAGGGATGGGTATTCGAGCGTATCTCATGGTGATTCAAAAAAAAAAAACTTGCTTGTGGGCTGGAGAGAGGACAACAGGTAAAGTGCTTATTATCTTGCAAACGGCTGACTCGGGTTTGATCCCTGGCACCACCTACGTTCCACTGAGCCACAGATTAATCCCTAAGCACAGAGCCAAGAGTAACTCCTGAACACCGCCAGGCGTGTCCCCAAAACCAAACAAGCAAAGCCACCTGCCTTGAAACAATGAGACCATGAGCTTGATCCCTGGTGCTACCCACACGTGCCAAAGGAGATCCTGGAAGCTGTCTAGGAAACCCGGCACTGTCATGAGGTGTGTGATCTCCATCACAACACAACTGTGTGACAGGACCTGGGCTGCAGTGGGCTACCTCTGGTGAGCACTTTGTGATCAAGACAGTCAAAAACCGAAAAAGCACCACAGCAGAATGACGTGAGCACTAGCACCATGCCTGCGCAGCACCGTCCCCCCCGCCCGCCGCCCGTCATGGCTATTTGAATAAAAATGAATTCTAATACAAATATTCATATTCTAACAATCTGCAAGCATTCCCAATATCTCAGTACCCACTATATAATTTTAATAGCAGTGCGACGTTTCATCTCATCAACCATCATAACCCATTTAAGGTTTATCAGTTATGAAGCAGATAAATTGCTTTCCCTGTTATTATATTCTTTGTACAACATTAACCTCTGTTAATTATTTTCCCTTATTCCTGAAGTGGATATTATGGAACCAAAAGCATTAAAATATTTAAGGTTCTTGACACAAATTCTCTCCACAATCAGCTTCCTCTTATTCAGTTGAAATTTAAATGGCTCCCCTGAAAACTGTGAGAATTCACCCTATTACTAACTTGGGGTTAATAGACATTTATATGTCTTTTCCACATAAAAGAAAATCATTCTAGGGGTTGAAGCGATAGCGCAGCGTGTAGGGCATTTGCCTTGCACACGGCCAACCCGGGTTTGATTCCCAGCATCCCACATAGTCCCCCGAGCACTGCCAGGAGTAATTCCTGAGTGCAGAGCCAGGAGTAACCCCTGAGTATTGCCAGGTGTGACCCAAAAAGTGGCACTGTGGCACTGTCCTCCCGTTGTTCATCAAGTTGCTCGAGTGGGCACCAGTAACGTCTCCATCGTGAGACTTGTTGTTACTGTTTTTGGCATATCGAATACGCCACAGGGAGCTTGCCAGGCTCTGCTGTGTGCAAGGCAAAGGCCTTACCTGCTGTGCTATCGCTCTAGCCCTTTAAGTAGAATAACTAGAAAAATTAGCACAGTATTCCAGATTCCTGACACAGTGCCTAATTTGATGCTTGAAAAATCAGTTTCTAGAAAGAATATACCTGTTTCTGCCAATGTCTAGAAGTACATCACGAATCTGACAATTCCAATGTACAAAGCCACTACAGCACTGTCCTCCCACTGTTCATCGATTTGCTCGAGTGGGTCCAGGAATGTCTCCATTGTGAGACTTGTTGTTACTCTGTTTGGCATATCGAATACGTCAGGGGTAGCTTGCAAGGCTTTGCTGTGTTGGCGAGATATTCTCGGTAGCTTGCCGGGCTCTCTGAGAGGGGTGGAGGAATAGAACTCGGGTCGGCAGGTCCACCAAGTGACAGGCAAATGCCCTACCCGCTGTGCTAAGATCAAGTGTAGTATCTGTACAAAACCACATAATTTAAATTTTTTCCACCAATAATTCAAAGAAATGCCAAAAGTATTGAGAGACAAGAGATGAAAAATCTAAGTTTTCTAGGTTTCTAAGATTCTAATGCAAAAATTAACTTGGAAATTGGCCGATTGAGAACAAAGAAATTCATGTAAGTGAAAACAAAACAAAAAGCAATGAAAAGAATCCTCCATCTAGAAGACACACACACTTGCAGCATGCCAATTCCTTGGAAAATTAATTCCCAGGCAAGTAATTTGCCTCTCACAAATATTTGTAAGCTTAGATCTAGAGCAGGGTACCTAATCTTCTCCCACTCAAGACTCATCTTCATCCCAGAAATGTTCTGTGACTCTCACGTTCGGTTACATGATCCCAAAAGAGGTCACAACCCACAGGTTAAGATGCAAGTGTCTAGAAAGAACATTCTCTTTTTAACTTTGAGTTTCCAGGCCATACCAAACAGTATTCAGGGTTTACTCCGACTGAACTCAGGCATTAGTCCTGGTGGGCTGGGGACTTAGAGGCCCACAACGTGGGTTAGGGAGCCAACTGGGGTCTACTGCATACAAGACAAATGCCTTAACCCTCATATTATCTCTCCAACCCCTGGAGCAAAGATTTTCTGTAGAGGGCCAAAGGCCAGACAGGAATACATCTAGGCTGTCTAACTCCACGCCATGCTTTCCGGCTATGATGGGGAAGGTAGCCATAGATTATATGTAAACAAGGTTGTTTTCTAGTACAATTTACTTATAAAAATATGCAGTAGATATGGGCAAGTGGAGGGCTGGTAGGATGTCTCAATGGACGAACCACCTGCTTTTTATGTATGTAGGAGGTCCTGGTGGGAGCCCTCTTCCATAAGGTCCCCGAGCACTGCCAGGTGCCATCCCTAAACATAGAGCTGGAAGGACCTCCTGAGAACCATTGGGGATGAGCCCCAAACCAGAATACATATGAAAAAGTGGGGGAAGAACTGGAGGCAATTAGGGCCAAAGTGAAAGCTCAAAGGAATGAGCCTGTGTTTTGTATGCAGGAGTCCAGGGCTGGGTACCCTGCACTGTCTGGCCTTCTGGGCACCATCTGAGCACTGAATCAATCAATTATTGCCTCAAAACAAGGAGACTATTCATTGTCTCTTGGATGAAGTATCCTGAAACTTGTTGAAATGCATTCAACTGGGTTCCAATCAACACTTAACTAAAATCTTGGGTACCTATTAGAAACAGCAAAGGCCAGGTTCAGCCATCTATGCTATTTGTTTGATTTTAGCAGTGCTGGAGGGGGGCGGCCTGGGCTATACTTGGTGCTCCAGGAAGCATGCAGTGTCCTGGGTTGATAGTACAGTGAATAGGGCCATTTGCCTTGCACACAGACAACCTTGGTTCTATCTCTGCCTTCCCATACGGTCTCACAAGCCCACCAGCAGTAACTGCTGAGTGCAGAGGCAGGAGGAACCCCTGAGAATTGCCAGCCCCCCCCAAAAGAAAACCCAAACAAAGAAACAGACAAAACCAAACTCGAGACCTCAAGCACAGACTCTACCTCATTGAACTATCTGGTTAAGTAAGTTCTTTATTCTTAAGCCTTCCAGGTGATTCTAACACATGGTAAATATTGTGAACAAAACAAGGGCACTTAAAAAAAATTAAAAGTTAGTGGGGCTGGAGCAATAGCACAGCGGGTAGGGGTTTACTTTGCATGTGGCCAAACTAGGTTCGAGTCCCAGCATCCATATCGTCCACTGAGCACTGCCAGGAGTAATTCCTGAGTGCATGAGCAGAGTTACCCCTGTGCATCGCATCACCAGGTATGACCCAAAAGCAAAAATAAAAAAATAAATAAAAGTTAGCAGCTGGACTCCAACAGAGCATATCTCCCCTCCTTCCATGCCCAAAGGTTCTGTGGCATGGCCACGCCACTACTGGATCATCCCTTAAAAGAGGCACAGCCCAGCCGCCTCAGCCAGGCTGATGTGGACCCCATCCCTCTAGTGGTACCAAGGCAGCTGTTCCTTCAGATGTATCTGCTGGACAGAAAAAAGAGGAAAAAGCAAGGGGTATGCTGAGCCCCGGATCTGAAGCTAAGGCTGCAGGCCTGATCTCAGAAATCCACACACCACTGCCTGCACCCGACTCCTCCCTCCACGGACAAGAGAAATGCTCCCAGCCCTACAGAACAGCCCCCTTGTTCTCAGTTCCCGCTTGCCTTCCTCCTGTGTTTTCTCCTGGCGAATCTTTTTTATATAATACATTTGATCCCACCGTGAGAAGAAAATAAATTAAGCATGGAAAGATAAGCAAGGTTTAAATCCCGCCCTCTCTCTCTTTTTTTTTTTCATTATTTCCAGCCGTCTGTGCATCTTATATTTATTCCAGTTAAGCTAGGATGATGGAATAACATCTGTTCAGCACCAAATAAAAGATGTCAGGGCAGAGGCAGAAAGACGAAGCGCCCATGCTGAAAAGTAACGAGGCTGCTGTGTGCTTCTGTGTAGTCGCCACCACCGGATGCGTGGCCTCAATCAGCCCAAGTCAGGTCTCTAAATAAATACGGAGGGGGACACTCGAAAAGTGTGGACAGGAGACCTTCAAGCAGATACTACATTTTTTTGAAGTGTGTGTGTGGGGGAATAGGGTTGGGGGCGCTCAGGAGACCCAGGGATCCCACAGGTGGTTCTCAGCCATGTGGCTGTGTGGACCCTGCAGGGTTGGGATTACTGGGGCCATGCCAGCAGTGCTGAGGACCTCCGGAGAGCACAAAGGCCTCTGGGGATACAAGTGGTGTTACCTGGGGGGCCATGTTAGGCTGGGAGCTGAACTTCATTGATGCATGCTAGGTGGGTGCCCCAATTGCTGAATTATTTCCCAGCCCGACACCTACTTTTTGCATTATATATATACATACATATATATATATATATATATATATATATATATATATATATATATCAGGATGGCCGAGTGGTCTAAGGCGCCAGATATATATATATATCTCAACTGTCACTGTCCTCCCGTTGTTCATCGACTTGCTCGAGCGGGCCCAGTAACGTCTCCATTGGAGACTTTGTTGTTACTGTGCTTGGCATATCGAATACATCACGGGGAGCTTGCCAGGCTCTGCTGTGCGGGCGAGATACTCTCGGTAGCTTGCTGGGCTCTCCAAGAGGGGCGGAGGAATCAAACTTGGGTCGACCATGTTGGCTGTGTGCAAGGCAAACGCCCTACCACTGTGCTATCGCTCCAGTCCATATATATATATATATATATATATATATATATATACATATATATATATATCTTGTTGTCATACCTACTAGTGCTCAGGAGTTACTCCTAGACCTTTGCTCAAGGACCACTTCTGGTAGGGCTCAGGGAACCCTACATCATGCTATAGGGTCAAGTTTGGACTGGTCTCATGTAGCATGTTCTTCCAAGCACTGTTGGGGAATCACTCCTGAACATGGACCAGAAGTAGCCGCTGAGCTCTGTCAGGTATAGATCCAATTATCACCACCCCCCTCCAAAAATCCACAGCATTAAAAAATAGTTACATTTACCATGCTACTCGAAAACATCTAAGGGAACCTCAATTTCAACAGCAAAACTTCCCATCTGAAGAGCTTTATTGCAAAGTAGTGCCAATATCCCTCTTGCCATCTAGCACACAGAGAACCAAATGTGACATTCAGATGGTGTTGTGGTCGAGGGACTATTCAGCCAGAGACTCTATGGCAGGTGCCTTCCCAAGAACCAGCACTCAGGATTTAAGGCCTGGATTCTTGAACCTTAGGACACTGCTGAAAGTAATGATCTTTTCAATAGTTTTACGCTGGGCCAGGGACACAGAACAGCGATCACTTTCTGCGTTTGATCCCTGGCACTACATGAATCCCCAAGCACAGTTCAGAGTAGCACTGAAGGCCACCAGGCACTGCTGGGTAGGAACTATCTGGCTCAATATTGCTAGTAGTGGTCCCCAGGTCCCTGAATCATGCTTGGGAACGCTCTCCTTGAAAAGCTCAGTTTGTTTTTTCGTTTTGGCATTTTTGTTTTTAGGCTACATTTAGCAATGCTTGGGAGTTACTTCAGGCTCTGCACTGAGGAATCACTCCTGGAGAACTCAGGGAACTACTGGGATGTCAGGAATCAAACCTGGGTTTGGCTATGTGCATCCTACCTGCTGTACTATCTCTCTGGTCCCTCAATTTTCTTTTAAACAAATGCAAACTTAGGTCCCACGGGAATTCTAGAGCTTTGAACACCAACAGTAGTGAACACAATGTTTCTTACTCTCCCAGCATTACCCCAATTTATTCTCAAAAAGGAATGAATAATCTGGGAGGTGAGCTGCATTCCCGTGTATTCTGGTCTAATGTTATTTGTGCAACAGCAGGCTGGGGCCAGAGTTCCTGAAGCTCTGACCTATGCCAAAAATCTGACAGTTATGACAGTGTTGTCCTCCACAAGCAGCCACATTACATGAACACAGACCATGACAGTGATGGCCACACAGCTGAGGGGCCTGAGAACAGTCCCATCAGCAGGGCTTCCTCAACTGTCAGTTCTTCACATAGTGACCCACTTTCAAAGCCAATAACAAGCAGCTAGAGAGAGAGTACAGCAGGTAAGGCACTTGCCTTGCATGCAGATGACTCAGACTAGACCCCAGCACTGCCTTTAGTCTCCCCCTAGCCTGGCCAGGAGTGATTCCGAAGTGCAGAGTCAGGAGTAGCCCCTGAGCATCACTGGGTGTGGCCCCAAGCCCTAAAAAAATAAATCAATAATTTCAAGGTGAAAAACAATCGACACTTACACGTATGTGACCAGTCCAGGACTGAGGATTCATGAGAAGGATTCATGAGTCGAGGCAGGCACAGTTTTCTGTGAGGACAGATAGCAAGTCTATGTTCTAACTACTTTTTTTTTTTAGTACTGGGGTCAAAGAGATAGTATAGGAATTAAGGCCTTGCATGTAGCTATCTCTGGTTCAGTCCTTGGCACTGCATGGTCCTCTGAATAGTGCTGGGAATGAGTAAAGCCAGGTGTGCCCCAAGACCCCTCCCAAATAAATTTACTAGGGAATCAGCCCTGGACACCATATAAATGATGGTACATGAGTGTGTTTAATAATTTTTTTTTTACAAAAACAGGTGACAGGCTGGAGTTTTGCCCACAGATGTCATTTGTTCCCCTGTCTTCAATAATACCTGTCTTTACAACACATGCTATCTTCTGATTGTCAGGAGTATGCATGCCTAAGCATCTCTGTGAGCACAGGTAGCTTTGATGTGGAAACCATTCTGATAGGAAAAGAGGAGGGAGGTGGGTCACAGATCGATACTGATGAGAGACTCACAAAAACACTCACAAAAACACAGGTAAACTCACCCCATCTCCAAGTCCTCTCAAAAGCAGACCAGTTTCACCGTTTGCATGTTTGTGTGGTGCCAGGATTGAGTCCAGGGCCACACACATACAAGACATACAGTCTACCATTGAGCTCTAGCCCCAGTCCTAATTGCATATATTTAAAACCCTGGAGAGACTTCAGAGAAAGCTACCTGAAAACTCCTGGAATAACATCTGTTACAGGGATCAATCTCCAGTTTACACAAATACGCAGACTGAAAAAAAAAAAACTCATGCTTATAAACTTCCTTTTTATGATTATAAGCTCAGTGCTTCATCTTAAATTGCTTTTATAAACACGGTCTTATTCAATCCTTACAAAACCCAGTGAGAAAGGTGAATTCTACTATTCCCATTTCAAAACAGATGAAAGGGCTAGAGACGAGGTACAATGGGTAAGGTGCTTGTCGTGCACCAGGTTTACCCGGGCTCAATCCCAAGCGCCCCATGGGGACCTCCAAGCCCTGCCAGGAGTAGTCCTTAAGTGCAGAGCCAGGAGTAAGTTCTGAGCACTGCCAAGTGTGACCCCCAAACAAAAAAGAAAACAAACTAGATGGAAAAGTGAGACTCCCAGTACCGAATTCACTAGATGCACACTCAGATCCCTGAAATCTTAACTCTGAAGTTCTATGCATTTCCCTTGACTCTTCAGTAGCTGGAATATGAGATGATTAATCCAGCAGCAGAGAGTGAACCTTGGGTTAAACCATTATTCTGGTATTTACTGCCACCATCAGTGTCATGAAAAATAAGGAAAGATTAAGAACCTGCTACACATCAGGAATTGATGAAGATATGACTGAGTGTACTTCATTGTCCACAACAGATACAGGGGCAGGAAGGAAACCCCAGTGGGAGCTGGGGAGGTGATTGCAAGGGATAGGGACCCTGCCTTGCATGCGTATGACCCCAAGTTCAATCTCTAACACTTCATGCCCCCCAAGTCCACTGGGAGCCCAGGCACCACTGGAGAGGCCTCTGGGTTATTTTATTTGTGTGTTGCTTGGTCTTGAGCACTGTAGTACGGTCCTCCAGTTGTTCATAGATTTGCTTGAGCAGGCACCAATAACGTCTCCATCGTGAGACTTGTTGCTACTGTTCTGTCATATCAAATACGCCACGGGGAGTTTGCCAGGCTCTGCCGTGCGGGCGGGATACTCTCGGTAGCTTGTAGGGACAGAGGGACAAAGGAATCAAACCTGGTTCAGCTGCGTGTAAGGCAAATGCCCTAGCCACTGTGCTATGGCTCCAGCTTTATCTTTTAAAAATAGGGACCTGATTAAGGCACTTGCCATGCCCCTGGCCAACATAGTTTGATCCCCAGAACAGCATATGGTCAACAAACACTGCTAAGAGTGAATCCTGAGCACAGAGCCAGGAGTAATCCCTGAGCATCACTGGGCATGACCCAAAAATAAAAGAAAAAAATTGTTTTTGTGTTTATTTTGTTTTGAGGCTCCACACAGCAGTCCTAAGTGCTTATTCCTGGCATGGCTCAGGGGACCATATAGGGGGCCTGGGATGGAACTCAAGTTGACCACGTGCAAGGCAAGTGCCCTATTGTATTATCTTTCAGTCCTAGTCTGCCCCCCAAAAAAAAATTAGTTAAAAATTTTAAAGAGGAACTGTGGTTGAGGGTGGGAAATAAAGTCAGTTTAATTTGACCCAATATATAGGAATTAATAGCATCTTTTAACTTCCTTTTCCAGTTTGTTTTGGGTTTGGGTTTTGGGATCACAGCTAGAGGTGCTGAGGGGCTTTTTAACTTTCATTTTTAAAAAATATATCATAGGTAACAAGATGCTAGTATAAAAGAAAACTAGGTAAAGGAAACCAGGTAAAGGAAACTGGAGAATTCTGTTTACTATTCTTCCATGATTTGTGTTTGTGTGTGTGTGTGTTGTTGCTGGAGTCACACCTATAGGTGCCTGGATGGTCCCACAATACCAGAAATCAAACTTGGGGCTCCTGCATGCAAAGAATGCTCTCCAGCCTTTGAGCCATCTCCTTGGGCCACATTCTACAGTGCTGACGGGCCTCTTCCTGGCTCTATAGACACAGTAACAACAAAGTCTCCAATGGAGACGTTACTGGGCCCGCTCGAGCAAATCGATGATCAACTGGAGGGCCTTTACTTTACTTTACTTTACTTTATAATCAGGAGTGACCCCTGGTGGTGTTTGGGAGACCATATGCAATGTAGGGGATTGAACCAGGGTTGACTGCATGCAAGGCAAGGGCCTTACCCCTCGAACTATCTCTGAAGACTCGATTTTTAAATTTGGGGTGTGTGTGTGTGTGTGTGTGTGTGTCTTATACACACACACACACACACACACACGTACATGCATGTGCGCGGGCTTACCAAAACTCAAACTCAGGGCCTTGGTCTTGGATGCTGAAGAAAAAACACAGTGGTCAGGCACTTGCCTTGCATGAGGCCAACTGAAGTTCAATCCCCAGCACTCCATACGCCCCCCAAGCAGCACCAGAAGTAGTTCCTTGGTGCAGTACCAATAATAAGCTCTGTGAACACTGGGTGACTCCCCCAAAACAAAGCAAAAATGTAAATATGCACCTAGTATGTGAATGCAACTGAATTCAGGCTTCCTGGTTTCCTGTTGCACACCCACCAACGCAAGAATTTTTATAATCATCTCTCTAGATTGAGTACAACTTTTTCATTTTTAAGAGTATTAACAGTATATGGGGCTGGGGCAATAGCACGGTGGGTCGGGCGTTTGCCTTGCACGCAGCAGACCCAGGTTTGACTCCCAGCATCCCATATGGTCCCCCGAGCACCGCCAGGAGTAATTCCTGAGTGCAGGAACCAGGAGTAACCCCTGTGCATCACTGAGTGTGATCCAAAAATAGAAAAAATAAATAAAAGGAGTATTATGACTATAATGTATGCAGTCAAAAAAATTGGGAGAGGGGGCCAGAGCAATAGGGCAGTGGGGAGGTCATTTGCCTTCCACATGGCCGACCTTGATTCAATCCCCGACATCCCATATGGTCCCCCAAGCACTTCCAGGAGCAATTCCTGAGTGCAGAGCCAGAAGTGGCCCGAGTATCACCGTGTGTGACTGAAAAAGAAAAAAAAAAAATTGGGAGGGGCTAGAGCACATGCCTTGCATGTGGCAAACTCAGGTTTGATCCCCATCACCCGGAGGACCTCCAGAAGTCATTCCTGAGTACAGACCAGGAATAACCCCTGAGCACCACTAGGTACGGCCCCGCAAACAAACAAATAAAAAAAAAGGGAGGAAATTCTTATTTCATCAGCTGTTCATTAGACATTTTTAATCTCCATAATTCCATAAGCAATTATCATTTCCATACTGTTTTCATTTCATCTCATGGTCTTCATTCAGAAGGTATTCGAAAGTGATTATAGATAATGGGGCTATAAAAGCCATTCAATAATTAGGACACTCACTGGCCATCTGCCAGCCCCCACAATGGGAGGTAATTTATGTGAGGCAACCCCTTAGCATCTGCCAGCCTGGTCTCCCGCCTGGGAGGAGCTGTCCCACTGCAGATCCACTTTGTGCTAATGGCCTCCTTTTCTTTAACCGATCCAGACAACAGACCAGCGAGTCAAAGTGCTGTGGGCTTTTAGATTTTATATTTAAGGGAAGAAAAACAAACGTAATAAGCTATTTTCTGTCCGACCAATTTACATACTCGGAGTGCGGGAGGGAAGGCACAGTTCATCAGAAACTGCGTGAAGTCAAAGGCCAGGTCTCTCTCATACAATGGAAAAGACACAAATGCAATCCGAGGTCAAAAGATCTAGACCAAATCTCATCCCAGCAGCACGGAGACCTCCAGCCATCCATGCTGCCGCTCTGCCTGATTCACCAAGTGTCTCTACAGGAGTGCTTTGCTTGGCAGCATTTTGAGCGGAACATTTTGCTGCTGTGTTGGCTTCCCCTCTAGACATCAGCAGCCCCTGTTCTAGGCAGCTCCCAAATAAGTGCCTGAGATGTTCGCCAGTCCCTGTGACATCAGAGTGGGTCAGCCCCACCCTAGGAGATGGCAAAACTCAAAATCAGGAATCATTGCTGCGGGCCTGTCTCTACACACACATTTGAATTTTATTTTTTTCATTTTTTCCCCTATTAAGAGTCAAGAGCAGGGGCCAGAGAGCTATTAGTGGGCAAGGGTGCTTGCCTTGCACATAGCTAACCCGGGTTGGATCTCTGATACCCCATATGGTCCTCTGAGTATCACCATGAGTGATCCCTGAGCAGAGGCAGGAGGAAACGCTGAGTGTAAGCTGGGTGTGGTCAAACAACACCAACAAGAACACAATCCAACATCATATTAGAAAAAGAAAGTGTCACACACACAAACGAATCTTGGACCCGAGCAACTTGCTGCAGAGATGGCCCTGGACTTTGCAATAGGCTGTTTCCGCTGGGCTGCTCCAGACAGGGCAGGTGCCATCCCTCCGCCTGCCCTTTAGGACTCTTGGCAGTCACCATTTTCTAAAAGTCAGCGACAAGCTCCAGGTATGAGTGGCGGTGGCAGCAGACACCAGGCCTCACGGGACAGGGGAGGAGTGGGCCATTCTCCTTCCCCCTGCCCGGATGGGAGCATGAGATGATGCCACATCCAGCCACCATCTACTTAAGCTCCCACACAGCCATGATCCAGAGACACACAAACAAATCTTGGAACCAAGCAACTTGCTGCAGCAATCTCTTCAGACCCTTCCTCCGCCCCTCTCAGAGAGCCCGGCAAGCTACCAAGAGTATCTCGCCCGCACGGCAGAGCCTGGCAAGCTCCCCGTGATGTATTCGATATGCCAGACACAGTAATGACAAAGTCTCCGATGGAGACGTTACTTCAGACCCTAATTATTAAAATTTTAGAATTCCTAGAGTTCGTGGCCATGTGTGGAATGGGGGCAGGGGGAGTGGATACTGGGGTTTTTGGTGTCGGAAAGCATGCATTGGTGAAGGAATGGGTATTTGATGACTATATGATCGAAGCTCAACATGAAAGTTTTGTTACTCTGTACCTCATGGTGAATCAATTAAAAAAAAAAAGAAAGGAAAATAAAAGAAAGAAAAAAGTGTTACAAAAGGACAAAAGGACCTTATTGGGGATGACTCCGCATTGCTAAGACCCTAACTTGATAGGCACATGGTTTACATGGACAAGCACGTCATCTGGGATCACTGATGGAGAGTGGCAGAACTCAGTGCCAGAATCATGAGATGGTCTTCACACTGGCAGGGAGGCTCTCAGTAGCCCCATCAGTGCTGTTCTGGGGTACAGTGCTTAGAGCCATTAACATTCTTCAACATTACCTTTTCTCTTTCCTTCTTTCTACCTTCTGTTTTCCTTACCAGGAGAGTTTCCTAAGAGACCAGAGACCCTCTCAATCTATAGTTGGCACGGGCCTGAATATAGTGACGCCCTAAAGGAAACATGGTGATATGAATAAAAAGAACACAAGAAACTGGTACCATCAGTTCCCATCCCATTTGCTACCTCTGTGTCCTGAGGCAGCTTTCTAAATGATTCTGAGTGCCCATCAGTAAAATGGGGAGAAACAATAGCACCAACTCTACGGGAGGGCCAGGCAACTGAATGAAAAATATGGAACATTAAGCTCAATAAGTAAGTCTCCCATCACCATCTGATGGAAATACACGCTTCATGGAATTCTGTTGGCTCTCCACTGAGAAAATTATTTTAAGATTCATGATTACAATGAAATGTGTCTTTTTTTTTTTTTAAGTAAAATAAGCTAACCTTTCAGTTGCACCAGATTGCAAACTAATTAAAAGTGATGCTATCAGCAGACCGCTTTCACAGGCTCATTTCAGTTAGTAGAATGCTGGAAGGCCAAAGGGGCTGCAGCAAAGACACTGCATTCCCACCCAGGTCTGTATGAACGAGGATGACAGTAGAGAGAATCCAATAATTGCCCTGTAAACCTTTTGACCTTAGCGCTACACTTCGGGAATGTGACATTATTCCATTAATTCTTTCCTTCTTTCATGACTGTCACTCTTATTCTGTCAGCAGTCTAGACATTCTTCACCTATGTAATACATTACACTATGCAATCATTATTTGAATTTGGATTACCCTGGTAACTGATAACATTTTGTTGCACTTACGAAGAGTCTATTCAGTTCGGAAATTCTGAACAAAAAAAAAATCTTATTAGACTGGTAATTTTATTTTTATAAAGAGGCCTCTCTAACAGTTCTTGGGGACCCAGGAATCACGCCTAGTACTAACTCAGCCTGGGGTGCAGGTCTGATGATTTGGTGCTTCAGGTGCCACTCTGGGAGGGGGCACTAGGACCACACCTGGTGGAGCTCAGCAAGAGGGGCCATGAGGTGTGGCGGGAAATCCAACTTGAATTTTGTTCATGCATGGCATTCGCTTCCACCCTCTCAGCTGTTTCCCATCACTTTAATCGGTTGTCTTACTAATGTGTTGAATTGTGGAAGCCATGTCCACTTGCCAACATACCAAATTCCACAGGATGGGTATGTTGTTCCCAACGTTCTCCCCTCCGAAATCCGACACGCCATTTCATCGGTAAAGAAACAAACAGCACCCGGCCCAGACAAGGTCAGACCCGAACACCTGAAGAACCTGCCGTCAGTACTCATCAATACACTGGCTACCTGTCTGAATGCAAGGTTCCGTCCCAATGGAAAACCAGCAGGACCGTACTACTGTTCAAGAAGGGAGACATCCATGACATTGGCAACTATCGCCCGATCTGCCTATTGTCTGTCATCTACAAGTTGTTCACTCGAGTCATCCTAAATAGGATTGGCAGAACACTAGATGAAGGACAACCATGCGAGCAAGCAGGGTTCCGCAAAGGATTCAGCACCATCGACCATATCCACACGATAACCAAGCTCATTGAGGTTTCTCGGGAGTTCAAGATGCCGCTCTGCTTAACGTTCATTGATTTAAAGAAGGCCTTTGATTCTGTTGAGACGGAAGCGGTCATTGAAGCCCTAGCCAATCAGGGCATTCAAGCCCAATACATCAGGATCCTCCGTGAGCTGTATTGCGGATTCACTACCAGGATCTCACCATTCTACAAAGAAGTGATCGTTGATGTCAAGAGAGGGGTGCGGCAGGGTGATACCATTTCACTGAAACTCTTCAGTGCCACCCTCGAGAACATCATGCGACGACTGGAATGGGAAGGAATGGGAGTGAAGATAGATGGTCGGCAATTACACCACCTCTGCTTTGCTGATGATATTGTTTTAATAACACCAAACATCAGCCAAGCGGCACAAATGCTGGCCGACTTTGACCGTGAGTGTGGAAAGGTAGGACTACAGCTGAATCTTACGAAGACAATGTTTATGAGAAACAGCCTTGTTCCTGATGCCCCATTCGCTCTCAACGGAACGACCATCTCCGAATGCAACAGCTATGTCTACCTAGGTCGAGAGGTCAACATGACAAATGACCTGGCACCCGAGCTGTGCAGGAGGAAGAGAGCGGCTTGGAACGCCTTCAAGAACGTCGAAGAAATAGCTAAGAGGACGAAGAACCTCCGGCTCCGGGCACATCTCTTTGATTCCACTGTTCTTCCTGCATTAACATATGCCTCAGAGACCTGGGCCCTACGCAAACAAGATGAGAACGCCATTCAGGTCTCCCAAAGAAGAATAGAAAGAGCTATGCTTGGAATATCACGTTTCACTCAATTGAGAGAAAGAATCCGGAGTTCTGACATCCGTCGACGATCAAGGATCAGGGACGCTGTCTCATTTGCCAAGGTGTCAAAAATCAGATGGGCTGGTCACGTAATGAGATTTAAAGACGACCGTTGGACTAGAGCTGTTACTGATTGGATTCCACGGGATGTCAAGAGACCGCGTGGCCGCCCACCTACCAGATGGTCAGACTTCTTCCTGAAGATCATGAACGATCAGTTTGAGGCCCTTCATGTTCCCGGAGCGAACAGATGCCATTGGGCTACACTAGCACGCGACAGGGACAAATGGAGACGTTACTGGCGCCCGCTCGAGCAAATCGACAACTAACGGGAAGTTAAGTGATTAAGTGATTTATTTTAACCCAAACACCAGAACTTTCTCAAAAATATATTTTATAGCGCCGGAGGGCATTACCCATAATACAATGGGTAGGGCATTTGCTTTACAGGTGGCTGACTCTGGTTCAATTCCCAGTATCCCATATGATCCCCTGAGCCTGTCGTGAGTAATTCCTGAGTGCAAAATCAGGAGTAAGACTCAAGCACCACTGGATGTGGCCGAAAGCAAACTAAAACAAATACGCAGACACACGTCTATATATTACATACAGCTTCTCCTAACCTGTAAGTGCTTCTTTTCTTTTTTTGTAGGAGGAGGCATTGATCACAGCAGACAGTGGCCAGGTACCATTACAGGCTCTGTGCTTAGGGGACCACCTGTACTGCTGAGGATCAGGGTGTAGTGCTGGGGATCATGCAAGGCTTAACACATGAGTTGTCTCTCTACCTCCCCTAATTAATATTCTTGATAATTATTTATAAGTGGCTATTTTAATTGCTCATAGTTTGATGTATCAATTTTATATGTAGTTTTTCTATATTCTTTTTTTTTCTCTTAACGGCTGAATCAGAAAACAGAATACTGATGTAGATAGAAAAACTCTGGTCAAGAGTCAGAAGAACTGAATTTGAAAACTGAATCTATGTCATGTAAGTGTTTGGTGACATCATTGGTGAGGGTTAATTTTATTGGTGAAGTGACAGGGGCCACATAATGCACAGATATTTGGTAAAACTATCATTTTGCATGTTCCTGTAAGGAAGATTTTAGATGATTTACATTTAAATAGATACACTACAAACAGATGGTCTCCCCAGAGTGTGGGCCTCAGCCAATCAGCTGAAGATCTGAATAGACTGAAGACTGATCTTCCATGAGCTAGAGGAAATTCTTCCTACATGAGCCTTTGAGCTATGACCTGAGCTTTTGGGGCCACACCCAGTGATGCTTGGAGGTTGCTCCTAGCTCTGTACACAGGAATTACTCCTGGCGATGCTCAGGGGACCATAAGAGATGTCAGGAATTGAACTCAGGTTGATCATGTGCAAGGCAAACACCATACCCACAGTACTATCACCCTGGCCCCAAAATATTGATATATTTTTACTCTCTCTGCAGAACTCTATTTTGTTTTTTTGGGCCACACCCAGTGGTACTCGGGGTTTCTCCTGGTTCTGCACTCAGGAATCACTCTTGGCAGTGTTTTGGGGGGCCATATGGGATGCCAGGCATCAAACCCGACAATGTGCAAAGAAAATGCCCTACCAACTGTAATATTGCTCTGGCCCCATCCCTCTGGAAAATGCTCAACTGATTTTTCATTCATTTTCCCCTCTATCTTTACTATCTCTTTCTAAACATAAGATGTAGCATTCTAATAGGTGCTTAATGATGTTGCTGATGTAACTAATGTTGGCCTTAGTTTACAGTAAATGAATAAAGTGGGTTCCATAAAAACAGAGGTCTCTCCCATTCTGAAATTCTGTTACTCGGTCTCATCTTTTCTTTCAAGGAATACCTCCCTTGTGGGGCCCACTTCCAAAATTATTTTAGCTGGGTCTTTCAGAGGTGTTAAAACACCCTCCTGCTGGACCAGCTCCGTGGGAATGCTAACAGGCCCATGCAACACAGCCAGCTGTTGGGGCTTGCTGGCCCCACTTAGTGGAAGTGATGCTGAAGGGTTCAAACAACTCAAAGTTGTTTGAAGAGTTCCTCGTAACAGGGGCTTCAGTAGTCCAGCTTCCTTAAATGCACAGACATGTTTACCAATTTCTAAAATAACACTTTAAAAACAGCAACATTGGGGCTGGGGAGATAATACAGCAGGCAAGGCAGCTGTCTTCCACGTGGCAGAACCTGGTTTGATCCCCGGTACCCCTTGAGCATCCCCTGGAGTGGCCGCTGATCACAGAGCCAGGAATAGGCCCTGGGCATCCCCAGTGAGGCTCCAATACAAAGAAAGAAAGAAAGAAAGAAAGAAAGAAAGAAAGAAAGAAAGAAAGAAAGAAAGAAAGAAAGAAAAAAAGAAACAGACCAAAAAAATCCTCACAGAATCTAGTAAGATTCTAAATGAGTCCAGGGACTGGAGCAATAGCACAGCGGGTAGAGCCTTGCACGTGGCTGACCCGGGTTCAATTCCCAGCATCCCATATGGTCCGCCAAGTACCGCCAGGAGTGATTCCTAAGTGCAGAACCAGGAGTATACCCTGAGCATCGGCTGGGTGTGATCCAAAAAAGCAATATATATATATATATATATATATATATATATATATATATGCTCGAGCGGGCCCAGTAACGTCTCCATTGGAGACTTTGTTGTTACTGTGTCTGGCATATCGAATACTCTCGGTAGCTTGCCGGGCTCTCCGAGAGGGGCGGAGGAATCGAACCTGGGTCGGCCTTGTTGGCCACTTGTAAGGCGAACGCCCTACCGCTGTGCTATTTACTTTTATATATATATATATATATCCATAAGCACAATTATCAGTTGCCAGTATCAGGTTAAAAAACAATCCCTAGCAATCCCGAGTTGCCAAATGATAGAAGGGGATCTGACGTTATAGTGCAGATGGGAAAAGTGGACCCCCAAAATAAGTTGGTATCAAAGTCAGCGAGGCAGCTGGCTCCTTGTGATGTCGCTTAATATGCTTCAGGTAACTCAAGCATATTGAGTGAGGTGAGAAGCTGGAGAGAGTTTCTGTCCTCCTGCTTGACCCGCCTTGATTATCTGGGAAAGGGCATAGGGGGGTGAGGACAGGTAAAGTCTTCCATGAACACCTGGATGGTCAGGACACTCACATCCCCGCAGCCCCACTGGGCAGGTGTCAAGCTGCACCTGAGTTTGACTTGATCTCAGTGCCCACCACCCGGTTTCTTGGTTTCTTATAGTGCCTTGTTCTTAGGCTAGAGAGAGGAACTGTGCATTGCAGAAAAAGAAAAGTGACTCCTAATCTCCAACCACATTTCCAGGTCATCCACTATCCTTAAAGAAAAGAAGTTCAGGAAGGAGACCAACAGCAAAGTGAGACACGCTGATTTGGGAATTATGAAGTGAGAGAAAGAGCAAGAGGCATGTTTAGCACAAACGCAGTCTCTCCGGAGGGCAGAGAGTCAAGATACACACCCCAAGCTGACAAGCAGAGATGCTGGCGCATCCACACGATGGAGAACATACCTAACAAGCTGAAATGCAGGTGACCACCCCCTTCTGCATTGGAGATGAGATATGTGCTGCCTGCACCTGCAAAGTTAGTTTTATAGAATTTCCCCAAACTCCCCCACTTAGCCGTTTCTATGTAGGAAAAAGTCTGTTGCTAAGGCGTTGTCAAGGGAAAGAGATGGGAACTTTGGATGTTCTTTTCTCATATCCTCATCACAGCCTTCTGTTTCTGGCTGGATTCGCTCCTTCAGGTGGTCCAGTCTCTGCCGGGTCTGACACCCCTGCATCTCAATTGGTTTCTGGGGTCACAGTGACTTTTTTAAATCCACACTACCAGGCCCTCCCCTACCTGCATGCCAGAAACAATTTAGTTTGTTCAAGAAAGAAAACTACAGCACGTCAACATGCCTGCCTCTGGAAACCTGTGACAGCCGCTTTTTTATTGAGTTCGGAACCAGAGCTTATAAGAGAAAATGTATCTTCAGAAATTAAAATGACTTTCAATAAATTTCGCATTGCCTTTTGAGAACAGTCTAGACTTAGGGAGATGCCAAGCCGCAATAGAGAAATCTTAAAGCAGTAAGTCTAGATTGAAAAAGAAAGGTGTGTGATGGAGATTGAGAGGTACAGTAGAACCCGAAGGTTTTGGCTTCCCCACACAGCTCTGAGTACAAAGCAAAGAACTGCCTACTCCATAGATTCTAAAATATTCTAATAATAGGAAATCAGTCAAGCTCACTCAAAATTTAAGTGAGAGGGACTGGAGCAATAGCACAGTGGGTAGGGCATTTGCCTTGCACGCAGCCCACCCAGGTTCGATTCTCAGCATCCCATATGGTTCCCCCAAGCACCTCCAGGAATACTTCCTGAGTGCATGAGCCAGGAGTAACCTCTGTGCAATGCGGGCTGTGACCCTCCCCCCCCAAAAAAAAATTTAAGTGAGAGTTGGATGTTGTCCTTTTTTGTTTACACTTTTTGGAGTCACACCTGGTGATGCACAGTGGTCACCCCTGGCTCTGCACTCAGGAATTACTCCTGGCGGTGCTCAGGGGACCATATGGGATGCTCGGAATCGAACCCGGGTCAGCTGCATGCAAGGCAAACACCCAACCCGCTGTGCTATTGCTCCAGCCCCTGGATGTTGTCTTGAAGGCTGGGATCTAAAGCTTGCAGACTGTTAGAATCACCTGGAAAACATCTAAAGCAATACCAGTAAGCTGCATCTCCTGCTGACCAATTAAGAGATGAAGGGGAGGAGTCAGAGAGAGAATAAAGCAGGTAAGGCACTTACTTGCATATGTCTGATGAGGATTTGAGCCCCAATATCCTGGGGGTTCCCCATGCCCAGCCTGTCAGAAGCAAGGCCTAAGCACTGCCAGGTATGACTCACCCAAAAAGGGACTGACAACAGTCATTTTAAAAAAAGAAAAAGTTGATGGGAAGGCTCTTGGGGAATAGTGCAGTTGCTTGGAACAGGTTTTCTTGATTGTGAGGTGGGATGGAGAAGGGAAGGGTCGGCGATTAGGGTCACACTGGGGAATATTTCCCACTTTATGCTCAGAACCCATGAGGCGCCAGAGATCCAAACGCAATCAACCTCATGCAAGGCCTACATAATAACCCCTGAACTATCTCTCCCAACTAAGGGCTTAAACTTCGTCCAATCACAACCTCTTTTCACCAGTTTGCACACAACCCCAGGTATACTGGTATATAAAAGAAGTTTACAAGTTGAACATTCACTAATAATGCAAAAAGAAACTTATTGTGAAACTTTATTTTCAGTTGTAAGACCTAATATGGATTTCCATCCCATAGTTTGAAAAACCCACCGCTGCCAAATTTCTGGGCTGGAGCGATAGCACAGCGGGTAGGGCGTCTGCCTTGCACGCAGCCAACATGGCCGACCCGAGTTCGATTCCTCCGCCCCTCTCGGAGAGCCCGGCAAGCTACCGAGAGTATCTCGCCCGCACGGCAGAACCTGGCAAGCTCCCCGTGATGTATTCGATATGCCAGACACAGTAACAACAAAGTCTCCAATGGAGACGTTACTGGGCCCGCTCGAGCAAATCGATGATCAACGGGAGGGCCTTTACTTTACTTTACTAGTTTGAAAAACCAGGACTTTGAGTACCTGCCTTGCTGTGACCAGTTACAAACTTCAATCTCAGTGCCCCACACATGCCACGACCAACTCTGGCAGTCAGACTGTCTGTGATTCCCCCCCCACCACAAGTGCTTTCTGGCTACACTGTAGCCTGGTGCACGTCACACCAAACGGGTGGGACCCCAGCAACTATTACAATTTAAAAAGAGACGTGTGAATGTCACATATAGGCAGTGTATGTGTGTGTACTTGAGAGTGTATGTGTGAGCCCCACTAAGGGCTCATTTCCAGGTCATCCACTATCCTGGGGACCTGGGTGGAGGAGGCCCAGTCCCAATCTGAGCAGGCTTGGAGATTTCAGCGCTGGGTCCTGCATGCCTGGGTTCCTCTGCCAGTTCCCTCATGGGTCACGCTCTTCCAAGTGTGTGGAGAGTGGCCTTGAGCATGGCTGCGGCTGGGTTCTGGAGGTTTTTGGCTGCCAGGGTTCTGCTTGGGGTGGGGAGAAAACTCAGCCCGCCCCCCTCTGAGGTGCCCTGGTGAAGACAGCTGTGTCCACAACTGTGTGCCTCCACTAAGAGTGAAAGCTGTGGAAATTGCGTGGGCAAGCACCACAACTTGAGAAGTGCGAGCCTCAGCGAGTATCATGGCCAACTGTTGCAGCACCGCAACCTGCAACCTGATGTGAGCATCTCTAGTGAGCATCAAAACAAAAATGATGTGAGCGCCAGAGCCAGGTGTGGATGTTAACGCCATCACTGCAGTCACTGCAACATCAACAACTGGAGCCAAGATACCTTGCTTGAGACCAACTTAGCCTTCATCGCTAGCACCGCACCTGGGTTCTGAGCATCACCAGGAATAAGATCCAATCATTAGTGGGTGTGCCCCCTCCCAAAAGAAAACAACAACATTAAGAACAATAAATAAGCAGAATCTCGTCACCTCACGCCAGGCTGTCTTCACCAGGGCACCTCAGAGGGGGGCGGGCTGAGTTTTCTCCCCACCCCAAGCAGAACCCTGGCAGCCAAAAA
The DNA here is from genome assembly GCF_029834395.1 of Sorex fumeus. Lineage (NCBI taxonomy): Eukaryota > Metazoa > Chordata > Mammalia > Eulipotyphla > Soricidae > Sorex > Sorex fumeus. The sequence goes on from NW_026606129.1 coordinate 67,572,691, forward strand.
CCTCCAGAACCCAGCCGCAGTCATGCTCAAGGACACTCTCCACACACTTGGAAGAGCGTGACCCATGAGGGAACTGGCAGAGGAACCCAGGTACGCAGGACCCAGGGCTGAAATCTCCAAGCCTGCTCAGATTGGGACTGGGCCTCCTGCACCCAGGTCCCCAGTTTTCCAGTAGCTTGGCAGTCACACCCACAAGCCGCGCCCCTCTCTCCCCCGTCGCCAGGCAATCTCATCAACGGCCAAGATCCAAAGACTATAAAATAAAGCTCCCGGAAGAGAGAGATGACTATTTCCTGGAGCACACGGCCGCAAATAGCCCACTCATGTACCTAAAGGACCACACATTTGTTTGGTGTTAACACGCTTGTATTCTCTTTCATACGTGCTAAATGGCTCCACAATGAAATGCAACAACCTTCACACATTTTCCTCTTATTGTGATGGGAAGATGCTTGCGGGTGGGGTGGGTGTTTGAATATTATCTGTAATGAACTACTGTGAACTACTTTATGAAATTAAAATGTATAAAGATAGCAAAAAAAAAGAACAATAACCAAAGGAAGGAAATAAAGGGGGAAGGAATTAAAAAAAGAAAGAAAGGGAACCATGAGACAAGTCTTTTGGGCTTGTTTTGGGGTTATACCCAGCTGTGCTCAGGGCTTACACCTGGCTCTGCACTTAGTGATCACTTCTGGCAAGGCTCAGAGGGGTACCAGGGACCAAACCTGGGTCATCCATGTGCAAAGCAAGTGTCCTACCCACCCTACTATCACTCTGATCCTATAGTTTTTGTTGTTGTTGTTGTTTTAATTTTAGTGACTCCTCTGGTGATTCTGGTGGCAATTAAGGTCCTAAACCTAACCTACCTTTCAGATCCTGAATTCTCAGGGGATTCCCTAATTGTCAGAAAGTCTAGGCAGCCCCTTCTATTTGTTTATAGAGGATTCTACATAAAGTGTGAAGAGGCAGGAGCCCAGCTTCAAAGCAAATATTGGGCTCTGAAGCAGAAGCAAGGTGGGAGATGAAGGGGGAGTATCAAGAGAAGAGGAAAGTCAAAACCCTGAACATCTTTCAGAGCCACGGCTTGGGGGTCTGCTGCCGTGACTAGGAACAAAAATCCAAATGGGCTGGGTAGAAAATTCAGCTCTCTGGATCCAGTGACTCCTAGTAACCAATCTTTGATGTCTCTCTGCAGCTCAGCCACCGGCTCATTTCCTCACAGGCACAGTCCACAGGGGCTCATACTCATTTGGACAGGCGCGTCTGAAAGGTAAGGAGAGGGCAGCAGGATTTCTGCCCCATATAGTGGGTGACAAAGAACAGGGGGGAAGTATGTGCCTGGAAAAGAAACATGGGGCATTCCCTAAAACAATGCCAGTGTCTGAAAAATGGCTCTCCTGAGCAGCGCAGCTGAAGGGAGCTGGGACACAATCAGAAAGAGCCAGAGCAGACCCAGGAACAGGGCCCAAGGCAATACAGAGGTTAAGATACTTGCCTTGCATGTGGCTGTGGTCGCAATTACGGTTGACACCTCAGCACTGCCACATGTGGTCCCGAAGCACTCAAGCCTGGACCCTAAGCAACGGTAGGTATGCTCCCTCCACCAAAAAAGAGAAGATGAAGGAACGACTAGAAGGTATCCCGGTCTAAACACAGCTCCAACGTTTCTGCTGTGACTGGAGCATTAAGCTCCTGGTGAATTCCACATGCCAGCTAGCGCTGAACTTTGTGCTACTCAAAGAAGGCTCACTGAGCATCAATGCCTGACGCTTCCAGTCACTTACATTGCCTGGTCAGGTCCTTCAAGAGTCGAGAGGGAACAGTCGATTTCCTTTCATTAGAGATTCCAACACTGTCCAGAGACAAAAGGGTTGTGGCAATCATGCCCTCTCTCCAATGCAGGGGCCAGGAGAAAGGACAGTGTTAAGGTACTTGCCTAGCATGTGCTCTCCCTGGCACCACATCATCCCTGAAGCGTCGCTGGGAGCACCTAGTGGCCGAGGTGCAGCACTGGGGTGGCCCAGGTAATATCCGAGCAGCACAGCATCCAAGGGCCCTTGTGCTCAGTTAGCTGAGAATAGCCATGGGACACCTGAGCATCACTTAGGAGATCAACAACAACAACTGTAGAATAACATTGTTTTGTCCTTGCTGCATAGCCTCAAGTAGCTTAGGTTTATTGGGTTGCTCCCATCACAGTACTCCCATTCCTGTGTGTTTATTTGTAAACTTTGTGCTCTGTTGACTTGTTTTTGTCTTCTCCCTAAGTCCTTTGCATAGTTTACTCACAGCAATGTCTTTTTTTATGGACACAAAAAGACAGTATATGCTATGCTTTTGTAATGTGACTCTCAGTGTTATTTTCCCCCTGGCATCTGTTCTCTGGACATAATCCTCTGCTACCCTTACTTCCTAGCACACCCCCCCCCCCCTCCACAAGGGACTGGATGGAACCAGGGCAAGCAGTAAACTATGTATTACACTGACATTGAGATGGACCTGGCGAAAGTGCCATAATGCTTAACTATAAGTTAAGAGCTTGGTCATGGACAAATGCTGTCATGATCCAAAAAGTAATAACCAGATTCGAATCCTGCTAGGGTTAGGAATGATTAATCTAGCCTGGCAGTCAGTCTCCTGCCCCTGCGCCTGGCTGTTCCTCGCTGGGGTCCCTTGGAGGGGAGCGGGTTGAGCTTTCCTCCCGGCCCCGACCAGGGCTCCAGCAGCCGAAGACCTCCAGGACCAGCCACCACCATGCTGAGACCACTCTCCGCACACATGAAGGTACTGGCAGAGGGACAAAGCCACGCGGGTTCCGGGGCCGAGATCTCCAAGCCTACTCGGATTGGAGTCGAGCATCCTCCACCCAGATCCTCCAAATTCCAGTAGGCGGGGGTCACGCCCACCACCTGGCGCACACATGAAGGTACTGGCAGAGGGAAAAATCCACGCGGATGCGAATGCGGCCGCGTGCGACATCTTATCAGGACATCTTTTTATGACATCTTATTATCTCATTCCTACTTTGGACAAACTTGCAGGCTATCCGAATGTAGCCTGCCCACAGGGCAGAGTCTGGCAAACTCCCCGTGGCGTACCCAATATGCCAAATACCAGTAACAATGATGGGTCTCATTCTCCTAAAGAGCCTTGAATATAATCTCAGGGCTAGGATGAAAGAGACATTACTGGGGCCTGCTCGAGGCAATCGACGAATAACAGGATGATGAATGAATGAATGAATCTAGCCTGAGCACTGCAGTCTGAGTCTGTGGCAAGATGTTCCCAGGACAGCTGCCCTACAAGCCTCAATGTATCTCTTACTGTGTCCATACAAAAATAACTAGTATTAAGATGTTGATTGAGTTATTGGACTGAGGAAAGGAGAAAAACCCCTTAAGAGGAATTTTGCCTGAGGCAGTCAGGAAAGGCTTTGGAATACCTCCTAGGTAGTGTTCCCTTTGAACTTGGTGGGCCCTCAAGAAGGGCTTTCTTATGTTGATTTTGCTACCTGACTGGGTGCAGTACCCAGAGAGTGGGAGTTGGAGAGAAGAGAGAGCTGGAGAGAGATGAGAGAGAACAGGGTGGCAAGATGGACCACAAAGAGACTAGCAGGGGGACAGAGAGAGAAGGATATAGAAGAAGAGTACAGGAGCAGGCACATGGAGAGAGAGAGCCCAGGCTGCAGGATGGGGCATGGAGAGATGAGCGGGAGAGACAGAAGGAGACAGGAATGTGGGGCAGTGCGGGACTGGAATGGAGGGCTCGGAGCCATTGGAACAGACGCGGGGTGAGAATGGAATAAACGACATCTGATCAACCGACCGGCTTGGCCCTCATTTCATCCACTGTCTGCCCCATGACCCGGGCCTCCCGACTGGGTGAGCAGCCCGGGGCCCCCCTGAACACAGGCAGTGAGGGGAGAGCCCCCGGGTCCTCCCCTGGTCACCCCCAGAGAGATTATACAAACAATAACAACAACAAGATTCCAACACGGTAAGTGAAAGACTTAATTTTTCCCTCCATCAACAAATACATCAACTGAGCAGAAAACCCTTTCTTCATCCAGAAATGGAAACTTCACATAGAGTGTTCCTACACTGGCATATCCAGTCATTGACCCCATAGATATCCTTGAATGCAGTCTTTATTTATATATGGTGCACACACATAGGTTATCTTAAAAGTTCAGATAATCAAATTATGAAGCAAAAAATATCTTTTCTTGGTGAAGAATAGACTAAGGATGGGAAGAAAGTTCAGAAGCCAGCTATCCATGAATTGCATGGGCATGGTCCTGAGTTTGTGCGCCCCCCCACCCCCCACATAACCTCTCCCCCTGGGGTGTGGCCCTGGTAGCCCAAGGCCCCCCCCCCCCCCATAGTTGGACCTGAGTAGAGCCACGCTGCTAGGCCTGATTGAGGACATGTTCCATCGGTTGTGGCTGATTATCACCACCAGACATCCTGAGTATAGCCTGGGTGACCCTACTCTATACCAAAAACAAAGATGAAAAACACTAGTTTAACCTTTGCTTTTCTCCCCATGATCAGAAGGATTCTTGGAAAAGAAAAGTAGCCAAACAGGCTTGACTAGAAACAGCTAGAAACTACTTAAAAAAAAAAAGTCCTGTATATAAGAGCATAACAATTAAAGAACCAAAAACTCCATCTCTCATTTGATAGGTATTACCTGCCTGGAATAAAGCACTTTGTGCCATCTCCAGAGAAGACTTCTGTTCCAAAATGAGGGTCTAATGTTTGAACTGTGCAAGCCAAATCAGCTTGAAGAAACAGAAGGCTCTGCTAAGCTTTAGCAGAACAAGTCCTAACAGAATATGCCAAGAAACACACTTGACAAAACAGAAGTAGAAAAATATTTTCAAAATCAGTTCTTGGCTTAAATATAGCATTTGGCACTTCAAGTAAACACAGAGGAGAACTAAGTTGGTGGCATCACGTGACTTTCTGAATGGCAGCAGGCCAGATGGTGGGGCAGGTTACTGCCTTGACCGCTTCTTACCCTCTTTACCCTTCCGTGAGGGACTTCCTAGCTCAGGGTCCTTTAGAAGGCTATGAAAGAAAAGTACTGCGTAGTCGTGCGTAGCCTAGTTTCTAAGTAATTATTAAAACCATATCAAAACCATGAAGATAGCAAGCATCTATCTCATGCCAACTCAATAGCCTAAATATTCTGGATAATAAAGGCAAGTTAAAGCCTTGCCTGTTATCTCACCAACTACACAAGGTAGAGAGGCAGCAGTTCCCTTTCTGGGCAAATGATGCAGCTCCCTTCTTCCCCTTCAGTACAAACACAGAACTTGGTGTCATCCAGAAAACAAACAAGAAGTCTCCGAGATGCAAACTGAAGTAGGAAAGCTTGAACTTTGGAACGACTACATCACAGAGGTGAAATTCATGGGTTTCCTTTATGCCTCAAGTTCCAGAACTGCAGGTGAAGAAGTGGTAACTGAGAAACGCCAGTGGGAGTAGGTAACAGAAAAAAAAAAAAAAAGACCCAACAAAAGCCTGTTGTCTCTAACTAAAGAAATATGAGAGAGATAGATAAATTAAAGTGGAAACATTTTTGTTTATTTCTAGATCACACCCAGAGGTGCTCAGGAGCTCCTTCTAGCTCTATCTCAGAGGTTACTCCTCTTGGTACTAGGGAGGCTGGGGATCAAACCAGGGTTGGCTACATACTAGGTAATACATTGTTTTTGTTTGTTTGTTTGTTTGTTTTTTGCTTTTGGGTCACACCCAGTGATGCTCAGGGGTTACTCCTGGCTCTGCACTCAGGAATCACTCCTAGTGGTGCTCAGGGGACCATATGAGATTCTGGGAATCGAACCTAGGTCGGCTGCGTGCAAGGCAAACGCCCTACCTGCTGTGCTATTGCTCCAGCCCCTAAGATAAGGTAAAGGTAAAGGCCCTCCCGTTGATCGTCGATTTGCTCGAGCGGGCCCAGTAACGTCTCCATTGGAGACTTTGTTGTTACTGTGTCTGGCATATCGAATACTCTCGGTAGCTTGCCGGGCTCTCCGAGAGGGGCAGAGGAATCGAACTCGGGTCGGCCATGTTGGCCACGTGTAAGGCAAACGCACTACCCGCTGTGCTATCGCTCCAGCCCGGCCCCTAAGATAGATAACTTTTATACAATAGCTGTTCTCCAAACAAGTTACAAGAGACTTAAAAAAAGAAAGATAGAAAGAAAGAAAGAAAGAAAGAAAGAAAGAAAGAAAGAAAGAAAAGAGAAAACCAAAAGCAACAACCAAAAAAATAAAAAATTCCCACTACTACCCAATCCAGAGCTAGCAAGAGTAGGGACTAGACAGACTCTTTTTCTGGTCGATAAAGTGCCCATATACCAAACCCCTCTCCAAGTGCTGGATGATGTCAGAGAAGAATGAATATAGAGACAGAATTTTCAACACTTTTGGGCTAAAATTAAACCCTTCTCCTCCCTATCGCCTCCATCTCCCGTATGTGGAGACCCCCTGAGGAGTCAAAACATCTGTCTCCCCAGCAGTGACGAGAAGCCACACACCAATGGGGTGTCACTGAAAGAATGAGGAACCTGGACTTCCATCGAGTCTTGGCAGTAACAAGGAATCATCCTCTTCCCTTGCCAAGGTAAGAGCAAACAAATCTTCTAGAACAGAAGGTTTAAATAAGATTCTGAGGGGCTGGAGTGATAGCACAGCGGGTAGGGCATTTGCCTTGCACGCAGCCAACATGGCCGACACAGGTTCGATTCCCAGCACGCACCTCATATGGTCCCCTGAGCACCGCCAGGAGCAATGCCTGAGTGCATGAGCCAGGAGTAACCCCTGAGCATCGCCGGGTGTGACCCAAAAAGCAAAAAAAAAAAAAAAAAAAAATAAGATTCTGAGTCTCAAAACATAATTTCCCAAATGCCAGAGTTTAAGTGAAAAAATCACCCACCATAACAAAACCCAGGGGGGGAAATCTCAAAGAACCAAAAGGTAACCAGTAGCCATCAAAACCAGGGTGGCAGAGATATTAAAGGCCTCTCGCATGGATACAAGACAAAATATCATGAAAGCCAAGAATGTCCATGGGAATTCAGGGCAGGGGGTTGGACTACTGTAAATGCCTACAAGAACAAAACATAATAATAATAATGCCTCACAGAATGAAGGCCGAAAGGTCAGAAGTTACGTTAAATGTTAATGGCTCAAATACAAGCATTGAAAGACAGCCATTAGGAAAGTAAAGTAAGAAGCAAACAAGCAAACCAAAAACAGTGCTGAAGACATAGTATAGGGGTTAAAGCATCTGTCTGCTTCCCTCTGGCTACCACATATAGTTCTCCGAGCACCAGCAGGAGTCACTCGTAAGCACAGAGCTAAGGAATAACCCCTGACCACGACCAGGTTTGGTCCTCAAACCTCTTAATGACCAAAACTAAACCAAACCAAAACAACAAATAAACAAGTCCAAAGATACTCTCTCGACAAGAATTTCACTCCAGCGTTGGAGAGCTAGTTCAACAGATTGTGCCACGTGCTTTCATGAAGGGTGACTGGGTTTGATCCCGATACTACATGGTGTCCTGAGTACAGCCAGTAGTCACTCCCAAGCACAGAGCTGGGAGTAGTCCACTGAGCTCTCTTTTCAGCCCTGAGAGGGGATTTTTATCATGCAGGATCATATTATGAAAAGAAAAAAAAACCTTATACTAATAACGATCTCAGTTATTATCTCAGAACCTACATCAAGAGGAAATAAACCCAAACAAGGGGAGAAGGAAATAAGAAAGAGCAGAAATCAATGATGTTAAAAACAGAAAAACAACATAAAAAATCAATGAAACAGACATTTCTTTGAAATTATCAATCGATAAACTTCTAGCAAGATTGACAAAGAGTAGGGGAAAAAAAGGCATGCCGCAAATTGGCAATAATAAGAATTAAACAGAGGTTATCACTAAAGACCTGGAAAAGATTAAAAGAATAAGAGAGTACCAGGAACTAGCCACAGGTATTAACGAGGCTACTTACATGGCCATTTTACCAAAGAACAAAGAGATGTCAAATAAACAGATGAAAAGATAACACTAGCAATTAGGGAAATGCACAATAAGACCATGAGACATCACCATATACATATCAGAACAGAGGAAATGATGACGACACCTTGTACTGCCTTGTGCATAGAGAAACTAGATCATTCATGCTAGCAGAAACACAAAATAATACTGTTACTCTGGAAGTACAACCCTTTCTTTGGGGCAGCTACTTCCTTACATATTTAAGTATGCAACTGTCATTTGACTCAGCTATACTCCTGAAGTCCTGAGCAACTGTACTTCTGAACTTTTCGTCCAGAAAAATGAAAAAGCACGTTCACCCAAAAGCCTATACACATAACACATATGTTTAAAGCAATCTGACTGGTAATAAACATAAAATGGAAACAAGCCAGGAGTCCTTCAGTAGGTAACAAGTTCAACTGTGGTAAAAGCAGACAGGAGAATACTTTTCAATAATAAAAAGGAAGGTGCTAGTGATGCTTACAAAAGCTAGATGAGACAGAAAACTATGATAGGTGTATATTGCCAATCCCAAATGGTTATTTTCTAGATAAAATATTTACGTAATATCCCTGAGCATACAGGAAACAGGAGAAGGCCAGAAGAAGAGTCTTCCTTCTTTCATACAGTCCTTCTGAGGCAGCATATCCCTGCCAACATCATAATTTCAAACCATGAGACATCACCATATACATATCAGAACAGAGGAAATGATGACAGCGCCTAGCCTTGAGGGGCGGGAGAGACAGTACAGTGGTGAGTCATTTGCCTAGCAACCCTCTGAGTCAGGTTCGAATCCCTCATATTGTCCTTCTTCCAAGCACTGACTGGGATCTGAGAACCACCAGATTTGTGGCACCCAAACCCCAAAGTACAAACAAATACACTTCTAGCTTCTAGAATTGTGAAAATAAATGGCAAGAGTTTTAAACTACCAAGTTTGTAAAAAAAAAAAAAAGAAAAAAAAAGAAAAAAAAACACCTCACGTAGCAGCCCCAGTATACTAATATAAGTCTGTCCTATCAGCAGTCCCTGGGAAGTTGAAGTTGATGGCAATTCAGATTCTCAGGTCCTGACCCAGCCCTGATGAATCAGAATCAGTGTGCAAACAATGCTTCCAGGTGAGGGAAATGCAATTGGAGTTTATTTTCAGTTTTATGTTTTTGCATCACACCTAATGTGCAGGGCTTCCTCCTGGCTCTGGACTTAGGATCCCTACCGTTGGGCTTCAGAGACCATACGAGGGTGCCAGGAATCAAACCCAAGTTGGCCACATGCCAGGCAAATGCCATAACACTTTATTTTCTCTCCAGTCCCACAATTAAAGTTTAAAAGGCACTGGCATAAGTAATTCAACATATCATAGCAATGACTTTGTACCAACATGGAAAAGCTAGATGGTAGGTATTATGGCAAAACAGCTCATGTGTTTGAAAATACATATGGGTAGTGTGATCTGTGTGTACATATGACCAAAGCCTGGATAAAAATTAGCAAAACAACTAGTTGGACATGGTCACTCTGGACAAGAACTGAATGTTGAAAATAGATAAAGGGATATACGTGATGACCTTTTAGCATCGGTATTGCAAACCACGATGCCTAAAATCAGAGAGAGAAAGAGAAAGAGTGAGAGAGAAGAGAGGCGCCTGCCATTAGAGGCAGGCAGAGGTGGGGAGTGGCTGGAGGGGGTGGGAAGGAAACTGAGGACACTGGTTCTGGGAAATTATACTAGTGCAGGGATGAGTGGTAGAACATGGTATGGCTGAAACACAATCATGAGCAGCTTTGCCATGCTCTATCTTATGGTGATCTAATTTTTTAAAAAAAAGCAAGACATAGAAATAGTTGTCTGGGAGTAGGGGAACTGTGACTTGTTTTCCCCACTCCCCCACTTTTATCTCAACACTCCTTATTCATGTGTTAACTTGCTTTGTTGTTTGTTTTTTTTAAAAAAAAACAAAACAGCCAGTTCCAAGTGTGTGCCAGAAGGTTCCGTGCCTGGGGGGCAACCAGAGCTATGCCCAGTGGTGCTGGAGATGGGATCAGGAGATATGGCTTGGGGTGGTAGGGACAGAAATGAGGGGCTAATACAGGCTGGCCTGTGCTTTAGTGATTAAGCTGTTTCCCTGGCCCCAGGTGCTGATCTGTTTCATCACTCGCCCTCCCTGTGCCTTCCTGACGTTGGAAATGGCACACAATGTCCTTCCCCAGGTGCGTTCACAACCAGGTCTACAAAGAAGCTGCAAAGAGCTCAGTTCGTCCACCCATAAGAGCATTCCACAGGATTCTATGCTATTGGGATCCCCTAAGCACTTCAAATATGCTCTTAAAGTTTGAAATAACTGGTAGAGTCAGATACCTTGATTGTTCAAAGTCTTTGGGTTCTGTGTTTCCTCCACGAAGCTAATCTGGCAGCTGGAGACCTGGAAGGAGCCAGTCCCCTAACACTGATGATGGTGAGACTTATTCTTCTATATTTTGTGATGTGTATGCTTTTATATTAAACGCACTTCACCAATCACACGAATCAGCAACCACCAAGCAAAGAAATCAATCAACTTTGCATCACTGAGTCAGTGAACTGTTAAATGCTTCGCTTCCTTCTTCATCTCACTATAGGGGGATGTCAGGCACACCACTGTTACAAATGGCACCAAGACAATATCACAGATTTTCAGAGAAGCCAAAAGATAAGCTTTTTCACATATTTGAAGGCAATAATTTGTTTCATTCAACTTCAGCATGGATTTTTCAAATGATTTATATTAAAAGCCTACTTCCCCTCCCCCCCTTCCCCGCATCTTAAAATCACTACATTATAGATGGACTTTACAGCTCATCTTTAGAGAATGCAGGACTCCAGTTCGAACAAGTTCCAGGAATATTTATACATAAACATCCCCAAACCTGTCTTCTTTATTACGGGGGGAGGACACTTTAATTAAAGGGATAATGTTAAGTTGGATGAACAAAACAGTATCCTTCAAACTTCAACATTTATATACGTGCTATCTGAATGAAAACGAAAGGAAACACATTTCCAGTGAGTATTGGTGTGGCTCCTTGGTTCCTATTAGGAGTCACACTCATGCTATTAAGCTACTATTTAAATACTCTGAGACTGATCAAAGGGCAAACAAACATTCTTCTAAAAAAATTGGGTTTTGCGGTTGGAGAGACAGAACAGCAAGCAGGGTGTTCGTGTTGCCTGTGATACATCCAGGTTTGATCTCCAGTATCCGATATGGTCCACCAAGCCCTGACAGGTGTGAAACCTGAGCACAGAGTCACAGGTAAGCCCTAAGCACCACCAGGTGTGGTCCAAAAACAAAAACAAAAAATCAAAACAGACCAAAGAAAAGAAAAGAAAATTGTTTTTATTTCTAACTATGTAAATACTGGCAACTATTTAACGACTTCGAGCAGAAAGCAGGATTCAAAGTCATTCAACATGATTTAACAGAGGGCAGGAAAAAATAAAAAGCACCAAAAGACCAGGACAAAAGGTGGGGAATGCGGCTCAGTTGCCAAGTACTTGTCTGGCATGCACTGACCAGGGTCTATTGTCCTGCACAAAATGCTCTGTAGCACTGTCCTCCTGTTGTTCATTGATTTGCTTGAGCGGGCATCAGTAACATCTCCATCGTGAGACTTGTTGTCACTGTGTCTGGCATATCAAATACGTCACAGAGAGCTTGCCAGGCTTTGCCGAGGGGGCAAGATACTCTTGGTAGCTTGCCAGGCTCTCTGAGAGGGGCAGAGAAATCAAACCCAGGTCGGCCTCGTGCAAGGCAAATGCCCTACCTGCTGTGCTATCCCTCCAGCACCCCCCTCCCAACACACACACACACAAAATACATATATAAATATTCAGGTCCCAACCACAGCACTATTGGCACGAGAGTGATTCTTGGCTGGGTCACGAAGGAGGGTCCATAGGGGCCATGCTGATTGTCATAGGATGTTCAGCATCAATTCTAGCTTCCTCACACTAGAACGTTGGATGCCAGAGTTCACTGTCCACCAGTTGTGAAAGTCAAAACATTTCCAACATTGCCAACCGTCTCTTGGGAAGCACGTTACTCTCCATTGAGAATCACTACTTGAACTTAAGGCACAGGGCAGCTTAGGTGAAGCTTCTATGATACTTTAATTTCTTTTCTGTTGACTATCTTCTCTGAGGTGAGAAAACAATACTTCCTGCACCTGAAGGTCACTTTTACTCTCTCAATCCTCTCCACGTCCATGCCATGTCCACTGTCCTGTTCTCCCAATCCCACGTCCAGGGTATCCCCTGAAGGGGCCACTTCTTCCCACCACAGATGTAGTTGCTCGACTATTTAAAGAAGTCCCCTGACCAGTCACCCAGCTCCCAGTTTTCCTCTTCCATGGAAAACAAGGCAATCTTTCAAAAGCACAACCGTGACTGCCTTTTCCACTTTTGTATCCCTTCATGGACTTCCCACTGTGCTTAAGCGAAGCTCATACAACCTCCAAGCTTCTGTGTTTTTCTGGGCCATAGATAGCATAAGGTAGGGTAGAATACCATGCTCCGTGCTACGGAAATGCATCATGTGCAGGACTAAGAGTTTAAGAAGCCAGAACTATTGATGATCCATATTAAATTTAAAAATCGCCCCAGGCACCATGACCTGGGCTTTTGGAAGCTCACAGGCTAAGACTAAGTTTCGCTTGTTTCTCCTTGAACGTCTACTCTATCTCTCCTTTACTGGAGACAGCAAGAGGTTGCTGGATCAATGTTAGTTGAAATTCCGTAGAGAGAGAGAGAGAGTAAAGTGAAAATCTGCCATACAAGCAGGGGCTGGGTGGGAGAAGGGGTATACTGGGGTTCCTGGTGGTGGAAAATGTGCACTGAAGGGAGGGGTGTTTGATCATTGCATGACCGACTGAGACTTGAACTGAAAGACTGTGACTGTTCTCGCGGTGATTCAATTAATTAATTAATTAATTGATTATTTTAAAATGTTAGTTGAAATTCAATAGGAGTGGAATTTCAAAACTTAAATTCATGGTAAACGTAGTTATCTATGTGACTCCAGTATCTAAAAACACAATTCCAACCATGCCTAATATATACACACGTGGAAATGTTACACTTCATGGGGTGGGAGAAGGAAAAGGGGACATTTACACAGAGAACTATGCAAGGCAAATGGACTAGAAAGAAATGCAGTCATGTTTCAACAGGAATATCTCTGGACGATGAAGTCTGATTAGAGATGATTAATTTGATTCTCAATATGTTATGTAGTTTCTACTATCAACTGTCCCTGTCACTGTCACTGTCCTCCCGTTGTTATCGATTTTCTCGAGTGGGCCCAGTAACATCTCCAATCAAAAGTCTAAAAGGTTAACTTTTATAAATCGAGATATTGAACAGATGACAAAATCAGTGTCAACTTACTTAAGAAAGGAAAGACTGATTACCTGCCCTTATTCCAAGCTTCAGATCGTTCTGTCTAGATCAGCAGGCACAGATTAGGAACTTTTCATTTGGGGAGGCTTTCACCTGTTTTTTGTTTGTTTGCTTCTTAATTTACTTTCCTAATGGCTGTCTTTTATTTTTTAATTTTTAAAAATTTTTTATAAGTTAGTTCACAATATTTGATTACATTTGGGATGGAACAATAGCACAGCAGTAGGGCATTTGCCTTGCACACAGCAGCCGGCCCGGCCAAGCCGGGTTCAATTCCGCTGCCCCTCTCAGAGAGACCGGCAAGCTACCGAGAGTATCTTGCCAGCACGGCAAAGCCTGGCAAGCTACCCGTGATGGATTTGCTATGCCAAACACAGTAACAACAAAGTCTCCAATGGAGACATTACTGGGCCTGCTGCTTGAGCATTGTTTAATATTTTCATCACACATTCTTTTAAAAAAATTTTTTTTTACTAGGGCTGGAGCGATAGCACAGAGGTAGGGCATTTGCTTTGCACGCAGCTGGCCCAGCCGACCTGGGTTCGATTCCTCCACCCCTCTCGGAGAGACCGGCAAGCTACCGAGAGTATCTCGCCAGCACGGCAAAGCCTGGCAAGCTACTCGTGACGTATTCAATATGCCAAACACAGTAACAACAAGTCTCACAATGGAGACATTACTGGACCCACTCGAGCAAATCGATGAACAGTGGGAGGACAGGGCTACAGTGGAGTGCTATTTGATTACATTTAATATTCAAACATCAATCCCACCACCATTACACCTTCCCACCATGGAATTTGGAACGTTTCCATCCCAAGCCCCAAAATCATCTCTGGATTTTTTAACACACACATCAAGTGGGACAGAGGGAGGGGGGGGGGGAAGCTGAGGGTATGACAATTTTCAGTAAAACTGTTCACGGTTGGGAAATGCTGACCCATCTTGAATGCAAACAAAGACAAGCTGAGTTTCTAAGTATGGCAGCCTCATAATAATCAGTGAACACGTTTTCCTCTCACTTTGAAAACAAAGATTCTGTGATTACTAAAAGGTTCAAATTTACAACCTGATTCAAGACACACTGCCAACTCTCCTTCTGTATGCTACTGACAGACAGTAGTGATGGCCTATTGTTGGCACTAAACAACTGTTCATTATGAGTTCAGTTACAAACCGATTTGATTGTTTTTACCTAGTCTGCTTACCCAAAAGCCACATTATGCTTCTGGGTTAAGGCACAAGATACACAATGAACATTCATACGGAGACCGACCACCAACAACTGTCTCCTCCTGCTCCTGTTCTTTTTCTCAAATTCCCCAGTGCTGGGCCTCAGGGATAAGAATACAAGCTCCATTGACTTTATTGCTGTTGTTTTAGAAATGTACGATCTTAAACATAGATTGCATGTGGGGCGATTTTATATATAAAAAACGGTCAAAACTCAAATTTAAAGATGAAAATGCCTCTTGTCATTCCCCCATTTCTTTCAGATCAATTTCAGATGGAGAAAATTGCTTCCTGCCTTGGAACAGCAAGCCTAGCTGTAATCGTTACAGGAGCCTTATAAGCTCCCTTTATTGCACACAACGTGTGCTCCAGCCAGGGAGAAGGTCCATGGCGGCAAGGGAGTGGGGGTGGGGTGGCCCTCATTCAGCTCCCTGGCATTCTAGCAAAATGATGACCGGGAGGGCAGACAGGGGAGGAGGGAGGTAGGGGAGATAGCAACTCTACCACCTGTAGTCCCAGACGACAGGGGAAGACACTTCACTGAAAACCTACAAAGGCTTAAAACATACAAAGCACTGTGCTAATTAAAAGGAAAACTCTACGTCCAGCCACCCCAGAGTTATGGTGCAGATGATCATACATAGTCAACTGGGGCTTCTGAGATGGAACCAACTCAAACTCCAGCAAAACACAGGGCAAAAACTAAAAAGCTCTTCTGTTCTTCCTTCCTCTAATAGTACAACAGAATTCATACAGATTTATTAAATCAAAGAGGTTATCCATTTTGCTCTCTTTGACACATAGAGGAGAATTTGAAGATGTCATCATCCATCACCCCGACGACTACAATTTATTACAGGACTGTGTCAAGTGCTCCCAGACATTATTCAATTCAATCTTTGCCACCCTTTGAATGGGAACTGACGCTGTCTTAGAAATGAGAAACGGAAACACAGACAAGTGGAGAAAGTTGCCAAGTCCACACAACTTAATAAGAGGCAGAAAACGGATCTGAGAGCCAGGGATATGGCTCAAAGAGGAGGGGCTCTGCGGTCCTGAGCCCCAGATTCAATCCTTAGCACTCTGTGGTCCTCTAAGCTGCACCAGAAGTTGTGGCTCTCGAAAAAGAAGAGGAGGAGGGAGAAGGGAGGGAGAGGGGGAGGGGAAGGGAGAAGAGGAAAATAATGAAGGAGGAAAGAGGTGGAGGGGAGGAGGAGGGGGAGAGGAAGAGGAGGAGGAAGAGGCAGAGGAGGGGAAGAGGAAGAGGAGGAGGAGGCAGAGGAGGAGGAGGAGGAGGAGGATGAGGAGGAGGAGGATGATTAAATTTAGACCTTTCAATTACTGTTTCCTGGATCTCTGGCACTCTGTGTGGTAAGCCACACCATTCATTAAACAAAGATGATCTGGGCCTGGAGAGATAGTACAGCAGGTAGGTCCTGGGTACTTTCCTTGTTCAGTATGTAGTCATCTTGGGTTAATCCCCAGCACTCCACATGGCCCTGAGTTCTGCCAGTAGTCACCCCTGAATGCAGAGACAGGAAGAACCCCTGAGCACCACGATGTGACCCCAAAACTGGGGGAGTAAGAGAAGGGGGCAGTAGGAGATGATCTTCCTAAAATTGGGGGGGGGGGTGATTGGGGGAACACAGGCTACTTAAGAAGTGCTCAGGTGGCCCAAGGGCTGATCAGTTCAGACAGAGTACCCCGGCTCATGCCCAGCAAGTGATGTGGCTTGGACTCAGCTGTGTTAGGGGCCATCAGAGCAACCCCAGAGGCATTTGAGGGCACAGACATCTGGCAGTGCTGGAAGAGGGAGGCATGTGGTTCCAGGGATCAAACTGAATTCCTGATGCATGCCAAACATGCAACCCTAACCCTTGGGCTATCTCCCTATTCCATTCCTTGACTTTTCAAAAATCCCTTTCCTAGTTTCTCTATGCCCAAGTTGACCAAAAACCCTACTGGTCGAAGCTCTTGAATGCGAGAGATATTTTCTTTTTTGCCCTTCCTTCCCTTTATCGGTGCTGTGGATGCAATGTCCAGGGTTCACATGCGATGTCCAGGGATTGCACCTACCTGGCAACAGGGCTCACACAATCAACTGTGGTGCTCACACTTTGTTTTTTCTGGAAGGGCATGAGTTTGGACCACACCTGGCGGTGCCCAGGACTTATTCCTACCCTGTTCTCAGGCATCACTCCTGGCAAGGCTGTGGGGACTAACATAGAGGGTGCCGAGAGAAGACTCTGCGTCAGTCACAGGCACAGCCCTGTCCACTACTGTACTATCTTTCCCATCTTGAGCTCACACTTTTTTTTTTTTTTGCTTTTTGCACCCAGTGATGCACAGGAGTTACTCCTGGTTCGTGTACTCAGGAATTACTCCTGATGCATGCCAAACATGCAACCCTAACCCTTGGGCTATCTCAAGGCTATTTCAACCCTTGGCGGTGCTCGGGGGACCATATGGGATGCTGGGAATCGAACCTAGGTCGGCTGTGTGCAAGGCAAATGCCCAACCTGCTGTGCTATTGTTCCAGCCCTTGAGCTCACACTTTTGAGCTGTAATTGCTAAAGTGTGCTCTGGGTGCAGTGCTCACTGGGGAACTCCCACCTGGCCAAGCTCACACAGAATTTTAGCTATGGTGCTTCCACACACCTGGTGGTGGTATGGCTGGGAGGTGTCCGTGGTACTGAGAATCTCAGATACTGAGCATGGTGTAGCTCTGGAGATCAAACTCAGGGCATCCTGTTTGCAAGTCAAGCACGTCAGCCACTAACCATCCCCCAGCTACCCGGGATCCCAAATAGTAGAACAGTCTGGTTCTCCTTCCTCACCACTAGATTCCAGTTTTGTAATAAAAATAGGATCCTTGAAGGTCATTAAGATTGCAACATGCAGAGAGAAACAAAGTTGGGGACTACTAACTTTAAAAGTTTCCCTCAACAGCGCTGCAGGATGTCCTGACCCCGGCGCCAAGCTGTCTTCACCAGGGCACCTCGGAGTGGGGTGAGTTGAGTTTCCCTCCCCACCCCAAGCAGAACCCCAACAGCAAAAACCTCCAGAACCCAACTGCCGCCATGCCCAGGGGCACTCTCCAAACACTTGGACGAGCCTCGCCCAAGAGGGGATGAACCTCACCTGAGAGCGGACAGGCAGGAAAACTCACGTATGGAGGAACCGTGACTGAGACCTCCAAGCCTGCTCGGATCGGGACTGGGCCTTCTCCCCCCAACTTCCCAGTTTTCCAGTAGCTTGGCAGTCACACCCACAAAGTGCCCCTGGCGTCATGTAATCTTATCAACGGCCAAGACCCAGAGACTATAAATTAAAGCTCCTGGAAGAGAGTTCCGCAGAATTTCATGGGGCATGCAGCCAAGTGCCCAACCTCTTATAACTCCATATCACTTGCATTCTCCTATATGCGGGCTTAAATGGCTCCAGAATGAAATACAACAACCCTCACACACCTCTTATTGTGGTGGGACTGGTGTTTGAATATTATCTGTAATGAACTATTTGAACTACTTTTATAAAAATAAAAAATAAAATAAAATAAAAGTTTCTCTCAACCTCATCAAGAAAGTCCAGGCTTAAAAAAAAGAGTAAGAAAAAAAGAAAGGTGTATGGGGGGGAGGGGGAGAGATAGTCTAGCGGGTAGGGCACTTGTCTTGCACATGGACAGGCCCAGCAGGGTTCAGTGCCTGGCATCATAGAATTCTAATCCTTCAAGCCTTGTCAGTGAGTGATTCCCTGAGCAGAGCCAGGAATAAGCCCTGAGTACCACCATGGCTGACCTCACCCCCTACGTATTGCACATGTATTGAGAAAATTCATTTGTCTTAATCAAGCATAAGAAAACCTGCTTCCATCACAAGCCCTCTCTGTCTCTGATGCATCTTACTTTCTCTTGAACTGCTGTGACAGCACAGAGTACCACAGTGAGGCCCCATGAGCTCATGGTTTCCAGTTGGTTCCATATTGGAAACAAGAGAGTCTGGTGTGAGTTTCCAGGTGAATCTCAGATTCACGTGGTACCACATTCTATACACCTAGCCATCATTAAATATAGAACAATACACTTTTGAACGCAATATTCAATTGCAAGTCTTATGCATATAAGATATTATGGTCCTTAATAGAAACAAAAGGAATAAAGATAACTGTCTAAGGTGAAAGGATATCATAATCTCCTGCTACAAATTTCTATTTCCAGGGGAGAAAAGTAAAGGAGACCAATTTTTTTAAAGGTGGGAATAAAGGAAAGAAAATGTACTGTGTTCCTCACAAAATAGGCTGTATCAAGAGGAATGCAAAAAGAGAAAGACACAATAGCCAAGATGATAATAGTAAGGATGAAAGATAATTATCTCAATAGCTAACATTTATGGAATCCTGCTACCTGCCAAGTACTGGACAAGATCTTTATGTGCATCTCTATCTAAAAAGCCCACAGCATCTCTAGGAAGTAAATAGGGTTATTACACCCAATTTGAAGAGAAGGAAACGAAGGTAGAAGGAGGCTTGAAACCTTGCCCAAAGTGCCCGTGGTAAGTATAGAGCTGGGATTCAACTTCAGAGCCGCTGCTGACAACTACCTCCCAGGTAGAATAAAAGGAAAATATCCCTTGGAATTTAGAGTGTGGGGGAAGTACCCTCTAATTTGTATATACAAGAGATGTGGGAAACCATCTACAGCTAGTTATTTAGGGAGCAAACTGTACTAATTTCCCAAATGAGCACCTCTGTTAAAATTAACAGGACGCTAGATTCTGGAGCAAGTTGGGGAATGACAGTTCAATGAGACCTGCCCTGTTTCAGCAGCCTGGCTGAACTCAGATTTCTATTAAAATCTCTTCGTGGCTGCATCTTAATTAGCCTGAGCTTTGTGCAGTCATGATCAGGTGGCAAAAAAAAAAAAAAAAAAAGTGCTCCCAAATTTAAAGCAAAGACCAATAAGAACCACACGATTTTATAGAGTCGAACATGATTGCCACTCAATTCCTCTTTTGCAAACCAGAGCACCCAAAAGAAGAGAACAAAAGGGAATGCCCTGCCACAGAGGCAGGGTGGGATGGGGGGATGGGCGGTCAGAGGGATACTGGGATTAGTGGTGTTGGAGAATGGGCTCTGGTGGAGGGATGGGTACTCCATTATTGTATAACTGAAACCCAAGCACAAAAATTTGTAAGTCTACAACTGAACCTCATGGTGTTTCACTAATAAAATAAATAAATGAATAAATAAATTTTAAGCTGGCCCTCTCCCTTGCTCCTGGGAGGGAAACTTCAAGTTCCTAACTATGATTTCCTTCTCTCTTACACTAAAACAACACGATCACCCTCAGGTTGTTACTAACTGAAATAACAGACAAAAAATATTCTGATCTATTCATTGGTAAATCATTAAGTGTGTAGAAAATCTACTTTGGGGTGTAACATTATTTCAATCAGCCAGGACTGAAAAATGATAGGGACTCCACTCCAAAGATAAACACTGATGTTGCCACATCCCTAAGGAAAGAGGTTAAATGATGAAAAGAAAAAAGTATTAATAAGGTAGAATGAGGGCATGGTTCATTAAAATAAGTGGATTCTTTGGGGGCTCAGAATCATTTACAAACCCTTTTGCCCCAGCTCTAGAGAGTTGGACAGTTCTTTAAGTATCGTAGTTGGCTATGAGTGAGGAAATGATAGCTCAAATAGCACGTCAGTGCAGGAATGAAAACTCTAGTTTGCTATTGAGTTAAAGACCAGTTGTCTGGCAAAACTGTCAAATGGCTCATTACAAAGTTTTTACTTCTCTATCCTCCAAAACCACCTATAAGCCTCAAAATTCCAGCTGGAAGGTTGCCAACTGAAGGCATTAAATACATTCTGTAGGACAGCTCTTTTCAAATATGAATATGTCTCTCAATTGTCCAGGATTTGGTTTAAAATGATGCTGACTCTATAGGACCAGTAAGAGAATATAAATTCTCTATTTTGAGAGGAGAAACGTTTGGGCCATAATTGGCAGAGCAGAGGGTTCACTCGTACACGCAGTGTCGAGCATTGAACTGGAGTCCACTGCATGCAAGGCAAGTGCTTTAACCTTGGCTCTATCGCTCTGACCCTGAAATTCTTTCAGTGCTTCTCACAAGCTCCCACAGGACATCAAAACTGCTCTATAAACCACACTGGACTACAAGGCTGTGAGGAGCAAGTCATTTCCCTCTTTAATCCAGTTTTAAATTAGTTTCAACCAGCTCTCAAGTCACTTTCTTGCCCTTCCACCTGAGAGGAAGTTTCTGTTCAATGTCAAAACCAAATAAAATACCCATAAAGCACAAAACTGTGCTGAGTTTATATTCCAAGATTTTCTTGCCCAGTACTTCAGCATAATCACTTCAGGATGAAAACACAATAAATACGAGAACCCAACGAGAAGCTATCTCCATGTTTCCTTCCCCATGGTTAATGGTAGCTGCTCTAGTCTTACATGTTTTGTGCCGGTGATTATCGTACATTTCCCAGGTAGGTCCTCTCATCCTCCTATTTTGTAGAAGAGTAAAGTGAGGCTCAGCAGAAAAAATGACTTACGCAATAGCCACACCATAAGAAGCAGTCAGCCTCACTCCACTATGCTAACAATCCCTGAAAAATGGTGATTTTTTTCACGGCGGTGCTGGCTCAGGATCCACATTTCTCACGCTCCAGATTCTCAATAAACTGATGCTGAGGACAACCAGTTTGCAGAGTTTGGCTGCCCGCTTTTCTTGTGCTGAATCAAGCCCATGGTATACAAACTGCTTGGACAATACTGAAAATAACACCTAATATAAATCAGTCATGGTGATATCACTTAACCATTCCATTTCTCTAAGCCAATTGTTATAGTTTGTGAGATAAATACAAGAAAAAATGGGGGTGGGGAAGGTTTGGAGAGATAATGTAGAGGGCCGAGCATTAAGCTGCTGAGCTGCATATGGTCCCCCGAGCACTGGTAGCAGCAACCCCTAAGCACAGAGTCGAGTGTCCCCCTAGCACTATTGGTGGGGAGGGAAAGAAGGAAGGAAGGAAGGAAGGAAGGAAGGGAGGGAGGGAGGGAGGGAGGGAAGGAGGAAAGGAGGGGAGGAGGGAAGGAGAGGAGGAGAGGAGGAGGGGAGGAGGCAGGCAGGCAGGCAGGCACCCAAGATTTTGGGGGTTTTGTTTGGGGCAACACTGGAGTCAGTCTCATGTAAGGCAAGCACCTTACCTGCTTTACTATCTCTCTGGCCTCTGGAAACCAAGGCTTAAGGTGAGATTACGTTTCATTGGCTTAGTTCTTTTGACTCACAATCACCCATAATCACTGTGTCCAGTTAGTTACCTTCTAAGTAGGATGCTTGGATCATGAAGTAGAGACCTCAGGCAAACTCTGCAACTTCTGTAAGTTCATAGTCAGAAAACAGATTTGAGGCACCTCGAGCCTTGCATGTAATCTGAGTTCCATCCACAGCACCTATCCTGTCTTACAACCCCTGCTAGGAGTGATCCCTGATCGCCACAAGAAAGCCCCAAACACCACCAGATGTGGCCCAAAATACACACACAAAGAAAGGAAAGAAAGAAAGAAAGAATGAAAGAAAGAAAGAAAGAAAGAAAGAAAGAAAGAAAGGAAGGAAGGAAAACAGATATTAAGAACACAATTATACTAATAATCATAATTAAAATAAGTGATACAAAGGTCAGGGACAAGATAATCAGGTAGAATGGGCCTTACATTTTTTATCTACATCATAGAAAACTTGGACAACTTTGAAATAAGTATTAAAACACACTTTCTTTTCCTTAACTGCCTTTGTCTTTTCTCTCCTTCCTTCCTCCTCCCTCCTTCCCTTCCTCCCTCCCTCCCTCTCTTCCTCCCTCCCTTATGTAGTCACACAAGGATAGTATCCCCTGACAACAACTCTGAAATCAACAGATTCACTGCAACACTGATGTCTCTTTTACAAGTTTACAGATCTCATTAGAAAAAAATGGACCCTATTTCTGCTCATATACATTTACTTCAAAGCGTGCTTTAAAATAACAGAATGTTGAAGTGTCAAAAAAATCTTCTGACAAGCCTTCTAATAATTCTTTTCACTTTCAGATTAAACAAATTTTGCAATTATGAAACAAGATGAACAGGGAACATCATCTCCATGGGAGTCCACAGTGTCTAGTCTTCCATGATAAACTGTTACAGCATGTTGGATTCAACTCTATGATAACAAAGGACCAATTATTGCTAGAATTTAATTCTTGGAATAAGATGGGTATGGAGATAATTCAGACAAAAAATGCACTCATCAAATTGGCACCTCATCGACATAGCAAATAAAATACACTAAACGACACTCCAGGATTTTAGCACAAACACTCATTTGCTGAAGTTAATTAGGCCCCCTTCAGGACACAATTCTCTTTCTGAAAATTAGTTCAGAGCTTTAGAAAATAAAGGCGAAAACCCCCGTTTGCACAACTGTTCATCATGGTTTTCAAGGAGTTAAGCTGTGGCTGTTCTTCCTGGTGAGGGAGAATTAGCCTTTTTGATACACAGTCTAGTGGATTTTGTTATTACTGTTTTAGTGCTTGGAGCTTACTCCTGGCTATCTGCTCAGGGGACCACGTGTGGTGCCAGGGATTAAATAGGAGGTCTACTGTGCGCGGGGCAAGCACCTTACCTCCTGTACTCTCTTTCTATGCCCCCTGAATCTTGATGAGTGGGGAGAAAAACAAGTGCCAAAGGAGACCTCATTACCATATGTAAACTGCACAATGATTTCCTGTCAACAAGTGAATTCAGTATGTTGTTTTGAAGGTGACATCTTAGAAAACACAGTCATTTTTATAATTAAACAAGGACAGATTCGGGAGGAAAAAGAGCATTGAAAAAAAATTTTTAGAAAAATCCTGGAAATTAACATTCAAACATATATGATCCAACACAAAAGAGTGCGGCAAATCAATAATCCACAAATGCATAAGAATTAAAACTGGAGGCAGATCAAGGCAAATGAGTCTGAACCCTTCCTTTCCTCCTTCCCAGCTGGACGCCAGAGAAGCCATCTTTCATGTCTGAGGCTCAGTTTCATCAGTAGAAAACAGGTATCAATAAATCTGCTATCACATAACATACACACACATTTTAGGATCTGGATCTGGCATTTCTATTTCTAATCTACTTCCAATTTTTATTATTTGTATTTTCTTCCTTACTACCAAAACTACAGAGCCACCACCAAAAAATGGAAATAAAGCAACAGAAATGATCAAGATCTCTATACGCCATTTCAAGATATATATTCAATCCAAACACACTGAAGAAGAATGAAAGGAGAAAAAAAATCAAATTCATCACTAAGTTGAGCCTATTCTCCCTCCTCCATCCTCATTCAGTCTGCAAAGAAGGCAAATTGTTTACATCTGCCATGCAAATGAACAGTCTAGCCCAGTTTGACATAAGAAAGTACACATTTAAATTAAGGATCAACAAATGTCTTATGTAAAAGTCCAGGCAGTAATTATTTTTGGCGTGTCAGACCATACGGACTCTATAGCAACTCCCAGATTTATCCGTTGGTCTTGAAAGCAGTCTCAGACAACATGTAGACGCGTGGGCATGGCATGTTCTGAGAAAACTTGAATAAGGCAGGGGTGAGGGCTGGACTCAGTGTCCAACAGGCATGTGCACAATAGGGAAGGCCTTGAGGTGAGACCTCAGATGCCGAGAGCCACGGGAAGCAGCCCTGATAGTCCCCAGCCCCAACTGCCCTTAGGCGCTGCTAGGGCTAGCCCCTACCCAAAATACATTATGCTGAAACACAAACATTTCACCATCCCCTGACTGAAATGAAGTTTGAGGGGTATGAGCAGGACGTGATCGTGTGCTGTTGTCTCCCTTGTGGCTCTCTGTCCAATTCCCATCAGCTAAGAGGCAGCGACTGGAGAGTTGGGCAGAGATGTGGGCTGCTGGGAAGAGCAGTAGAGAATCTGTTCCCAAGCAGAGCAACACCCTGGACCACACATATCCCCCCCCACTCTATTTAAACACCATGGTCTATAATTGTTCGTGATGATTTGTTACAGGCATTCAATATTCCAACCCCAATCCCACCGCCACTGTCACCTTCCCTCCAGCACGGGGAGTTCAATTAATACGTCCCTCACTGTAGGATAACACTCTTTTGTCCTTCCTCAGGTAGCTTAGGTTTGTCAGGTCACACCCATCTAAGGACACTGAACTTGTATTGTAAGCAATGTCCTTTCTGTGTGGACACAGGAAGACAGTTAATATTATGCTTTGTAACTTGGGAGCTGATTGACTCCGAATAATATTTACTCCTGGGCATCTGATTTCTTGACTCAGTTGCCCTTAGTTCCTAGCACCCCAAAAGCAGGGTCCCGACGAGGGACTGAATGGACCCAGGTCAAGCAGTGAGCTACCCTGGCATCGAAATGGGCCAGGCCAAAGAGCCACGATACTCAACTCTAAGTTGAGGGCATGATCATGGACAAATGCTGTCATGATCCAAAAGTAAGTAACGACGAGACTAGGACCCTGCTGGAGCTAGGAAGATTAACCTGGCCTGAGGACTGCGGAATGTATAGTGAGATGTTCTCAGGAAGAACCAAACTAAATTTATATCTCTTACTGTGCTCATACAGAATGACATTGCTAGAAATATTAGAAGTAGATTTATTACAACTATTTAAGTAGATTACTAACTGAGGGAAGAACATACCCTTGTTGGGATCCCACCCTTGGGTGGATCTCCTAGTAATCTGAAGTAATCTCTGTAGATGAGATTTTATCCTTGAGTTAATCTCCTGGAGGAGTGGTCTTACCTCTCTTTGTTGATTCCTCAGTATTCAACCCACCTTTATGTCACCGCCTTATGTGACTGCTATATAAACTAAGACCCAAGCTCGGAGAGGGGAGTGAGAAGCGAGAGAGCTCGGGCTCCAGAGATCCAGAGTCAGAGCCAGAAGGAGAGAGCGTCCAAGACTGGGGCCCAGGAGAGAAGGAGGCAGAGAAAGACAGGAGTGAAGAGGATTGGAATAAACTACTATTGATATAGACTGGTCTGGCCCTCATTTCTTCATCCGTCTGCCCTTGGCCAACAGCCGTTCTGATCCAGGCCACACACAGCGGCTCAAGAGCACCGAACGCAGGCGGTGAGACAGTGCCGTCCAGTGAGCCCGTGAACACACAACCTTCGGCGTGATAAAATTTTACACCTCACCTTTCAGTTCTTCAAAACAGAGAGCTAAGAGTGGGGCTGAAATAGAAGCAAAAATGAACTCATGGGGGCCGGAGCTATAGTACAATGGGCAGGGCGTCTGCCTGGCACGTGGCCAACCTGAGTTCGAGCCCCAGCATCCCATATGGTCCCGTGAGCACTGCCAGGAGCAATTTCTGAGTGCGGAGCCAAAAGTAATTCCTGAGCATCGCCAGGTGTGACCCCCAAAATTACATAAATAAACAAACAAATAAAGGAAATTCCTCGTCTATACCTCCTACATCTACTTCTAAAAAAAAATTGTGAGGGCTGGGTGTGAGCTAAAGGGCAGAGCTATGCATGGGAGAAGCCTGGTTCCAATTCCCGGTATCACATGGGGAGGAGGGATCCCTTATTATAAAACCAAGTAGATTCTGAGCACTGTCAGGTAGAGCCCCAGCACCGCAACCCCCCTCCCATCAAATAGATGTATGGTAGCCGAACATCATCAATAGTGGAGACAGATGAGAAATATGGGTTGTCTGTGCTTTTTACATTACCAGAGGTTTTAAATTCCCTTCCTTCTGCAGAGCAATTTTTAACATAATATATAAGTATTACCACATTCGGAGAGCCCGGCAAGCTACCGAGAGTATTCGAGATGCCAGACACAGTAACAACAAAGTCTCCAATGGAGACGTTACTGGGCCCGCTCGAGCAAATCGACGATCAACGGGAGGGCCTTTACCTTTACCTTTACCACATTGGTCAATTGCTATAAAAATGTTGATGGGTCTAGAGAGACAGAACAGCAGGTAGGGCGTTTGCCTGTTCCGTGACCAACCCAGTTCCATCCCTGGCACCCCGTATGGTCCCTCAAATCCTCCAGGAGTGATCCCTGAGCGCAAAGCCAGGAGTAAGCCCAGGGTACTGCCGAGTGTGGCCCCCAAACAAGCAAGCAAACAAAAAAGCCGAAACTAGCTTTTTTCCCACTTTCTCTACTGGCCTCTTTTAAACTGGTAACAGCTTGCACACTGGCACTGATCCACAGACCATACTTCAAAACTCGCTCCCACTATTTTTCATTCTGATTATGCTGGAAATGCGGCACAACAGAAAAGCTTAAAAGAATGATAATCTCTGAAGAGAGTAGAAAAGTCAAAGACTGAATCTTAAAATCCTGAAGTCCAGTCTGTGGCCATTCCAAACCCACAGCGGGGCAAGGTGCATTTCTAGATTTATTTTTTATTATTAAAGAAGCATGCCAGGAGGGCCAGCTGTGTACTTGCTACTATGCCAAGATCCAGGAGGCACTAGCTGAACCCGGCCTTTGAGAGTGTTCAGTGTTGCGGGATTGGAGACAGAGCTCGAGGGGCTGGGGCACATACTCTGCATGCAGGAGGCCCTGGCTCCATTCCAGTCCCTGCAAGGCCCCCTGAACACTGGCTGGGGGCCACTCCTGCCGGCTAAGTTAGGAGTAGACCCTGAGCACTATGTGTGGCCCCCAAAATAAAGAGTTTGTGGAGGGTTTTGCCCTTTAAGCTACAACCGGTGATAGCTTACTTCTGACTCTGGGTTCAGGATTCACCGGGGTGGTGCTCTGGGAAGCAGGTACAGTGCCGGGGAGTTAAATCGGCAGGATCGGCTGTGCGGAAGGCAAGCACTTGACCCACTTTCCCATTTCTTTGATCCCACTACTGACGCGGCAGAACGGAAAGCTCTTTGCTGTGGATCACTGCTAAAATCTCACGGCTGAGATGAACAGAGATGTTATTGGCGCCTGCTCGAGTAAATCAATGAATAACTGGGTCACACCCAGAGATGCAAAGGGGTTACTCCTGGCTCTGCACTCAGGAATTACTCCTGGCGGTGCTCAAGGGACCATATGGGATGCTGGGAATCGAACCCGGGTCGGCCCCTTCAAGGCAAACACCCTACCCTCTGTGCGACCGCTCCAGCCTATGCTTTCCTTTATACTGTGGAATGTTTCAAAGCATCCTTGGTCTCTGCCCACTAGATGCTACTACCTCCCCTAAGGTGATGACAATCAAAATTCCTCTAGATCCTGCCAAGTGACCCGAGCATGCAAACCATGCCCACTGTGAACCACTGGCCTAAGGCAAGGAAATGATAATGACAGTTAATAAGGGCTCCAGTATGCCAAGTGGTGCGGAAGGGGCTAACCCCATGATGTGAAATCCTCGCTGGCTGAAGAGCGAGGTTCATTACAGAATGTAAATCTCCACTAAGTGACAGTTATTATCATTAGGGAAATGGTAGACTGCCCTCACACTGCTCCATGAGATTCAACGGTGGAGATGGGCTGCAGGGAGGGCGGGGGTGGGGGGTGGGGGTAGGGGGATCCAGAGATGACCACCTTCTATCGTCTATGGTGTGTCACAGAATACTCAGAATCGTCCCGCTAAATCGTCACTACAGAGAGCGCTGCATGAAAGAGAAAACAGACAGCCCTTGATCAATTAAACCATTGGTACAAAAGAGCCTTGCTAAACACCACACCCAGGTTAACTGCTGCCAAGCCTCACGTCATTATCACCACCAATAACATGAAAGGTAGCACTGTAGCACTGTCCTCCTGCTGTTCATCGATTTGCTCAAGTGGGCACCAGGAACGTCTCACAACAAATTTTGAGACTTGCTGTTACTGTTTTTGACCTATCGAATATGTCACGGGGAGCTTGCCAGTCTTTGCTGTGTGGGCTAGGTACTCTCGGTAGCTTGCCGGGCTTTCCGAGAGGTAACAGTTATTAAATATGGGCCAGACAGTACCGGGATTAAGGCACTGACCTTGCACATGGATAATCCCAGCTCAAATTCTTAGCACTGTCTCCTGTGATTCCTGCGCAGAGAGCTAGGGGTACTCCTGAGTACCACTGGGTATAGCCCAAACCCCATTCCCACAAGACAAAAGGAAAAAAATACATAAACCTGAATGTGTACCTGTGTCGATTACTATATTAAAAATTCCATATTTAAGGCACCTAACAAGCTGATGAAACAGTGACTGACATTATCATATTTTAGCACTGTAGCACTGTCCTCCCCTTGTTCATCAATTTACTTGAGTGGGCACCAGTAGTGTCTCCATTGTGAGACTTGTTATTACTGTTTTTGGCATATCAAATACACCATGGGGAGCTTGACAGGCTCTGCCATGTGGGCGGCATACTCTCCGTCGCTTGCCGGGCTCTCCGAGAGGGATGGAGGAATCGAACCCAGATCGACCACGCGCAAGGCAAATGCCCTAACCGCTGGGCTATCAGTCCAGCTAAGAGAAATCAAATTACTTACTCAAGGCTACGACTTTTTTGGTTTGAAAGAAGGTGCCCACACCTGGCATTGTGTGTGGGATACTCCCATCACCATGCTTGGGCTCAAGTCTAGGGCTCCCTCATGCAAAGCAAACACATGCTCCAGCCCTTTAAGCTTGATCTCAGCCCCGTCACACAACTCTTCAGAGGGAAAGAGGAGGGGTTGGAAAAACAGCACAGTGGGGAGGGGACATTTGCCTCGCACGCAGCTGACCCAGGTTTGATCCCTGGCATCCCATACGGTCCTCAAAACTTTCCAGGAGTGACTCCTGAGTGCAGTCAGGAGTAACCCCTGAGTCCCGCCAGATGTCCCCCACCTACCCCCCAAAATAAAGATGGAAGGGGGGTGGGGTAGAAGAGGAGCTTGAACCCACCATACCAATGCTCTCTTATTTCAGTTTCACACAGAGAAACACAGTTCACACTAACTATTCCTAGAGTAGGCTTGGTGAATTTATCTCTCCATAAAAAAATTATTTGCAATCCCAAAATAAAAACTTGACAGGACCAGACATACGTACAGTGGGTAGGGCACTTGCCTTACATGCGACTGACCCAGTTCGATCCCTAGCATCCCATATGGTCTCCTGAGCCTACCAGATGTGATCCCTGAGCACAGAGCCAGGAGTAAGTCCTGTGCATTGTTGGGTGTGGGAAGGAAGGAAGGAAGGAAGGAAGGAAGGAAGGAAGGAGGGAGGGAGGGAGGGAGGGAGGGAGGGAGGGAGGGAGGGAGGGAGGGAGGGAGGGAGGGGGAAGCGAGAGAGGAAGGAAAGAAGAAGGGAGTGAGGGAGGAGGGTGGGAGGGAGGGAGGGATCTCGTGGGACACTCTGACTTGGCAGATGCAGATGCTGATATGCAGGGAAATGAGTATATTAAGGTCAGGCTCTGCCTTCCTGTCTTAGCTCTTGAAGCTCAACCAGTTTTCATAGCCATTCAGAGGCAGGTGTTTGCTTTTCTGTGATTTCACTTAATGATTTCTCAGCTCAAAATGGCCCTTCTCGGTGTTGGCAGGAAACACAAATGAAACAAAAATGTGAGTTCAAGGACTGATGAAAATGCCGTGACGAGAGGCTTGCAGGAGCCGCCCTGCATTCCCTCTCAGAGCAAAAGCTCTACTTTCCCTGTGTCTGTAGCAGTTTTGCGGACAGGAACCACTGGCAATGACAAGCATCAGACATACTCAGATGTCTCCTAGAGATGCCACATTTCTGGGTTTCATCTCGGAGCTCCTGAGTTAAAAAGTTCACCAGTGCGGCCCAGGGAGCTGGCTGTTTTCAACACTCACCCTCCATGCATCTACGTATGTGACTTACTAACGCATGATGCTCTTGAAAAAAATATTGATCGTGGTTTTATTTTTTTGGTTTTTTGGGGGCCACAACCAGAGGTACTCAGGGCTTACTCCTTGGCAAACATCCTACCTACCTGCAGTACCTCAGCCCCCATTTTGGCTTTGGGCATCACCCTGAATTTGATTTCTATGACACATAGTCACTCACACTGTGAAATTACTTACTTAGCTTCTATTTTTGCTTCCAAGAAACAATTTCCTTAAATTATTAAAAAAAAATCAAGCACGTCCATGTGGTCACTTATAAATGAGCTGGAAAGATACTTCAATTGGGTGGGCATATGCTCTGCACAGAGGATACCTGGGTTCAATCTTCCTGGCACTGCAGGTTCCCCCACATTGCCAGGAGTAGCCCCTGAGTGCCACTGGCTCTGGTCAAAACACAAAAGAAAAAGCAAGAAAAAGCAAAAGCTATCACATTCAAAATTCTAGCCAGACACTTACCCTGCAGAGATGGAAGTGTTCCATCAGCTCATGCTGATCAATGGCTCATCATCAACTTCCTGTCACTCTTTTTACAGAACTTAATTTCCTAGCTCTTAAAAAAAACTTTCCATTTGTGTGTGCTTACTATTAGATTAACAACTATAGCGATGTGCAAAGAGCAAAACAAAACAAAACAAAAAGACAGAAAGATACTGTTCCTGGGAGATGGTCAAAGTGCTGGAGCACATGCTTCACCTCTGAGAGCCCCAGGGCCAATCCCCAACAGTCATGACCTCAGGAGCACCACTGGGAAGGACCCCCAAGTCAGGAGTAGCTCCTGAGTACCATCAGGTGTACCCCGCGGGTGGGGGGAGGAGTGGGACACTTGCCCTGACTATAAATACTGATGTGGATAGGCTCACCGTCACGGTCCTCCCGTTGTTCATCGATTTGCTTGAACGGGTCCAGTAACGTCTCCATCATGAGACTTGTTGTTACTGTGTTTGGCATATTGAGTAGGTCACGGGTAGCTTGCCAGGCTCTGCCGAGTGGGCGAGATCCTCTCTGTAGCTTGCCGGGCTCTCCGAGAGGGGCAGAGGAATCGAACTCGAGTCGACCATGTTGGCTGCGTGCAAGGCAAACGCCCTACCGCTGTGCTATCGCTCCAGCCCCATGGATAGGTTATTTCCTTTTTATTTCCTTCTGGTTTGGGGGCACACCAGAACTCATTGGCTGCTCCTCCCAGACGGTAGTATAAAATGAGGCCCCCATAACCATGCCACCGAACTCAGGCTGTTTTCATTCAGGGCACCCCAGAATGGGACAGGCGAGAGCCCTCCCTGCACCAAGGAACCCAGCCCCAGCAGCCGACCTCCCCTATCCAACCGCCGCCACGCTCCAGGCCACTCATCATAAGAAACTTACTATCCATTTTCCATAATTACCACACCATATTTGACGCGGTTCAGACAGTAGGCAACAAATCATAAAGAGAAATATATAAGTATATGCCTCTTGGAGTGCTCAGCAAGCTACTGAGAGTATCCCGCCCGCATGGGCAGAGACTGGCAAGCTCCCTGTGGCGTATTCAATACGCCAAAACCAGTAACGACAACAGGTCTTATTCCCTCGACACTGAAAGAGCCTCCAATCACTTGGAGACTTTGCTGCGAAGAGCGTGACGTGTGCACGGACCCAACTGGGGAAGGAAGGACTGCAAGTGTGGGGAGAAAGTGACGAGTAAGCAGAGACTGCTAAAATCTCAGGGCTTGGAGGAATAGAGATGTTACTGTCACCCGCTCGAGTAAATCGACGAACAACGGGATGACAGTGATACAGTGATTGGGGCCACACCTGGCAGTATTCTGGACTATTCCTGGCTCCATGCTCAGGAGTGACCCCTGGCAGTGCTCATAGGATCATACAAGGTACAAGGCTTTAAACCAGTGTTGGAAGGATGCCAGAAAAGCACCTTGATCCTTGAATTTTCTCTCCAGCCCCAACAAAATTGCTGCATGGTAGGGTTCAACATTCCAATAATTTTTAGCCCACAGAGTAGGGCATTTAGCTTGCACGCGGCCAACCTGGGTTCGATTCCCAGCATCCCATATGGTCCCCTCAGCACTGCCAGGGGTAATTTCTGAGAGCAGAGTCATGAGTAACCCCTGTGCATTGCCAGGTATAACCCAAAAATCAATCAATAATAATGATAATAATAATTTTTAGCCCCCAAACAGAATTCCCAAGAGGTTGTTCTACTAAATACAAGTCACAGAAAGTACTTTGGGAAGAGAGAATTCTATGGCAGGTGGTTCTGGTAAAAGCTTGTTAAAACCCAGTGGATGCTCAACCCCATATTAATATACTAATATGCTCGTATATAAGTGCTGAGAAGTCCGAAGGAAAGATAGGGATGACACGTCTCAAATACATCCCAACCAGCTGTCCCAGGCTTGTTTGATAATGGATTTACTTTGAACACCTATTGATTCCAGGGACTGATATTAAGAAATTTTGTTTGACTACTTTGATGGCAAAAGGGACGATTAAAAAAAATACACCCCACTCACAGCATCTTCAGCCCCCTAATGTGTCCTCATGACGCTCACCCCATTCTACCCTGGGCGGATCTATCACAGATCACTGGGGGTGCAGCTTGGACCCCTTCTGAATCACAACAGGAGCATTAGCTGTTTTATCACCATAGAGCATGGTCACCCTTGGGAAGAAAGGAACAAGGGCTTCATGGCCCTTCTCTGCGTTACAAGATACCCGAAACCAGATGACAGGACCCACATAGAGAATGGAGTCTATGAGAAGTGCCTCCGAAAACCCCACTGGACAAGGCGAGCATGAGGGTCACATGTTCTTAGACAGAGGACAGCATGCTATGTGTTCAAGTGAGCAGTTACTCCAAAGCCCACAATAGCAACAGAGGTAAAAAGTCTCCAAATAAAAACAGTCCCCACTGGGAGGGGGTGAGGAGGGCTTGATCTAAATTTCTGGGTGCCTTGAAGACGGGCTCTGTGTTCAAGCAATTGGCTTGAACAAGGAAGCAACTGGCATACCCTTGAGGGACAATTCAAGAGTGACAGGTGGGAAGAATGTGCAGCGGTGTAGACAATGGATCCAGCGTGGACGGGCTAGGAAGGCCTTGGTGTGTCTGAGCAGAAGGAACAAATGTGACTCAGATGAAAGTTTGGTTCTTCAGAATTCTACAGACGCTGATTCCTCTGAGAACAGCAGCCAGGAAATAAAACTTAATTATTCTTTCTGAGGCCACGGGAGACTTTGCTGCGAGGAGTGTGACGTGTGCATGGCCCCAGCTGGGGAAGGAAGGATTGCAAGTGTGGGGAGAAAAAAGCCAGGAAGAAGGAGGGCGTTTTCCCGCCTTCAGGGAGAGTCATACCTGGTGATGCTCAGAGGTCACACCTGGCTCTGTGCTCAGGGGTCACACTCCTGACCGTGTTCGAAAAAAATCATGTTATGGTCACATTGTGGCTATTTGCATGCAAGGCTTAATCACTTAATCACTTAACTTCCCGTTAGTCGTCGATTTGCTCGAGCGGGCGCCAGTAACGTCTCCATTCGTCCCCGTCGCGTGCCAGTGTAGCGCAATGGCATCTGTTCGCTCCGGGAACATGAAGGGCCTCAAATCAATCGTTCATGATCTTGACGAAGAAGTCTGACCATCTGGAAGGTGGGCGGCCACGCGGTCTTTTGACATCCCGTGGAATCCAGTCGGTAACAGCTCTAGTCCAGCGGTCGTCTTTAAATCTCATTACGTGACCAGCCCATCTGATTTTCGACACCTTGGCAAATGAGACAGCGTCCCTGATTCTTGATAGATAGATATCAAGAATCAAGGACGCATGCAAGGCAAGTGCCTTAAATTTTGTACTATCTTTCTCCTCCAGGAAGGTTTTTAAAAACACATGCTGCATGCTGTTTTTATTTTTGTGTGGATGGGGGAGGAGTTGAACCCAGGCCCCATACACCAAGGCATGTGCTTTGTCACTAAGCCATATCCCTGGCCCTAAAGCTATACTCTTTAAAAGAAGTTTCACTGGGTTAGAGAAAGAGTGCAATACAGTCTCTGCATGCTGGACACCCGGTTTCAACCCCCAGCACCGCGGGGTCCCCAGCGCATCACCCAGGGTGATCCCTGAGCACCAACTAGTCGCTCAGACTGCAGGGTGTGGCCCAAAAAGCCAAAGAAAACAGGAAAGATTTAAATGAGTAAAAGAGTGTTCTAGAAATCACAGTATAATGTTGAAGAGCAAAGCACGAAGCCTGAGGCAAGCACTGTGTACACACAGCTGTGTGTACTTAGGCTAACTGCTTGAACTCTCTGTGCTTCTGTTTTCCCACTTGCAAAATGAAGATGATGATAATACTTTTTTTTTTTTATCATGGAGGTGATAAAATCTTCCTGGAAAGAACTGACATGGAGTAAAACAGCATGAGGCTAATACACTTAAAAGTACTGAGCATAGTACCCGGTACAAAGAGAGCTCCTATGAAACACACAGGCACAGGACTTTTCTTCTCTACAGAAGCCAGATCTTGTTCCAATTCTATGTCATTGATAATAGTTATCCCTGTCAAAGAATCGATTGTTAATGCCAGCCAATTATGCATACACATACAAGCACATACACGTGTGTGCATGTGCATGTAGACATGTGATGCTTGTATATGCAAATATACAAGTGTTTATCAGCATTATCATTACTAGTATTTGCTTGCTTTTTTCTTGTTTTGTTTTTTCCAAAGTAAAGCAAGTTTATCTGAAAAATAAAGGGAGAGAGAGAAAGAGAAGAAAGAGAGAACATGGGCTTCTCCAGAGTAGAAAAGGCAAAGTTTACATCCTACACTGAGCTTTGCAGTTCATTTCCCCGGAATGAAAAAATGCACCCCTTAAATTAGGCAAATCTACAACTCAGGGAGACGTGGGTCAAAGAGGCAAGCCGCAAAAAACAGGACTCAGGATGACACTGGGTAGTCAAGACTCCTGATTTTTATACAGACCGCATGAAAATTTTAAGGTTGGTCCCCAAATCTACAAACCAATGGCAAGGCTAGTAACTTGGACATAGTCTTAACATTTGGGGCGACAGAAGAAATGGACAAAGGACTCTCCTCGACCTTAAAATGTTTACCTAGATTTGCAAGGAATTTAGCAAATGCTATACCAGAAAGGCCCAACTTGACCCACATCTTCTCCTCCCCAAGAACCCACAAACTGCCCCCTCATGGCATGAAAGGAAAAGTAAGTAGGAAAGTGGACAAAGTAGGCAGGGAGCACTGCTTTCCCTGGGATCACCGTGAGCACTCCTGGTGGGACCTCTCGGCTCTTTATTCTCCACCTCTGCAACTTCAGCTGGGCTCTTGGTTCAAGATACAGAGTCACCACCTGAAGCTCTGCATATGTCCAGCTCAGAAGCTTAGACAGAAAATTAATTGTGGCATACAAGCCCTGTTCCTAGAATATATCGAAGTATATTTGTGTAATATGATTCTTTTGGGGGGGAGGGAGGATCACAGGCTTCCTCCTGGCTCTGCACTCAAGGATCACTCCTGGCGAGGTTCGGGGTACCATATAAGGTAATGGGGATCAAACCCGGATTGGCTGCATGTAAGGCAAGCGGCCTACCTGTTCAGTGTCGGTAATTTTCTACCTTTGGGGGCTATACATTTACTGTTCTAATGTGTGTCTGATGATACTGTATGTCAGGCCAACAAAGATCCTGGGCCAGACAGGTATAGTACAGGAATTAAGGAGCTTGCCTTGCATAGGCTGGTCCCAGTCCTACATAGGGTCCGTCCCCTGAGCACTGCCAGGGGTCACTCCTAAGTACGAAGTCAGTAATCAACAGCCTCTGAGCATCATCATTAAGTGTGGCTCAATTAGTTAATCAATAAAAAATAAAAATGTCTCCAGTAAGAACCACCAGGCCCAAATGATTCTGTCAAATGTTTGTGAGAAGCAAAATGGTCCCGGGCACTGCTTGGGGTGGGAGAGATAATACAGCAGCTAAGGTGCTTGCCTTGCATGCGGCTGACACAGGTTTGATCCCTGAACTTCACAAAAGCCTGGAGCCGGCCAGCAGTAATCCCTGAGTGCAAAGCCAGGAAGAGTAAACCTTGGGAACCACCGATTGTGGCCCAAAAACAAACAAAAAAGAATCTGCTGTCAATGAAGAGAAACAGAGAGAAAGAATCTCAAACCTGGCTATATATTAGAACTGTCCAAGGGAATCTTTAAAAATAAGTTTAAGCGGGCCAGAGTGATAGGACAGCAGGTAGGGTGTTTGCCTTGCACTTGACTAACCCAGATTTGATCCCCGGCAACCCCTATGGTCCCCTGAGCACCACCAGGAGTAATTGCTGAGCACAAAGCCATGAATAAGCCCTGAGCATGGTTGGGTGTAACACAAAGAAACAAAAATAAATAAATTGAAAGAAAAAACGCAAGGGCCATAAGGACCAGAGAGTAATACAGCATGGAGGGCTGGTCTTGCACATAGTCAATCACAGTTTCATCTGGCACCATAGCAATCCTCCGAACTAAACAAGGAGTGATCCCTGAGCACAGAGCCGGGAGTAAGCCCTGAACATCGCTGGGTTATGGCCCTCATAAATATATATATATCTTTAATGTATGTAAACATATGTATGGGTAGATTATGCATATACATCTATATGTATACATGCATGTGTACTTACATGTTACATGTGTATATTGCATACGCATGCATGCATATTATATATGTGTATGCACGCATATTACATGTTTAAAATGCCATTTCCAGGCCCAATCACAGCAAACCAGTATTTCTCAGGATCCAGGAAAAATAGTTCAGGAGAAAGGACTAGAGGAGTTGTCTGCCACCAGTTAATTATGTAGCACTGTAGCCTGTTGTCCTGTTGTTCATCGATTTGCTCGAGGGGGCACCAGTAACATCTCCATTGTGAGACTTCTTGTTACTTTTTTTGGAATATCGAATATGTCACGGGTAGCTTGCCAGGCTTTGCTGTGTGGTCGGGATACTCTCAGTAGCTTGCTGGGCTCTCCAAGAGGGGCGATGGAATCGAACCCGGGAAGGCCGCATGCAAAGCAAACACCCTACCTGCTGTGCTACCAAGACATACCACATGTAAACTACCAAGTCAGCAATAAAGAAAAAATATTCAAGGCTAATAAGAAACATAACATAAAAGCTTCCTACTCAGGCTTCATCAGAACTCTCAGTTCTACAGGCGAGGAGAGAGTATACTGAGATTCTCAAAAGATAAAAACTTCCAGGCAAGAATACTCTACTTTGAAAAATTATTACTTAATACAATGGAGTGAAAGGCTTTTCAAGATTAAAAGAAAAAAAAGTTTACCACGACTACAAGAAATGTTCAAAGGAATTACTTCACCTCTCTGTGATGAAAATCCGTTGTCTACAAATTGAGTGGACAGAATCAGATAATGGCTAAGACTTCTGCAGAGCTCAAGATCCATTATGTGAAATCGCCCACCACCCAGAACATCGCCTGCTGGGCAGGCTTTCTCCATCAGGGACACTGTGGGTGAAATTCCCAAAGGAAAAAGCAAAGTGTCCTGACGCAAAGACTCCTTGACAGAAGTACAATCTACTCATCTTAGGCACAAAAGCCTCTGCAGAATCATGGCTTGAAAAGACTAGTTTCTACATTATATCCGAGGAAGGTAAAAATGTAATCTAAAATTAGAAATGCATCCTTACATTTTGCAATGTGAATGAGGAAAAATAATTCTCCAAACCACTATTCCTGCACACTGCATTCAAAAGAAATCTTTGGACTTGAAAAGTATTCAAGTTTTCCGACTCATGGAATGCATTCAAGTCATTTATGTAACAAAATGCAAAAGAAAAAGGGAAAACTATCAATAGTACAGAGGGCTGGAATTTTGTTCAGAAGTTCCAGATTCTTTCTCCATCTCAACAAAATTCATTCCATGTAAGAAAGTACACCATAGTTCAGCTTCTTACCTCCTTCTGACCCCTTTCTATCTGAGAAGTTTTTTTGTAACTTTGGATATTTTGAGGTACCTAAAAAAGTCTGCAAATAAGACATTCACAGATGATAAATCATTCAGAAATGTATTGAAAATAATCCCCACATTCAATTACACAGATTAGGGAAGACAGGCTATACAGGCCAACCCACCATTGCCGTATCTAATAGACCAATTAAGTCCTAAGAAGCTGTTTTTCATAGATCATAACAAATTTATGAGTAGCCTGCAGGAAATGTAAGGTCACTTTTACTTTATTTGCCCACTTGTAAGAATGGAACAAGACAGTTATAAATGCAAGTGTCCAGGACTGTTAAAGTAAAAATAAAAGTAATCGTTCTGTAAGCAGGGAGGGAAAAATCCTTGAAGGAATGTGGAACAGACGGGAATTCACAAGAGGCAGCGGAGAGAGCTTCTGGATATAGTTTTCTACACATTCTCAATCAGCAGATGATCTGATAATGCCAAATCAATTTA
Source organism: Sorex fumeus (assembly GCF_029834395.1). Classification (NCBI taxonomy): domain Eukaryota; kingdom Metazoa; phylum Chordata; class Mammalia; order Eulipotyphla; family Soricidae; genus Sorex; species Sorex fumeus. Next base: position 67,611,781 of record NW_026606129.1, read on the forward strand.
ACAGAAATCGATAACACAGGAAACAGAAAGGTACAGATTTACAGATGTAGCTGCAATTTCAAGTTCATTTTATCCTTTATCAAGGGCAGCTCCTACCCAATGTTAAAGCGTTAAGAAACTCCCAACATTCTTGGTGAGTATGGAACTAAAGAAGGAAATGTATCAATCGTAAATGATATGTTCCAGGCCACGATTAAGTATGAAAAATCCTTTACTCTTATTCAGATGTAATGGACAAGTTCCGGAAAGGTACGTTAAAAAAAAAAAAAAGTTGCTCCCACACCCAACAGAGCTGCACTTAAGTGATAACTATCGCCATCTGTTGGTACTGAGAGGAATCGCACTTTCACTCCGCTCACCCTGCATCAGGGTCCTTAAAGTGAAATTTTACAAGTGCAGGGGGATATTGATACCATTTTTAATGATATAGGACGAAAGCTCTTAAATGTTTATTTAATATCTTGTACCCTTCCGAGGCCAAAAACTTAATGGATTTCCTGTAGTAGTCTGGAAGCAAAGTCTAATGAGTAACCTGCAGGATATTAAATTGCCTTAAATTTTTTGATGTCTTAAGTTCGATCTTAAAATTTCATACGAATTTCAATTTGTATACCAGAGAAATCTACTTCTGTCCTATGTAAAATCACTTACTATTATTTGTAGCATGGCTTATTCAATTTTATCACTAAATATTCAAAGTAAATTGATGACTCACTTAGATGATTTAGCAACTGTTTTCATGTACCCCCTGTCCAATTTAACAAGAACAAACATAATTTCAAGATCAGCCTAAAGTTTCCTTACCTGTAAGTTAAGGACCTGAATGAGACCTCAAAGAGTGCTTCCAGCTTTGACGTTCTCTTTTCTTTTATCAGGGTAAGTGGGGCACATCAAATGTGCTCCGGGGTTATTCTTGGCTCTGTGCTCAAGGATCACTCCTGCCAATGCTTAGGGGACTGACCCTATGAGGCTGGGTATTGAACCAATGTTGGCCACTTGCAAGGAAAGCAAGGTGACCCCCTGTATTATTTCTCTGGCCCTTGTGACATTCTTATAAATAATAGCCATATACACCAGAGAAGTAGTACAGTAGGTCATTTGCTTTGCATGCGACAGACCCAGGTTCGATCCCCCAGGAACCCATATGGTCCCCAGAGCACCGCCAGGAGTAATTCCTGAGTGCAGAGCCAGGAGGAGCCCCTGAGCGTCGCTGGGTGTGACCCAAAAAGACTAAATAAATAAATAGATAGATAAAAGCCATTTGGTCTCTGAACACAGCTTCACTCCTCTCTGTGCTGGTGACCGTGCCCCCCCCCCCTCCTCCCAAGTACATGCTTATACAATGTAGGTATAAACAATGTAATTATATTCACTGTATCACTGTATCACTGTCCTCCCGTTGTTCATCAATTTGCTCAGCGGGCCCAGTAACGTCTCCACTGGAGACTTTGTTGTTACTGTGTTTGGCATATTGAATACATCATGGGCAGCTTGCCAGGCTCTGCCTTGCGGACGAGATACTCTCGGTAGCTTGCCGGGCTCTCCGAGAGGGGCGGAGGAATCGAACTCAGGTCGACCATGTTGGCTGGGTGCAAGGCAAATGCCCTACCGCTGTGCTATCACTCCAGCCCGTAATTATATTATTTTATAAAATATATAATTTATTAAGTGTCACAAATAGATGTTTCCTATTCCATCTGTATTCCTAAAATCTGTTGTAGCCAAGTTGGCAAAATAAAAACTCTTAATATTTTTATTAGCAAGATGGGGAGTACCTTACAGTGTGTGAATCATCTCATATATAAAAATACATAGTGAGGTTAGTCTCAGTAAGGTTAGACCTGTAATTCAAGAGACAGACAAAAGGTAACTCTAAGGCCACATTGAAAGAAGCCTCCGAATAACGCTAAGATCCAAAAGACACAAAGAATTTTTGAAAGTCAACTAATAATAAAACAACCCAATTCAAAATGATTCATAAATCCATCCCCCAAGCCCTCCCAGGACTGGTTTCTGAGCACAGGAATAAGCCCTGAGCATAGCCAGGTGTGGCCTCAAAACCAAAAAGGGGTAAAAAATATTAAAGATCCAGAAGATATAGTTTATATATCTTTTATATATAGATATAAAGGGCTGAAGCACAAGCTTTGCATGCCAGAGACCAGAGTCTGATCCTAGGCACCACAAGGTCTCCCAAGTCTTTCAAGAGCAATTTTAAGCACTGTGCCAGGACTAAACCCTAAATAACACTCAGTTTCGCCAAAAAACAAAACAAGATCCTCACCAATGATGAGGAATGCTTAACAAATATGCATATGAAAAGATGCCCTGTAATGTGTCAAATAGTACAGCGGGTAGGGCATTTACCTTGCATGCAACCAACCCGGATTCGATTCCCAGCATCCCATATGGTCCCCTGAGCACTGCCAGGAGTAATTTCTGAGTGCAAAGCCCCTGAGCATCGCTGGGTGTGACCCAAAAAGCAAGCAAGAAATAAAGAAAGAAAGAAAATGCAAATATGCTTTAATATTATATTTAACTCATTCTACTTAGGTAACAACAGTATTAACACATACGGTTTTGATATGCAACTACTGCATCTCACCACCACCAAAGTGCCCCCAAACCCGCCACCATTGCCCTTACATAGCTTCTGGTCCTGCTCTTCCTTCCTGCCTTCCCTGCCACTCCTCACTGCTCAGTAATCCAAGGCCAATGTTATATCATTGTTTGATACTGTCTACCCACTTCTTTTGTTTCTCTATATTCTACAAATGAGTGAGATCTTCTGGAATTTGTCCTTCCTCTGTCTTACTTCACTGAACATGATACCCTCCAATTCATTCCATGTTGCTGTGAGCTGCATGATTTCATATTTTCTGTTCGATGAACCATTTTCCATTGTTTACTCATGCCATGCGCTGGAGCAATAGCACAAAGGGTAGGGCATTTGCCTTTCACATGGCTGATCCAGATCCGATTCCTCCACCCCCTCAGAGAGCCTGGCAAGCTACCGAGAGTATCTTGCCTGCAGGGCAAGCTACCCGTGACGTACTCGATATGCCAAACACAGTAACAAGTCCCACAATGTTACTGGGCCCGCTCGAGCAAATCGATGAACAATGAGAGGACAGTGCTACAGTGTCTGGCAGAATAAATGCCAAGAGGTGGAATCACTGGATAAATCATATGGGATTTATATTCTTACTTTTAAAAGAGACTTCCATACTGCTTCCCAAAGGCTGAACTAGTCAACACTTCCACAAACAGTGAATGAGGGTTCGTTTTTTATTGCATCCTCACCAACACTTGCTGTCTCCCTACTTTTTTGATGTATGCCATCTCAGTGATAAGAGGTGTTATCTCACTGACATTTTGATTTGCATTGTCCTAGTAATAAGTGATGATGAGTGCCTTTTCATTTACCTACTAGCTATGTAAATGTCTTCTTCCAGGAAGTGTCTGTTCATCTCCTTTTTCCATTTTTGTTGCTGTTCCTGCTCTTAACTGTCTTTGAGCTTTGTGAGAGCTTTATATAATTTGGCTATTAGCCCCTAAATAATTTTTGTTTTTAATTATTTGCAAATATTTTTGTTTTTTTTAACCATTCGGCATGATATCTTTTTATTTTAGCTAGAGTTTCTTTTGTCACGCAGAGACCTTTTAATTGAAGGTAGCCCCCTTTGTTTATTTTTGTTTTTGTTCTATCAGTGGAGTCAGATCACTGCACACCTTTCTGAGGTCTACATCCTGCAGAGTTCTGCCTGTTTTCCTCCATGTGTGTCATGAATACAGGTCTAATTCCAAAGCCAAGTGGCTGATTTAAACAAGGTACCTCTACACACAGATTAGATTGGTCAAAATCTAAAACTCTGATGACAGTAAATACTGTAACAAAGTTGGAAAAACAGAAATGGAAAGTAATATAGCCACCAACAACAGTGTGGCTAACATATAAAAGCTAACATACTTTCACCACACAACTCAGCAACTGTGCTCCTTGGTATTTATCCAAAGGAGTTGAAAACTTGTGACTACACAAAAACTTTCACAGAGATATTCGTAACAGCTTTACTCATGATTGACAAAACGTGGAACCAACCAAGGGTCCTCATTATAACATGCTGCCTAGAGAACAGAGTATTATTCAGCGCTAAAATAAGAGACACATCAAGCCCTGGAAAGACACGAACAAACCTTAAGTGTAAATTACTAACAAAATATGTCACACATCTAGCGGCCACGTATTATATTTTTCCAAATCAATGACATTATGGAAAAGGCAAAAACTACAGAGTGTGAAAATATCGCAAGTTGCCAGTATTTGGGGAAGAAGCGGCAACAGGAAAACACGGGATTCTGGAGCAGTGAAACCATCTGTGTGAATCTATATGGATTAGCATCCAATGCCCTTACATATGTCATTATGCCTTTGTCCAAATACACAGGAAGAATCAAGAAGGATTTTTTTTTTTAAATTTTGGGTCACATTCAGCAATACTCAGGAATTATTCATGGCTCTGCACTCAGGAATTACTCCTGGTGGTGCTTGTGGATATATGAGATGCTGGGGATCAAACCCCAGGTAATCTGCGTGCAAGGCAAGTGCCTTACTTGCTGCTCTATGACTCCAGCCCCTTAAGAAAACCTTAATATAAATTAATAGACTCAGACTCATAGCACTGTATCAAATTACAAATCAAATGTAAATTCATCAACAGTAACCTTCTGGTGTACCTTCAACTGTACCTTCTGGGTGTGGGGGGGGGCTGACCATGGAGAGGACATGCAGGGGAGGGGACACTGGCAGAGAAGCTCCGCACCCTCTCAATATTGCTGTGAACTTAAAACAGGTTTTGGAAAATAAACATATGCATATACACAGAAGAACATCTTTTTTAAAGGGCTCTGAAGTTGCCCAGATTTCCCCGCTGAGCAGCCGGTAGATTTTTCACATTCTGACAAGCCCAAGGAGATGATGTAGCAGCTTAGAGAAGTCAATCACAGCCTGATCAGCTGAGCCTTCCACCAAGACTTGTGCAATCACCGAAGAACACCAGCCTCAATGTATTTTCATGAACAAAACCAGTCATTTGATTTCTTCCCTGTGATCACAGGTTTCCCAATCTCCCGAGGTGGGTGTGAACACCCACAGATGGGCAGCACAGCTTCAGAATCAAAGGCACTGGATGGCAAGAAGAAAGCCCATGTGTCCAAGGGCGATTTCTGACTCTGTGCTCAGGAGGGACCCCTGGCTGTGCCAAGGACCGTAGGCAGTCCCCGGGATCAACTAGGGTTGGCTGCATGCAAGGCAAGAGCCTTACCTCCTATGCTTTCTCTCTGGCTTGTAGAAACCTTTGATGCACACAGTCCAACTTTCCCTAATTTGTCAGCAGCTATGTTCCAAAGCAGTGTGTTCTCAGACCAACTCCAACACTACCAATCCCCTAGAATCACCACCACTGTGCCCCCTGCCCTCCCCCAAATACGAAAATCTAGCCAGCATGCCAGCATGCTGTATAATTTACTTCCCATCCACATTAGCAATCTAACTTTGTAACTCAGCAAAAAGCTTCAAGTGATTCATCAGTTGTAAACCAAATATTAAAAACGAGAACAAATCTTATCACTGCGGCTCAACAGATGTGTTCAGTGTTAATAAATTGTCTCTTCCTCAGACAATGGAAAAATCCCCTTTCGATTTCCTTTGGTTCCTGGTATGTAAAGCAAGAGCAAAGGGAGAGCGCCATTGGTACTCTGAGACTGTACATCACAAGCATTCGAGCAGTGAGTTTTGCTGTGTTTTGCAAGATAAAAGAAAAAAATTAGAAGAGAAGGAACATTTCGCCTGATACTCTCTGATCTCTCTCACCCCCTTCACCATGCCATCAGCCTCAACCACCTCAGGTGTGCACTGAGATTCGCGAGGCCAAATACAAGCCAAAGCACCATATTCACTGTGGGTGTGACGGGAGAGGATATGAAAAGCTCCATATGTCCAGAGTCTTCGATGTAATTTAAAACAGCAACATATCAGCCTTAAAAACAGAACCCCCACGGCCTCTACACTTCAAGACAGCAGAAAACGTTTGCTTAGAATAAATCAATTTGGAAAGCTGCAGTCATCAACCTCAAACAAAATCTCCCCCCAAACCCAAGTCCCTCGATTTCAAAACTGAGAACGGGGAGTAGGGGATGGTGCATCAAGTGCCCGGAAAAAATACCCTGGAATGTTTTCTCAGTAAGATGGTTGCAGGGGCAGGGGTGAGTGATCAGAGAGCTGAAGCAGATGTCTGCTTGCATGCCCAGTCTTGAATTTAAGCTCTTGCACTGCATGGTTCCCTGAGTCCCACTGGGAGTGACCCTCAAGCATGAGCTGGGAGTAGATGTTGGCAATGTGGAGTATGGCTTACTTAAAAAAAAAAAAAATATATATATATATATATATATATATATATATATATATCACAAGCCAAGGAACTCAGAGCCGCCTGGAGCTGGAACGGACAGGAAGGCATCCCCTGGGCCGTGGCTTTATTTTTTTTATTTTTAATTTTTTTTAACTTTTTTATTTTATAAGGTAGTTCACAATATTTGATTGCATTTAATATTCAAACACCAATCCCACCACCATTACACCTTCCCACCAACAAATTTTGCGTGTTCCCATCTCCAGCCCCAATCCCTGTCCCAAAGCACAATCAAAATAATTTATTTTGTATTATCTGTTATGAAGAACCACTAAAAATGCGTATAAAAAAGTCTTCATATAGGAAACAGTGGGCTGGAGCGACAGCACAGCAGTAGGGCATTTGCCTTGCGTGCACCAGTCAGCCCGGTCGAGCTGGGTTCGGTTCCTCTGCCCCTCTTGGAGAGAGCCCGGCAAGCTAATGAGAGTATCTCACCTGCATGGCAAAGCCTGGCAAAGTACCCGTGACGTATTCCATATGCCAAACACAGTAACAAAAGTCCCAAAATGGAGACGTTACTGGGCCTGCTCGAGCAAATCGATGAACAACAGGAGGACAGTGCATATATATATAATGAAAATGGTGTATTTCAAGGGTTGTTAGATGGCTCCATGACAGCCCTCTTGGCAAGCATGCGGTCATCAGTTCTAGCACTGGCGCTGTTGCATACGCCAAGCATGATCTTGGCAGCTCTGCTGTCTGATTCCCTGGTGTCACGCGTGATTTCTAGCTGCCTCGCTGCCAGGTCCACGCAAGAACAACTGCAAAGGCGTGTGACATGATGCTCAGCAGGCAGAGTAAGTAAAAGATGTGCGCGCTCCACAGCCAGAATGTATTCATGAGCCACAACCAAGGACTGTGTGCCCTGGTGAGGCATTACAAGAGAAGCCAGCTAAAGAAGTGGGCGGCTGGAGTCACAGAACAGCGGATACAGTGCTGTCCTTGCACGCAGTCCAGTCAGATTAGAGCCAGGCACCGCAGATGGTCCTCCAAGCCCCATGAGGAGCGAGCCATCAGCTCAGAGCCAGAAGTAAGACCAGGGCACAGCCGAGTGAGGCTCAAAAACCAAGAACAGGGGCCAGAGTGATAATACAATGGGCAGGACACTTGCCTTGCACATAGCCAACCCAATCTTGATCCCCGGCACCCCAGATGATCCCTGAGCACTGCCAGGAGTAATTCCTGAGTGCAGAGCCAGGAGTAACCCCTAAGCATCACTGGGTGTGACCCCAACATACACACACACACACACACACACACACATATTTTAAAACTTAAAACGAAAACAACAGAGAAGTATGAGCACCCCCTCCCCGCTGTGAGCACCTTGGACAAGAAGGTGAGGACCCACTCCCGGAGGTGTCCTGTGAGCAGTCCTATCAGGCGGGATGCGCGCGCGCGCGTGTGTGTCTGTGTGTGTGTGTGTGTGTGTGTGTGACTGTGATGGGCACCACCACTATAGATTAGTGTCTGAATTGAGCGAGCCCCCGATGAGTGCCACAGCGAGAGGAACGTGCAGCCTGCCGAGCACATGGCCTAGCAAGCAAGCCCAGTAAACACCACAGCCAGGCATGCATGTGACCCTGCAGTCAATGTAACAGCAATGGCAGCAGCAATAATAGTGCAGGGAAGAAGGAGAGGGCAGGGGTTGCTTCATAAGACGATGCTTCTTTAACACAAGGCAGCCACTTCGTATGGATTCAATCAAAGGAAAACTGATCTCTTCCAATGCTGGAGAAAATTGGGCCGAGCTGTGGTCACTAAGAAATGCTGAAATCAGGATCGTTTCATGGATTGGGGATGAGGGGAGAAGGGGTCACAGGATGGTGGTGAGATAGGGAGTGGGCGCAGAGGGCCAGGAATCAATCCAGGCAGTCACACACACGAGGAATGCATGCTACCTTACACGCGGGACCTTTCCCAGGCGACGGGATTTTTCAAAGGTAATTATGGCAGGATTCAATTTCACCATGTTTGATGACTTTAAACTTTAATACCATCTACATGTCAATAATTTAGAGGAAAACCATATGGGTACCTCGGCAGACAGCAGAAAGAAAGCAGCTGATGAAATTAAGCACATATTCTTAATGCGGTTTCATTAAAGCCCAAGGATAGTTGTACCATTATATTTAATAGTTAATTTGGTAGACAACCCAAATATACAGCTCTATGAAAACCATTAGAAAATGATGGTGATTAAACAGCAAGATTCTATGAAACTATTTTATAAAGAATGAGAACTACTCACACACAATAATGAGGGAAAGAATGCCAGCTAAAAGGCAGGCTGCAAAAGGTTGTAAAAACCACAACCTGTGTGTGGATCCCTTCCCAGATTTAAGGCAGAAACAGAGAAGTCTCACACCCAATCGAGCCAGTGCTGATCTCTGGGGGTAGGGAGTGGGGGGTCGGGGTGTGTGTGTGTGCTGAAACAAGCAGCATTTTTTTCCCCTTTGGACAAATTTTCAAATCCCAGATTTTGGGTTTTTATTTTTTATTTATTTATTTATTTATTTATTTTTTGCTTTGGGGGTCACACCCGGCAATGCCTAGGAGTTACTCCTGGCTTTGCACTCAGGAATTACTCCTGGCGGTGCTCAGGGACCATATGGGATGCTGGGAATCGAACCCGGGTAGGCTGTGTGCAAGGCAAACGCCCTACCTGCTGTACTATCGCTCCAGCCCCTGGTTTGTTTTTTAAATACACACACATTTATTTTGCAAGGAAAACAACAAATCTTAAGGGGCGGGGTGGGGGGCAGCCAACCACAGAACTGAAATCCCAAGAGGTTACGTAGGAAAGGCTATGTCCTCTGCCTCCTTCCAAAACATACGCCCCTTTCTGAAGAGCCAGGCTGGAGAGTTCCTACACACCCAGTCAGCTGTTTCCCAATCTGAACTGGGAGGAAAATTCTCCTGTTGTGCTTAGCTCCATGTCTCAGCTCACAGGCTCATCCTTTTGTTCTTTTCTCAGGAGCTACGGAAAACAGATGGTCCCACCATCCTTTGAATTTGTCAATGAATCACATAAAACCAACTGTTTTTTTTTTTTTCCTGGAGGGATAACTGCGTGTTCAAAGATACAGCAAGACACAGCCAAGCTTGCTCCTTGCACAGAAACTCATCCGGCCGTTATGATGAATGGGCTAATCAAAGGGATCTTACCAGGTCCGTCAAATTTCATTGAACAAGTATTAATTTGATGTCTCCCATGGATTTGGGATTTTAGTCTGTGTTAAAGGTGAAGCCTTCAAACCCACAAAATTTCTTGGTGAGAAAGAAGACCTTCTGAAGAAGGAGACACAAAATTCAGGGTGCCTGAAGGTAAACTAGAGGCAGAGGCGCATGCCTAATTCTAGAGCAGCGTAAACAAGGGCTTTCGTGCTCAGGATAATGTCAACAGATTAAAAAAGAGAGCTCTCTTAGGGGCTTAAAAAATTTAACGATTTTATTTTACTTCTTTGAATTATTTATTTTTATTACTTTACAGTTGGGGACTGGGGTAGCTTGTGGTGTTCAGGGAATAATTCCAATTCTTTGTACTCAGGGGAACAGAAATTGAACTTGGGCCTCGATGGCAAAGCATGTACTCAGTCTTTGGAGCACTGTCTCAGGTCCAATTCTTTTTGTTTTCTTTCTGTCTGGGGACCACACCCAGTGGTGCTCAAGGCTTACCCCTGGCTCTGTGCTCAGGGCCCACTCCAGATGGTGCTCAGGAGACATATGGGATGCCAGGGATGAAACCGGAGTCAGTTGCATGGAAGGTGAATGCTCTGCCCACTGTACTAGCTGACCAGCCCCAGGCCCAGTTCTTTTGTTATTTGCTTCTTTCTAGTCCACACATGTTGGAGCTCCTGGCTCAGTGACGGGCATGGCTCTTGGACGTAACCAGGGGAGCATATGTGATTGCCAGGATTGAACTCAGACCTCTGCATGCAATGCGTATATGCTAGCTCATGAAGCTATCTCTCCAGTATCTGCCCCTTAAATTTATAATTTTTAAATATTTACTATAGTCTCTGGATCTTGGCCGTTGACAAGATTTCATGGCGCTGGGGGCAGTTTGTGGGTGTTACTGCCTAGCTACTGGAAAATGGGGGATCTGGGTGGAGCAGGCCCAGTCCTGATCAGAGCAGGCTTGGAGATCTCAGCCCCGGAACTCACGCACCTGGGTTCCTCTGCTGGTTCCTTCGTGTGTGAGGCTCGTCTGAGTGGTGTATGCAGTAGTGTGATCTGTTATAGTCTAGTTCTCCTTCTCGGAGAACCCGGCAAGCTACCAAGAGTGTCCTGACCGCACGGCAGAGCCTGGCAAGCTCCCATGGTGTATTCAATATGTCAAAAACAGTAACAATGATGTATCTCATTCCCCTGACCCTGAAAAAGCCTCCGATGTGGCACCGTTGGGAAGGAGAGGCTACTAAAATCTTAGGGCTAGGACAAATGCAGACATTACTGGTGTCCGCTCGAGCAAATCAATGAATAAAAGGATGACAGTGACACAGTGATAGAGTGAAATATTTACTACATGTAGGTCAGAGGAGCTTGAGAAAGGTCAGGCCGGGGCTCAGAATGAGGTGGGCTATACGAACATGAAGACCAAGGAATATGCTTTGACAGTCTCAAAGTCAGCCAGCAAGGGCAGTGGGGAGAGGGAGTGACCCAGAGGTCTGAGGGAACAAAAAGGAGAGGAGCCTACAGTGATGGAGATACAGAGGGTGGGTAACACGGCCTGCATGCACCCAGCCAAGATTCAATTCAGACGGTCCTCTAAGCATTGCCAAGTGTGGCGCTGGAGGTTCCCCAGCATCAGTCTGGTAGGCTGGGTAACCCCCAAAGGGCCAGCACCCAGCAACAATGTGTCCTTGGGCCATAGCACAGAGCTGCCCTGCCTGACTGCCCGAGAATCTCTGGAAATTAGGACAAACTTGGGGACTTTGCCCTCCCCCCACCAAAAAGAAAAAAGTTGGACTGACATGGGTGCCAAACATCACGTAGAAGAACCCTCATCAGTACATGTACACATGGAGGCCGTTTAAAATATCAAAATCAGGGCTAGGGAGATGGCTCGAAAGGCTGGAGCCTGTCCTGGAATGTCTACGGCCCAGAGAGTTCACCACAAGGCATGGCCCCTGGCATATCCTGGTCTAGCCCCCATATCCCTGGACCCAAGCAGCACTTCTACCCCAGCCAGCCACTAAACTGTCCAGTCCACACAGCCACAGAGCCAGCACAAGCAGAGCCAGAGAGCACACATACCTACAAAATCACAGAAAGGCACACAGTGCCCACAGACCCATGCCAGGTGTGACCCTAAGCAATATTGAGGTGGCCCTCAAATTAGGTGTTTTCTAAAAAAATTATATCAAGGGACAGGAGAGATAGTACTGGAGTTACGGAGCATGACTTGGCATGTGGCTCACACACCTGGTTCCATGCCAGCACCACATGGTCCCCTAAGCTCTGCAAGGTAGCCTGGGTAACTCCAGCACTACCAGGTGGAAGCACTGCCCATGTTTTGGGCCCTCACTGGGTTGGCCAAGAATCACCCGCAGGGAGCATCTCCTGTCTTGAAAATAGTAAAATGTAGACCCAGATTTCTCATCGTAAAGAGGAACACTGAGTCACCTCTTCATTCCCCACACCTGAAGGCTTTCTGTGGCTGTGCTCTTTCTCGTTCTCCCACATCCAAGCCAAAAGGTCAAACTTCCATGCAAAGGGGGGGAGGGGGGGTGGCGCTGTGGCACGAAAACCCACTCGCCCTGCAGAAAGAAAGCACAGACACATCTTGCTTCTCTTCCTCTCACTCATCAGTGCTGTTCTTTTCCAATTCTGTCAGCCGATGTGCTAACACTTTTTGAACAAAAAATTGTCAACTGGTGTCACATCTCTCGCTTCACCTGAAACACAATAGGAAATTCTGAAAAAAAAAAATGCATGTTTCCAACTGGATTTCTTCTCTGGGATCTCTTACTCATTTCCGTCTCTCCCTTTTAAGACTGAAGATGGCTTTTTCCTAGGCTCTTTGGCACCTGAATGAGTAATTAAGAACGGTCCAATCTTCCGACTTGAATAATGGTCTTGATGGCGACAAAACTCTTATTTCCGTGTTCTACCAACTCAGTTTTCCCCTTCCACCACCACGTTGCTCGATTTCACGTCAGCCTAGCGTATCTTTAGACTAACAAAGCCCATTTCCCCTAGAGTGTGTCATCTCTGCAGGGAAGGTTTTCCTTCTACCTGCCGGCTTCCCTTAGCTCATACAGAAGAACATTCTTTCCCCCACACCACCATCTTTTTTGAAAAATTGAATCACCGGGTGACACAGACTTACAAAGCTGATCACGTTCGGTTTTCAGTCATACAGTGTTTTAACACCTGTCCCTCCACCAGTGTACATTTCCCACTACCAGTGTCCCCAGTTTCCCCCCTGCCACCTTACCCCCAACCTGTAACTATGGCAGGCACAATCCTTCTTTCTGTCTCTGTCTATCTCTGTCTGTCTCTGTCTCTCCCCCAGCCCAGCCCCCTTTGGGGCATTACGGTTTGCCATACAGGTACTGAGAGGTTTTCATGTTTGTTCCTTTACCTGTTCTCAGCAGGCAGTTCTTATCCAGAGTGATGATTTCCAACTATCATTGTCATGGTGGGCCCCTCTCTATCCCAACTGACCTCCTTCCCCAGCCCTGGAGGCAGGCTTCCAATCTTCCTGGTCCTTGTTTCCACTGTCCTTGGATATTGGTCGCATATTAGTAGAAGCACTTTCTACCCTCAGCTGGGTTGATGATTCTGCAGCTGCGCTGGGTGATATATGAACTACACAAAATGAACCAGATTGTAAACTAGAATGACTGGTGTTAATATCACAGGTCTGTCACTATAAGGCACCCACGTAGATAAGAATGGTAGCTGATGTTTCCCTGGGCACTCTTAGATGAATCTTGCTATCTCCTTAACCTAATTTCCAGTTCTGAATACAGGCCTCTCCTGGATCATTCAGAAAAGAACAAAGTCAAAGCACAAACACATGCACAAAGGAACATGAACTTCCTGCCAAAGGTTCTGCCTGCACCTTCACAGGTAACCTTGGGCTCATCACTGGGCTCTGTCTCCACTCTTGGTCAGTTCTCATTCCCTGTCTGCTAGGAAGATTGTCACAGGAAAGTTCATAATCAAGTGCTCATCTTGACCCAGTTTTTCTTTTGTATGACTGTAGTATTTTATCTTAAAGTAGCACTGTAGCACTGTCCTCCCATTGTTCATCAATTTGCTTAAGTGGGCCCAGTAACGCCTCCGTTGTGAGACTTGTTGTTACTGTGTTTGACATATTGAATACTTCACAGGTAGCTTGCCAGGCTTTGCCGTGCGGGCGAGATACTATCAGTAGATTGCTGGGCTCTCCAAGAGGGGTGGAGGAATTGAACCCGGCTCGGCCAGGCTGACGCGTGTAAAGCAAACGAGTTTTGCTTTACAGTTAATTGAGTTTATGTCCATCGGTATTAACCACATTGTTTTCTAATTTTCCTATAAACTAGTTGCTGCTGGTTGGAACAGAGCTAGGGTGCCATGGCATGCCCAGAGGACTCGCATCTTCAGGCCTTTCTTCTCATGATGAAGGTAAACAGAAGTTCTTGCCCTTGGCTTGAGCCCAACGGGTTCTCTCCTCCAAATAAGAGTAAAATGTCTCGGGACTGGGAGCGGAGATCCTGTGCCTGTTTCCCCCAGTCTCCAGTGATCCAGGGGTCACGCCCATTAAGTTACCTCCTGCTGACACCAGATAATCTTCTCATCAGCCACTATCCAGATCACAGGGCATTTTCTCCCAGAAGGGAGCAACATGATGCCCACCGTAGTCATTCTGCCGGATTCTGCACCAGGCTGTTTCACTCGGGGCACCCTAGAGGGGGGCAGACGAGAGCCCTCCACACCCCATGGGACCCACCCTGGCAGCTGACCTCCACAAGGTGGTGGGAAGGTATAATGGTGGTGGGATTGCTGTTTGAATATTAACTGTAAACAAATATTGTGAACCACTTTATATAATAAAAAAATTAAGAAAAAAAGAGTAAAATGTCTGAACCAGCATCAGATGGGAAAATCTTTATATCTCACACTTTTCTTTCTTTCTTGATTTTGGGACATACCAGCAGTGCTCAGATTTCTCCTGGCAGTTCTGGGAAGGTGACACCATAGGCAGTGCCCCTTATTGAACCAGGGTTGGCTATTTGCAAGACCTTATCCCTGTACTGTGTCTCAGGCTCCCCTATGTTTAACCCATTCTGGTTTATTATCAAGGCTCAAGACCTTTAATTCATAGGTCTCACATGCTTAATCAAGATATGCTGTGAGGCTTGTGGCAAAGCATCTCTGTTCTTACACTTTGATTCATCATCTGTCCACAAAGAGTCTCTGAAATCTTGAGAAGGAACCTTGTCTTGGTCTACCAGCCAAAATGCCATCAAAGACACATTAAGTCGTTCAGCAACAGAGCACCTGCCTTGCATGTGTGGGACCCTAGGTTCAATCCTGATGACACACACACATACACAATAATAATAATCATAATAGGTTATACCATATCATTTTCCCTCTAAATGTATTTGCTCTCTTCCAAAGGCCAACAAACACCTTGTTCATTGACCACAATCTAGAAACATCTGCTCCAAACAAGGTATTCCTTTGATTCTGAGCAGCAGCAAAGTGTAGGATAACACTGTTTTGTCCTTCCTCAGGTAGCTTATGTTTATTGGGTCACACCCATCCCAGGGCACTGAACTTGTTTTATAAATTAATATTGCCTTTCTCCTCTCCTTATGTCTTTTGAATAGTTTACCTTAAAGCAATGTCCTTTCTGTATGGGCACAGGAAGACAGTTAATATTTGTAACTTGGGAGTTGATTGACTCTAAATATTTACTTCTGGGCATCTGCTTTCTTGACTCAGTTGCCCTTAGTTCCTAGCACCCCAAAAGCAGGGTCCCGACAAGGGACTGAATGGATGCAGGGCAAGTTGTGAGCTACCCTGGCATCAAAATGGGCCAGGCCAAAGAGCCACAAAACTCAACTATAAGTTGAGAACATGATCATGGACAAATGCTGGAATGATTCAAAAGTAACGATGAGACTAGGACCCTACTGGAAATACTTTGTCAAATTATCAAAGTTCGTGGTATAGCTACAATACTACACTGTAAGTAAGGGCTCCTGGGCAAGTGTAAACCATTTGGAAAAATGTCTCGGGTTACTAGAAAGTTGTCCTGGCTGTGCTCACCTCCTCACCCCAACGTGATCTCCATTTGGTTCAGATTCATCATAGGCCTCCAATTCACACCATCTGGTAGTAGAGTGCAAACTAAATCTGTCAGCTACAAATCTGGTCATAGAAACTTGCCCCCCAATTACCAGGGTAACTAAGTGAACATTAGAGAAAACACCTCCAAGTATAATGTGCCACTTGGCATTGAACCCATGCAGTGATAGTCACTGTTTTCTCTGGGACATGGCATAAGACAATTTAGTCTAAATAAACCACAGGCAGGCGCTTACATAATACCAAGTAATCTACCTGGGAACTGCCCTGTACTAGATTCCCATTTTTCTGTCTAGGGGTAGGGATGGGACTTCATGCAAATATAAGGGGTGTTTTCTAACTTGAAAGAGAAAGGTAGTTATCAGCATAGGGGCAATACCAGGATGTATTAAGCACATTACCTCAGGGAACTGAGCAAAAACACACATGAACTTGGGCTGCCCCATGGGACAGTGCTTGAAGTGACTCCCCAGGGGATCAATAGATATTACCTTCTACTCCTCCTTCCTCCAACCCACCAACAAAAGTTAAGTATACTAGAAGACATATTACCTAATTTATTTAAAAAAAAAAAACATGCTCAGACTGCTTCTCAGAACAACAGTCCCTTGAGGAAATAAAGGGTTTTGCGGGCAAAAGTATCATCCCAGGCATTCCCAATTTGTATGCTAGCATATGAAAGATCCATACCATGCTGTATCTGAGAAACCTGCTTCCCAGTGCTCTCTGACCCCAAGGCTTTCTTTTATTATTAAAATCTTTACTGATTTAATTTTAGCAACTCCCAGCATTTCACTTGGGAATACAGTACACCCATGTGCCTACCAGCTCCATCTGAAATACTTCTTTTCTTACTTTCTCCATTTTGCTACTTTATTGAGAAAACACATACGTATCCTGCTTTTAGAAATCTAACAGAATTCAAATCTCACTATCACAGTATATCCCAAGATAATATACTTACAGAAGTAATACTTTCAGGAGCGTGACATTTCTCAATTTTGCATTTGACAGTGCTGTGACTGCTTGTGCTTTCATGCAAGCAAGAAGAAAAGGTGTGTTTAAAGGAGTTGAAAGCCACCCACAATGTCAGCGCTTCCACCAATTCCAACCTAATCAGTTTCTCATCGCAAAGAAGTGAAACCCACTTTATGCAACCAAATAGTTATTACAAAAGCCAACATGGTGCACTTCAGATTGAAATAAAGTCAGACTGCAGCTGATCATGCCAGAGAAAAAGTCTAAGTATTCTGTACTCATGATTTAATTATAAAACGCTAACATCACCTGAATGAATCAAGCAGGAGACTTTATTGTTTTAGTTGTTTTATTCTGATTTGAATTGTTTCGGTTTGGGTTGGGTTTGAGTTTTGGGTCACACCCAGTAGCGCTCAGGGGCTAGTTCCCATTTCTGTGCTCAGGAGTGACCTGGCTGTGCTCAGGGGATCTTATGTGGTGTTGGAGATTTGCATCAGGGTTGGCAGGATGCAAAGCAAACAAACTCTTTAAACCCTGTACTAAACATCCAGCTTCAAAAGACTAATTTTCATAGCACAGCGGGTAGGGCGTTCGCCTTACAAGTGGCCAACATGGCCGACCCGAGTTCGATTCCTCCGCCCCTCTCGGAGAGCCCGGCAAGCTACCGAGAGTATTGGATATGCCAGATACAGTAACAACAAAGTCTCCAATGGAGACGTTACTGGGCCCGCTCGAGCAAATCGACGATCAACGGGAGGGCCTTTACCTTTACCTTTACCTGAACATTACAAAATCAGATTCCTAAATAAAATTTAGTAAGAATAAAATATAAAACTCAAAGAATAAGTTCAAAGTTTTGGTGTTTGATACGAATACACATTTTAAACTTAAGTACATATCACTCATGCATGTCTACATGTGTTTATTCAGTCATAAATGTGTATGTTTTTTCTCCTTTTTTCAGTGAGGTACCAAAATTTACAATACTATTAATGATAGTTTCATGCAGATAGATAATTCCAACACCACGCCTATCACCAGAGTGCCTGTTTCCCTCCACCAATGTCCAAAGACCCTTCCCACCCACCCTCACCCAATCTCTAAGTAAGCTCAATTCTGAAGACCAATTCTCCAGTTCTGCTACCTTTGACCATTTGTAAAAAGTACATACTATTACTACTACATACTAGTATGTACTCAGGACTAACTGCCAGGCCAGATGAGAGAGGCAACATGGTAACCAAAACCAGATTTCTATCCTGACCTTCTACTAAATGGCTAAACTGTTCCCCCCCTTCCCAGCCCTGACGAATTCATGGTGAAATCTTAACCCAAGTATCACAGACTGTGACTATATTTAGAGAGAAGGTCCTTAAAGCAGACATTAAGGATAACTCAAAAGAGTTATTGTTACTAAAAATAGAAATTAGGACATACAGATGTAAGACCATGTGGAGACCTGGAAAAAACATGACCATCACCAACCAAGGAATTGAGCTTCAGAAGCAGCCCACCCTGTAGATATAATGATCTTGGACTTCAAGCTTCTAAACTGTGAACAAAAAGGTTATGCTGGTTAAGTCATCCTGTTCGTAACACATCATTCTGATAGCCTCTACCATCTAAGATACTCATAAAGTTTGAGCTCTCTCTCACTTTAAGACCTGGAGATAGACCCTGACTGATCTAGTAATAGAACAAATACACTCAGGTCTGATATGACACACTGAGCTCCAGCCAAAACACTAACACTGGAATCCACAGGCATCAGAGGACAGAGACCTGCTAGGCAAGACCAATTTGCCCTGGAAAAGTGACACTTGAAAGGAATTAAGACAATGAGAAAGGATGGACTATACCTTCTACCCAGAACAACCTTACAGTCAGGCATTGCTTAAGGAGCTGTCAGTCACAGAAGAACTGAGCATATATGCAGTGCATAACCAATAAATTATCCCCATAACCTGGGTGAGAATAGACTATGCCATCTGGGTTGGCATAACCACATGCTTCAATGTCTAGATAGCAATAGCATCACCTGACAACGAATTTCTCAGAACACATCTCTGTTGATTATAGGAGAGAAGACATGTTAAGAACCTGTGGAGAAGATGAATGGTCAAAGGAGAGAGGGGTTTCTGGGGGGCTGAATTCAAAGGTGAGAGGCAACAGATTTTGTGTCTGGAGAGATAACCAGAGGCCAAGTCACAGTGTTTAGGACAAGGAAAGATTTCTATAAAGATCACATTCCAAGAGCCTGAGAATTTGAATGGAAAAAAATGACATTCTTATTTTTAAAGATCCTGAAAACTCAACAGGTTCTTCTTTTATTAAAGTCAACACTAAGATCTAATAGTGCTACAGCGATGACTGAAATTTGTTCACTACTAGAAACATATTCATATCATGTTAAGATTCCTGCAGACAGATGGAAATTTATTTGTGTTCATGATGATTTGGGGGTGGGGGCTTCCCCAACAGGGCTAGATCTAGCCGTCCTGGGAAAGTCATATGGTGCCAAGGTTCCAGACTGCACATGCCACGCATGCAATCTAGGCCTCGAGCAATCTTCCCTAAAATTCTGAGAGCTTTTCTTATCTCTAGATCTTGCTAGTGAACACATTTAAGGAAGTTTATGTATTACTCCTATGACTGGCACGCCACACATTTATTGAAGTGGGGCCAGAATGAAAATGCAGAAGTTAAAGCGTTTTCCTTGCATGCTTCTGACCCTAGTTCACTTCCTGCCACTGCATCTGGCCACCTGAGCATTGGCCAGGAGTGACTTTTAAGCACAGAGCTATGAGTAAGCCCTGAGCACCTCAAGTGTGACCTCAAACGCCACACACACACACACACACAATTATCTTATTTGTAATACTGTTACTTTATGAAGCCAAAAATAGTATTCTGAGGTGGTTTTCACAAATTCAATAAACTGTTTTGCTTTTTTATTATTCCACTGTATCATTTGGGTAAGTTTCTATAAATCTCTGGGCATTGGTTTCCTTGTACATAAAATGGGAATTTATAATACTCCTTCAAATCTAGAGGATTAGGTGATGAATACCCATAAAATGCTTAAATCGTGCCAGGACTTAGTAACACTTCATAGACAGTATGTGGAGTTTTCACGGTTGACAAGAATTCATTGTGCATTTTAAATACGGGGTCCTGATGGGCAGGTCTGAAAAATCATTCTGGCTCCAACCAAGAGTGTCTGAAAAAAGTCACAGAGGAGACTGCTACCAGAATGCTGCATTTGAAGAATTTTCTAATCTAATACTAAACTTTTTTGTAGAGGAAATCATTCTTCAAATCAGATAATCAGTAGAAGGCAGATAGATAAATCAGATAAAAGCAGAGCCAGCCCCAGTGAAGCTGGGGGTAGGAGCCCAGCGTGTATCAGCCCAGCATTTCCTCTCTGCTCCCAGGAAGTCAATTCCAGCACATTCATAAGAAACTCCCAAATCTACAAGATCCATGGTTTGAACACTGTTTGCAGTTATTTTCTGATAAGACAACTGTGAAATTGCAGAGCAGTTCAATAAAACCAGGTTGATATATACTAAGGATCATCTACTCCGAATTTGTGTGCATCTTAAGCCAGGATGGATTCATTCATTCACTCAAAAGTGGTTGTGAAGAGCTCACTCAGCGCCAGGCACTGTCATGGATACAAGGGTAGAGCTGAACTGAAAATTAAGTGAAAATTCTAGGGGAAGAGGGAAATAGAAAACACACACACACACACACACACACACACACACAATGTTGGATAACATTGGGTTTTCCTTGCTCTTCCCGCAGGGAGCTTAAGGTTTATTGAGCTCCACAATAGTGCCTTGGAGGCATACCCAATTCCATCAAGCACTAATAATCCCACATTGCTTTTTCTCTTTCCTTTATGTTATTTGCATGGTTTATTTAGCAATGTCCTTTTTGTATAGATACAGGAAGACAGCTGATCTATGCTGTGCAACATGGGAATTAATTGACTCCAAAATAGTATTTACACCTGGGCATCCATATTTTATTTGACTAAGCCTCAGTTGCTCTTAGTTCCTAGCACTCCAAGAGAGGGTCTCATCAAAGGGACTGGATGGACCCAGGGCAAGCTGTGAGCTACCCTGGCATCGAAATGGGCCAGGCCAAGTGCCATAATACTTAACTATAAATTAAGAGCACGATCACGGACAAACTCTGTCATGACCCAAAAAGAAGTAATTTGCTGGGGTTAGGAAAGACTAACCTGGCCTGAGGACTATGGTCTGGAATATATAGCAAGATATCCTCAGGAAGAGCCAAACTTTTAGCCTAATGTATCCCTTACTGTGTTCATACAAAATGACATTGCTAGAAATATTATAAGAAGTAAATTTACTATGGTGGTTTAAATGGATTACTAGCTGAGGAAAGGAAAATGCAACATACAGTGGATGGAATCTTGCCCTTGAGCAGATCTCCTAGTAATCTGGAGTAATCTCCTCAAATGAGACTTTGTCCTCGAGTTAATCTCCTGAAGGAGTGGCTTTGCCTATCTTTTTTGTTATGATAATGTTCAACCCCACCTTTGTATCCCACCCTTTGTGGTTTTTACATAACTATGCTGTAAGGGATAAGAGGGGGCCAGATGGTGGAAGGAGATGTTGAAGACACTGAAGACTAGACATTGAGAATGAGAAAGTCAGGACTAGATACTGAAGATTAGATGCTGAGGACTGGATGCTGAGGACAAGATGGTCATCAATGAGTCATTGAAGATGAGGAGAACTTAGACTCTGGGACTTTGAGGTCTGCAAGGACTAAAAGGAGAACCAGATGATGACGATAATTGTAAGTAGAGGACTATGAGACTACTTCGAGAGGAGGAAGAAGAGATAATGAAGGAGAGGACTTTGAGGTCTACCAGGAGACTAGGATGATGGAACTCTGATGACTGGTACTACGACCAAAACTACAACGATGACTGCGCCATAAGGGGAGCGATCTGACTATGCAGTGAGGAGAGAGAAATAATCTGACAACTGACCAGCCTGGGGCCCAGTTCCTGTATCTCCGTTCCCTGTTCCTTTGCCTGTCATCTGCTGCCACGGTTGTCGGGCCTGAAGAGGCGGCTCTCGGCCACCAAACGATGGAGCTCCCCCGTGCATGCCCACCGCACCACCCTTTTTTTTTATTGGAAACTTACACACATATATGATCAAAATGCAGATTACTCAATATAGCTCCAACATCATAAATTGTGACAGCATGCATCACAGCCTAACATTAATGACATTCTATACCAGTGCTTTCTGTTTCTTACACCTAATGATCTTTTTAAGGACAATTAAGAACAGGATCACCAGGGCTGGAGCGATAGCACAGCAGGTAGGGCATTTGCCTAACACGTAGCCGACCCAGGTTTGATTCCCAGCATCTCATATGGTCCCCCGAGCATTGCCAGGAGTAATTCCTGAGTTCATGAGCCAGGAGTAACCCCTGTGTATCACCGGGCATGACCCAAAAAGAAAAAAAAAAAAGAACGCAATCACCTACACTCTGTAAAATAGCCAAACCATGTCTTTTTATTTCTTCTAAAGTTAAATCTAAAAGTTGGAACTGCAGTTACATCCTCTATATAAACACTTCGAGTGCGTCAGACCTAGAAACATATTCTTTTGTTGGCAGGTTTTTTTAATTGAATCACTGTGAGATACACAGTTAATCATGATTGGGTTTTAGTCATACAATGTTCCAATACCCATCCCAGTGTACATTTCCCATTTCCCATGACGGATGTGCCCGTTTTCCCTCCTGCCATCCCTCCCCTCTCCCTGCCTGAGCCTGCCTTTATGGCAGGAACCTCTCTCTCTCTCTCTCTCTCTCTCTCTCTCTCTCTCTCTCTCTCTCTCTCTCTCTCTCTTCCCCTCTCCCCTTCAGGCATTATGACATATGTACTGAGAAGTTTTCATGTATATCCCTTTACCTACTTTCAGCACACAGTTCTTGTCCAGAGCGACCATTTCCAACTATCATTGTCTTACAGTTAAGGGACTGGTAAGCCAAGCAACATACTTGTAAGAATTCTTCAGTGCATTCTTTCCATGTCATGATTTCCCTGATAGGACGATGGGAAGCCAGCATCTACCTCATCAGGTCATGATAAGGATTTACATGCATGCCAATGCTGCATATAAAGAACTTTGGCAAATGCCTGGCAGGTAGGAAGAGTATAAAATGCTCTTGTTGCCATCACTCAAGTTTAACCTCATAGCAACCCAATACGGCAGATTCCCCTGACTATTTTGCTGGCAAATACCAGCATGATGAGCCATTCTCGAGTCCTGTAGAATAAAAAGGACTCATTCGAAGGTCCCTTAAACAGACAGATTCTGCCAACTCTGACCACTGATTCTGAATTCTGACTGAGCCTTATATTGTGTCCAGCTGTATCTGGAAACTCTCAGGCTGTAATGGCAGGTACCCTGACACTCCCCACCAACTTTTGCTCCCATGTCTAATCCCTCAGGCGCACTCAGAATATGGCCCTTGACAGGGCAACAAAACAAATGTTTTAAAAAGCAAAAACCTACTGCTTACAAGTAAAGACTTCCATGACAAGATACAGCAATTATGAATCACTTCTCTGGCAGGGTAAGGAGATAAAATAATTAGCTTGCTTTCATTTTCTTTTCTACTATGGTTTGTCCCTGTATATGTATTTTAGCAATTACAACAACAGGGAATGAGAAGTTCATTTTTTTGTAAAAGGTTACATGTGCTCAAGGGAAGATTTGGGAAAGTAGTGGGGAATTTATTACAAAAAAAATATAATAATTAGGGAAAGAGAGGGGGTCAAAAGAAGATGCCTAAATGAATAAGCAGATTAATACATAAATGCATGTGAAATCCATTCTCATATATTTCCCTAGACAATTGCTTGTTGACATAGAATCAAGGGCCAGGGAGATAGTACAGCAGGTAGGGCTCTGTAGCAGCTGTATACAGCTGACCCGGGTTCAATCCCCAGTACCCTGGATGGTACCCCGAGCAACATCAGAAGTAATTCCTGAGTGTAGAGACCCCTGAGCTTTGCTGGATGTGGAGCCCCCACGGGGAAAGGAAACATTAATGAATCAGTGAATCATGTCACAGAGAACTCTGCAGCCAGTTCTGCATGCAGTCCAGATTCGTGTGAGCAGAGAAAATGGCAAGTGTGTCTTAGACTTCGTCCACCTTTGTTCTGGTGCCTCTACTCATTCCCAACCCCAGTCCTCAAGTGGCTGACTCCCCGTTGCTTCAGTCTCAATCATGTCCTTTCTTCAGAGCACTTATGATCTAGAAGAACCAAGTCCACAGCTAGGGAGAAGGGTTGCAAGGGGGAGAGAAAGTCGATCCTGATAAGACCTTAATAGGATCATCAAGATCATTTACTCTGGACTTTCTGTACTGTCCAGCTTACACCGCCCAATTCAATACCCCTTGTACTGATAAGTGAGCAGAGACCTACCTGTTTTATAAGGAGAGAGAAGGTTCTGGAAAGTTGTTTGGCATTTGAACTGTTGGGATATCATTTCACATGCAGAGTGTGGTGCAACCACAGTAGAGGGTCATGCCCTTCACAGGCAGGCTACCGGGAAAGGGCTCTGGATGCCCGTGCCAAACGTTGGCAGGGTGCCAGTGTTTTACTCATTCCATACCACCAAGGAGGCTTTCCTCGTTTCCCCTGTCCCCAGCTGCTGCCACTCTCCTTTCAGGGCAAAGCTGATCCTTCACTGCCCTTCACAGAACTTGCCAGTGGCAAGTCTCCTCAGAGCAGAAAACTATCCAAGGACTATTCATCTTCCATGTTCCCTCCTATGCAGTAAAGGTCATTCAAGTACAGTCAAGATGATCCTGTCAGGGCTGGAGTGATAGCACAGTGGGTAGGGCATTTGCCTTGCACATGGCCGACCCAGATTTGATTCCCAGCATCCTATATGGTCCCCCGAACACTGCTAGGAGTAATTCCTGATCGCATGAATCAGAAGTAACCCCCCCTTTTTTTCTTTTTTGGGTCATACCTGGCGATGCACAGGGGTTACTCCTGATTAATGCACTCAGGTATTACTCCTGGCGGTGCTCAGGGGACCATATGGGAAACTGGGAATCGAACCCGGGTTGGCCATGTGCAAGGCAAATGCCCTACCCGCTGTGCTATCACTCCAGCACCCCCCCATCTTATTTGCAATTATTATTTGGTTTTGAAGCCACACCCAGCTTTACTCAGGGCTTACTTTTGGCTCTGAAGGATCATCACTGGCAGGGCTTGGAGGACTACTTAGGGATACCAGGGATTGAACCCAGGATACCAACAAGCAAGGTGAGTATCATGCCTAATACACTACCATCTGACCCCAGACTTCAAATCCTAAAAGCCTTTAGAAATGGCTTTGTTCCCCCAAATGCCCATAAGCATGGATCCCTTACTCCCTGCATGTTCAACAACCATATGATCTGGGAGCCTTCCTTGCTTGTCCTCTGTACACAGCCTTCATTAATCATCATGTGACAACTGCAGCCCGCAGTACTCTCCTTTCGCAGAAAATCTTTGCTTTTGTAAAAATATTCTGCGCTTGCATCCTCCCTCCTTTAGCTGAGCGACCCAATAAAGCATTCTAAGAGTCTCCTGTATCGCTAGCCTCCTCCCATAAGTCCAGCATCTCAACTTGAAATAACTGGGGCCAGGGAGATAGTACAAGGTTAAGGTGCTTCATATCCATGTGTATGTGACCCGCCCTACTTCCCCCAAAAAGTGACCCCTGAGTACAGAGTCAGGAGTAAGCCCTGAGCACAGCTAGCCGTGGCTCCCCCAAAAAACAAATCTCAATTGGGAAGAACTTCAGTGAAAAGCCAAGTTGAAAAAAAAATTTGGATTTGCAGCAAAAATGCAACACCCTTCCCCACACAGGCTGACACTTACTACTAACATACATTTGTGAGCTGCAGCCCAGACCACCTGACTCAAAAATTCTGAAGGGCCGTGTTTTCACAAACCTACCGAAAGATAATTTGATACATACTCAAAGTGGAAGGAAGGTGTGAGATATTATAAATTTATTTGAACTAAGAATAATCTTTTTTTTACTTGTAATTTAAAAACCTGATTCTTTACAAGATAGATAGGTTATCCTTTAAGCAATGAACAACAAATTTTATCCTCTTATTTTAATGGAAATGTCATTTTGGCTAGCAAGTGTACACAAAGGAGTTTGGTATTTGAATGATATATTTAAAGCAAAAGCTTCGTATCCTAGACCTGCCTTAGATCTACTCATAAACAAAACTGAACAACCACATCTAATTACATCCCCATGTTGTGATTGTTGCAGGTAGCAGTTCTGATCATTAGCAGAATCACAAATTTTAAAATTACTATAAAATGCCAAGTCAGGAACCCTTGAAGGATTAAAAAAAATTGCATATTTAACAGTCCCACATCCAGAAATTTCACGAAATGTCTTTACCTGAAGCTGTTTCTTTAATTGCTTCTAATGAAGTCAATGCATGTGTTAATTAAATATTAAGTGCAAATGCGAGTACTTAGAGCTGTAGACAGTGATTCTCATCACCAAGTGCTCTAGTTCCTCCAACCCAGAGACAGCGGAGGGCTCAGATCTTCAACTCACTGGGTCAAAGAGCACTCAGGCTGTTCCCAATGTATCCATTACCTAATTTCAGAGGCAATATCCACAATATGGCTTGAGGACAGCATATATTAGCAGCTTGGTAACTTCAATTGTTGTATTTATGCTAAACGCTTTTTGTTTCATTTTTACAATCACTCCATGAAGTTCCTATTAATCCCCAGTTGCAAATGGAGGAGCTGTGATCCCAAAAGACAAGTTGTCTAAAATTCTACATTCACAAGAATATGTATTCCCAATGCAAGACTCCCTTTTCTTGTTTCCTATTTACGGTATGGCTCCCGTGAACTTCTAAGACAGATCCCAAATGATTCCATTTTTATCATAGAACTCAGAGATGCAACTATTGAGGACTTGAAAGCAAATATCATTGGCCAAGAAATAGTCTCTGAAGAACTCCTGATGCTTCCCTTTCTTCTTCACAGCTGTTGAATTTCTTTTTTTATTCCAAATGTTATTTTATGAAAGTACTGTGATTTACAAAGTTACTCATAGTTGGGTTTTAGACATAAAATGTTCTATCACCTATCCTGCCACTGGGTCCATCTTCCCTCCACTAATCTTCACAAGCTCCATCTACTCCCCACCCCCCGCCCAACACCACCTCAGCCTGTCTCTTCCACAGGCACCTTTTAAGCTCGTTTATTAAAGTTTGGGTCTCATTATTTCCATTACTGACACTATGTTCTGGATATTTACCCCAGCATTCCTTAACACCACCGATGTATAATGACCCTTGCCCTCTGCTACTTCTCATCTGTCTCTTCTTCCCCCACCACTTCACTTACTGTCTTTCCTTCTGCTCCCTATGCTTTCGGATCAAGGTTGATCTAGGTATCCGCCATATAAACCACTGCCTTTTCTCATCTGGTTATGTTAACTACTACATGTAAGTGACAACATCCTGAGTTTATCCTTCTTCTTCTCGCTCACTTCGTTTCACATGATATCTTCCAGTTCCATCCATTTTGTAGGAAATTGCATGATGTCATCATTCTTTGCCACTGTGTGGTCTCTCATTGTGTATGGAGACTACATTTTCATGACCTACTGCGGTGGAATATCTAGGCTGATTCCCACTCTTTGCTATTGTATTGAAAGTTGCAATGAACGCAATGCAACGATGTGTATATGTTCTTAGGAATGAATGTTTTTCTGTCCTGGGGGCATAAACACCCCAAAGTGGAATCACTGGGTTATATGGTAGCTCAATTTTAAGTTTGCTAAGAACCCTCTATGCTGTTTTCACAGGGATTGAACCAGACAACATTCCCACCAGCAGTGGATGAGAGTTGCTTTTTTGCCACATCACTGCCAAAGCATATTGTTCCCATCATTTTTGATTTGTGCCATTCTCACTGGTGTGAGAAAGTATCTCATTGTTTTTCCAGATTTGGACTTCCCTAATAATAAGTGATGATGAGCATTTTTTTCCCCAAGCGCCTGTTGGCCATCCCTTGGCCTTCCTCAGAGAAGTGTCTGTTCACACCATTCTAAGATTTCTGCTTTATTTTTCTTTTCTTCTTTTCCCTTTTCTTTCTTTTTTACTTACTGTTAAAAACCCCTAATCCCCTAAACTCTAATAACCAAACACCTTAACCCTAATCTCCCTAAAACACTATTCGTAAGAAGATATAAATTCCTAATAAAAGGATAGATGGAGGCTGGAGCGATAGCACAGAGGGTAGGGTGTTTGTCTGGCATGAGGCTGCCCCAGGTTCGATTTCCAGCATCCCATATGGTCCACCAAGCACCACTAGGAGTAATTTCTGAGTGCAGAGCCAGGAGTAACCCCTGAGCATCGCTGGGTGTGACCCAAAAAGAAAAAAAAAAAAGACAGATGAACCTTTTGAAAATAATAACATAGATGGGGAGATATTAAGATATTAAGAAATAACTGTACTGTGTGTAGGGGGGGGCGGTATATACAATTCCTAGGATAGCTGGGTTTAGTCTATATTTTTAAACGGCAGGAGAGGAGGTAGGGTCACATCCAGCTGTGCTCAGGATCACTCCTGCTGATGCTCAAGGCACCATATGCAGTGTAGAAGATAGAACCAGGTTTAACTGCATTCATGGCAATCATCTTTACCTCTGCACAATATCTCCAGAACCCCATCATCACCACCACCACCACTACCACATTTTTAAAAATAAAATATTGAGAAGACAGCCCAATCTTTTGATCAAGAGAGGTCCGAAGCTATAGCACAGTGGGTAGGCACTTGCCTTGCACATGGCCAACCTGGTTTCAATTCCCTGCACCTCATATGGCTCCCCAGCACTGCCAGGGGTAAATTCTGAGCACAGAGCCAGAAGTGATCCCTGAGTATACTGGTGTGGTCCAAACAATAACAAAAAAAAAAAAAAAAAAGAAAGAAAGAAAAAGGAGAAAGAGAAAGGAAAAAAAGAAATGACTGCATTAATTTGAGAGTCAGAGATGTTGAAAGGGTTGGCCCAGAGAGATATACAGGTGTATGCGTGCTTCTCCTACATGAGACAGATCCTGTCTTGATCCCTGAGCCATGCTAGGCCTAGACCCTGAGCACAGAAGCTAGGAGTAAACTAAGTACAGCCAGGTCTACTCAAACCAGTCCCCCAGGTTTGCTCCCCACAAATACTGAAGGACTGAGGGCATACTATGCAGGAGGGAAACACCCCTCATTCCTTGGGTTCCCAGCATCCCATAGTCCCCCATACACCAAACAATGCTATGTGTGGCACAACGCCCTCCCCCACAAAATTAACTTGAAGCTTCTCAGAGTACAGATTTTCAGTTTGCAAGGGCTGGAAGCACACGCCTTCTCTGCTCAGGGCCCTAATATAATCCCCAAATAGCTGAGTTTTGTGGTCCATATGCAAATTCCACACAAGGTCTGAAGGCATTCTCCATGCTTCCTGCCCTCTTTCAGTAAGTGGCAGTTTTAGGAACCTGAGGATACCTGGAGTTCTGGACCAGCAGATGCTAAGCAAGCTGGAGTCCTGGGTTCAATTCGTCCGCCCCCCCGCCCCCCACCTTCTCCGCACCACAGAGATCTAGAAGCATCACCAGGAATGACCTTTGAGCATTGCTGGGAGTGAAACCCCTTTGAAAACAAAAAAACAGTGGAGGGCTAGAGCGCTAGTACGGCACGGGCGTGACGTGCATGTAACCAACCGGGGTTCAATTCCCAGCACCTCATTTGGTCCCCTGAGCCTGACAGGAGGAAGACTTGAGCAATGTTGGGTGTGATCCAAAAACCAAAACAAAACAAAACAAAATTAAAAAGCCCAAACAAGCAAACAAAAACGCAGTGGAGCTCCTTATCTCCCCACCCCCACCCCTCCCCCAGTGCTCTGGATGGAATGCCTGCTGAAGTGGAGAAGACAAATCCGAGGGAGCTTTTCTGCTAGCTCTGTGGTACATATGTTCACCAGCGTGCCCCATGGTCCCCAGCAATGGCAGCATTAAATTCAAATGTCAAGAAGCATCTGTACACAAATATTTTTCCATGTCAGTTTAAAAGGCTCCAGCCCCATTACAGGCAGACTTCAGCCACCCTGCTGGTTAAAAAATCAGTTCCCACGCGCACGCGCACACGCACACACACACACACACACACACACACACACACACACACCAAAACATCTTCTTAGACATACTCTACTTCTTAGGCAGAAAATATTTTACCCTTTCATGGTCAGTGGTGTCAGCTATCAGAGGTGAGTCAGAGGCTGCCCAAACAGGCATCATGCATGTGGCCCAAACCTCTGGGGTCTGAAATTACCCAGCCCTCTCTGCTTTCCTGTTCAGCCCGCCCATTCGTTCTCTAATGCTCCTGCTTCTCTAACATCTATCCCCTTAGCATTGTTCTGAGCTCAGGTGAAATATCCCTTCCAAAGATTATTCAATAATCCTCTACCGAAGTAGACTTCAACTCTCTGTAATTATTATTACTTGTTAATTTCGGGGTCATAGCGAGCATGTTTTACTCCTGGTTCTGTGGCCTGGGTTCAGACCTGGCAGTGCTTGGGGACCATATGTGGTGCCAGTGATTGAACCAGGCTCAAGCGCAAACAAGGCAAGAACCTTAACCTCTGTATGATCTCTCCAGCCCCAAACCTTAATAGTTATTTTACCTACATTTCTCTTCTAGAATCACAACTCAACAGGAGGGACTTTGTCTTAGCACTCAGGATATTGCTAAAGCGTTGGTGTCGCATGCTATTTAAGTTTGAGAAGAATCTGAGAATACATAATCAGACAGTAAAGAAGCAAAAGATTTTTTTCTCTTCTGTAATTTTTGGGTGGGGAACAATGAGTTGCATCATACCTAGTAGTGCTGCTCCTGTCTGTACTCTAATGCAGTTCCCGGCAGTGCTCAGGAGTCCATGTGGTGCCAGGGATTGAAACATGGACAGTAGTGTGAATGATAAACCTTAACAAACCCCCATACAATCTCTCCAGCCTTCAATGTCCACTTTTGAAAGTTTAGGTTCAACATAGGGAGGTGAGAAATTCTCCTCCTTATTCCTCTGAGATGCAGGACTGATTCTGCTCAGAACAATGGAAGATACTCGTCTACACACAATACTTTCTGACTGAATCTGGAGCAGAGACACAGAGGAGAGGTGGGGCGTGGGGAGCAGCCCACTGATCCAAGTTCGGGAGCCCCATGCTGCACTCGGCATTCTGCCTCATTCCTGCTTCAAGGCATCGTGTGTTTCTCCCTACTATTTGGGCCGAGGGTGGCTGTCATTCCGTCTTTGCTGCGGATGTGCTGCATGACTACCGAACCAGAAGATGAACACATCTGACAGCTGCTCCAGTGTTGAGTGAGTTTAACTGCGGCAATGAACACCATGAGGGTATTCACTGAACCCAAGACTGGGGTGTAAGTGAGGACCCATGACTGGGGAGTTAATTATCTATGCCAATGCTAGCAAACCTGCCCTGGACAACTTTCTCACTCATTAGGATAAAGAGCCAATGAAAACTTTCTGAAGGAAATTTCAATACACCCCTAATGCTTTTGCTCAGTTCATTAGTTGCACTGCCCTTAGGCAATTCTATCTAAGCCCACAGCTTCAATTACTCTCTCTGCTGCTCAGTGGACAGGCTGGACTTGTTCCCTGACCTCCTTCCATTTAGTCAATAGCTGCTGGACACTGCTAGTTGGATATCGAATAGGCAAGATTTCCGTACACAGACTTCAGAGGTGCACATTTTGCCTATGTTCACACCTATAGAAAGTGACAGGTTAATTTCCGGTTTAGATGACACCCAAGAATAAACATCAACATCCCCTCCCTGACAGGGATGCCTAGAGTAAAGGGGCAAGGAGTCTGATTTGCTTGGGTAAATGAACCTCAAGGAAGTGAGATCCGGATCATTAATGGCAGTGAAGGATATCAATAAAATGCTACCCAACCTCTCATTGACGAGGGATTGCTCATTTCACCGTTTGTTGGGTATCTGTGTGTGTGTGTGTGTGTGTGTGTGTGTGTGTGTGTGTGTGTGTGTGTGTGAATGGGCTTAAAGATGTTTCCAGAATTTCACCCGCCAAAAATTCATTGGGACTTTCTGGAAGCTGGTTCATCCAAAATGCCTTTTAGCAAGTGCTTTGTTTTTTTTTGTCATTGTGCATTTCTGTACAGGGATGAGGAAGGGGGAGAGGAAAGGAACTGCCAACTGCCTATTTTCTCTTTCAATCAATCTCTTTTCAGTAATTCTCAAAAGAAATTTTTCTGGAGCAACATTGTATAAGTCATGCTGGTTCTGCATCCTGCCTCATGTCTTTCAGGATCCGGTTCTCCAGCATAAACAGTCTCAGTCAGTCCCACTCCTGAACCCAGCTCTGTGGGCCTCGGAAGGCATGCTTCATTTGCAGCGTGTTTCCAAGCTCTGACGCTTTTTCATTTTCTGAGCATGGTTATCACCAAAGGAGCAGCAGCCCTAGGCATCAATTCAGCCAACTGGCCCAGGGACAACCATCCATCCT
Organism: Sorex fumeus; assembly: GCF_029834395.1. Lineage (NCBI taxonomy): Eukaryota > Metazoa > Chordata > Mammalia > Eulipotyphla > Soricidae > Sorex > Sorex fumeus. The sequence goes on from NW_026606129.1 coordinate 67,644,190, forward strand.
TTGCAGTAGGAAGCTCAAGTCAGATTAGTTCTCCTGCATTGCCTTTTCTATGTGTTTTCTGGGGGGTTTTGAGACTGACCACTTGCCGGGTTTCTCTTGTCTTTGGTCTTACCTGTTTCCCATCATCACTCTCCAAACAGGTCATTTTGTACTGCATTTCTTCTTTAGATCTGACCAGCAAGTCAGATCTTCAGATCAGCACCAGCAAGTCATTGACAAAAGTCATTGAGGCTTATGTGACTTTTCAGTTTAGGCTATGTTAGGTCAGTTTTATTTTTCAGCATTTCAGAACTGTTCCTGAGCAGATATCTGTGCATCTGAATGCATGGCCACGTAAGATTTTTTTATAGCACAAGTAGCATGACAGTGTTAACACGATTAGGTATGAACCTGTGGAGTGAGTTAACTCCCTCTCCTGAAGGCTTGAGGCCCCCATCTTGTTTCTGCAGCAGACGTGCACTGCAGGCAGTTTTTCCTATTTACATTCCCTTCCCAATAATCCCTATTTTCCTTCTAGATTCAGCTTCCCACGGCTGCACAAACCCCTAGCTGGCTTTCCCAAATCCCTGATCAATTAAAATTGACTCTGCCTGGCTGAATTTTTGGAGACCTATTCTGAGGTTAAGGATCAGTCACAATTTATCTCATATTACTTTCATATAAATTCTGGGTAGTACACCGAAGCATGGAATTTAAGGAGATTTGATATTTTAAAAAACCAACTCTCATTCTCGTGGAGTTAAGTCAAGCTGTGCCCTGCCTTACCAAGATCTTTTGAAGTCGGAGAAAATTACTTCAAAGCTTAAATTTGGATAATAGTGTTATTTTAAATAATTTAATGCTAGTAGGATGCTAGCTTAACTGATTTTTTTTTCTGCCCAATTCCTTCTTCCTCACAAAGAGGCAGAACCCCAATGCCAGCTATGGAATGCCTTTAGAATTTACCAAAATTCTAATTTTAAAAAGTGACTTGGGACTGGAGAGGTAGTACAGGAGATTAAGTTACATATGGTGCTTTGGCCACAAACTTGGTTGGCCTATGGTCTCCTGAGCATGGTCCAGGTCACGCCAGAGCACGCACAGAGACAGAACAGCTCAAAGAGCACTGCTGGATATAATGCCTACATTCTGACCCCAGTCAACCACCACACACACACACACACACACACACACACACACACGCACACCCCAAAGGAAAAGTGACTGGGGAGAGTGTCCCAAGAGAATCAATAAAAACCACACACCATATCACTTAGATTGTAACCAGAGTGAAATGGAATTGAGGGTAGGAGAGGCAGAGGGTTCAATTTAATAAAGAAAAATTGCTGAGCGTGGAAGTCTGAAGTTGCACTCCTGAAATTTAAATAGCATAAACTGATGATAAATCACCAACATTTATTTTAATAAGTAATTATGTACACAACTGAGTTGGAGTATACTTTTAAATGGTAAACTTTAAGTTATGGGGGATTTTTAGATTGACTCAAAGTAACTGCAGGGGCCAGAGTGATAGTGCACTGGGTATGGCATTCGCATTGCACATGGCTAGCCAAGTTCTGTCCCCAGCATCCCATCCAGTTCCCTGAGCACCACCAGAAGTGAGCCCTGAGTGCAGAGCCAGGACAACCCCTGAGCATCGTTGGGTGTGACCCAAAAAGCAAAATAGCAATGATAATGATAATAATGACAATGGTGATGATAATGATGATATCTGGGGTCACTCCCAGCCTTACTACAAGTGAAGCAAGGACCTCTATACTATCGCTCCAGCCCCAACAAATGTAAATTTGTATGACACATACATTATCTACTTACATGTGGTCTAGTTCAGTGAATGAAGTGCAATTTGAGCACAATCTTTCATCCTGCGCATGCAAACTAACAAATTGTTCAAAAATACAAAGATACAAATTCAGTATTTATATGGACATGCCTATCAATACTTCATACTCTGAAATTCTATGCTACCAAATTAAGTTCTGAAGTTTTCGTATTTTCCATGTGTTAAATGAAACCCAGGGCTTCACAGATGGACAGAAGACCTTTACCCAGGATCTACATCCCTAGCCTTAAACTATACAGAAGAACTTGTGTTGCACTTATGACACAGACCAGCCCAGGTTCAATCCTCATGGTCCCCTGAGCCCACCAGGACTGATTTCTGAGCACAGAACCAGTAGTAATCCCTGAGTACCACTAGATATGACCTCCCCCCAAAAAACAAACACAAATTAAAAAGCACTTGGGCCAGAGAGGTAGTTCAGTGGGTAAGGTGCTTGCAAACAAACAAAAATTGCTCTTGGGCTGAGGAGATAGCTCATGGCATGCATGCTTTGTATGTGGGTGGACAGGGTTCGGTATGTAGAACCAGATGGCATTCTAGCCTGTGTGAAGAGAAGCCCCTAGCTCCTATGGGTAGGATCTCAAAGCCAAAAGAAAATTAGGTTCAGTTCACTGTCACTGTCACTGCCACTGTCTTCCCACTGTTCATCGATTTGCTCGAGTGGGCCTAGTAACATTGTGAGACTTGTTACTGTGTCTGGCATATCGAATACATCACGGGTAGCTTGCCAGGCTTTTCCGTGTGGGCCAGATACTCTTGGTAGCTTGCCGGGCTCTCCGAGAGGGGTGGAGGAATCAAACTTGGGTCGACCTGGTCGGCCGCGTGCAAGGCAAACGTCCTACTTTGCTGTGCTACTTATTTTGTGGTCATACCCAGCAATGCTCAGGGACTACTCCTGGTTTTGTACTCATGAATTACTACTAAAAGTGCTCAGGGAACGAACTATATGGGATGCTGGGGATCAAACCAGGGCTGGCTGTGGACCCTAAGCACTGCACTATTTCTACAGTCCCTGCATTTTATTTTAATTTAATTTATTTGGTTTGGGGGTCACACCCAGTGGTGCACAAGGCATCCTCTTGGCTTTAAACTCAGGAATCACTTTTGGCAGGCCTCAGGGAATCATGTCTGGTACAGGGGACCAAACCAGGGTAGCCTGCATGCAAGAACAAGCATCTTACCTGCTGCACTACTTTTCAAGTCCTAAACCTAAATTTCAAAAATCCTTTGGAATAGTAACGCAAAGTTGCTGTTTATCTGAATAAGTAATATCTAAACAGGAACTGTAAAAAAATAATGATTCCGGAAGAAAAATTAGGAACCATGCTAAAACCTCTGTTTTTTCTGAAATTCCCCAAACTTCAATCACAAATTCAACAAATATACAATGAGTACCTCCCAGGTACCAAGTGATAAGGGCAGAAGGAAGCTGGGCTGTTAGGAGGGAACTGGAGTTTTAAGTAGTAGGAGAGGGGCTGGAGCAATCGTACAGCAGGTAGGGCATTTGCCTTGCACGGAGCCAACCTGGGTTCGATTCCCAGCATCCCATATGGTCCCCCAACCACCTCCTGGAGTAATTCCTGAGTGCATGAGCCAGGAATAACCCCTGTGCATTGCCGGGTGTGACCCAAAAGGGAGGGGGAAAAAAAGAGTTGATGTGTAGAGGATGGGGATGGTGACGAGAAATAGTAAGAGACAGAAGTGAAAAAGCAAGAAATTACCAATCGGATATACACAGGGTAACGAAGGACAATGGGAGAAGCAGCCTCTGCATTTGATTTTAAATTCCACAGAAAAGACTTTAGGATGTTTAATTTGTTTTAAGTCTATTGAATAATTCCATCTTGATGAGGCATAAACAAAAAAAAAGTCCATAACAAATCCACCTGTGGGTTTCATTCATCATTTCCCAGGAACCCCTGTCTCTGCATGGCATAAAGGATAACGACTTGGCAAAGGATTGTGGGAGTTGACAGCTCATTGATCAAACATGAATGAGTTTGCTGTAGTTATTCTAGATGGTGTAGAAACTTTGCTCCCCAAAGACTGACCAAACCTTAAAGGTGGAAAACTTTTTTCCAGTACCGACTGGCAGGGCTCCTACGGTGTAACTTTCAAACGAAGTCTGCCATTTCATACTTCCAAATTAAATTTTTTGTGATTCATATGCTTCAGGGTGGATGCAATGCCACATGGAAGCACTTTGTAAATAATCAAAATATTCAACAAGATGGCAAAAGAATCTCTGGAGAAGGAGTTTATTAAGCCACAAAGATAAAGGAGGCTTTAGAGCCAAGGATTTCAAACTTGCCTCTCCAGCTTCGGTCTTGGTAAAGTCTTTAAACTACATTGATGGCTAAACCACAGGAAAGCAAATCAATAAGCTATTGACAATTAGAAGGCCTGTAAAAGCCAGAAGTCACAGCCATTCCAATTCTCCCAGGAGCTGTGATAGTGTGAAGAATATAAATCAGAACAGGTAGAAAAAAGTAAAATATTTGGTATACAGATGAAAATCATCAAAGTGTACAGAACGGAACATATTTCTACAAATGTCCTATTTACCAGAGAATCAAGACAAATGTAACCCATTTTTTATAAGTTGAAATAAAATCTTTAGAGCCAGCCTGCAAAACCAGTGTCCCTCCCACAAATAAGCTTCTCTAACCTGAGGTTGAAGATTGCTGCATTCGGGAAGTGAACTTCTGCTGGAGGGTGTGGTGCTGGAAAGTGTTAGGTGTGAACCCCTGCTATTATCAGGATTGTAAACCACTGTGTTTAAAATAACACTTTTAAATGCAATAGGGGTTGGGAAGGGAGAGAAGATTCCTGCATTTACTCATGAGACTAAACCTGCTTGCATCTACTTTTTAAATTGTTTTTAATTTTGTTTATTTTTTTGCTTTGGGTCAAGCAATAGCATAGTGGGTAGAGCATTTACCTTGCAAGCGGCTGACCCGGGTTCAATTCCTCCACCCCTCTCAGCCTGGCAAGCTACCAAGAGTATTCTGCCTGCATGGCAAAGCCTGGCAAGCTCCCTGTGGTGTATTCGATATGCCAAACACAATAACAACAAGCCTCATAATGGAGACATTACTGGTGCCTGCTCGAGCAAATAGATGAAGAATGGGAGGACAGTGCTACAGTGCTATTTTTTTTTTGCTTTGAGGGGGGTCACACCCAGCGATGCTCAGGGGTTACTCCTGGCTCTGCACTCAGGAATCACTCCTGGTGGTGCTCAGGGGACCATATGGGATGCTGGGAATCGAACTCGGGTTGACTGCATGCAAGGCAAATGTCCTACCCACTGTGCTATTGCTCTAGCCCCAAAATCTACTTTTTTTCAGAAAATGAAAGAATCTGAAAAACAAAGTGAGTGGCTGTGGGCTGCAGAATAAGTCTGGGGTGCTGGAGTGCCTGCTTTACACGTAGGAGCCCTGGGTTTAATCTCCAGTACTGCACAGCATCTCCCCAGAACAGGCCCTCTCGTTTAAAGCCTACTTTGTCCCTGACACCATCACCCCAAAATAACAAAGCCAATGAACAGAAGAGAGTAAGGGGCAAGAGAGAAGACAAGTGTCTGTTGGGATTGACTCTTTTGGGTACTTATAATTAATAGTGAAGACCATGGACCTTCGTGCAGTGTTGATGGGGATGCGAACTGGTGTGGCAGAGTGTGGATATTCATTAAAAATGAACATGGGCTTGATGAGAGAGCTCAAAGGACCAGAGCATATGACTGGCTTGCAGAGGCCCTGAATTCTATCTCAGACACCAGATGGTCTCCTGAGACAGACACAGCTGGGTGTGGCTCCAGTGGCACTCAGCACCACTAAGCCCAAGCAGCGCCTCTTCGCAGGACCCAAGCACTGAACCAACCAGCCTGCACCGTCAGGTCAAGCACTCTTAGGAACAACCCTGCTCCCCCCAAGCCCCAAAAACAGAAATAAAGGAAAATAAAATTGTCATGCCATTCAGCAGTTTCACTTCTCTGTAACTACTCAAAGAATATGCCATGGGCTAAGAACTTGCCTCCCACATAGCTGACCCTGGTTCTATTCCAGCACTGCATACGGTCCCCACAGCATCACCAGGAGTGATTGCTGAGCACAGAGTCAGGAGTAAGCCCTGAGCACAGCTGGATATGTCTACAAAACCAAAACCAAACAGTGTCTGAGTGTGGACCTATATGGTTTGCCTTGCACAAGGCCAGCCAGCCTGGGTTTGATCCCTGGTGTAATATATGTTCCTGGAGTCTGCCAGGAGTGATCTCTGAGCTCAGAGCCAGGAGTAAACCTTGAGCATTGATTGAGCATTGTTGGGTGTGGCCCAAATACCACCACACATGGGAGGAAGGAATAAAGGAAGGAAGAAGGGAGGGAGGGAGAGAGAAAGGGAGGAAGGGAGGGAGGGACTGAGGGAGGGACTGAGGGAGGGAGAAGGACCTAGGGAGAGTTCTCTGCCTGTGGAGGGAGAGGTTATGTGCTAATAGGAGGAGCCACGTTGAGTCAAGAGTCCCACTAGATGTCCAAGCACTGCCAGTGTGACTCCAAAACTGCTAAGTAAAATTCAGGTAGAAGCATTTAATTACTATTTTCTAATTGGGGGGTGGCGGGGGTGGGAAGAGCCATGCCCCACAATGCTCAGGGGCTATTTCTAGCTCTGTGCTCTGACTGATGCCCGGTGGAGACAGAGGGGGTGCCAGGGAATCGAGCCAGGATCTGCCTAGTTGCTGCATGCAAATCGAATCCATTGCCTTACTTCTTCTACTCTCCCTCCAGCCCTTCCTTTTCTAACAAAAAATTAAGTAGAGGGCAAAGCAATAGTACAGTGGACAGGGTGCTTGTCATGCACCCAATCAACCCAGGTTCAGTCTCCACGTGTCGTTCTCCAAGCTCGACCAGTAGTACAGAGCCAGGAGTAAGCCCCAAGTACCACCTGGGAGTGGTCCAGAAATGTAAAAAACAAACAAACAAAAAAAAACAAAAAAAGCTGATTAAAGAGAAAGGAATACAAAAGAAACGGCATTGGAGAGATGCATAGCAGGTAAGGCATTTGTCTTGTACAACCTGGGTTCAATCCTTGGCACCACCTATGGTCCCCTCAACACCTCCTAACAGAGATACGTGAGCACAGAACCAAGAGTAAACCATGGGCACTGCTGGATGTGATCCAAAAACAACTTTAAAAAGAAAAAAAAAGAGCAAAAGAATAAAATGAAAACAGTCATGGAAGAGGAAGAATAAACTGGAGAGAATATTCCATTTACCCAGCCGTTTCCAGGAAACTTTGGCCTTCCTCTCAATTAGCGATACCTAATGTTCTCATCTTCCCACCAAATTCCAAAGCTTTGGAAAACCACAGGGAATAAGACGGGAAGGGAGACCCAATCGTTCAGGGAAGAACCATTTCCTTGACCCCATTTCTCAGGCACTGGAGGTTCTGAGGCCTTTGCCTGAGAAATCTCAGGCTTCTGAAGAATCAACAAATTGTTCCAATTTAACCCAAATCTGCAAAAGGGAGAAGGAAGCCACACCCCAGTCTTGGTATAAATTTAAGCTGAAGCTGGTTCATCATTTTCAAAGATAAAGATATATAATATAGATCTAATGGACCCCGTTCCTTCTCTTTGACAGCAGCAGAGCACTCGGCGTTCCCATCGCTGTCCTGGGTTTTTTTTTTTTTTAGTCGAACAAAGGATGAAGAAGAAAATGTGCAGCCTGACACATTTCTTAACCCAATCTGCAGAGAAGAGGCGGTAAGTGACAGACCAGAAATGAAAACCTTTTATCTTATTGTTTCCAGACTAGTGCTGAGCACACTGCATTGTAGAGCCTCAATGGTCTCAAGAAAACTTGAGAAGCTATGTTTTATGCTAAGTTTCTGTGCTTTTGTTTTGTTCGGGGGCTACACCTGGTTGTGCTCCTGGCTCTGTGCTCAGGGATCATTCCTGGCACGGTCAGAGAACCATTCATGATGCAGAGGATGAAACAAGTGTCAGCCACAGCAAGCAAGTGCCTTCTTGCTATACAAGCTTGCTGGTCCCAAATTTCTGTCTTTATTCATTCACTTGGCTTATGAGCAGCACTCAATGACTCTGTGCTCAAGACTTACTCCTGGCAGTGTTCAGGGGACGGTGTAGAGTAATGAGGATTGAACCTGGATTGACCATATGCAAGGCAAGCACCCTACTCACCATCCTATCCCTCCAGTCCCGGGTCTCTGTCTTTAAAAATGAGATGACTCACCCACCTCTCTGGGTAACTTCTCAGGCTTCTGTCTTAAAAAACCACAGAAATAGTCAGATTGGAGGGTGAGCCATCCTCACTTTTAAGACAGATCAGAGATCTGAGGAACTGAAATGTAAAAAGAATACACAGGGAACCCTCAGCAGTCTCGAGCATCACTTTACAAACATGAGGATTTTTTTCCTTCTTTTTTGGGGTGGTGGTGGTGTTGGCAGCCCCATCCCAGGGGCTATTCCTGGCCCCCTGCTCAGGAATGATGCCTTAGCAGTGCCTGAAGGACTGTGAGCAGTGCTGGGACAGAGCCAGGCAAGTGCCTTAACTCCTGTATTCTCTCTACAGCCCAACCATGACATTTTACCAAGACCAGTGAATCTAATCTCCCATCTCTTGTCCATCAGAGATAAGCTCAAGCATGGTGACACACACTGGGCCACACAGCTCAGGTGAGTGTTTACAACAGACATCACACAAAACACCCTGGGATGACTCCATGGCTAAATTCTACCTGCACTGCAAGAGTGAAGCCACAAGTTCAATCCCAAGCATTGCCCCACATGATGGGGCGCAGAGCTGGTGCCTGGCTGTTCGGGATCCCGACCCTGCAACAAACTGTGTGATCCTCAGGATGCTGTTGCCAGGTGTGTGTGTGATCCCCTCCGAGAACCACAGCCGGGTAGGTATGCGACCCCTGGTTGTTACAGTGACAAAAGCAGAGGAAGGGGAAGGAAAAAAAATTCCAGACTTTACTCAAACCATCTGAAAAGAATTTGAACAGCACACTAGCCTATGCATCAGAGGAAATACACACTATAGTGAAAACCAGGCCAGCCTTGGTTCACTCTTTTCTAGCACATTCTGATGTGCCTTAACTGTGACCCAAACCAATGAGCCCATGATCAAAGCTCCTCCAAAGAGCCTGCGAGCTAAGCAAACAATGAACTGCAGCACATGAAAGACAAAAGTTCTGACTTGTGAAAGATTTTTGTAGAGCTTTCAAAGCTTTTGTAGACTTCCCTTCTATTAAAGAATCTTAAAACATTTTCCCCTCAAATTTCAGAAGCCTTTGTGAGTACTGGTTCAGAAAAGCAAAATACCATAATATGACAGAATACAAGAGAGATGGTTAAGACCTAATGGATAAAACCTAAACTTGCAGTACTTTTAGAAGAGTCTGATTCTGACTGTCATCGTTTCCCCCATCATTTCTAGACAAGTAATGGTTCCTAGTGACACAGAGACAAAGGGGATTAGGCAGAGTCAGATTAGAGAAAGAAGGCCCTAAGGAAAGGAATTAACCGTAAGTGAAGAAGGGAAAACACAGGCTGTGCCAATAACCTGGATGACTGGAAGATAATCATCTTGATATCCTGTTCCCTGTCTTACTGGCTGCCTGCTTTAAACTTAATGAAAGGTGATCACTCATCCTCCAAATTAAAGAGACATAAGGGGGAGGGGGCGGCAGAGAGATAGTACGGGGGTCAAGGCTCTTGCTTTCCACTTGAGCAGTTCAATCCCCAGCATCACCTTTGGTCCCGTGAGCATCACCAGAAGTGACCACCCACTAAAAATATTTTAAAAAGATATAAACAGAGAAATGTATCTGCCTTTCTTTATAATTCAAGCTAGGGGACCCCTTCCATTACATGGGAATCTTCCTGCCCCTTTCCCTGCATTTTATCCTTTTATTTGTTTTGTTTGACTTTTGGGACCCCTCCCAGTGGTGCTTCTGGGTGCACCTTACTCCTTGCTCTGCACCCAGCAATTACTCAGGGGAACCAAATGAGATGCCAGGGATCAACCCTGGGTCAGCTGCGTGCAAGGCAAATGGCTTCCCCATGGTACTATTGCTCCAGCCCCCCCGCCCCCCCCCCAATCTATCCTTTCAAATAAACTCTCTTCCAAATTGAGCCAGTGAGTATTGTTTTCTGCATCCAATTTTGACTGCTAGAAGAAAAAGTCTGACTAGATTTGTCTCAATCACTATAGCAGGGAATGCTGAGTCCAGTCCTGTCTCATATATAAAGGAACTGATTTTTAGAGTGCTACCTGAAACACCTTCATATCACTCCTCAACAGTAAGAGCAAGGGCTGGAGGTCAGATGTTTCCCTTGCACACAGCCGACCCGGGCTTGATCACCAGGACTGCATATATGGACCTGAGTAACACCAGGAAAGATCCCTGAGCAAAGAATCATGACTAAGGGCTGGCTGTGGTCCCCAAATCAGTAAAACTCAGACAATGTCTTCTCAGGTCCAACCTTGAACTTGAACATCAAATACTCTATCTTGAATATGATCGCCCTCAAATGTCCAGCTGACTTTTTGCCTCCCCCCCACCCTTTGGCATCTTTGCTCACTCACCTTGCTGTATATAAATAATGGAGCGATGGGGAATATTCTGTGTGAATGTGACTGGGCTAAACAGTTTAAAAAGCAGGATTTCTAGGGCCAAAGAGATAGTACAGTGGGTAACGCGCTTGCCTTACACGTAGCCAATCCAGGTTCGATTGTCGGCATCCCATAAGTTCCCCAGAGTACCACCAGGAGTGATTCCTGAAACCAGAGCCAGGAGGAATCCCTGAGCATTGCCAGGGGTGGTCCCCAAACAAAACAAACAAATAAAAAGAAGTAGGATTTCAGAGAGAGTGATCAGAAAGAGGTTAGCATTTAAACTAGAACCCGGGGCGTTTGTCTTGCAAGTGGCCTACCCGAGTTCGATTCTCAGCATCCCATATAGTCTCCCATGCACCACCAGGAGTAATTCCTGAGTGCAGAGCCAGGAGTAACCCCTGTGCATGGCTGGGTGTGACCCAGAAAGAAAAAAAAAAAACACAAAAAACCCAGAATTCTGAGGAGAGAAAGTGTGCCCTCCCCAGTGTAGTGAGGATCATAGCCTCCTTTGCGGCCCAAATAAAACAAAATTAAAAGGCTGCACAGGGAAACCAAGACTCTTTCCCATCAGGAATGTGCATCTTCTTCTCCCCTTAGGTGTCCACACTTCAGGCTCTCGGTTCACGGATCTATGAGGCAGGAGGGAGGACATTCCTCCTTGCAACCCCATTCCACCTCCGTCCCCAGGAAACAAAGGTCTTTATATGCAGATGACTGGAGTCAATCAACTACTGAACAACAGATTCAGAACCTACCACACCACCGGCCTTCCTGGTTCTCCAACAGCAGATGGGCTCTTGGGGGGTTCTCAGCCCCAATCATAGCGTGAGCCTATTCCTATAATAAACCTCTTCACAGAGAGATGAGATTTGTCTTTGAAGATATATGAGGATCCATATATAGATATAGATCTCCATATCCTATTGGTGCTGTTTCTCTGGAGAACTCTAATATAGCGAAACCATTTGCCTTTGCCGTTATGGGGACAGAGGAAAGCAGAGAATCTCAGCCAAAAGGCCTAGTGGTGCTGCTCTGGGCCTAGGGTACCAAGGACTTCCAAGGTCACTCTGACAGTGCACAAAGAGCGCACAGGACTACTGTCAGTGCTGCAGGATATTCAGGAGCCCACGTGGTGCGGGAGAATGAGCCACAAAGCATGCGCCTATATATTTCTGGCCCCTGTCTTTTTTATTTTTGTGAATCACTTTTTTTTTTTTAAAAAAATATCACTACCAATTGACATTTGGGTCTACTTTTATAATCACCAATTTTCAAGCCCATTGATTCTAATCTACATCCACACACTCATTCGACAAATATTCCCTAAAAACTCTGTGCTGTACAGTTCAAGGTCTTGGGTAGCAGCTCCAAGAGAACCAGCATTTTGCTTGCAGTATAACAAAGAGAAGCAAATCCAGAGCCTCCGCAATGCCATGATCACTGGACAGAATAGGCTCTTGACATGCAGGTAGCTGGAATCAATCAGCTAATGATATCTAGGGAAAAGGAGGTTCAAGTTGGAAATTAGGTTTCTTTCAATATACTGTGTAAATTTTATTTTGAAACCATGCAAACATCGTATTTAGGGCCAGGGATGTAGCAGAGAGTAGAGCAGTAAAGTACTCGCCTTGCATGTCTTATGGGGTCCTGGGTTTGATGCCCAACAATACCAATATATTTGTTTGGGGGGGCTCTCCCAAATGGTGCTCTGGGAGCCTAGGGGTCTCTCCTGGTGACTTGAGGCCTACCATGTAAGTGAGGGCCCAAGGATACGGTGCCAGGGATTACTCAGGACATTCTGATGGTACGCAGGGTCTCCAGGATTGCACCTAACGATGCCCAAGGAATCACGGACTGCTGGTGGTTGAGCAGAATTTGGCCGAAGCAAAGCACACACCATTACCCCTGTGATAGCCTGCTGGTCCAAAAGAAAAAGATGCTATCGTTGAAACATAAAAATAAATTAAGGGGGCAGGAGCAATAGTGCAGTGGTTAGGGTGTTTGCCTTGCATGTGGCTGACCCGAGTTCGATACCCTGAGCACCTCCAGGAGTGATTCTTCAGTGCAGAGCCAGGAGTAGCCCCTGAGTATCGCCAGGTGTGACCCCAAAAGCCAAAAAATAATTTAAATTAAAAAATAATAATAAAAAATAAATTAAGAGGTGACCCCTGATAAATACCAATGAACAAATTGAAAATTTGAAGGCTGGGGAAGAAAGCACAACTGGAGCACATATGTTCCACGCAGGAGACCCAAGTTCTCTCCACATCCTGGGGACTCCTGGGAGGCACTGGGAATGGCCATTATCGAAGTCCGCTCCCTGACACCCCTGCCCATGAAAGGTGGAGTCCGAACCATCCCACCTGGCTACCGGGCATTAGGCCCTGCTGGGTGCAGCAGACAGGAGGTGCCAGTGTCCAGATCCAGGGATGTAAGGGACGTGCCTGAATCTGTCTCGGGAGCATGTCATCCAGCCGTGAAGAAAGAGAGCAGGCCACACAGAGCACCGCAAACATGTGCGCTGGCTGACAAGGCCGGCTCAGGTAATGCCAACAACATGTGTGAAGTGGACAGGAGAGTTCAGGGGACCTCACAATGCCTCAGTCCCTGCCACCATCACAAGAAAACTCAAGTAAGAACCATGGAGTCAGAACGTTAAAAGTCATTAAGACCAACCAACCAAAAACCCAAACCCTGGCTGTTTTATTTATTTATTTATTTATTTAGGCATCTTGGGTGACACCCGGCAATGATGCTCAGGGATTACTCCTGGCTCTGCACTTCTGCACTCAGAAATTAGTCCTGGAGGTGCTCGGGGGATTATAAAGGATGCCAGGGATCGAACCCGAACCCGGTTGACCACATGCCAAGTCAAACGCCCCACCCGCTATACTAGTACAATGCTCTGGTTCCAACCTGGCTGTTTTAAACATTGCTGGTTAGCAGGGGGGTGGGGGGGGTGTGAGGCAGGGGGCACAAGTTTGTCATGTGACAACAGATTACATGAAGTGTGAACCCCATCTGTGACGTGCTATGACATTTCTGCAAACTGTGTTCATGTGGGCTTTGGGATGCCTCTGGAAACCTTAGCAAAGGAGTTTATTCCGGCTTTATTCGCCCACAGGGAGGTTCTCAAACTGAATGTGTTCAGGAAAGCTGTAGGAAGGGAAACAATCCTATTGTCAAATTTGACCCTCCAAATACAGGCAAATCTCTCAAAAATGCAATGAGAAGATGGCAGAGATAGTTCAAAGGGCTGAGTGCAGCTTTGTATGTGGGAGGAACTGCAAGATCCCCTGAGGACTGCCAGAATCACCTCTAAACACAGAGCCAGGAGTAGCTCTGAAGAGTTATAGGGTGTAGCCCCCCAAATCAGTCCCCCCAAACAGCTGCAGCAATGGGAGAAATTTTCAAAGACCACCCCACCACCACCACAACCAGAAAAAAAGTGCTTTCTGAAAAAACAAGGCTGTCCCCTGCCTTTGCTCTGGTATGCAGCCCTAACAGGCTAGTGCTTGACCCTGAGTGCAGTGTGACTCAGGCCCATGAATTCAGGAAGTAGGGGAGCATGGGGCCACACCAGCTGTGCTGGAGGTCACAGTGCCTTTGAACCCAGGACCTCACATATGCGATGCACGGTCTCCTCCACCACAGTGAGCCATCACCCAGCTCACAATAAAATGACCTTTTAGGGCTCAATGGGCTAAACACAAGCATTACAAGGAACAGACTCAAATTCATTCTCTAGTACCACTTGGTTCCCAAACACTGCTGATTATGGTCCCTAGAGCACTGAGGAGAGAGTAGCTGCCAAGCAATGAGAGGCGTGGCCCCAAAACAAAAACACGCTCCTCCCCCTCCCCCAGGCTTTTGGAACCCCATTTCTTCCATTCATAGCGCCAGCGGCGTCCACTGTCATTAGCTTCAAAACTGACTGTTCACAGCCATAAAGGACTTCCACTACTTCGCCATGCAACATCAGCCTGTCTTCTGCTTCCTCGCGCAGCCCTCTGAGATCTGCAACTATCACCATGGAAACTAACCCCGGAAGAAACTCAATGTTCTTGGTCAAACCCTCTATGCTGTCAGAGAGCTCTGGAGAGACTTGCCTTTAAGTAAAACTGGTTATTTCTGCGCCTGAGAGGCACTATTGTTTTCTCTCCTTGTTTCCTCCCTATCAAGTTGCAACAGATTCAAAAGAAAAACAAACGGGCCAAAGAGACAGCAAGTAAGGCACTGGCCTTGCAGGCCCCCAAACCTTTCAGTTTGATCCTCGGCACTGCATATGGTCCCCTAAGCACCACCAGGGGTCACTGGTAAGCACAGAGCCAGGAGAAGCCCCTAAGCACCATTATTAAGTGTAGTGTACACACACACACACACACACACACACACACACACACAAACACCTAAAAAACTCCCAACCCTACCCTCTAAAGTAAATAAATGAAACAAATGAATTTTTAACTCACTTTCAAAATAATATTAACTTGCTTACCTTATAAAAGAAGCCAGATAGAATCCTAAGCCTCAAGGCATTTTATATATTGAGTTGATTCCACCACTAATTGTGAAGGGCTTAGATTAATAACAAAGTATGAAAGTTAAGAACTATACAGAGCTCAGCTCAAGCCCCATCTCCATTATCCAATAATTGGGCAAATTTAGTCATGTACATTTAGTCATTCAACAAATATTTTTTGCATACCTCTTAGGTCATGACCTCCTTGCTAAACATGAAAAAGACCTCTGAATATAAAATAGATACAGTCCCAAAATATTCACCCCCCCCATCCAACACATACCACCAGGCATTAAATTTAGCCGCTTGGAAAATAAAAGGATGCTAGATAAAGTCTTTGAATTTAAACAAATTTCATTTTAGTGGCAAAGACAGGGGAAATATTACATAAAATGATATTATGATAGCAGCCATGAAAGAAACATACAAGAGTCAAAAGAAAATAGTAGGGGCTGGACCAATAGCACAGTAGGCATGCAGCCAACCCAGGTTCGATTCCCAGTTTCCCATATGGTCCCCCGAGCACCGCCAGGAGTAATTCCTGAGTGCAGAGCCAGAAGTAAGCCCTGTGCATCTCCAGGTGTGACCCCAAAAGAAAAAAAAATAGTAGAATGAATCTCATATCAGGATGGTGATAGGATACTGAAGAGAAGAGGCAATATTGAAATACTAGCACAGTGATTTTCCCCTTTTTTACCTGCAGACAGGCACTGATCTCTACAACAGAGTCTGACAGCCACTGCTCTAAGAAGTCATTTAGGAGGACAGAGAGATGGTTCAGGGGGTGAGGTACTGCCTTGCATCCAGCTCACCTCAGTTCAAGCCCTGGCACCATGTATGGTCCTTCAAGTACTGTCAGGGGTCTCTCCTAGTCAGGACTGGCACCATGAGCACTGCTGGGTATGTCCCCTAATGCCCCCTGCCAAAGACTTAATTTGGGGGTTGTCAACAAGTGGAAGAATAGGGCACATGTCAAGCAATGCATTAGGGCCTGAGTTCAAGACCCAGCACTGCTGAGCCTTCCAAATACCAAAAAGTGTTGCAAGGATTTTAGTTAACTACGAGAAGTACACTTAGTATGCAGTTGTGTTAAGTTAATGGTATCTAGGCTTATTATCAATATAACAAAAACGAAGTACTTTGTGTAACTCCTGAGAGCAACAATCAACCAAGAGTCCTGTGCCTTGTGTGTCCCTGTCAGGAGTGTCCTAATTGCTCAACTCAAACCATCACTCCGGGCTGTGTTTGTCATGAGCAGTAAGATTTTCCCCTGCTCCAGGGCGAAGAGAATGTCTGACATATTCCGAGCTCAGGGCTCTCAGCTGCAAAGCAAACTCGCAGTGCACAGCGTGTTGGTGCACCTTTGGGAATTGAGGTGTGGTCGCTGAAACAAGCTCGTTGCTCCTTTGCTTGCTCTGCTGTGACTGAACAAGTCTTTCCATCCAGCCCAACAGGCTCACGTGATATCTGGTCCTAACATGCACAAAACCGTAGCAGCAAACCCGAGTGGGGTAAAAATTTCAGCTCCGCGGCGGGGACCTCATGGGAAGGGGGGCTTTGTGGGCCGTCCCCCACGCCCCACCGAGGTCGCCAGCTGCCCCCCACGAGCGGCTCTCCGGCACGGCCACGGCCCCGGAGGCACAAGGACTTAGCACAGAGAACCAGCCGCTTGGAGCAGAAAAGCAAATGGACTTGTGTTGATCCGCGCCACCAAGCCTGCCCGGAGGGGGAAGGGTGTTGACCAGCCCGCCTGCTCCTCTCTGGAAAGAAAGATGGCGGCCGCACGGGAGTCTTGTGGAAAGCGGGTTTGAGCCGGGCTCGGGGGAGCGGCGGAGACCTCATGGGAAGGGGGGCTTTGTGGGCCGTCCCCCACGCCCCACCGAGGTCGCCAGCTGCCCCCCACGAGCGGCTCTCCGGCACGGCCACGACTCCAGGGCACAGAAACCAATCTCTTAACTAGCTAACTTTTAATAGAAATTCTTCCAGGGTCAATAAGTAAAATAGCAGAAATTCAAAACCGCGCGGCCGCTATTGCGGCCGCGCGACATCATTTTATTCTTAAACCAAGTTGTAGAAAGCAAATCATCTCACAACGCTGTTTCAGCATGTCTGATTGGGGGTGGGTCGTAAACTCTAAACAATAATTGTGCATCTTCTATCGAAATAATCTATCTAGTCAAAGTAGATAGAGTATTAACTAGAACTCATCTGCCTCACAAAGAATTGGGAGGGGTGGGAGGTGGGGGTCTATTGGGGTTCGGGGTTAAAAATGAGTATTGGTAAAGGGAAATGTGTTTGGTATCTACATGACTGAGACCTAAACCCGAAAGCTCTGTAACTTTTCCCACAGTGATTCAATAAATAAATAAATTATATAAAAAAAAAAAAAAAAATTTCAGCTCCGGAGAGTGTCCATTATCAATGACCTGGAACAGTGTTCTTTTCTGTCTATATTTTGGTTTTGAGGCCAGTCCCACTGGAGCTCAGGGGCTCCTTTTGTTCCTCAGGGGTCACTCCTCGAAGGACCTATGATATGGAGTGTCAGGGATCAAACCCAGGTGCCCTACATGGAAAACATGTATGTGCTCTAGCCCATGGAGCTATTTCTCTGAATTTAATTTTCTACGGAGAATTCAAGTCCTCTTCATTCCTGACACAGCAGTTTCTTAGTGAAAGCTCTTAGGTGTTATCACCACATCACACACACACACCATCACCATCACCATCACCACCATCACCATCATCACCACCAATCTGAATCACTTCAAATCTCTTTACCATCAATACTGCCAGCTCCTTTGCTCCTTCTGTTCCTCAGCACTGGAGAATTATCATAGGTATTAATGATGGTATTAGTTTTCCCAGAGAGTCAAGTAGCAGACCACACAGAAACATCTATGGAACCAGCACACAAAATGGTGACAAAGGTATAAGGGGAGAAAGAGTGAGAAGAGAGAGGGGGAAGGGAGGGGAGGGAGGGAGGGAGGAAAGAATAACAAAACAAAGAAGGTAGGAAATTTGCAAATGGAATAGCAGAGCAATAGGAGAGCAAGGCACTAGACTTGCGCACGCAGCCAACCAGTTTTGAGCCCTGACACCCCCATACGGTCCCTGTACCCTACCAGGAGTGAGCCCTGAGCACCTCTGGGTGTGCACCCTCCAAATTGCAAGTGTATAGATTTACTCGTTTTTGCTTTATTTTTTGTTTTGGAGTCACACGCAGCAGTGTTCAAGACTTAATTCTAGCTCTGTGCTCAGGTATCACTCCTGGTGGTAGTGCGGAACCATCTGGGATGCCAAGGATCATTCCAGGTTGGCTGTATACAGGCACACATTCAAGATACTGTAATATAGCTCCAGCCCCCCAGATTTACTCTTGAAATGAAGACCTATTTAGGAAGAAATATGATCTCAGACACTGTCACTGTCACTGTCCTCCCGTTGTTCATCGATTTGCTCGAGCGGGCCCAGTAATGTCTCCATTGGACAGTAACAGATCTCAGACAAGTCCATTTTAATCAAGGATGGTTGGCCAAAAAAGGCTTTTTGTCAAGGGCCTATGCCTTTTTGTTTATTTGTTTTGGGGGCCCCACCCAGTGTGCTCAAGACTTTCTCCTGGCTCTGAGCTCATGGTGGGCTCTGGTCAGCCATGTGCAAGGCAAACTCCCCACCTGTCTTACTATGGTTTTGCCCTAAGGACTTCTGACTTTTATCAGATGGTAAAAATGGTCTAGAACAATCTTGTGCATCCCAAACAAAAGCAAAAAGTGCAAAGACAGCAGTTAGAATTTTTGCAGGGTCATAAAGTTCTCCTGATTCCCTTAGAGCATTTTTTTTCTTCTCTCCAGGCCTCCCCCTGCTTTCTTTGTTTTTATTTTTTTTTCCTAAAGAGAGCAAAGGTGTGGGTTGAATTCGATAGCTCTTGTTATATATGGCAAAATCTCAGACTCTGAAATGCATTTTTAATTAAGTATACCTCTGGGATCTGGGATATTTCCATTGGACCTGGGTCTGTCTATTTCACTCAGCTGTGAAAAGCAACTCTGCCTTCCATTCTCATTACCACTGATTCCTCAGAGTCGTGGCATAGTCTGGGGAATGAAACGGCAGGTACATAGAGAAATGTACATGCACAAACCACAGTTTCAGACCCATGCTTTGTTTGTTTAAAACAGAAATCACGTGGGGGAAAGGAAGCAGATTTATCACTTCTCCCGGGCACTAGCCATGCTGTGGAATTATTTAACGTCAAAGATAATTGCATCAATGAAATATTTATGTGCACTCATTATAGGAAAAACACTCCATTTTGTAACCAAGAGTTTGTGCTGCTTAAGGAAAAATGCAGGAAAAGTTTAGGTTACAGAATTCAATCTGGTTTGGGTTTGTAAATGAATGTAGTCAACAAAAGCCAGGGGAGTACCATTATCAGCCGAAATGTCCTTTGGGCAAGAAGGGGAGTTGGAAGCCGGTTATTAAGAATAGTGTTCAGAAAGTTCCAGGTTACAATTAAAGGTACATGAGACCATGAGACTTGTCTTTCTATTCGAGAAGATCTGAAAACAAAGCCAAAAAAAAAATTACAAGAGATCATTTGCATTGAATTGTTTTACATTTAAGGCATCCTCTGAGCCCTATCTTTGGGGCTAATGTCTGAAATCCAACCACCCTAAGGAGTGGCGTACTTCACGAAATATAGGACGGGCAAGGCAATCTGGCAGGGTCTCTGAGGACACCAAAGGCATAGCCGGGCCCGCTGGAGATGCTTCGGTCCAATGAATTGTAATCCTAAAAGGGATTTGTGTAATCTCCCTGCTAGAAAACCCACAGACTCCAGAACATACGAGGCTGAGAACAGGAAGATGTTTCTCCTGAAGAAACTGCTCTGAGGAGGAAAATTAAGATTTCTTGATGCCCAGGATTGATTTGTCAGTCACAATGCAATGCACAATGCAATAAAACAAAAACAAAACAATCCCAACACACACACACACACACACACACACACACACACACACACACCAAACCTGAAAGAGAAGAGAAACAACTGGGCCCACACAAAGACAGCTGATCTTATTTCACAGAGGGGTGGGAACAGTGGGGAACAGCTTTGCTTTCCTTGCTACCTGACTCTGAAATCCCCAGCTCTTTAAAATCACTTAATTGCTTATCTTTGCAGGGAATGTTTACTTCCCTTCTCTACATTCTCTCTCCCAGGGCTCTGTCTAACAATTGAAGCAGTAGACTTTCTAATAATTCCTCTTCAGAGGACCCAGGACTAAGCGAAGAATAAACCCCATTCATTGAGTCTACATGGAGGGTCTCTTGTGTACAAGGCTTTTGGTTAAGAGCTCAGGGCTAAAAAGAAAAAAAAATGATTCGCAAACATTTTATTGTTAACTCTTGATTGCAGTAACTGAACGTCATGTAAAACTAATTCAAGCAAAGAGAAATGGATCAGTGCAGGTGTAGGCCAAATAAAGATCCCTCAAAGGGCCTAATCCCTAAATTTGTGAAAGAATCTGTGATCTGGGATGGCAAGAGGGCTTTGTAAATGTGATTAAAGAAGAAAACAACCTTGAGAGGGAGAGGATATATTTTTGGTGAGGGGGGTGCTGCATCTGGCGGTGCTCAGGGAATTACTCCTGGCTTTGCACTCAGGGGTCCCTCCTGCTAGGCTCGGGGAAACCATATGGGGTGCTGGGGATCGAACCCATGTTAGCCATGTGCAAAGCAAGCCCCTTACCTGCTATACTATTGTTCCTGTCCTAGAAAGGCTCTTCTGATTACCCAGATGAGCCAAATAAAATGAGAACGATTCCTGGCTTTAGTGGAAAATATATGAGAAGAGAAGCAGGTTCACATACAGATGGCTGCAACAGAAAACTAATACATGGATTACGGAGATTGCTCAAAAAAAAAAAAAGACTGCTTTGCATGCAGGAGCCCCAAGTTTGATCCCAGATCACATGGTCTCCTGAGAACTACTGAGCATGGCCTACTAAAATAACAACACACACACACAGAAAGAGAGAGAGAGAGAGAGAGAGAGAGAGAGAGAGAGAGAGAGAGAGAGAGAGAGAGAGAAAGGACAAAGAGTTGTCTTCAAACCCAGCTAGATTCAATTGCTTCAACCAGTATTTTTCAGCTGAACACAATTTTGTTCCTCAGACAAAATATGACAATGCCTGAAAATACTTCTGGTTATCTTAACTAGGGGTTCAGGGGTTGTCCTATTCAGGCATTTAGTTAGTAGCAACCAGGTATATTGCTAAATGTCCTACAATACATAAAATGGTACCCTGCAACCAAGAATTATCCAGCCTTCAAAGTCTTAAACAGTGTAATTTTAACACCTTTTGTCTGTCTTGACTTTATTCACAGGTAAGAACTCCCCACGTAGAAGCAATGTGGCAGCAAACAGCTTCAGAACCATAGCTTCAGAATTCAGAAACCCCTCGTTTGAAAAGTCTGGGCAGAGTCCCTGCATTGATTATGAGTGGCCCAGCTCTGATCACATCCTGACTCCTGAACTAATCACAAAGGCTAGAGTGGAGCTCAAGTCTGATTAGCCAACATGGTCATAGGCCCTCCTCTCCGAGGAAGTTATCAGCTCCCTATAAGCCAGAATGAAATGCAGTAGCACAGTCAACAAAACAAAACATGTAAGAGATTTTTCTAAGTACCTGCTACAGTGGATTCCTCTCAGCCAAGGGGGCGAGGAGTTATTCTATTGGGTTGGTTTTAGAATAATGTTTTCCATGAATAGGTGATTTTTAACTCCACACTGCCCCTTATGACAATGTATTGGTTGGTCTATTGATTGGTATCACAGATCACAGATCACAGATCATCCTGTTATTCGTCGATTGCCTTGAGCAGGCCCCAGTAACATCTCCTTCATCCTAGCCCTGAGATTATATTCAAGGCTCTTTAGGAGAATGAGACCCATCATTGTTACTGGTATTTGGCATATTGGGTACGACACAGGGAGTTTGCCAGACTCTGACGTGTGGGCAGGCTACATTCGGAAGCCTGCCAGTTTGTCAAAGTAGGAATGAGATGTCATAATAAAATGTCGCGTGGCCGCATTTGCGGCCGTGTGGTTCCGGGATCTGGTTTTTATAGTCTCTGGTATCAATCAAGTATTTTCCTTCCTTGCCTTTATTTTAGTTATTAGGTTTCAGGGCCTCATCCCAGTGATTATTCCTAGTGGTATTTAAAATCTTTTGCTTGTTTGTTTTTGAGCCATGGTGCTCAGAGCTTAATCTTGGCTCTGCACTCAGAGATCACTTCTGGTTGGGCTTGGGGGACCATCTATGGTGCTAGGGATGGAACCCAGGTCAATTGCATGCAAGGCAAGCATCCTACCTGCTGTACTATCTATCCAGCACTACCCTTGCCAGGTCCTGTTTCTCTGACTCCATTAGGTATTTTTTAAAGAGGTCACAGTGACATGCAACTAAAAGACTGTGTTGTCATAATGTCCAAAAGTAAACAGTACGGGGAAGCTTTCTGCCATACAGGTAGGGGGAGGGCTGGAAAGGGTGGAGTTACACTGGCGACATTGGTGGTGGTAAATGTGTACTGGAAGGGATGGGTGTTCGATCATTGTATGACTGAAACTCAAACAAGAAAGTTTTATAACTGTATCTCATGGTGATTCAATTTTAAAAAAAAAAACAAGCTGTGTTGTCTGAGGTTAACATGATACATCCAGTAAATACTGCCTTTCTTTTTAATATTATCACGAGCAGACACTTTAAGAACAAAAGCCAGCCCCACAAAATTGCCAGAAGCATTGTGACTGCTTCCAAGGACAGTTTCCTCAGATGACAAAGAATTCCTCTGAGAACTTGATGTAATTCTCATCACAATATGTGTTTCTAGAAGATGGAAATGCACCAATCTTTGATCAGTCATATCAACTGACAGGAGAAAGAGAAATAACCTCAATGCCCCAATTTAACTACCACAATGTCTGTCTTTACTCTGTTTTTTTTTAAAAAAATCTCTTTGACCTCCTACACTTATTTTCACTGAAAGCCTAGGCAGTTCCTATGCAAACTGTCACAGCACAGGGCAACCCTGCACTGTGGCTTTCCTATGATCCCAAGGATAGAAAGGCAAAAATTCGGGGCTGAAGAGCTAGTACAATGGGCAAAGTATTTGTGTATGCAACCAATTCAGTCCCCAGCAGTGAATCCAGTACCCGAGTGCCACCAAGAGTGATCCCTGAGCATAGAGCCAGGAATAAGCCCTGAGCAGTCACTGTCACCCCAAATTTGCAAAAAAAGCACAGCAGAAATGGTATCTGCACCTGTATGTTCATTGCAGCACTGCTCACAATAGCCAGAATCTGGAAACAACCCGAGTGCTCAAGAATAGATGACTGGTTAAAGAGACGTTATTACATCTACACAATGGAATACTATGCAGTTATAGAGGAAAGATGAAATCATGAAATTTGCTTATAAGTGGATGGACATGGAGAGTATCATGCTAAGTGAAATGAGTCAGAAAAAAGAGGGACAGACATAGAATGACTGCACTCATTTGTGGAATATAAAATAACATAATATGAAACTAAGACCCAAGGACAATAGAGACAAGGGCCGGGAAGATTGTTCCACCATTGGAAGCCTGCTTTATGAGCTGGGGGAAAAGGCAGCTGGGATAGAGAAGGGATCACCAAGTCAGGAGGGATAATTCAGGATGGGAGATGTGTGCTGAAAGTAGATAAAGGACCAAACATGATGGCCTCTCAGTATCTGTACTGCAAACCACAATGTCCAAAAGTAGAGAGAGGGTATGGGGGAAATTGTCTGCCATAGAGGCAGGGGGAGGGTTGGAAAGGGTGGGGTTATACTGGAGACATTGGTGGTGGAGAATGTGCACTGGTGGGGGGATGGGTGTTCAATCATTGTATGACTGAAACTCAAACATGAAAGCTTTGTAACTATCTCACAGTGAGTCAATTAAAAAAAAAAAGTCTGCTCAAACCAAAACCAAAACCAAATAAACAGAAAGGGCAAAAATCCCCACTGCTTTTAGTTAACATATTCACCAGCATCCAATCACACATTTGATGCAAATCTGACTTTGGAAAGAAACAGCTGAGGTGCTGGGTCAGTATACTTAATACCTGACCCTTTTTTTTAAATGCCTGGAAATTAAACTCTTTAATAATAATATTAAATATTATTAAATATTAATATATTAAAAATATCAAAATATTAGCATCACATAAAAAACCCCAAGAAATTTTAATGAGAACCGCTCCCAGTAGTCCTCAGGGAACATACCTGTCACTGTGCTCAGGAATCACTTCTAGAGGTGCTCAGGGTACCACATGGGGTGAAGGGGATGGAACCCAGATCATCTGCCTACAAGGCCTTACCTACTATACTATCTCTCCAACCCAGAAAATCTAAATAAATGTTATCAAACATTTTACATGAACAACTATAATCCAGACTTCCATATGGTCACATTCTGGAAGGCTTATTGGTTTCAAATCACTTCTGGTTCAAAAATTGGACACTTGAGAGACCAGAATGCCAATACAGAGGTTAATACAGTGAATACAGCCTGGCATTCAGCCGGCTCTGGTCAGTACCACAATGTCCCCCAGGCATACCCAGATGCAGTCCAGGAGGCCTCTGTGTAGTACTGATGTCACCCAGGTAAGCACTTCAGGGCCTGAGTTGCACTGGGCCCTTGCACTAAACTGAGGTCTGGTTAGACAAAAAAATCAAATGGGGTGGTTAGAGGGCTCCTAAAACTGTCTGGGAAATGGCAAAGTAATTTAAGAAAAAAAATTTAAGTTCCATTATCTATTTTTTCTCAAGTTACAAAGTTATTCATGATTGGGTTTCAGTCATACAATGTTCCAACACCCATCCCTTCACCATTGGACATTTCCCACCACCAATGTCCCCAGTTTCCCTCCCACCAAACCCCTCTCCTCTGCCTGCCTGTACTGTATGGCAGGCACTTTCGCCCTTTCTCTCTCTGTCTCTCTGTCTCTGTCTCTGTCTCTCTGTCTCTCTCTCTCTCTCTCTCTCTCTCTCTCTCTCTCTCATTTGCAATAGAGATAACTGAAAGGCTGAAGCGTTATGGTGTATTTCCCTTTACCTCCTTCAGCACTCAGTTGTCGAGAGTGATCATTTCCAACTAAATGTGATAATTTCCAACTAAACTACAAACTTTTATTTATTTATTCATTTATTTTGCTTTTTGGATCACACCCAGTGAAGCACAGGGGTTATTCCAGGCTCTGCACTCAGGAATTACTCATGGCGGTGCTGGGAGGACCATATGGGATGCTTGGAATCGAAACCGGTCAGTCTCATGCAAGGCAAACGCCCTACTCACTGTGCTATCGCTCCAACCCCTAAACAATAAAATTTTAAAATAATTAAAACACAGGACATTTGTGGGGTGGAAGAGAGTGGAACACTTGAATGATAGCATTGGCTTTTACAAATACAAGAAGCAGTTACTCACTGTTGTATTAAAAAAATAAAGAAGTCCAAAATGACAGGGCAATAAAATAGTTGAAACCGGGTTTGCTTGCTTCAATCTCCAGCACCCAATATGGTTCCCCGAGTCTGCCAGGAGTGATCCCGGAGTGCAGAGCCAGGAATAAGCACTGAGCACAGCTGAGTGTGGCCCCCCAAAAACAAGAACAAAAAAGTGCAAATGTGAATTTCAGAACTACACATAAGTTGCAGGTGTTGCTGATTCAAGCCAGGATATTACACATGAAAGGAATGTGTGCTCAGGCTGAGTCCTATTTCCAGCCCCTGCAAGGGAGAATTTGATGCTCAAAGATCCCCAAAGCAGAACCATGATAGTAGGAACATCCCTAATGGATGGAGATCATTTGGGTTGGGCCACAGTCTGGAAAAAGAGCCTCAAGGAGAAAAACTATCTTACAGCCTGGACTTCAAGCTCAAAATACCAGCTCAGGACAGAGTCTGACTAGTAACGTCATGCCCTATGGTGTTTTGGGTCCACTACACGCGTGTGGACATGTAAGGACGTGGGTGTCTGTTTGTGTTCAACATAGATCCATGGCTGCAAAAGCTTCCACACCAGACCTTTCATGCAAAGCATCCAGCATCGGGTGCCCCTGCACCCCAAGGGGGCACCAAGAGTACGCTGTCAATCTCTGGATGGCAGCAAGAATAGAAGATAGTTTAGCTGAGGGCCAGGCGAGGGCAGCTCCTAAAGTTCCCCCATCTCAGGCTTCCTTTCTGCTCTTGGAGAATGATTCTCTAGGCCCCCTTCTCTACTCGCACTCCTTTTCTCGGGAAGGGGAGGAATTCCGGAGATGTTAGTACATTCGTAACACACCTCGCAACTTTAGCCGTCATACCTCATGAACTGGGATCCACACTTCCCTCACACACACCCTCCTCTTGAAGCCACGCTTTCTCATTTATGGTAGGAAGTTAACAACAACAACAACAACAAATGACAAAATTACTCATTTTGACATGTAAAATGCACATCATCATCACAGTTTTGGTGGAGAACTTATGCTAAAGTGAGAGTAATGAAATCTTAATCACACAGGAGGGCCTCATTAGAGCGTCAAGTATTTCATCTTCAATGAGAGGCAGCGTAAGTGCCAGAGAACTTTGTGTGAAAATTGGCATGTTTTTGGATTAGAAAAAGTGAAAATTTGCTAGGTGTATCTGTGAACATATATATCTTAAAAAAAAAACACCTCACTTGCAGATGCTACCATCATTTCAAACAAAGCGATCTGATACTTTGTGCAAAACAATGGCAATTAGAAGTCTACACCATCAGATTTAATTAGCCTGGACGCTGTATATCTTTTAAAAAAGAAAATGCACATTTTTCTGCCCCCAATCAGGCTCTAAAAAGGAACACGTGTTTGCACATAAACTCACTCATACTGCCCTGTCAGAATTATGATGTAGAGGTGGAGAGGGAGGCTAAGACATACAGTTACCATGGCAACCAAAAATCGCCATCACGTCTCAATGATTCTGCCTCATCTCTCAGGTTCTTGCCAGAAAGACTTGCTCATGTTATCCTTCAGAGGTCTGGAGAAAAAGTCCTTAAGACATGGGTCTCCAGTTGTTCAGACTCAACTGAGTATGACCATGACCACAAACTCTTCGGGTAGGAAATATTGCTATACACTTGACTCAAAAGACCAGTCAGTGCCATCTTACAGAATATACGCTATCTAAGAAGAGGGATTTTCCCCGAATTTGCCCTTTACTGAATTCCATTACCTACATTTATACCTGGCATATATTAGGAATATGTATTATACAAATAAAAGAAAATTGGGTAGGGCATTTGCCTTGCACTCAGCCAACCTAGGTTCAATCCCTGGCATCCCATATGGTCTCCCAAGTATTGTAATTCCTGAGTGCAGTCAGGAGTAAGCCCTGAGCATTCCCGGATGGCCCCAAACCTAAACAAAACAAAACAATGTCTCATCAAGATGAGAAAAAATATGGAAACTCAAACTCTCAGAATTCCAGATCTTTGGTTTGTGATCATAAAAGAAAGCAAAGGATAAAAGAAATTATTCTATAAAGGGTTAATCACTTAGATATTTCTCAAGTGTTTCCTAAAGCTGGTCTAGAAAAGGGAAAGTGATTTATATGAACATATTCTTGGCAAAAAATATAGCACAGAAATAAATATAAAATTATGCAAAGACTTGTTGAGATTAAATGAATTATTGTTGCATACAAATCAGTCTTTTTAAAAGAAGCTATCGAGTATAAAATAGACATAGTCTTGCAGTTGATTAGATTTACACATCCAACTTATTTAAACTATGCCACCTGGAAAAAAGAGTAATTCAATGCTTTCTATATAAAATACCTTGCTTAATATTTCATAATAAAAAACCTTGCTTTTGAATTGAATTATGCCAAAATGGGAATGTGGGAGAATAGAATACTCAAGTATGCTAACCACTTAGTCTGGTAAAGATACTGAGTCCCTGACATTGGACAACTATTATAAAGAACATTTTCCTACAATTGGCTAATTAGAAAGTCTAACAAATCTTTGACGAACATGCTGTAGGGCCCTACACCATATACTACTCTGTTTTCTCTTAGGCACTTAGTTTCAGTTATGCTCAACAAGCCAAAACTTCTCTGGGTGGTATCATTGAGTTCACCAATGATATATCATATATAGAGAGAGAATTATGACATTCTATGCACACCAATCTGAAAGGCAATATGTTCTCTAGATCGGTGTTATTCAACCATGTGGCCCCTTGAGGGACCTCCAGTATATTCCAAGGAGCCACCGAGGGAAATAAGATGTGAAAAAAAACCTGAGAAGTGAAGGGAAAAAAAAAAAACCCAGCAGGGAAAGGGTTGAGAAACATTCTCTAAGCCACCACTCACAAATATAAAGAACAAATTCTCAGCCAAGGGTCCTAGTAATTCAGATGGATGGTCTCATAGATGTTCACGTTATTAGCGCTCTAAATTCCCTCTGAAAAATCATGCATATATCTCCATTGTCTATTATAGTCATGACCTATAAAAGGCAGCTGGCAGAAGGAGAGATACAGTTTCACCTGGTGTTAACAGGAATTTGGAAGAAAAGATGGGATGGAGGAGATCCTGTGGCCAGATAAGTCCAGTAACAGACATCGCTTTACTTCAGAATTTCGGAAAATTCCTTACTTACACTAATGCAATATGCTAAAGAAACATAATATCATTGCATGTCATCAATTTGGAAATATGCTCAATTCAGTGGAAGTTCACTGGGATTAAGAATGCATAGAGGGACTGGAGTGATAGCACAGAGGGTAGGGCGTTTGCCTTGCATGCAGCCGACCCGGGTTCGATTCCCAGCATCCCATATGGTCCCCTGAGCACTGCCAGGGGTAATTCCTGAGTGCAGAGCCAGAAGTAACCCCTGTGCATCGCCAGGTGTGACCCGAAAAGAAAAAAAAAAAAACGAATGCATAGTACAGTCTGTGTCTCTTGCTTTTATTCAATTGTTTACTCAGTTTTTGTTCTTGGCCATGCTCAGGGCTAACTCATGTCTCTGTACTCAGAGATCACTCCTGAGGTTGCTTAGGGGATCATATGCAGTGCCAGGGACTCAAATCAGGATTGGCCAAGTGCAGAGTAAGTCCCTACCTTCCTGTTCTACCACTCTAACTCCTGCTTCCTGCTTTAAGAATTTAATGTGTGCCAGTCCTGGAGATAGCAAAATGGTCACAATATATGTTTAACACGTATAGGATCCAGGTTCTATCTCTGGCATCTCATAGATTCCCAAGCATCACTGGGTGAGGCTTAAAAGCTCCCAAGCACTGATGGGGTGGCCCTTGTCATCCCCTGCATATCACAGGGCCTGAAAAACTATACATTCTCAGATCCTAGCACTGAACTCTCAGCCAATGGGAGTGGCCCCTGGGCCCACTGAGCACTGCTTGGGAGATCAGCCTCCCCCCAAATAATACAATTATGTTAGTGAAGAGTCTTCATTAAACATTTAAATTACACTTGAATCACATTTTTTTTTAATTTAAACACCGGGTCACACCCAGTGTTGCTCAGGTCATATGTGATGCTGGGGATTAAATCAGGGTAGGCCAAATGCGTTACAAGTGTTTTATCCCCCCGTACTGCTTTTTTGGACCCTGAGTAATGTTTTTCAAAATACATTCTGAAGAGGCTGGAGAGAGAGTACAGTGTGCAGGACACTGCCTTGCATGTGGCCAACATGGTTTGATCGTCAGCACCACATATGGTCCCCCAAGCACCACCAGGGGTAATCCCTGAGCACAGAGCTAGGAGAAAGCCTTAAGCAGCAGCAGGTATGGCCACCAAAATATTTTTAAATTAAATAAAATGTTTTAAAAGGGGGGAACAGTTATTATTTGAGGGAGATATTTGATGTTAAAAAGGGCTGAATCTGATATGGAAGAAATACTAACAATATATATTAAGGACCTGCCATGATGTGATTTCTATGGTTAAAAAAAGGTCTGGAGTCGTGGCCGTGCTGGCCACAGAAACCAATTTCTTAACTATCTGACTTTCAGTAGAAATACTTCCAGGGTCAATAGGTAAAAGAGCAGAAACCCAAAACCGACATTTAATTCTTGAACCCAGCCGTAGAAAGCAAATCACTTCACAATGCTTTTTCAGCATGTCTGATTTGGGGGGGGGGGGGGGTAAACTCTAAATAATAGTGGTGAATCTTTTATTGAAACAATGAATCTAATCAAAGCAGATAGAGTGTTAACTAGAATTCATCTGCCTCACAGGGACGGGGAGGGGTGGGGGGTGGGGTTTTATTGGGGTTCTTCATGGTAAAAAATAAGTATTGGTAAAGGGAAATGTGTTTGATATTTGCATGACTGAGACATAAACCTGAAAGCTTTGTAACGTTTCCCACAGTGATTCAATAAATAAATAAAAAAAAAATTTAAAAAAAATAAATAAAAAAAAGGTCTGTGGTGTGAAAACCAGGGGGAAGAAAGGCTGAAAAAAATGAAGAGTGATTCACATCTAATCCTGGTGGTTCCTCCTCAAACCTCTGGGCCTACAATTCCAAACCCTAGAAGAATGAGTCAAACTTGATATTCACCCAGTTGAGGAACAAACAGATGTTCTGCTCCACAGTTGAACTTCTACTACTCAAAATAATATTTTCAGAAGAGATACAAATATCCCTACAACAGGAAGCAAGGAAAATAGGCATTTGCTTTAATATCATTTTGCCTTTATTCTTGACAAACTTTTTTTAAATCTTAAAAGAAAAAAGAACTTAAGAATAAAACTTTTTAAACTACCTAAGCATTATTCTTCTAGTAGAACTCAAGAATGTATTGGAGCCAATTATTTTTTAAAATAGTAAGGCTTTACCTTGATTCTTAATCAATACCCCTATGACATCTCTTTCACAAAATGATAACTTACCATGTTTAATAACTCTTGTGACTACAGAGAAATAGGATACAGTAAAAGCTGATTGATTCTGACCTTATTAAATGAGATTTTATAAAATTTTGGACCAGATAATGTGAATCTGTCTTCTGTGTTATCCAATCAAAGGGTTCTGCTCTATATATCAGCAAGTAACTATCAAGTGAGAGAACAGTCTGCAATCTAAAGAAAACATACCATACAGAAATACAAAGAAATGTAAGTACAAAGTGATTATTCTTTATGGCAAAGCACCTAAAGTGCTCATGTTTTTAGCTTACATTGAGGTTGCTTTAACTTAT
The DNA here is from genome assembly GCF_029834395.1 of Sorex fumeus. Lineage (NCBI taxonomy): Eukaryota > Metazoa > Chordata > Mammalia > Eulipotyphla > Soricidae > Sorex > Sorex fumeus. Next base: position 67,675,464 of record NW_026606129.1, read on the forward strand.
ATATTTAAAGAAAATAAATAAATAGAAAATAAAAATACTTCTCAGTGCTAGGGAGACACCTCAAAAAACAATAAAACACATGTCTGGCATTCATGAGTCCCTAAATTCTATCCCCTGCATAGCACTGCACCCACCAAGCAACACCAGGCACAGCCTTGAAGACCACCTCCTCCCAGCACTACTGAGGTGGACCACCTCCACCCAATAAAACCTTCCCAGTTGAAAGTTTTCAATAATTTTAGCTAATCTGATGATATCATCAGTACAAAATAGTCATTTTGAGATCAGCTCAAATCTCAGGAAATCACACACAGGTGTGTGTTAACGTTTTGAGTACATGTACTACCCAGGAGGTATTATACGACAGACACATTTTACTCAGTCGCTTGTAGATTTGGTTGTTATCTGAATTTATAAATGGATTAATCACCAGCCGTTCAGGTTTGGAAATGATGCTGAATCTAAGTTAAATAGCGGTTAATCTTGTTTAGATCTAGAACTGCCAGGAAGGTGAAATTCTTTGCGTAAAACTGTACTTGCCCGGTCTGGAACCCAACTTGCAGGTTCCCCATGACTAATAAAGGGTACCCTATGTCTTCACCCTTTTAGCTGCTCCAGGAATCCAGTCATAAGTACAGTCTGCTGAGAACCTCTGAATCAGTCTACTATAAATACAATACCTGCAGTTTAGGGAGCACACTGGACCAGATTGTTAAAAGAAGGCATTAGAATTAAAGAGCAACATGAAAATCGCCATGCATTGCAATTCTGCTAGCTCTGATCTTCGCTTATACAGTAGTCCAGGATGATTTAATTAAATAAAAAATGTCGGATTCTTTTCCTTCTGTTGCCAAACACTTTGGGGGCCTCATGTTCAATTAAAAATTAAAACTTGGCCACGCAGACCAAGAGTCTAATTACATTTCTCAACATCTGTCTTTCATTTCAAGCCAAAAGAAAATAATATTTACAGAACAGCAGATTGAGACAAAATACATTGCTATCTCTTCATCTAGTAGAATTGGTGAATGTCTCTATTAAAGAATGTGCCTTTAAAACAACAACAACAAAGTGCCTCTTAGGTGATATATCAATTCGGAATGCTCTTGGCTGCAAATAAGACAACTCCTGAATAACAGTCACTGAAAGAGTTAGTGGTTTATTTTCTCCGAGAAATCTGGACGGAGGGGTCCCCTGGGCTTGGTGGTTCTTCCTCTCTACTCCTCTCAGTATGTTCATTTTCTCTTTCAACTGGCACATGCCTGCTTTGTTTCCAAGCAACATGTCCAAAAAGAGGAAGCAGGGAAGAAAAGCAAAAGAATTTACCTACATTTGTCATTTTTGTGTTTTGGTTTTGGGCCACACTGAGTGACTTACCCCTGGCTCAGTGCTCAGGGATTATTCTTAGCATGGTTCTGAGGACCTTACTGGATGTAGGGATCAAACCCTGGTCAGTTACATTTAAGACAGCCCACTGTACTATCTCTCCAAAGGGCAACATTTGTTATTTTTATTCAGGAAAGAATCCACACCCACTGATCCTTCTGCCTCATTGGTCAGAGTTGCACCACATGAACAACATTGGACCAATCACTGGTGAGGCGAATTAGGAAACCCAGACTGGCTTAGACCAATCATGATTCATCACAAACAGGAACAGGACTGCTTTGTACCGAAGTTAAGAAAAACGCAGTGTTGACTACAAACAAAATCATGATTCTATTAGTAAGATTAAGTGAAGACAGCTGCTGAATAAGTAGACAGTAGTAGTATATTCCAAAGTTTATCATAGAAAAGTGTCTATGAAGAAACAGCTAGCCAATAAAGAAGAAAAATAATACATATCTTTTCATTCATTAAATCTGTAAACACAGGGTCAGAGCGTTAGTACACATGGAAGGCACCTGCCTTGCATAGAGCTGACGCGGATTTGATTCCTCAGCCCCCCTACGGTCCCCTGAGCACTGCCAGGAGTGATCTCTGATTACTACTGGTGTCACCTCAAAACAAAACAAACAAAACTCTATATACTATGGGAAGCTAGTGTACACTGGGGATGTAGAACAGACACACCTGTCTTAACTTTCTTCCTTAGATTTTGTAAAAAAATTGAATGCCTAGGGTCTTAAACATAAGAGGCATGGATTCTTCCACTGAGTAAAATTTGGGCCTCAGCCCAAATGGCAGCACACATAAAAATAATAGTGTTGCTTGCCAATTACCTCTCAACAATTAAAAAGTAAAGGGAGGGCTGAAGAAATAGTATAGCAGTTAAGGCCCTTGCCTTGAATGTGGCCACTTCAGTTGACCCCTGTTTGTCCCCTGGAACCTGCATATGGTCACCTGAGCAGTGGAAAAGGTTGTTCCTGAACACAGAGACCGGAATAGCTGCTAAGCACCACCAGATGCAACCCCAAAACCAGAACAGTGATTAAAAAAACAAAAATACAACAAAATAAAAATAAAAAGGCCAGCAAGATATTACTTGCCCATCTCTGAGTTGGTATGTGCCATCTCCCGCCACTTCCCTATACTCGGGAAGCACTGGCAGTCACCCATGAACCAAAGCCACCATGTAAGCTCTTCCATCGGCCTTGCTTCAGAGACCCACAAATAAATTTCTAAAGAGATCAAACGGTCACAGTCATGGTCCTCTTGTTGTTCATCAATTTGCTTGAGCAGGCCCAGTAATGTCTCCATCGTGAGACTTGTTGTTACTGTGTTTGGCATATTGAATACGTCACAGGTAGCTTGCCAGGCTTCGCCGTGTGGGCGAGATATTCTCGGTACCTTTCTGGGCTCTCTGAGAGGGAAGGAGGAATCGAATCCAGATCGGCCGGGCTGGCTGCGCGCAAGGCAAATGACCTACCGCTATGCTATCGCTCCAGCCCAAAGAGATCAAAAACCACAGTTAATCTTGGACCCATGCAAGGCTAAACAGACTGTGGTAAACTGGGTTGGGTTAGCCTGGTGCCCACTCAAGCAGAACCCCTGGCAGCCACTAGATTCCACAATTCAAACTTGCCGCCATAATTCCCCTCTGAATCCACTATATCTTAGGACGAACCTCACCGAGATATAATCTGCTGAATATTCTGGTTATGTGGGTTTTGTGACTGAAATCTCCAGGCTTTCTTGGGACCGGGTGGGCTACCTCTCCCACACCTCTCTGTACTTCCAGAAGCCTCAGTAGTCACATCCACACCCCAAAGCTGCCACCCCGTTAAAAAGCTACTCCAGTCTTGCCATCCCAGTAAAAACACTGAATGTTCTGAACAAACACCATTACCTCTTAGTACCTGTACTGCAAACCCTAACGTACAAAAGGAAAAGGAGAGAGAGCAGCACTGTAGCACTGTCCTCACATTGTTCATCGATTTGCTTAAGCGGACACCAGTAACGTCTCCATTGTGAGACTTGTTGTTACTGTTTCTGGCATATAGAATACACCACGGGGAGCTTGCCAGGCTCTGCCGTGTGGGTGAGATACTCTTGGTAGCTTGTCAGGCTCTCCGAGAGGGACAGAGGAATCGAACCCGGGTTGGCCACGTGCAAGGCAAACGTCCTACCCGCTGTGCTATCGCTCCAGCAAATAGATGATATTATGGTAACAATTCTGGCTATCTTTGCCATCCATCTAACATAGAGTTTGGGTAGAATCAACAAATTTCAGTCCTCATTCTGGCATGCAAGTGTCTGTTCACTCAAAGCACACAACTTCATCTAAAGAGCATGCCCCATGAACAACAAAGCAGGAATACCCAGTTTTGGCTGACATCACCAAATTTATCTCCACTCAGGAATGAGCATGGATTTGGCATTTCTTTTTTTATTTATTTATGTATTGGCTTTTTGGATCACACCCAGCAATGCACAGGGGTTACGCCTGGCTTTACATTCAGGAATAACTCCTGTTGGTGCTCAGAGAACCATATGGGATGATGAGACTCGAACCCGGGTCAGCCGTGTGCAAGGCAAACACCCTACCCACTGTACTATCATTCCAGCCCTGGATTTTGCATTTCTTTCAATCTATTATCTACTATACCTATGACCAGGGATTCAACTCAACAGAACTTAAAAATTTCCAGTTTTTTCCAGTTGTAAAACTAAACTCTCTTTTACTCAACAATAGGGTCACTGTCTCAGCCAGTGAACTATGGTCTCTTTGACGGAATCCTCAGTGGATTCTGGAAAACTTCCCCCACTCCTTTCTGGAAAAATAAAAACATTTTAAAACCTATTTTAAAATTCACACTGTAATATAAAACCCACATAATTTGTCTGGTATACATTTTATTAAGTAAAGTAAAGTAAAGGCCCTCCCGTTGATCATTGATTTGCTCGAGCTGGAGTGATAGCACAGCAGTAGGGCGTTTGCCTTGCACGCAGCCAACATGGCCGACCCGAGTTTGATTCCTCCGCCCCTCTCGGAGAGCCCGGCAAGTTGCCGAGAGTATCTCGCCCACACGGCAGAGCCCGACAAGCTCCCCATGACGTATTCGATATGCCAAACACAGTAACAACAAAATACATTTTATTAAAATCAGGAATTAGCATTTTGTTATATACAACTTGATAATTTACCTTTTATTTTTATGCAGTCACCACTCCAAATAAAATCAAAAGAACAGTCTGCAAAGAGAAACCCAAACTACTTATCCTGAGAAGACATTTGAAGTTATTACTAGCGAAAACTACTGATCAGGGTCCTGGAAAAGACAAACCTTGAACAGCACTCCACCAACCCCCACCTCTGATTTACTTGAATTCAAAGCAAAAGGTAACACAAAGCCTGGGGAAGACAGAAATGAAGGGGAGCAAGGACTTTACAACACGTAAAGAATTACTTTCTGTCACTTATCTTCAGGGAAATGCAAATCAAAGTAAGAGCGATGTATATCAACTCACACCAAAGAGAATGGCACTCATTACAAAGAACAACAACGATTGCTGGCAAGGATTGCTGGTAGGGGAAAAGGGAGCCTCATTCACTGCTGGTGGGAATGTTGAGTGGTCCAGCTTTTTTGGAAAACAATATGGACATAGCTCAAAAAACTAAGAAGAGAGAAAAAGAAGGAAAATACCTCCCATAGAGGGAGGTGGGGGTGGGGGGTGGGGTGTTGGGGGATGATGGGAGGGAAACAGGGGACATTGGTGGTATAAAATGTACACTGTGGGGGGATGGATGCTGGATCATTGTATGACTGACACCCAATTATCAACAGCTTTCTAATGGTCTATCTCATGAATATTCAATTAAAAAAGTTTAAAAAAAAGTAATGTGGAGGTCATGCCTGCTTCAGTCAGCTTAATCAGAGGCACAGCGGGTAGGGCGTTTGCCTTGCACGTGGCCGACCCAGCCGACCCGGGTTTGATTCTTCCACCCCTCTCAGAGAGCGCGGTAAGATACCGACAGTATCTCGCCCGCACAGCAGAGCCTGGCAAGCTCCCCGTGACGTATTCAATATGCCAACCACAGTAACGAGTCTCACAATGGAGACATTACTGGTGTCCGCTCGAGCAAATTGATGAACAATGGGAGGACAGTGCTACAGTGCTACATTAATATATATATTATACATACATATGTATATATATTATACATACATAAAGGTAAAGGTAAAGGCCCTCCCGTTGATCGTCGATTTGCTCGAGCGGGCCCAGTAACGTCTCCATTGGAGACTTTGTTGTTACTGTGTCTGGCATATCCAATACTCTCGGTAGCTTGCCGGGCTCTCCGAGAGGGGCGGAGGAATCGAACTCGGGTCGGCCATGTTGGCCGCTTGTAAGGCAAATGCCCTACCGCTATGCTATCGCTCCAGCCCGATAGCACAGCGGGTAGGGCGTTCGCCTTACAAGCGGCCACATGGCCGACCCGAGTTCGATTCCTCCGCCCCTCTCGGAGAGCCCGGCAAGCTACCGAGAGTATTCGATATGCCAGACACAGTAACAACAAAGTCTCCAATTAGAGACGTTACTGGGCCCACTCGAGCAATTATACATACATATGTATATATATTATACATACATATGTATATATAATACATACATATGTATATATATCGTATATACATATATATATATGGGCTGGAGCGACAGCACAGCGGGTAGGGCATTTGCCTTGCACGCAGCCAACATGGCCAACCCGAGTTCGATTCCTCCGCCCCGGAGGAATTGCATTCATCTAGGGAACACAAAGTAACAAAATAGGAGACTAACACTCAGGAATGGCCGTGATTAGTACCAGGAATTTTGTTGCATGGCTTGGAGGCCAGCCACACATGCTAGGGGAAAAGGGAGCTCAGATAGAGAAGGGAGCACCAAATACAGGGTGTTGGGAGGATCCTCCCAGGATGGGAGAAGCATGCTGAAAGTAGACTACAGACCAAACGTGATTGCCACTCACTGCCTCTTTTGCAAACCACAACACCCAATAGGAGAGAGAGAACAAAAGGGAATGTCCTGCCACAGAGGCAGGGTTGGATGGGGGGATGCGGGTGGGAGGTATACTGGGATCCGTGGTGGTGGGAATTGGGCACTGGTGGAGGGATGGGTATTTGATCATTGTATAATTGAAACCCAAGCACAAAAACTTATAAGTCTACAACTGTACCTCATGGTGTCTCACTAATAAAAATTAAAAAAAAAATTTAAAAAAATGTACAACTCATCTCCAAATGACTCTCTTTGTTTTGGGGCCACAAAACATATACTTAGGACTTACCCCTGGCTCTACGCTCAGAAATTACTCCTGGCAGTGCACAAGGGACCATAGAGGATTGCAGGGATTTGAACCCAGGTCAGCTGCATGCAAGGAAAGCAGCCTACCTGCTGTTCTATCTCTTCAGTCCCTCATAGTCAAATGGTTTATTGCAAGATATAATCCCCTCTCATCCCTAAAAGGAAGAGTTTAAAAATACTCTCATGGAGGTGATAGGTCTTCAGAGTGTTACCATTCTTGAAGAATGACAGGGCGAGGAGGAAGAGGCAAACTAGAGGTGACACCAGATTTGTGATGGAAAATCTTCAGCACCCTGATAGGTGGGTGGACAGTAATGTTGTACACCATAAGCATAACGTAAACATTATTGCAGGCATGTTACTTCAACTAGAGCTTAAAAAGAAAAAAAAAGAAAAAGAAATACAAAGATATTTGCTTGCCAAATCAGACACAAATACCAGCCACTTCCATGGTATGGCTAAAAACACATCACACAGCCAACTTTAACATTGCCAGCAGTCTGGATAAAATTAGATTCTAGCAACCAATAAGGAAATTCACATTGTCATACATATATTAGCAATTTTTAGTGCTTTAAAAATTAAATTTAGCCAAGAAGTACATCATATATATTTATCCTCAGGAATAAAGGACCGATATTAAGATGAACATTTAATGTTGAAAGTAACCAAAATTGGAACATACGCTATAAGCACACTGCAGAATGAGTCTTAATTGTAGAAACTACCAAATAGAATAATATTGTTGGCAGTTACTATTTGGGGCTTGGTTTTAATGTCAAAATTAAACAATTCCGCTATAGGTCTTCTGAAAAATTTCCTCCAGCAAATTGCATCACTTAATGCTACCCAAAAAACCATGTACATCAACGAAGTCAATCAGCTCGAACTAACCTGCTCAGGAGTAAAACAAATTCGATCTTGGCTTGAAGAAGAGGGCACAGCCCTAAAGATAGACCTCAGAGAGTGGAAAGTGCCTTGCTTCCTCCCTTTTCAGGGACCCAAAGATAACAAGCAGTGCAGTTCCTGGAAATACAAAGCTAAACAGAAAGCATATGCAAACAGGCTACTCTGAGAAGAACTCCACACTACAGATACTTTGCACACACTTTGTTTGATTGCCTAGGATCCTAATAAACAGTGTCTAGCAGACAGTACAACTTCCCTCCCTCTATCCACACCATACAAGAATCCTTTCCACTGATAGGATTTTCCATAGGAGAAGACAGGAAAAGAATTCTCATCAGTATCCCTGCCCCAGATCCCAATGTCAAGCTACTCTCTATTGCCCTCTAGGGGATATCAAAAACATAGAAGCAAAAAAGGAACACTGAGAGAAGATAGTTATCTACAGTATATGCTATACATATACACAAATACACACACATGTGTGTGTGCATATATATATACATTTATAGCTGAAAATGACATTCACAACCCTTTTGAGACTTATCTATTCATATTTCAAGTATTACAAGGAAGTCATGTAACAATCTTGATACCGATTATAAGTCTATTGACTAGTCTGTTGTAAGTCTGATCAATAGATTACAAGTCTATTGATGCCCAGTCTGGTCCACTTCCTGAAGTTCACACATCCACTCACTAGATGCGCAATGACTCAGTGAATCCGGAATTCACAGAGAGGAAACTCATCTGATAGAATAAACATGTAAGGGAATAAAGAAAGCCACAGAGACCTGGAGAGGGCAGGAGCCATTACAAAAGATGAGTACCCCCAAACTCAACCACCTCTTCAACCCCCACCACAAAAAATAGAGGCAGAGAGATTGCACAGGGGCAAGGTGCTAACCTTATATGCATTTGAACCTCAGCACCACATATGGTCCCCCGAGCACCACCGGGGTTACTCCTGAGCACAGAGCCTGGGTTAGTCCCTGAGCAATACTGAGCATGACCCACCCCAAACAACAACAACAACAACAAAGGAGTAAGGGTGAACTGAGTTCTTGCTTATTATGTAGCCCCAAGGTTTAAAAAAATCTGAAATTTTTAAAAAGAAAAGTCCAGTTATTTAAGCATAAAATATTCATATAGTAGATGTTTAACTGACTTCAAACCACTACTAAGAATAAGAAATAATAATAAATTGGATTTAGCCCACCGGAGCAGACATTGCGGATGGCAACTGCGAACCTTGAGAAAAAAACAGAAGAAAAATGCATACATCCATCTCGCCGCAATGAGATGCATCCTATCAAAAAACCCATCTGGTTAATAGGGACAAAAAGAGCAGATGTGGCAATTTGGAGACTGCTTAAATCTTTAGCTGGTCCCTTCAAAGGGTGGTTCATCTTAATTTTGAAACAACGTGGTTTTATACAGCATATTAAAACATAAATAAATCACTTCAACAGTCTGGCTAGTTCTTCCCCTGCTGGCTGGGTCCAGAAGCTCAGCTGACAAGGAGTTGGTGGGGCCCACCCAGATGGGCAAGGGAATCTTAGCACATCTTGTTGCTGATGCTCCTCTCCAGGGATGGCAGCTCAGGTTTCGTGACAAAAGCTCAAGTCCTGCTCCCTACTGTGCCTTTTCCCCAACTCGGAGCTGCTTTAGATTCTGACCTTTTCCGACACGTTTACCTACACATCTTATCTTTCTCAAAAATATATGCAGGGCCAGGAATGTAGCTCAGTGGTAGAAAACGTGCCTCCGTATTTACATCCCTGGGTTCAAACATGCACACACACACACACACACACACACACACACACACACGCACACATGCACACGCACAAGCTATCCATAGCTGACATAAGGTCGTGAGATGATCAGTCATTTTCATTGACAGTTTAAACACACCCACTTATCTATATGACTGGTGCTGGTCCTAGCCAAATCTCCATTTCAGCATCATTAGAAACCCCCACTGACCGTTCCCAATTCAAATACATGACCTTTAAAGATTTGAGAAGGAGAGCTGGAGAGATAGGACCATGGTTAAGGGGCTCGTCTTGCGTGTAGCAAACTAAGGTTAGATCCTCCAGCACTGTATATGGTCCCCCAAGCTCCACCAAGAGTAATCCCTGAGCACTAAGCCAGAAGTAGGCTCTGAGCACCACCAGAGACAACCCAAAAACTAAATAAGCAGGCAAATAAATAAATACAGATTACTGAAAGAAAAAAAAAGTCCCTAAAACATTAAAAATTGGCCTAATCATTTGAATACATTTATGCATTAAAAACTTGTACATTTTTGGACCAGATCAATAGGCAATAGTACAGCAGGTAGAGCTCCTGCATGCAGCCAACCTGGTTTCAACTCCCAGCATCCCACATGGTGTTCCAAGCACCATTAGGAGTGATTTCTGAGTGCAGAGCCAGGAGTAACCCCTAAGCAGCAACAGGTGCAGCCCCCAAACCAGATAAATGCATGTAAATTTAAGATCATATCAAGGTTTACATCTAAGAGGACAAAAAAGTTACGTTACTCATTGCAATTCACCTGAGTGTTCTCTATATATTAAAAAATGCATGTACCAGTGCATATAATTAAACTTCTTGAAAATCTGGCCAAGTGCTTATAGATCATTTAATAATGGATTTTTCCTGAAGGATATACAAAGTTAAGTTAAATTTAAAGAAGAGGGGATATCATTTGACCTCCAAAAACTTCCTCAGGTCCCTATTAGAACCCTGTTCTAGCACTCCATTTTTTCCATGAAAATGAATTAATGAGAACCATGAAGATTGTTTTGTTTAAATTTTCTATTGATTGCTGTCTGCAAGGGATCTAATAATAGGCAGATGGAAAGTATTTGTGTACTGTTTTGGTCCTTTGTTTCAATTGTGGAGAAAGTCCTTTTTTAAAAGAACACTCCACCCCACCCCAAAGGACAGGAGGGCAGCAGAAGGCAAGAATATTGAGACTGCTCTCTCAGATAAGACAGACAGAGCGACAGAGAGACCAATAAGAAGTATGGAAAAAGTAGAATTCCGTGGACGTGCTATATCAGAATGTAAATAAGAATATAATGATAATTTGGAATATTTATAAATCAGAATAATTTATAGACCAGAATAATCAGCAGTGTCAGAGTCAAGGGCAAGTTGACTGCTCAGCGTGACATGTCCAAACTCGACAACACCGACCTCCCAGTAGGGGCACACCAGACCATATGTGATGTAATGCAAAAGCCAAACAATGTCGACGATCAAAAACATTAACACAGAAGGTTTAACCTGCAACAACAGCTTAATAAAACCTCAGACAAGGACTTAATGTCCCCATGGTGAGATACAACAATTTACACAAGTTTTTTTTTTCTACAGAAATCATTTTTTGATCATTCCATTCACTATTTAATGGTAACAAGAAATATTACATAAACTATTACAGGGATCGGTCTGAGGGGTGGTTGGGAAAATGGAGATAATGGTGGAGGGAAGGTGGCAGTGGTGGTGGAACTGGTGTTGGAATACTGAATGCCTGTAATAAATCATCACGACAACTTTGTAAACCAGGGTGTTTAAGTAAAGGTGGGGAAGACTGCTCAAAATCAGACAGTGAGACAGGAAATTTGATGTTCAAAACTCTTGCTAGGGGATCATCCCCACCTAGTGAAAACTTCCCACTTGTGTGAAAACACAGCCCCCAGGTGCCAGAGCAGCTATTCGATAGTGATTCTTGCTAAAGATACAGGGGGGAAAAAGGCAATTAAGGCTGCCTACAGAAGCTCAGGGATTACAGATTCCTCATGTACTAATTCTCAGCTAAAATGAGTCTTGGGCTGGAGAAATAGCACAGCGGGTAGGGCATTTGCCTTGCACGTGGCCAACCCGGGTTCGATTCCCAGCGCCCCATATGGTCCCCTGAGCACCGCCAGGGGTAATTCCTAAGCGCAGAGCCAGGAGTAACCCCTGCACATCGCTGGGTGTGACCCAAAAAGCAAAATAAATAAATAAATAAAAGAATGAGTCTTTCCAGTACAAGGAGGTTCACAAAGATAACCCCACCCTGATCCATTCATGTTCACAATTCCTGGGAATACAGAGCCCATGGCAGGAATTCCCCAAACTGATTTTTTTTTTTTTAATTTGTTGTGGTGCTGAGGATCAAACCCAGGGCCTTGCCTCTGAGCTACACCTCCACTTGTGTCAAGATGTCCTGTGAGGCTGCTGGCCATAAACCAAGTCAGATTTCACAGTGGCTGGTGGAGATTCAATGATTCTGTGAAGCTCCTGAGATCCAGGCTGCCACCTGAACTCTCCTCTACACCCGTGAGCTGATGCTCACCTACACACTACAATAAATATAACTCCCAGAGACTTTTCAAGAATAATAATAGCAATGTTTTTAAAAGTATGTCAGTGGGGCTGGAGCGATAGCACAGCAGGTCAGGCATTTGCCTTGTGCGCGGCCATCTGGGGTTCAATTTCCAGCATCCCATGTGGTCCCCCGAGCACCACCATTGAGTGCATAGCAAGGAGTAACCCCTGAGCATTGACAGGTTTGCCCCAAAAGGTATAAATAATTAATTTTTAAAAGTATGTCAGAAATGGTGTCCTCTTGCTTGCTTCTTGTACCTCAGCATTACACTCTTCATTTGTTGTCCGTTGGCTTGTTTGCTGGTGCCAGGGCTCCCCAGGTCTGCTGTGTGCAAGATAAGCATCCTCCCTGTTGCACTATCTCTTCGCTGTCCTACCAGAGGACTTCCATTTCCATCATTCTATCTCAAACTCATAAGAAAACTCAGTCACCAGCATTAAGAGGAGTCTAACCATGAAGGATTTGCCGGTGGTGATTTTCAGATCAACAGAATCTAGGTGACAAGAATGGAGCTCCCATCCAATAAAGTACAAAAAAGAATTCCCAAGACAACATCATTCACTAATTATCACAGACACAGTTTTGCCAGCAGATTTTTTATTTCATTATCTTAAAAATAGTTGTGAATCTATCTAGGGGGGAAATAGAGCTATAAACCGAAGCCCTAAGGCTGAGACAATATTAAGTTGTAGTCCAACAGTAGCGGTCCCTCCAGGTAAGGAGATATGGTGTCCTGGCCCAATCCACTGAAGGAGAAGGAAGGAAGTCAATTGTGCTGTAAGACAGGAAGAGGAGGGGGAGGAGGGGGGAGAGAAGAAGAAAGATGAGGGGAAAAAGAAGAACTTATAAAGACCTGGTAAATTGGCAATGTCTGTTAAGATAAAAACAATGAAAGGGGGGCTGGAGCGATAGCACAGCAGGTAGGGCATTTGCCTTGCAAGCGGTCGACCTGTGTTTGATTCCCAACATCCCATATGGTCCCCTGAGTACTGCCAGAGTAATTCCTGAGTGCAGAGCCAGGAGTAACCCCTGTGCATCACGAGGTGTGACCCAAAAAAAAAAAATGCAATGAAAGGGGTTTCAAATAAGAAGTGAGGTCATGAGATTCCACTTTATCAAATCACTCTAGCCACATGTGACAAATGGGCTGTGAGACAGTAAAGGTAGTAGATGTCTGAGTTTCACGTAACCAGTTACTAACAACACATACCATTAGCCCATGAAACAGAGACTATTAGATCTCCTAAACAGTTCTGTATTCCCATCTACTTTTCAAACTTAAAAAAAAAAAACTGAGATCAGCACCAGGAGGATTACTCCATAGCTTAGTGGCCAGTCGGGCATTCTGGAGGAAAGGGCAGTTCAGACAGAGAAGGGAACACCAAATAAAGGGTGTTTGGAGGACCCTCCCAGGAGGGGAGATGCATGTCGAAAGTGGACTATGGACTGAACATGTTTGCCACTCAATGCCTCTTTTGCAGACCACAACACCCAAAAGGAGAGAGAGAACACAGGGGATTGCCCTGCCACAGAGGCAGGGGGGGATGGGGGGATGGGGGTGGGGGGGGATATTATCCATGGTGGTGGAAAATGGGCACTGGTGGAGGGATGAGTATCTGATCATTGTATAATCAAACCCAAGCACAAAAAATTGTAAATCTACAACTGTACCTCATGGTGTTTCACTAATAAAAAAAAATTTAAAAAAAAAACTGGCTGTAAGCAAGGTGCATTCAAAAGCTCCCCAGTGGGGCAAGATCAATAGTATAACTGACAAAGTGTTTACCTTGCATGAGGCTGACCCAGGTTCCATCCCTGGCATCCCACATGGTCTCCTGAGCCATGCTTGGAGTAATCTTTGAGAACAGAGCCAGGAGTAAAGCCCTGAGCATGGATGGGTGTGATCCCCAAACAAAGCAAGCCAAAAAGGCTCCCCAGTTTTTGCTCCTCTTTGTGTTTTAAGCTACCTCTCTATATAGTATTAAAAGTGTGAAAAATCAGGGATTTGCATTGAAACTATTCTCTACTCCATCAATTACAAGTCATTACATCCCATCAGATAGAATGACATCAATCAGAGGCTTTAGTCTATCTAAAGCCATTAGGTACATACAGGTATTCTCACCAGCAAGTATGCATAACCGAACACACACAGAAAGCCAGCAATCAATATTCAAACTTCTGCTAGGAAGCACCATGAGTCAGCTTTCATGGGGAATTACACTTCGGTTTTGATGACCATCACTCGAAAATGATGTTACGGACTGATAAAGATGCTATAATATTTCTCAAGTATCAGATATTGTGCCAAGTATGTTACATATATTCTCCTAATATTTTGTTTAATTTGCCTATGAACCACAGGAGGTTAGTAAATCTTCCCTCTATACCGGTATAGAGAACAAAGCTTAGAGATTAATGACTTGCTAACTGTTACATAGCCAGTCACTAAAGATGCTACAATCTGAGTACAGCACCCAACTCTAATCCTAGTGTTTCTATGGGCAATACCCACTATATTAAGTACAAGAGTAACACAAGCAATAATAACAGTGGTTATTACAGACAGAACACTTAAAATGCATCATTAGGTACCATGTCAAATATCTTAATTCTCTCATTTAATTTTAGAGATGATTCTCAGAAGTTATTTCTAGGCACATAGTTTAGAGAGTGTATGAATTTTCCCCTATTTACATAACTCCAGCATACATCATAACAGTAATCTCACTTCAGTATGGCTGCACACTAAGTGTGTCTGGTGGACTTGTGCAAGTTCTATGGTCCCCGAGTCTCTCCATCCTCATCCATGCAATAAAAAGCCTTTTTTTTAAACCTCTTTTTAAAATAAATTTTTAGCAAAGAGCCATGATTTACAAAGTTACTGATAGTTGCATTGTAGGCATACAATAATTCACACCAATCCCTCCACCAGTGTCAACTTCCCTCCACCAGTGTTCCCAGACTCCCTCCTTATACCAACCCCCATTTCAAAGTCAATACACAAAAATAAGTCACATTCTTATATACAAAGCATGAAGTAGGGGAGAAAACAATCGAGGAGTCTATCCCATTTAAAATAGGTTTCAAAGAGATTAACTATCTAGGATTCAGCTTAACAAAAGACATGGGGGATCTATACCATGATAAATTTAAATCACTTACAAAAGATAGAGGAAGAGCTCAGGAAATGAAAAAATATCCCATGCTCATGGATGGGAAGAATCAATATCATTCAAATGTCTATGCTACTAAGTTATTAAATAGATTCAATGCAATCCCCATCCAAATTCAGGTGAAATTCTCCCAAAACTCTTTAGAAAATTACGTTACACACCAAGTCTGGGTGAATAGCAGTGCATGTGCTTTCTCAGTACCTGACAGAGTAAATGCACAACAGCTGACACTTCCCTGGACCAAACCCACAAAGCCACTGTTTTGTGTACCCTCCCTTCTGAAAAATTTTGTTTGGCATGAACTATATCAGTCTCATTATTTGATTTTCAGTAGATTCTGCTGAGTTGGCAAAATTCTACATAGTGCCCTCCCCCGTCTGTAAAACCTTTAGAATTTGTCATACAATAGGGCTGTACAAAACAGGCTTAACAAGCTGCTGTTAAATAAGAAACCTGCTAACCGACAATATGTCTGGGAAATGTTTATAAACAAACTCTGAAACATCTGTCCGCATAAAAGTCTGGAAACATATGAAAATTAGCTTTTGAGGAAAGAGGGAAAATGAAAGGTGGATAAAATAAGCTCTATTTTATCAAAGACTAAAAATATGAGTCTTTCTATACACAAAAGTCTCTGTACATGTGCCTGTATGCCAAATAAGTATATCCATATGCATAGAAATGCATGTGCCATGATTCACTCCATCCTATTAGTGCTGCCCGTATCGCCTAAAGACCATGGGACCTTTAGTTCTCACCACGAAAGACTCCATTCCAACTACATGCAGCCACATACCAACTTTCTTCTGTGTCTGGCACACAGCTTCCAAGTCAACCAAGAAAAATAATTCTGATGTTATTTTAAATTATGCCATTAATTTTGACAGTCTAAGAAGAAAGTTGGCGGTAGAGACAGGAAATAAGGTGCTTTCCTTGCATGCAGATGAATCTACTTGTCTCCAATACCACCACATGTCCTCCAAGCTCTACTAGGAGTGATCCCTGAGCACAGATCTAGAAGAAAAACCCTGAGTACTGCCAGGTGTGGCTAGATAAAAAAACCAAAAATAAGGGACCAGGGAGACAGTTCTGTCAACTAGACTGCACATTTTGTATGTGCAAGTGTCCAGGTTCAATCCCCAGCACTGCACAGAATCCTAAACAACACCAGGAGTGACTCCTGAGCACTGCCAGCTGTGCCCCCAAACCAATGAAACAATTTCCATTTGTTTTACTTTTGACGAAAGGATTTTTCCTGTACACTCTTTTCTGTGTCCATAGTGGTTTTCAATTGTCACTCCACAAGTATAAAATGATTGAAAATCAGGCCAGACGGATAATATAGAACCTATGTTTGATCCCTGGCACCCCATATGGTTCCCCAAGCAATATCAGGAGTGATCCTGAGCACAGGGTCAAGAGTAAGCCCTGAGCACTTCCAGGTATGACCTCCCAACAAAATCAAGACAAATAGGTTAAATATCACTAAGGCACATTGAATAATACGGACTTCCTTTTCAATTTGTTTTTCAAGGGAGCTGGAGTGATAATACAGCAGACAGGGCACTTACCTTGCACCTGGCCAACCTGAGTTCAACCTCCAGCATCCCATATGGTCTCCTGAGGACCATCAGGAGTAGTTCCAGAGTACAGAGACAAGGAGTACTTGAGAATTGAGCGTTGCCAGGTGTGAGCGCCCCCCCCCCCCACACACACACAAATTGTTTCTCAAAACTGGAGTGATGCAGTGCCAAAGATTGAACCTGGGTGGGCAAACAGATTAGCTGCTGTACTATCACTCTGGCCCTCAAAAAATTGTTCCTCACACAGGGGATTGCCCTGCCACAGAGGCAGGGGGGGATGGGGGGATGGGGGTGGGGGGGATATTATCCATGGTGGTGGAAAATGGGCACTGGTGGAGGGATGGGTATCTGATCATTGTATAATCAAACCCAAGCACAAAAAAATTGTAAATCTACAACTGTACCTCATGGTGTTTCACTAATAAAAAAAAATTTTAAAAAAATTGTTCCTCATATTCAAATCTGCTTTCAGGAGCAGTTAAGAGCATCTTATAGTATTCACTGACAGTGAAAAGGGGATCTAATTTGTCACTGACCAGCTTATTTCAGACAGTTTTCAACAACTTTCAGAATTAAATGCCCTTTCTGTTCAGAGAATTTTAGGCCCAGAGAAATGGTCATTCAGCCCCTCATGTCCACAAACGCATCCCACAGAAACAGTCTACATCGTTCAGATGAGCTGACACGACTCAAACCTCCTTCCGGCCTTGCCCTTGATCAGGAGCCCTGTACAGGGGGACTGGCACAGAATAATCAAGAACTGGAATCTCTGCAAGTCAACCAAGTGCCCACCTTCCCAATCTGACACCACAACTTCAATCCCACACGACCTCATGTCTAAAGACAGATTTGAAAGATACAGAATTGATTGAACTCTATATTTTTTAAATAACAGACAAGTGGCCAGGAATGTTCACTATTGCTTTTTCTAAGGAAAATATGCCAAATTATTAAAAGTGAGGTCTGTGAGGACCACGCTGATTACTGTATTTTAATTGTAATAAAACAATATAAAAGTTGCCATTTTAGCCATTTTAAGCATATAATCACACTCACAGTATGTGTGTGACCATCACTGCCCTCTTTCCAAAGTGTTTCAGTTATTCCTCAGAAAAGAAAGGGTAAGAAACCTATTCTTCATTCACGTCAAACAGAAATTCTAGAACTTCTGGGACTCCATTCTGGAATGGGCTGCATCTTAACTCCAGATATACATTCTTATCTTTACTATGGCCTTTCTCTCTGGAGAATATCATTCTCCTTAGAATTAGAATCCTCTCTCAATAAAATGGCTTTAATTAATTTTTTAAGGGCCAGAGAGACAGTAGGAGGTAAGATACTTGCCTTGCATCCAGCTTGCCCTAGTCCTGTCCCCACATATGGTCCTCCAAGCACCACCAGGGTTAAGTCCTGAGTTTAAAAACCAGGAATAACCACACTGTGTGGGCCAAACCCTTTCTGCTCATAACAACAACAACAAAAAAAAAACAAGTGGGAGGGGGCGGTCAGATAAAAGAAAGAAGGAAAAGAAAACAAAAGAAAATTTAGCAATAGTTCACATTCACGCTCTCTCTCTAACCCCTAGTAAACTATAGTCAACTTTCTGCATCTATGAATATCAGTTCTCATTATTTGATATATATGGAATCATACAATATGGTTTCCTTTGTCTGGTTTTATTTCATTTAGAATGTTATTTTCAAGGTTCTTCTATAACTTTTTTTTTTCTTTTTGCTTCTTGGGTCACACCCGGCGATGCTCAGGGGTTATTCCTGGCTTTGCACTCAGGAATTACTCCTGGTGGTGCTCAGGAATATGGGATGCTGGGAATCGAACCTGGGTCAGCCACAAGCAAGGCAAACGCCCTACCTACTGTGCTATCACTCCAGCCCCTATAACTGGTATTTTTAAAAAACATTATTGTACATTTTATTCTTCTTCAGGCAATGCTATATATAGAAAATGATAAGGACTTGGGTTTGAAATAATGAATGAGACAGAAAGGAGTGGAGGAGAAAAGGAAGTGTCACCCCGGGCAAGGACACTAGTAGTGCAGGCAAAGGTATTGAGGATGGACACCATGTCCTGGAACCTCTACAACGGCTCGGGAAGTCGCAGTAAGGAAGAGGACAAGCCTGTAAGTCAGGCTGCAAGTCTGCAATCAGCCTAACAGAGACTGTTGAGAAGCCAGAACAGCTCCCAGAGCCCTCACCTCCAGATCCAAGCCGCTGACAAAAGCACAGAGCAGATTACTTACAATCAAAGCCCTAATTTCACAGCCGAGCTTATTTTGCATGATTTGGCAGGTTACAAACCCACACAGGAAGATAGCATCTGTCAAGTTCTTCAGGAAATCAGGCAGAACCAAATGTAATTCCTTACCTGAAAAACACAAACACATAATGCATATTAAAATTCAATTGGCATAATTTTATGTCTTTCTTAGTAGCTTAAGCCACATGTTTAATCAATTATTTCTTCTCATGGCAGGCTGGCAATGACACGTTGATATTGAATTCTTAATCCAATGCATATTTCCCCTGATGCAACATTGTTTTGATGTGAATGTTCACCATCTAGGGTATGTATTTGATAAAGTGTTCCTAATGCAAGTTATGAAATCACTGTATCACACATAAGAGTTGACAGCAATTATTAGCAAACAGTATAATTAGTCATTTCCAAGACGCAATAATCACATAATCAAATGGACCCTCAGCTCCCACTTGAAATCCTATCTAAGCGTTGAATCCATCCACATCCATCCCCCCAGCACAACGTCAATTAAGAGTAAACTATGTTGATGATACATAGAGCAAAAACCTGATTCTAAATATCATGGGTATCACAATTTAATGTAGAAATAATTTCGCTCAAGACTCTTCCTTTTTTACCAATGAATTCCACACAAACAATCCTAGAAGTTCCCACCCTGCCTTGACAATCCCTGATTTACCAAGTATGCTCCCAACACTTGTGCCAGGAGACGTGATGGTCGTTAACAGCACACTAGCCCCTCCCTCAGGAACTGCAGATGCTGCCACCAATAGAGATGTTCTAATATAGACCTGGACAGAGGGAAGAACAAGAAGAGGTGGTCTGGGGTAAGAGAAAGCCTTCACAGTGAGAGACCTGAAGATCGAATAGGAGTTACAGAAAACTTCATGAAAGCATATGGTTCTCAAAGTGTGAAAGAACACCTAAAGAATTCTATGGCCCTTTATTTATTTATTGAATCACCGTGAGCTACATTTACAAAACTTTTATGTCTGAGGTTCAGTCATACAATGATAGAATACCCATCCCTCCACCAGTGCACATTTCCACCACCAATGTCCCAAATATCCCTCCCCACATATCTCACCCCTTCCCTTGCCTCTATGGCAGGCATTTTCCCTCTTACTCTCTCTCTACTTTTGGGCATTATAGTTTGCAATACAGATAATGAGAGGCGATCATGTTTGGTCCTTTATCTACTTTCAATACACATCTCCCATCCCGACCAATTCCTCCAACTGTCATCTCCCATCCCGACCAATTCCTCCAACTGTCATTGACTTAGTGATCCCTTCTCTATCCTAGCTGCTATGGCCCTTTAAAGGGGATTCAAAGTTCTGAAATAGGGGGCTGGAAAGATAGTATAGAGGTAAGGTGCTTGCCACCTAATACACACACACACACACACACACACACACACACACACACACATATCCCCCCCCCACCCCGAATCACTGGGAGTGATCCATCAGCACAGAGCAAGAGTAAGTCCTGAGCACAGCTAGGTGTAGTCCAAACCCTCCTCCCTCCCAAACACTGTATCCTAATGATACTAGCATGTATAACAATACTGGCATGCGCCTATACCCTCAGTTCACAAGAATACAGAGTTGTTTTCCAAAGGCAGAAGCAGTTATAAGAATAGATGGTTTGGCAGGGCCAGGGAGATAATACGCAGGTAGGGTGCTAGCCTTGCACACAGCCAACCTAAGTTTGATCCCTGGCCCACCATATGGTCCTCTGAGTCAGAACTGATCCCTGAGTATAGAGCTAGGACAGAACCCTGAGCACCACAAGCCACGGCCCCAAACTAAACAAACAAAAAAGAATCGTCTTGGGCCAGAGAGATAGCACAAAGATTAAGGTGCTTGCCTGGCACGTGACTGACCCCAATTCAATCCCTGGCTTCATATATGGTCCTCAAATCACTACCAGGGGTGATCCCTAAGCATCGCTAGGTATGGCCCAATATCAATATCAACAATAAAAGGAATAAATGAATGAATGGTTTTCTATTAGACCAGCCTGTCAGGAGATTGGTAACAGCAAGAAATGCAACTCTTCTCACCCAGTATTCCGTTTGGGAGAATGTGCTCTGTAATGTTATTTGGGGAGTCCGGTTTATGATCCTCTCCCACTGTGGGAAGCTTCCTTTCCTTTTCCCTTCTCTAAAATAAAATCTTCTCTGAATCTGTTTTTTTTAAAGTTATGTTTGCAAATAATAGATATACTGTTACTGTTACTTTCAAATGTATTCATCTTTTTGTCTGTTTTTAGCCACCCCTCCCTATGTTCAGGGCGTATTTCTGGCTCTGTGTTTAGGGAT
Organism: Sorex fumeus; assembly: GCF_029834395.1. Classification (NCBI taxonomy): domain Eukaryota; kingdom Metazoa; phylum Chordata; class Mammalia; order Eulipotyphla; family Soricidae; genus Sorex; species Sorex fumeus. The sequence continues at coordinate 67,696,860 of NW_026606129.1, forward strand.
AAATTCGGGTGGCCTTGACACAACACACAGGATGTCAGGGATTAAACCCTGGTCACCCATGTGCAAGGCAAGTGCTTTACCCACTGTACCATCACTCAGCCCCTGGAAAACGTATTAATTTTTTAAAAACGTCTCAATTGTAATTTCTAAGGAGTCAAATAGGTGAGGTGAAAGCCCCTTGGTATTCTCAAATGTGTTTAAGAGTGTGAGTGTATTATATATTATAAATGATTAAGTAACTGATATTCGTTTAATGGCAATGTGAGAGGTCAATTTAAGAGGAACTGAAATAATGGGAAAAAGAAAAATGGAAATCCTATTTTCTGTGTAATTTTTCTGTAAACCTAAAATTGCTCGAAAAACTAAAATTTATTATAAAAGCAAGCATGAAAGAACTCTGAAATCCAAAAGCCTGAGAATCACCCCAGCCTCTAGAAAAGCAGAAACAAGTTATGAGAGGAAAGAGAAGTCAGTGAGCAGAATAAGGGGTGACCAAGGGGGTCTGTGATGGCATTGAACTACGTGTGACTTTCTAGAAGCCTTTCAACAAGACCGTGATTCACAGCACCCTCCTCACTCCTAAATAATGACAGCATACAGGGACAATGAAAATTAGGGTCACAGCTTCCAGCTCAAGTAAAGGCTGCCTGCTTCTCTGTAGCATGACTCAGAGATCAAGACTTTTCAGATTTGTTCTTATCGAGATTCAGAGAATTAAGATTTTCCTGTTGTCTCTCTGTTTGTCTGATTTCCTGGCTCTGTGATTAGGGGGTCTCTCCTGATTGGGGGCCATATACAATGACTGAACCGGGATCAGCTGAACGTAAGGCAAGTGCCTTAACCACGTGCCCTCCTGTTGTCTTCATCTATGCCAGGCAACCCAAACTTATCTTCAAAGAGATAGTCAGGAGTGACACTAGGGTCAGCTCATGTTCACTGAAATTCCTTCCTCGTGCAGCAAAGAGTAAAGGGCCATTCCTATTCTCGAGTTCAGATCTTTTGGAAATGATTAATGCAGAAGCCTTTGACTTTTCTGCTTCTTTCATGAGCTTAGGGTTTTTAAAGTGAGCTGCAAACCCCAAGGAGTGTGAGGCACAAAGAAAATGAAATGACATAATAATCTGATGATATAAATTTGCAGCAGCTACTTTGTATTGCCACTGAGAGGCCAGGTTCAGCGGTCCATTCCTTCCTTCAATGGACGCCTATTAAATGCCATGAGCCGAACCTGATACAAATATCTGACCCGCCAACCAGTTTGAGCAAGTGATTCAGAAAAGAAGAAAAGAAAAAGATCAGAATGATAGTGTCTGAAGTGTCCGATCCCTGTTTTTTAGACTTGGTCCCATCCAGTGGGAGCACCCAGGTCAACCAGTAGACCCTAGGAAAGATGACATTGAGCATTATGCCACTTAGACCACAATCCTGGTTTCATCTCTGGGACTGCAGATGGTCCCTGAGCACCCGCAGGGGACTTCCAGGAAAGAGTACCTGTACGTGCCCAGTAAATAAAATTCAAAATTGTCTGAGTGCAACAATTTGAGCATCACATCAAACAAATGGACTTGAGTTCAAACTTGATAAAACAAGATCAAGATCAGCGATAAAACTGTGCAGTCAGTGAATCACAGATAATGTGACTGAGGCTGAAGGTTAGTTTCAGGAAGAGTGATGTTATGGAACCATGCTGGTTTGAAGTTTTGTTTTAGACTCCTTATTATAAAAACTCAATTCAAGGGTGGGAGCAGACAAATTCTGCTTTAGCTTCCTCAGGCAAGGACCAGTTAACACAAACAGAGCATACAATTTGCCAGCTGCTACATACCCTTGGGCAGAACATTTGAAAATGATAAGGATGATAGATAGACCAGAGAGAGTACAAGAGATAAGACCCTGGCCTTGAGTATGGTCACTTTGGCCACAATCCTGGTTCCATCTCTGGCACTGAAGATGGTCCCCTGAGCATTGCTTGGTATGCCCAAAGTCCTTTACCCCCATTATAAATACATACAGACATAAATGCATATTTCACTTGTATCACTTGTCATCTCATTGTTCATCAATTTGCTCGAGCGGGCACCAGCAACGTCTCTATTCGTCCCTGTCTCCTGCTAGTGTAGCCCAATGGCATTTTGGGGGCTCTTTCAGGGTCGGTAGAATGAGACCCATTATTGTTACTGTTTTTGGCATATCGAATACATCATGGGTAGCTTGTCAAGCTCTGCCGTGCGGGCAGGATACTCTTGGTAGCTTGCCGGGCTCTGAGAGGAAGAAACTTCATCACTCTCTTCCGGAAACAAATACATATTTAAGGACATAAATATACAAATCTACCCCCTGGACGCTGAAATCAGAAAGGTGAAGCCTGCACTCAAACACCAGGTCAAACCCTTTCAATAACAGTACTGCAAATCACAGAGCCTTAAAGGAAAAAAGAAAAGGGAGGTGGCAGGGAAAAAAGTGTCTGTCATTGAGGCAGAGTGGGTGGGGGTGGGGAAGGGGTTGATGAAGAAAGTAGGGGACACTGGTGATGGAAAATGTAGACTGGTGAAAGGATGAGTATTGGAACATTGTATAACTGAAATCCAATCATGAACAACTTTTTAACTGTATCTCATGGCGATTCAATAAAAAAAGTTTATTTTCCAAAATACCGCACTAGACACCATATCAAGGTCTGGGGGGTGGAGGAGGGTGTTGGCAAAATGATGATTGGGGATTATAAAGGAACCTCCTATAATTTGCTCAGTGTCTCCTAAAAGATAGTGACAGAAAACTGGAGAAGCTACAAGCAGTTCTAAAGGGAACCACACATGTAACAAAGGACTGAGGTCACTGTCCTCCCATTGTTCATCGATTTGCTCGAGCGGGCCCAGTAACGTCTCCATCATGAGACTTGTTACTGTGTTTGGCATATTGAATACGTCACGGGGAGCTTGCCAGGCTCTGCCGTGCGGGCGAGATACTCCCGGTAGCTAGCCGGGCTCTCCGAGAGGGGCGGAGGAATCGAACTCGGGCCGGCCATGTTGGCTGCGTGCAAGGCAAATGCCTTACCACTGTGCTATCGCTCCAGCCCAGCCCAAATAAATAAATAAATAAATAATAAATAATTTAAAAATTAACACCATAATTCTTTTATGATTTTTTTGTTTGGGGGCCACAGCCAGCAATGCTCAGGGCTTACTCTGGCTTTGCGCTCGGAGACCATCCAGGATGCCAGGATCCAGTGATAGGCAGCATGCAAGGCAAACAGCTTGCCGCTCTACTAAGGCTCAGACCCCAGACCCCATAATGACGTAATTCTACGCTGAGGATCAACCTACTCAACTCTTTGCTCAGTGCCTGGAACTAAGAAAGGGCCAGCTGGGTATAAACTATAACCACCTGCACACAAACTGGGCCCAATATAACTAGCTCAGAGGCTGAAATAAAAGGCAGGCTCCTTCTAGCATGGGCTATTTCGAGAGAGAACCGGTTCTGCCCCCTGCCGGGCAGCAGCCTTTAAGAAAGAAAGAAAATTAACATGTTTGCTGCATCAGAGCTGAACGGTTCAGCGTTTCCTCTGTGCAGAGGGGTCAGCATCCAAGAGCAAACAGAGGCTCCCTTTGTCGACTCTGATGTTTCCTTTTCAATCTGAGATTATGATGTTGCGCTGACCTTTGCAGAGAAGGGCACTGTTCGACAAAGATTCTCATACGCGGCCTTCCAAAAAACACTTCCTAGATTCTTGAAGCTTTATTTTTTTTTTAACCACAAGGACAAGACAAAGATGATCCAGGCATTTAATAGTGGCCTCAGGAAAGAGGCAGAGGACACGGGCAGCTTCCAAATGTCACTGAAAATGGTCTTTGCAAGTGGTATGAAATGAAATGTATGCAGTGTGTGTGTGTGTGTGTGTGTGTGTGTGTGTGTGTGAGAGAGAGAGAGAGAGAGCATGAACATATAACATTTTCTTTCTGCGATGTATAATATATGGTGTGTGTGCATATGTATGTACGAGAGAGAGAGAGAGAGAGAGAGAGAGAGAGAGAGAGAGAGAGAGAATGAGACTACTACCCAAGGTGAGGGTAAACAGGGGTGAAGACAGCTCAATGGTTGGTAGCCTGCCACAAGAGTTTGTGTATGTTTGTGTGTGTGTGTGTGTGTGTGTGTGTGTATGTGGGGGGGGGGGGGCTCAGGTAAAGGCATATAGCTGATAACCTTTCATTATCTGTATTGCAAATCATAAGGCCTAAAAGGGAAAAGAGATAGAGAGACAGAGACAGACAGAGAGAAGAAAAGTGCCTGCCACAGTATAGTGGCAGGCAGTAGAACTGGAGGCAGGAGGGAAACTGGGACCATTGATGGTGGGAAAAGTACACTAGTGAAGGGAGGGGTGTTGGAACATCACATGGTTGAAATCCAATAATGAACTACTTTGTAAATGTGTATATCACTGTGTCCATTTTTTTTAAAAAAAAGAAGGGAGAAAAAAAGGAGAAAAAAAAAGTCAGGTCTCTGTGTGTGCAAAGATGTTGTATATTCTGTTGAGCTAATTTTATGGCTTTAGAAGAATTTTATGGCAACTTTATGGCAATAGCACAGCGGGTAGGGCGTTCGCCTTACAAGCGGCCAACATGGCCGACCCGAGTTCGATTCCTCCGCCCCTCTCGGAGAGCCCGGCAAGCTACCGAGAGTATTCGATATGCCAGACACAGTAACAACAAAGTCTCCAATGGAGACGTTACTGGGCCCGCTCGAGCAAATCGATGATCAACGGGAGGGCCTTTACCTTTACCTTTTACCTTTAGAAGAATTTTTAAAAGGTTTTATCTTTCAAGAAATCTTGTAGAGGGCCCGGAGCAATATTACAGTGGATATGGAGCTTTGCCTTGCATGCAGCTGACCCGGGTTCGATCCTCAGCATCCCTTACAATTCCCAGAGCACTGCCAGGAGTGATTCCTATGGACAGAGCCAGGAGTAACTCCCTGAATAGCTGTCACTTTGGATTGCTACTGGGGTTCCTTTGTAGTCTAACCAGACGGACTTCTCCTGTGATCCACCTTCCTTCGGGATCTTGAGAACAAACTCAAGTTGTATAATGAAAGATTCCACAGTCATTCTCAGTCTCGGGGCAACATCACAATGCTCAGTAAGTAAAAATGTTAGAATGTGTGGCCAGGAAGTGTTAGGATGTCTCCCTCCCTGAGTATCCACCCTGACCCTGACTGGCTGAAAGAGATATGGACAAGCTACATTCCTTTCCACTACTGGGCTCTTGATGAAAAAATGCAAGTAAAACAGAGGTTGCATTTTAGAGGAAGAAACTGAGCACTTTTTGGGGGGGGGGGTAACACCTGGCGATACTCAGGGGTTACTCCTGGCTGTGCACTCGGGAATTACTCCTGTCGGTGCTCAGGGGACCATATGGGATGCTGGGAATCCAACCCGGGTTGGCAAACGCCCTACCCGCTATGCTATCACTCCAGCCCCAAGTGAGCACATTTTTGTTCTGAATGTGCTCTTGTTAAGGATGGTATGGCAGGAACGAGAGGAAAGGTTTCAGGTATTGAGAGGAGTTACATAAAACAGAAGGAAGTTTTTAGTAAAAGTGGCTTCATGGTCCATAATATTGGACCACCCTAAGTATCTCACAAAACCATGAGAAAGGCTAAAAGTCTCGTCGGGACCAAGTTTCCAAGGCAACTTGACTTTAGGAGTGGATATCAGATGTGGGGTTTTATACGCACCACAAGCTGAGCTCTGCCCAAAGCACCAGGAATCAACAGACACCTCTGCACAAGGTGTCTGAGCACCTCAGTCCTATGCCCACTGTCTCGACTCCAAAGAGAACTGTGATGCAGTGGTCTTTCAGGGGAACCCAACTTTTAAAAGAGGATGGTTCTATTCTCAAAGGACACATTCTTTCTCTGGGGAGAAGAGGCGGTGAGGTGAAGGTTATACTCAGCAACACACAAGGGTCCCTCCTGGCAGCAGCCAGGGAAGCACATGTGCTGGGGATCGGAATTGACCACATGTAAAGCAAACTTAAGGTGCCCTATCTCTCCAATACTCATGTTCTGTCTCTTCAGCCCCCAAGTGACACAATTCTGAGGTCCTTGTAGAAAGACTTGTCTTCAAAAACCCCACAAATGCTGAGAAAAGAGCTAAAAAAAAAAATAACCTAGATACAGCATCCACTGTGCAGACTTCACTAGAATCAAATAATACCCTAAACACAATAGGTTACTTAACTCCATTATCTACCCTTGAAGTAAAACAGAATTCTTTCTGTGGTGAGCAAGTTACATCTGAACCCATGCCTGGAACGTCAAATGTGAAAGCATTTCAGCTCAAGAAAATGACTCTCAAACCTCAGAGAAATAATTCTGTTTCAGATGCTTAAGCAGAAATTCTTCAGAATCGCATAATGTCTCGTATCTTCGGGTTGTTAACTTTTAGAATGCAAAGTTTATAAAAATCATTTCAAACTGGTTCACAAATTATATAACTTCTCATTAGTTATTTTTTAACAGTAACTTGGAGAGAAAATGGATTTGTCTATGTTGACTCACCGTGTTTGAGTTCATGAAACAGCACTGAGTTATCACCATTTTAGAGCACCAAAGCAGGCAGGTGTGTGTGTGTGTGTGTGTGTGTGTGTGTGTGTGTGTGTGTGTGTGTGTGTGTAAATGTTTCTACAAAACAGATTTTTCAGAAATGTGAAAACAGACTCCACTGTAGCTAGATGATTTTTTTAATGTAGTAAAATTAAATTTCTATAAATAAAACCATACCTTCTTAGTGATTTAAACCATCTTCTCAGAAGTGTTTCACATTATGCAGGGCAACTAACTCAGTCTGAGGTTTCCCGGCCACCTGATCCATAAAGAGGAAGTCTAAAATGGATTCTTTTAGAAATTAAAAACAGCGGGAAAACAGAAAACGCTGGTTTCTGCGGACTCTTTCCAAGTTGATATTTTATATTTTAATATAAAGGAGCAGGACACACATGAATTTTTACTACATGAATCACCTAATTTCTTTTGAGAAATAAAGTGGAATATTCTGCTCAGGGAGATATGTCAGAACATTTCTTCATCGGCCAGAAATCTCTCAGACACAGCTGACTGAAGAAGCACTTTTTTGTGATGTCCTGTCACTTCACACACATGTACAGCTCAAAAACAACTTGATATCCCAGAGCCTAATTAAGTGGGGTCAAATGCCCCCAAAGGATACTTGCTGCCTTCAAGAGAGTATGGACTCTTAAGGGGATAAAGTTCCCCATTAGAGCTGAGTGGCTAAGAGGTGAGCAGAAAGGACCATCTGGGATAGAATTAGTAAACTGGGGCAGGAAAACAGGGCAGAGCATGAGGGGAGGGGACAGGATAATGCTTCTATGTAAAAGTAAGGGAAGGAGACAAACAAAGCTGATTTTCCCTTTTCAAAGAAGGTTCCTATCCCAGATGGTCCTACTGCTGATTTGATTATATTCAGAATTTACCAAATACAATGCTACCAGTTGGTTTTAGAGTCCCCACCCCCACCCCCGCTTTAATGTTTCAGAATTCATTCCCAAGATTCTCTTGAAATACCCATGGTCCTCTGTCCACAAAAGACCAGGATCTGCAAACATGAATCCACTATCACACTTAACGGCCATGATCCAAGAGACTCAGGAACAAATCTCGGAACCTAGCAGGTTTTGGCAGGAAATCTCTCCAGATTTAATTGCTAAAATTTCGGAATTTCGAAATCGCGTGGCCACTACTGCAGCCACGCGATATCATATGTTATTCATGACCAGCAATAGAAAACAAATTGTCTACTGTTGTCTTTTCAGCAGATCTGAGTGTTGGGGTAAAATCCCAAATAATAATGGTGGGTGTGATGTCGAAATGTTGAATGTGATCAAAGTATAGAGAGAGTGATTTGGAAATCATCTGCCCCACAGGGAGGGGGAGGGTGTGGGATGGGGGTATACTGGGGTTTTTGGAGGTGGAGAATGGGCACTGGCGAAGGCACAGTGTTTCATTATATGACTGAGACTTAAACCCAAAAGTTTTGTAACTGCTCTCACGGTGATTCAATAAATAAAATTATGAAAAAAATGGGAAAAGAAGTAAGGTGGAGTTCATGCAAAATTCAATCAGCCTAATCAGTGGCTGAATAAATAGCAGTACTCTTACATAAAAAAAAATCTGGCATAAAATGTCCATAGTGTCAATATTGAGAAAGTGTCCTAAAGAAATAAATTAATTTTGATGCATTCACTCATTGTCAGCAATGTTTCTCCAAAGTATAAGTTCCTTGGACTCAAAAACTTTATTGATTCTAATATCTCCTAATATCTGAAAAACAGACACATATTTACTTATTTCCCATATCTATGTGTAGATATATGTATATATATATTATACAGGCCTGGAGGATTACCACAGGGCCCTAGAACAAGCAGCTACCTTGCAAGTACATGGTCACATGTTCAAATCCCTGGTGATCGCATATGCCAAGTGTGACCCCATTTGCAGGCAGCTTTACTGTCTACGATCCCTGACACTGCAAACATTTTCCAACCACGCAGCAGCTGTGTGTAAGCACTACCACAAAAATGAATGAGCCCCTTCCCCTCAGCAAGTGCTAAAAGTAAAAAGATGAGCAAGTGTCATGGCCAGTTGTCACGACCTCAGCGAGCTCATGTGTGAACACCACAGTACTCCCTGGTAAGCACCACAATCATAATTCAGCTAAGAGCGCAGCCTCCTGCAAGCATGTGTGCAAGCTCTGCAGTTCAGGGAGTACAGACCTCAGCAAGCGGCACAGCCCAGAGTAAGCACTACCCCCAGGGAGCACCACCACAACACAAACATCTGCCCAACCCCACAAAAGCCTGTTTATTAGGCTTTCTAGACTATGTCTGTGAATTAGTTACTATTATTATCTCCCTGTAAAAGGAAGACATTGGGGACTAGAAAGATAGCTCAAGGGGCTGCAGCACATAGTTTCACGCAGTAGACCTAGGTTTGAATCTTGGTATTTCATGTTTTCCCTGAGCATCACCAGGAGTGCCCCTCCCCCCCCCCCAGGAAGCAGGGGGAAAAGGGAGGGATGAAGGGAGAGAGGAAGGGAGGGTGGCAAGGAGGGAGGAGGGAGGGAGGGAGGGAGGGGGCAGGGAGGGAGGAAGGAAGGAAGGAAGGAAGGAAGGAAGGAAGGAAGGAAGGAAGGAAGGAAGGAAGGAAGGAAGAGTGAGAGACACCAGAATTTTTTAAAAATTAGCCTAAACTGAACTGGAGAGTACAGCAGGTAAAGTATTGGCTTGCATGTGGCCAACCCAGGTTTGATCCTTGACACCCCATATGGTTCCCCAAGCCCTGCCAGGAGAGATCTCTGAGCACAGGGTCAGAAGTTATCCCTGAGCACTATCAGGTGTACACTACCCGGAAAAAAACAACAACAAATAAACAAACAAAAAGACCTAGTGTTACAGCAGTGCTGGAGAGATAGTAAAGGGATACTAACCCTTGCCTTGCATCTGCTCATCCCAGTTCAATCCCTGGTACTGCACACTGCACTCCCAGGAATAAGTCCTGAGTACCACTAGTGGTGGCCCTAATAAAATAAGTAGCAGAGCTAGAATTTGAGGTTCAGCTAATTGGCAGGAGCGCCTATAGCTTCAACTATGTCATAAGTTGCCTTATAACTGAAAAAAAGTGAGAAAGGGGGGAGAAAAATTTCTTTAAATCATAAATTCTCACATTGTGAGATCTACCCTTCAAACCACAGATGAAAGAGGCTGGAGCAATCCTACAGTGGGTGGGGTACAGCTAAACCAGATTCAATCCCCAACACCCCATAAGTTCCCAGGGCCCCACCAGGAGTGATCCTTGAGCACAGGGCCAGGAGTCAGCTCTGAATAAATGCACCATAAAATAAATAATCTACAGATGAAGCCACATACTTGAGCTGATCTATGTATGGGAAAGCTTTAGACACGTTTCTTCGAAAGAAGGAGCAGAAGGTGGTAGGAAATAGTTGTTGAGTGTAACGACTATTAGCCATTTCCAACATCTGTACTAATAACAGAATCAGAGGTCATGATCTCAGAAATGGGCAAAAATTGAAGGATGGATGAAGAGAATAACTGAAGTGATTTGAAACCTCCTGGTCATTTTGACTCTCCCCAAGAAAACCCAGTCCTAGGATGTCTCCAAGAAGCAAAAAACCAAGAGTGGCATATCTGGGAGGACAGATCTTTCAGACACAGCTTTGCCGTCTGATCATAAACTAAATTACAGACTTCTAATTGGGAAATGCAAGACTGCAGCCATCGAGTCCTATGCAGCTAAAGAGGCAAGAGATTAACCATTTTTTTTTTAAAAAATGATGAATAACTAGCGTTTGCAATAGATATAGAAGTGGTCTTTTCCAGTAAAGACCCTATAAAGCTATAACAAAATATCAAATTCCGACCTTTCCAAAGCCACCCCCATGGTAATGACATGAGTCTTCATTTCTAACCTCTCAAAGGGCTTTTATGTCCTTCTCTTTCCCATGGCAAAGGCGGCTGGGTTAAGGAGAGAGGGTCATTTTGTTGCAAACAAGTCACCAGCTGCATGCACAATGCCCCAGCACAAGTCTTTATTCTGCCTGCCAGCCTCCTCCTCCTCCTCATTAACCGGCAGGAATGAGCCTGGAATGCACAATTGGGTGTAATCACGGACAACAGATGCCGTGGATGCTGCAGGTACCACCGATTGTTTTCCCTCCCCTGGCCACTTGTCAGAGAACGTGCACTTTCTCGTCTCCACTCCTTCCCACAGGATTGCTGGGCTTCCGGGGGTTTGTAAAAGCAAGTCAGTTTTGGGAGGTGGTGCCGTAAGAAATGAAAAATAGCTTTGACCCGGCTGAGGGCTGCATTTTCCATTTTGCTCTTAAATGGATCTCGTGGGGATAGACCCAAAGTGAGAAGCTTCTTAACGCTGCAGGATCTGCAGGACCAACCAGCAGAGTGGATGGGGGATTCCAGAAAGTTCTGAGAGGTGAAGAGGGCAGCAGTGGGCACAGCCTCCCTCTTTCTTCACGTCACTTCATATGACCCAGCACAAACCAAACCCAGCAACGCTGCATCTCAACCACTTCAGTTGTCTGGATCCTGCTAGGTGGGCCATCCACGAGCAATCAAAGTTCAAACGGTTCCATTCTTTACCTCTCTCGTGAGAACCACGATTGCACCCTGTTTCCATCTACAGCTCCTGAATGGGGTTTTCTCCCAATCGGAACATGACAATCCATGTGGTAGGTACAGATGTGACCACAGTCATAGATGTGACTCCCAGGAGACCTGTACATTGTCCCCTAACTGGGCTCTGTTGCATTTTATTGCTGGATGTGAGAGAGGAGAGAGAGAGAGAGAGAGAGAGAGAGAGAGAGAGAGAGAGAGAGAGAGAGAGAGGAGAGAGAAGAAAGGAGAGAGGTGAGAGAGAGTGCGCACGCACACACATGTGAGCTGGGAGGCAGTCAGGATACCAATATTATTCTACTTTACAATAATCCTCAGAAGAGTGAACCATACATTGCTCATACATTCAGTCACGGGAATGTAGGATGCAAGAACAGTATCAGTACAACCAAGCCTTTGTTTGTATCTCTTTGGCTACATCATTAACTGTGTTTATTAGCCCTTATGTCCTCCCATTTTAAGAGAAAAAATTGACATTCTGAAAGGTTAAGTACCTCACCCAAAGTCACACAGCTTTGAGGAAGCCAAGGTGGGATTTAAATCTTGGAGGACAAGGTGATGGATAGCTCAGAGTGGCCAACCACCTGGACAAGGCTCTTCCTAGCCGTGAGTGTGCACCTTACCTTCCAGCAATGCTGGGTGTAGCCTGGTGTGACTCTGGTGGTTCCCTGAACATTAAACACACAGCCTGCCAGCCTCCACACTCACCCAGTCCCAGCACCACTGAGGGTTCCCCTTTAAAAGAAAATACACAACAAAAACAAAACTCTGCCTTTTCTCCTTGGCCCTCCTTTCCAGCCCTTGCTAGGGCTGTCCCGTCCTCCTCCGCCCCCACCCACCCCCCCACTCCCGCCCATTACTGCCCTCTCCATTAGGAGGGGACATTAGCAGGACTGGAACATCACAGGGCTCACTGCTGCTACTTCATCTTACTCTATGGGCTATATGTTCCAAACAAGCAACATAGTAAAAGAAATGGATTGAAAGTTTATTAAATTTAAATCCAAGTTCAATCTACCAGAAAGGTTTAAAGAAGGTCTGATGACCGAGGCCTTTTGTAAAGATCACCCAAGGCTTAAAGGATAAATTCATAAACGTCTTACACTTTGTAGATGGCAGAGGTCTACCCTAAATCAACTTTTCTTTTCTTTCTATTCTTTTTCAAAGTATCCTTTCTAAAATCTGCTGAGGGGGAAAAAAAAAAAGGATCACTTAACATGACTTTTTAAAAGGAATTTCAAGTGATAAGGCTCTTGCTGGCACACAAACAGCCCCAATCTGATACCTGGCACCACAGATGGTTTTCCTGAGCAATGCCAGGAGTGAACCCCAAACAAGTGACAAGAATAAGACCTAAGAACATCTGGGTGTGGTTCAAACCCCAAATTTCAGATAGTGTAAACAAACAGATTCAGTGTAAATGTGTATATGCATATATATAATCTACATACAGTTTTCAGATTTCATATTATATATTTTCAGATTACAAATCTATATATTTTCAGATTATTTCATATATAGTATATATACACATAAATTTAGTATCACACTTCACTTAATCACTTAATCCCCGTTATTCATCGATTTATTCGAGCGGGTGCCAGTAACGTCTCCATTCATCCCGGTTGCGTGCTAGCGTAGCCCAATGGTATCTGTTCGTTTTAGGAACATGTAGAGCCTCAAACCGATCATTTAGGGTCTTGACGAAGAAGTCTGACCATCTTATAGGTGGGCGTCCACGTGATCTTTTGATGTCTCGTGGAATCCAATCAGTAATGGCTCTAGTTCAGCGGTTGTCTGTAAACCTCATTACATGTCCAGCCCATCTGATTTTTGATGTCTTGGCAAATGAGACAGCGTCCCTGATTCTTGAGCGTTGACGAAGATCAGAACTCCGGATTCTATCTCTCATTTGAGTGAATCGTGATATTCCAAGCATAGTTCTTTCGATTCCTCTTTGAGAGACCCGAATAGTGTTCTCATCCTGTTTTCGTAGGGTCCAGGTCTCTGAGGCATATGTTAATGCAGGAAGAATAGTGGAATCAAAGAGATGTGCTCGTAGCTGGAGGTTCTTTGTCCTTTTAGTTATTTCTTCAATGCTCTTGAAGGCATTCCAAGCCGCTCTCTTCCTCCTGCGTAACTCAGGTGCCAGGTCATTCATCATGTTGATTTCTCGACCTAAGTATACATAACTGTTGCATTCGGAGATGGTGGTTCCATTGAGAGCGAATGGAGCGTCAGGAACAAGGCTGTTTCTCATAAACATTGTCTTCGTAAGATTCAGCTGTAGTCCGACCTTTCCACACTCACGGTCAAAGTCCGCAAGCATTTGTGCCGCTTGGCTGATGTTTGGTGTTATTAGAACAATGTCATCAGCAAAGCGGAGGTGGTGTAGTTGCCGACCATCTATCTTCACTCCCATGTTTTCCCATTCTAGTCGTCGCATGATGTTCTCGAGGGTGGCACTGAAGAGTTTTGGTGAAATGGTATCACCCTGCCGAACCCCTCTCTTGATATGGATGATTACTTCTTTGTAGAATGGTGAGATCTTGGTAGTGAATCCGCAATAGAGCTCACGAAGGATCCTGATGTATTGAGTTTGTACGCCCTGATTGGCTAGGGCTTCCATGACCGCTTCCGTCTCAACAGAATCAAAGGCCTTCTTTAAATCAATGAACGTTAGACAGAGTGGCATCTTGAACTCCCGAGATACCTCAATGAGCTTGGTTATTGTGTGGATATGGTCAATGGTACTGAATCCTTTTCGGAATCCAGCCTGTTCACATGGTTGTCCTTCATCTAGTGTTCTGCTAATCCTATTCAGGATGACTCGAGTGAATAGTTTGTAGATGACAGACAATAGGCAGATTGGGCGATAGTTGCCAATGTCGTGGATGTCTCCTTTCTTGTATAGTAGTACAGTCTTTCTGGTTTTCCATTGGGATGGAACCTTGCATTCAGACAGGTAGCGTGTGAAGAGTCGAGCTAATGTATTGATGAGTACTGATGGTAAGTTCTTCAGGTGTTCAGGTCTGATCTTGTCTGGGCCAGGTGCTTTTTGTTTCTTTACCGACGAGATGGCATGTTGGATTTTGGAAGGGAGAACATTGGGAACGACATATCCATCATGTGGTATGTGGTATGTGGGCAAGTGGATGTGGCTATTAAAGAGATCTGAGTAGAAGTCATGAATAATCTTCTCCATTGCCCTTCTGGAAGATGTGATAGATCCATCATGATGTCGGAGGGCAGTCATCTTGGTTTTGTAGTTGGTGAAGGACAGGCGGGCATTACGAATGTTTTTCCCAGCTTCTGCTGCATCTACCAGTACTGCTGCTCTCCTGTTTTTGAGGTCATCCTTGATGGCTTTTCTGCACTGTTTTGCCAGTTCGGACGTTTGCTTGTGGTTGCCTGAGGCACGTGCCACGCCACGTTGGCGAATAAGTTCAAGAGTGTTCGAAGAAAGACGGTTTTTTGTGGTTATCTCTCTCTTGGCATTCCTTGCACAATCATGGAGGTGCTGAATCATTCGATCGTATTCCTCATCAATGTTGTCAATGACGGCATCTTCCCATGTTGCTGCAACAGAGCCAAAGAGTTCCCAGTTGGTGGTTGTTCTGGGAGTCTTCTTCTTAAACCTTGCATTCTTTTCTCCTCGTTCTGTGAGGTAGAATTTTGCACGAAGAAGATGGTGGTCTGATCCCGTTTGGAATTTTGGGACAACAGCAACATCGGTTAGGCAAAACCGCCGATTGAATATGATGTGGTCTATTTCATTGTGGAACCGTCCATCGGGAGACTCCCATGTCCAACGTTTAGATTCAGCCTTTTGGAATTGTGAGTTACCATGGAAGGTTTTGGTTGACATGATGAACTCAGATAGTCTGTCACCCTGTTCATTCCATTCCAGGCCATGGGTTCCGATGTGGAGCTCATCGACTGATCTTCTTGGTCCTATCTTGGCATTAAAATCACCGACAATGATCTTGTAGAAGGTGTGATCTTCTTTATAGAATTTCTCCAGCTCCATGTAGAATTTCTCAGTTTCTTTTTCACCATAACTGGATGTTGGTGCATAGACAACAAAGATAGAAACTGCCGGTAGTGAGCCACATTTATAAATTTAGTATATATGTATTTAATGTATTTAGTATGTATATATAATTTTTTGTTCTTATTTTAACACGATAAGAAGATGGTGAGTTTTTAAGATATGTGAGTTTTGTTTTGTTTTGTTTTTTGCTTTTTGGGTCACACCTGGCGATGTACAGGGGTTACTCCTGGCTCATGCACTCAGGAATTACTTCTGGCCAGTGCCCAGGGGGCCATATGGGATGCTGGGAATCGAACCCAGGTTGGCCGCGTGCAAGGCAAACACCCAACCCGCTGTGGTATTACTCCAGCCCAGCAAGCTACCAAGAGTATCCTGCCCATAGGGCAGAGCCTGGCAAACTCCCTGTGGCAGATTCGATATGTCAAAAACAGTAACAACAAGTCTCACCATGGAGACATACTGGTGTCCACTGGAGCAAATCGATGAACAATGGGAGAACAGTGCTACAGTGCTACAGCATATATATTTAATATATATATATTTAGTATATGTACATATATACTGAATATGTGTATACATCTATTTAGCATATATTATTTAGTATATATACTGCATTAATGTATTTCATATAGTTAATATATACATATAGTTAATATATACAAATATTTAGTACATACACATATATATTAATCAATCTGAATACATATAGATACATATCTATGTACATATATGGGTGCTTCTGCTGCTTTAAAACCACATCCTTGTCGGGGGATGTGGCTCAGTGGCAGAATATTTCCTTGCATGTGTGAGGCCCTGGGTTCAATCCCTAGCACTGCACATAACCAAAAACAGCACCTCTTGTTTTGCCCTATCTCATTTGTTTTCCACATGGTTAACAAAGTAAATGACAACACACTTTGCACTATCCTTTGTGTTTCCCCACTGAACCATGAGTACAGCAGAAAAATGAGTATTTAATCACGAAGGAAATTATAAAAGGGAAAATAAGTTAGGCGCTGTGGTTTGATCTTATAAAGGGGCTGCGTCCCTAAGCACATATTGTATACTTTCCATCATGGACGTTGACAGACAACTCTTAAAATGTGATGGTCTCAGCTCTGTAGAATTCAGAATCTAACGCTGAAACACCTTAACATTATCTATTCTCTGGTTGGGAAGATAGTATAGTGCTTGCCTTGCATGCAGCTGACCTAGGTTTTATCCCCAGTATCACCCCAAGCAATGCCAGGAGTGATCCCTGAGCCCAGAGCCGAGAAAAAGCCCCAAACACTGCTAGTGTGACTCAAAAAACAAACAAAATCTGTTCCTTTGAGAAATATGGACCAGGGATGAAGCTCAGCAGAAGAGCCCTGGCCTTTGCATGTCTAAAACCCTGGTTTCATTTCAATTAAAATTAATTAATATTAAAAACAAATTTAAATTATGTCATGATCAATTGACAGTAGAATGAAAGCCGTAGGGCAAAAATAAAGACTTGAACTTACGTTGAGCTGGTGTTGAGGAACTGACTGATATCAAAAGAAAAATCTATGACCCCCATGAGAGGGTGGCCAGCAAGATGCTGATTTTTAATTAATTAATTAATTAATCTTTGGTTTGGGTTTGGGGACCACATCTCATACTCAGAGGTGGTTCCTGGCTCTGTGTCCAGGAGGGGCACCTGGTGGTGCTTGGGGGGCGGGCAGTATACCTAGTGCCAGGATCAAGTCAGGACTATGCAAGGCCAAGCACCTTATCCCTGGATTATGTCTCTGGCCCCACGGTTCTTTTTTCGCTTTTTTTGCTTTCTGGGTCATATCCGGCAAAGCACAGGGGTTATTCCTGGCTTTGCACTCAGGAATTATTCCTGGGGGTGCTCAGGGGACCATATGGGATGCTGGAAATCGAACCCAGGTCGACCGCATGCAAGGTAAACACCCTATCCACTGTACTATTACTCCAACCAACCCCCCGGTTCTTCATTTTATTTTTTTGAGATAGTGCTACATCTGAGGCTCTAACTCATCAATTAGTGGTGATGGTTACAAGTATAAATGAACCAATACTTCAGTGTTCTTTGGGCACAAGAGAGCATAAGTGCTCTTTACAGCCTCAGGAAGTGTGGTGGCTAATTTGATTTTACATTCTAAGATAAAGAAAATGAAATTTTGAAGTATTTAAGTAATCTATACAATCATTCATTCAGAGAGGTGGAAGAGTCAGGATTCAAGTCCAGGACAAATTAACACCAAATCCATACAATAGTGACTTCCCTCCATCTTTAAGTTGCCTGGGAAAGCTTCCTAGAGATATTTTGAATTCTTGTACTTAAGTCTTTAGAAATATTTGATTACAGGGCTGGGGTTATAGCTTAGCAAATGATGCTCAATTGCCTTGCATATGAGAAGCATTGGATTCAGTCCCCAACATGAAAGAAAATGGAAGGAGGGAAGGAGGGAAGGAGGGAAGGAGAAAAGGAAGGAAGGAGGGAGGGAGGGAGGGAGGGAGGGGAAGGAAGGAGGGAAGGAAGGAAGGAAGGAAGGAAGGAAGGAAGGAAGGAAGGAAGGAAGGAAGGACCGACCCAATTACAGGCTTTTGGAATTAATTTTATAGAAAATGTAATCACTAGCTGGAGAATGTTGGTGATTTCCTCTTATGAAATGAATTCATTGTTTCATTATGCAAGTCAATGAACAATTTCAAGATGGGCTGACATTCTCTGATGGATCTGTCCCTCTTAACCTTGTGTCTAATAATACCAAGCAAGGCAGTTCTTCCTCCCAGAGGACATTCACATCTATACAAATGCTCCCTTAATTGTTAATATAAGTCTAAGCCTTGCTAATGTAACCAAAACATTTGCTGCCCTTAGGTAAATAATTTGATTTGACCATACTAACCCTCTGTGCCATCTGTGGCTTTATTCTTTCTACTTATTAATCTGAAATGAATAGGCCGGGCTGAACTATGCCTAACATTTTCCTGCTGTTTAATTAACAGCTATGCGTATTTGCATTTGCTTTCTAACAAACTTAGTACTAATTAAACCTCACAGATTTAGCACAGCTCTGTCTACAGGGCACAAGTTAACAAGTTAATCTTCAGAAAACTTCATTTGGGTGAGTTTACCTGCTTCAAATCAGAAATAAGGATTTTAATAAATTTTGGCTGGATCTATTATAGCATATTATCTAGTAGAAGAAAGAAAAAATCCTTCTCTATCTGCGGTATTGAATACACTCAAACTGCTTGGATGCATTCTTGTGGTCATTATTTTAAGAGGGACACAAAGAAGATGTGGGTAAAAGAGAAACCAGGTTGAAAGGGATTCTAAGCTATCAAGTGCATAGAAGGTCACTGTCACTGTCCTCCCGTTGTTCATCAATTTTGCTTCAGCGGGCGCAGTAACATTGTGAGGCTTGTTACTGTGTTTGGCATATCGAATACATCACGGGTAGCTTGCCAGGCTTTGCCGTGCGGTGAGATACTCTCAGTAGCTTGCCGGGCTCTCCGAGAGGGGCGGAGGAATCGAACTCGGGTCGGCCATGTTGGCTGCGTGCAAGGAAAATGCCCTACCGCTGTGCTACAGCTCTATAGGTATATATAATACAGGTAGCACTGCACTGTAGCTCTGTCTTTCCGTTGTTCACCGATTAGCTCGAGCGGGCCCAGTAACATCTCCATTGTGAGACTTCTTGTTACTGTGTTTGGCATATCAAATACGTCACGGGGAGCTTGCCAGGCTTTGCCATGCAGGTGAGATACTCTCGGTAGCTTGCTGGGCTCTCCGAGGGGGGCAGAGGAATCGAACCTGGATCGGCCGGGTTGGCTGCATGCAAGGCAACCGCCCTACCCACTGTGCTATGGCTCCAGCCCATAATACAGGTATACATTAGTATATATAGGTCAGCAACAGTGTATATTAGGTCTGTAAAAATGTTCCATGAATTGGACCCAAACATGAATTTAATGGGATATACCTGAAATTGAATTAAATAAATGAAGGGGGAGAGTCCTATAATCAAACAACTAGAAGAGTTACAGATGTCTTAAAACTAGTTACACAGGGGACCCAAGTGAGGCATTTGTTTCAAAAGCAGCTGACCTGGGTTGAATCCCATATGGTTCCCCAGGAGTGATCCCAAGCACAGAACCAGGAGCATACCTGGCTGTGGCCCAAAATCAAACAAATAAAGCCATTCTAATTTTTTTAATTACTTATATGATCAGACTTCTTTGTCAAGGTCATGAACGATCGGTTTGAGGCCCTCCATGTTCCCGGAGCGAAGAGATGCCATTGGGCTACACTAGCACGCGACAGGGACAAATGGAGACGTTACTGGCGCCCGCTCGAGCAAATCGACGACTAACGGGAAGTTAAGTGATTAAGTGATTAAGTGATTATGATAAATACATTTGGATTCCATGTTCATTGAAGCACTTTTCATGATAGCTAAAATCTGCAAACAACCACCCAAGTGTCCAAGAACAGATGACTGGATAAAGAAATTGCGACCGGAGCAATAGTACAGTGGTTTGGGTGTTTACCTTGCACACAGCCAACCCAGGTTTGATCCTGGCATACCCCATATGGTCCCCCAAGCACTGCCAGGAGTAATTCTTGAGTACAGAGCCAGGAGTAACCCCTGAGCATCACTGGGTATGACCCAAAAAAGCTAAAAAAGAAAAGAAAAAGAAAAACTCTGGTACATATGCACAATGGAATACTACTAGGCTAAAAGAAAAGATAAAACCATGCAATTTGTCACTATGTGAATAGAAAAAAAGTTGTATCATGGTGAGTGAACTTAACCAGAGGGAAAGAGGCAGTTACAGAATATCTTTCATATGTGGAATATAAAGAGACAAGTAATACCCATGGCCAAAGGCAACAGAACTGGAAGTGCTCAGAACTGAACTTATCAAGGGCAGGGGAAGTGCGTGGACAGAAAAGGAAGTTGGGATACTGGTGAAGGGAGACAATCTCTCTGGTGAGGGTGTGGTTTGGAATTCCGTATGCATGAAACTCTATTATGAACAATACCATGAATCATGGTACCTAAGTTTTTTAAAACTACATGCTATTATATGTGCTAATATATTATTTTAAAACTAGGTGCTAATACACATATAATTATGTATTAAGGGCATTACATGTTACAGGTTTATTATTTTTAAATAACAGCTATATATCAGTGATCTAATCTTAGTAACAACATAGAGGGCAACTACCAGCCACCGACAAGAGCTTCAAGACCCCAGAGAATAATAAATTCCTTGATAACACTGAAAAGGATGGACTATCTGGCTTTCTAAAGTGAATAAGGTGGAGCCGTAACATAGTGTGCAGGGCACTTACTTTGCCTGTTGAACTGGATTTGATCACCAGCACGACATCTGGTTCCCTGAGCTCTACCAGGAGTGATGCCTGAGCACAGAGGCAGGAACAACACAAGGGGGTAAAATGATTGGGCTCTAGACTCAACCCTAACGTTACTACGTGCACTTTTCTCCCCTTGTCCCCTTTCTCTTACATCGGTGTCTGGTCAAGTCACCTGGCAGGGTTGGGAGAACCAGGTCATGAAAAATCTCTAGTTGCACATGTCCTGCATGAACGCTCCTCATACCGATTCGACCCGCCCTTTCCATTTGTCAGCTACTCACACCTTTAACTCTTTTGTCCCACTCCGGCAAGTGTGTGATCACTAAATTGTGTATTTCTTCTGGAGCAAAAAACAATTTCTGTTTCTCAATCATTTCTGGTTTTGATTGTTTTTTTTTTCATTAAAGACTTTGTTCAAAGCCTCTTTGAGATTCTCATCATCCAAAATTCCAGGACATGTTTACAGCATTTAGGAAGCACAGAATTATCCACTTTTTTCCAAAGGAAATATTCTACTCCCTGCCACCCCCCTCCACTGATGCTTTGACAACATAATTAGGCAAGCTTCCTTATCTTGCTGGAAACCCTTTACACAAATTGCAGGGGGGAAAAATGTAAGGACATCGGTTCCACTGTATCAAATTCAAGAACTTTTAAAATAACTTCCCTCAATCAAGTTTATGAATCATTTTTTGCTCGACTAAATCACACACAGACACACACACAGACACACACAGACACACACACACGCTGAGATTAGAATGCTTTCTGAAAAACTAATCACTCCTGCAGGGTTCACATAATAAGGCCAGCTGTGGGGCAGACTGACTTTGTTCACCTCTATTAAATAAATGACAAAGATAAAATGCTACAACAGGGCTCAGTTTTTCCAATTTAGGTGGCACATGCCCGGCTGGGTCTGAACCTTTCTAGAGTTTAAATTTTAATATCTGTGTTTCAGCTAACAGTGCTGGCATTATTTTAAAGCAATCATTATCTTTTGGAAATGTGTGAGACATGTTTTAAAAGATTAAAAACTGCTCCACATAAAGGATGATATTTTCCCCCTTTAAACTCCAGGGATAAGGCCAACTTTCCTGTGCCATCTGACTGTAACCCGCTGGGATTTTGAGAGCAGAGCTACTCAGTGCTGAAAACTTCCTGAAACTTAAAACAAGCAAGCAGTCTCTTGGCAATTTAAATCGATGCATTTCGGTTAAAGACAACAATGGCTCAACAAAAAGCTGTGTCACTGAAAAATTAATTTGCAAAACTTAATATGTACTTTACCGATAAAGAAAATGGAAGGTACTCTTTAACAGTTGTGCATCTTTCTGATGACAAACCTAATATAAGGAGACCAAAGATTACTTATGTGTATAATATACTTGTGTGTGTGTGTAAAAATTTTTCCTAATGACGTTTTCACTAATATGAGTTCTTGCTTTATACATCATTGTTTCTACTGCTCAATGTACATTGGCATCATAGATTACTAATTTAAAATGTATAATTTCAAACCCCACCCCAAGGACAGCTGCATTCCAAGAAGATTCATACACATTTATATGAATTTTGCGAATGGAATTTCAAGGAGTCCTGGATGGCAAAATGGTTATAAAGCACCAGTCTCTATGCTTGGAGTATCACGCTTCACTCAAGCGAGAAAAGGAATCCAGAGTTCCAACTCCGTTGATGATCAAGAATCTGGGACGCTGTCTCATTTGCCAAGGCGTCGAAAATCAGATGGGCTCGACACATAATGCGATTTGGAGACGATCACTAGACTAGAGCCATTACCAACTGGATTCCACGGGACATCAAAAGATCATGTGGCCACCCACCCATAAGATGGTCAGACTTCTTCATCAAGACCCTGAACGATCGGTTTGAGGCTCTTTGTGTTCCTGGAGCGAGCAGACACCACTGGGCTACACTAGTACATGACATAGATGAATGGATACGTTACTGGCACCCACTCAAGCAAATTGATGAGTGACGGGATGTCAAGTGATCAAGTGATTAAGTGAAATTGCTCTTCACTCATGAATTACTCCTGGCTTGTTCCAGGGACCATATGTGATGCTGGGATTGAACCAAGTAGATTTCCGCAAGGCAAATGAACTACCCATTGTGCTATTGTTTTTACTGAATACAATTTACCTCGAGAAAAAAGGTGTATGTGTTTAAGAAAGAACATTTTTCCAGAGTGGAAAAAGCAAGCAAGATACAGAGATAAGCAAGTGAGATATTTGTTGAAGGGCTTGAAAAGCAAGCCAACAGTGCCATTAAAAAACAAAGAGTTTTCCTCACTTTTTTTATTGAGAGCACACCCATAAATGATGGCATCTCTGATTTACCTTTAAATTAGGGTGAATTTTCAAGAATGGCCGAGATTAGTACCAGGAATTTTACTACATGACTTGGAGGCCAACCACACATACTAGGGGAAAAGGGAGCTCAGATAAAGAGGGGAACACCAAATAAAGGTGTTGGGAGGATCCTCCCAGGATGGGAGATACATGCTGAAAGTAGACTATAGACCAAACATGATTGCCACTCAATGTTTATTTTGCAAACCACAGCACCCAAAAGGAGAGAGAGAACAGAAGGAAATGCCCTGCCATAGAGACAGGGTGGGATGGGGAGGATGGGGGGTGGGAGGGATACTGGGATCTGTGGTGATGGGAAGTGGGCATTGGTGGAGGGATGGTATTTGATCATTGTATAATTGAAACCCAAGCACAATAATGTGTAAGTCTGCAACTGTACCTCATGATGTCTCACTATCAAAATTTTTTTTTAATAAAAAAAATGATACACTGGGAAAAAAAAATTAGGGTGAATTTTTTTAAAATTAAAACTAGGGACCAAACATCTGTTCATTTTGGTATCCATATCATTTAATATTGGTGCATACATTTTCTATCTTTCACACAAGGAAACTGAAGTACTGCGAAGTTAAAAGGTTCTTCAAGTTCAGGTTTTGAAAGTGAAGGGCATTTGGGAAAGTCTTTCCAGATTATAGCTTTTCTCCAAGCAAGAAGCTTGAATGTCACCAATGACACGATTTCTCATCGCCAATGCTAATGACAGCCACTGTGTGCAACAGGCTTCCTCAGCAAGCATGTTCAAGCTCAAAATTCACCTGAAAAGTCTCATTTCAACTTTCCAATTGAAGCACCACCTGGGAGATTGCAATCTTGAGCTCCTGACGTTATGGTTGCTCCCAGGCACCTTGTTATTGAAGATGCAAGGAAGTGATGGAGACAGACAGAAAGAAAGAAACTGCAGGGCAGAGTGGCTCCTCGCTTGCCATGGCATGTTTTAATCCCCTGTCTGAAAACATCAACCACAAGACAAGACCTCTGAGGTCATCCAACTTTTCCCTGAGATCCCAACCTTCTTCCATTTCCAAAGAAAATACGTCCTGGAAACTTATTGGATTCCTAATTGTTTTATAAAAATTGGGCAAGAATCATTAGGTGTATTCTGCTAACATACATCCTTTAGCCACCATGGATCTCACTTAGTAAATTAAATGGCGTGGCAGGGGTGGGGGAGGGCACTCTGGCACACCTGGCTTCCCTCAGGGTTCACTCTTGGCTCTGTGCTCAGGCGTGACACCCTTAGTAGTGCTTGGGCGACCATATGTGGAACCAGGAACCATATGTGGAATCAGGCTCAGTTGCAGGCAAAGCAAGAGCCCTAATTCCTGTCTTCTATCTCTGAAAGCAAAGATATTTTAAATAGGTTATTAACATTACCTATTAGAACATTGGGATATAATATTCACTGTATCACTGTATCACTGTCATCCCGTTGTTCATCGATTTTCTTGAGTGGGCGCCAGTAATGTCTCCATTCGTCCCAGCCCTGAGATTTTAGCAGCCGCCCCTAACTTGTCTTTCCCAACGCTGCCATTATTGGAGGCTCTTTCAGGATCAGACCAGTTACTGTTACTGTTTTTGGCATATAGAATGAGAACCGTTATTGTTACTGTTTTTGGCATATCGAATACACCACAGGTAGCTTGCCAGGCTCTACCGTGCAGGCGGGATACTCTCCGTAGCTTGCTGGGCTCTCTGAGAGGCATATTTCCCTCTGTGATTTGTAGAGGATTGGAATGTAATATTGGATTGGAATGTAATATTACATTCCAATAATAGGGATGGTTTGTACATAGAAATCTGTTTTCTTCTTTTAGTAAACCATTTGCTTTTTTGTTTTGTATTAGGTCAGACCCAGTGTTGCTCAGGGCTTACTCCTTGCTCTGTGTTCAGGAGCCACTCCTAGCAGGGTTTGGAGGACAATATAGGATGCTAGGAATAAAACCTGGGTTGTCAGCAGGCAGGGCAAGCACCCTACCTACTGTCCTATGTCTCCGGCCCCCAAACTATTTACCTCTTAAGGAAATCAATTGAAAGAACCAGCTCAGATGGCACGAGAAGGTGACAGAAAAGTGGTTCTCAATCTTTTCAGGTAGCAATTGGAATTGAGTATTTCATTTCTTCACAAAGCATGGTGGTATAGTGAAATAGAATATTTCATTATAACTAGAAGAACAAATCTATATGTAATAAGTATCACATCTAGCAATTATATGCCTGCAGTACAATAAAAATGACTATGAAATAAAGGTAAAACCAGCCTTCTCCAAATAAGCTGGTTAACACTAATTTGCTGTTAGCTTATGTCATACTATTTCTATCCCATTAAAAAGTAAGTAAACACAGTTTAACATGAAAAATTAAAGCAACTTCACAAAAGAAAAAAGCTTCGGGGCCAAAGTGATAGTGCCAAGGGTAGTGCATTTGCCTTGCATGCCACTGACCCTGGTTCAATCCCCAGCATCTCATATGACGCCCCAAACACCACCAGGATTAATTCCTGAGTGCAGAGACAGGCTTAACCCCCGGAATATCCCCCCAAAACTAAAAACAAAACAAACAAAAAGGCTAATGAATTTTATCTTTTTATGCCAGACACAGTAACAACAAAGTCTCCAATGGAGACGTTACTGGGCCCGCTCGAGCAAATCGATGATCAACGGGAGGGCCTTTACCTTTACCTTTATACAGATAGTGTATATAACTCAACTTCTGGCCAGACGAGAATCCCCACTACTGCCCAGAGCTTGCTATGAAAACCAGGGGTCACAGAACATCTGATATCCACTTTATAGCTCCACACCATCTAGGATATTAATTTATAGTAGTGGACAGTTAAAATGCTATAACTGACTAGAACCGATTTTTTCCTGGGAGGAGTCAATTTCCTCTTACAAATATAGAAACTTTGTGATTCTACTCAAAGGTGATCCAATTATGGAGGAAATGAAGGGAAGGGACTAGATTATCAAGATCTCTAATTTATTTTTATTTGTTTTGGGGCCAGACCCAGCTGTGATCAGGGCTCTGTACTTGGGGATAACACCTGGCAGGACTCAGGAGAATATATTCAGTGCTAGGTATAAAACCCTAGCTGGCTGCATGCAAGGCAAATGCCTTACCCACTATATTAGTGGTCCAGTCTCAAGACCTCTGATTGGCTGATTTTAAAACACTTATTTGCATAAAGGCATAAGAAACTCTCATTTACATAGGGCATAGCCAATCAGATCACAGAAACAGTTAAGGGAGAGATAAAATATAAACAAGATGGTCTCAGACGAGTGAGCTGAGTTGTTGGGTTTTTGCTGTCTTAGACCTGGTAGTTACCTACATGAGCTGAAAATAAAGAGCTGCAACACCGAAGACGTGGTCAGCACACTAAGAACTCTTCCTTCACAAAAACCTGAAAAAAGCCATACAGAAAATCTTGTTCCTTGGTTCTTCTGCTCCAACTCCATGGGACTAGACAAACCAGCTGTCTGCCCTCTGATCCTGTTATTCCTGCTTATGGCTCAGGATCTGTCAACCCAGCTGGAGTCGTGGACTCTATAAAGTTCATTCAGGAAGTGGTAGTGATTTTAGAAGAGATGGGGACCTTCCTAGAGCTCATGAAATGTGAGAACAAGGTAATGGAGACGAATTCAAGAAGCATGAATACCTGAAAGCACACATGTGTGTGTCCAGGACAAAACCTCATAAGCCAGGAAATAGGGATTTTTCAAATTTCAGTGTATCTAGTGGGGATCACATGTTTTTCAGAGACCCAATGCTGTGACCAGTTTTTCATTCCTAACAGAAAGGTGAGAATTTCTTGGCTTCAAGGATGTCAGGAAGCAGAATCAGCAGATAACAACATAATAATTTGGGGAGGGGAAACAAAGTGAACAGAATTTTTTTAATTAAAAAAAATTTTTTTTAAATGGCAAAGGCCTGAAGTCTGCAGAACTCAGTTAGAATCCAAAGAGCCTGCCCATCCCAGCACTCCCTTCTTATTCTGAAAAATATTTGGGGCCTTTCTGGCCTAGTTTCTCATCTGTTAAGTGGGAAAATGTACTTGCTTGGCAGAGCTGTGATAAGAGTGAAATGAACTCACATATTAAAAGTTTTCAGAAAAGTACCTAGCCCAGAACAATAGTTCATAAATATTATCAATTCTTACTTTCCTATGGGCTGGAGTGATAGCACAGCGGTAGGGTGTTTGCCTTGCGCGCAGCCAGCCCGGCCAAGCTGGGTTCAACTCCTCCGTCCCTCTCAGAGAGCTCGGTAAGTTACTAAGAGTATCTCGCCCACACAGCAAAGCCTGGCACGCCACCCATGATATTCAATATGCCAAGCACAGTAACAACAAGTCTCAAAATGGAGACGTTACTGGGCCCACGCGAGCAAATTGATGAACAATGGGAGGACAGTGCTACTTTCTTATAACCCATAAAGTATAAAGTTAAAACAAAATAACTTGGCCAGAGAAAGCACTCGAGATAAGAACATGTGCCTTGCATGTGGCCCACCCTGGTTCAATCCAAGCACCACATATAGTCCCCTGACCACTTTGAAAAGTGAGCTCTGAGCATAGAATAGACCCTGAGCACAGCCAGGTGGGTCTCAACCCACTCCCCACCCAAACCCTACAAACAAAAAGAATTCTCAAGTTTTCATCTAACTGAATTGTTATGAGCAAAGAATACTATAATAAAACAATAATAAATAACTCCCAAAACTGTATGGATTAAAGGTGTCATTCAGATAAATTACAAATATTCTGACATGAGGTCTAGACTATTATTCTGATTATTTAATGTTAGCCGTTGGCTTGGAAAGTTTCGTGGAATTGGTGACAGTAAAGAGGACTTGGAGTTCTAAGATACAATTGCCTCTAAATTTGGATTATGATCTAGAAGTCTACAAGACAGCCGTCTGGAGAATATGATGACTTTAAAAGGAGACAATAACTAACTTCTAATTTGCCTTCCTCAGGTTTCAGATTGCCTTGACTCAGTTTGTTATGCCTTAATTATAGTAAAGTCATTAATTTTAATGATATTTTTGCAATTAGATACAAAGATTAGAATTTTATACCCCATTGTTCATTCCTTTTAATACAAATTACTTATGGCTGCTGAACAAGTTACAAATTAGAATGATTTCTTTCTAAGAATAAAAAAGAATTCAAAGGAAGAGTTCCAAAGGATAAATAGCTATGTTCCAGAAATTAAACATCACAGAGTCCCATATAACCAATCTAAGTGGCACATGGACATTTTCTTCTATAGCCCGCAATTCTTTCATAAATAACTCAAAGTCAAAAATAGGTGTAAAATCAAGACTTATTGAGATGAAATTTTTAATGGTTGAGAATACATATTTCCAAAATATAATTCTGATTGAACACAATTTTATTACAAGAGAAGATGCTAGAGTCAGATAAATAGTTCAGGGGTTAAAGTACTTGCCAATAGGATAACAATTGATTTGTCCTTTCTGCCTTGCCACAAGGAGCTTAGGTTTGTCAGGTTACACCCATCACAGTGCTCCCTAGTCACTCCTATTTCTTTGTTTATCTGTAACCACTTCTCTATGCTCTCTTCCCCAGTTAGTCAGCTTTTCCCCCTAATCAGACTCTGTTAATTTGTAAGGTCAGATCCTTCTAGGACACTGAACTTGTATTGTAAGTTAATATTGCCTTTCTCCTCTCCTTATGTATTATGAATAGATTACTTTAAAACAATGAATGTCCTTTTTGTATAGATCCAGGAAGACAGTAATATTATGCTTTAGTAACTCAGTATTTAATTGACTTCGAATATTATTCACTCCCGGGCATCTGCTTTCTCAACCTAAGTCTCAGTTGCCCTTAGTTCCTAGCACCCCTAAAGCAGTGTCCCGAACGAGGAACTGAATGGACCCAGGGCAAGCTGTGAGCTACCCTGGCCTCAAAATGGGCCAGGCCAAAAATGCCCGATTCTTAACTATAAGAGCTTGATCATAGACAAATGCTATCTTGATCCAAAAGTAACGACAAGACTAGGACCCACCCTGCTAGAAATAGTAAAGACTATCTGGCCTGAGCACTGTAGTCTGAGATCGAGATGGCCCTAGGAGAGCAATTCTATAAGCTTAATGTATTTCTTACTGTGACCATACAAAATGATTAATATTATGAATGCCTATATGTTTGTTGGACAAGGAGAGAAGACACACCCATGGGATTCTGCTCTTAGGTGGGTAGTTCTGCTGAGTATCTAGCCTAGAAACATCCCCTGAGGGAAAGAACTTTACCCCTATTGATTGTGACCACACCTATGTGTAAGCCCCAGCCGCTCATGGCTTTGGGATTTAACTAGAGTGGGCTGGGGGATCCAGACTCCAGAAGGAGAAGGAGAAGGAGAAGGGGGATCAAGATCCAGACTCCAGAGTCAGAAGGAGAATGAAGGGGGATGGAGGAGGAGAGTGAAGTAGCACGGGGGAGGAAGAAGCAGACGGGGAAGCAGAGGAGAGACAGGAGTGAATGGAGAGAGGATTGGAGTAAATTGCAACCGACACCACCCAGCCTGGCCCTTATTCCTTCCTTCGCCTGCCCATCGCCATCCACCTCTCCGGAGTGGGGGAAACGGTGTGAGACTACCAAACGCGGGCGGTGGGAGAGATGCACTGCTGCTGTCGTTTTGAGTTTACACATTTGCCTTTCCTGCAATCAAACTCTGGTTCTATTCCCAACACAGTATATGATCTCCCAGAACTGTCAAGAGTGATCTCTGAACACAGAGCCAGGAGTAAACCCTAAGCAAACACTGGATGTGGTCCCAAAACAAAAAAGTCCCAGCACGGTGAAATTACGGTTTTCATTGGTTTTGTCTCTGTGTTTTTTTCAGCTTCTTATTTTAATTTTTTTTTGGGGGGGGAGCTTTTTGGGTCATACTCAGTGATGTACAGGGGTTACTCCTGGCTTTGTGCTCAGGAATTACTCCTGACGGTGCTCAAGGGACCATATGGGATGCCGAGAATCAAACCCAAGTCATCCGTGTGCAATGCAGACGCCCTACCCACTGTACTAACACTCCAA
This sequence comes from Sorex fumeus, assembly GCF_029834395.1. Lineage (NCBI taxonomy): Eukaryota > Metazoa > Chordata > Mammalia > Eulipotyphla > Soricidae > Sorex > Sorex fumeus. The sequence continues at coordinate 67,726,972 of NW_026606129.1, forward strand.
GCCCGATTTTAAATATATTTGTATTACCATCCTCTCTCCCTTTCCTCTGTTGCTATTTTGTTTGAGTTTGATTTGGGTTTTGGGCCACACCTGGTAGTACTCAGGGATCACTTCTACCAGGGCTTGGGTGACCATATATGGTTCCCAGATCGTGAGCATGTAAGGCAAGCACCATACCTGCTGTACTACCTTTCTGGTCTCTATGAAACCTTTTTTTTTTTCACTGTAATATTCTCCTGCCTTAAATGTGCTTTCCTTCCATAAAGAACAGCCACATCAAATCTGAAGATCATAAATGACTTAAAGTGATAAAGACTCAAGAATAAATATCCCCAATATGCTTATGCTCCTGAGCACTTGTTGAATTCCTAATAAGGGTGTCTGAGATATGCTAAGCACCTTGGAGCAGGAGGATGTTCCAGCCTTTGGAACACAATACTCTGGGTTTCATTTTTGCCTCTCTATTGATTAGTTCTACTAGTTGGCCTTTCTAAGTTTCAGCTTTCTAATCTATAAAATGTCAGGATAAATATATAACCAGCATTTCAGGACAGCAGTGGAATGTAATGAGCACTGTACACAACTTTATATGTATACTGGCATCTAGTTAGAGCTAAGATTATTGAGCTCTTGTTTTTATCCATTTTCATTCTATTATCATCTAAATGAGCCATGCTAAAAAATGACAGTAACTGATTTTTTTGTATATTTTTGTGCCACACCTGGAGGGCTCAAAGCTTACTCCTGGCTCTGCGCTCAGGCATCACTCTTGGCGAAGCTCAGGGGACAATATGCGGTGCTGGGGATCGAACCCAGGTCACCACATGCAGAGCAAGGGCTTGACCCACAGTACTTTCTCTCATGACACAAGTTAAAGATTTTTTTTCACCTCAAATGCATTTTTATACTGTCTTTTGAAAACTTGAAATATAATGAGTTTCTCCCATTCCCCCCCTACCCTGCAAAAAGATTGCTGCTTTGAGGAACAACCATTACAACAGCATCTGATGATAATGAAATATTTTTCTATTTGTAAAAGGACAGTTAGAGAAAAAGTCTACAAAAATAAACACCAAAGTGTTTGTTGCAGCTACAAGCTGCCAGACTAAAGGTCTTTTATATAGCATTTTATAATTGTAGTTAGATGAACAGGCATTATTTATGAAACAGAGATCAGACTTTCAGTGGTAAACAAAATATATAATACCTGATGTGTAATGCTGCACATACAAGACCTAATGTTTTACAACAATGTTATAGGGTCTGGAGAGACAGTACAGTGGATAGGGCGCTTGCCTTGCAAACTGCTGACTAAGGCTTGATCTCTGGCACCCCGTATAGTCCCCCGAGCCCCATCAGGAGTGATCTCTAAGAGCAGAGCCAGGAGTAAGCCCAGGAGTATGGCTAGGTATACCCTCCATCAAAAGTGACAAGGGCTGGCTAGGATATAGCACAATACACTAGAGTATAAACTTTGCATACAAGGGGCTGGAGTGATAGTACAGTGGGTAGGGCATTTGCCTTGCACGCGGCTGACCCGGGTTCGATTTCCAGCATCCCATATGGTTCCCCAAGCACAGCCAGGAGTAATTCCTGAGTGCAGAGCCAGAAGTAACCCCCGTGCATGGTCGGGTGTGACCCAAAAAGCAAAAACAAACAAAAAAGACTTTGCATACAGGAGTCCCAGGTTTGATTCTGAGCACCCCATGATCCCTCAAACACTGCTGGGAGCAACCCTCAGGCACTGAGTCATAAGTAGCCACCTGAACACCACTGGATATGTACGGACACACAGACACACACAGACACACACACAGAGTCTTGCTTGATGTTTTTCCTTGAATGTGCATCTCTCCTCTACTTTGGAGAAGCCTGAGTTCTCTCTTGAACATGTATTCCTCTCTCTTCCTCTCCCCTCACATCCCTTTAAGTAAAATTCATTCGACAAAAAAACCCTATTAAAACCTACTATTCTAAATCTTCTGAAATTGTCTTGTTTCACACACACAAACACACAAACACACACACACAAAGTAAGAAAATAAACTGTCACTGTCACTGTCCTCCCGTTGCTCATCGATTTGCTTGAGCGGTCCCAGTAATGTCTCCATTGTGAGACTTGTTGTTACTGTGTTTGGCATATCGAATACACCACGGGTAGCTTGCCAGGCTTTACCGTGTGGGCGAGATACTCTCAGTAGCTTGCCGGGCTCTCCAGGTTGGCCTCATGCAAGGCAAACGCCCTACCCGCTGTGCTATCGGTCCAGCCCAAGAAGATAAACATTTTTCATAAAAAAAAAAGGGGGAGGGAGGGGATCAGAGAGATAACTGAAAGGAGAAGTGTGCATAATTTGCATGCGGAAGACTTGAGTTCAATGTCCAGCATCCACTCCCTGGGCATGGCTGGAGCATGTCACCACCCACCCCCACCCCTACCCTGCCAAGCAACAAACATGGACTAGCCCCAGAGCACTGACAGGAGTGGCCCAGAAATAAACAAAAAAGGAGAGGGAAGAGGAAGGGAAGGGAAAGGAGGAAAGCCTGGGAAAGGAAGGGCAGGAGAGGGGAAAGGGAGGGGAAGGGAGAGGAGGGGAGGGAACTATACAGCCACAAGCCATGGAGATAGCTCAGGGATTGAGGTTTATTTACATGTGGCTGAAGCAGTTTAATCCCTGGCATCACACGGTCCTTAGAGCAACAAGAGTACAAAGATGGTAGCAGCACCCAAGAACCACAGAGAATAACCCAAACCCCGCCCCCCCCAAAAAAGGACAGAAAACATGAGCTATAAATTTATATTATGTCCAAAATCTGGTGAAAATAATTACATGAATTAAAGTTTTGGATCACTCTTATCTTCCAGTTTGCAATTGTATCCGTTCCTATTATCAGGATCACTCGCTCCCACCCCCACCCCCACCTATAGGTGGTACACGAAGAGTACCAGCCTCACTCCTGCAAAACCACTGCTCTGAACACTGACAGCACCCACAGAACTTCTGGATGTTCTTCCTTCCATCATTCCATCATTAAATCCCACTTTCAGTTTTCGGTTTTTGTTTTTTTCAAAAACAGTCACAGAAACATTGTCCAAAGGGGGAAAAAAAACCTAACTATGTAAAAGAATGGACGATTTCTTCTTCTTTTTTTTTTAGGGGGGGCAGGGGGACACCAAGCGGTGCTCAGGGCTTACTACTGGTTCCGTGCTTAGGGTTGACTCCTGGTGGGTTTGGGGAGACCATATGAGATGCCAGGGATCGAACCTGGGTCGGCCATGTGCAAGGCAAGTGCCCTACCTGCTGTACTATCACTCCGTCCCAATTTTTATAAATAGATTTCTTGTCAAACGTATTAAATCATAGCTGGATATCAATTTTGTAAAGGCCGATTTCTAAATTATAATAGGACACATCTGGGATGATTTTCTGACTCTCCTCAAATATTTGGTTTTCTTGGCAGCAGCAGGAAATCTCTGGGCAGACACCCACCACTACAATAATTAATGCCAGCTTTCAGGCATCATAATGAAAAAAAAATTCATGACAGCAACAGAAAAATGGTACCCCCCAAATAACCAGGGATTTAATGTAAAACATGAATTCACAGGGGCTCCAGCCGCGAGCAGCTGAAAGGCATTTGTGTGATTCATGAACAAAGAGTCATTCAAACACCCAAGAAGAGATTTCAGTCACTTCTGAAATTCAGAATAGAAGAACTTCATTTCTTCTTGGCATTTCAGCTACTTTTCTTTAGTCTGTTCTTGGCTGTTTCATTCAGACCCTGGCTACGTCTATCCTGGACAATGCTAATTTTATTTGTTTCTTTTTGGCTGGGGGGGCCGCAGCTGTCAGTGTTCAGAGCTTACTCCTGACTCTGTGCTCAGGGACCAGTTCCGGTGGGCTTGGGAGACCACATGTGGTGCTGGGGATCTAATCCAGGTCAGCTGCATTGCAAAGCAAGCACCCTGGCCACTGTCCTTCCCTCTGGCCCCCGCTTCTAAATTTGACCATGAGTTTTAAGAAGGCCTTTACTTTCGGGGCAGTGGGCCGCACCCACTCAAGGACTATCTCTATGCTCAGGCGTGGCCCTGACAGCATATGTAGGTTCATATGCATATGTAGGATCAAACCAAGGTGAGCTGCATGGAAGGGAAAGGAAGTAGGCCTTTCATTTGCTTTTCATAGCTACCGCGTGGCAACCAGGGCCATGCGTAGCGCTTAGAACAGAGCAGATGACCTAATGGCGAGTGAGTGAGTGTATGAGCAGTCATAAGCATTTGAACAAAGAAAAGGCATGGGAAACTAAGACTTCTGATCCTAAAATTACTTCGGTTACAAAACAAACATTCTACTCTTAGAACACTGCTACAGAGAAAGTGCTCACTAACTGGGTAAACTGAGGATTTTCAGTAGCCTTCTAAAATAGTACCTCCCTTGGGGGGATGCTGTGAGGGTTAAATTAGTAAAACTATTTGCCAAATATTTAGCAGAAGAACTGAAACAAAATAAATGCCACAAGACAAAAACAAAACAAAACAACAACAAAAAGTCACTAAACTAAAAACAAAAACAAAAACAGGTGGGGGTGATAAGATAATATAGTGGGGGCCAGACACAGACCTACGTTCAATCCCCCAGCACTCTCTATGAACCCTCAAGCATTGTCAGGAGTGATCCATGAGCACAAAGCCAGGAGAAAGCCCTGAACAGCACAGTGTGTGCCCCCTCCAAAAAAAAAGAATGAATTTATTTTAAAAATAAAAAACTAAATAAATAAACTGTCCTAAAGACTCCACTGTGTATTTCAAAAGTTCTCTAACAGGGAAAGATTCTGCCCCTCAGTCGACACCATCAGCGTCCGGTTACTGATGGTTGTCACAACTAGGAAATTACTACTGGCACGTAAGTTAGCAGAGGTCAGGAATACAGCCCCTCACAACAATGGACCATTCAAAAAAACAAACAAACAAAAAGTAGGGGCTTGGTTAAGAAACCCTTCTAGAACCAATACATTTAATGACAAAGATGGAACTGACCAGAAAGCTGGACCGTGCTTGACCCTGCTCTGGAATGATGCACTGTGCTCATTCATTCTGTCCCTGATTAAGTCTGTGGTCCAGCACACATTACTGCCAGTCTGATGGAGGACTTTCTCTCTTAGCTCAGTCAGCATCAGTCATAGTCCTCTCCTCCATGTATTTGTGAGCATACTGATACTGGACTCCCTTGACACAAGGTCCCCCAGTCGCTTGTGGAAAGGCTCAATCCCAGGTAAGGAAGGGGCCCTTTCAGAAGCAGTACACTGTCACATGCATTGTTTTCCCAAATTCCCTTTCAAGCTAACAAGATCTTCAGTGTCTTTGTTTTCCAGCATAAGCAACTGTGAGACGATCAGCAATTAAACTTATATATATATATATAAAATATATAATACATAAAATATAAAATGTATACATTAATTAAATTTGGGAAGAGTGAGGTTGACTCTGCTAAGAGCAAGAATTGCACTTGGTAGATTTACTCCCTAATTTAATAGTCTCTGTCTCTTTTCCTAGAAAAATTCAACTGAAAATTTGTGGGTCTAGAGGGAGAAATGATTCTCCTGGGGGAACACGAACCTTATTTTAAAATAATATATTCCAATCTCGTGGTTTCTATTCACACCCCAGAAGACAAGGTTTTGATTCCTTGGGGGTCTCTAAAAAAAGATCTATCTTTTGAGAGTGACATATACGTTGTTTAACCAAGTTACTCTAATTTCTTCCTACCATCAGCATCTGTCATTGGTTGCAGGGAAAGGGTATTTGACTGTCGTGCAAATCACAGTGTTTGAGAGAGAAATGACAGAAGCTCAGTCGCTGGCTAACTGACACAACCTCCAAATGTGAAAAGGGTCGTACTGTTGCAAGGAGGCTGTCACCTTCATATGTGACAAGAAGCAGGAAGAAAGAAACATGTGCATGCAAAGCAGTGGCCACAAATACGCAAAACTATTTCCCCGAGGACCAGAGAGATAATAAAGGGGTAGGGTGCTTGCCTAGCACACGGCACACCCTGGGTCTGATCCCCAGAACACCATATTGTTCCCAGGATCTGCCAGAAGAGCCAGGAGGAACCCTGAGCATAGCTGTACGTGGCCTCCAAAACAACTGAAAAAAAAAAAAAGATTCTCCTTGACCTAATCTATGGATTAATTTGCATCAATACTTGATTCTAAAATTACCAACTTACTTAAGGACTTGCAAAACCCCAAAGAAGACTTAAAGTTCAAATTCACCTAAGGAAAAAAGACAACGAAAAGTAGTCAAAGGATGAATGGATCTGCACCTACTTCAAGGAATCTTGGAGGACTAAGTTGTGCACTTAAGAAGCTTTTTCTTCTTTTTATCTATCTATCTATCTATCTATCTATCTATCATCTATCTATCTATTTTAATTTTGTTATTGAAGCACTGTGAGATAGACCCTTACAAAGGTGTTCATGGTTGGGTTCCAGTCATACAGTGTTCCAACATCCATCCCTCCACCAATGGACATTTCCTAGCACCAGTGTCCCCAGGTTCCCTCCCATCACTTCCCACCTCCCACCTCCCAGCCTGACTCTAAGGCAGGCACTTCCTCTCCCCCCACTCTCCTCTCTCCTTTCTGGGCATTGTCGTTTGCAATATGGATACTGAAAGGTTATCAGGAATATCCCTTTACCTATGTTTCAAAGACACCAACAAAAGCCTACAGAGGGTAGACCCAGAGCAATGGCGCAGAATATTTGTCTCAGAAGCATATGATCAAGAGTTGCATCCCTGGTGCTGCCACATGCACCAAGTACCACTCATGCAGCTCTGCCCTCTATGATCCCAGGTGCTGCAAGAGATTTCCAGCTGCACCATGGCCAGACATACAGAAGCACCACAGCAAAGGGGCACAACCCCCCAGCAGGCTGTTCACTAAGAGACGTTCAAGCAGCAAAGCCAGGGAGTGCACCCCCGAGAAGCACCTGTTTGAGCATGGTAGCAAGTTCTGGGAAGTGCAACCAGTGCACCTCAACTAAACCCTACTTTTTTGTTTGGTTGTTTTTTGTTAAGGGGCTGCTCTGTGGGCAGGCCTACAAGGTGGTTGGGAAAACTGAAAATAATGGTAGGAAGGTGCAATGGGCCCCGAACAAAAAACAATCAAACATAAAAGTAGGGTTTGATCCCTGACACCCTGTATGGTCTCCAGATCATTGCCAGGTATAGCCCCCAAACAAAAACAATGATAAATAAATCTACTCTAAAATAAAATGGTGCTGGGGCTGGAGAGATAGCACAGCAGGTAGGGAATTTGCCTTGCATGCGGCCGACCTGGGTTTGATTCCCAGCATCCCATATGATTCCCTGAGCACCGCCAGGAGTAATTCCTGAGTGCACCGCCAGGAGTAAGCTCTGTGCATCACCAGGTGTGACCCAAAAAGCAATAAATAAATAAAACGAAATAAAATGGTGCTTTCATCAACTTAGTAAATAAATCTACAGTGTGTTTTGAGAGCATGTGTGAATCAGTTTACAAAAACGTAGGGAAGAGGGCAAGAAAGATTGATGGGCCAAGCATGCATTGCATGGAGGAGACCCAATTTAAATCCCTGGTTCCCCAAGACCCTCCATGTACAATCAGGAGAGACCCCGGATTGGATGGATGTAAGGTAGGAAGCAACCAACAGAATGTAAGCCCCTTGGTTGGAGTAGCTAGGAGTAATCCCTGAGCACTGCAGGTATGGTCCCAAAACAAGTTAGGGAAGGATAAGTTCAAAATTTTTTTTTTGGGGGGGGAGGGCACACCTGTGATCAGGGATTATCCTGGCTTCAGGGTTCAGGGGACCATATGCAGAGCCAGAGATCAAACCGGGTCAGCTGCATGCAAGGCAAGAGCCTTACCCCTGTACTGTCTTTAGCCCAAGTTCCAAATAACTAACAGTAGGACCATATACAGAAAGGGGCTAATGGGAGAATTAGCCCACCTAGGACAGAAAGAAATGTTTCCATCTCTTCTTTTATACTTTTTAAGGGCTGTGTCTATGGGTGATTTTTATAGTTTTTATGTTTCAGTTGCGCTGACTGAGTTGGGCTGGAGCGATAGCACAGCGGTAGGGCGTTCGCCTTACACGTGGCCAACATGGCCGATCCGAGTTCGATTCCTCCGCCCCTCTCGGAGAGCCCGGCAAGCTACCGAGAGTATTCGATATGCCAGACACAGTAACAACAAAGTCTCCAATGGAGACGTTACTGGGCCCGCTTGAGCAAATCGACGATCAACGGGAGGGCCTTTACCTTTACCTTTACCTTTACCTTATGTTTCAGTATGTTCATATTGTATTTTTAAAAGTTCATCAAGGTGGGGCTGAAGTGATAGAACAGCAGGTAGGGCGTTTGCCTTGCACACGGCTGACCTGGGTTCGATTCCCAGCATCCCATATGGTCCCCCGAGCACCGACAGGAGGAATTCCTGAGTGCAGAACCAGGAGTAACCCCTGAGCATCGCCAGGTGTGACCCAAAAAGAAAAAAAAATTCATCAAGGTGGGGGAACATTTTCACATACTTTTAAATAGGATCTTCAAATCCTGATGGGGCATATCCCATCACAAGTACTACACGGAATTCACTAAGCACTTCTGTGTGCCAGGCTGAGAGCTTCATTTGAGCATTTGAACATCTGATTGCTTCATCTTCACAATTGCCTGATCTACCTTATCAGGAAAGGAGATTTCTGCTTTTAAACTAGCTTGCTTCTCTAAGATAGGTTCATTACAAAAATTATTATACAAATTATACAGCGATTGCAGCTTTTCAAGCATCAAGGATATAATGAAATCGACTTGACATTAAATTCATATTATAGATAATTCAGTTTCGGCTCATGAAGATATTACAAGATCTCACAGCTTTGGGGGCTGATACTGGCAGTATCTGTAATAACAATTATGACACAAGGGCTATGCTGATGGCATGGGCTTGGTTCTGTTGACCATCATCACCCAGCACTGCCTGAGACCACCAAAACACAATTTAAGCCGCTTTTCTTCTTTATTTTCTTTATTTTTAATTTTTACTAAAGAACTATGATTTACAAAGTTATTGACAATTGCTTTTTGGGTCACACCCAGCGATGCACAGGGGTTACTCCTGGCTCTATACTCAGGAATTACTCCTGGCGGTGCTCAGGTGACTATATGGGATGCTGGGAATCAAACTCGGGTCGGCCGTGTGCAAGGCAAACACCCTACACACTGGAGCAATAGCACAGCGGGTAGGGTGTTTGTCTTGTACGTGGCCGCCTCAGGTTCAATTCCTTCATCCCTCTCGGAGAGCCTGACAAGCTACCAAGAGTATCCCACCTGCACGGCAGAGCCTTGCAAGGTCCTCCTGGCGTATTCGATATGCCAAAAACAGTAACAACAAGTCTCACAATGGAGACGTTACTGGTGCCCGCTCGAGCAAATTGATGAACAACAGGAGGACAGTGCTACAGTGCTATTGACAATTGAATTTTAGACATGTAATATTTCAACACCAATCCCTCCACCAGTGTCCACACATTCCCTCCCCGCCCCAACCCTCCCTGCCTGTCAACTTGACCGGCACATTACCAAGTTTCAGCAGTTGCAGCTTAGATCTCATGTTTTCAGTTTTGTTGAGTCTGTGTTTTGATATATGGCTATGCCACTCAGTTGTATAGACCAGTAATAGTCATAAACCCAAAAGCCATTTAAGCACCTATTCTGAATTCCTGGGTTGGTGGGAAGTCAGACTATCTGACCAGTGAAGCCTTCACCGTCACATGACTGGTAAAATAAGAGCTATATGAAGGCAGCAAAATCCTGGGTGGGCTGAGAGATTTCGTGTCTCAGGTTGGTAGGGGAGGAATTCAAGCCAGTTCAACTTAAATCCTAAAAGTAAACAGCCCACAATCTCTCAACCAGGTGGTGTAGTAAGCAGAATAAAGACCCCCAAAGATAAGCATGCACAACCCCTACAGAGTCTGTGAATGTGTTACCTGGCAAGGAAGATCAAGCTGCTGCCTTTAAGGACCCCAGAGCTGGAGAGAGAAGCAAAGGAAAAGAATCAGAAGGAACAGAGGAAGAAGTCACTGAAGGAGGTTGCTTACTTTGAAGACAGAACAGGAGTCTCTATAATTGATAAGAGTCAAGGAAGTGGATTCTCCCACAGAGCCTCCAGGAAGGAGCTCTGACAACCAATAGGATCCTTCTGAGATTTCTCACCTACAAATCCATAAGATTAAAGGGCCAGTCAGATGGCTTAAAGGGCTAGTATGCATGCCTTGCATGCAGAAGGCTAGCATTCTCCACAGGGACTCCCAACACCAAGGATATAGCATGCAAATTAAAAACAAACAAACAAACAAACGGAAAAGAACAATAGGTCCGAGAGATGCAGCTGACCTGAGTTCAAGGGATTCCTGTCACAGTTCAAAGCAGGCCTGGAGTAATCCCTGACACAGGGCCAAAAATAAGCCCTGAACACAGTGGGTATAGCCTCCAAACAGAAAGAAAACCATAAAATGATAAATCTAAATGTTCTAGGTCACTAAAATGTGTTCTTTTTTTGTTTTTTTGGGTCACACCTGGAGATGCTTGGGCTTACTCCTGGCTCTGCACTCAGGAATCACTCCTGGTGGTGCTCGGGGGACCATATGGGATGCTGGGAATCGAATCTGGGTTGACCACGTGCAAGGCAAACAAACACCCTACCCGCTGTGCTATCACTCCGGCCCCAATGTGTGTTAATTTTTGTTTACATCTGTTTGAAGGAAATTAGCCAAGAGAGTAAGAATTGCATCCACCTCACCCCCACCCCCAAACCTCACGGAACAAGGAGGACTATACCATTTTCAAAATAATTATATGGATTTTTTTACCCCCCCACCCCAAATTACGAATTAGATAGAAGATGAATATTACTATGTTGGCTTCTGCTAAGTGTCTGCCTTCCAAAGTAATTCATATTTACTGTTGCTGTTTGCTATAATCCTGAGAGTTTTAAAGGCCATTTTCAAGTTTAACAACCACAATAATTAACCTTTACTGAGTATTTACAATGTCTCAGGTGAAAGTGCTCTCTCATAAAGTCCTCTCTGCAACCTATGAGGCAGGCACTATTATTATGAACCCCTAGTAAAAAGTTATTTAATGACTCCATGATTTAAATGTAAGAGCTAGCCCTTCAAGGAAATATAGAGATAATTTTCAGTCTGAGTCAAACAATAGTTTCTTAGCATGACCAAAAGCATAAGTAACTGGAAGAAAAAGAACAGATACGCTGAACCAAATGAAAATTCAAATTTCTTGTGTTATGAGGATACAATTAAGAAACAAACAAACAAACAAAAAACTTTACAAATTAAGGGGAGAAAGTTGTATGACATGGATCTGACAAGGGTATAAAAATATTCTTATAATTCAACAATAAAAATTCTATTTTGAATGAGTTAAGATTGTCTTTTAAATACACAAGTATTTAAAGGCCATTTTCACCAAGCACACAGGATGTCCAGCATCATAACTCATTATGTAATTTCCGATTGAAAAACACAATGAGATACCTTGTCACACTCACCAGGGCTAAAATCAAAAAGGGAACAAAACAAGTGTTGTCGAGGGTACTGATGAATTAGAATCCATAAGTAAGCCACTGTGGGAAATAGTCTGAAAATTTTTCAATAATTTAAACAGGAACCAAGGAGATGACTCCAAGGGTGCACACAGAAAGCTTGGCGGACAATTCCCCCTGCACCACTAAGAGTAACCCCCAAGCAATGAACTGAGTCCCCCCCCCCGCCCCAAGCATCACAGGGTACTGCTCTAGGGCAGAACATAGTTATCATAAGACCCAGCAACTCCACTGGCAGGTAAAAATACACAGGAAAAAAAGAGAAGGTGCCCATGCAAAAACATAGACATGAATGAGTATTTCTATTAGCCTTGAGCACAATAACAAAAATGCAGATACAAAGCAAATGTCCACTCTCTGTTAAACTTCTAACAACAACAACCACCAAAAGGGGGGCAGCCACGCAATAGACTCTCACTGGCACTCCTAAGGAACTGGGTGCCAGGGGCTGGAACAATAGTACAGAGGGTAGGGTGTTTGCCTTGCAAGAGGCTGACCCGGGTTCAGTCTCCAGCATCCCATATGGTCCCCTGAGCACTGCCAGGAGTAATTCCTGAGTGCATGAGCCAGGAGGAACCTCTGAGCATTGCTGGGTGTGACCCAAAAAGCAAAAAAAAAAAAAAAAAAAAAAAAAAAAAAAAGGAACTGGGTGCTGTGGGTGCTGACAATGTTACAACGTGGCTAACAAGTTCACAAACAACAACCTATCTACCAATATACGACTCAATTTATAAGAAATGTTCAGAGCAAGCAAATCTCTACACAGAGAAAGCAAATTTGTGGCACACTAGGGCATAGTGGTAAGAAGTTTGAGCAAGGTAATAGGTATTTCTTTTGAAGCACTCTAAAATTAGATTGTGGTTATGGTTGACAATCCTGTAACACTGAATCACACTTTACAAGAATGAGTTGTACATTAATTATATGCCAATGAATCTGTTTACAAATAAGTATTTAAACCTGTTTTAAATGTACTTTAGGGGCTGGAGCGATAGCACAGCGGGGAGGGCGTTTGCCTTGCACACGGTCGACCCGGGTTCGATTCCCAGCATCCCGTATGGTTCCCCGAGCACTGCCAAGAGTAATTCCTGAGTGCATGAGCCAGAAGTAACCCCTGTGCATAGCTGGGTGTGACCCAAAAAGTAAAAGCAAAAAAAAAGGTTAAAAAAATGTACTTTAACTCCTGTAATTCATATGAATTCATGACATACATGCTATATACTTAGGTTAAGGGAGCTAACATTGGAGGAATAATTGTAAAACCGCCTTGGTGAACCACTAGAGGGTGCATTCTTCATACAACACAGCAAGGAGATTCCAAATGATCTGGGTAAGACATGCCAGTTTGATCTCATGTTCCCCATTTTTTTGTGCACCCTCTTATAGAGGGTGGGAAGGATTAGCATCTTTCATCCAATCCACTTAAACTAGCAGTGTAACCAAATTTGGTGACGGGGCAAAAAATAATGGTTGACATTTAAAAGTAAATGTTTAGATTTCAATAAAAAACTATGACTAACATTGCATTGTGCTCATTATTTTCCATTCTAGTCATACAACAGATTACACAAAGTTATTTAGCAAAAACATTCATTGAAATAAATAATTCCAAGATGAAAGCATGTCATACATGGTAGATTTCACTGTTTCTCAGTTTTCTATTTCCAGGCCCTGGAACAATGCCTGGTATAATTGACACTCGATAAATATTTATTAAATGAGTGAAATACACATTTCTAAAATTTCACAGAAAAGTTTTATCTGATATGTCTTAGAGACCAGATCAAAACATTTCCTTAACCCATGCCACAAATGACTGAACATCACAGTCATTTCACTGAATCAACATCTTTCATACAAGTTCCTAGTGACATTCAATGGGGTTAAGTATAGCTTGTCGAGGCCAAAGAATCCTTTAATGTTGACGGACACATTCCTTTCATCGCTATATCTTAGGTCTTTCTATTTGGAGTTCTTCAATTAGTACATCTCTCAATAAACCGCAAAGCATAGAACATTTCATCAGAGGAAACCAATTCTCCTCCATCCATCTCATATTTTAAACCATCTGACAACAGAATTGTATCCAAGTCGATATGAATATGGGAACTATTTCCTTCGCAGCAGCCATATTAAGTCGTAAAAATTTTAATTCACTCTCTGCTCTGTTACAGTAAGAATTAGGCGCGACTCGCAGCCATATGTTTCACTTGGTATTAACAAATGGTGACGGATGAGTTGCTTATTGTCGAGACAGGCTGCAGTCATCCTGCAGACACCTTGAGTTTCTCAAGTGCTGGAGCATTTCAGAGCAGAATACACGCAATAGGAAACCGGATCATCAAAAGATAAACTCCACTTGAAAAGTCTTCCTCTGCCATTTTTTAGTGAGCCTACTGTCAAAACAAAGATGTTCTGTTTCGCCAGTTCTAGGCAGCCCAGAAACTTTAAATAGAATGCCAAAACACAATGTACTTGAGTGACAAGGGAATTAACTCTCACACATCATTCATTTATATACCCTGAAATTTCTGCCACAGAGCTGGTATCTGTGAGAGATAAGAGCAAACATGGCATTTCCTGCCCTCTGGGAGCTTGAAGTCCAATAGATCAGATTGACAAATAAAACCGGGGACCAAGGAGAGCGGAATGTTGGGAGTGCACACTAGTTAGGAAAAGGCAGGTATTTGAAGACCTAATTTAACTTTGGGTGTGGGTGGTAACTGAGGGACTGGAGAGATAGTACAGCATGTAAGACACTTGCTTTGCATGTAGCTTACCTGGGTTCAATCGCTGGTACCCCATAAAATTCTCCAAGCATAGCATAAAGTTCTCTGAGCACAGCCAGGCTCTGGGTGCAAAGGAAGGAAGGAAGGAAGGAAGGAAGGGAGGGAGGGAGGGAGGGAGGGAGGAAGGAGAGGATTGAAAAGATAGTACAGCAGTTATGGAAGGGTAGTGCATCTGCCTTGTATGCTACACAGCCAAACAGGTTTGATTCACCAGGAAGGTTGCTCCATAACCAGAAGCTTGCCTCATGAAGGCAGCTGGAATAAAGAAGAGATCACTAAGAAAATGATGGTGAGAGGAATCGGTTGGGATGGGAGATGTGTGCTGAAAGTAGATAATGGACCCAACATGACAACCTCTTAGTATCTGTATTACAAACCATAATGCTCAATAGTAGAGAGAGAGTATGGGGAATATTGTCTGCCACGTAGGCAGGGGGCGGGGAGGGGAGGGTAGAGGGGGGTATACTGGGGAGACTGGTGGTGGGGAATGTGCATTGGCGGAGCGTGGAGTGATGCGTGTTTGATCATTGTGTGGTTGTAACCCAAACATGAAAGCTTGTAACTATCTCGCAGTGATTCAATAAAATTAAAACAAACAAACAAAATACCCCCAGTTTTATCCCAGGCACCACATGCAGTTCCCTGGCTTCACCAGAAGTGATCCCAGAGTGCAGAGGCAGGAGAAAGCCCGGAGCACTGCTGGGGGGAAAAGCAGCTGAAAGGTACAAGCAAGAGGAAGCCATTCACAGAAACAGAACGGGCTCCCTGGCTGGAGGGAAAACCTGAGCGAGGCCTGGACGCAGGGCAGACTGGCAAAAATAAGAATGGTTAAAACTAAGCAAGAACCGAGAGATAACAGGAATTGAAGAGTTAAGCACAGGCCAATCATAAAAAATGTTTATTTATCCTTGATCCCTAGGGAGCCATCCCAGGCAAAGGCCTGCAAGTACAGAGACGCATTTTCCTCCTCTCTCCCCCATTCCATTTTCTGAAACCTTCTAAATGGCCTGGAGATCAAACCAGCAGACTTAAAAAGCAATTAACACATGCTGTCACTCAGCGGTGCCCAAGTAAGTTGACAGGAAACAAGTGTTTTTGAGCAGGACTCAGAAGTCATGTGTAAGTGAAAAACAAATTGTCAAGTGAGGTTTGTGGAGGCAGTCACACAACCATCCCACACCAGGTAGGTGGTCTTAGCCCAGCCCTACAGAGCCACAGAAGTTCAGAATAGAGGTTGTCTAACCAAGGCTCTGAAGTCAGTGAAAGGACGTGGCCTCTACCAGGTGTGCCTTATTCCTCATCATGTTTGCAACCCTAATAGTTGCTTTCCTTTGAAATCAGGTCACTCGCGTATACGTAAGTTATGACCACTTTCCCCGAGGCATTTATATGACTCATTTCAAGTTATTACAGGGAATTATTTCAAGTTTGCTCTGCCTAAATTCACTCCTGATGGTCCTATTGCCAGCTGCATTGCAGAGGTCTAGGGGCTAGTAAGACAGACTTCTCCAGGCTTGGCTTGCACTCAAGACCCTCTGCTTTGACAAAAATCAACTCTGCAATAGCTCTCTCCATACTTCCTCGCTTGCATTTTTTTTTAAATAACACTGCAGCCCACGCCAGACTGAAGTATCTCAATCAGTATTCACAGCAACTCAGCATCCTCAAAGGAAAATGCCATAAACTCACCATGGTTTCTACAATTAAGTGTCGAGACTGCTTAATGAAGGTGTAAAAAAAAAAAGAAAGAAAGAAAGAAAGAAAAATCTAGAAAAGTTTATTTATTCCCAAGGCACCTAACTCACAAATAAAAAATAGACACAAAAAGCAAAAAAGCAGGGGATGGAGCACCTTGTACTAATGCCTTGTACTAACAAAGGATGCGGGGGCGAGGGTGGGAAGAGGGCTTTACTTGCACACAGCCTGACCTGGTTCAATCGCCAGCACCACATATAGTCCCCCAAACCCAGCCACAAATGATCCCTGAGTAAGTGGGAGCCAGGAGTAAGCCGTGAGCACATAGGGATGTGGCAAAACAAACAAACGAACAAACAACAAACAAACAGTCTTTCCTGTCCTAGAAGTAGGGGGACAAATGAGCTGCACAAGACTTTAGATTTTTTTTCCTTCTTGCTGCTCCCAGGGGTTCTTCTCAGTCTCAGTAACAAAAGCCCTTGAAAGGCACATCAAGCCAGAGATAGTTAATACGGATAGACAGATCACAGACTTCGCACACAGGAAGCCCAGGTTTACTTTCTCAGTACCGCCAGGAGCAACTGCGAGCACAGAGTCAGGAACAGCCTGAGCACCACTGAATGTGGCCCAGAACAAAATAAAAAGGCACATGAGGCCAAGGCCCCAAAGTCAAAATTCCCCCACAGTACTCTCTGGTCACAAGTCACAGAATATTCTGTTTAGTGCTATATTCCCTGAATATGTAGATGATGAGTATATCATCTAATCCTTCAACCAATCTTGCAACTGCAGCACGGTAGCACTGTCTTCCCGTTGTTCATCGATTTGCTCGAGTGGGCACCAGTAACGTCTCCATTGTGAGACTTGTTACTGTTTCTGGTATCTCGAATACGCCACGGGGAGCTTGCCGGCTCTGCCATGTGGGTAGGATACTCTTGGTAGCTTGCCAGCTCTCTGAAAGGGACGGAGAAATCAAACCTGGGTCGGCCACATGCAAGGCAAACACCCTACTTGGTTTGTTTGCTAATTTATTTATTTGGTATATAACTCAGATCTCCTATATGCAAGCCAGGTGCTCCAAACCTTGCCTTATCTCTCCACTGCTGACACGATAAAATGCTGGATAACTTAAAGCCAACTGATAAAGAAAACTGAGAAATCAAACCCAAATCTCTGAAATTTATCAAGCCACTTTGGAATAAAAAGCTCCTATCTTCCTGATCCCTGTCTCACAGGTCAGTTCTGAAAGACTTTGAGCCTGTTAAAAACAAACAGGCTGTTTTTTTAACAGAGAAACACAAGAGGTTGGATTTGCTTTTGATAATAAGGCTCCCACCACTGGTACAATTAGAGACCCTAAATGGATAAGAACAAAGTGGAGTATATGGAGTGCTTGATAATTTGAAAAACAAAATTGTCATGAAGTTTGCTTTTCAAAAGACCTTGGACACTATACAATGCCTCAATAATCTGGACAAATTTTCCTGTCTCTTTTCTACTTTCCTATAAGGGAAGCATCTTGCGTACACACAAAAATCAGGACGTCCTTGAGATTATCTTGTCCAGGATACCCAGAATAGGAAATATTATTATAAAGCGTAATCATATTTAATCTTTGTTAATATAACAAACACATTGAATGCCTTTTATTTCAAAACTTGCAAGTCTAAAGACAATCAACAGAAAAGTTATTCTTCTTAAAAAGCAAATATTTGGGAAGAAGACCAATTCAAGCTTCCTCAAGAACAAAGCAAGTTTACATTGCACAAGTTTCACCAAATGAATCAAATCCTTTTTCAAAACAATGCAAAATTCAGAATTAGGAACAAGAACAGTGGACCATAGTAAGAGGGAAAAAGATAAAAACAAACAAACAAAAAGAGATAAGCTACTTTTATCTTCTGCTCTTTTGCCTTCTTAATTACAGCAGTTCTTGTTCCTGGGGAGGAAAGAAGGAAGGGGGCAAAAAACCCATGGAGGTCTCCTTGCTAAATATTTGCCCAACACTGCTCTGTCTAAATTAGTCTTTTATTAACCCAGACTCAGGGAGTTTTTAATCTAATCCCTTTGAAGTCTGGTAATGATCCTTCTTTTTTTTAACTAAAAGTCAAATTAGGTGGTCATTTCATTAGTTAAACAGAAGACATGACTGTTAAAGATAAAAGCCTATTTTCCAGTCCCCCCCCACTCCCGCCCTCAACACAGACATAGATCTTAACAGAATAATGTTTCACTAGCCCTATTAAAACTGATGAAAGAACAGAAATTGTTAAGCTTAGGCATATGAAGTACAGATATGGTAACCTGAACTTAAAACACTAATTTCAGCTAGCAATCTCAGCCTCCTGGGGAACGAGCTAGACAACCCTTCAGTTTTTCAGTGGTAACAGATTTGTATGATGAAAGAGTGCACAAATCATTGTGTTTTCTATAGCACCACTTTTGCACTGAGCACTCTTTATAGAGGATGGCAGGTATGGTACATGTCCAACTACGCCTTCCATGCCTGCACTACTGTCTACCCTCAACTACATCTCCCTATGACTGGTGGAGACCTAGCTTCCACCTAAGGAGCAAGGAGTTCACCCATAAAAGGTGATTCACCCAAACTGAGCCCACCGGAAACTCAGAAGGAAGACACAAATTCGAAGTAATTGCAGCCCTAAAGCTAACGTAGTGCATAAACCCCGGGCAGACTTTGTCTAGCATGTATATGTGAAAACAGAGAGATGGTCTGCACAGGCAGGAAAGTGGAATGAACACAATAAGCAAAGCAAAGACATGTGTGGGACTCTGGTGACTTAATTTCTACCATCCAGATTGTATCTCCAACAAGGCCCAGTTCTCCTTGGTACTCTTGGGTTCTACGCATTGTCTTTGTGCCCTGTGCAAATTTCTTCTGGGGTGGAGTTATTCTTATTAACACACCCTTTGGTAGGGTTCTACCCAGAACCATGCTTTGGGGCAGGGGAGGGGGGGGTCACTCTCAATATCCCAATACCATGCTCGGAGGATCCACAGTATTAGGGATCAAACTGGGCCTCCCACATGCAAAGCATGTGATATATCCTTTGAAGTATTTCTCTAGCCTGATACCTTTCTTTATGTTTGTTTTGGGGGCCCTGAGCACAAAGCCAGGAGTAAGCCCTAGCAGTACTTGGGGCTTATAGTCTCCTGGCTCTGTGCTCAGGGGACTATATATCGTGCTCGGGAGAGAACCAGAGTTGGCCATATGCAGGACAATTGCTTCTCTCTGGAACCCTGGACTGACAATTCTATTTTGACAGAGAATGCTACCTTCAAGTAAAACTTTGTGAATGAGTAAAACAATACATACATACTTGTATGTTTATTAGGTGTTACAATAACAAAAATCCAGCAGAAATTTAAATACCACATACTGTGTAGAATTGGGCAAATATATGTAATACTATTCAACAGATATTTATTTCCTAGTTCCTCAGAACCACTGTTGTAGGAATTATGTTCAAATGTGAACAAAATAAGTCTCTGCCTTCATGGAGCCAGCATTTATAAAGCAGTATTGAAAAAAAAATTGATTAGAAAAAAATTAAGGATATTCAAAAGCTTATAACAGAGAATTTTTAAAAATCGTTGGTGGATATATAGCTACTTAAACTGAAAAAGGAAAGGAAGACATGAGAAGGCCTCAGGAAGGCGTGAGAAGACAAGGATGCAGGAAGAAGGAACTAGAGAAGGAGAGAAGACGTGCACATTACCCCCCTCCACTCAAATCCTACCAACAACTAAGTAAACTTTCTAGTTAGTAGTTAGCCTGTAGTATTTACTCATTTCATGTTTTCCATTTGTTAAGGGTTCTACACAGGAGATACACGACTTTCAGAGCTGGAAAGAATTTCAATACGGGCCTTTTCTTTTCTCCTTCTTGCTGGTCTATTGAAAGCTTGTCTTACAGACCCTTCATTTGAGGAGGGACCACACAGAACACAACTGCCTGCAGGCCTTTTTCTAACAGCATCCTTAGCTCCACTTCACTCCTTTCAAAACAGAACCTCTGAGGGCAAGTCCTAGAATTCGAATTTTAAGTCTCTCTTTAAGCACACCTCTCTTTTACTGAACCCCAGCTTGAGTGTTGGGAAGTTTTAAAGGAGAAGCAACCAGGAAGGAAGGAGGTTTGCAGACTAGGAGGCACCTGAGTGAAGGATAAACTCAAGCCAGTCCCCTGAGGCAACACTTCAACCCATCTACAGATAAAGATGGCTGCTTCTGGTTTCCTCCACTTTTTGGGACAAGATAAAGTGGACATTCTCAACATTTTCAATTACTCCAGTCCAGATAAGTGTTGTAGTTTTTAATATGGAATTAAACAATCTTTTAATTTATTTGGTCACTGTCACTGTCCTCCTATTGTTCATCGATTTGCTCTAGCAGGCCCAATAACATCTCCATAGTGACACATGTTACAGTTTTTGGCATATCAAATATGTCACAGAGAGCTTGCCAGGTTTTTGCCATGCGGGAGAGATACTCTTGGCAGCTTGCCGGGCTCTCGGAGAGGGGTGGAGGAATCTAACCTGGGTCGGCCGCATGCAAGGCAAATGCCCTACCCACTGTACTACCGCTTCTGCTTTAAAATTAGGAGAACGACCACAATGGAGCTTGAAGAGTTAGTATAAGACTGCAGCCTGACCCTCATGACTTATTAAGTCAACCAGCTACGTTGCCTTTTCATGCAAGAAACTCTGCAAACTGTCTCCAGGGAAGCTTAGATTAGGAAGACATAGATTTTGAAAGGCAGGCTCAGGAATTTGACCCGATTTGATTATCAACCACTTAGGAGCTGAGGGAAGAAGTTCACTTAACTAAGGCAGGTGGAATACAAGGTGAATGAGCTGTGACCATTGTTTATTTCATCTTGCTTTTCCTCCCTTCTCTTTCTCCCTTGTCGTACTGTTGTTGTGACCAGAATCACACATGAGTTGATTGTGGTGCTCACACCCTCAGCGGTGGTGCTTGTCAAGGGTTAGAACATTCTCAGTTGTGGAGTTCTCACATATGCTCACGGGGGGTCCAGCACTTTGACCACTCTCCTGGCTGCACTGTGCCAGAGACGGAATATTCTGGTACCATCAGGAGTCCCACACAATGGAGCTGCTGGGATCTTACTCTGCAGTTGTGGGAGGCACGAGGGAACTGAACTCAAAGTCTTATACTTCAAGGACTCATGTTTGCCTGCCCATCAGACAGACCCCTCTGTGTCCATCTTTAATAAAATGTGAAAGGCTCTAGCAAGGGATGAAATGACTGATCTGTAAAATGCTTACTAACACAGAGCAGGAGAGAAGTTAATTGTCTTCCTTAAGGAATGACAGTTTTAGAATGTTAGAGGTGATTTGAAATTCAACAAATGATCCAAAAGCGGGAGAGAGAGTACAACAGGTAGGGTGCATGCCTTATTGCACCCTCCCTGGGTTCGATCACCAGCATCCCCCAGCATGCCAGAAATAATTCCTGAATGCAGAGCCAAGAGTAACACCTGAGTATTGCCTGGTGTGTGGCCCAACACCAAAAGAAAAAAGAAAGTGATAAAACCCCCTACCTTTGCCTTTCAAGAAAAATAACTAATAACTAATAGCAAGGCATAAACTATGAATGCCATAAAACTTTACCTATGGGGAAAGGAAAAGAAGGAGAAATTAAAATGCCTCTGAGTCACCTGAACAGGTTTAACCTAACAATCTGAGTTGTGGTCCAGGAGAAATAATGATGAAAATAACTGAACAAATCCTAACCACATGGCTTCCTGGGTGGAGGAACTGGAGTCCTCTAGCTGGATGTACATTTCCATGGCCTTCAGCTCCCGGCTTCCTCCTTTCCTTTTGTCTTAAGTCTATTTTTCAATTATTTATTATTTTTTGTTTGTTTTATATGGGGGCCAAACCCAGAAGTGCTCAGGGGACTATGTGGCACTAGGGAGTAAGCCTGAGGCTCCCACATGAAAAACATGTGCTGTAGCCCTGTGCGCCATCTTCCAGATCCTGTATCTTGTACCAGAGAGATAGCACAGTGGGTAAGGCACGTGTTTTCATGCAGCCTATCCAGGTTTGATCCCCAGCATCCCATGTGGTCCCCACAGCACCAACAGGAGGGATTTGAGGGCAGAGCCAGGAGTAGTAACTCCTGAGCATCACCTGATGTGGCCCCCAAAACAGAAACAAAAAACAGAGTCCACCTCCTCTATTACCTATTCTATTACCTCTAATAGAACACTTCGCTGAGGACATATTTTTACCCCAGTACTGTTGATTAAAAAAACCCAGAACACTATTTTCTACATTTGGCACTTTGTAAACACAGATGGTATTGCAAGTTTCTGTTGATTGAGAAGTCATCAGATCTTCTCAGCCTGGTGCCCCATTTTCCCCCCTCCATCCTCACCATGCCAGGAACCTGATCATTCCATTCCAACCCTTCCCCTTCCTTTCTTCTTAGAGCAGAATAGGCAGTGTTGGAAACTATTACTCTGCCACTACACAAAACAGGACCTTGGAAGCAACTCCTTCCCTTCCTGGCTTACATCCTAAAGTGACAAGATTCCAACAACAGCCAAGGATGGGCCGGAATCCATTCTCAGATCCACAAAGGCCAGAGCCACCATCCTCAACAAGTGAGCTTGGAAACCTGAAGCTAACCCAAGTGGAAGGTGTTTGCTCAGCAGAGAAATTAAAAACACAAGCCACTGATAGGAAGAGAACACTTGGCTCTCAGCTATCTAAGAGGTGACCCAGACCGTGAAGGCATATGGAACTCCCACACCTCCACAGCTGCTTTCTCACTGCTGCATCTGCTGCATCCTCCAAGCTGTTCTTCCATGAAACCAAAGCCACCTCACTCCACGGTCTCACCACGGCCAATAGCTTCAAGTCATCTGTGTTGTCTCCTCCTGCACTTTTCTGTCAGCGGTTTGGTCTTGAAACAGAAGATGGGAAGGGAAGGGCACAGGGAAGCCCCCAGGAACCTACTTCTGGCCTTTGAGAGATTTATGTGAAGTGCGTAGCTTCAGTATTACCGAGACATAGAATTAAAGTTATTTATATTTAATTTTCTTTGGTCTTTCATTAGGCCTAACACTTTAAGCAGTAACTCTGGTGTTTTTGAAGTTAGCGTATCTTATCTATAATCAAGCACCTAGTAGGTATCTTGGCATTTCTGGCTATATATTCTCTATTCTAACCCCCTTAATGTTCACCTTTGTGAAAACAGGCTTAGATTGTATTTACAGGAAAATATTTGTGTTCCACCTCAACTTTATCAAGAAAACAGGCTCAGGGTCAGATTTGGCCTGTAGTTCAATGGGGTCTTGTTCTAACCATGGACAACCAAATTTTCGGAATTTCTTATTATTTCCATTTTATTCCCCAGTGATCATCTTTCTTTTTTTTTTTTCTAAAGAAAGAGCACCTGTCATTCATCTGGAAAACTTTGGCAATGCCTTATGGGTTATATGATTATTGATTACACACTAAGGCTTACATGATTATTAGGTGGTAATTTTTTTAACTTTTCACTGTCACTGTCCTCCCGTTGTTCATCGATTTGGCTCGAGCGGGCCCAGTAACGTCTCCATCGTGAGACTTTGTTGTTACTGTGTTTGGCATATCGAATACACCATGGGGAGCTTGCCAGGCTCTGCCGTGTGGGCGAGATACTCTCGGTAGCTTGCCGGGCTCTCTGAGAGGGGCGGAGGAATCGAACTCGGGCCGGCCATGTTGGCTGCGTGCAAGGCAAACGTCCTACCCGCTGTGCTATCACTTTATGGGAGGGAAAAGAATAAAGCTTCAGATAACCCCAAGATACAGGCCAAGCCTAATTAGTATGGGCAATAGAAGCAATTAGAACATCCTCATTTACACATTTTCAAAAAAAAGAGATGACCTTCTTAGAAGAGCAGATACTAAGGAAGCTCTGAGGAGGAAGGGGGTTTAAGAGAGTCTAGAACTACCTTTTAAGTACTCTAAGATATATATATATATGTATATATATGTATATATGTATATATATCCTGCCTCCAATCGAATAGATTCCAAATAAAAAACAAAGAAAACAGAAACCCCATTTTTATACAAATTACAATTTTTACCAATCCTAGCATTCAGTAAATCTAATGAGTCCAGAACTAACACAAGGGGGGGAAAAACACAGGGTTTTTTGCTTTGTTTGTTTTCTACTGGAAATCATTCAGAGTGTTGAAAAATCTGGGGATGATGACAGGCTCTGTTTAAATGCGTCCATGCACTGGACTATCTGAAACTAATAATAGTTTATGGGCAGGACAGCGCTGAATCTACAGCTCTTGGGAGAGATATAA
The DNA here is from genome assembly GCF_029834395.1 of Sorex fumeus. Classification (NCBI taxonomy): domain Eukaryota; kingdom Metazoa; phylum Chordata; class Mammalia; order Eulipotyphla; family Soricidae; genus Sorex; species Sorex fumeus. The sequence goes on from NW_026606129.1 coordinate 67,751,466, forward strand.
TATGCCTGAATTTCTAGAATATACCTTCAGTTCTTCCTGTCAGAGCAAAATCACTGAGCTGCTAGGGTGTGGCTTGGCTGTGGCTCAGGGTGGCTCAGGTCCTGGGTTTGATTGCTGACACTGCTCCCAACAAGTGAAAACACAGAACAAAATACACAGCAACAGCAGCTAGACACAATGACCCCTGCAACCTCCATGGCTTCCTTTCTCGGGGGCAATGACAGCCTTTAGAACCCATCAGCAGACACAAGCCTGCGGGTTCCTCTGTCTGGAAGCCAACCCAGCACAGTGCACAGGAATCTGTGGCGTCAGGGCTCAAACCCAGGGCGGCTGCACAGGAAGTATGTGATCCAGCCCTTTGAGGCATCTCCTGAGGCCCACCCGCAGACACAGTTCGGAAATATACATCAAGGACACTGTTCTGAAGTTCTGAGTCAGACTACTTGAGCGATAAGACTCATGGCAAGTTGTACTACAGCCATGCTTTAATCATAGTAGATGCTCTTATTAGCTACAGTTCACACTGACCTTACTAGTGCATTTAGCAAGCTAGCCTTGTCCATCTTTGTTAACATGTAGTCAAAAAGGCAAAAGATACATAATACTCTGATTGTAACAACAGTTAATAGCCTATAATGACCTTCCTAGACGATCATTTTTGTCTTCCTTCTTGTGGCAGCCTAGGTCGGCCTTGAGATTTTGTCGGCCTCTCCTTTCTCATCCTTCTCAGTGCTGCCATGTCGGTGAAGCCTTCAGGGTCAGGTGAATGAGACCAGTTGTAGTTACTGGTTTTGGCATATCGAATACACAACGGATAGCTTGCCAGGCTCTTCCGTGCGGGCGGAATACTCTCGGTAGTTTGCCAGTCTTTCCGAGAGGGATGGAGGCTTTTGGGGCGACCTCTAATCACCCTTGTAGGTGTTACCATATTTGAACCCTATCAAATACGGTACGACAATTCCGGAAGATGGGTATTTAGTGTCTTATGATGTGTCCGGAAAGCGTCCTGGAGTGTGGCGACGGCTGGGTAGTGGGAGTAGTGTCAAGGTTACCAAGGTTACCTCATGGAAGTTTTTAACAAGTGTGCTTTGTAAAGTAGTTCTTCTTTAAAACTATACACACAACTGCAGAAACTTCAGAAGGAGACTCAAAACAATAAATATAAGAGAGTTTGGGAGGTGTGTGTTGGGGCTGGGGTGGGCATGGAAAGTGTTGTTGGAATTCTTGCCTCTGTACCATGACATTAGAAGGTTGCCTAGGGTTTTTTTTTTTTAGGGTTTATGTTTGAGGGCCACACCCAGTAGAGCTCAGAGATACCTCCCAAGGTGCTCAGAGATACCTCCCAAGGCGCTAGAGAGACCACGTGGTACCAGGGATTGAATTTGGGTTTTGTGTATGCAAAACGTCTTCAGGGCCCAAACTTGGGTATCTTTAAACTCTACTGATGCTGAACATGCTCAACATAAATACTCCCAGATTCTAAGGTTACCTACACTGTAAACAGGAATTGCCTTTTAGTAAAATAATTTCTAGGGGGCAGGGAGAGTTCAAAATTCTAGAGCGCTGTTTTACCTAAAGTCCCAAGCATGAAACCCCTAAAGTAGAGAGAGCCCCAGAACCACAGAGGTATGACTTTCCCCCCAAACCCAACCCAACAACAAAAACAGAATTTCTAAAAATGCAACCACAATACTAAGAGTAGATCACAAGTTATTTAACTGTAGTTTCAAATGGCCATTAAAATTCCACATCGAGATTTTTAAAGTATAGTCCTCTGAGGAGCGTTTTAAGAATTGGAGAATGTTCTATGTCGAGTCACTCCCAGATTAATAACAGTGTGATGTGAAAGAAAAGTCACAAAATTGAGCACAGAGAGGATGAATTCTGATGGGCTCTGAGCCAGCCCTGGAAATGCAGCAAATAAAATATCCTTCCCTTGTAGGCGGTGCAGTGGCCTGTGGTTTCCAGCCCATCTACATTCCAGCCCCTGCTGTGGCCACGGAACAAAGGATGAGAAAGTGCAGACACGGATGCAGGATGGGCTCTTTATCTCCTCCAGTGCGTTTCCTCACACCTAGCCAGCAAATCTGCTCTGGAGGTAACTGTCCCGTGTTCAGGTATGCGTTTCCTCTTCTGCCAGGAAGAGGAATTCTGTGTTAAACGTACATCCTCACAGGCAAAGGCTTTCTTACATTAAAGACAAATTTTTCACTAATGAGAACAGCCCTCCTGTGTTCCAACTGGCCCACGGCGTGGGGGTGGCGGGTACAGCTAATTAGAACTCAGTTAGTTCTGCCTCAGGCAGCCCCACTACCTTTGACTCTGAAAGATAATTCTTTCCTACGTGCAGTTATGGTTATTTTTAACATGGCCAACTCTTTCCATAAAATATTCACTTGAAAACGTGCTGCAACTTAAAAACAAACAAAAAGAAGTGTGTATATTATTTGAACATACATCTGGCATATTGTTCGAAATTAAGGTTGGACTTGATTTGCAATTTTTCTCATACCCTGAATAGTCAAGTGACTTAATTCAACTTATTTAGTCACATGACCTGAAGATTTTAATAGTTATCTCCCAATTTCCTTTCTATTATTTCTTCCTTTGTAAGGGTAAAGTCTGCTCCCAAAGAGTTGAATTCAAAATTCAAAACCAGCAGCTCTTCAGTGCTAGAGCAAGGTACTTTTCTTGTCCTTTCCCCAAAAGCCTGGGATAAGGGCAGGTGGAACTCCAACTCAAAAACCTTTGTTAGGTATGCAAATAAGACAGTGTGCCTTAGGGGACTAACCTAGAATGAAAATTGATTATTTCATCATTCCTGTGCCCACCTTCCACTCTTTCTAAAAAGGTGCTCTTCTCCCCCACCCCCAACAAAAGGCTTTCTTTTTTTTAACCACCCTGCAGTGAAACCAGACCTCTCAGTTAAAACTGAAGACATTAGTAAGTAATATTGAATATCAGATTCTAGGAGAGAGGAGATGACCAAAAGCAAGTAAAGGGCCAGAGAGATGGTACAGCAGGTAGGGTGTCTTGCACACAGCCAACCTGGGTTCCATCCTGGGACCACATATGGTTCCCATATCATCACCAAGAGTCACGGGTTATGGTCACGGGCCTCCCGTTGTTCATTGATTTGCTCGAGCAGGCCCAGTAACGTCTCCATCGTGAGACTTGTTGTTACTGTGTTTGGCATATCGAATATGTCACGGGGAGCTTGCCAGGCTCTGCCGTGTGGACGAGAAATTCTTGGTAGCTTGCCAGGCTCTCCGAGAGGGGCAGAGGAATCGAACTCTGGTCGGCCATGTTGGCCGCTTGTAAGGCAAACGCCCTACCGCTGTGCTATTGTGCCCAAAATACCAGCAGATGTGATACAAAGAAACAAAACAAAACAATAGCAAATAAAGCATTTAGAATAATGCCTGGCATGTAGCAAACACTTGTGCAAATCACTATCATTTCATCAATCACCATAAATCACTTTTACTCATTATACTTAAAGGGTGCCATATATGATGTGAATTTTTTTTCTATTTTGTTTTTTAAAACTTTTTTCACTCTTTTTTATTTAATTAAAAATTTTTTAATTTAATTAAATCACTCTTTTGTTTATTTAATTAAACAAGCTTTATTGATTAACCGTGAGATACAGTTACAAACGTGCATGACTGCATTTCATTAAAAACAATACTCGGGCACCAATCCTTCCATCAACACACATTTTCCACCACCGTTGTTCCCAGTGTCCCATCCACCATCCCCACCCTACCCCACTCCCTGCCTCTATGGCAGGTTCAGTCTTTCCTACTCTCTTTCTAACTTTGGGCATTGTGATTTACGAACAGATACTAAGAGGTCACCGTGTTGGGTCCTCGGTCTACTTTCAGCACACATCTCCCATCCTGGGCAACTCCTCCAACCATCATTTACTTAGTGGTCCCCTCTCCATCCCAACTGCCTTTTCCCCCAGCACGTGAGGCTGGCTCCCAAACCATGGTGTGATCTTCCTGGCCCTTCTCTCTACTGTCCTTAGGTGTTAGTCTCATATTATACTGCTCTATATTCCACAAATGAATGTAGTCATTCTATGTCTGAGAGAAGGTGAATTTCTGAGGCTAAAGCACTAGAGATTAAATATGATCAATGCTTCATTATTTCAGAGTATCTTATTTAAACTGAAGTGCATCCTGTGGAAATTTTAGTTACTTATTTTAAGTTTGGGAGTCACCGCCCAGCTATGCTCAGGGGCTATTCCTGGGTCTGTGCTCAGGAGAGACTCCTGGTGGTGCTCACAGGACCATACAAGGTGCCAGGGATTCAAAGTTGGGTCAGCAGGATGCAAGGCAAGCATCTTTACTATACTATCTCCCCTGCCCCAACCTGTAAAACATTTGATTCTTTCTTCTGCTCAGTCGAGATGGAAGGAAACTTCAGAGAAAGCAGACTTGGGAGCAGCTAGATGAATCACCCACTGTCCCAGTCTCCTGTAGCTGTCCCGACAAATAGCCACCCAGTGCACAGCTTACTGGAGCAAAACACAAACTTCCTCAAAATATCTGAAATGCATCACTGTAATACGTACTTTCATGTGGGAAATAAGGCTTTATTAGGGAGAGAAACAATCACTCTATGATAAACTGGCAACTGTCGTCTCTGAGGAGTCAAACATAAAAACTAAAAAAAACAAGAATAAAGGAGGAAAGTCTCTATTACAGTGGTTCCCAGGAATGTCAGTGTCCAATTCTTCCAGGAATTGCATGGCACTTTCCTCAGGCATTAACTTCCTTTGTCTTACAGTGAACTTATTTGCTATAGATATGCATTTTGTATGTGTGTTTTGGGTATGCATATACATACAGAGAGTGGGATAAATCAAGGAACCACAGACAGATCTCTGGAAACAATCCCTCTTCTTAGTCATCTTACATTTATTCGTAAAATGCCAAACTACACTTGTTTCTATTTTTGAGGTTTATGAAAATGAAAGATTGAAAAAAGTTCTAAAGTAACAAGGTCAGATGAAGAACTCTGCAAACTGGGTATGCATCTCTGGTATCTGACAGACTTGAGAACCATGTCTGGTGCAGACAGAGGGACAGAGATAAATAAAGTGAAGGAAATAGGAAAAGTTTATTGGGGCATGCTCCCGGATGGAACTCCACGAACCTCGGGTGAGGCTGGTGTAGAGCTGCAACCTAGGAGACAGTAAGGGGGTGTTTAAGTTGCTTTGGGCAGGAAAGGGGGAGAAAGGAACCAAGACCAGTGGAACTGGTGTGCTTCGTCTGTTATCTGTAGAGGATGGATGTGAGGAAGCATGGAATGCTATCTGGTGGCTTCCTGTCCAGGTGGGCCTTAAGTCCTGTCTTTCTCGCTGGGGGCAGGGTGATCTTTGATTCTGGGAATGTCACTATTTCATCTGCTGGCCACCGTCCCAAGGAAATCTTATAGTAGCAACCCATGCATCTGGGTAATACCCAGTTACTAGGGATGGATCATCCCTAGTAACTACTCATTCATCCAGTTGTCCATCCCTCCCTCTATCCCTGGTAGCCATTTATTTCCAATCACTCTCCAGCCAACACATGCTCTACAATCCAAATTCCAGTGGCTTCCAACTTTTCCAAATATATAGCTAATTTAGTGTATCATTAGGAATATACACTAATACACTGATTTAAATTCCATATATGAAAACCTATCATAGTCACAATTAGATTTTAGTATTTTAGTTAAGGCAATAACATAGAAATAAGCTTCCCAGAGAGTTACTGGAAAACTCTTTTTGCTGTATTCTTAAATATATTTATTTTACTTTTAGTATTTATTTATTTCATGTTATTTTTTTTTTCCTGCGTTTTGGGTAACACTTGACAATGCCAAGGGGTTACTCCTGGCTCTGCAGTCAGTAATTACTCCTGGTGATGCTCAGGAGATCATACCGGATGCCAGAGATTGAACCTCGGTTGGCCGCGTGCAAGGCAAATGCCCTCCCTGCTGTACTATTGCTCAGACCCTATTTATTTTTATTTTAAATAAAACGCCATGATTTTACAAAGCTCTTCATAATAGAATTGTTTCAAGCATACGATGCTGCAATACTAATCCCACCACCAGTGTCTCTGCCATCCCCCAGTTTGCCCCCTTGGCAGACATATAACAAATTTAACAGACCAAAAGAGTCTCTTTTCAAAAATCTCTTGAAGCAGTCAAACACTAGCAAGCCTGGGGTCCCCATCCTTGCATTCTATGCAGTCAAACCTTGCCCCTAGGTCATGTATTGGCCCTAACTCATGTCAGTCTATTCTCTAAACCTCCAAACCACCCAAATACTTGTTCATCCATGCAAAGACATTACTACCTACATCTCTTATGTTGGGGCCGGTGGGATGTGGCATTCCTATTTTATAGACAGTATACATCCCTAAATCCCAGTTAACTCAACTGAGTAACTAGCTGACAATTTTTCGAGGGCATATAGTAAGGAAAATAATCTGAATAGCAGATGTAGTATTAGTAAGGTAAAGGTAAAGGCCCTCCCGTTGATCATCGATTTGCTCGAGCGGGCCCAGTAACGTCTCCATTGGAGACCTTGTTGTTACTGTGTCTGGCATATCGAATACTCTCGGTAGCTTGCCGGGCTCTCCGAGAGGGGCGGAGGAATCGAACTCGGGTCGGCCATGTTGGCCACTTGTAAGGCGAACGCCCTACCCGCTGTGCTATCGCTCCAGTATTAGTAGTCTGAAATAAACAATCCAACAGATCAGATCTCAAGTAACTAGGAATCTGAACCTCCACCATTCACACTCACAACATCTGAAGAACAATGAGGAAACTAGGGAATTCAGCTGCAGTTGCAGATAGGGACAGAAACCCAGACAAGTCCCCGGGCCCATCGAAACACTTGAGGGCCTACAAACAACACTCACTGCACTGGCAACAGAAATTAAGGAAAATGATAATGATAAATTAGAAAGAGTCTAGCACAAATTACTGAAGCCTCCCTAACGTCCACTCTGCATCTCTCCCTGGGACAACTCCAAAAACATTCATATCCCATTTATAACATTTAAGAAGTTTGAAAGAGAAACATTTGTCTTTTTTGATGTGGAAGCCCAGAGAAGCATCACATCATTAATTCCTCAAACCAACCTGGCACAGGACACAAATAAGAAAAAAGTTCTAAAGAAATTCTGCAAAACAGCTTTTTAGATGGTTTAGTAGCTTTTTGTTTGGTTGGTTGGTTTGGTTTTGAGGGGGCTATACCCAGCTACGATCAAGATTTACTCCTGCCTCTATGCTCAGAGATGACTCCTGATAGACTCTGGGGTCATATGGAGTACTGGGGATCGAATTCAGATCTACCACATGCAAGGTAAGCATCTTACAAGCTGTATTACCTCTCCAGGTGGCTTAGTAAAAAGGACAGAGCAATTCCAGGACACCAAACAGGAAGTGAAGTTATGAGAAGATAGAACAGCATTCATTGGTACGGACAATTTATTTAAATCAGGACTTTGCAAACTAAACATGACTGCCATTTGAAGCCCAATCTTATTTTTTCCCTCCATAGGTCACCCAGTAAATTGGAGGTTTTGTTTTGTCAGCACCCAGAGTCTCTTCCCACTAAATAACAGCACAATCCCAGGTAATAACAACCAAAGCACATCTCCAAATATCCCCAGGGTTTCCTGCTGGTGAAAAATAATCCCTGGTTCATAACCCATTGATTAATATTGACCTCAGGGGCTAACAAAATAGCTCAAAGGACCGGAGTACACGGTTTGCATGTGGGAGACCCAGATTCGATCCATGGCATCCATGTTCCTACAAGTACCACTGGACGCACTGACTGAGTGCAGAGCCAAGAGCACCACCATGTGTGGCCACCAAAATATCAATCAAACAAAAATGGCCACAGTGATGATGAAGATGGTGATGAATAGCAGTGATAAGGACAAAGAGTGTAACGATATCAACAACTATAATGAGACAAAGCAATTTCAACCATTTGGTATTCTCCGTGTAGGTTGTATTGAGGATTCAGTGAAATTACTGTAGTAAATTTCACTTTGTTCTGCAAAGTGAAATTCACTTTTGTAAGTTCTACACTTTTGTAAATTTTGTAGATAGTGAAGCTGAGAGTCAGAGAAGTTAAATGTTACACATCTATAACCATTCAATTTCTATGAGGCCTAGCCAGGGGCTCACCTGCAAGTTTAACACATAAGTCCCTAATTAAGCATACCATACACCACCCTCTCCAAAACACAGAACACTATCTGGCTATTCTTTGAATGCAGCACCAGCCTGCTTCAAAGAGAAGCAAATGTAGAACATGTTACTAATGAGATATATCTGACAATGTCTAGTGACAACTAAAACAGACTGTCACTGGACAAGGAACTCCCAAGGAGCTTCTATTAATAGCATACGCCTCATTGAAAAATCACAAGAATCCTGGGACCAACTCTCAAGACAGATGCCAGTATTCCCATTTTGCAGGAAAGAAAACAGAGTTCAAAAAGAGTGAATCATTATCCAAGCCCGCATAGTTGGTTTTCTGGGTAAAGCCAAGATTTCGGGAGTTGGATCACATCCAGCAGTACGGATATTATTCCTGGCTTTGTGCACAGAAGTGACCTCAAGCCACTTTGGAGGAATCATATGCAGTGATGAGGTTGAATCAAGGGTTGACCATATGCAAAGCAAACAGCTTGCCCTGTTCAATCTCTCTGGGTCTGGTAACTGACCCTCACTTATGTAGAACACAATGACTTTATGGGTTGGTGCACAACATTCATGTAAAAGTCAACCTAACAACTGCTAATAGCTGACAAGGTTACTGTTATATAGTTAGGTTATGCTTTGTGGTGGGACCTTCATAAAACCTACAGAACTCCAGCCTTCAGCTCCAACTACCTCTCTAATTGAGGACACTTCTGTTCTTTGTCACTCTGGACATCCTGAAATTTTCTATGGGCCTTGGCTTTTTATTTCTTATTTTAAGTAGAACCAGATTTCTTTGGTAAGTGAATTCTCCATTTCCAAGAATGCTGACTTCACAGCTGCCATTCGACTGGGATGTGAGAGGTACATGAACAATACGTCTCCTGGATAATCCAGGGGGGAAGGAATAAAACAATGGGGGATTTATGGTGGGAAAACGAGAGCAATGCTCAGGGTGGGAATAATCTAAAGTACAGATATTTAATCTGAGATAAATATTTGGACACAGGGAATTCCAGAGGAGAACTGAGCTCATGGTTATGGTCCATCTGGGTCCATGAGTGGGTTATTAAGAAATGCATTTACATTGAAATGCTATGCTACACCCCCCCAGAGCGGTGTAAAAATGCTGTCTAAGGTTTCATGCAGCATTGCTGTCACAGACCGTGAGGACAAACTCTAATAGTGGACATAATTGACCGCACTGGGACCCTCTGCTTGTTTCCGGACACTTCACCAGCTCCAAGGTAGACAATAAATTTAGATTTCAGGCCAGAAAGACACCGTAATAATTGTCATCATTTCCAAAGGGAGGTTAAATAAGTAGGTGAGAGAATTTTAAGTAAACCTCTAGCAGGATCACAGAAATTCAGCTCACAGATAACATTCGTTTTTTACGCTCCCTTGCAATGTGGAAATGATAGAGCCTCTGCACATCACACACACACACACACACACACACACACACGCGCGCGCGCGTGCGCGCGCGTGCACGATTAATAAAAGTGGTAGAAAAGAGACAAAGAACACAATGACTTTATGGGTTGGTGCACAACATTAATTGAGGGTGTTTCTGAAATGCTTTGGCAGGGCTACTACTTTGTTCTTCTCTGCCCCACTAGCCTGGAGAAACCCTGAAACACGTGAACATTCTTTTTGCTTGTGATAAACTCAAATGCAAGATAGCACACTCTCATGTGTAGCCTAATCCTGAAGCTTGGAATCCCTGGGGCAGAGGCCAGCACAAAAGAGCTTATGGGCAGCAGCCTGGAGGAAATCCAGTTACCGAAGTAAGGGGAATGGACACTCTGTTGTTTTTTTTTTTTACAAGTTTTTATTTGAGGGGGTCACAGTCAGTGATACTGGGGGTTGGAAAGTGGGAAGAGTTGCTTCCAGTGCAGAGCTCGGGGGTTGTTTTGGATGGAGAATCAAACCCAACACTTCAGCATGCAAAGCATGCACCAGAAGAACATATACTCAGCAGGCAGGTATCCTGGACATCCAGGTGAGCCTTGCTACATGCACAAAACAGTGACCACTGCATACTTCCACTTCTAGAAGAGCCTTCACCTGGAGGGCCGGAGTGATAGTACAGCAAGAAAGATGACTGCTTTGAACACAGCTGACCAGGGTTCTGTCCCCAGCTGCTATCTTGCCCCTAGCACCACCACAGTAATTCCTAAGTGCAGAGCCAAGAGTAAGCCTTGAACGCCAATGGCTGTGGCCCCCAAACAGAACAAAAATCCAAAAAAAATCACTTGGATACTTTCTCCTCTGCTCTACTGTATACATCCCCCAAATCCCCAAACTCCCCATACTTCTCCTGGTTACACGTCTATTTTCAACTCCCCCCTCCACACCTCTCTCCCTTCCTCTCCCTCCCACCCCTTTCTCTCTCTCTCTCTCTCTCTCTCTCTCTCTCTCTCTCTCTGTCCTCTCTCTCATACACACACATTCAATTTTCCTCTTTTCACTTTAGCAAAATTACAGAGGCACTACAATCTGTGTTAACGCAAACTATGTAATCTGTGTCATATTCAAATGTGAGCCTGGTGATACAGGCTACCATCAACATGCTTAAGTGATTTCAGCTAGGATAGAAACACAAATTAATTCATTAATGGTTTGCTTTAAACACTCACTTTACACACAAAGTGATCCCCCAAGTACTGCCAAGAGTGATCCCTGAGCACGGAGCCAGGGTAAGCCCTGAGCATCACTGGGCTTTAGTTTGAGACTTCCAAACTAAAAACAAACAAATAAACAAAGTGCTGCCCACACCTTCCTTGCCGGAAAAACAACCTGAGTAAGTTAATTTGGAAATATGAGCACTAATAGTGGTAGCTAAGATACTGCGGCACTTTTGAGATACCAAGAGAACAGTCCATCCTTATGGCCTCCAATCATAAAGGTGACAGGCTACCTCTATGTTGCCCTCAGTGGCTTGATGACCAGGACTTCTCTCTCTGCTCTCCTATCTCTCTCTCACAAACCCAACAAGGCTGGTGTGTCAGTACTGTCTCTACCAGAAAGTAATACTGTCCAAGGGTTATTTCAAGGTGGGCTGTTAAATGAAACATGAGTAATCCTATTAGAGTGTTGATTAGGAACACAGGTCAGAAACTGCTCCAGACAAGAAACCAGTAACCACAATAAATAAATGGAAAATGAACTCCCACTTGGCTCCCCAGAGAGAATTAAATGAACCTTCTCTCATTTCCAAAGATGCAGCTATGGTTCCATCCCTGTAGGGAGTTTGAGGGAATCCATTTCCAGGACATGGAGACCAGCCCTCTGTTCAAGCACGACTTCTCTCAGTCAGAGGAATCAGAGAGAGCTCAAGATCTCATGGCATGAAGTAGATACTTCACATCCATGAAATACAGGCAAAATAAGTACATGTTTCATGCACTTGTTTCATGCACACACAGGTACAGGCAAACAACAGTCATGGAGCTGAGTTAGAGAAAGTACTCCCAAGCCATACAATCACATCAGGACATAATTACCTTCTAGGCAATTTCACTAAATACCTACACAAGTTATTCTCTTAGTGAACACAAGTTCCTTTCAATGTCAAGCTGAAGGTCTGCCTCCCAGTTTCGATGTCTCCCATGAGAGGTGACTTTCTCCACCCACATATCTGAATGGGGTAATAGACATCCTCACAATGTGTCAGCCAAAGCTGACACCTTGAGCATCTCTACCTGCCACAGACTGACAGGTAGCTCAACGGAGAGGGGCCAGTAAAACCCACTTTGTGTCCCCTACAGAGAGTCAGATGGAACCTTACTGGGGTCCACAGAAACCGCTGGTGCTTGCATTGGCTGATTGCCACATCGGTCTCGAGTTCCAATCTGAACCACATGGGCTCTGAACCACGTGGGTTGTTAAAAGTCCCAGCAGTAATGTTGTATATTGAAAGCACAGATACTAACACTACTATAAACCATGTGACCTCATCAAGATCACGATCACGACCATCCTGTTGTTCGTCGATTGCCTTGAGCAGGCCCCAGTAACATCTCCTTCGTCCTAGCCCTGAGATTTTTTTTAAAAAGTGCCATATTCAAGACTCTTTCAGGGTTAGGAGAATGAGACCCATCATTGTTACTGGTATTTGGCATATTGGGTACACCATGGGGAGTTTCCCAGACTCTGCCATGTGGGCAGGTTACATTCGGTAGCCTGCCAGTTTGTCCAAAGTAAGAATGAGATAATAAGATGACGCACGGCCGCATTTGTGGCCGTGCGCTTCCAGGAGTTAAGATTTATAGTCTCTGGGTCTTGGCCGTTGATGGGATTACACAGCGCCAGGGGGCCAGTTGGTGGATGTGACCCCTGCCTACTGGAATATGGAGGATCTGGGTGGAGGATGCTCAGCCCCGATCCGAGCAGGCTTGGAGATCTCAGCCCCGGGACCCGCATGCCTTTGTTCTTCTGCTGGTACCTTCATGCGTGTGGAGAGTGGTCTCAGCATGGTGGTGGCTGGTTCTGGAGGTCTTTGGCTGCTGGAGCCCTGGTCGGGGCAGGGAGGGAAACTCAACCCGCTCCCCTCCAAGGGGCCCCAGTGAGGACAGCCTGGTGCAGGGGCAGGAGACTCTGTGACCTCATCTAAAAAATAAGTAAGTAGAAATTCCCTTCCCCAAATGAAACTGTGGTTCATTTTCACCATTATCTGCTCTGCTCATTAAGAATCTGCCATGCAACTGTCTTTCTTGTACAGAAAGGTCTCTATACAATTCTTTCCACTTCTTTAGATGAGATCCTAAGTGTCACCTGTTCAAAAAAAAAAAAAAGTCTCTTCCTAGCCCTAAAAACAATAGCATTCCCCAGTTTTCCAGTAGCTTGGCAGTCACACCCACAAACTGCCCCCAGTGCCATGTAATCTCATTAACGGCGAAGATCCAGAGACTATAAAATAAAGTTCCCATAGATTGATGCAGTATTTCCTGGACCTCTTATACTCTAACCCACTCTTGTACCTAAAGTAGCACATATTTGTTTGGTTTTAACATATTTGCCTGTATTCTCTTACGTCCGGGCTAAAATGGCCCCAGAATGAAATACAATGACCTTCACACAATTCCCTCTTATTGTGGTGGGAAGATGCTCACTTGTAGGGTAGGTGTTTGAATATTATCTGTAGCGAACTATTGTGAACTATTTTATGAGAAGAAAATGTATAAAAATCGCAAAAAAAAAAAACCAACCAACAATAGTATGAAAAATAATCGTCCTCCTTCCCCTGGTCCACTGACTCCATGCCAGCAACTTTCTTATGACCCTCCTGGCACTTAGCTTGTAACTACATTTATTCTCTCACACAGACTCTGATTGTGCCTTCATCACCCCCAGAAACAGCCAAGCACAGGAGTGCTCCATGCATCATCCTCATTGCGATGCAAGTACCTGCCACAGAGCGGGCATTTAACACACAATTTGTTGGGCAATTAATCCATTGGCTTTTCACAAAGGACTGATGAATAATTTAATGAATAGCTACATATTTTCCTAGTCAGCTGGAGGCTAGAGCTGTCATAACAAAATACCATAGTCTGGGTGGCTTAAAAAAATAGGAATTTATTTCTCACAGTTCTGGAGACTAAATTTTTCTTTTTCCCCTCACAGTTCTAAAATCAAGAGCCCTACTGATTCTGTCATGGGAAGCACTCTCTTTCTGCTCACTGAACCTCTAAGAAGTGGAAATGGTGGGGCGAGAGACAAACAGACAGAGACAGGAAGCACACACAACGAAGAATACACAATAGCAGTTCCTCCTCTTATAAGGAATAATCTCATCAAGGGGTCCCCAAAGTTATGTTCCTATCTAATTTTACTCCTATGGGCCCTACATCCAATTACCACCACCACTCTGGGGGCCAGAGCGATTGTACAGAGGGTAAGGCATTTGCCTTGCACATGGTCAACCCATGTTTGATCCCTGGCATCCCATAAGCATCTCATTTGGTTCCCTGAGCACCGCCAGGAGTGATTCTTGAGTGCAGAGCCAAGAGCAACACCTGAGCATAGCTGGGTTCGACCCTCCCCCCAACACACACACACACACACACACAAACACACACACACACACACAAGCAAAAAAAAAAAAACAACAATTACTACCACCACTCTGATAGGGAAAGCTTTAACACATAAATTAGTAATTAGGAGGGATCGAGGGATCACAGTCATTCCACCCATATACTTGTGGACAAAGGACAGAAAGCAAGCTCAACAACAAACCATTTTTTTCCTGCAGCTTCTGAAATGCCCTAAGTACCAAACTATCAAATAACAAAGCATCTATATGGAAAAGAAAAATATATCATTATACTTTATGATTTATTTCCATGCAATATCCCCCAAACAATCTTTGCATCCTTGATCATGACATTTCTTGAGCATTAACTGTTCTAGTTCTCCTCCTTTTAGTTTTATTGGTTCATTTCCTACTGCTTGGAAGAACGAAGAGAACGTCTGCTAACATTTCCTTGTCAGAGTCTAGAAGCTCAGTGTCTAAACCTGGGTTGGCAGGCTTTTGTTTTTTAACTTTCATTGAACATGTTTCGGTGTGACTGCCAAGCCCAGAAGCCAACCCTCTTCTCTGCTTGGGAAGCTTCCTGCCAGACCCAAGGGGAGCCTGAGGTAGTTGTGTTGGGACGTGGGGTCCAAGTCCCACCCGCCGTGGAAGGCCATCCTCTGACCCGAGCTTGGTAACAGAATCACTTTCCAGGAAATGTGGGGTTGTGCCTGAGAGCCTGCCTGGGAGTCTCTGTGGGTGGCAAGAAGTGCAGGAAGCCACGAGGGAGAAAAGTGTCTTCTACCACATGAAAGCAGCTCTGCAGAAAGAGAAAGAACAGAGAGAGAGAGAGAGAGGAAAGCGAGAGGGCGTGCGGGGGGAAGAGAGCAGCACAAACAGAAAGGCAGGGACAAGACAGAGAGAGAAAATCCTGAGGATTCTCTAGGTTCAGGTTCCTACTCGTCCCCCAGTGCCAGCTCGTGCGGGGCCCTTGGTGGCACAAGGTACCCCAGTAAAATAAAGACCCCCTTATTTCTCTTTAAGCTACGTCTTCACTGCTGGTAAGTTTGCTGACTGCAACCTAATATTTATGCTCTAATTTCCTATGAATATGAAAATTAGCATACATTTGCATACACACGTAAACACACGAAACTAGCTCATTTTCTGAGAACTCTTAGAAAGACTCTGAGGGTAGAGGTGGTAATGTGAGGACCAAAACACTCCAGCCGACCGGGGTTCAGTCCCCAAGCAAAGAGCCAGAAGTATGCCCTGAGCACTTCCAGTGTGGCCTCAATCCCCTGCACCCCCTAAATGAAAAATCAAAAAGCTGCAGAGTGCTTAAGTCCTTTGTGGCAGTGACCAGGGAATTCCAGTGGGTAGGTCTCGTCCCTCTACAGCCCAGACTGTACCTTGTTATATACTAGGCATCGTGTAATGAAGTGACTCTACTGCTTGACAAAATAAAAAGGGTTGAATACCAAAGTCTTCTACACATGGCTACTAATTGACATATTCAGACTAAAAGGGAGTGATTCTCGGTACCACATGGTCCCTGAGTATCCCTAGGAGTAACCCCCCTCCTAGCACAGAACCTGAGCAGTCCCTGGAAGTCCCCAGGTATTATCCCAAAACAAAACCAAAAGCTGAACAAAGCAAAATAGACCAAAAGGTTGGTCTGTGCCCAAACACCTAGTAGGTTCCATTAAAGGTTAGTAAAAAAAAAAAAAAGAGGTTAGTGATAGCTTTTGTTGTTTCTTCAAATTTTATTTCAGAGCACAGTTATCCGCATGGTTTCACACATGAAACTCCCAGCACCACACCCTCCACCGGCTTCCTGCCACCATTACCCCAGTGCATCCCACCCCACCCCCAAAAACGTCCTACTTAAGACCAATTCTCAGTTTAAGTGGCCTTCGGACATTTGCTATTCCCCAGCAGTGTTTCTTTACATCCCACACGTGAGAGAAATCATTCGTCAACTCTCTCTCTCCTCACTGACTTCACTCAGCACGTTACTCTCTGGATCTTCAGTTTTTAGCCAATGGCACAGATATTCCTCCTTTAATAAACGTGAAAGTAATGTAGCCCTTTCTAGTTTCACCTGCATAAGGCAATAATGAGATAAACTTGCTATTAAGATGATGCTAAAAACTACATTGAGGGATCAGAGGGCATTTGCCTTGCATGCGGCAGACCTGGGTTCAATCCTCAGCGTCCCATATGGTCCCCCAAGAACTGCCAGGAGTAATTCCTGAGTGCAGAGCAAAACAAAAACAAAAACAGAAACAAAAACAAAGCTTCATTGAGATAATGTCCCTAAAATGTTTCTACTTCAGTTCTTGCACACAATAATCCCAATGGAAGGGTTTTGGCTGTACGTCAGGCTAAACCTTAGAAAACCATATTTAGCAAATATCTAGCCCTCACCTTCCTTTCAGGCAATATCTGAAGCCATTACCAATTCAAGCCCCCTGGAGACCATCCATAAAACTAAGTGTTTTTTTCCAGTCAAAAATGAGTTCTCGGGGCCAGAGCGATAGCACAGCGTGTAGGGAGTTTGCCTTGCATGCGGCCGACCTGAGTTCAATCCACAGCATCCCATATGGTCCCCCAAGCACGCCAGGAGTAATTCCTGAGTGAAGAGCCAGGAGTAACCCCTGAGCATTGCTGGGTGTGACCCAAAAAGCATCAATAGCACAGCGGTAGGGCGTTCGCCTTACAAGCGGCCAACATGGCCGACCCGAGTTCGATTCCTCCGCCCCTCTCGGAGAGCCCGGCAAGCTACCGAGAGTATTCGAGATGCCAGACACAGTAACAACAAAGTCTCCAATGGGCCCGCTCGAGCAAATCGACGATCAACGGGAGGGACCCAAAAAGCAAAAAAAAAAAAAAAAAGAGTTCTCTCAGGCGACTAGTACAGTGGGAAATTACCGTGCCTGCTACTGACCTGGGTTCAATTCCTGACATCCCATAGCATCAGCAGAAACAATCCCTGAGTTCAGAGGTTCAGAGTCCGAGCAATGCTGGTGGGATCCAAAAACAACAACAACAAAAATCTTCTCTCACCCAAAAAATTCCAGTCTTTCGACTTCTGGTTTTATGGCTCTTAAGGAATCCACCACTTCAGTCCCTAAGCAACTGTATGTCCATGCTTGCACCCCAAAAGGGCACCTTGCTCCACAACCGTGGAATAACACCCTCAGAGGATCACAAATGTTAAGAATATTTTTATGTCCAAAAGTAGGGGGAAAATGCTTTTATGGCCTGGTGGTAGGTTTGGAGTTGGAACATTGAATGCAAAAAACTCTGTTATTCACAGTTTCATCAACCACAGTGAATTTAAAAAAAGGTTTTTTTTTTAAAGAACATATATTTATGGATTTAAGAAATGGTGGTAATTCAGGTTTAGATTCTATAATAATTTTATTTGATCACTTTAAAACAGACATAACATGGCTCATTTATAAAACCAGTGCTAAGAGTTTTGGCATCTTAATAGGTGGCTTATGAAAACATACCCTCTGAAAGGAAACAGTAGTGTTCAGCAAGAGGAAAAGGATGGATGAAGCTCATAAAATTTAACTGCATTTTAGTTTTGATTTGGGAAAAGTCACATGATCATCCACTTGAGAAACTCAACCATAGATCCACTGATATATTGCTAAATCCTACCTGCTACAGTTCCCAGACAGTGGCTGCCACAAGAAGTCTTGTGTAAAGCAGTTTCCTTCAACCTTTTCTGGGGGTGGGGAGAGAAGGCACACCTGAAAGTGCTCAGGGCTTACTCCTGTCTCAGTGCTCAGGGATAATTCCTGGAGGGCTCAGGGCACCATATGGGACACCAGTGATTGAACCTGGGTCAGTCACATGCAAGGCACGAGTTCTACCTGCTGTACTATTATTACTTTGGCCCAGCTTTCTTCAACCTTTTTATAATGGTGGCCAGCACCTATCAGGTATATCAGTGCATGGACCAGAAGTTACAATCAAGCACTAAGAAGATGATGGTTTTCAACCTTGCCACACATGAAAACCAGCACTGGCCCATGGTGGTCTATAGAATTCCGAGAGCCAGCAGTAAACAGCAAAGCTAGTGTGAACAGTATATACTTCTGTCAACTTCTGAAAAAGTCAGTGATTCAACAAGAATTTATTTCCTCAAAGTCTGACAAGTCTAGGCCAGATAGTCTGGAAATGAGATCGCCTGACTTAATATAGGCTTGATCTACCAGAATTTTGTTGATTGCCTTAAAGAACAGAGGTCCACTAGCCCATGTAATTTCTCAAGAGAGAATATCTGCTAAGGACATTCAAATTAAATTCTACTTGGCCACTTTACCAAGAAAGCACAACAATAAACTTCTAGTACATATGCAGACTCCATGAAAATCTTCCTGCCCTCCCAAAATGTCTCCACACATTTGACATACGTGTCTAAATTCTCATTTCGGTTTACCAATAGATATATTAAGGGGAACATTTCTTTTAAGTTCCCAGAGGGCTAATGCAATAGTACAATGTATAGGGCACTTGCCCTACCTGTGACTGACCTGTACTCAGTCTCTGGTACCCCATATGGTACCTCAAGCCTACCAGGAGTGATCCCTGATACAGAGCCATGAGTATGCCCTGAGCACAGCCAGGTGTTGCCTCCAAACAAAACGAAATGAAAAATAAATAAAAGTTCTCTGAAAGGAAGGGGGAAAATCCGCAAAAAGAAAATGGATAATTAGTATCTTAGCAATAATTTTGTTGTGAGTTTATAACAGACTATACATTTAAATTACTAATACAGTTTAAAACGCATTATCTATTGTATTACAAAACATATGAATATTTATTAAGGGTGTATATGCAAAGAACTGTCAAAAGTATTTTATATACTTTATTTTAACTCACATTTGTTTGAAGGCAAGTGCCATAATCTACTTTTACACAGAAAGCAACAAAAGCTTATACCGGGTATATCTAACTGACCCAAAGTCCTTCAGGTAGTAAGGGGACAATGCAAGTTCACTTAATTCCAGAGGCTGAGCTCCAACGTCATCATCTACTACCTCTGTGCATGCAGGTTCCAAAGAAGTTTGGTCAAAGATAAACAAGAATATTATGTTCAAGGGACACTGATGGGTATATTAAAACACAAAATGTGGGTCAAAACAACAGCATGACGGGTAGGGTGTTTGCCTTGCATGTGGCCCACCCAGGCTTGCTCCCCAGCACCCCATGTGTCCCTCAAGCCTGCTAAGAGTAAGTCCTGAGTACTGCTGGGTTTGCCCCAAAACAAAACAAAACAAAATGTTACTGTCTAGAATGGTTGTGCTGAATGTTAACAGTGGCCTGGAATCACCAAGGGCTTTTTTTTTTTTTAATGTTTATGTCAATCTGTCCCCACACTACCCCCCATTCTGATTCCAACTGGCTTGAGCACTGGCGTTTTTTAAATGTTTCCTGGCTGATTTTCATGGACAGTCAAGGTTAAAAACCACCATATGGAAGGATTTGGGGTAAAAAAAAATGTTAGCAGAAGAAGCTAAGTGACCAAGCGAGACTTTGGAAATCGCAGTGCAGCACTGGCCAATAACATTCCTCAGTGCTGGAAACGATCTATGATCTGAGCGATCCAATGTGGCAATCACCAGCTACATGGCTAATGTGCACGAAGAAGGTAATTCTGGACTATCTAAATTAAAGTAACATATGTGTGAGTGACCGGAGAAAAAGTGGTTAGTAAACTGGACAGCAGCCAAAATGCAGCCCTTGAGGTCTAGCATTGTGTCCCACTGGGTTGGTCTGAAATGGGTGAAGAAGGATCTCAACCATAAGCAGAAAGTCTACTTAGTATCTTTAGCCGCTACTTGATGGATTATTTTCCAAAATGGAAAGAATAGGTTTTGCTAACAATTCAGATATTCTGAGCAGGCAATTGGGGGTGGGGTGAGGGAGGGGTCCTCAATGTCAACATGCCAAACACAGTAACAACAGTCTCCAATGGAGATGTTACTGGGCCCGCTCGAGCAATGTCACTGAAAAGATATAAAATCTATTCAGTCAAAAATACTTTGAGGAGGGCTGGAGTGATAGCACAGCGGGTAGGATGTTTGCCTTGCACGCGGCTGACCCGGGTTCGATTCCCAGCATCCCATATGGTCCCCCAAGCACCGCCAGGAGTAATTCCTGAGTGAAGAGCCAGGAACAACCCCTGTGCATTGCCAGGTGTGACCCAAAAAGCCCCCCCAAAAAAAGAAAAATCTTTGAGGCTACAACTCTTCAAAATAATTCTTAACTAATTCTGAATACACAAGTACCAATTGTTAGTCTTGAGTACCCGAAAGACCATGTCATAATAATAATAAAGGTAAAGGCCCTCCCGTTGATCGTCGATTTGCTCGAGCGGGCCCAGTAACGTCTCCATTGGAGACTTTGTTGTTACTGTGTCTGGCATATCCAATACTCTCGGTAGCTTGCCGGGCTCTCCGAGAGGGGCGGAGGAATCGAACTCGGGTCGGCCATGTTGGCCGCTTGTAAGGCGAACGCCCTACCCACTGTGCTATCGCTCCAGTAATGCAAAGAAATGAAGATTTTAGGATGTGAGAAATTGTGCATTGTTATCTCTGTGGGAACTAACCCAGTACATTAAGTATGCATATCTATTCAATGGATTAATTAATAAATGAGTAATAGAGCAATTATGAATACATTTATTTAATATCTTGAGTACTGTAGCTAATTGCAGTTGAGGAATATGGGCTTACACAAGTCAGTCTACAAAAATCAGAAATACCTTTCACTTCTACCTCTCAGGTATATTCTGTGGGTGCCAAGCTATTCGAGATTCCTTAATTTGAACTGCAGTATTATAAGTCAGTAGAACAAATCCAGAAATGCATATATTCCTGTTTTGCCACATAATGATATATTTTTAAGGAAGCCTCAGAATATTTGAACTTTGCATCGGATGTTGATATTTTTATACTTGAACTTAATTTAGAAATGATTTGCTGCAAATTATACTCTGCTAATTGTATATGTGAATGCCTCCACAATTAAAAATGATTTAGTAGTACCTGAATGGCTCTTGCAAAAAGTACACAATGTCTATGAGTCTGCATTTAACTCTATTGCTGCCGCAATGCTGAATGGTACCTAACCATTTCAAAGAAAACAGGATTTTTGTTTGGCAAGTTAAATGATCAAGAAATGAAAGCCAAAAACTGTGTTGGCATAGTTCTCATAACTCAACAACATACATGAACTTCTTCATATTTTCCAAAATGAAGCCAGGTTCACAAATGAGCAGCTATCAGGAAAGAGTGGGAGAGCGATACCGATGTGTCCAGTTCATCAGTTGCTTGGAGGACACAACCTATTCTCTGCTATTTCATCTAAGTAATAACTATGCTCTGGCCACGGTAAATATCATTTTTATGACAGTAATGAAATGGAAGCATTTGCCTGTGTTTTTAAGCTAATGACAAAGCAAATGTAATAGAACAAGACACAATGGTCTAATAAAAACAAAAAGCAAACCCTAAAAGAAATTTGGACTATGATAATGGCCTAAAGCAGTCATTTTCAATGCAAGAGACCGTGATATTTTCAAATTATTCTTTTCAAGTTACATGGTGGAAGCCAAAAGACATAACACTTTAACTTCACTCAAAGAACAACTAAGTGATACTGTCTTTGGCTTCCCTTTTTTAAATTTTACAAGAGGGGTCTATAGGAGAACTCCATCTCTGTGCTCAGAGAGGCTTCAGGGGTTCCTAATAGTACCTGGGGACCAAGTGAGGGCAGTGATCAAAACCAGGCCTCCCAAAAGCATGCAGTAAACCCTTTGAACCATCTCTCTGGCCAACTTATCTTTTTTTTTTTTCTTTTTGCTTTATTTGGGTCTTGGGTCACACCCAGCGATGTTCAGGGGTTACTCCTGGCTTTGCACTCAGAAATTACTCCTGATGGTGCTTGGGGGACTATATGAGATGCCAGGGATCAAACCCGGGGGTCAGCTGTGTGCAAGGCAAATGCCCTACCCACCGTGCTATTGCTCTGGCCCCAACATCTTTTTTAAAGGTAAAGGTAAAGGTAAAGGCCCTCCCGTTGTTCGTCGATTTGCTCGAGCGGGCCCAGTAACGTCTCCATTGGAGACTTTGTTGTTACTGTATTTGGCATATCAAATATGTCACGGGGAGCTTGCCAGGCTCTGCCGTGCGGGCGAGATACTCTTGGTAGCTTGCCGGGCTCTCCGGGCTGGAGCGATAGCACAGCGGTAGGGCGTTTGCCTTGCATGCAGCCAACATGGCCAACATCTTTTTTAAATAGGCTAAAAATATATTCATTACATGCTGTAGTACCTTATCTGGACATCTCATCTGTAGCATTTAATTAAGCAAATACTGAGACTTATCTATTGAATAGTTTATTAAACAAATGTTTATTGACCCACTTAAAAGCATCCTACCAGGAGACAGAGCTTTAATACCGAGAGTAAGGAAACGCTTGCCTTGCATGCAGCTGACCCAGGTTTAATCCCTGACGCTCCATATAGTCCCCTAAACCCCACCAGAGTGATCCCTGAGCACAGAACAAGGAGTAAGCCCGAACAGTGCTGGGTGTGGCCCCAGTTCCCTCCCCCTAAAAAACTGCCAGAATAGTACTGGAGACAAGGTAACAAACCTTGCAAGCTTTAAAGTCTGGTGGAATAATACAGAGCTCTACAGCTGAATAAGAACTGATAATGCTGGAAAGGGAGTAAGGAAGTACAGGCTGCCCTCAGAAAATATAGAAGTGGAGTGCAGGGGCGAGGCGGGGCCGAGGGGGGTTGTTGGTCCAGTCTAGATTTAAGATTGAGGAACGGCTTGGGCTGGGACTGAGGCTAAGTGATCACAGTCCCTGTAGGTCTAAGCTAAGTGAGTAGAGTCTGTATGTATAAGGCTCTTGATTTGATCCCCAGCACCACAAAACAAACAAGTAGTAAAGGCTTTCGGGGCTGGAGCAATAGCACAGCAGGTAGGGCGTTTGCCTTGCACGCAGCCGACCTAGGTTCGATTCCCAGCATCCCATATGGTCCCCCGAGCACCGCCAGGAGTGATTCCTGAGTGTGTGAACCAGGAGTAACTCCTGTGCATCACGGGGTGCGACCCAAAAAGCAAAAAAAAAAAAAAAAATAGTAAAGGCTTTCTGAAATGGCAGCATGGTGGAGAACTGCTGTTGCCCTAAGAAAATGTCTGCACTGGTTAAAGAAACTTTGGTACATCTACACAATGGAGTACTATGTAGCTCTTAGAAAAGATGAAGTCATGAACTTTACATACAAGTGGTACAATATGGAAAGTATCATGCTAAGCGAAATGAGTCAGAAAGAGAGGGATAGACATAGAAAGATTGCATTCATCTGGGGGATATAAAGTAACAAAGTATGAGATTAATACCCAAGAATAGCTGAGATCAGCACCAGGAGGATTACTCCATAACTTAGAGGCCAGCCGGGTATCCTAGAGGAAAGGGCTATTCAGATAGAGAAGGGAGCACCAAATAAAGGATGTTTGGAGGATCCTCCCAGGAGGGGAGATGCATGTCGAAAGTAGACTATGGACTGAACATGTTTGCCACTCAATGCCTCTTTTGCAGACCACAACACCCAAAAGGAGAGAGAGAACACAGGGGATTGCCCTGCCACAGAGACGGGGGGATGGGGGGATGGGGGTGGGAGGGATATTATCCATGGTGGTGGAAAATGGGCACTGGTGGAGGGATGGGTATCTGATCATTGTATAATTGAAACCAAAGCACAAAAAATTGTAAATCTACAACTTTAAAAAAAGTAAAATAAAATAAAGGGGAAAAAAAAAAAAAAAAAAAGAAAATGTCTGCAGGGAAGGGAAGCGGGGGAAGAAAGGAGGAGGCAGGACGGGAGAACCAGGGTTCAAAGTCAGGCCAGAGAAGGAGCAGGAGGTAACCACCGAGTGACTTGCGCATCTTGTTAAAGTGTTTCGGCAGATATCCTGACAGTATTATGGAGCCAGACTTGACTTTTATAGGATGGCTGTTCCTCAGCCTTGCAGGCAGATGATCAGGGCCAGAATGTAGTTTCTTCCCAGAAAAAAGGATTACCAGGCTCCAGGAAAGAACTATGCTGACTCACTTTAACTCATGCTGGAAAATCTGGCTTGTTTATCTTATCTGTTCATGCAGGAAGGAAAAGAATATGTGTTTCTATCATTCTTTGTCAGCGATGCATATATTTCCCCCATTGGAATACGATCTTTGAGCTGTCTTCTAGTCGCTGAATTATGTTGCACTGAATCTTACAGATTCTTCCTCTTCCCACCATTCTCACACTAGTGTCCTAATGACCAAGAGGCGCAATGGCTTAGCAGTATCTCCCTTGGAATACAGTAAACTCATCAGTCATACGAGCATTAAGACAGTAAAACTGAGGAATAAAGGCAGCCTGAGTATCCATTTGGAAATTGTTGATCTGATTTATGCATATGCACTAGACAAAAATACATGGTATTCATACTAGTGTATCTGTCAAGAAACATCCCACTAAACCACTCCCATCAGTGTCCCAGCTATTTATTAATCAGCTGACAACCTTTAAACAGAAGTACAAGAATATCTAACAGCCAGCAAATAAATCTTGGTGCTGTTCAAATGTTCCAAAGCA
The DNA here is from genome assembly GCF_029834395.1 of Sorex fumeus. Taxonomy (NCBI): domain Eukaryota; kingdom Metazoa; phylum Chordata; class Mammalia; order Eulipotyphla; family Soricidae; genus Sorex; species Sorex fumeus. The sequence goes on from NW_026606129.1 coordinate 67,776,389, forward strand.
AGGAGGGGAGGGGGTAAACACCAAACTTAAAGCCAGTGCTGTCTGCAACACTTAAAAAAATTTCTGTCTTCCAGCTTACACTGCATAAAATTACCATTTTCTAGGAAATCCTCAGACATGAGTCCCTGGTGCTTCTGCCATAAAGGGGAACAATTTTACGGGCTAGAAGATAACACAGCTGTGGAGGATTTGTCTTGTATGCAGCCAACCAGGTTGGATCCCTGACACATATTGTCCCCTGAACTCAGTAGGACGAAGTCTTGAGCAAAATCACATGTGGTCCAAAAACAAACAAACAAACAAACAAACAAAGGGTCTGGGAGAAACCATTCTAGAAGCTTACTCATTATCATTTACGATTTCTTCAGGATTTTCTTTTAGCTGGTAATCTATGATCACATTGAGGCAATCATTCTCCATCTTGAGGGTTAATGTCTAAAAGGGGCTGAGAATGGATAATGAGCACATGTGTCTGTGCCACAGAGTATTGTTCCCAGTCGAATGTAAAAACATCTGCATCAAGAGTCCCTGTTGGGGCCATGCTTCCCAAGAATCACAAACTCTTGAATTAATTTCTAAAGTCATCCATGAACACCCAAATGCACTGAGATCAATTGAGCTCCTTTAGGTAACCAAGAAACACGAATTTAACTTAAGTCACCTCACACCCAGGGACTCGGTCTTATATAAACAACCTGCACTGTAGCCCTGTAGCACTGTCCTGTTGTTCACTGATGTGCTTGAGTGGGCACCAGTAATGTCTCCATTGTGAGACCTGTTACTGCTTTTGGCATATTGAATACACCACAGGGAGCCTGCAGGCTCTGCCGTGCGGGCGGGATACTCTCAGTAGTTTGCCAGGCTCTCTGCGAGGGATGGGTATTTGATCATTGTATAACTGAAACCCAAGCACAAAAATTTGTAAGTCTACAACTGTACCTCATGATGTCTCACTAATAAAAATTTTTAAAAAAAGAAGAAAGAAATCAAACTTGGGTCGGCTGCGTGCAAGGCATGCGCTCTACCCCTGTGCCCTAATCTGACATATTTCTCAAGAGCCTGGCACAACATAATCCAGGAGGGACGGTTTCTATTATCGTGGGCAAGGAGAGCTCACAGCATGACTCCCCCCCCCCCCCCCCCCCCGCCTACGCTCTCCCAGGTTCAAGTCTGAAGAAAAGTCAATGGCACCCTTTTTCATAATTGCCTCAACAAAGCTGACCAGTTCCAGTCATTCTAATCAAGTCACACATCCATCTCTTAATTAATCCTTATTGACAAGAGAATGTGATGTTCTGTTTGTTTCTGTTTGTTCCATCATGTGCCCTATCATTCCCTTCCCCTCCTCCCATCCCACTCAAAAGCCTCAAGGTCATTGCAACAGGTGATGCTCTTGGTGGTAGCTCAAAGGAAAACAAAGAATTAGAGGGTTTAGCAGGGTGATCGGGAAGGCGGTACTGGTTAGAAACTGATCTGCATACTGAAGTTAACTGAACCTTTGAAGTCACATCTTAAACTAATAGCATGGTCTTGCATCAGGGGTTCTCAAAGTGTGGCCAAGGGTTCGAGAGGATCCTGTGACTTTTTGTGGATTTGCCAGGACTGTGTCCTCCCCCTGAATACTTCATGCCCGAGGACCCCTGAAGCCTGGTCAGAGTATTTATGGGTCTATGACTACCCCCTGCTCCTCCAAATATATTGTTTAACCCAAGTTAGGTGATCACCTGCCTGGGGCACACTGTTTGGCCAATAAACTGTTACTTCAGTGACAAATTGGATACATGATTACACAGCTTTAATATCCATATATGGGGCTGGAGCAATAGCACAACGGGTAGGGCGTTTGCCTTGCACATGATTCCCAGCATCCCATATGGTCTCCTGGGCACCGCCAGGGGTAATTCCTGAGTGCAGAGCCAGGAATAACACCTGTGCCTCGCTGGGTGTGACCCAAAAGCAAAAAAAAAAAAAAAAAAAAGCCAGATATGCCCTGAAATCTTTATTTGCAAGGGCCCGTCTTTGCAAAGTGTGTGTGCCGCTGCTGAGTCACATCCCCAATTTAAAAATCTTGATATATCTTTCTTCTTTTGCAGAGATTCTTACAATTCTCAACACAATAGTCATCAATGTATGCAAAGGACTTGACTTTTCAAATGACCCTGTAGTGCAACATATTGAGATGTGAACAAAATTTGCCGAGCATATAAAACCCCAATGCAGACAATGAGTTAGATGATACACGCAGGGAGGAAACAGCCCGAACGCGGAATGCTCCAGGGGCACATGGACACGGAGTGGGAGAGTTAACCTCAGAGACAAATAGTTTCGAAAATTTTTGGACCGCTGTCCACAGGGCTCAGGGATCACTCTTGGCTCTGGGCTTAGGAAGGACCATATGTGATGCTATAGATCAAAGTGGGTCAGCTGCATGAAAGGCAAGGATCTTAACTCACTCACTCTCCTTCCAGGGACTTTCAAAAGCCCATCTCGCCAACTAAATAATGCTGCTTCTTACTTACAGGTGGAAAATATTATGGCTGTATAGTCACCTCCCAACTTAGACACAAAACAAGAGTAGAGGGACACATAAAGTGACTCACAGGGATAGGATTGGCTCAACCTCTGGGAAAACACAGGGCAAGCAATCCAGTGTCCTCAAAATGAAATTGCAGGGCCATGGAAGTAGACTCAGTGGAACAGCACTCCTCCTGTTTGTGTGAGGCCCCGGGGTCAACTCCCATCACCACATGTTCTCTGAGCATCTCTGGGAAGGAACTCAAGCATCAAGCTAGGAGCAGTCCCAAAGCACCACTGCATCTAGCCCATCCAAACAAACAAACAACCGCCAAAAAACAAACAAAAAGCCCCAAATCAAAAATAAATTAATTGTAGGGCTGGCAAAAACAGAAGGGCTAGAATACATCCCTGCATGTGTTGCAGCCAGATTCAACCTTCAGCACCACACAACCCAGTGAACCACCAGGTGTGGCTACTGTGGTTTGTCCCACCCCCGACCCCCAGCACTACACGGGTGGCTCTTGTAGTCCCTGGAACTGTTGGGGCCCAACGGTCTCAGCATCGAACTGTCCAGTCCAATTGCTTGAGAACCCCCAGGGTGGCTTCTGGGCTTCCGGCGCACCACTTGTGAGGCCAAGCACCCCCACAATGAAGAAGTGAAGAGGCAGCTAAGTGGTAGCCCACAAGTGATAGCACACAAGCCCTCCACCCCCTCGTCTCACCCCCGTCCTGACCCAGACCCTGAGCATAGAGCTGGGTGTGGTCCCAGGCCCTACTCCAGCCCCCACTGGGCATGGCCTCAAAACAAAAGCTCAGAGAGTGGGAAAGAGAGTAGGGGGAGATGGGAATTCACATAAAGACCCATAAAAGACAAATCAAACTTTGTTCAAACTAAGAAAAAAACCCTAGAGCATCTGGTAACTCATCAATTGAATACTGACCAGAAATTTGATGACAATCTTTTAGGGTTTTTTCTTCTTTTATTTATTTATTTATTTTTTCATTGGGGGAAGGTTTAATTTTTTGTTGTTGTTGTTGTTGTTTCTTCCTAAAACCAGAATGCTTCACAAATATGTGTGTCATCCTTGCACAGAGGACAGGCCAATATTCTCTGTATTGTTGCAATTTTAGTTTATATACTGCTAAAAAGCAAGTGGCACTGTAGCACTGTCCTCCCATTGTTCATCGATTTGCTCGAGTGGACACCATGTTCAAAAAAGCAAGTACCACTTAAAAATTTTTTTATTATTTTTTGTTTTATTTTGAGGCCACCCTTAAGGGGTGCTCAAGGCTTACTCCTGGTTCTGTGCTCAGAGCAGCTGGGTGGGGGGAGGGATGGGGAAATCTACCTGGTGGACTCAGGGAACCATATGTGGTGCCAGGGATCAAACTGGGTCAATCATGTACAAGGCAAGTGCCCTACCCACTGTACTATCACTCTGGCCCTGGGACTGACAGCTTAGTCAGTCTAATCTCCATTTTCTAGGAAAGCAGTAGAGGTAAAAAAAAAAAAATAATAACCAAAATAGTCTTTAAAAAACAAACAGATATTTACTGAGCCTGTGTTGTGTGCCAGAACTGATCAAGGCATGGAGGAAGCTTCTTCCTTCCTGTCTTCCTTCCTGCCTTCCTTCCTTCCTTCCTTCCTTCCTTCCTTCCTTCCTTCTTTCTTTCTTTCTTTCACAGGGAAGTTGTGGGGGGAATGGGGTACACCCTGCAGTGCTCAGGACTTAGTCCTGCTCTGTGCTCAGAATCAATCCTGACAAGGCTCAGGGGACCATATGAGACTCTGGGGACAAATCTGAGTCAGCAGCATACAAGGAAAGCACTTTGAACCCTGCACTATCTTTTCAGCCAGAGACCTCCACTTTTATTTATTTGTTATATTATTTGTTGAGGGTCACATCCAGCAATGCTCATGACTCACTCCTGGCTTTGCACTCAAGAACTGCTCCTGGCAGTGCTCTGGGGGACTATATGGGATGCCAGGATCGAACCGTGTGCAAGGCAACTGCCCCACCCTCCGTGCTATCACTCCAGCCCTGAGATGCCATGATTAATGATAGACACTGGCTTGGTGCACTTCTCCTCCAAATGCATGACACTGAGAAAAATAGCAGCTCGCCCTGGGCTCATGGTGTAAGAGAACAGAATGGATGTGGATTCTGGCTATGCCACTTACTAGCTAATGGGATATTAGCTGAGTTATCTCTTCAAAACCCTCATTGATAAAATGGAGAACATTTTAAAATCTATTTCCTAAAGTTGTTAGAATTATATGAAAATGCTCAGTACAAAAGTACCAATAAAGTATTGATTGTGTCAATTTTTCTCGTTAGGAAAATGTTAGAATTAATTTGTATTCAAATTGAAAGATTAAAAGTTATCTGGTCTGGGGCCAGAGAGGTAGTGAAAAAGGTAAGACAGTGTCCCTGGATGTACTCAACCCTGGTTTGATCCCTGGCACTGTGAATAGTTCCCCAGGCACTACCAGAAGTAATCCCAGAGCGCGCACACACCCTCCCTCACACAGGAATTTTGGCAGTGCTGGGTATATAATTCAGCAGTAGCCCCCCCCCCACCACACACACACCCTCCATCCCTCACACAGGTATTTTGGCAGTGCTGGGTATATAACTCAGCAGTAACCTAAACACACACACACACACACCCACACACACACACCCTTCCTCACACAGGTATTTTGGCAGTGCTGGGTATATAACTCAGCAGTAACCTAAACACACACACACACACACACACACACACCCTTCCTCACACAGGTATTTTGGCAGTGCTGGGTATATAACTCAGCAGTAACCTAAACACACACACACATACCCTTCCTCACACAGGTATTTTGGCAGTGCTGGGTATATAACTCAGCAGTAACCTAAACACACATACACACACACACACACACACACACACACACACACACACACCCTTCCTCACACAGGTATTTTGGCAGTGCTGGGTATATAACTCAGCAGTAGACCAAACACACACACACACACGTACACGCACACGCAGATGTCTAGATAAAGCTGGGCATATAGTTCAGCAGCAGTAGAGCACTTGCTGGCATGTGTAAGGACCTGAGATTAATTCCTGTCAACAGTGGGTCTGGAGAAGTTATTATTTCAAGCCTTCAAGTCTACCCATACAAATGTGGAGCTTGATAACTGCCCTGTGTTTCTCTAAGTCTTTGAAAGAAAGCACTGGAGGAGAGAGGTAATGAGCTATCATTCTCAGATGTGTGAACAGTGGTGTGTTTGTTTGCACATCACATCTGGTGAATGAATATATCCTGACACCTAGGTGTAAGAAACCAAGCAGCCCATCAAGCCTAGAAACCCTGGGTTAATCCCCAACTTGGGCTAGGAAGTATGTGAACAGTGACGGGACCCTAAGGAGGGTGTGGAAGCTTTTTATATAGGGTACATTATCTTCAAACTAAATCCACCACTGTAAGCTCACCCAACCTCTGCCCATCATCAATGGACTCATTAACAAAGAAACAGACACTGCAGCCTGCCTTTTCCTTCTGAAAGTGTCTTCTTATGTGCCTGCTACATCTGACGCAGCACATGGAACTCAGGAAAAGCAATATTGGTCATTCTACTGCCTATCAATAATTTAAACCTCTTCATAAGCTGTAGGAAATATTTGTTTGCAGAAAACTGCCATTTTTCTTTCCATCTGAATCTCTTTCCCTCCCAGATACCAACACATCCATGGGGAATATTAAAAAATATTTTAAGATTAGCTGGAAACTAAATATTTAGAGATGCTTTCTGAGTATGATTTGTGTTCTCTACCCCAAATCACCAGATATATACATACAAATGGCCTAAGATATTTAGAAAGAGCATAAAATAACACGCTCAAAGAGCACGAAGACGCAGAAAACGCATCAACCACTTTTAAAGAGAATAATATTGAAGATGTTTTAAAAGATTATCTTTGAAACATCTAAGCCTAAGGTTAGTTTGGGAAAACTAAGAGTATCCCTGAAAACAAGAGTTCACTGCTTTTCAATTAAACAATAGGGCCAATGGCACATCTCTTATTTCCTCTAGCTGAGATACTCTGACCATGTTTTGGATTTAGGCATTTAAACTATGTATTTTAAAGTGGTCTCCTTAAAATCCTACTATTTAAAACTTTTCCCCTAGTTGTGGTATAATGACACTGGCTTGCACAGCATTTCAACCATAACTGGTGATGAGTTGTGCAGTAAAAATGATAAATGATATGTTGTGCAGTAAAAATCTTTTTAAAAAGACAAAATCATGCAACCTGCCACTACATGAATGGATCTGGACGGTATCTCTGGCAAAGTCAGCCAGAAAGAGAAGAACTCTATCATTATAACAGTGTTTTAAATCAGGGTTTAAAATTTGTTTAAAATTAAACAAAAAAAAATTCTAAAAGAAGTATATGGACCAAAGATGTGCCTCAGAGATAAAACTCCTTGCTTCTGACTTATGGGAACCTGGCTTCCATCTCAAGCACCAGAAGAGAAAAAGGAAAAGCAGGAGCATATTTTCCCAAGAGCATAAAAACATTTTTATTACCTTTTTTATTACCTTTGTTACTCAGGGATCCCACTAGTAATCACCAGAATACAACTGATCTAATAGCTATCAAAAGAATTAGTTAAATAAGTCATGGATAATCAGACCACACACCTTCACTTTGAAAGTCACTGTAGAACAATATCTAAGAAGACATGTCTACAGTATTTTTAGATTAAAGTTATATGATTTTAAAATTCTATACATAGGGGCCAGAGTGAAAATACAGTGGGTAAGGCATTTGCCTTGCATGTGGCCAACCTGGGTTCAATCCCTGGCCTCCCATATGATTCCCAAGCACTTCCAGGAGTAATTACTGAGTGCAGAACCAGGAGCAACCCCTGAGTATCAGCAGATGTGACCCCAAAAAACAAAACAAACCAAAAAACAAAAAAATTTATACATGTACACATATATTGATTTTTGTGTATTTGACCTTAACTTATATCACTGTCACTGTCCTCCCATTGTTCATCTATTTACTTGAGTGGGTCCAGTAATATTGAGAGGCTCGTTACTGGGTTTGGCATATCAAATACGTCACGGGTACCTTGCCAGGCTTTGCTGTGCGGGCGAGATACTCTCGGTAGCTTGCCTGGCTTTCCGAGAGAAGTGGAGGAATTGAACTAGGGTCGGCCGTATGGGCTGTGTGCAAGGCAAATGCCCTACCTGCTGTGCTATTGCTCCGACCTTAACTTATATACACAAAAATAATCTGGAAACAGATATGGCACAATAAAAAGTTGGCCAATAGATTATAGAACCATTAATAAGTTCTAGTATCTTCATCTGTTTAATACTTTTCTAATGTTTCTGGAATAGCTATATTTTATAATAGGCAGAGACCACAATATGTATAAATAAATTAATATTAACATCTGGAGGGATAGTACAATGGGTAAGGTGCTTGCCTTGCACATGGATGATCTTGGCTGGATGCCCAGCACTTCAAATGGTCCCCCAAGCCTACCAGAAGTGATCCTTGAGTGCAGAACCAGGAGCAAGCCCTCAGCACCATTAGGCATGACCCATCAAATCAATAAATACTAAACTAAACTTATGTATTTCTATGTCACCATTGTGAGTTACTTATACAGATGAAGATGACTGATGAAAGGAACAGAAATATTATTTTTTAAATATACTGAAATGGATCCCAGAGAGGGGAGGGGAGGGGAGAAGAGGGATAGGAAGGGGAGAGGAGGGATGGGGAGGGGAGAGGAGGAATGGGGAGGGGAGGGCTACTCTAGTCTAGTCTAAAGGGATCCCCCAAATAAAACAAAACAAAAAAGAAATGTTTTATTTAGTTGTAAGTTCACAAAGTAATCCACGGCGGCTGCTGCTGTGATGCAGCTGTGCAAGTGAGTTCCGTGGCCCTGAACGCCCCCCGCCCCCCGCCTCCCCACCTCCCCAGGGCTCCCCAACAAAGTCACAGAGGGAGAGAGAGGCTGGGGACCACAGTCTGATGGTGAAAATGGCCCGTTTAATGCAGAGTTGCTAACAGAATTACAGAACATCTGAAGGGGGATTGAGGTAAGGACAGGTATGATTGGTCATTTACATAGATAAACATTTGGCAGAGGAAATTCTCTTGGGGAGATCAAACTCAAGAAGACACTCTGTCTCCCAGGGACATCGACATTGCTTTTATCTTTCCTCCTAGTTGTATAAGTTATCAATACTTGCAGTTGTTTGGATAAACACAGTGAGAGACAAAGATTCCAACACTTAGTTCTCTGGGCTGAGAGCAAGCAATTCTTTTTAACACTCAGTTCCCTGGGCTCTGAGAGCACGCAAGGTTTTTACTGTAAATCCCAGACTAAGTCTTCAGGCCAGTTCAGCTTGTCCTTCCCCTTGGGGGGTCCTGTCTCTTAGGTTGTAACAGTATGCATAAAGACCATGAATTTATGCTTTCTAGAATGTCCCACTTCAATGGCAGGTAGCTTTGCCACTCGCCCCAGGTCCATCCTAGTCCCATAGCGGGACCTCCCTTTCGGGGGTTAGGAACTACAGCAACTGGAGCCTGAGTCAAATAATTATGACCAAGTAATCATGCCCAGGAGTAGACATATTTCAGAGTCAGTCAGCTCCCAAATATAGGAGCATAGCATTAATGGTCTTTCTGCGTTTAACCAAAGAACATTGCTCTATAGTAAAATACAAAAAGGCTATCAGGGAAAGAGAAAAGCAGGTACAAATATGCGGTATTTCAAATACAAAGCAGTACAAATACAAGTTCAGAATTACCAGAAAATTTTGGCTTCAAGTAACCAAGACTGACTTGGGGAACTGTGACGATGAGAGGTAAAATACAAGGGAAAGGTTAAAGATAAACTTCAACTAAGTTAGGGATGCTAGCAAGGGCATGTTAAACTTCTCTGGGAGGAAGAAAGAGGCAATTCACTGGTGAAGCCTAAAACACAGGGTTGATATCCAACACTTAAGTGATCTTTCTTTTCATTACATACACTGGTCTACATCTTTCAAAGCAAACAGTGTGTGCTTTAATCAAGAGGATCAGACCAACCTGACATTCATAAACATGGATTTTTTAAAACTCTCTAATTATAATAGGAACATAAGAGAAGGGGAAAATGCTTTTTTTAAATGAATATGCTGAAATGAATAAATTCTATGATCCCTGGAACATTCTTCACTTTCTGATCACAATGCCTGATGTGATATAACATGAAACTGTACCACTGTCCTTTCTCCAAATCCCAATCTATTCTGTAGCAAGGATTCCTACTTTTTAAGGAGGTTCAACACCTCAGTTGAAAGATTTATCTTCTATAATCGAGAGTAATCACTTGGTTAAAAGGTTTTTTAATGTGAATATCTGCCTTATTCAGTCCCCCCAAAACCCAGTGCTGGTCATGAACCTAAATCTTCACCATGAGCTCTTGGCTACTGTCTTTTCCTTTCCTATGGCCCCTTTTACCTGACACATGCACTGTTCTTGACAAAGGGTCAAAGAATTGATCAGAATTTAGAAAGTGAATAATGACCTGGAAGGAAAGATATTAAATAGAAACAGAAGGAATAAAACCATTTCTATTACTACTTTACTGTGCAAAGACTATTTTTCTTTTTTTGGGGGGAGGGTCACATTCAGCAATGCACAGGGGTCACTCCTGGCTCGCACTGGCGGTAATCGGGGGACCATATGGGATGCTGGGAATCGAACCCGGGTCCGCCGCATGCAAGGCAAATACCCTACCCACTGTGTTATCGCTCCAGCTCTGCAAAGACTATTTTTAAGGGGCAGGAGAGTTCCTCCAGGGGTAAAGTGCTTGCTTTGCATGCAGTCAATCCCAATTTTACCCCTACATGGTCTTCCGAACACCCTAGGCAACACTCTGGAGTACAGAGCCAGGACTAGACCTTGAGCACTGATGGGTGTGACCCCCAAACAAAAACTTTTTAAAATGCTCCCTTCAGGAGCAAATATCATCTGGGACATACGCCACAAAATGGGGTGATGTCAGTCACACAGCTATCTGGCTAATTAAGCATATGGCCAAATGCACTGTTCTAAGAACTTTTGTTTTGAGCACTATATTATTCTTATGCACAATAGTCTTTTTTAGGCCAGAGTCTAAACATCAAAAATGCCATTTATTTATTTGTTGATTGGTTTGGGGCCACACCCAGTTGTACTCCAGGCTTCCTCCTGACTCTGCTCAGGGATCATTCCTAGCAAGCTTGGGAGACAACACAGGGTGTCAAGGATCAAACCTAGATTGGCTATGTGCAAGGCAAGTGCCTTAACCACTGTCCTACATGCCAGCCCCTCAAAATTAGAACTGCTTACCCAAGGGGTCAAAGAGAGATGGGTCAGATGCATTTTCACTAACAACCCTTCCACCACACACTCAATTTCTAATTCCCAAATAAGCACTACAGACTCAGAGAAAGCTTCACAAGATTGCTAAGACGATTATTACAGAGGAAATAAATTTTCTCCTGTCTCATCTCAGTACTCAGAAGTACAAATCTACTCATTTTTTTTAAAGAATTGTAGAATATTTCCTGCTAAATCTTTTCCACTGTCTGTAGCCCAGTGTGGGGACAGAGTGGGAAGGAAGTGAGTTCTTTTTTTTGCTCAAGCGGGCCCAGTAACATCTCCATTGGAGACTTTGTTGTTACTGTGTTTGGCATCTCGAATACGTCATGGGGAGCTTGCCAGGCTCTGCCGTGTGGGCGAGATACTCTCGGTAGCTTGCCGGGCTCTCTGAGGGGCGCAGGAATCGAACTCGGGTCGGCCATGTTGGCTGCGTGCAAGGCAAACGCCCTACCGCTGTGCTATTGCTCTTTTTTTTTTAAATTAAATTATTTGTTTTTGCTCTTTGGGTCACACCCAGCAATGCACAGGGGTTACTCCTGGCTTTGAACTCAGGAATTACTCCTGGAGGTACTCAGGGGACCATATGGGATGCTGGGAATTGAACCTGGCTCAGCCGCGTGCAAGGCAAACACCCTACCTGCTATACTATCGCTCCAGCACCAGGAAGTGAGTTCTGTATAAAAACACATAGCTCCTTGATATTGATGCTGAAGACAGTGCCCCTCATGGGGAGACTTAATTTTTTGGTTTATTTTTGTTTTGGAGGATCTTTTTCTGGGGTTTCTCGGAAGACCATGTGGTGCGGAGTCTCTTGTATTAAAGCATATGCTCCAACCCTGTAAGCCATCTTCCCAGTCTTAATTTGAGATTTAAATCCCTCCATGAACTACCCTGAGCTATCCACATAAAACAGACAACGCACTCTCACACAACACACGTGTTCTGCAAGAGTTAGTTTCATAATACAGATATTAGCATAGCCTCATTCTGCGGTGACAAGAGCCCATCTGCTTCCTTGGCACTCAAGCAGAGACGGGTTTCAAGATGGAGACCTTAGTCTAGGTTTATATCCTCACATGAAATAAAAAGCTCTCATCCAGTTCTATTTTCCAATGTTCTCTTAGCACATCTTTATAGATTTCTTCAAGTGTCCAGAGGAGAAAGTCTAGCCCAATCGAATCTTGAGCCGGTTGAGAACCATCATTGCATACTAATCCAAGAGCTGAACTTCCCTAAGATTCAGGTAAGATTGTTCACCACCCAACCAAAAAAAAGTGACCATGGCCAATCTGAGCTTCCACACAGCTATGGTGCTGTAAAATCTATGTTGGGAGTCAGTTCTGAGAACAGGGCATGGAAGTAGGCGTTGTTGGGACCACTGTTAGCCAATTATTAAGGCTGAGATCTAAGCAAATTAACATTTCACACTTTATGTCTAGGAAAAACGTGGCCACCTCCACATGTCCCCATCCTAACAAATTCCCAACAAATATGTTCCCTTACATCACAGACAGACTCTCTGACCTGATAATAAGTAAGAGCCTCGATATAAGGAGATTGTCCTGGATTTTTCAATGGGTCTGATCCAATCACAAGTCTTCTGAAGATTTTCAGTTGGCGGGATAGAGTAGCCAAAGGAGAAGAGAAGGGCCACAGGAATCAATCAGCTATTGCTGGTTTTAGAGATGGAGGAAGAAAGCTCTACGGCCGGCTCTAAGCCCGAGAACAGTCTCTATCAGCACGCAGCAAGGAAACAGGATTTTCAATACCATGATCACCACAAACTGAATTTTGTTAATAACCCACCTGATCAAGGGAACAGATTTCCTCCTGGAACTTTTAGACAGAAACATAACCCTGCCCACCCCTTGACTTCAGTTCAGAAAGGGACATGTTAGGCTTCTAACTTTCTGTAGCACTGCAGCACTGTTGTCCTGTTGTTCATCGATTTGCTCGAGCAGGCACCAGTAATGTCTCCATTCATCCCTGTCGCATGCTAGTGTAGCCCAATGGCATCTGCTTGCTCCAGGAACAACAAGTGAGACTTGTTGTTACTGTTTTTGGCATATCGAATATGCCACAGGGAGCCTTCCAGGCTCTGCCATGCAGGCAGGATACTCTTGGTAGCATGCCAGGCTCTCCATGAGGGACAGATGAATCGAACCCAGTTTGGCCAGGTGCAAGGCAAACATCTTACCCGCTGTGCTATCACTCCAGCCTTCAAACTTTAAAAAATATAAAATTAATTAATGTTTTAAGGCCCTGCATTTGGGAACTTTGTTATGCAGTAAGACTCATGTGAAGGATCAAGGAAAATCAACCTAATTTGTGAATATCTTCTTAGATTTTGAAATCAGAAGAAACCAGTCAGCTAGTGCGTCACTTACAAAGGTTCTTTAGGAACTGGGAGTTGCTGGGGAAAACCACCACATTTGCGATGCCAAAGAGAGCTGCTGCAGTTGGGCAAAATCTCTGAGATATTACTACAAAAGATATTAAATCGCCCCAGACTAATCTGAAAGGCAAAGGGAATTAACTTTGATGAGTAATTCCAAGTTTTTCAAGAGCAAAGCGCTTTTTGTAAAGTTTAAAAAAGGAGAAAAAGCAGACACCACATCAAAAGATTGGCTTTCAGTAAGTACAAATTGATGAAATAGATAATCCCTGAATCTACTCTAAAATCATTAATGCCTGTAAGTGACAGTGCTGTACTGCTAATAATAGCATCTATATATAAGATGAAAAATTGTATTCCAGAGACATGTAAGGCAACTGTTTATTCCAGGCAAAGCCTGGCACGCACACGCGCGTGCGCGCGCACACACACACACACACGCACACATGCACGCACACACACACACAGATGTAAATATCCTACTGGGTTTCAAAACTTATAATAGGAAGTCAATGTTGGTGACTGGACAGGAGGGCTGGCACACATCCTCTTTTGGGGCATCAGTGTTTTCTCATTTCCATCTTAAGGGTAATTATCATGCTCTGAATAATTACAAATCTACCCGAAGCTATTTAGATACTGCTAAATTCACACCTGGAAAAACTATTTGAAAAGGAATCACCACTTAAGAAAAAAGTTCCCTTCCAAATAAAAACCTGAGAGTAGCCATAGCTAGGGCATAGTTCAAACCAAGATGGGATCAACCATGGCTTGAAGAAAGCTCTCATGAAAAAAGGAAAAAGAGTTTTGGGGTGTTTTGAGGTGGGGCCAGTTGAGGCCACACCTGGTGGTGTTCAGGGATTCTTTCTGACTCTATGCCAAGGAGTGACCCCAGGTGGTACTCATATGTGGTATAAAGATAGAACCAGGATCATACCCACATACAAGGAAAGTGCCTTATTTTCTATACTAACTCTCGAGTCCTCTTCCAAAAGGTTGTTGTTTTTTGTTTTGTTCTGTTTTGTTTTGTTTTGTTTTTGAGGAGTGAGGGGGATGGTGCCCATATACTAGCAGTGCTCAGGGGTTACAGCTGATGGGGCTCAGGGGGGAACATATATGATCCCAGAGATAGAAACTGAGTCAGCTGCATGCAAGGCAGGTGCCTCACTTCTTGTTCTATCTCTCTGGACCCCTCAAAAGCTTTTTTTTTGGGGGGGGTCACACCTGCCGATGCACAGGGGTTACTCCTGGCTCTGCATTCAGGAATTACCTCTGGCGGTGCTCAGGGGACCATATGGGATGCTGGGAACCGAACCCAGTATGGCCACATACAAGGTCAATGCCCTACCGCTGTGCTATTGCTCCAGCCCCAACCCCTCAAAAGTTTTTTAAAAATGCAATGGAGTCAATTATTTTTTCAAGATATTAAAACACAGATAAACAGTATTTGGAAAACATACTGCCACACACATTTTCTTTCTGTATATATAAGTGCATCCTACACTCTCTCACACCCAGACATTGTATGATAGCTCACCAATACTAATTTAACAGGCTGATTAACATTTCAATTTCTAATACGGTTTATGGTTAACAGAATGATATGACATGAGCTGTTTTGTTCTTTGTTTTGATCACACTCAGTTCTGCTCAATGCTTATTCCTGATTCTGTGCTCAGGGAGCACTTTTGGCATTACTCAGGGGCCCAAATGGAGTGCTATCAAACCTAGGTTGGCCTCATGCAAGGCAAGCACCTTACCGTTGTGCTATCTCTTCATGCTCAAAAAGCTAATAAAAAAAATTAGGTAGATGTGATTAACGCCAAAGCTTATCAAGCAATCAATACTAATAATTTAATAGTATGGATGAGTTTTTTAAAGGACAATAATTTCACTGCTCATCAAGAATCCCATTTCTGACATCTGGTAATAACAAATAAAAAACTTCACATTAAATAAAAGCAAGCGAGCACATAAAGCTGGGCGTGGGGCATTTGGTGGATTTTAGGCCGGTTAAACACAAATCGACACTGATGATATTTGGCATGCCAGGGAACCCAAGCAATAGTACAAGTTCAGGCATTTGCCTTGCATGCAGCTGTCTGGTGTCTGATCCCCAGCAACAAAATGCGGCCCCCCAAGCCCTGGCAGGAGTGACCTCTGAGTGCAGAGCCAGGAGTCGGCCTTTGAGCACTGCCAGAAGTGACCCAAGAAAACCAAAGCGGGGGGCTAGGGGAGTGAAAAGAAGTTAGCTCTTTGCTCTGAGCCCTGCCCAAGTGGAGTGAGATGCTCAAGGAAGTGTCCTTCCCAACAAGCTCAGCTTCCCCTTTGCCAAATGCTGCATTTTCTAATTATGAGGGAGAACAGGGCAAGTTGGGGAGAAAGTTATATATAATCCAAGAAACACAACTGTTTACAAAAACGGGAACCCAAGACTATCTAGTGCTCAGGGAGCACTTTTGGCATGGATGAAACCCAAGACTATCGAGTTTGATTTTCTTTACACTGTTAAGAATAAGTGTTTGAAGGGAAGAAGTTTAGAGGGGGAAAAAAAATTTCATAACCCATACACTGTTGGATTATTCCTCTTCCAAAGCACATAAACCAGTGCACTTCACTGCATAAACTAAATTAGAAGACTGGCCCCTACCCCTGGACCGACAAGAGAGAGTGCTCTCCAAAAGAGGGATGTCAGGAACATCGGAGACCAGAAGTGACTCTGAAATGATGACAACAAAATGGAAAGGACTTCTGTGTAGGTACTAACACGCAGTCTCTCAGGAGTGTTGGTATGCAGCCACAACGGTGAATGCCAAGTTTGTCGAGCAAATTCAGAAAATAACTAAATGACTCCTGGTCTTAAGACTTGGACGGGAAATACATGAGGCCCAAAACAAAAGAAAATAAAATTCCACAAATATTTTCACCTAACTGGAGAAAACGCAGAAGCCTAAAAAGAAATTCTGGATTAAATGTCACTTGAATCACACAGAAACAGAAAAAGGCGAAGGGGTTGAGAAAGACAGGGAGGAGAGAGTGGAGAGTTAGGAGTATGAGACTGAAGGAAAGAGGAGGAGGAGGGAGAGAGACAGCAGTTACTTCAAGCTTTCAGCATGGATTGTGGAGGGTGGTTCTTGGGCTACCTGCAGTGGAGCTCAGACGCTACTCTTGGCTTTGTGCTTGAGCGACCTCAAGTGGTGCTCAGGAAACAGTGCGTGGAAGCTGAATTTGAACTGGGGTCAGCACAATGCAAGGCAAATTCCTTACCCCTTATACTATCTCTCTCTCACTCTTTATTGTAGATCTTAAATGAAAAAGGGCAAATCTGAAACATGCCACCACTTACACGGGACACCAGACCATACTGAATTCGGCAGCAAAGTAAGTCCACCCCTGGGCTAGGTGAATGTTGAGGAAAAAGAGTTGATGTGGAGGTTTGGTTTTTAACAACTGTGGCAGTACTCCTGAGAGACTGCGTGTTAGTGCCTACACAGAAGTCCTTTCCATTTTGTTGTCATCATTTCAGAGTCACTTCTGGTCTCCGATGTTCCTGACATCCCTCTTTTGGAGAGCACTCTCTCTTGTCTGCCCATAGACAAATGTTTAATTGTGGCTGGAACGTGAACAACTGCACAGCCATCAGCATAAATCACACAGCAGATTCACTACCACATTTAATTGGCAGGATTGATGTCTCCCAAGTCAGTGCCTGCAAATGCAGCTGCTTCTGTACGACCTTCTTGCCTTACAATTTGGTTAAGACCTTTAAAAAATGATGGCGAGAGAGGAGTTAAGAGAGATTCATCAAAACCACAGTAAAAAAAGGCTTCCAATGTATTTTTAACACTATCATAAAACTAATAAATGCATTGAAAATAAAACTCCAAGCGATGGGAATTTTTTTAAAAAATTAAGTTTCCAGCCTTTCTTTGGGAAACAGTCACTCATTCTTCCTGATTCTTAGATAAAGCTGGACATTCCCCTCTCACTGTCGAAGTCCCATCCCAGAGATTCTGTTCTTGGTATTATTGTGGTGTTTGCCTGCTTTGTTTTGGGGGGTTTGGGGCCAGACCTGGATGTGCTCAGGACTTATTATTGGCTCTGAGCTCAGGGAACGGCCCAATACGGGTATTAGGGATTGAACCAGAGTCTGACACGTGCAAGGCAAGAGGCAAATGCCTTACCCACTTTACTATCTGCCCTGCCCCTTTACCATGTGTTTTTGAATGTTTTTCTGACCATTTCTCTTAGGAGACCAGATAATCTTGTCCATTTCTATGATCTACAACCTAGTTCCAACCTAGACACACAGAATTTATTATTACTACTTCATATTTGGGATGACTATCAAACAGAGCATCTGCCTCAGAACCAGGGATCTGGCTTCAGTGGGAACCTGAGTACATGTCACATGTGCTCCACTGTCCCCACCAAAGCAACACCACCTTAGCTCAAGGTCTCCACTGACTCTGATGGAAATGGGCACTGTTATAGATACTATTAGGCAATGTGCAAGAGGCTCAACTCTGCTCTCTACTTCCAATCAATACATTATTTTGGGGGGGGGGGGGGCTGGAGCTATAGTACAGTGGGTAGGGCATTTCCCTTGCACACGGCCAACCCGGGTTCAATTCCCAGCATCCCATGTGGTCCCCTGAGCACTGGCAGGAGTAATTCCTGAGTGCAGAACCAGGAGTAACCCCTGTGCATCACTGGGTGTGACCCCAAAAGCAAAAACAAAACACTGTACTGTAGCACTTCCTCCCGTTGTTCATCAATTTGCTCGAGCGGGCACCAGTAACGTCTCCATTGTGAGACTTGTTGTTACTGTTTTTGGCATATCAAATATGCTACGGGAGCTTACCAGGCTCTGCCATGCAGGCAGGACACTCTCAGTAGCTCACCGGGCTCCCCAAGAGAGGCGGAGGAATCGAACCCAGGCCAGCCACGTACCTGCTGTGTTATGCTCGAGCCAAAAAAACAAAACAAAACAAAACAAAAAAACATTATTTGTAAAAGGTTAAACATGCATTACAGTAAAATTTCCACGCCGGGGTCAGAGTGATAGAGGTCACTTGCCTTATATGCAGATGACCGAGTTTGATCCAGGCACCCTTTGCCCGCCAAGAGTGGTTCCTGAATACAGAATCTAAAAGAAAGCCTAAGCACAGCCAAGGATGGCCCCAAAAATCAAAGGGAAAGAAAAATTCTCATACCAACGCAAAGCGTCATTCTGATTTGTTTGTTTGGGGTTGCAACCAGAAGTGCTCAGGGATCATTCCTTGTGGTACTTGGAGGACTATACATGGCCAGCTCCTTACTTCCTGTACTCCCTGCAGTCCATTTGATTCTTATTAGGAATGTTATAAAGTAATGTTATAAAGGGGTTGGAGCAATAGCACAGCGGGTAGGGTGTTTGCCTTGCACATGGCCGACCTGAGTTTGATTCCTCCACCCCTCTCAGAGAGCCCACCAAGCTACCGAGAGTATCTCGCCCGCACGGCAGAGTCTGGCAAGCTCCCCATGGCATATTCAATATGCCAAAAACAACAAGTCTCATAATGGAGATGTTACTGGTGCCCGCTCGAGCAAATTGATGAACTACGGGAGAACAGTGCTACAGGGCTAATATTATAAAGCCTGGAGAAGTAAATGACTTGTCCATACTATCCCAACAAAAATAATGAACATAGGAAGATCTGGAATTAGGATATTTTCAGATTGAGGGTTGGCGATATTGGCAGTAGTCTGGGGGCATCCCGTAGTGCTCAGGAGATACTCCTGACTCTGTGCTCAGAGGACCATATGTAATATCAGGAATCAAATCAGGGTTGGTCACAAGCCAGGCAAGCTCCTTAACCCTTCTACTACCTCTCTAGCTTCTGGGATCTGGATCTTTGTGACTTCTAACACTGATGCTTTATGACCTTTCTGCTGTACCCAAGAGCATAACTCAAAACAAAAAGACCAAAAATCCTAAAAGTGACCTTTCCCTTAATGTGCATGAGTGATTTCAAGTTTACTTAGCAGAGTAAACCACCATTTCTTAATCATGAGCCTATTTTCAAGCCTTTGAAATATGATATAAAACAGAGAATTTTCATTTTTAAATTCTAGTGAATTTAAGTTCACTGGCTTAGTCACAACCAACTTTAAGGAATGACAAGACTCTTCTGGTTGCTCTTGAGCATAATTTCAAATTATTATAGGAGTTTTTTCAGTGAGGTAAACATGTATATTAGAAGCAAAGGTTAGTTTTACAAAGGGGGGGGCTAGTTCTCTTCATTTGCATGCAGATACGAGTTCACTGACTTTCACAAGATGTCTAGTGAATCTTGATAACAATGACAACTTTAGTAACAAAAGATACAGCTAGCTAGATGACAAACATCTCTAGTCTGTTCAACACTTCATTCTTACTCAAGGCCTATTGCCCTAGGGATTCTTGTCAACACCACATGTACAACCTGTACTTTCCTTAGAGTCAATAATTTTGTGTTTCACAAGCAAATAAACAAATTCAGACAGCAATGAGTACTACGAAGAAAATGACAGGATGATACAAAGTTGGGGTAAGGGATAGAAACAGGAAGATGGTACATAGATTAACCATAATTAGAATAGTAAGAGACATTCCTGAGGTGGTGTTGAATTTGGAGCTCAATATTAATAAACCAGAATAAAACATGAGAAAAGAACACTCCATACAGAAATGAAAGGGGGTGGATGAAATTGATATGATCAAGAAACAATACTGGACTACCAACTAGTTGAACCTGTCTTCCCTTACTGGTTTTGAGTCTACTCTGGTTGAACAACACACTAGATGATTTGAATTCTTTGAAATTAATGAGGTTTATTTCTGGCTCGAGATATAATCTATCTTGATATATGATTTATGAGGTTTGAAGAGAAGGTATATCCAAGTTTCACTGGCTAGACCAGTGTATAAATGCCAAATAGACACTAATGTTAGTGTTGAGTTCAATGTCTTTTCTAGGTGATGATCAATTGCTGGGGGGGTGGGATTGATGTCCCTGAGAGTAATTGTCAATTTATTTGGTTCTCCTTTCATCTCTATCAGTTTTTCCATTTTGTTTTGGGGTTTTTTTTTTTCTTTTTTGCTTTTTGGGTCACACCTGGTGATGCTCAGTACTGGGTCTGCACTCAGGAATTACTCCTGACAGTGCTTGGGGATCCCATGGGATGCCTGGGATAGAACCTGGGTCAGCTGTGTGCAGGGCAAATGCTCCAGCACATATCTCCATCAGTTTTGATTCACAGAGTTTGCAGTTATAGTGTTACGGTGCTTAGTGCATAGACATCCAGAATTGCTATGCGAAGTTCATGGAGTGTCACTTTTATCATTAGGAAAAAACTTCTTTCTAACCCTGGTTATTTGTTCTAATTTCTATTTTGTCTGATATTAGTATAGCTACCTCTATTATCTTAACAATGTTGTCATGGTATGCCTCTTCCATTCTTTTCCATTGAACCTGCTGATGTTTCATTTTATTTAAAGTGAGTCTCTTAAAGACAGCAGAGAGTTGGGCTGGGCTGGAGAGATAGAACAGAGGGTAGGGAGCTTGCCTTGCATGCAGCTGACCCAGGTTCGGTTCCTCCGCCCCTCTCTGAGAGCCCTGCAAGCTACCGAGAGTATCCCGCCCGCACGGCAAAGCCTGGCAAGCTACCCGTGATGTATTTGATATGCCAAAAACAGTAACAAGTCTCACTATGGAGATGTTACTGGTGCCCGTGAGCAAATCGATGAACAATGGGAGGACAGTGCTACATAGTTAGGTTATGTTTTCAATTCACTCTACCAGTCTTTAAATGGGTGCACTTAGATCACTGGCACTTAATGAAACTATCAACGTGTTAGAACTTAAGACTACTATTTTTCATTTATAATTTTTTGCTGTGTTCCCATTACTTGAATACATGTTTAAAATTTACTTTATTTTCCTGAATAACTTGGTTACTGGTTTTATTTTTTTTTAAATTGGGGGCCACACCTCACAGTGCTCAGGGGATGTTCCTGGCATTACTGAGGGGACTATTCAGTGCCAGAGCTCAAATCCAGACCTTCTGCATGCAGGGATATGTTCACCGTGTGCACTTACCCTCCTATCCCTCTTGCCCAGTCTATTATCTTTGAATTTATCACTTTGGTGCAATGTTTTATTCTATCCAGGGACTTCTATGTGTTCACTACTATGAAACTACTTTGCTTACATCAAAGCAACAAGAAATGACAGGTCTATCATAAGGATATTAAAAACTTCATTGGTTCAGAAGTATCTGGCAGGAAAGGAAAGTAGTGTCAGTTGAGCCCTTAACAGCACTGACAAATATACCAGCAAGTTAATTTATATACAGTAATTGGAGTAAAGATTGATTCCCAACCTAAAGTCAATCCATTTTCTAATTCCATGAATCTGCATTTTTTGGGTTTCTGATTGTTGCTGCTTTAACAAACAGAACTCATAAGTATGATAAAGGCCATTCATGGTAAGCCAATATTTGGAAATAGATGACTATGTACAAGAAATTAATAACTCTGTCTGGGGTACTTACTTTCATTGCCAAATAATATTTGCATGAATATTACATTTTTATAGTGAAATCTAAGAAATCTAAACTATTTAAATGTAAATGAGAACATTCTTATTTTTACAAAGTACTTATAGGCCATTATCTGGCAGATTTATGATTTATATTTACGACTTAGCACCCACAGCATCCTATACAGACTCTCCTTGTGCCCTGCGCTGGCAACCAGAACGAAGCCCTTCTGTTCAACCACTGACTTCTCCTTCACGAGAACATGAAGCTGCTTGCTTTTCCAGCCTTAGTACTCACAGGTTTCACGGAGAACAGACCGAAGCAGAGCCCAAAGCAGAGCTGTCTACTCCACCATAAGAAAGTGGGGTGCAGTCTGCTCAAGCAGGGGACCTTGCATCAGAACACTTGCAGCTGGTGGGCTGCATGACCTCAGCAGTACACATGTTGCTGTGGACCAGGAGAAGGAAGGGGAAGGAAGGAAGGAAGGAAGGAAGGAAGGAAGGAAGGAAGGAAGGGAGGGAGGGAGGGAGGGAGGGAGGGAGGGAGGGAGGGAGGGAGGGAGGGAGGGAGGGAGGAAGGGAGGGAGGGGAAGGAAGGGAGGGAGGGGAAGGAAGGGAGGGGAAGGAAGGAAGGAGAAGGAAGGGGAAGGAAGAAAGCAAGGAAGGAGAAGGAAGGAAGGAAGGAAGGAAGGAAGGAAGGAAGGAAGGAAGGAAGGAAGGGAGGGAGGGAGGGAGGGAGGGAGGGGAAGGAAGGGAGGGGAAGGAAGGGAGGGGAAGGAAGGAAGGAGAAGGAAGGGGAAGGAAGAAAGCAAGGAAGGAGAAGGAAGGAAGGAAGGAAGGAAGGGAGGGAGGGAGGGAGGGAGGGAGGGAGGGAGGGAGGGGAAGGAAGGGAGGGGAAGGAAGGAAGGAGAAGGAAGGGGAAGGAAGAAAGCAAGGAAGGAGAAGGAAGGAAGGAAGGAAGGAAGGAAGGAAGGAAGGAAGGAAGGAAGGAAGGAAGGGAGGGAGGGAGGGGAAGGAAGGGAGGGGAAGGAAGGGAGGGGAAGGAAGGAAGGAGAAGGAAGGGGAAGGAAGAAAGCAAGGAAGGAGAAGGAAGGAAGGAAGGAAGGAAGGAAGGAAGGAAGGAAGGAAGGGAGGGAGGGAGGGAGGGAGGGAGGGAGGGGAAGGAAGGGAGGGGAAGGAAGGAAGGAGAAGGAAGAAAGCAAGGAAGGAGAAGGAAGGAAGGAAGGAAGGAAGGAAGGAAGGAAGGAAGGAAGGAAGGAAGGGAGGAAGGGAGGGAAGAAGGGGAAGGAAGGAAGGGAGGGAGGGGAAGGAAGGAAGGGGAAGGAAGGAAGGGAGGGAGGGGAAGGAAGGAAGGGGAAGGAAGGAAGGGAGGGAGGGGAAGGAAGGAAGGAGAAGGAAGGGGAAGGAAGAAAGCAAGGAAGGGGAAGGAAGGAAGGAAGGAAGGAAGGAAGGAAGGAAGGAAGGAAGGGAGGGAGGGAGGGAGGGAGGGAGGGGAAGGAAGGGAGGGGAAGGAAGGAAGGAGAAGGAAGAAAGCAAGGAAGGAGAAGGAAGGAAGGAAGGAAGGAAGGAAGGAAGGAAGGAAGGGAGGGAGGGAGGGAGGGAGGGAGGAAGGGGAAGGAAGGAAGGGAGGGAGGGGAAGGAAGGAAGGGGAAGGAAGGAAGGGAGGGAGGGGAAGGAAGGAAGGGGAAGGAAGGAAGGGAGGGAGGGGAAGGAAGGAAGGAGAAGGAAGGGGAAGGAAGAAAGCAAGGAAGGAGAAGGAAGGAAGGAAGGAAGGAAGGAAGGAAGGAAGGAAGGAAGGAAGGGAGGGAGGGAGGGAGGGAGGGAGGAAGGGAGGGGAAGGAAGGGAGGGGAAGGAAGGAAGGAGAAGGAAGGAAGGAGAAGGAAGGGGAAGGAAGAAAGCAAGGAAGGAGAAGGAAGGAAGGACAGACGGAAGGAAGGAAGGACAGAAGGAAGGAAGGAAGGACAGAATGAAGGAAGGAAGGAAGGAAGGAAGGAAGGAAGGGAGGGAGGGAGGGAGGGAGGGAGGGAGGGGAAGGAAGGAAGGGAGGGAGGGGAAGGAAGGGAGGGAGGGAGGGGAAGGAAGGGAGGGAAGGAAGGAAGGAGAAGGAAGGGGAAGGAAGAAAGCAAGGAAGGAGAAGGAAGGAAGGAAGGAAGGAAGGAAGGAAGGAAGGAAGGAAGGAAGGACAGAAGGAAGGAAGGACAGAAGGAAGGAAGGAAGGAAGGAAGGAAGGAAGGGAGGGAGGGAGGGAGGGAGGGAGGGAGGGAGGAAGGGAGGGAGGGGAAGGAAGGGAGGGAGGGAGGGAGGGAGGGAGGGAGGGAGGGGAAGGAAGGAAGGGAGGGAGGGGAAGGAAGGGAGGGAGGGAGGGGAAGGAAGGGAGGGAAGGAAGGAAGGAGAAGGAAGGGGAAGGAAGAAAGCAAGGAAGGAGAAGGAAGGAAGGAAGGAAGGAAGGAAGGAAGGAAGGAAGGAAGGGAGGGAGGGAGGGAGGGAGGGGAAGGAAGGGAGGGGAAGGAAGGGAGGGGAAGGAAGGAAGGAGAAGGAAGGGGAAGGAAGAAAGCAAGGAAGGAGAAGGAAGGAAGGAAGGAAGGAAGGGAGGGAGGGAGGGAGGGAGGGAGGGAGGGAGGGAGGGGAAGGAAGGGAGGGGAAGGAAGGAAGGAGAAGGAAGGGGAAGGAAGAAAGCAAGGAAGGAGAAGGAAGGAAGGAAGGAAGGAAGGAAGGAAGGAAGGAAGGGAGGGAGGGAGGGGAAGGAAGGGAGGGGAAGGAAGGGAGGGGAAGGAAGGAAGGAGAAGGAAGGGGAAGGAAGAAAGCAAGGAAGGAGAAGGAAGGAAGGAAGGAAGGAAGGAAGGAAGGAAGGAAGGAAGGGAGGAAGGGAGGGAGGGAGGGAGGGAGGGAGGGAGGGGAAGGAAGGGAGGGGAAGGAAGGAAGGAGAAGGAAGAAAGCAAGGAAGGAGAAGGAAGGGAAGGAAGGAAGGAAGGAAGGAAGGAAGGAAGGAAGGAAGGAAGGAAGGGAGGAAGGGAGGGAAGAAGGGGAAGGAAGGAAGGGAGGGAGGGGAAGGAAGGAAGGGGAAGGAAGGAAGGGAGGGAGGGGAAGGAAGGAAGGGGAAGGAAGGAAGGGAGGGAGGGGAAGGAAGGAAGGAGAAGGAAGGGGAAGGAAGAAAGCAAGGAAGGGGAAGGAAGGAAGGAAGGAAGGAAGGAAGGAAGGAAGGAAGGAAGGAAGGGAGGGAGGGAGGGAGGGAGGGAGGGAGGGGAAGGAAGGGAGGGGAAGGAAGGAAGGAGAAGGAAGAAAGCAAGGAAGGAGAAGGAAGGAAGGAAGGAAGGAAGGAAGGAAGGGAGGGGTGGGAGGGAGGGAGGGAGGAAGGGGAAGGAAGGAAGGGAGGGAGGGGAAGGAAGGAGGGTTGGAAGGAAGGGAGGGAGGGGATGGAAGGAAGGGGAAGGAAGGAAGGGAGGGAGGGGAGGAGGATGGTTGGGAAGGAAGGGAAGGAAGGAAGGAAGAAGGAAGGAAGGAAGGAAGGAAGGAAGGAAGGAAGGAAGGAAGGAAGGAAGGAAGGGAGGGTGGGGAGGGGGGAGGGAGGGAGGGAGGGAGGAGGAGGGGAAGGAAGGGAGGGGAAGGAAGGAAGGAGAAGGAGGAAGGAGAAGGAAGGGGAAGGAAGAAGCAAGGAAGGAGAAGGAAGGAAGGACAGACGGAAGGAAGGAAGGACAGAAGGAAGGAAGGAAGGAAGAGGAAGGAAGGAAGGAAGGAAGGAAGGAAGGAAGGAAGGAAGGATGGGAGGGATGGGAGGGAGGGAGGGAGGGAGGGAGGGGAAGGAAGGAAGGGAGGGAGGGGAAGGAAGGGAGGGAGGGAGGGGAAGGAAGGGAGGGAAGGAAGGAAGGAGAAGGAAGGGGAAGGAAGAAAGCAAGGAAGGAGAAGGAAGGAAGGAAGGAAGGAAGGAAGGAAGGAAGGAAGGACAGAAGGAAGGAAGGACAGAAGGAAGGAAGGAAGGAAGGAAGGAAGGAAGGAAGGAAGGAAGGAAGGAAGGGAGGGAGGGAGGGAGGGAGGGTAAGGAAGGGAGGGAAGGAAGGAAGGAGAAGGAAGGAAGGAGAAGGAAGGGGAAGGAAGAAAGCAAGGAAGGAGAAGGAAGGAAGGAAGGAAGGAAGGAAGGAAGGAAGGAAGGAAGGAAGGAAGGAAGGAAGGAAGGGAACAGAATCCACTAAGTTTCCTCATGAAGCACTATGATAGCTCAGCTCCAAGGAGACACAGCTGGGATACAGAAGTCGCTTCCAGCTAGAAATGCTAGAAATCATTCCCGACGAAACAATTTCCAAGGCAGACGTGTGCCTCCCTGGCCCTGCCTTCCATCTCTGCAGCAGGTGGCTGAACAACCCCATAGGTCAACATTAGCTGTAGCAGCTGCACCTGCTTGGGGAAGTGAGGGTTTCATGTTGAAACAGGAAGAGGGAAAAAATACAACCACCAGAGCTCTTAGATTTCTCCTAGCCACATGCTGCCATGTCTGCACACCTGCGCGGTCCATCATTAAAGCTCTCCGTGCAGCTCAGTGCAAGGGCTCACCTAGGACCAGGTGATGCCTTTGTCCTTTGCTTGTATGAACTATACGGTGGCTGCAACCAGCTGCCCCATCAACTGCAGCCAAGCTCCTGCTGCTTGGTACCAGGGAGCTACTTACCTGGGTTATAAAAAGCCCACTCATGAACATAAAGCACCGAAGAGTCCAAATTTGTCCTCTCTTTCTCTTATGGTCTACTGTTCTCACATTGAGGTGCACAGGAGCTATTTTAGTAGCAAGCCAATCTATGCTGGGCTGCACTGCGCACCTGTCATGTCCTGTAGGATATATGCACCTTAGAGGCATGAACTCAAATCTCAGACTTCCTTAGGATGCTCAAACTCAGAACTGATATCTGAAGTTAAGTAATTCTTGCTCTGTTTTGTGGAGGGAGGGTCACATCAGAAAATACTGAGAGGTTACTCCTGGCTCTGCACTCAGGAATTACTCCTGTTTGGGGGACAACGTAGGATGTCAGGGATTGAACCCAGGTCAGCTGCATGCAAGGCAAGCACCTTACCTGCTGTGCTATCATTTTGGCCCCATGAAGTCGACTACTTCATGGCTACTGTAGTGGCGGTATTTTACAACAAAGGATATTCAGCAGCACCTGTGATCTCAACCACCAACCACCACCATTCGCTGTGATAATCAAATTGTTTCTAGACAAGACAAAATATGTCCAAGGTTTGGATGCAGGGAGTGAAGGGGAGTTCCTCACATTTGAGAGCAAACGGTCCAAATTATAACGGATCTGAAATGAGTCAACTCAAAATGTGAAATGGATCTGTATCCATTCTGATGATATAGACACAATGGAAGCCAATCTCACTAATGAAATATTTAACTGTCTAAATATTTCAACACCAGTGCATTTCTATCAGCCCTTCAGTGCCAGTTCCAGACCTCCCCGTAAAGAGTTTCACCTCAATCCTGTTTTTATTGCCATTTCTCAAACATCAAAACAGATGTGACAGCCCTGCGTTATGGAACTGATTTCCGAGAGAGGAAGAAACACTGCATTTAGCCCCCTCTTGGATATCTAACAGAGAGCGAGCAATACTGGCTTTTTGCAGTACCAACATTCTCTGCCATAAGGGAGGAAGTTTAAAGGATCATTTAATCAAGTAAACAATTCACACCTGTGTGCGCCTTAAAAAAAAAACTTTCCTAGAAGTACTGGGGTAGGGGTGGGAGTGTGAGGACTACTACCGTGATATTTGGCCAGATGGATGGATGGTTCTATGTTTGGGACTTAGTGATGCAGTGCTGCTCCAGCCAGCAGTGCTCAGGGCTGACCAGGACCCACCCTCCCCAGCCATAAGGTGCCAGGGATCAAACCCAGAGTATTGCATGTACAAGGCACTTACTCCAGTCCCCGGAACCATCTCCCTAGACCACTTCCCCCTTATTAAAAAAAAAAATAGTTCTGTCCTCCATTTACTTTAAAATGTGTAGTTCTAACCTAATAATACTGCTTCCAGTTGAAAGAAATATTTGACCTCTAACAAATTCATAATTTATTTCTTTTTTCCTTCTAGTAAGTTTCAGGGTGCAAATGGTCCCTGGGAGTCAAAGCACACTAACTCATACCTGTGATTAGAGTTTCAAATGTACATTACTTTCTTCTGCTTACTCTCGAACCACGGGATACTAACCATGGGAGAAAAGATGGTAGCTCTTCAGAGCTTTTAATGATCACAACTTCCTCCCCTTGTCCATGTCCTTGAATCAGCCACTTCCAAGTGTGTGGAACAGACAGGCTGACTCGGGTAAAACAAATATGTGGACTGGGCAGATGTGATAAGATGTCAGTTCCAAGATCAAGTTAGAAAGAGATGGTATCTATTGCCTTATTCACTCTCTCTAGATATGTTTCCCCAGAGAGAACTCAAGAGTCATATAAAGTGTTGACCATGATAAAGGTCCAGGTTTAGGCACCCACAACAGTATCTTGGAAGGAGAGCCCCCAACACCTCAATCAAGCCTATCCTCATAAACCCCGACGACTTTATGCAACCTCATCAGAAATCGAGAGCACAAGGTATAAAAGTTAAATCATGCTCACAATACTGGAATTTGTGAATTATAAAATACTTATTATGGCAAGCTGACAAACTGACAAATTGTAGAGCAACTGATAACTGATACGCCTTCCTTAGCCAGGCACCTCCAGAGTCAAACTAAGACTCAGCCATCCATCTGTCACATAACTCACTTGTTACCAAAGAGCTTCAACTTCCTGATAACCCCTTGATTCCACTCACACTAAGTTACTGGTGTAGGGAAGGAAATCATTGCCATGACTTAACTTAAAAAGAGAGGCTCAAGACAACACAAGTCACACCCTCTGCTTGAAAAATCTAAGAATTCTTGGCGATATTGGAAAATTCTGAGAAATGCTGCATTGAAACTCTGCCTCACTTTAACACACTCTCTTCACATGAGTATTTCCTACGAAGATACTCCAGAAATAGCATTATGAATAACATACTTTGGAGAATAGAGATTCAGAGCAGAAATTCTCAGAGTGCAGCTTGAAAAGTAAATGAAAAACACAATTCACATAGATTTTTTAGAACTAATTTACAGAATATTACAGAGTGAAAATCAGATCCTACTCTAAAAAGGATAACAATGGTTCTTGGGAGCAGAGGCACTTGATTGGCATAATGCTGACCCTGGATTGCTCCTGTTGTTACTGTGTTTGGCATATCGAATATGGTCCCCACTATAAGGAATCATTCCTAGCAAAAAGCCAGCAAAAATCCTTGAACACTTTCAAGTGTGACCCCAAAATAGAGACAAAAAAAGGCTTCTAAATGAAGTGATACTAATTATCATTTATCAGACTTCCTCTGGAGGATATACCAGGGACCATGAGTTCAATATTAATTGAAATTTGAAGGTTGAGGAAACATCAACATTTTATGTGGCTAATCATACATTTGCTCAATCCTTTCTTTTACCAATTGAAATCCTTGGGAATAAAGTGTATCTGTTAAAGTCCTGCAGTAACTCTGTACTTGGTTTCTGGTTTTGATGCTGCTTTTGTTGTTATTGTTTTGGTTGTTTTTTGTTTTTGTTTTTTACAGTTATATGCCAATTACACTTGCAGAATGGCACCATCCTTGTCTGTAAAATAGGGATAATAGGATCTACCTGTTTGGTGTACAAAGCCCAAGAATTGTCAGGTGGCCTGAAGAAACACCCTAAGCAGCCCCAAATTCTCAGGCACTTACACTGAAATTCTGACCTGAATAGCCCAGAAATGCCAGGTGGAACCCAGACTTTCTGAAAACCATTTCGGAGGTCCTTCCTTTCTGCCCTCCCACCCCCAAATCAAAAACAGAATCCCAACATCTCAATCTCATCATTCACAAGTACACCGGAATCTTGTCCTTGCTATAGCAAACTAAGGAATCTAAGGAATTTTCCTTCACTCTCTCATGGCTGATCTTTTATTTTTTAATTTTTTTTATTTTATAAGTTGTTCTAGCAGGGGAGGTTCTAGAAGGGGAGCGCAGCTACTCGTATACCCTCGACCGAAGACCAGTCCGTCTCTATTCGGGGAAGGCTGTCCTCTTCGACCGAGCACGCAGCTTCGGGAGGGACACACATGGAGTTAGTTCACAATATTTGATTACATTTAATATTCAAACACCAATCCCACCAGCATTACACCTTCCCACCACCAAATTCAGGATGTTTCCATCCCAAGAGGAATGTGCCTTTTTTTTCTTTTTTTTTTTGGTTTTTGGGTCATACTCGGTGATGCACAGGGGTTACTCCTGGCTCTGCACTCAGGAATTACTCCTGGCAGTGCTCAGGGGACCATATGGGATACTAAGAATTGAACCCAGGTCGGCCTCGTGCAAGGCAAATGCCCTGTCCGCTTGCTATCACTCCAGCCCCCACTCTCATGGCTGATCTTAGCTTTGCACAAATCCAAACCCTGAGCCATCTACAGACAGTGCTCTAACAGCCACCAGTTTTATAAGTTTCATAGTTGTCTACAAAGGGTAAGCTTTGCTGTTTTGTTTCCAGAATCATTCACAATGCCAGACAATAAAGCACTGGCCTTAGACTTTGGCAGACCGATTCGCCAGCAAAGCCTGCAGCAGAACCTTTTGTCCTAATCCAGCACAAAACTGAAAAGTGGGGAGATGGCCAGGCTAAAAATGATTAATTCTTTTATTCATAAAATGTGGAAATCAGAGCTACAAATCAGTAGTAACACTGTCATATTTAGCACTGCATTTGGGCAGCTCAGAACCCATAGAAACTGATTCGGTACATGAGCATGAATAAACAGAACAAAGGAATAGGAGATTGGGTAGCTATAAATGCAGTATCTGCCCGCCAATCCTAACACCAACAGAAGGAAGTGGTTATATATAAGAATCATTTTTTAAAACCCTAAAATCTCTAAATGGTCTGTCTGAAAACTAGTGTCATGCTGGGATGCAAGTGTTGATGGAATGTGGTCTCAACTGAACATGAGCTGAAAAGGGAAACTTTATTGCAGACTCACAAGGATGACAAATCCAGGACAAGATCAAGAAGCTGGATACAGGGCCAGTGAAATAGTACAAGAGCTTAAGACGCTTGATTTGCATGTGTTCAACCCTGGTTAGATACCAAGCATCCCATATAGTCACGAGTACTACCTGGGGCCATTCCTGAGCACAGAGTCAGTGATAGCCCCTGATGACCACTGGTTGTGATCTCCCTTCTCTATACACACACACTGAATGCACCTTAAAAGAAGTTAAGGTCTGGAAAGACCTTAGAAGCTACTTATTCTACGCAACATTTTCTTATTTACAAAATGGTTTGCTGTTCTAGGCTCTTTTAGCTGAGCGATGTGCGCTCTGACCCCAATGGCACAGTAGGGCAGAGTCTGAGACAAGGCGTCAGATTTCAGACGGGACCTTATATTAATTGTAAGTAGCAACTGGCTGAATAAATTAACATTCTTGGTCACCAATATGCTTTGAGGATTTATTCTACAAAATTAATGTATTAGGTGTATGTAGCTTTCATAAAATAAAATATTGTCCATAAAATAAGTTCTGTTAGTATCTGTATTGCATACACTTACATACAACACAAATTAACAACTGAGAAATTAACAACTTTATCCAAGGCAGTTCAGAAATGGTGGAGCCAAGGTTCAAATCCAAGGAAATAACTGCAGGTCCTAATCATCTCCCAAAGGAAGCATTTGTAAAAGGGTGAATGGGCTGACAAGTATAATTACCTGGAATGTTCCTTACCAGGGCTTAAAAAAAAAGAAATCAAAAAAGGGAAACATTGGTTTGTTCTCGCAGATTACAAAGGGTAGCATCATCTTACAGAAAACCAAGCACATTTGTTTACACTGATTTTAAGAAAATTATTTCCTGAGCAAAATCTTTACCTCCCTGAGGGTACACACTGATTTAAGCACTACCACATAAAGGAATGACTGTGCAAAAAGCAACAGCTGATCACTACAGGCAATTTTTCCTTTGTAAATACAAAAATCCCACCGGCTGAAAGAGTGTAGCAAGACAAATCGCAAATCAGAGACAGTCTTCTACACGAGGATTTAAAGCTCAAGAATTTCAATGTGCTTAATAACATTAAATCTGAGGCAGATGGCTGAATGCCGAAAGAAATCCCAAATTGTTAAGGGTAAATTGGATGGAAATTCTTTAGCTGGGTTTGGATTTCTTCTCTCTAGATCAGAAAATGGCTGGCACCACCTGGTGGTTCTTTCTTCCTTCTAAAAATCTACGATTTTATGAATCACAAGATTCAGATGATACTCTGACTGCTGAAGTTCCCCAGGTAAGAAAGCAGGTAATTTTTTCATTTATGTTTTATTTATGGAATGCTAACTAAAGTATTGAAAAAGTTTAGTTCTTACCCAACTGGAGATAGTCTAGTCTCTAGTGCATTCTCTTAGCTATAGGGGTGATGTCAAAATATATGATTCAGGGGTTGGAGCGACAGCACAGCAGGTAGGGCGTTTGCCTTGCACACGGCTGACCCGGGTTCAATTCCCAGAATATCAGAATCCCTGGAGCACTGCCAGGAGAGTTAATTCCGGAGTGCATGAGCCAGGAGTAACCCCTGTGCATCGCTGGGTGTGACCCAAAAAGCAAATATATATATATATATATATATATATATGTGTGTGTATATATATATATATTTAAAATCCCCAGACACACAGCACAGTATAAACACTCCTGAACTTATGCAACCTGGGGAAACCCCCTCATTTATTCAGGTTATGATGTAGGGATCTTTTTATGAAGTTAAATAAGCTAGTAATGTTGCAACTGCAGCAGGTTCTGGGCGCTTCGCATTTTGTAGACGAGTTTCCATCTGAATTATTAGCTAGTAACTGAATTAGTCAGAAATTGTGTAAACAAAAGTGAAGTTTTATCTGGGCTGGGAATGTAGCATGAATCTCTTGGGCTTTTAAACACATTCACGAGTCCGTTTTGTTGATATTTTTTCCTCCGTGGTAATTCCTGTAAGGTGCAGCCCCCGAGCACTGCTGGATATGGCATCAAAACAAACTAAGGGCCAGAGAAAAAGCCTATCAGGGAAGGCACTTGCCTTGTATACACTCAACCCGGGTTCAATCCCTGGCACCACATATGATCCCCCAAGCCATGTTAGGAGTGAGCCCAGAGCCAGAAGTAAGTGCTGTGCACAACTAGGACCCAAAGTTGGTAATTCATGCAGTTGGGAAAATTGCTGAATAGTTGAGATTCAGCTCCAAGCTGAATCTCCAGCATTAAACAACATAGCCAAGCAGGGACCAGATGGCCCCTGTACCAAAAGACCCACATTAAGACTAGGCATCACAGAGCGGATCTGTGTAGGTCTGCACTGAAGGATGGAGCCTGATTAAAAAATTGATCCATGGGCCGGAAAGAAAGTACAATGGGTAGAGCATTTACCTTGCTTACATTCAACCTGAGTTCAACCTCCAGCATCCCATATGACCCCACCCCCCAGCACCGGCAAGGAATAATTTTTAAGCAGAGCCAGGAATAACCCCTTGAGAATCTCTGGGTGTGACCCCCTAAAAAAACCAAACAAACAAACAAAAAAGC
This sequence comes from Sorex fumeus, assembly GCF_029834395.1. Lineage (NCBI taxonomy): Eukaryota > Metazoa > Chordata > Mammalia > Eulipotyphla > Soricidae > Sorex > Sorex fumeus. The sequence continues at coordinate 67,809,951 of NW_026606129.1, forward strand.
TAATACATGTCATTAGGGACCCACAAATGGAGTTACCCAGGGCCTAACTCACAAATCTAAAGTTTTAGCATCAGCTGGTGCTTCCAGGGATGTTGTGTCAAAGGAACACACACAACCACAGTCCTCCTTCAACTCAGCTTGAGCTTGCTCGCCTTTACCTAGAAACACGATGTGCTAGGCTGGCAAGGACCCCTCAGGACCTGGCATGGCTACTTCTCACTGTGGCCTGAAGTCCCAAGTCCCAAGAAGCAGCCTTGCAGTGAGGCGCTATGCTACCCCAGCTATGCCACCCCAAGCCCTGACTGACGCTCCTCCCTGAATGGAACGTCTCTTTAATTTCGCTCTGTAATTTGACACTTCAAAGTGAAAAATAAACACTAGACATGAACATACATAACCCTTTCCCGTAAACATGTAAACGCTGGACCAATAGTTGAGGTTCAAGCTACCTAAGTGGGTTCCATTACCCTGATACCGCATATGGTCCCCTTAGCACCACCAGGGGTCACCCCTGAGTACAAAGCCAGAGGTAGTCCCTGAGCACCACCAAATGTGGCCACCAAATTTTTAAAAAGGAAAGAAAAAAGAAATATAAGTAAATGCAGGGCCAGAGAGATAGTACAACGGGTAAGTCACCTGCCTCGCATGTGGCATCCTGGGTTATATCCCTGGTTGCCCCATGCCCGTCCCCTGCCCCCCGCCTCAACCCCCCAGCCCACCAGGAGTGATCCCTGGGCACAGAGCCAGGAGTAAGCCCAGGACGATGCTGGGGGTAGCCCCCCCCCCAAAAAAAAAAAAACCAGACAAACATAAATGCCAAGAAAAGTAAATGCTAGAAGACAAGTTCCTAAGGAAGTAACAAGTATTAGAGAACACTTGCGGTTGCCACTCTGCGCAACTATCAGCCAACATCCTCTGTGATTTGTAGCCAAAGATTCAAAACAAGTGTTTTCTGACAACATCGAGATAGTATAACCCAACACAAATACAGCGAGACAGTGAGTAGTGGCTCAAAGGGAGCTATAAACATTACCTCATTCATATGGTATAAATAGTTCCCCAAGTGTATGTTTAATACATTGATAAAAGAGCTTCTGGCAAAATCACAAACCTAGCTCAGACTTCTATGTATCCCCTATGCCGATAAAATTTTTAACCTGGGTTCTATCCCTCAAATGTACCCATATCAAAAAATCTAAAATTCATGTCAGACCTTGCCAAAAGTTTTGATGTCTCAAGCCCCCATTCATTTTATTTCTCGGCCCACACTGTCCTACCACTCAATTTCATCTTAAACAAACATACTATGAACTTCTGGACCAATAAACCAGCCTTTATATATATCCATAAAGAGCAGTCAGATGACAGGGAAACATCAGCAGTGTGTATCTACACAAGACCCTATTTTATTAAATTGTTTTCAAATGTCTTAGCTGACACTTTCTGTAACAAACACTTTTGAAGAATAAAGACGCCCAGAAAACGATCTTCTGATTCCAGGCCTTGCAGAAATCTGCCTGACTAAAAATAGATTGGTTATACAAAATTCTAATCTTGCCGTTTTAAAAATTTAAGTCGAAACAAATGCAACACATTTCTTTCTGTCACTCCAGGTTTGGGCCACTGCAGTAACTCAGTGCTTTGTACAGACAAAACAGCTCATCTTTGAAGGAGTAACCAGGGGAAGGATGCGCATCCTTCTCTCCACTTAAAAAGCCTCAGAAATGTTAGCTGTTCCACAATCACCATTTACATACACAGCCCATGGGATGAGTAAAAGCAGTCGCCAAGGTCAGCCAGAGGAGGAAACATCTACAAAATAAGTAACTTTCAAATATATTCACAGAAAAAAAAACTCAAGCTACTCTTATAAACACCACCTCAGGAAGTCCTGTGAGGGGGGTGGGGAGGCAGATTTGCATAAAAATTTCTACCTGAGGGTGGTCAGCCCACTGGGCCTTGCAAATGAGACACCCACCTAAAAACAGCTCCTCTCACCCACCCCAGCCACAACCGGTTAGTCTAGCTCCCACACACCTCTGGGAGTCAATTACTGGGACTCAAATAGCTACACACTGAATTTGGGCAACATGAGGTCTAGATGAGTGTCTGGGATGGAGACATGAAGGAACGGAAAAGCAAGGTGGATGGGAGAGCCCAGAGAAACAGAGAGTGGGAGTCATTCTAGTCATTCTATCACCTGCCTATAGGCTGGTAACTTCCCGTATCAACCAAATAGCGCCTGGGTTCAGCTTTTCCCTCTATCAACTTTAAATGTTGAGGATCACAGCCAAAGGTGCACTGGGGCTACTCCTGGCATAGTGTCTGGGGTTACTCTGAAGGGTCGCAGGGGTCAAACTCATAAGGCTCCCTCATGCAAAACTGTGCTGGGGGCGGGGGGGGGGGGGCGCAGAGCAATAGAGCGGTGAATAAGGTGCTTGCCTTGCATGTCCGAGCACCACATAAAGGTGGTGCTACTCCTGATCCCCTAAGCCTCTCAGGAGTAATCCCTGAACACAGAGCCAGGAGCAAGCCCCAAGCACAGCTGTGTGTGGTCCCCAAACAAAACAGTGCTGCGCCATCCCCCTCATTCTTAGGTTCAGCTTTGCTGTTCCTACATGCCCAGTTCTATAACATGCCCTCCCAGGTGGCAGAAGTTCAAAGGGAATGGGAGAGGGTGCCAATCACTCCAGGTCACTCTGGATAAAGCACTGAGTCTGGGGTGCCCAATCCAATTGCCTCCATGCAAGTTGCCTGATGCTGTCTCCTTCTGTGACTTCTCTCATCCAGAATGAGAGTCACTTTCACATGTGGTTGCCATACTCCAGGAAAAAAAGGCCATCCAAACATAACTATTAATAAACCAACATGCAAAGGTTTGCACCCTCCACTCTGACTGTCTACAATGACAAGTAAGGATGCCCAGGGCTAAAGCTCACGCCAACAGCAGTAATCTCAAGAGCCCCTGCTTGTCTCCACAATATGGATGCCCAGGGATCTGGGGGATGCCTCTCCTGTGGGAGGTGAGAGGCAGGTAGGAAAGAGCTTTCTCCCCCCAAAAGGGTCTTCTGTCGCTACTCTAGTTTAGAAGGTGCCAGATGAAAAAAACTCAAATCACTCGTAGGCTTGTACTTCCTGTACCAGTAATGGAGCAAATTGTTTGGAATTGTCCATCAGTCTCAACCCCAAACACAGGAATCCCATGAAAATTGGTACAGCCGACGGCCCAGTTTCCTTCACAGGAATGAGTGCGGTCACAGCTATAATGGGGCTTGGCAGGCTCCTGGCCACGCACACACACACACACACACACACACACACGCAAGCATGACCCTGCTGGCGGGAAGCAGCTTCGAGCACTGGGTCGGGGCTGGTCTTGCCTCGAGGTCAGTGCCGGAGTCATGGTCCATGGCGAGCGGGGCAGGAAATGGAGCGAGTCTTTATGAGGACTGGCAAGCAGTTTCCTGCAGGGAGGAAACACGTGCGCCCTGCACAGATTCTAAGGCTGTTGCAGATGACGAGTCATCCACACAGCAAGTTGCCAAGTAATTCTGTTTTCAGATCTGTCCTCGTTTCTCACGTTTTAACAACATAAAAAAATAAAAAATAAGAAAGTAAAAAAAAAAACCCAGTGGCTAATTGGCACTCTCCAATTGTTTGCAAATTAGAACTCTATCCTAGCTTGTCCAATCTGTGCCAGTGAAGCCAGCCTTTACTCGGGCTAGGGCCAGTATCTTTATTCCCGGCCCCACTTCCAGGGGGAAAACAGATGCTGAGGTCTGGCCACAGACACTGAGACCCTCTGCTGGGGCTCTCCTCCCTGGCACATCTTGCTGTGTGTCCCGTTTCAGGAAGATGCTCAGCCAGACAGTGGTTTTAACTCTTTCGCACTGAGTGCTTCTCTAAAGCAAAGACTGTGCCAGGAGTCATTCCTGAGTGCAGTCAGGAGAAACCCCTGAGCATTGCTGGGTGTGACCCAAAAAGCATAAAGATAAATTGTGAGCCACTCCCCCATATGAGGCCATGTGACTTTTAGTTTTAAAACAATCTTCATTACTGTTGGGGCTTGGGGCCACGAGCAGGGGTGATTCCTGGCTCTGGTTGGGGGTTATTTCACTGCTGGCTCTGTGCTCAGGAGAGACTCTCACTATGCTCAGTGGACCCTAAGCTTTGCCAGGGATTGAGCAAAGGCTGAAGGCACGCGAGGCGATCACCTTTATCCAGTACTATCCCTCCAGCTCCCAAAACCAACTTCTTTATGATTTCTTCTTGGTAAATGTATGATTTATATACCTGTTTTATATAACCACATGCTCAGATCGAGTAAAAATTTCTCAGGCAATCTCAGTATCTGTAACCCAAACCATAATGCCGCAAAGTAGAGAGGGAGAGAGTAAAAAGGAAAGTGCCTGCCATAGAGGCAGGGGGTGGGGTGGGGTGAGGGTGACAAGAGGGGTTACTAGGGACATTGGTGGTGGAAAATGTGCACTGGTGGAAGGATGGGTGTTTGATCATTGTATGACTGAAACTCAATCATGAAAGCTTTGTAACTGTATCTCATGGTGATTCAATAAAAGTATAAAATAAAATTATTTCTCCGGCAAAAAGATTTTATGAGCAGACAAAGTTTAAGAGGCACTGCTTTAGAATCTCACCCCCCCCCCTTCCCCAAGTAGGTCTGGTTTTGCCTGCGCTCCATTCTTTTTAGCAGGTGTACACACACACACACACACACACATACACACATACACACACACACAGAAACAGCCTTTAAGCAGGGAAAAGAAGATGGAAAGGGAAGAGGTGGGGAGCCAACTGACCCAGCCACACAACACTTTGATCAAGATTCATAAAAACCTATTCGTTTTTGAACAGCATTCACTTTAAAATGGTGATAACACAATTTTTTAAATAATGATCTAAGTACAAATGCAATCATACTAGCAGACAAAAATTCACGACAAACAGGAGCTTTCACAAACAACTCAATGGTCAACGGTCGTGTTGTTGTTACTGTGTCTGGCATATCCAATACTCTCGGTAGCTTGCCGGGCTCTCCGAGAGGGGCGGAGGAATCGAACTCGGGCCGGCCATGTTGGCCGCTTGTAAGGCGAACGCCCTACCCGCTGTGCTATCGCTCCAGCAATAAAATAAAAAGTAAGGGGTGGGGGAGGTAGCCGCAGGGAAGGGACAAGCTCAGAGAGATAGACAGTGAGTAAGCGCTTTCCTTTTTTATGGCTGTATCAGGTTCAATCCCTGGCATCCAAGATTGTCTCCTGGTGTGTCCCTCCTGTGTGTCACCTCCAGGAGTGATTCCTGAGCCAGGAATAAGCTCTGAGCACTGCAAGGTATGTTCAAAAAGCAAAATAAATACATAAATAAAAGTTAGAAAAAGTAACCACTGAAATTAAAATATAGCTAAGTAAATAAAACAATAAGGCACATGTGCACGAAAGTGCAGGGGTTAAGGGGCTAAGGTCTTGTACACAGCTGATCCAGCTAATCCCTGGCACCACATATGGTCCCCAGAGGCCCACAGGAGTGATCCCTGAGCACTGAGTCAGACGTAAGCCCTGAGCATTGTCATGTGTGGTCCCCAAACCAAAGATATAATAATTTTATAATGTATTTACTTTTTGTTTTTGTGGTGCCAGGGATCAGGCCCTGGACCTCACCCACGAGACGCAAGTGCTCTATCACTAAACTCCATCCCCAGTCAAGTAGTCTTTTAAAAGATACACAAGGTGCCCAGGAAAGATAGTGGTCTCATCCAGCAGAGGCTGGTTGCCCTGGGGACAATAATACATTATGGATTTCCTGCATTTTTCTAAGTTGTGTTCCAGCTGGACTGTGGTTCTTGCTTGGTCTGATGATTGCAATAAAAGAGACCTGGGACTTTCAAAGATCTTATATGAGAGAACTAAACTACTGCTTCTTTCCAGCAGGAACTGAAGATTCCTTTACCTTCACCACGGCCATGCAAGAGTGTGAGAAACTGGAAATACTTGGTTTTTGGAAAAGAAGAAGCAGGAGAGGCACCTGACAGTGCAGCACTAAACCTTTCCTATTTACTTACATAGTTATTAATTTATGATTCTTGGTCCACACCGAGCAGAGCTCAGGGCTTACTCCCGGCTCTATGCTCGAGATTCATTCTTGGCAGTGCTTAAAAGACCATGCGCTGTGCTACATATTGAACCCAGGTTGGCTGCATGCGAAGCTAGCACCTTACCCAGTCCCTAAGCTTTCACTTTATTTTTGGATTTTGGGTCATCCCATTAGTGCTCAGGACTTGCTCCTGGCTCTGCACTCAGGAGTCACTCCTGGTGATGCTTGGGGACCAGGGTAATGGAGATTGAACCTGGGCCAGCTATATGCAAAAACACCTTGCCTGCTGTATTATCTCTCTATCCTAACCACTACAAATACAACTAGAGTTATGATGGTACAAGAAATTCCTCCCCTGGGCAGGAAAGTGCAAGAAGAATGCTCAAGTACCTGTCAAACAGCTGCTAAGTGCAAGCAGGGCTAGTCCAGTTCTTTAAATACCTGATTAGAGCTGAAGAAATAGCACAGTGGGAAGGGGACTTGTCTTGAAGGCAGATGACCCAGGTTCAATTCCTGGCACCCTATATGGTCCCCCAAGCACCCCCAGGAGTAATTTCTGAGTGCAGAGCCCGGAGTAATCCCTGATTATCACTGGGTGTAGCCTCCAAACCATAAATAAATACAAACTTCTTTTGTAGACAAGAGTAGACAAGAGTCCTGCCAGATGAGACAAGCTTCACCAGAGGTGAGAAAGTAGCCAGTGCTGGGCAGGGCCAGTGACCTGCAGCCCCACAGCCACCCACAGAGGGAGCAGCCCTGGGAGACCACCGCTAGTCCAGCAGGAGCCATGGGCACCTGCCATGGGATTGGGATCCTCAGTTTGGGACCAGGGAAGGTCTCTTTGGGATTGTGTAATACTCTGATGCTAGGGCCGGGGTGATAGAACAGCAAGTTGGGCATTTGCCTTGCAATGGCCCGACCCGGGTTCAATCCCTGGCATCCTATATGGTCCCCAAGCACCGCCAGGAGTAACTCCTGAGTGCAAAACCAGGAGTAAACCCCTGAGCTGGGCCTGGCCCAAAAAATAAAACAAACAAACAAACAAAACAAAACAAAGACTCTGATGCTCCCTCTTCTGTCACAGCCGCAAAGGGCTTCCTCAACTCCCATCAAATCTTCTGGAAGGGAGATTCTTTGCTTGAAACTGGATTGATCATGATGAATATATTCTTTGAGCTCTTTCTAAGTAGCAGACAAGTATCAGTGCTTTTCTCTCACTTTCTCTTCTAAAGTAACTTCAGAATCCAAGTGAAAGCCATCTGTATGTACTGCCAAGAAGGTTCTAGATCAGCAGCAAGTAAGAGGATGAGTGTGATCTGTCTCAGCACAATTTCTGACCTGAAATGTAGAGCGACTGAACACAAGTCTCCTGGCACTAGGTCACAGGCTGGGACAGGCACGGCAAATGGCTCTATTACCTCTCCTTCTCTCTCTCTCTCTCTCTCTCTCTCTCTCTCTCTCTCTCTCTCTCCTGCTGGCTTTCAAGATCTCACCAGTGTGCTAAGGAATTGCTAAGGAGAAAGTCCTGAACACCAACCTCTCTCCCTCTCCTAAATGCCACCCCCCACCTCCAAAAAATAGAGATGTTACTGAGAGCAAGACATTTACAAGGAAAGCAGACAAGTGGGGGGGGGGGGGGTGATACTTATGCAAAGATACTCTATGATCAGACTGGAGAGCTACCTCAAAGGGCTTAGTGCATGCTTGCATACTCTGCATACAGAGGGAGGCCTGGGTTAGATTTTCCCCCATCATATGGTCCCCCAAGCACCGCCTGGAGCAACCCCTGAGCACCAGCACTGAGTTGAGAATAGCCCTAAGCACAGCCAAGCATGACCTAAAAAATGGAAACAAAAAAGACTCATTATCATAATAGGGGTAGATATACACAGCTCCTAATTTTAAGCGTTAGATAAGTACATCTATAATTCTGCCTAAAACACAATCATCTACACATGCAAACACATACTCAGCTATATATATATATATATACATACATACATACATATATACATATATATGTGTGTATATATATACACACACACATATATATACATATACACAAAAAGGGGAAATATCATGTATGTCTGTAGCACTGTAGCACTGTCCTCCTGTTGTTCATTGATTTGCTCAAGCGGGCACCAGTAATGTCTCACAACAAATTGTGAGACTTGCTGTTACTGTTTTTTGCATATCAAATACGTCACAGGTAGCTTTCTAGGCTTTGCTGGGCGGGCAAGATACTCTCAGCAGCCTGCCGGGCTCTCCGAGAGGGGCGGAGGAATCAAACCCGGGTCAGCCGTATGCAAGGCAAACGCCCTGTAATGCTTAAAAAAAAAAAAATCAGAAATCAGGAGAAATAGATCAGGATAGGCTCCACTATTTTGAGAAAAAAAAATTTTGAGAAAAACAATTGTGTCTCCAGGAGACACAATTTTCTCCTGGAAATTTGTCTAATGAATAATCTAGGATATGTACCAACAGGAAAATGTGGAAATACCCTAAACAGTAACTGATTAATGAAATTACAGCACAGCAAGCAAGGGAACATTCTGCAAACTCAAAGCCACCAACGCGGCTACTGACCTGGAGTAACACTCAGGCAAGATACATTACTGAGCATGAAACATAGCTTCCAGATACTGCTTCATTCTGTGTTTTAGCCCTTAAACATAGTTCACGTGCAGAGAGTAAGCGTAAGCTTGATCTTATTTAAAAGACCAAATACAAAAATATACACAACATAAAATGACGGTGTAATGCACTGTGGAGAGCAAAGTGGTTGGGAAGGGGCTGCCGCGACCTGTTCTCCTGCCTACCACCCTCTCCTCTTTTTTTCTCTCTTTCTTTCTTGTTTCTGTCCTTACTCCCCCCCCCCCCCCCCCCCCCCCCGCCGCCTTCACACATGATACCTGAGGCCCTAGCTCACAGAGCTGAATCAGATGTTCACACGCAGGTTAAGTCCCCAGAGACACATGGTCCCCTTAAGCACCCCTGATCTCTACTAGCAGCACAAAATAAGAGAGAAGGAGGGAGAGGGGGTAGAGAAAAAGAGATGAGAATGAGAGACAGAGATGGGAGAGAGAGAAGAGTGTGGTGGTGGTGTGTGTGTGTGTGTGTGTGAGAGAGAGAGAGAGAGAGAGAGAGAGAGAGAGAGAGAGAGAACAATTTTTCATTTTAGAAAAGGCAGAAACAAAGAAAGGAAACTGAGGGTAAGAGGGAGAAAGCTCCTTGGACTGGGGGACCCCGGGCCACTGGGCCTCCTTTATCTGGACCAGGACAAGATGGTCCTTCTGTGGGCTCTGCCCTTCCCCACCCTTTCCCTGGGGGCTCTGAGAGTCACTGTTTTCTAAGGTTGCCTGTTTCCTAGAGCTGGAAAACTTCCAGGGTCCAATAAACTGGACAAACGTCACCACTCGGGTAATACAACTCCAGCATGGAGGGTGTGGGCCTGGCCAACCGAGCAAGACCAACGGCCACACAACAGGTTACCGCCACCATCGCAGTGGGCCACAGACTCGGCTCTGTGCCTCCATCTTCAGCTCTTCCAGACTTTCTAAGAACTACATGCAAATCTCCTGGCCTTTGAGTGTCCCTTCTCCTTCTTTTTTTTTAAATCTTGTTTTATAAAAAAAGTTCACAATATTTGATTAAACTTAATATTCAAACACCAAACCCACCACCATTACCCCTTCCCACCACCAAATTTGGGATGTTTCCATCCCAAGCCCCAGTCCCTGTCCCAAAGCACAACTGAAATAATATATTTTGTATTGTCTGTTATGAAAGACTGGTGAAAATGCCACAAAAAAGTATCCATAGAGGAAACAGTGTCAAGATTATTCTATTTTGGCAGAAGCCATTAAGACATTCTTTAGGATATCAATAACATGTTGTTAAAGGTTTAGTGATGTGAGCTTTCGTGTATATATCTATATCTATATATATATATTTTTCTGTATATATGAATATATATATATATTTCCCTGTATGATTTGTTGCCTACTATTTGAACCCCATGGTTCATCAATTTGCTCGAGCGGGCCCAGTAACATCTCCATTGTGAGACTTGTTGTTACTGTGTTTGGCATATCAAATATATCACGGGGTAGCTTGCCAGGTTTTGCTGTGCGGGCAAAATACTCTCGGTAGCTTGCCGGGCTCTCAGAGAGGGGCGGAGGAACCGAACCTGGGCCAACCAGGTCGGCCACATGCAAGCCAAACGCCCTACCCGCTGTGCGGTGTGGTACTCCTGGAGAATGGATAGGGAGTGTCTTATGATGTGTCTCGTGGCCGCGAAGTCCAGGAATATGTTCACGCATGTGTGAGGTTCGGCCCGAGCATGTGGGAAGCGGCTTTGAGCATGGCGGCGGTTGGGTTCTGGAGTTTTTCAGTGACCAAGGCTGGGTCCCTTGGGGATGGGAGAGCGAGTGTTCCTTCTTACACAGACATACCCTCGGAGGATGACTTAACCTATCTTTCTGGCTTAACGTCCTCCTCCAGAAAAAGGAGACATGCACTCACTGGTTGGAATTCCACCCCCACCCCCACCCCTCTACGCCTGGTCCTCACACTGGTTGGGCCGTGAAAACCACCTGGCAGGCTGCCAAAACTTACTTCCCAATCAAGGAGGAGGTGACATGTTTCAGGAGCTACAAGGTGGGCAATGGGAGGCTGTCCTGTCAGCCAATCTGAAAAATTACTTCTCCTACTTTCCCAGGGCCAGAGGTTGAAGAATGCTGCTTTAAATGATTGTGTTCGGTGCCAGGGCCATAGTACAGTGGGCACAGAGCTAACTGGCTTTGCACAGAGCTAACCTGAATTTCATCCCCAGCACCCCATACGATCTCCCAAGTCTGCTTGGAATGATCCCTGAGCACAGAGCCAAGAGTACGCCCTGAGGACCACTGGGTATGGCCCTGAGACAAATTTAAATAAATAAATAAATAAATAAATGACTGAGTTCAAACAATATGCTTATTCAGGCCTTCATCACCCCTTTAGGCCTCATTGTTCCAAGTCTGGCAGTGCCTGGAAGCTCCTGAGGGGAGCGCCTGAGACTCCACAGCCTTAGTTCACTGACTCCAGGCACATAGCCGGCTCAAGTTTGGACTGTCTGTTCTGCTGGCCGTTAATTGTCACCAGACAAACCACAAGCCAAGGATGAAACAAATTCCCGAAGAATTAAGGTCCATGCAAACCTTCCGGTGTCTCCAACCTCAGAGAATGTGTCTGTGAATGTGTGTGTGTGTGTGTGTGTGTGTGTGTGTGTGTGTGTGTGTGTGTTGGGAGGGGGCTAGGGAGAGGAGGGGGTGGTGCACAGAAACCACTGCCCCTCAGTCCGGCCCCAAGGCCCCAGCACAGTCCTGAGCTCTCGGAATTAATTCCAAGTCACCGAATACGGCAAGTGCGGGGCAGGTGGGAACAGATGGCGGTCCTGGGGGTGAGTCCCTGTACTTCTGATGTACTCAGACTCCACAGCCAACCCTCCCAGCACTCTGTTTACACATGCACCTGCAGAGAAAAAATCCCCAGGAGGTCTTTGTGTCCATATGCTGTTCTAGAAACAGAGTGGACAGAGGAGCGCCAGGGCTTCCCGACCACATGCCTCTCAGCCAGCCCAGACCACACTGGGGACATGCACTTGACATTAGCCTTCCGCCAGCAAGTTGGGTCTGAGGACCACATCTCAGAGGATCCAGGGCATGAAGAGAGAATCAAGACAACTGCTGTGACCAGTCAGACCCTATACGCACACTGTCAACAAAGCTCACAGCCCGCTTCCCTTTGCCCTAAGTACTAAGAGTGTTACTGGACAGAGGAAGAAAGTCTGTGATGTGAAGACAGTGACAAATGGTGGGAGCTGAGATTCAAAAAGTGGGGCCGGAGCAATAGCACAGTGGGGAGGGCATTTGCGTTGCACAGGGCTGACCTGAGTTTAATCCCCGGAATCCCATATGGTTCCCCAAGCACCACCAGGAGTAATTTCTGAGTGCAGAGCCAGGAGTAACCCTTGAGCATAGCTGGGTGTGACCCCCCAAAATTTTAAAAAGTGCTTCATGGGGCCAGAGGATAGTGCAATGGGGAGGGCATTTGCCTTACATGTGGCCGACCTGGGTTAGACTCCCAGCATCTCTTATGGTCCCCCGCAGAGCCAGGAGTAACCCCTGAGCATTGCCGGTGTGACTCCCCACCCCCCAAAAAAGAAAAAAAAGTGCTTTGACAATGCCGACAAAGGTCTTCCTCAGCCCTTCATCTCACAATCCTCCCCCAGCAACTCTCAGTGTGCTGGAAGTTTCTTGGCATCTCTGCAGGCCTGTCAGGACTCCTCAGAGAATATGTGCTCAGCATGCATCCACCAGCAGTGCTTAGGGACACGCAGCCTCTCCTCCTCCAACTCCCCGGGAAATCTATCGACACTCCCTGTAAAACTGTGAGTCATTAAGGGTTATGGGTGAGAGGATGAACCATTCTCCCCCTAGACACCAGAATTTGCTACAGACACTTAAACGCTAGGAGCTGGAGAGAGAATGGGGTTAAGGTGCTTGCTTTTCACAAGGCCAACTCTCCTCAGATCCCCGGGCACTGCATATTGTCCCCTGAGCATAGAGTAGAGAGTGGTTCCTGAGCATTGCTCTGTGTAGACAAAAAAAAAAAAAAAAAAAACCGAAAGAGAAAAAATAATAACGTGCACTACTCAAAACACAGTACACACTTGCTGAAAGTAGATAAAGAACCAAGAGTGATGGCCTCTCAGTATCTGTTGCAAACCATAATGCCCAAAAGGAGAGAGAGAGAGTATGGGAAATATTGTCTGCCATGGAGGCAGGGGGAGGGTAGGAAAGGGTGGGGTATACTAGGGAGACTGGTTGTGGGAATGTACACTAGTGGAGGGATGGGTGTTTGAACATTGTATGATTGTAACTCAAACATGGAAGCTTGTAACTGTATCTCATGGTGACTCAATAAAATAAAACTTAAAAAAAAGTAGTAGACACTCAATAAATATGTGGTCTTCAGTTTCTAGGTTAGAATCTTCCCAGACAGTACCAACCCCTGCACATATGTGGACTCATTCCCACACAGACAAACCTGTGATATTTAACTGAATTCATAGACAAGAAGATGATTGAGATACAGAGTCAGAGAGTTTAACGACAATAACAATAAAAATGAAACAAAGGGAGGTGAATGTGATCTTTCTGTCAAAATATCAGAACTGAGTACTTGCTCTGCAGGCAGGAAAGCAACCCAGATTTGAACCCAACACCACATGGTTTCTGAGCAGAGTCGAAAGTAGCCTTCAAGCAGAACTGGGTATGTAGCCCCTGAGCACTGGACTGTGGCCCCTTCCTTCTAAGCATCTCACTCACACACACACACACACACAATCTTACCACGTACAATACTTTGAGACTTGGCTGGAAGCAGGTAACTAAAGCTATGTGAAACTACTGATCTGGGAAGACCGTTCTATTCCTAACTGGACTAACAAGTTGGCTCTGAGGTAGGAAGAGCCATTCTTCATTCTCCTGGAAAGAATTATTTATTCTACCAAGGACACTGAGCACATATTTCTACTGCAGACAGAAACCTATAAGGGTGACAAATGTCTGTAATGATCGCTAAGCAAACACAAGAAGGAAGGGGAAGAGAAGGGGCTGGACTTAATTTAATACGCTGCCTGAACGCTGGGACACTTTTTTTTTTTAAATTCCCAGACCCAAGGCCAGCTCAGTTCTGAAGGAGCAGGCCTGGGCCTCACTGGCCCTTTAGCTTCATTCTATGTAAATGACAAAGCCTCTCCGAAGGATAGGGGAAAACCTTGCGTCGATTTGCTACTGCAAGACCTGAGAGAGGGTGAGGGGTGATGTCTCTTTATGCTCCCTGGCCCCAGTACAGTGGCTAGATCGATGCAACAATTCAGTGAAAAGAGAAAGAAAGAAGAGATGGAGGGAAGGAGAAGAAGGGGGGAAGGTACAGCAGAAAGGAGGGAGAAAAAAAAAGACTGGGGGCTGGAGAGATAGCACAGCGGGTAGGGCATTTGCCTTGCACTTGGCCGACCTGTGTTCGATTCCAGCATCCCCTGAGCACTGCCAGGGGTAATTCCTAGCCAGGAGTAATCCCTGAGCATATCAGGGTGTGACCCAAAAAGAAAAAAAAAAAAGACTGAACAGAGTCAAGTATTAGCATTTTAGCAAAAACAAGGAGAAAATGAAGACAACCTGTGATCTTTGCCCCTAAAGCAAGCGAGGAGAGTCAAAGTTGATAGTCTGGGGTTCCCAGGAACAGAGGTGAGGGGGTTGAACAGAGAAGGCACAGAGAAGACATTAACCTTTCCTTCCCATACCTCTGCAATGGCTGGCTTCCTCCAGATGGGACGGTGGCCCTTGCAGAAGCAGCCAGTGAGACAACAGCGTTGAGAGAAACAGAGAGAGCTGAAGGGAAAGAAGAGACATAGGATTCTGGGTATTTCCCAAGAGGCAAACACATATCTCAGAGGACAGAGCAATCATCAGCCGAAAGGAGGAGAAAGGAGGCCTGCAAAGGGTAAACACTGCAGAGAGAGGAGGCGAAGGAGAGGAACAAGGAAAACATTTGGACCCAGAACCACGATATCCAGAAAGAGGAGGCCAGAACACAAAGAGAAGGTGATGTACTGGTTAATCTGCACTAAAGAGCACAATCTCAGTGCAAAGTTTTCTAGCCAATGTTCAGAAAGATACTCAAAACCCCGCCTTCATGCTTAGGTATTTGTCATGTTTCCTTCTTGGGTATCCAGAAAAAACAAGTATTTCAAAAGTGGGTATTTCATCTCACCTGTAGTGTTGTTTTGTACTTCTCACTGTCTACTAGCAAGGAGAGACTTTTTTTTTTTTTCGTGTCCCTGCCCCTGCTACAGAATCTGCAAGCAATCATGGGTGTCAGTCATCCTCTCCAAATTCTTGGTCTACCAACCAACTGCCTGACTCAGAGCAGGTCACTGACCTGATCAGACCTTTGGTTTCCTACCTGGGAAAGCCGAGAAAGGAACTTTACATTATTCCTAGTGCTGTTGTAAAGATTAAGTTCAGCGATGACATTAGCACAGAGACTTGCACACAAGCTCTCAATACACATAAGCAGTTACTTTCAAGTAATGCTTTGTGAACTACTCACAATCTCCCAATGACAAGTGATTAATATTATCAAATGTAGCGATTATATTTAAAAACTTTTAATTATAATTTTAATGGAATTTTCCCCTTGCCAGTGTTAGAGATTGAACCCAGGTCCTCATGCTGGTGCTCTGCTGAGCTACACTCCAGGGTCCTATTAACTTCAGTGCATGGTTTTATTTTGTTTTGTGCAGGCCATGCCATGAAGAGTGAGGGGCGAGGAGCTACCCTGCTACCAGGGAACCAGGGAACCACTCAGTGTGGAGATGGAACTCAGGGCTCCTCCAGGTGGCAGGTGCTCCTGCTTTTGAGCTTTCTCACTTCTCTGGCCCCAGTGGTTCCATTTACGCGTAAGAAGTATGTGCCACAGAAGCGAAGTAAGTTTCCTGGACTTAGGCAGCTAGGAAGTGCTAGAGTGACAATTCAAACTCAGCCTGGAAACTCTTTTTTCCAACCACTGATGATACTGTCTCCAAGTCATTCTTTCCACCTTCCTTTTATTTTCGTTTAAGACTTCAATATCTCAGTGTCTTTATCCATTTCTCTTCCCATTACCATCCCCTCACATATACATGCTTGAGTGTGGAGAAAACATGAAAAGAAGAGAGTCAAAGATAAGAATCAGAAAGGGATCAACCATCAAATATATACCTCTTGTCTCTCTGGCCACTACTCGCACACAATGTCCAGCAGGGTCTCTTGACCTCACTCAGGATGTGGGGTGGTGCCAGGATTTTAACTCAGCACATCTTGCCCATGAGGCAAATGCTTGAACATGGAGCTATTCCCAGGCTCAACACAGCAGTCAGCAGTGGGATGGGAGGTGGGGGCCAATGGGGCCCACCTGGCAGTGCTCAGGAGCTAGTCCTAGCTCAATGCTCAGGGGTTATTCATGGTGGTGCTGGGGGGACCATATGCCGTGTCAGAACAAGCACCTTAACTCCCTTTTGTCTCTCCAACCTCCCCAATACAGCAATTTATTGAAAATAGCCTCAAGTTACAAAGTACCAAGTTACCTACAAGTAGAAGAATAAATAAATGAATGAGTTACAGTTTATTCATACAATGGCAGATTACACAAATAAACTACTGATACACAGAACAAAATAGATGCAGCTCACAAACACTATATTGAAGGAGTTAAGCCAAGCATAAAAAATACATATTACAATTTTTGCTTGTTTGAAATTCAAGAGCAGACAGAACAAACAGATGGTAACAGAAGCCAAACTAGCAGTAGCCTCATTGGGAAGAGAACAGACAGGGGCAGCCTTCAGGAGATTACTAGCATTAAATCATGAGGGTTCTAAAGGCATGGCCAAGATGGCAGACTTTGTACTGTCCATTGGCAAAGTGCTGGCATGTCCCTAGGCTGGGGCCTAGAACAACCTTGTTCACAGGCCTGGAAATGGTGTAGATCGGGTCACATCCAAAGGAGTGATGGCCAAGAGCATCTGCTGTTCTCAGCGTCTTTCTGACCCCGCTCTCAGGATAGCAGAGGTCTGCAGGGGAAGGTGAAGCGCAGCTTGCCCAGAGCTGGGCTGCTGGTGCTTCTTCTACATCATGTTCTTTTTGATAATCCTGAACATTAAATCTAATTTGATATTTTCTGGCACATTTGGTGGTTTTCCGTTGGTACATTCTGATGGCATAATGGTTCTCTATCTTTCCCTTGCCTGACCTGGAATGCATCACTCCACGATGTTTGTTACCTCTGATCACACAAGTTCCAGACAAAGGAGTCTGTTTTTGGGTCGGAGAGATAGCACAGCAGGCAAGGTGCATGATTCACGTACAACTGACTCAGGTTTGATCGCTAGCACCCCCTAAGATCCCCTCAAGTCCTACCAGGAGTGGCCCCTAAGCAAAGAGGCAGGATTTAGGCCTGGACACCATCGAGTAGTGCAACAAAAAACAAAAAGAAAGAAAGAAAAATCCTCCACAAGACAAAGGACACTATTGGACCCCTTCTGATTTACTATCAGGCACATGAGTATGTTAGTTACCTGTACAAAGTGGAAAATAAGGTAAAAGGTAAAGGTAAAGGCCCTCCCGTTGATCATCGATTTGCTCGAGCGGGCCCAGTAACGTCTCCATTGGAGACTTTGTTGTTACTGTGTCTGGCATATCGAATACTCTCGGTAGCTTGCCGGGCTCTCCGAGAGGGGCGGAGGAATCGAACTCGGGTCGGCCATGTTGGCCGCTTGTAAGGAGAATGCCCTACCTGCTGTGCTATCGCTCCAGCCCCTGTTGTTTTGGGCCACAGTACTATCATTCTGGCCCCTTGTAGACTGCATTTTCTTAGCTCCCTCTGATCTCCCTCTTTTCCCTCAACACCCCGCTACAAAAACCAACAACACTCCCTGCCACCCCCACTCCCTGGCACCCACCACCACCACCAATCACTGGGCCATATGCCACAGTGGTGCTGGAAGTTCAAAGTGCAGAGAATCAAGTGGTGCCGAGAATCAGACACGTGTAAGATGCTAAGCATTACCACCCACAACCACTTAAACAGATCAGATTTCCAATAAAGGTACCAAGACAATTCAATGAACAAAGGATAGTCTGTGCAACAAATGGAGCTGTGGGAAAGAATGCAAGTGAACGCTTACACACAATAATTAAGTCAAAATGGATCTCAGAACTCAATATAAGACCCAAGAGCTAGGAGCCAGGGATGTCGCAAATTGGGCACAGCATTTATCCAGTTTGTGTGGGGTCCTGGATCTGTTCCCTGGCACTGCACTTTATCCTGCTCCCAACCACCCCCCTCCCCCAATCACCAGCTCTGGTTCCTACAACAATAGCAAAAACTATAAAAAG
Organism: Sorex fumeus; assembly: GCF_029834395.1. Taxonomy (NCBI): domain Eukaryota; kingdom Metazoa; phylum Chordata; class Mammalia; order Eulipotyphla; family Soricidae; genus Sorex; species Sorex fumeus. Next base: position 67,828,043 of record NW_026606129.1, read on the forward strand.
AAAAAAAAAGGTAAGAAAACCTAAAACTGCAAAATTCAGAAAATAACTCGAATCAACAAATCCTCATGATCTTGAGTAAGTCAAACCCTTTAGTTATGAGAAAAGAGAACACAAAGGAAATAGATAAGGCAGTTACAGTGCAAATACCTTCAAGAATTTCAAAATCCCCACAGAATGAGAAAAACTGCTCATAAATCATACAACCAATAGGGGACATGGATTCATAACATCAAAGAAATGGTACAACTCAATCATCAAAGAAGCACAATTTGAAAATGGAGAAAGCACTTAAACAGATATTTTGCCAATAAAGAGATACAAATAGCCAATAAAAGCAGACAGAGATGTTCAATATCATTAGCCACCAGGGAAACACAGACCAACACTACAATCCTATTTCATAAACTTGAGATTATGTCCTTGATATACTTGAGATAATAACACATGTTGGTGACGATGCGAAGAAACTGGACCCTTCATAATCTTCTGGAGAGAATGTAAAATAATGCAGTTACTTGGGAAAACAGTCTGGCAATTTCTCAAAAATTGAACATAGAGTTTCCAGGTGAACCAGCAATCCCATGCCTAAGTATCACCCAAAGAAAAATGAAAACATATGTCCACAAATTCACACAGGGTTATTTATGGTACCAGTATTCATAATGGACAAAAAGTAAAAATAGCCAAAACTGACAATTATAGACAAAATGTTTCTATAATGAAATATTATATAGTCGCATAAAGGAATAAAATCCCATTTAGTTCTACAAATTAGAAGAATCCTGCAAACTTATATTGAGTCAAAGAGGCAGCCACAAAAGACCTCATATATTAAGTGTCCAGAAAAGGCAAAGTCACAGAGAACGTGTCAGAATATCAGAGATAAGATTCTGGATCTAGTTTCCTGTAAGCACTAGGCCACACCCTCTTTTAAAAACAACAATAACGATACTGAGCCAGACAGAGAAGACAGGCAGTGAGGCTGTTGTTGCTTTCATGCCGACAAGCCATGTTCTGAGCACTGCAAGGTTCACTCATAAGCACAGAGCCAGGATTAGTCCCTCGGGACCAGGGGGTAACCTCAAGAGAAAACAAAACAAAACAAAACAAAACAACAAAAAGAAAATAAAATTCCACATAAATATTTTGGGACTCACTGTCACATGAAGGGTGATGTCCAGATTTTTCCAGTTCTAATATTTTCTGATTTTGTTTTGTTTTGTTTTGTTTTTTGGGTCACACCTGGTGATGCTCAGGAGTTGTTCCTGGTTCTACACTCAGGAACTACGCCTGGCGGTGCTCGAGGAACCTTACAGGATGCTGGGAATCGAACCCAGGTCAGCCACGTGCAAGGCAAACGCCCTACCCGCTGTGCTATTGCTCCAGCTCCTAATATTTTCTGATTCTTAAAAATTAATGATCTTTAAGAATGAGGAAGAGAAAAACCAAGGAAAAGGATAACCAAGTTCTAATTTCATGCCACTATCTTACATACATTAACTTATAAATGCTCAAAATACTCCCCCAAGAGAGATATTATTATTCCCATTCCACAGTGGCTGAGAAGGGTTAAGACACTTTACATTTCAATGATATTGTAGCACTGTAGCACTGTCCTCCCGTTGTTCATCGATTTGCTTGAGTGGGCCCAGTAACGTCTCCATTGTGAGACTAGCTGTTAATGTGTTTGGCATATCGAATACGTCATGGTTAGCTTGCCAGGCTTTGCATTCAGGCGAGATACTCTCGGTAGCTTGCCGGGCTCTCTGAGAGGGGCGGAGGAATCGAACCTGGGTCATCCAAGTCGGCTGTATGCAAGGCAAATACCCTACCCATTTCAAGGATATTATGAAGGAAAATTCCCAGATGACAACTATGAAATATACACATAACATACTAGTCCAGATTACAGGAGGGGAGAAAAAAAAGGTGACTGACTTGGCTAGACAGAGTTTCACCAGTTTTGCTAAAGCAGGTAGGAAAGAACTACATATAGGCACAAAGAAAATGTGCTATGAGACAAAAAAAATAGCACTTATATTATTAAAGGCAATATTCATGAGGCCAGAGACCTGACACAGGGGTTAAGGTACACAATACATGGTTTATTAATAAAGAGAGGAACAGCAGAAGAAATGAAGTACAGCAATATCTCTAAAGAGGTTCCACTAAAGGATAGATGGGGTGAAATTGGGAATTCCACTGCTTTTTCCTCCTTTTTAACTTGTTTGGTTGGATGGGGGCGGGGGTACAGGGATATCGGAGGGGTCTGTTTTGTTTTCTTTTGAGCCATATCTAACTGTGCTCAGGGGATCAAACCTGGACTGGGAGTCTGAATGATAGTATAGTGGGTAGGGTTCTTGCTGTAGCACATAGCCAACCAGGGTTTGATCCCTGGCACCCCATATAGTCCCCGAATATCCTGGCCAAAAGTAATTTCTGTGCACAGAGCCAGGAATAAGGCCGGGAAATAGCCAGCTCTGGCTCCAAATCTAACAAAACAAAGAAAACCTGGGTTGGCCACTTGCCAAGACAAGCACCTTAACCCAGGTACTATCTATCTCTCCAGAACCTGTTTGCTTGTTTTTGTTTTGGGGGCCATACTGCTGGTATCCAGAGGCCATTACTGGTTCTCTGCTCAGGAGATATCTCTGGGGTGCTTGGGTCAGGAGAGTCATCGGTGGCGTTACATTTTTAAACTGTATAAATGCAACCACATACAAAGCAAGCACCTTACATGCAAAGCAAGCACCTTACTTCCTATTCTAGCTCTCCAGTACCTTTCTTGGAAGTCTTAAAAAATCCTTTTTGAGCTTCTGAAAATTATCTATGGATAAGATTTTAATTTCTAAATAAAAATTAAGTTAAATCCAAAATCTTTATCCAACACCAAATTGGAATTCAAATGTAGAACTGAATCCAAAATCCTTGCCATGACCAACATATTCTATGACCTGAACTATATCTGCCTCCATGAAGGGCATATAAAAAAGTTGCAGGAAATGTCATAGAACATATTTATTTATTTCTTTAAAGTAGCAAATATGAGATCATTCATTCCATAGAAGAGATGAAACCCTTTGTGGTTCAATTCTCTACCAACACGAATGGGATGAGTAACACTAGTAATTATGGCTGGGCCAAAAACACTAGTAGTCTGTCTTCTTATAAGTATGAGCAGCTCTCAGAAGTCTGCAGATATTTAAATGTGTTTTTTCTCATTTCTCTCCACAGGAACAGGTTCCCAAGGGATGACCTCACCTTGCAGCCAGCTGTAGAAAGCTGTCTCATCACTGGTAAAAATGTCTTAGCTCAAGGCATATAATCAGTAAGGTGAAAAGGTGGAGAAATATTTCCACATCAAAATCATCACCTAGATTTTCAGTTATTGTTCAGAAGTCTCCTGGTCATCAGAAAAGAATCTGATCACTTTTAAATATCCGACAATTTATAATGAAACAGGACCATCGTGTATCACAAAAAGACTCCAGCTTGGGATAAAATTCTTTCTCCCAAGTTCTTATGTAAGAATGGAAATCCCTTCCCAGAAAAACAAAAAATAAACAATCATCCTTTGCAGTCCTCAAGTGTTTGTTGTATTTCAAGATTAGAAGAAAGAAAAGGGCCAATCGCAGAGACAAATTGGATATGCCAGTAGAGTTGCAGATTGCATTTTTGACAGTTTACGTATTGCACGTTACTTCAATGCTGTCAATCTGATTACAAATAGCTGGAGCCCTGCTCCTAATCACAGCCCCAAGGAAGGCTGCCTGGATTGATTTAATGACCAGCTCTGACCAGAAGCTGCCTCCAATTTACCTATGCAGCAGGTGGGAAAGTGGACAGAGGAACCAGAGGTGCGAACAGGTTTTTGCACTGGGCAGTTTCCTCCTCCACAGCCTTATCATTCACCCTATCCAAGGTGCTTCAGTTGCCGCTGATGCCTGAGCTCCAAAGTCAATAAAAAGCTCACACAGAATGGCTTCCATGCCTTTCTAGCTATTTAAAAAAAGCTCCTTGGTAAACATGAGTATCCCCAGCAGGCAGACTCCTAGTCTAATTGGGGTTGAGTCAGCTCATCAATGCACCAGAGACTTTGGCTGAAACATTCCTTGAACATTTCTCAACTTATTGATGCATAGCCAGAAACTAAGGTGAAAACAGATAGTGGAGAAAAAAAAATTAAGGTCAGTGGGAGTCCCAAGATGAACAGTTAACCCCTCACAAGCAGTTACTATGGGTTTGAAATATAGCTCAAAGGATTGGAGTGCATGCTTTGTACGCAGGAGGCCCAAAGCCAATTCCTGGCACCTCACAGTCCCTGAGCACTGAGTCAGGAGTGGCACCTAAGCCATACTGGCTGTGCCCTCCCCCAAAAGAAAGAAGAGGGGGAGAGATAGTACAGGCATACGGTGGTTTTCTTGTACACAGCTGATCCTCATTCCCTTGACCCTGAAAGAGCCTCCAATACGGCAGCGTTGGGAAAGACGAGTAAGGAGAGGCTGTTAAAATCTCGGGGCTGGGACGAATGGAGATGGTCCCACTGATGAATGGAGATGTAAATAAGAGAATACAACTGGTGACCACTTGAGCAAATCAATGAACAATGGGACAACAGTGATACAGTGATACTAAATAATATCATGCTCCAAACTCCACAAATTTTAACATGCGGTCAAGCAGACCCCCATGTCCAAATTCAAAATCCCCTTCACGATTGCCGTGTCCCTAAATTGTGACAAAAGTTCTTAATCTCACCGGGCTGAGTTACCTGTGGGGTGGGAATAGCGATTCCTACAACTTAAAGGGGAATTAAAAGATGTGAAGTAGACTGGGTAAACTGATGCCAAGGAGTCAAAATCATGTTTATAATTGTTTCATTCCCAGTCAAGAGGAGGAGTGAAAAAAGCTTTAGAAGGGGGCCACAAAATCAACTAAAGTTACATAGTTGGTAAGTGGCAGCACTGAACAACCTGTAGAGCTCCCACTCTTATGACTTATCACTGTCAACCTCATCCTTATCTTTCCCTCTCATCACTTAGGGTACATGAGATCCAGGATTGACTTGTATACATGATAACATCTTAAAACATTAAAATTCCCGGGCCAGAAAGATAGTATAATGGGTATGTCTTGCATGCAGTATAATAGAATAGCACATGCCTTGCATGTAGCTGAAAGCTCAATCTGCAGCTTCCCATATGTCGTTCAAGCACTATCAGGAATAATCTCAGAGCACAGAGCCAGGAATAAGCCCAGAACACCATTGGGTGTGCCTCCCCTGAAAAAACAAATAAAATACTAAAATTCCATTTTTTACATTTTTATTTTTTTTAAATAGCCAATTGTTATCAGAGTTGGAGTGGTGGCAGTTGAGATCACAGTAGTAGGCAGTGACCCAGTGTGTGTCATTGTGGGTCCAAGTGTCTAAATACAACCACTCATCTTTGCTCTTAGGAGAAATTCCACCTGTGTCACGTCAACTAAAACATCAGGACTTTAGAAGTGGCCGCACAAAAGAACAACTATGCATTGACAATTGATTACAAAGGAAGAATACTGCGGAATGGTCCCAAAACAACTGTCCTCATCAGTGAGGGGGAAAAGGGGTAGTGGATTCTCATACCAAATGCCGTGTCATGAAAGTGGGCGTCACATACCTCCCATGCGAGGGGTTAAGTAATAACTGACCAACACAGATTTTAGAGAGGGACCTTAGGTATCTTATGACAGTGCAGAGGCAGTGAAGAAATTCCTATAATATGTATCCATTAGAGAAAATCACAATAATGAATGCAAAAGTCAAAGAAATATTTTCATTTCCACTATAGTGAAAAAAATAAAAGAACAAATATAGTGTTCATGGTCAGGGATATACCCCAAACTTCTACTTTTTTTAGTAGTTCAACATCATTCAGGTAAAATATCTTTTATTATGTTTTTATTTTTATTTCTTTCTTTTTGGGTCAACCCGGCGACGCACAGGGGTTACTCCTGGCGTTGCACTCAGGAATTACTCCTGGCAGTGCTCAGGGACCACATAGGATGCTGGGAATCAAATCGCGGTCAGCCGCTTGCAAGGCAAACACCCTCCCCACTGTGCTATAGGTCCAGACCCTCAGGTACAATATCTTTTAGCAGCTACAGGTCAACAGGTCAACAATCCAAAAGTGGGAAGTGGTCACAAAGAATAGAGCCTAGAGTCTAGACCAGTGGGTAAGATAGGATTGTTCCCCATCAATGTTTCCCCATATCAAACAGGCCCAACTCAGCCTGGTGCAGCCTTCTCTTCTTATCCATCAGACTCAATCAGAAAAACTCAACAACATCCTCAGTCAACAGATCCGGAAACAGTAACAAGTGCTATAGCTGTAATAACTCACTGACACATCCTCTGCTCCCCAGTAAGGAAGGTAATGACAGAAGAGAATGTCAATTATGTCAATCAACTGGTGGCCAAGGATAAAGTGCATTCATAGAATTTGGACAAGAAATTTTTCAAGGTCAACTGCACCTCCTTCTATAGCAAACTCAAGTCTCCTGATTCCTAACCCTACGATCTTTCTATTATTTTAAAAGAGTGAAAGCCCCTGAGTAGATAAGGATTACATAAATACAACCGTCATTTCCACTGCCCTGCCACCCTTTCCACCAAGCTAAATCAGTCTGTCGTTCAACATTAAATTAAACGTCCTCTCCTCAGTGAGATCATTCCTAATTCTCTGTCACCAACTCAGCTCTTTCCCTGATGGCCAAGTAACCTCAGTTAAGCGGAATCTATAATAAATTTTTCTCTTTGACCAATTGTTTCTTCCTCTGAGTACAAGTTCTTAGATGGCTAGGTTCACCTTCCTACACTTCCATTTACCCTGAGACTCTCATACCTGCATATTTACAAGAACTTATTACATGCTGTTGTACTCAAAAAGCAGTCACTGAGCGCATACTTAATACCATGCATTGCACAAAACAAGGTATGCTAAAAGACCTTAAAAAAAAAAAACTGAACAGACTCTCCAGGAAGACTTTACTCTTAAAAAAAAAAGCCAGGATTAGGGAGCAAGTACAGTGAGTACGATGAGTAAGGTCCTTGTGCCTTGCATGTGGACAACCCAGGTTTGGCCCCTGGCACTGTCTATGATCTCCTGAGCACAGAGCCAAGAGTAAGCCTTGAACACAGTGCCCCAAAATAGAGGAAGAGTCAAGACCAGAGAGATAGTACATTGGGTAGGGGACTAATCTTGCATGCAGCAGACCAGGTTTCATCTCCAAGACCCCATGTGGTTCCTGAGCACTGCCAGGAGTGACTTCTGAGTGCAGAGCAAGGAGTAATACCTGAGCATCACCAGATGTGGCTCCCACACAAAACAAAACAAAACAAAACAAAAACAAACAAACAAACAAACACGAGGAATGAAGAAAGAATCAAGTTAAGGAATTATTTGAATAATACAAATGGGTGGTACCAACCAGTCAGAGGAAAATTTCAATAGAATTGGCTTGGGTAAATAACAGGTAAGGCAAATGATCATTCTAAAAGGTTTTCCCAGTGAACAAAACATATTTGGGAACGTTTTACGGATATGTGTAGCCAATAAGTAGTATAATATTTTCCATCAGAAGATTTTGAGAGCATGACTCCCCCAAAAGAAAATTAATTTCTGAGCACTGGACCCAATAGGACTTCTTATGAGTCAAGTTTCAACGTCAGCAAACAGAAGAGGGGAGATATTTGGGAATGGGAACTTGGAGGAAAATCTCTTCCACAAAGAAAACCATGACTGAGGTAAAACAAGGAAGGAGCAGAGTAGTAACTAAGGGTAGGATTCCCCCAAAGAAGAGTTTTAAGCTGTGACCTAAACTATGACTAACACTAAGGTAGGTGGGTTGAAGAAGACGAGAGCCAGAAAAGGTGTTATTCCAGATGGAAGGGACAGCAGGTTCCTATCGAGCCTAAAGTCAAGAGTATGAATAACCAGCACACTGTAGGCGTCCAGTAGTTGTGAGAGAAATAATTTTAGGTTCCCTCTTCTCTTCTTCCACCATTACAAGCCACACACGGCAGCCAATGCCGCCCCACAGACGTGTCAGTTCCTCCCAGCCCCGTTTCAAACAGATTTAGTTTCCCAGGAAGCTTCACACATAAATTTAAATTCACTCTCTTGTCTTAAAGGACAAGCCAGTCTTTGGGTAGAAACTGAACAGAAGGACTTGGAGAATTTGAGTTTTAATGCCAGTTTCGTTGTTACTTTACCAGGTGGCTTTTGGCAAGTAGATAAACAACCTTCTGTCTTCAGCTCTGTCTATAGGATGATTATCCAGAGTGACCCTGTTTTTTAAAAACCAGAGAAACTTGAGGCCAGGGAGATTGTACAGCAGGAAAGGCACTTTGCCGTGCACATGTCTGGCCCAGGTTCGATCCTTGGCACCACATATGGTCCCCCAAGCCTGCCAGGAAAAATCTCTGAGCACAGAGTAAGCCCTGAGCACTGCCAGGGGTGCCCCCGCCCCAAAACAAAAAAGAATTAAAAAGTAAAATACACAAAAACTTTAGAGGAACTGCCATGACATATCACTGAATCTGATTTTAAATATTCAGTACCATGTTTTAATTGTTTAAATATTTATAAAAATTGCCTAATATTTTGATGCAGAGGAATTTTATCCTAATTGTATCTATTTTTCTCTAAGTAGCTAAAAATTTCTGCTGAAACATTTATGCTAATTAAAAAAATCACACATGACCCAACCCTTAACCCATAGCTCTGAAAACTCAAGTTGGAACACTTCTGGCTAAAGGACCGTGATCCCAAGTGTTAGAATATCGACTGTACAGTGGAACTAGGAAGAAAAGAGAACAACCTTGTGAAGAAGTTTATTTTTAGTTCCAACACTTGCTTATCACTAAGAAGTATAACTTTGGTCTTGAACTTTCTAAGACTCATTTTCCTCATCTGGGAAATGGAGATTATAATTGCCTTAACTGACAGTTGTTGCAGAGTCAATTTTATAGTATATTAACAAAACTTCATAAACTGCTTATTAAATACTTTATCTAAAATATTGTATAAATTATCATCGAACCTAGCCTTAGAAAATACAAGAAGAAAGGATACACTGGCCAATCTACTGATTAAACACCCAACACAAGCACAATTCTCACTGTGCCTGGCACAAGGGTCAAAGGAAAGAATAAATGTTTAAAATCCTCATGGAACCAAAGTGATTGTGCAGCATATAATTTGCTTGACTTGTACACAGTTAACTCAGGATCAGCTTCCAGCACAACATATGGTCCCCTACACCCTGCTAGGAGTGATCCCCGAGTGCAGAGCTAGAAGTAAGCCTTGAGTACCACTAGTGTGCCCCAAACTCACCCCCTGCCTAGCCCCCCCAAATGTAACCCTTTTCATCATATATGAGCTAATCAAATCCTCCCCATAGCCATGATTATTATTTCCCGTTTTACATGTGAAGCTAAGTTATAACAGAAAAATAAATGATCAAGCAGCTGCTCTCCAGAGTTTCTATTCTGCTGTGTATTATCAAACAGAAGGATATGACCAGTCATTTTTAAAAAGCTTTTTGTTTTAATTTTATTTATTTATTGGGCCCACACCCGGCAGTGCTGGAGGTGAGAGGCAGATGGTGCCAGGGATCCATTTCAGGATCTGGCATACGCTAAATAAGTGGGCTACCACATGATCTATCTCCCCGGCTCTGCAAAGTAATTCCTCTGGAAAATTATTCTGATGATATTAACAAAATCTATGGCATGAAGGCTAGAAACCAGGTAAATGTTTCTGAGTAATTCAAAAGAAAGGAAGTTTATAGCCAAGAAAGGGACAATCGCTGGTACCACCTTGCCCAACACTCATCAGTTTCAGAATCACAATACATGACGTCTGGGGAAATCAAATGAGGCTCTCTGAGAAAGTTCCGTCCTGTAACCCACCTCTAATCATCTTGAGTATTATATTACCAGGTTTCATCCCAAATCCTGGGAAGAAAAATAGAACTAGGGATACGAAGCACGGAATTAAAGCTACTCCTGTAGCCCTACTACTGTATATAGGATTGCCTGGTTAATCATTCATTATACTGTTCTAATGGCTACTGAAGAGTTCTGGGGCACCCAAAGTGCAATTCAAGTGGTCTGGCTGGGACATTACAATAATACATAGGTGGTGTCCAGGAGCCCGCACATGGTAAAAGGGACAGAACTGGGGCCGATCACTACATGCAAGGCAAAGGTTAACGCTGTGCTCTTTCTCCAGCTCTCATCCAGGTACTTTTTCCAGAAAGTGGGTTAAGTAGAAGAGGAAGTGCAAATCTATTTTTGTCTTTGCCTGTGTAGTTAACAAAAGGCACAATAGTCTGTGACTCTAACTTAAAAAAAAAATAAAAGAAGAAGAAAGGTTTGGTAATGGCCATTCCAGCACTGTCAAGAGAAGCCAGTATATGTATTTTGGATCAGACCATGAACATATCCTATTCACAGTCTATTTGATCAACTCCTGATTTCCCACATGGCTTGCCAATTGGGAGCAGATGCATTAAAATGCTACAAGAAACATTCTATCCTAACGGTTAATTCTCTCTTTATGAATTCATAGGTGATGAGTCTAATTTGTTAATCATTTTCTGTGAGATGGAACAATATGAGTTTGCTCCTGGCAGCTGGTTAAATTTCCCTTCAGAGGTTTCCTGGACAACTGCAAAGCTTCTCTTGAATCATCCTGAAATGTACATTTCAAATACAAGTTCTTGTGAGCAACAGACGCTAATTCTACCTAGAGCAGAATAGTAAGAAGAGCAGGGGAGAGTGCTCGAGACGATGGAGCACATGCTGTGCGTGCAGGAGGACAGGGAGTAATCCTGGCACCATAATTCCTTAAACACCACTATGAGTGACCTTGAACACTACACCAAAAGTTGACCCTGAGCACTACTGGGTATGACACAACAACTGAAGAGAGGAAGGAGAGGAAGAGGAAGAAGGGGGAGAGGAGGAGGAGAAGGAAGAGGAGGTGGAGGAGGAGGCTGAGTTTAAAGACATACCAAGCCAATTGTCTTGACAATATCACCAAGAATAAAGCAGCATTTAGCCCTGTCCTCCCGTTGTTCATCGATTTGCTCAAGCAGGCCCAGTAACATCTCCATGGTGAGACTTGTTGTTACTGTGTTTGGCATATCGAATACATCAACGGTAGCTTGCCAGGCTTTGCCGGCGGGTGAGATACTCTCAGTAGCTTGCCGAGCTCTCCAAGAGGGGTGGAGGAATCGAACTCAGGTAGGCCTGGCCGGCCTCGTGCAAGGCAAATGCCTTACAGCTGTGCTATCGCTCCAGCCCATAAAACTAAAGGAGATTTTCCCTAAATGGGGGGTGATGGGGTGAGAAGGGAGGGGCATAGTGGTGAGGGAAGAAAAAGGAAGAGAAGAAGGAAAAGGAAAGAATGAAAAGAAATGATAAGGGAAAATGTGCATTCAAATCCCTCTTTAGGCAGCAAACACACAAGCTATCCGGTAGCATATGCTGTTTGCCGTCCCATTTCTTTCACATCCCAGTTTGGGGATCAAACTGAGAATTTGGAAGTCCAGGACTGGAAATAAAGTAAGCTTTCATGACTTTTTTGCACCAGGGTCAGCAAATGTCATTTAGAAAATGGATTCAAAATTTCATTTATGCAATCTTCATTGAAAATGGATTTTGTGTTATCCAAACAAGTTGAGAAAAATGCTTTTTAAAAAAATACCCATGAAAAAGCTGAACTAACAACTTCTTGTCTACAAGTAGAAAATCAAATAATTCTGAAATGTGACCCTCAAGAATAAACAGAAATGTCTCTTTTAGAATTAGGGTGGGTCAGATGAAGAATGAATTTAATACTTGTTAGACAAATAATTCTTTGCAACAACTATAACAAAGACTTACTTCTGGAATTCCACTGAAACTAGTAGCTTGCTTTAAGGTTCTGTGGGAAGACCACCCAGTTTAAGTGGAACGTGCCAATTACTGAATTACAAATAGTCACACATTTCAAAAGATGCTCTTTGAAAGAGATGCATCATTTCTTTAACATTGGCATCAGAAGAATCAGTTCTGAGACAAATGATGTCAATTCCAGCCTTGTCTGTCTCATGTCTCACCATTCTCATTTTCATACAAGTACTGCATAAAACCAGTGGTTTATCTTGAGGTTTACAGGAACTGCCTATAGTATTTGGTAAAATCTGACTCCTTCAAGGAAACTACCCAGGACAGTAAAGTTCCGGTTCATCAAGAAACATGCTTTTCAGTCTTAATTTTCTAGTCTAGGAAGGAAGGAAGGAGGGAGGAAGGAAGGAAGGGAGGAAGGGAGGAAGGGAGGGAGGAAGGGAAGAAGGAAGGAAGGAAGGAAGGAAGGAAGGAAGGAAGGAAGGAAGGAAGGAAGGAAGGAAGGAAGGAAGGGAGGGCAAATATTTTCCCCCAGATTGGAGACGTTGGTAGTTGCTACTTGGGTGGTGTATTGCGTGGTCACATATTTAGAAGGGAGATCTTGTACCCTGAAAGTGTGTATAGTCAAACCAGTGTTACCTCAATAATATATATATATATATAAAATTTAAAAAAAAACACCTTCTTCTCCAGAGTTCTTAATTAGCTTTTGCTGAAATACTAAAGAAATTAAGAAGACAAACAGTTGCTGGCTACCAAGTCTGAGATGAGCTTACACATTTTTTTGCATGGAGGAATTCCATATGCATTTTCTCTTCTCATTTCTTCTCTCTCTCTTTTTTAAAATTTATCTTGTGTTCTCTCCTCTTTTCTTTTCTTCATTTCCTTTGGTGAACATCTTCTTTCTTCTGGGGAGCGTGACAGTTATATTTTACCGGGGGGGGGGGGCTCTTGGGGGGAGGAGACCACATCTGGCAGTGCTCAAGGGGTCATTCCTGACTCTGTGCTCAGAAGTAATCTCTGGCAGTGTTTGAGAGACCATATTATGCTGGGCATCAAACTGCATGCAAATACCTTCCTACAGCGTAGAAAGCTCACCCAGAGTTCTCTGCCTTCCACATAAGGACAATCATATACTCCCGTCCTGATGATATAAAAACTATTTAAGGAAGCTAGTGAATTTCAATTCCCTCAACAAAACAAAACAAAACAAAAAGAAAAAAGAAAATAAGACTTGGAGATGGAGAGATAGTGTGTGTGTGGGGGGGGAGGGGGGGGAGGAGGCGAATGCCTTGCATACTGGTTTGATCCCAGGTACTGCATAGGGTCCCTTGAGCACTGCCAGAGTGACCCATGACCACAAAGAAGGGAGTAGCTCCTGAACCCTGCCCCCTTCCCACAAAAAAAAAAAAGGAAAAGAGAAAACAAGATTATAATTCAAAATCAAGAAAGGGGAAAGCAAAAGAATGAAAAGAGGACTCAGAAAGAAAGAACAGAGAGCTGGGCACTTGCCTTGCGTGTAGCAGACCCTGGTTAGATTCCCAGGACCCCAGATGTCTCCTGAGTACTGCAAGGAGTGGCCCCTGAGTGCAGAGCCAGAAATAAGACCAGAAGTAAGCCCTGAGCACTGCCCAGTATGGCCTTCCCCCGGAAAATGAAAAGAAAGTTAACTGAGAATAAACACCAAATAAAAGATTTTTATTAGGGAATGGCAGGGTCCAAGGAAAAAAAATATTTTATTATCAGAATGCAAAAATAAAGATGAACAAATTCAATGCCCAAATTTACAATAAAGATCAACAAAGTCAATGTCCAAATTTACAACACAGTTGAAAAATTACATCTAAGAAGAAAGCTGGCCAATGTCCTCTTCCCACTGCCAGCCCCTTGCTGCCTGTCCTTGGATACAGCAGGACTAAGGACAGAAAATACAGGACATGAGGCATCTAAGCACAGACTCAGTAACACGGAAAAGGATGAATTGCACCACATGGAGAAGAAGAATAAAGGGGAATTTTAGCTATGCTATTATGCAGAAACAAACAAAAGGAGTGATCAACGAAAGTACTTCCCCAAATACAAAAAAAAGACAAACTTTCAAACTGTGATAGGGCTAAGGTTCTTGCCATACATGTGGTCAGGTTTGATCTCTGAAACTACCAGGAGTGATCCCCAAGTGCAAAATCAGGAATAAAACCCTGAGTACACACAGGTGGGGCCACCAAATAAAAATAAAACATAATCAAAATGTGATACAAAATTAAGGAAAATAAAAACAGGGTAACTTCAATCTGTTTCCTGAGTTTAAAATTCGGAACTGTCAAACAACAAATTTTGTTACTGGAAAGAAATGTTTAAAGAAAAGGAAAACCCAGGAGATAGGTAGGATATAAGAAAATGTGTATTACCATATTGCATATCATACATTTTTTAAAGCATAAATTTTATTACTCCAACCCAATTCTATGGGTAGTATGAATCGAGGAAATCTTCAGACAAATTGACGGCACTGTACATACAAATGTGTAGTCATCACAGCATGGTTTACAAGAGCAGACACTCACAAACAGTTCAAATATTCAGCAACAGAACACTTTAAATAAATTATACAGCATCCATAGTGATGAAAAATGAATAAAATCAGATATTTATATGTATTGTTTACAATCTCTATCATGATTCACTACCAAATGAACATGTAGGAAATATTCAGGTTATACAACAGTTAAATCTATGGAAAATGTTCCTATACTTACAGGTAGAATATATATACATGTAATAATATTTATATTTATATATGTCATAGATATAAATAATGCTAGCTAATACTCAACAGTGTTTTGGTTATAGTTTTGTCTATTATTTCAGAAAACAATTGTGATAAAGCAAAAATAGCTTTACAAGAAAAAAGCACTGTGCCAACATGAAGGTTAGAACTGTAATGAGACATCCTTGCACTAGATGGAGAAATGAACTCCTAAATTCTAAGTCTCCAAATTTTACAGTCTTATCACCTAATGGGCTGGAGTGATAGCACAGCGGGTAGAGTGTTTGCCTTGCATGCCGGTGACCTGGATTCAATTCCTCTGTCCCTCTCGGAGAGCCCGGCAAGCTACTGAGAATATTCTGCCGCATGGCAGAGCCTGGCAAGCTCCCCGTGGCGTATTGGATATGCCAAAAATAGTAACAAGTCTCACAATGAAGACGTTACTGGTGCCCTCTCAAGCAAATCAATGAACAACAGGAGAACAGTGCTACAGTGCTATCACCTAATAAAATTGTGCATCTTCTATTCTACAGAGCATATTTATATATATATTCATCTATTATGTGGAGAATTACATGTAATATTTTGAAGCCAAACTTATTAATTGACGTAAATAAGAAAAAATGCAAACCAAAATTAGTTTTCACTTTACATTTGGCAACTCAATGGGGTATGTCACTTAATTTCCTTAGGTCTTCTGCTTCCTTCTAAACAAATTGATAATCATAACTGAATTGCCTCCTAAAAGACTTTCTCCTTTAACTCCTAATCCTCAGCAGAGCATGATGAAAGTCTTCACAGACAACAGGTAATGGCCAGATGAACGTGGTCTGGCTAATGAAACGTGAGCAGGGGGGATGTAGGTCACTTCCAAGACATGTCAGGGAGGGTCTCTTGGCCCTTTACCACCAGTGTGAAAACCAGGAAAGAAAATGCTCTAATAAGAACAGAGCAATAAATGAGTTGAAATCCAAGCTCCCAGATCTGTTGACCGTCATAGTAACCTCAAATTTTTACAGTAATGAACGGTTCTATTTCTATAACTCAGAAATGAACCCAAAATCAATGTGGCCAGGTACCTATTCTAGGAATCAAACTGAAAAAATGAAACTCAGAAAACTAGAATGAAAAAGAACTAGTCTGTTAATTTCTCCAGCATGATCTTACATAGGCCCTCAAAAATATTTTTAGAACAAAAGTATCCCACTTGTCACTTCTTAAACTTGTAAGAAATCGAAGTTCCTAGTTAATATCAGAGATTTCCATAGTAACATAAAATACTAGATCTAGTTACAATAAAATATTGATTAAAGATAGTTTATACTGAAAGCAAAATGTCTAGTCAAATGTTAAATAAGCACATCTTCCATCTTGATTTTTAAAAAAATCCTCAAATATCACATGCAAATCTTGTGTGTACAGAAGAAAAAGTCAGAAAATTCTGTCTCAATCTCATTACTCTGGAAGATTAGAATTTTTAACTTCGAGACAGAGAAAGGTAACTGAAAAGTATAGTTTTCTTCTTTATGTATTTGTTTTATTAGAAATTTGACAATAAGCATGTATTACTTTAATAATATACAAAACTATGCAAATAAAGCATGACTTAGAATCACCAACCTCCAAAAAAAAGATGAGGGCTGGGGAAGGTAATGAAATTCACACCTATAAGTAAAACCACAGCCTTCTAAATTCAATTAAGTAAATTCACAAACTTGTAACTTCTACTGTCATAAAAAACTATAGCACAACATAAAACAAATCTATTTCTTTAACCTCCTCGCTTTAATGGATGCTATAATTTCTCTTGGAGACAATAAATAGGACAAAAGAAAACTCATGAAAAATCAAAGGGAAGGGCAAGAATAAAGCGACATTCTACTTCAGAGTGAAATTCGAATATGTGAAATATTCTGGGTTCGGTCTCTCTCACCACATGGTGCCATGAGCATTGTCAGGAGCAATCTCTGAGCACTGAGTCAGGACCAGTCCCTCAGTCCCACAAGGTGTGTTCCAGTCCTCTCAGCTCTCTCCCAGGTCTTGAGCCCAAGCATCTAGAGCCCACCTCAGCAACTCGATTACAGTCCCAGGTACTGAAAGGGAGGTGGGGGAAGAAAGTGATCTTCCATCTCCAGAACCAGAACCAGAACCAGGACCAAGGAGAATATTAAACAGGTAGTAGGAACTTTGTCCACATCTAATGCTGAAAATCAAGACGTTCAGCAGATGCTTTGTATCCTAAAGCTCCAAATGATCACACACTCAAGTGAGTAAGTTGAAAAGAGAAGTGCCATGCATTACCAGTTACTGCTGGCAAAAGGTAAATTATATATATGATAATTCAAGCAGTAAACAGGAGGGATTTTTATTTTTTAAATTTTTCTTAAATTTGTTATTTGATGTCAATAAAGCAGAAATGGATACAATTCTAGGATCTAAATTCATTAGATAATAAAGTTACAATGTTAATATCAATACATCTAGAAAATAAATTATGTGAACATTGTTAAATCTGATTGCAGGGTTGTCAGTCCTTGTCTAAGAAACTACCAAGCATCTGTAGCTTCAGGAGGTGTCCAGACATTTTCAGATGGATGGTCTCCACCAAAGAGTCAACAGGAGGCAGATGTGGGTGGTGGGCAGTGCTGCTGGGGCTCCAGAAAGTGTGGGGCTAGGGGAGAGGCTACCCATAGGAGGCATTGTCTAACATCAATGAAAGCAATTTTAGAACCTATAGAAACTGGGAAAAATAATTCACACTTTCCTTAATTCGAAAGTCTTACATGCATATATGCACACATTCAGATTTAAAACTATATATATATGTATATCATATTTTGATAATGAAACTATGGCTCAGAGTCTCCTACCCAGTCCCTACATTTTATTTGGCGGGGAGAAGGAGGGTTGTGGAGATGCAAGATCCAATGGTGTTCTTGGGACTACAGAGTGCTGGGGAGTGAACTAGAGTCAGCCTCTAGCACAGTGTATTTTCTCATTTGTTTTTGTTTGAGGGTCACACCTAGCATTGTTCAGGAGTGCTCCTGACCTTCTGATGCTGTGCTCAGGATCATATATGGCAGCACTTAAGATGCAATGCACAGTTCCAGGGAATGAACAGAAGGACATGTGCAGAGAAAGTACCTTATTCCTTATACTGTCTCTCTGCCCAGTATTGGGTTAAATTTAAAAAAAAAAAAAAGGAAGAAATGATAATGGAGAGGAAAATGTGGAATGGAATATTATGTGGAATATCACTGTGATCAATCTCTGCCACAATCTCTGAGTATTGCAAATCCTGGGTCAGAAAATTCATTTTAGAAAGGTGAAGAGATTTCCCCAGGTCACATATTATATAGATATAGATGTTAAGAAGTTAAAACAGACCTATGTGAAGGGCTGGAGCGATAGCACAGCGGGTAGGGCGTTCGCCTTACACGCGGCCAACATGGCCGACCCGAGTTCGATTCCTCCGCCCCTCTCGGAGAGCCCGGCAAGCTACCGAGAGTATTCGATATGCCAGACACAGTAACAACAAAGTCTCCAATGGAGACGTTACTGGGCCCGCTCGAGCAAATCGATGATCAACGGGAGGGCCTTTACCTTTACCTTACCTTACCTTGTAATTTCCATGATTATGGCAGGTAAAATAGCCATCAAGACTAGGCTGCTCTCTGATGAGAGCTAGGACGTCTGCAGATTTTCTACAGAAATAAGAAGTGCACTGGGGAAATGGTTCAAAGGGCTGGAGTATACGCTCCGCATGCAAGAACCCTGGATTCAATCCCCAGCGCCACATGGCCCGCTGAGCAGTAGTAAACCCCAACACCTCACCTGCCCTGGAACCACGTCTGAGTACTACCTAGTATGGTTCCAAAGTGGAAGAAGAAAATGGATGGGGAAGGGAGGGAGGGAGGGAGGGAGGGAGGGAGGGAGGGAACGAATTATCAAATATTTTACAAACGGGTCCTGATGAAGACCAGGAACCACCTAGGACAGCAAACCAGCCAGTGAAACCTAAGTAGGACACAGTGTACCCGGCAACACAATGAACCCAATGAGCCACAAACTCCATCTGATGTCAAGTCCAAATGGGGAGTTCTCAGTCATCACCATGAGTGGCCTTGAAAGTGCCAATCCCGGTGATGAGTGTGTCTTCTGGCATGGAGAGTTTCACAACACATCTTTATTGCAGGCAGAGGCCACTTGCATCATCCAGATTTATTGCCTTATAAGAACCTACAGTGTGAATGTTTACTGTAGTCATGGAACCTTCACATGAGGTCAAAGAAGCACACACCCATCACTGTGACATTTCCAAACGGGGCCAAACGACAATAAGGAAAGGAAATGGGGATAGTTTATAATGTCACATTTTATAACAAATGAAGACTTTATTTTGAAGTGCTGGAGATCAGACCCAGGCCTCACACACGCAAAGCAGGCACTTGAACACTAAGTCACATTCCCTAGTGTGACTTCCTTTTCTTTTAGAGACCCGTGATATTCATGGGCGACTTTGCAATATATACATAGCCCTGCATAACTTGACAATAAATCCATCAGAGCTTTATTTCAACATTGGGTTGAGTAAAATGAAGACACTGTGTCTTTTTAATAAATGTTTCTTACACAAGGATGGTGTCAATACTTGCTCCCTAGGTGGGTTCACAGGAAGTATACTAGGCCAATACTTTATTTAAAAATTTCATTTCATCAGTAAAGTTTTTTCTCAGTCTGTCTGGTGATGGATGTTTGCTGGATTTATTGTGATCATTTCATAATACATCAAGTACGGAATCATTGTGCTATACAACTGAAACTAGTAAAATGCTGTATGTCATTTCTAATATCCCAATTCAAGAAAAACAACTCAGCGACTCTCTTTTAATTGTTGTCTGTTCAACGCCTTGACCAAAATACTGAGGAATTCACATGAAAGATACAGCCTTACATGGTCTGCGATTCTACAAATAATATCCTGGGGGCTTCAAAAATCACTTTAAAATGAGACTTTAATTCTAATAAATTGCTAGCTGCATTCCAGAAGGCAAGGAAGCTGTCTTTAAATTGTAATCAAAAATTATTTTCTAAAGGCTTACAAAGCCTCTTTAACTGAATAACAAACCTACAGTTTTCTTTATCAAAAGGAATGCCTTAACCTAAGTTCCAGTTTGAATACATCATTTCAGTATAACAGCTAAAATCAGTGACCTAGATGATTAAAAAAAATGCCTCATCCTGAATTATATAAAAATTTCCACCATATTAATGTTTTTTTAAAAAAAAAATCAATGGTAATCAGGTGAGGAAGTAGCTCAAAATGCTGGAGCACATGCTTTGAATGTGGGAACCCCAGGTTTGATCCCTTGCACAGCATATTCCCCAAGCACACGATGGAATGCAGTCCCAAACATCACTATGTGTGGTCCCAAAGCTAACAAAATGTCTATCTTTGCCATAAAAATTTATATATAATTTATATTATACATCATATAAAACATGATAAATATATATCACATATAATAAATATATACAATAGATATAATATATAAATATTATATATAATACATATATATGTATTTAAATACTTTCCTTTTGGGAGAAAGGGTTTGTTTGGGGATCACACCCAGTTGTGCTCAGTACTTAGTCCTGACTCTGCACTCTGGACTCACTCCTGGCTGGGCTCTGGGGACCACATGGCGTGCTGGGAATCGAACCCAGGTTGGCCACATGCAAGACAAGTGCCTTACCCACTGTACTATCTCTCGAACCCCTATTTAAATCCTTTCATCATTTGAAAGGATTCTCCAATTATTAAAGTGCAATTGGCACTAAGACCACAAGAGGATATGATAATCACAATTAGCAGCTTCCAGAAACCAATTAACTACTGGTTAGAAAGTTATTAGCCAGCTATCTGGTCAGGGATAAAAAGCACTGTGGAGGGTCAGAGAGATAGTACAGGGGTTAAGGCACAAGCTTTCTATGTAGTTGACCCCAGTTTGAGCCCTCATGTCACATGAGTCCTGGAGCACTACCAGGTGCCTCTCTGGAGACCTCAAACACCCGCCAACATGGCATGCGAAATCCCCAGCACTCAGGGCGACGATGAACAGCACTAACCCTTAGGCATTCACAATGAATCACAGGCCTGGTGGCCACAAATCAGCAACTTTAAACTGATAAATGAAGGCATCAAGTACTTATTCTTTCCTAATAACAAACTATTGAAAACGTTTTTTCAAAAAAAGAGAGGGACTGAGGCTGGAGTGATAGCACAGCAGGTAGGGTGTATGCCTTGCATGTAGCTGACCTGGGTTCGATTCCCAGCATCCCATATGGTCCCCCGAGCACCACCAGGAGTAATTCCTGAATGCATGAGCCAGGAGTAACCCTTGTGCATCGCTGGGTGTGACCCCAAAAGCAAAAAAAAAAAGAGGGACTGGAGCAATGGTAAGGTGGGTAGGATATTTGCGTGCAACTCAAGTTTGATGCCCGGGAACCCTGAATGGTTCTCTGGGCCCACCAGGAAAAAGCCAATGATTTGCTCATTAGTGTCATTAATTTCAGCAAAAATTCCTATCACCAGGCTAGAAAGATAATATACAAGGCACACAGTGGACCCTGATTTGATCCCTAGCCCTCTTTATGACCCCCTGAAAACAGGGCCAGGAATAGCCCCTAAGTACTGCCAGATGTTAACCAACCACCTCCCATTGCTCCCACCAAAACCCAATTCAGAACTGTTTATTACACAAAGTTCTTCAAAATATGCTGACCTATAACAACAAATAAAGACAAGAGTCGATGACAAAGCATATTATTTCAAGTGGGTGATACGTACGAACAAAACGCATTTGTACAAACACAGTGAAATCCATACCAAGAAAATTCAGCTCCACGAAAACAGCTGTCAAAGGTACAACATTTATAATTACTCAGCTATAATTTCTACAAAGACTATGTATCTTTATGATCTCTCATCTGGAAAAAAAAATCAGGCTTAGCATGAACTGAAATCAGATCCAAGACAGCAGGAGAAAAATGTCAACTTCCACACATCAAGAGACCTCTTCAGAGGGGCGTGGACAGAGAGTAAAAATGTCACCTATGCTGAAAGGAATCATCCCTTTGACATGACGGGGTTAAATTCCCATACAAGCAATGACACCAGAGGAATAAAAGCAAGAGAGCTGGAAACAGAGGAATAATTATGAGCTGTCCTGATTCCTTATATTGGAAAATTAATTTACAGTGAGGACCTTGACATCAATGTTAATTCAACACACACACAGAGAGAGAGAGAGAGAGAGAGAGAGAGAGAGAGAGAGAGAGAGAGAGAGAGAGAGAAAAGAGCGCAAAATGCCCACAGAGGTTTTAATACAATTTCTAATACACTTCAACTAACTTGCTTACATTTTGAATTAGAATTGCAAAGAGGAATTACAGATAAAACAGGATTAATGGATGCAAATTCAAACAGACTTTGCATGACGCATTAATTTTTCAGATACCAAAGAAATCTTGGACAAGTACATAGGAAAAGCTGTAAAGTGGCCTTGAGATGGGATGTTACCCAGTGTACAATGCATGCTTTGCATATGTGAGGCCCTGGGTTCAATTCCCAGCACCATAGAATAGAAATTAAATTAAATAACCATAAATCCACATTTTATCCCTCTCAAAAAAAGAGAAGCGAATGTTTTTCATATATCTTACAGTTAACCACTTGGCTTAGACCAAAGAAAATAAATCTCCAAAAGAATTTCAGATTAGTTTTAACATCTTATCACATGTCCCAAAATTATGCTGCTTGGATCAAACAAGAACTGAGCTTAGTGGTCAATGATTCATTCCCAATATCACCTGGTCTCCCAAACACCACGGAGAGGGATGTCCAAGCACCAGCTAGAGATTAGCACCCTGAGCACTGCTGCTCATGAACATTGCTCAGACAGAAACTAAACAAAAAAAACAAACAACAACAACAAAAACCCACCCATTTTCGAAGTTGTAAATGAAGCATCACTAAATAACCTGAAAAGAACTTCTCACTCACAACAATGAACATGGTGGGCAGGGTATGAAAAGAAAGGCCAAGTCTGTTGCTAAGAGGCAATGCAGGTATGAATGAAAATTAAATGAGTCACGCATTACTTATCTCATATCAGGCTTTGCATACAGCAGGCACTCAGGCATGACTGATAATATAACACAATGCATAGAGATACACACTACCATTTGGCTGTTGATGTTTTTTTGGGGGGTGGGAGGCAGGCACAGGTGAAGGGGTGGGCCACATCCTATTGCACTCAGGGCTTACTCCTGGATCTGCGCTCAAGCATCACTCCTGGTGGGACTCAGGAAACCATCCATGGTACAAAGGATAAAACTCAGGTCATTCATATGCAAGGCAAATGCTTCACCCCTATACTATCTCCTTGGTACCACCCTTCCCCTCACCCCGACCCTACCCCCCGCAACTTGGCTGTTTTAATGAAGTTAAAAGTTGGTATGAGAAAGCAGTTAATAAGAGAGTCAACAAAAAAAATCATAAAGGACAATAGTAGTGAACACTATTGAGAAGGCTAGCAAATATCCTGCTTCCCCCCTCCCCAATTGTTGAGTCACACTTGTTTATAACAAACATACGTCTGATTACCATATTTGCACGGAACTTCATTTCATTGACCAGACCTTTCTGCTGCATTCCTGGAGACCAATCAGAAAAACCTCTTCCTGGAATTTATAACGAGGAATAAGAGATCTAAGTCTCTGACAGAGCCCATGAGAAATTAATGTCTGTTGGGGACTGTAAGCAGCCAGGTTCTGGTATAAATCAATCATTTTGAAAGACTAGAATAGGTAAGAATCCCAACAGGAAACAAAACCAAAACCAAAAACCTGTTGGCTAGGTTCAAAGTCCTGAGTCCTAGGATATATCTAGACTTAACTACATTCCCTCCCCAGTTCTACTTCTGATACATGTATAACTATACAACCATACATTTGTAACATAAACTCTCCTGAATTTTTAAGTAATTATTATTATTATTATTACTTTCAAATAGGAGCAAGCACAGCAGGACAGCAGGTAGGGCATTTGCCTTGCCTGTGGTCGATTCAGGTTCAATTCCTCTGTCCCTCTCGGAGAGGCGGACAAGCTACCAAGAGTATCCCACCCTCACGGCAGAGCCTGGCAAGCTCCCCATGGCATATACAATATGCCAAAACCAGTAACAACAAGTCTCACAAGTCTCACTGGTGCCCGCTAGAGCAAATCGATGAGCAATGGAATGACAGTGCTACAGGAGTCTTCCACAGAAGAGTTTTCTTCTATAACCAAAATAAAGAACGAACAAGAAAGACAAAGCTGAGGCCACAGCAAGGAAATCGCAAATAACCCAGGGTAGCTCCTGAAAAAATGATGATCCAGCAAGAGCAAGGTGCTGGGCGGGTAAGCCTCTGAATTACAGTTCTCTTCCTCTTCTGTGCAATCAAGATGAGGAGCAGCAGACTTAACTAAATTGGCTAGAAGAGTCAGCCTGGTTTTTACAATGCTTTCGTATCTGTGAATGCCACATTCTTTTCCTTTCCTGCACGGTCTTGTTTCAAACTCTGGCAAAAGGCTGCACAGGGAAGCGACTGAAAGTTGGCTGAGATGAAGTTCTGAGATTTCAATTAAAAACATTTTCTCACTTGCCGCTGGGTACCACTGTGGAAAATAAAGAAATGCAATGGCAAAGCTTCCTGCCTACTGAAAAATATTTCTGCTAAGTTTCAGAATGATGAACATCATTTATCTGCAAATACAAACAACTTCTGTTCAAGCTATACAAGGACTCTGGCCCAATCCCAGTTGCTGAGAAAATAGCCAGTTTCAGATAGACAAACCCTAGTGTTCACATTTCCTAAGTGACCTCCGTGAACTGGCACTTATATACCCACAAATGCCGAAAAGTCCCATTAAATGCCTGCAATCCCACAGAGCTCTAATAATGATAACATTCACCAGTACATAGTCATTCTGCCTCAGCAGATGCCCAGGCTTAAAAATTTATTATCGGGCTGAAGAGATAGTACAGTGGATAGGGTGCTTGCCTTGTACACAGTCTTCTCAGGTTTGATCCCGAGCAACCCATTGGGCAGCCCCTGAGTACGTAGTACAGCCAGGAGTGTCCCCTAAGCACAGAGACAGGAGTAAACCTTGAGCACCACAGGTGTGGTCCAAACAAGCCAACAAAATTCATTATTACTACAAAGTATCACTCCCGTTCTCTCAAAAGAACAAGTAAGGCGCTGTGCCAAAAAAGGACTTAATGTACTTCTTAATTTTTGCCATGACACCAGAGACTAAAGCACACAGCAATAAACCACGTGGTGAGTTCTCACATATGAATTAATGACAGTTGCCAACACCGAAGCAGCAGGGAATAACAAATACCCAGGTTGGCTTCTACTTACTGAGCAATCATAGAGATTGGTAGATTAGCGTGATACAGAGGGAGATGAACAGGAGGTGTTGAAGGAGAACCCCCACCCCCTCAACATCTCTCAGCCTCAGCCTACTCTCCCAAGAACACTGGTCTCCAACCTCCAGGAGACAGAGGCTCTAGAGGTCACTCAGCCACAAGGAAGTCCAGTAAAAATGACAAAAGTGAAAACAGCACAAAACAAGCAGCCCCACACATGTGGGCATAAGAGGACTGTCCTAGCCTCTTAAAAAGGTCAAATCACACACCCCCACCCCGCGTGGGGGGAGTCACTCAGTAGCCCTGCTGGAGTCGCAAAGAGAAGGTCTGAATTTTAGAGGGAAGAAATCGCCAGTTCCTCTCTTACCTGTGCCAGTCTGCGGCTCCCTCCCCCTGACTCCGCTGAGGCAGCTCTGAGAAGGGGGCGGGGCCAAGGGAGCTGCAGGTGAGTCTGGCCAGGGCGAGGCAAGACACAGCCCAGTAGGATAGGGGAGCCTCCTCCCAAACGGAAGCGGAAGACCAGACTCACAAAGACCTTGCACCTTGTTGTTAATCTCTGGAAGCGAAGGGAGAAATTACAGTTTCCCTTAGAATATGGTCAGAATCCCAAGTTAAAGCTCGAAGGCAAAAAAATCAGGTCCTGGGCATCACTAACTGAGTGGAGCAAGGCCACCAAGGAGCCACTGGGAGCAGAAGTAGTGGATAAAAACATCTGTGAACTGGGTTTCTGTCCTGACAAGTAACAATGCCATTTGCCAGTAGGGTGTGACACTGGGCAAGTCATTCGCTCAGGGAGCAGTGCCTCCATGCACAAAAAGAGACAAGAGCTGTGCCTACATCAGAGGACAGGGTGAGGACAAAAGGATTATCAAAGAAAATACACAAACACACACACATATGAACACATGCACACACACACACACGCATGCACACATAGAAACATGCACACATCTAAAGTTTCTAAGCGATTTTTTTTTCTTTTTGGGTGACACCCGGCGATGCTCAGGGCTTACTCCTGGCTCTGCACTCAGGAATCACTCCTGGCAGTGCTTGGGGGACCATATGGGATGCTGGGAATTGAACCCAGGTCGGCCATGTGAAAAGCAAATGTCCTACCGGCTGTGCTATCGCTCCACCACCCTCTAAGTAATTGTATAAATCACTTATTAAAGTTAGTTTTCAGTTCACCTAAAATCAAGCAAAGAAAATGATTTTAAGTTCCCTTGAAGCCCAGTAATATCTAGTAAATCAGAAAGGTGTACAGAACACTTAGTCTGAAAAAGCCAACTCGGTCACACCTACTTGCCAACTCTCCATGTGGAGCCTGGGACAGGGAGGTAACAGCATGCCAAGCCATCCAAGAGGGGCCCTAGCACCCTGCACTCACTCCCTGTCCCCAGGAACACTAGCGTCCACCTCTCCAGAAGGCTGTCCCCTCTGACATGACAAACTCCTGCAGAAGACTCATCAAGGACTGCCCAAATCCTCAGACACCAATCCACACTCCTTCCCATGTCCTTCCAGGCCCTGGGGGCCCAGACACAGCTGTCACTCCCAATGCAGTTCCCACAATCTCCCTTCTTAAGCATTCTCTATGGCTCCACCCTGCCTGCCTGCAGCCTGCTTTCCTGCCACCCACAGTCCTTTGCTCAGTTACTTGCATCTTGAGCTCTTTCTAGATCTCCAGGTCTTAGACCTTCCGCGATAGTGGTGCTGGTACCTTCCCCAGCCCTCCCAGCCCTCCAGGGCGGAAGCACCTGGGGCTTGACAAAAGTGAACACGGTGGGGCTGGAGATACAGGTTTTCCTTGATTGACTGTGCTCTTCTTCAGCGAGTTGAGCAATAAAAATTATATCCAACCTGGGGCCGGAGCAATAGTAGAGTGGGTAGGGGGTTTGCCTTGCATGTGGCCGACCCGGGTTCAATCCCCGGAATCCCATATGGTCCCACAAGCACTGCCAGGAGTAATTCCTGAGTGCAGAGCCAGGAGTGATCCCTGAGCATCGTTGGGTGTGACACAAAAGAGCAAAACAAACAAAAAAATAAACAAAAATTAGATCCAACTAATGCATAGGAGAAAATGAAAAAATTAATTCCATACCTGCGAAAAACCTACATTCCCAGGTGAATAGGGTAATGAGAGCATGTTTGCCTGTTTATCCTAAGAACAGGATGGAGGGCTGGGAAAGCTGACTCTAGCCGGGATGCTTGTCCTGCCTTAGAGATGCATTTCTCTGCTAGGAAGGTTATTTCTCAACCCCGGGGGATAGCTCAGAGGGTGTAAGCACCTACCCTGCAAGCATGAGGCCTTGAATTCACTCTCTAGTATGGCCTGCATGGATGGCTGTGGTCCCAGGGGCTCTGCCTGTTTAAGATCCCCAGTGCCACAAGTGTGCACAATCTCTTGCCTACAGTCTGGTGATGTGTGTGAGCACTGAAACTAACGTGTGTGGCCCTCAGCAAAAAACTCAACTAAAAGATAGGCAAAATAGACTGCAGAGATTGTACAGTGTGTCGGGTACTTGCCTTGACCACAGCCAATCCAGGTTCAATCCCTGAGCACAGTGGCAGGAGTAAGACCTGAGCACTGTCAGGAGTGGCAGAAAAATAAACAAATGAAAAGGAACCCATGTAAAATAAACCTAGTGCTTTCAGAGTCTTCAGATAAATGCTCAGGAGTCAAATTGCCGGATCAGATGGCAATTCTACTTTTATTTATTTTTATTTTTTAGTTTTTTGGGCAACACATTGGGTGCTAGGGGCTCACTCTTGGTTCTGTGATAAAGGGCCACATCTGGTAGTGCTTGGGGGGGATTAAAAGCAGTGCTGAGAATCAAACCAGGGTTGGCAACATGCAAGGCAAGTCCCATAACCACTGAATTACCACTCTAGAAGACTCCTGTGCCCTTTCCCCCCCCAGGTCTCCACCCACCATCTTTTTATTCTTCCTCCCAAATGGTGCTCAGGAGATTCAGGCAGTCAACCAGGGCAATAGTTCAAGGCAAGAAGGAACCAAGGATGCGATGCCTCTCAGGTTCTGCAGCCACTGGGGATGACCCAGGCTACTCCAGTAGGGCTTGGGGGCCTCCATGGCTGAACCCAGTGATGCTCAAGGGACCGTGTAGGCCAAACACTGAACTTAGGTTCTCTAACTGCCCAGGCATCTCCATCTCATTTTCCATAAAGTGGCAACAACTTACATTCTCACCAGCAGTGCAGAAGCATTCCTTCTGCTCCACGCCTTTGCCAACACTTGTTGTTTCTTGTCTTTTTATATAATTCATTTCTGAAAGTATGAGATGTTATCTCACTGTAATTTGTTTTTCGTTTGTTTTTGTGTTTAGCGTGAACATGGTTCTCACTACCACAAATTATTCAGTCAAGTTTCCCACATTTGGGGAAATCGCAGATGCCGCCACATCCAGTGTGCAATGGATAAGCCTCAGCCTGGGAAAACTACCTTTATGATCGTGGGTATCTCCCCTGCCAGGTAAGTATTATGTAAAATATTTTTAATTTTAAAAAAATTACTGCATGGCTCCCATTGATTGAAAAAAAAAACCCACAACATATTGGGCAAGTCAAATAAGCACTTTAATATATGCTATTCTTACTGATACTTCAGATACCCCTAGTGGGTAAGATATCATGACTATCTCTGAATAGACAGAGGCCTGAAGGGCTAAGAGATAATACAGGGGTTAAGACACTTGTTTGGCATTCAGCTGACCCTGGTTTGATCCCCAGCTCCCCATATGCCCCCCTGAGCACTGCCTGGAGTGATCCCTGAGCACTGAGCCAAAAATAAATCCTGAATACTGCCCTTAGTATGGCTTCCAAACCACCAAAACAAAAAAATCGACTGAGACCTCATGAGATACCATCGTTTATCCCAAAGCCTATAGTTTGCAGCAGCGGAACCAGTATTCAAAGTCAGGGCCACTACCCTGGAAGTGAGACCTCCACACCATCCCCTGGAAAGGACCGGGATTCCCAGGGCCCTCTTACCTATGACGGCCACTCAGCCAGTGGAGTGTGCATAGGGAAACAGAAGCATATTTAAACAGAGAGAAGAAACATGAAGACTTGTCGCTCGCTGACAATGGCCAAGCAAAAGAAGCAAAAGGCTTGACATTCCATGGCGAAGTCTTCAATTGGGTTGGTGTTTCACCTCACCCAGCCCCGACTCCTCATCCAGAGTCACCAGCACTTTCCCTACCCCCCGACCGTAATGTTCGCTGAATCTGTTTATTTCAAGACTTAAAGAAACAAACTTCAAGACTGAAGTTTATTCAGTCTTCTTGCCACAGGAGCTTGACACTTGAGATCACCTCCACAGGGAATGTACAATGTCACCCTTATCCATACATCTAGCTTGGCCCCATTTTCCTGTCTCAACCTGATCATCACCTCTTCTAAGAAGCCTGCTAGGAATAGCCTGTCATGTGTCAGTCCCACCCTAGTACGCTTTAATGGTAGTCATGGTTTTTACTTTGTACTGTTTTGCACTATTTTAGACTTTTATTCAGAATGTGCAAATGCCACGTGAGCACATGAGCATGTGTCTATGCATGTATGAGAAAGAGAGAGAGAGGTGGGGGGGAGAAAGAATTGGGCTGGAGTGCAGACATTGCATATGTGATGCCTGGGTTCGAGTCCCTGTCCCACACTGTCCCCAAGCACCACTGGGAGTGACCCCTAAGCACAGAGCCAGGTGTGTCCCAAAAAGAAAAAAAGGGTGTGTGTGTGTGTGTGTGTGTGTGTGTGAGAGAGAGAGAGAGAGAGAGAGAGAGAGAGAGAGAGAGAGAGAATCGAAGTTAACACAATGAATAAGCCACATGCTACACATAACATGAACATACCCTGATGGCAAAGTTCTAGTAAATAAATTCAAAGTTACAGAAGAAAGAAAATACTGAATATTTTGGTAGCTTTTTCCATAGAGCACCTGAGAAAGAACACTTAAAGTTTAGATACATAGAAAATCTCTACCAAACAACAGAAAAAGCACCCACTCACTTTTTTTTCCCCTGCTGCTTAATATTCTTCCCTCTGCCAACATTATCCACATCGATTCTTCATGTTTCTAAAATGAAAAACATTTCAATTGTGTCTACAAATTACCTCCTGTATTTCTCCCTCTATAAAATAGAGGTTATGAAAAATCAGCTGAGGAAAAGACTAGTAATTAAGCAATTCGACATAAAGTAGGATTAGGGCTGCCTGGCCAACTTCCCCCTCCAGAAATTTTGGATCAATGTTTCCGGCGGCCTCCTCGGGGCGACTTTCCAGTGTGCCCGATCATTAGAGGATTCACTAGATCATTAGTCATAACAAGACCATTCACCAGCATTTTTGTCTGCAACAAGGGGCTGGAACTCAGAACTCTGCTTCCTCTCAGCATGTTCATGCTGATGTAGATCAAATTTTTAATAAAAGTGTAAGTTCACGGTTTTAAAACACAGAGGATGACTTCCAGCTATGATCAAATAACCCACTTTCTAGGAACGGCCTTTTACAATGCCAGCTTGGTGCACAGTTGAGAACTGAGTTCAACTACTGTTATTTCCAAGGAGATTATGTGAATTCTTTGGGGGATGGTTTGTCTTACAGTGCTCGCCCTCCTCATGAGACTACTCCCAAACTATATTCATATATAGATTTTTTTCCTGGAATTTATAATATCAATAAAGTAATGGTGTCAAAATTATATTCTGATGCCTGTTGCTTTTCCAAAGGGCTGCTATCAGCTCTCAGGCAGAGATTTGGGGGCGCTGGAGTGATAATATAGTGCAGAGGGCACTTGCTTTGAACAGGACTTACTGGAGTTCGATCCCCAGCCCCCCCATATGGTTCCCTGAGCCCTGCTGTAGTGATCCCTGAGCACAGAGTCAGGAGGAAGCCCTGAACACCGCTGAGTGTGACCCCAAAACAAAACAAACAAACAAAAATCAGAGATTTGGGCATTCCAAGAAAGATAAACATAATGCTAGCTCATAACCTTAAGCCTGTGTTTGAATCAAGTAACACTAAAGAAGCTAGTGATTCAGATTCGATCACCAGCACTGCATTGTCCTCTGTGCTCTGCTAGGAGCAACCTCCAGGCACTGAGCTGGGAACCATTCCTGATCACCTTGAGCATGGCCCCAAAATAACCCCCAATGACAATAAAATTAAAAGCTATTCTTTTGAAAGAACAAAAGAGAGCGTTCTTCTCCCCGAATCATTTATAATGTCGTTAAACCTTGGCAGTGATTTCTGTTCTGTTTGACAATGTTGAGGTGCCGAGGCCATGGGGAGTATGGAAAATAAAAGCGGGCCAAAAACCTAGGAAGAGTTCAGTCTAGACTTAAAAATTGGCTCCAAGTGGATAATTCAATGTGGGCACTTAAGATCGGGCCATGTTTAAAAACAGTTCACATACGGTTTTACTTGGGCTCCCAATTTTGTATAATAAACAAGTGCCAAGAAGTTAAAAATCCTGACAACTTAAAAAAATTAGATTACATCAGGCTATTTTTTCAAATCCCACACAAAATAGGTTTGTTCTGAGAATGAAGACCTGTAACGGGAAATCTAATTCCATGAATTAATTCAAGCAAAGTCCTGAGACGGTGACGTGTTCTTGAGACCAGTTTCCTTTGGGAAAAAAATGGGGGTAGATGCTTTTTGTAGTTAACTTAGCAGAGACTCAAAAAAAAATTGATTTCTGTAGGGAAGACAGTACCGGGACATCATCAACAAATGAACCCAGTGGAGGTAGAGCAGGTTCATCAAGTCTGAATTTGACAAGTTTGTCCAGCATACTCTAAACTGCAGCATCAGTTGCAAGTCATCAAAATAGAAAGACCAAAATAAAAAGAGACCCAAAACATATAAGGCAATCCATCGGGCAGTCAAAGAATAATGTAAGCTTTTGTTCAGTGATCACTTTGAATACTACCAAGACAGTAATGTCAAATTTTCATTAATAGTTATTTCCTATTTGACAACCATGCACTTTGCAAAAATTAATCCATTTAAATTCTGCCCCCGCGCCTGGGTGTTCCTCGCCAGGGCCCCTTGGCAGGGAGTGGGTTGAGCTTTCCTCCCCGCCCTGACCAGGGCTCCCGCAGCCGAAGACCTCCAGGACCAGCCACCACCATGCTGAGACCACTCTCCGCACACATGAAGGTACTGGCAGAGGGACAAAGCCACGCGGGTTCCGGGGCCGAGACCTCCAAGCCTACTCGGATTGGAGTCGAGCATCTTCCACCCAGATCCTCCAAATTCCAGTAGGCGGGGGTCACACCCACCACCTGGCCCCCTGGCGCCGTGTAATCCCATCAGCGGCCAAGACTCAGAGACTATACAATCCAGCTCCCGGAACCGCGTGGCCGCATTCGCGGCAGCGCGACATCTTATCAGGACTTTTTTTTATGACATCTTATTGTCTCATTCCTACTTTGGACAAACTTGCAGGCTATCGAATGTAGCCTGCCCACAGGGCAGAGTCTGGCAAACTCCCCGTGGCATACCAAATATGCCAAATACCAGTAACAATGATGGGTCTCATTCTCCTAAAGAGCCTTGAATATAATCTCAGGGCTAGGATGAAAGAGACGTTACTGGGGCCTGCTCGAGGCAATCGACGAATAACAGGATGATGAAATGAAATGAAATAGAATTGGGATTAGGCTGGTCCCAACTCCCCATCCCCAACGCTCCCCAAAAAGTAATCAAAGACACAATCCCATGCTTTATTGGCAAAACTTCCAGGAACGCAATCTCAAAGACTGTTCAGTAGAAAGCTGACAAGTATAATTTGAGGAAATATGAGAGGTGGTGTACAGAAAAGACAAATTCAAGAAGGGGTTCTGAGGTTAACTGAGTTTGGGAAATGCTGCTTTATACAAAGCTCAATGTTTTTTTCACTACAGCACAGCTCAGAAACTTTAACAGGCTATGTATTTCAAATCTTACCTCAAGGTTGATTTGAAAGCATTTCCCATCCTTACTAGCACAATGCATCCTACAGACAAGTGTATCCCACAGGAAATGCTCTGAAAATGTGGCCAAAGCCATTCGAAGAGGAGTAACAAGGAAGAAATTTTCAAGAAGACCAAACAAACAGATAATTGAGGGAATTTGACCAGTCACCCTATATCTCATGTTGTCTGTCTCCTGTTGAAGATATCGTAAATATTTTGAATATTGTGATCATTTATCGATTTATTTTGGGGATAAAACCAGACCTTCACTCATGCATAGCAATCGCTACATCCTGTAATCATTTAGATAGGGGCTGCAGTGATAGTACGCAGGTAGGGAATCTGCCTTGCACGCGGCCGACCCGGGTTCAATTCCCAGCATCCTATATGGTCCCCCTGAGCACCGCCAAGAGTAATTCCTGAGTGCAGAGCCAGGAGTAACCCCTGTGCATCGCTAGGTGTGACCCAAAAAGAAAAAAAAAGAATAATAAAGTTAAATCATTTTAGAATTACACACAGGAGGGTCCCAATAGGGCACTTGCTTTGCATGCTGCCAATCCTGGGTTGATCCCCAGAACCATATATGATTCCCAAATACAGAGCAGGCATGGCACAAAAACCTAAAAAATAAAGAACATACACACAGGGGGCCAGAATGTATTTGTCTAAAGCTGGAGAATTGGAAAGAAGAAAAAAGTGTCAGAAAAAAAAATTCAGAAGGAAGGAAGGATGGGAAAAGACATGTAGAATCACAGACCCATCTTTTCTCCTAAAGCTTATGGACAACTAACTCATTTTCACTTTTTTCTCCAGTAGAAGTTGCTTCAAGAAAACAAAACCATCACCTCAGGGCATATTATTCTAAGCAAGCCCAAATTAATCTTCGGGAGGTATACCACACTGCTGTTTACAGTTAACCTAAGCACGGTGGGGAATTCTCCCAGCCAAGGGCCTTCTGTGGAAAATGTTGGAAGTGAATTGGTAATAAAGTCAACTCATTGTTTCATAATGAGTAATGGAAATGACCACAAACGAATACATCCTGAGGGGCCTGGCTCCTGGGGTAGTGGTTTCTGTAATCACAAATTTAGATGCCACCCAAGGCCACACAGATAACCTTAATGAGCAGACCTAAGAACTGCAGGGTACAGGGATGCACGAGAAACTTGAGAGTACAAGGCAGACTCAAAATTCATGTTGGATTCCATTAAGTACCCTGTGCTGACTCCCCTCAAGTCCCTCTCTCCACTAACTCAGCATCTAACTCAGCCCACAGGCTAGAAGCTTGAAACCTCCGAGACAGTGCCCAGTTCTTAAGAGGATTCAAATCTCCTGTTCTACAAATGCCTGACGGGCACATAAAATCTTCAGATCATCAAGTTGTGAGTACAGTAGTAATCTACATGCATCAAAGAAATTGTTCAAGGTGCACAAGTTTTTGCAAGGAAAATGTACAAATGCAATAGACTTTCAACACCAAACAACTAGCCAAAGCCTTCGGTAACCTCCAAAGGACTGTGGTGAATAAGCTGCACCACTTCCCCGAGCCTCAGTTTCTCCACCTAAGAAAAAGGTGGTAATAAAAAGGTAGTAGCAAACATTACCAGGAATGTATTTGTAAAACTCAGAATATAGTAATCTCTCAAACAGGAGTTAATAGTTCTGAAGGGGAGAGGGGGAGGGCGGGGCCTTCACTGGCAGTGTTGAGCTGCCACAATGCTGGGGGACAGTGGATCAAACCTCGACACCCACAAGAGAACTATGTGCTCCAGCCCTTACGGCTATCACCAGGCCAACGGGCCTAGCACTTAAAAATTTTTTATTATGAAATCTATTTTGATTACTGTGACACATGAGGTTTGTCACAATTCACATGAGGACAGAGTAAATGTCACAGGCAAATTGGTAGGTAAATGGCACTGATCACTCCCTTGGAAAAAGCTACTAACTGTGTGACCAGTTAAGTTGTGTGACCATTTAGCAAAGTTCCAGAAGTCATAAAAAGATACTAATGAATCATGGAAATGCTCAAAGCTCTGAAGAGGAACAACAACAACAATAATAACAATCCCCCTCACCCCCCCCCCCAAAAAACTATCTTACTGGCTCTATTTAATTTGAACAAGGCTTGTAGACATTTAGGATTAATTCCGGTAAATATTTTTAAACACCAAATTCAAAAGTGCAAATCCAAACACACACACACACACACACACACACACACACACACACAGGAAGCTAATACGTAGCTCCCCGCCAAACATCTCAAATTATTCTCCATCATCTGCCCTCCACAATTTATAACCTTAAATGTGACAGTTCTCATCTGCCCTCCAGCCAGTGATCTACCCAGCTGCCCTTCGTTAGACACTAAAAGCTCTTTCCAAGAGAAAATTTAACTTCCAACGTTGGGGATTTTTTTTTAATCCCTATAGAAACTGGACTGGGAAAAGGAAAAATGATGAAGTAATAACACACAGGTGCTTCCTACCTAATTAAAAGAGAAGTTTACAGCTGCACAGGTAGTGAATCATCCCCGTGGGTCCCTCCACGTGCATCCTTCAAATGGCACGTAGCTCCAGCAAGAGCCATATTCCATATGCTTTCCTGAAAACTGCCTTCTCCGAGCTTGGTAAAATGATGACGATCAGGTAACTAATGGTATTTTCTGCTTCCTGGCCTTCCTCCCTATGGACGTCCCAGTTCATTTGTGTTTCCTTAACTCTAAAAATAATTAAGTAACCTTGAAGCAAGAGGCTCAGAGCTTAGGAAACCAAGCAGTGTATTGTCAGTGGAGAAAAGGTAGGTGCCAAACGAGGGGTAAAGTTACCACTGCACATAAGATTTATATGCAAAGTTGTACTATTTGCATACTTCGCATATGTGTATCTATACATCATACACATAGATTACACAACCACGGATTGAAGATATACAGAAATGAATGTGTATATCTTTATTGCATTTTCACAGACATGTTTGTTACTGTCTCCAGGAAAGCTAGTGAGATGGCAGAGATGAGGAGGACCCTCTCTTTATGGGTATCATGTGTTAAAACGTAGGTAAGGTAAGGTAAAGGCCCTCCCGTTGATCGTCGATTTGCTCGAGCGAGCCAAGTAACGTCTCCACTGGAGACTTTGTTGTTACTGTGTCTGACATATCGAATACGTCACGGGTAGCTTGCCATGCTCTGCCTTCCGGGCGAGATACTCTCGGTAGCTTGCCGGGCTCTCCGAGAGGGGCGGAGGAATCGAACTCGGGTCGGCCATGTTGACCGCTTGTAAGGCGAAGGCCCTACCCGCTGTGCTATCACTCCCATTCCTTCCCATTCCAGTCGTCGCATGATGTTCTCGAGGGTGGCACTGAAGAGTTTCGGTGAAATGGTATCACCCTGCCACACCCCTCTCTTGACATCAACGATCACTTCTTTGTAGAATGGTGAGATCCTGGTAGTGAATCCGCAATACAGCTCATGGAGGATCGTGATGTACTGGGCTTGAATGTCCTGATTGGCTAGGGCTTCAATGACCGCTTCCGTCTCAACAGAATCAAAGGCCTTCTTTAAATCAATGAACGTTAAACAGAGCAGCATCTTGAACTCCCGAGAAACTTCAATGAGCTTGGTTATCGTGTGGATATGGTCGATGGTGCTGAATCCTTTGCGGAACCCGGCTTGCTCGCATGGTTGTCCTTCATCTAGTGTTCTGCCAATCCTATTTAGGATGACTCGAGTGAACAACTTGTAGATGACAGACAATAGGCAGATCGGGCGATAGTTGCCAATGTCATGGATGTCTCCCTTCTTGAACAGTAGTACGATCCTGCTGGTTTTCCATTGGGATGGAACCTTGCATTCAGACAGGTAGCGAGTGAAGAGCCGAGCCAGTGTATTGATGAGTACTGACGGCAGGTTCTTCAGGTGTTCAGGTCTGACCTTGTCTGGGCCGGGTGCTGTTTGTTTCTTTACCGACGAAATGGCGTGTCGGATTTCGTAAGGGAGAACTTGGGAACGACATATCCATCCTGTGGAATTTGGTATGTCGGCAAGTGGACATGGCTATCGAAGAGATTTGAGTAGAAGTCATGGATAATCTTCTCCATTGCCGTTCTGGAGGGTGTGATGGATCCATCAGGACGTCGGAGGGCAGTCATCTTGGTCTTGTAGTTGGCGAAGGACAGGCGGGCGTTACAAATACTTTTCCTGGCTTCTGCCGCATCTACCAGTACTTCTGCTCTTCTCTCTTTGAGGTCTTCCTTGATCGCATCTCTGCACTGCTTTGCGAGCTCGGACGTTAGCTTGCGGTTGCCTGAGGCATGCGCCAAACCACGCTGGCGAATTATCTCAAGAGTTTTCGAAGATAGGCGATTTTTTGTGGCTATCTCTCTCTTGGCGTTCCTCGCACATTCATGGAGGTGCTGAACCAGTTGATCGTATTCCTGTCAATGTTGTCAACAATGGCATCTTCCCATGTTGCCGCAATAGTACCAAAGAGTTCCCAGTTGGTGGTCATTCTGGGAGTTCTCTTTTTGAACTTTGCAGCCCTTTCTCCCTGCTCTGTGAAGTAGAATTTTGCACGAAGGAGACGGTGGTCCACACTACTTCCACTACCCAGCCATCGCCACACTCCAGGACGCTTTCCGGACACATCATAAGACACTAAATACCCATCTTCCGGAATTGTCGTACCATATTTGATAGGGTTCAAATATGGCAACACC
Organism: Sorex fumeus; assembly: GCF_029834395.1. NCBI lineage: Eukaryota > Metazoa > Chordata > Mammalia > Eulipotyphla > Soricidae > Sorex > Sorex fumeus. The sequence continues at coordinate 67,865,912 of NW_026606129.1, forward strand.
TACAAGGGTGATTAGAGGTCGCCCCAAAAGCCTCTATCCCTCTCGGAAAGACTGGCAAGCTACCAAGAGTATTCCGCCCGCACGGAAGAGCCTGGCAAGCTATCCGCTGTGTATTCGATATGCCAAAACCAGTAACTACAACTGGTCTCTCATTCAAATAACTAAATAAATAAATAAAATTTAAAAAGTTAAAAAAAACTAAAAATGCACATTTTAATTTCTTTAAATTCATCTGGTTTGCCAGTTGTTCTCTCGAATCTTAATTTTTCTAATGTCAAAGGTGTTTAAAATAATTCATTTCTTCAATTTATTCATGAGTATTTCCTTTTGTTGTTCTTTTCTGTTTGTTGTTTGTTTGTTTGGGGGATACATCTGGTGGTGCTCAGGGCTTACCTCTGGCTCTGTGCTCAGGGATCACTCCTGGTGGGCTCTGGGGTCTTACGGGATTCTAGAGACGGATCCTAGGTCAGCCATATGGCAAGCCAAGTGCCCTGCCTACTGTACCATCATCCTGGCCCCCATGAGTATGTCTTTTTTGTATATTAATAATAAAATATCTAAAAAAGAAATGCATTAGACCTTTAACTACGGACGAGGTATGTTACCTGTGGTTCAAGATCTGGCTTCTTCCTCTCTCCTGCAACATTAGCACCACTCCAGAGATTGAACAATAAAAAAGTTGCTACAAACATAGCTCGAGCGGTAAATCATATGTTTCTCATGGGTAAAGTCCTGAGTTCAATCCTCAGCACCATATGCAGTCGACTCCATCACTGCTTATTTTAAATTCAAAATAAGTTTTAATTTAATTTAAAAACTATACAGAAAAACAGCATCACTACTACACTTTGATGAGAATATCCAAAAGCCAAAACACCAATGACAGTAAATGATGGCAAGGATGTAGAGCTACAAGAAATCTCATTCAGGCACCAATAGGATGGTTCAGTGACTAAAGCAAGCTCAAAGCCATGAGTTCAATCCTCAGTATCCCCACATGTACTGAGCACAATCCCAGCAACTACACTGTTTGCACCAGGCAACTCTATTGCCGGGATCCCCTCCTGCAAGTGATTTCTGGCTGCACCACTAAAAAGATTTCTATGGAGTGGAGGGTCATGGGCACTTTGGTGTGCAGTAAGTTTGTGCATTGTGCACTCCTATAACCCTATTAACTAAACTATAATTTGCTCGAGCGGGCCCAGTAACGTCTCCATTGGAGACTTTGTTGTTACTGTGTCTGGCATATCGAATACTCTCGGTAGCTTGCCGGGCTCTCCAAGAGGGGCGGAGGAATCGAACTCGGGTAAAAATTAAAATTAAAAACAAAGTCTGGGAACTCCTACCAGGAGTGCCTCTATGTGAGCACCCTAACTAAAGACAGGGACCCTGGGTGAGTACAGCACAAGCAGCACAACTAAAGGAGCACAGCCGCGCAACACTGCGGCAGAGCATACTACGGATCATGTGAGACACTCAGCCAGCAGCACAACTCAATGTGGCAGCACCCCACGCAGCATGTTTGCATCATCTGGTCATCACTGCAACAACAAATATCAAGAGTCAGGGCACTGGCTCAGATGACTGGAGGGCACATTTTGCAAGTGGGAGGTCCAGATTAGATCTCCCAAACTATATGGTCCCCCACCACCCAATACAGCCAAGTATGCCCCTAGCCCCTCAAACAAAAAACAAACATCAGCAGAGGGAAGGGAGGGAGATGAACATTCTTCCAAAAGAATTAAAAATGGTGAAACCATCTTGAAAAACATCTTGGCAGTTGCTTACAAAACGAAACATGAGTCCCTCCATACAATCCAGCAATGGCACTTCTTAGTCTTTACAACAAAGTTAAAAATTTATATCCACACAAAATCCTGCACACAGACACTTACATAGCAGTAGACTTGCTAAAACTTGGAAGCAACCAAGATGCTTTTTAGTAGGTGAATGACTTAATAAGCTGTTACACAACCACACACTGTAGCACTATAGCACTGTCCTCCCGTTGTTCAACGATTTTTTCGAGTGGGTACCAGTAACATCTCACAACAAATTGTGAGACTTGTTGCTACTGTTTTTGGCATATTGAATATGTCACGGGTAGCTTGCCAGGCTTTGCCCTGTGGGCAAGATACTATCGGTAGTTTGCCGGGCTCTCCGAGAGGGGCAGAGGAATCAAACCCCGGGTCAGCCGCATGCAAGGCAAATGCCCTACCTGCTGTGAAATCCCTCCAGCCCATGCAACCACACAATGGCATATTATTAAATACTTGAAGAAAATTATCTATGAAGCTATGAAAATAGATAGAGGAAACTTAACGCATGGTACTACATGAAAGCGGCCCATCTGAAAGGTTACATATTATATAATTAATTCCTACATAAAATATTCTGGAAAAGGAAAAACCATGGAGACAGTCAAAAGATCAGTGGTTATGAGAAGTAAGGAGGGAGGGTGAGATGAAAAGACAGAACACTAAGAATATTCTGGACAGTGAAAACTACTTTGTATGATACCATAACAGTACTTGCAGGCCATCAGATATTTGTCTGAACCCATAAAATGTGTACCCCAAGAATAAGTCCCAACACCATGGCCACTGTGTCATGATATGATGCTGCTGCTGCTGCTGCTGCTGCTGATGATGATGATGATGATGACGATGACCACAACCACAACTATGACGATTTTCCATATTGATTCATTCGTGGTAATAAGTGGGGATGCTGACAAGGGAGGAGGTTATATGGAAAAATACCTAAACTTTCATTTTTTTCATGTACTATTTTATACTTACAAAGTGGTAGGGCCATACATATGGAGCTAGGAGCCACTCAGTGGCAAGGCTGGACTGCATATATGCTGTACCTTGCATATATGCAAGGTATTTGCTCTGCAACTTGAACCACATCCTTGCCATGCTCTCAGTTTGGCTATAAATCTAAAACTGCTTACACCGAAAACTAACAGATTGAGACAGAATTAATTTTATGATTACAAAGACAATGACACAGGCTGAGGTTGGGTCAGAATCATTATAAATTATTTCTGATCCTTAAGTATTTTCATTTAATGCCCAGAAGGACACTAGTAATTTAAGCAGAACTTAAATAACTACATTTGAGTGCTTTTCTACAGGCTTTACTTTTTCTTAATCTGATAAATTAAAAAAAAAAAACATGAAATGATGAAATGGTTCACCTGCAAGTCCTAGGCTTCTAAAGCATCACAACATTCTTACCTGATCTCACTGGGCAATGAATGATTCCTTTACATCCTATTGCCTGGCGCTATATACCAACTTTATTCTAGTCTATTTGAAGTTAAGTTCTCTTCCATCTGTCCTCACCAAAGAACATGTATAAGGAGAATGCTTATCAAAAGTGTTAAAGAGTTAAATGGTAACCCAAAGGTAGGTTGTTTTCCTAATTAAGGAAACTAACGGAAAAAATATATTCTCCCTCCTGCCTCTTTCTTCTCCTCCTATACCCCCTACCCCAATGGGCATTGCTTGGGGGCTACTCTCAGCTCAGGGGTGACACATGTTCAGTCCTTCGAGTTATCTCCCTGGCTCCAATAATTCTGTGTGTTGTTGTTGTTGTTGTTTACATGAAAACAGCTTGAAATTATGTGAAACACCAGTCCTAGATAATTCTGGGAGACAACGGTCAACCCGAGCACTCACCATACAGGACAGCAGGAATAGACTCTCTTTTGAAAAGACTCCGTTTTCTCACCTTTTGTTCAACAGAATTTCATCAGTTTTCCCAATTTTGATAAATGTGAATTCATTTCATTGAATTTGAGGATGTTTCCCCCAAACATCCAAAGAGATGAATACAAGCTTCTCATTTTGGTTTTCTATTTCTATATTTTGGGGGAGTGAGGAGGGTATTTGAGGCCACACCTGGCAGCACTTAGAAGCTTGTCCTGGCTCTGTACTCAGTGCTGGAGATCAACTGGGCTCATGGCAGGCAGAGCCTTAACCCCTGTACTCTCTCTCCAGCTCTAAAACTTCTATCTCTTATTCCACAATATACTTTCATTTATCTACTTTTTTTATTTAATGTAGACAAAACGGCAACTGCTAATATAATTCTAGGATTGAAATTGATTAGATAACAAAGCTGCAATATTAACATCAATAGATCTAGAAAATAAATTTATGTAAACAATGTTCCATCTGGTTCGCAGGGTTGGGAACTCTTTGTCTAAGAATTTATTAAGCGTTTTGTTGCTTCAGAAGGTGTCCGGACATTTCCAGACCTGTGGGCTGGGCCAAAGAGTTGAGAAGGCTGCAGATGTGAGTGGTGGGTGGGGCTGCTGGGGCTTCTGGAAGTCTAGGCATTAGAGGAAAGGCTATTCACCCCGACTCAGCGACAAACACCAGAATTCTCGCCTGAGCACTGGTACCTGAAATTATTCAGATTGCTGCAGAGAATATTCGTGAGGCGGAGGACTTGAGCCCTTGGCGTAGCAGTAATGGTGGGGAGGGTTGAGGCTGCCAGAGCCTTGGTTTGGCAGGTATTAGACCCACCTGCTTTCCATGGGCCCTCAGGGGTTTTCAACAGCGAGGGCTGGCAATTCCATATGGCTTAGCTGCTTGGCATGCAGCTCCTGGGAGGTTCAGCTGGGATCTGTTGGAGCAGGGCTGGTAAGTGAGCGGATGAGGAGGCAGATGTGGATGGTGAGCCTCTATATGTACTTTGAGAGAGAAAGAAGTAACCTGGATACCTTCTTACCCTCATTCTCTCTTCTTGCCCAGATATGCCAAGTTAAAAAAAAAAAAAAGGTAATTCATTAACCATGTCTGTGAAATACAGTTGGAGTAATTTTCCTCCCATATCCTCTTAATCTCCTCCCAAATATCCTGGTAGTGCTTGGTGCTTGAATAGTGTGAGAATGCATCTACAGAACTGACCTTACAATGAAGGGCTGGGGCTGGGGCTGGGGAGTGAGGCTGAGGAGGGGACACTCCAGTGAAACACTATGTGCATGCGATGTTAACATTAACAGTAAAAGCACAGTACTTAAAAATTAAACCTGCCCTGTTTGTTGTTATTGTTTGGATGGAGGGGAGGGTATTTGTTTGGAGGTAACGCCTGACAGTGCTCAGGTGCTGCTCTTGGCTCCCTCCTTCCATGCTCAAGGGTCACTCCTAGCTGTGCTTCAGGAACCATAGCTTGTTTAGAATGCAACTAGGGCCTTCCACATGCAGAGCACGAACTAGCTCAGCCTACTGAGCTATCTCTCCCATCCCTGCGAATTATCCTGGAGCCAAATATCCCAGATCTTCTTGTTCGTTTAGTTTTGGATTTCCAGTCCCACATGGCAGCGCTCAGGTCTTACTCCTGACTCTACACTCAGGAGCCACTGGTGAATGGGACTCGGGTGCAGGGGGTAAAACTCAGGTCAGGAGTGTGCCAGGCCAGCACTGTACCCGCTGGACTGTAGCTGGTGCTCTGTCCCAAATTACCTTGCTTTCATGAACCTTTCTGACAAATCACTTGGGTTCTCAAGAGTCCTGAAAAAAAAAAAACCTGCGTGACCCAACTTCTCAGGAAATGGTTGGGTTCATTTACAACTTGTGCTCAGAATGACCCATACTGGGCTTGGAAACTTCGGATGTCAGTGAACAAACCACCTTTCCAGGCCACTCCATCTCACTTCAGGAAGCCTGGCATGTCACCAACTAATCCTGTTCACATCTCTGAGGGTCAGAGAGAACAAACTGAACTTAATTTTTAATTTACACATGGTAGCCCTACATTCATACCATCTTTCTGCCCTAATATTTTATTCCAAATAAACACCTTGGACTGTGCCCTCAATTTCTCTGTGTTAGTCTTTAAAGAGATAGTTACATTCATGAGCAAGCGGTTCTAAATTTACCTTCCTTTCAGTTCTAAGCAGTGTGGAATAAAATATATTGAATCTTCAATCAAATTCTGTCAGTCACATACAAATACCATATAATTTTCTGATCCTGAATCATCTCTTTTTAAGATTATAAGATACGGGTCAGGTGAAAACCTAATCTCCTCTTAGATTCTATCATCTCCAGGCACTGCACTTGCAAACTCATTCTCTCCTGGGGTTCCAAGAACATTTTTAAACAATAAAGTATAATTAAATATAGTCTGTTTGGCACCTTCTCAAAGAGATGCTTAAAAACATTTATTCAATTTCACGTTTTAGAAGAAAATGAAAATTAATATTAAATTGAATTATCCCTCATGATTATTTATACATGGATTTTAATTTATATGACAACATTTACATTTGTTAAGTACAAAATGGAATTGAGCTGCAATTTTGCACTTATACTCTACCCCACTGCCAAACTAAATTCAGCTCAGATTAAACGACACATAAAATATAGATATACAGATTCTGACTTGTATTACCATTTCAACCAACTGCAAAATTACTTAAAATGCTTGTTGCCAAGCTGGAACGCTGCTACATATTTTGTTCAAATCAATGTGCAATCGGAAAACTCTAATTTGAAAAGACAATTTTCTTAGCTCATTCTGCTCTAGCACTGACTCGCAATCTTCCTAAAAACGTTACCACCATATATGATTAATCTCCAATTGCCTGAAAGGTTCTCACCTCTGCCAATCCATTTTTCCTCAGAGGGTTCATTCTGACCAATGACCAAAAAGTCCATCAAAAGTCCATCAAAATGATTGATAAATGGCTGCAACCTAAGTGTATATGTTATAGGAACACAGAAGAAAATCAGAATTGATTTGAAAAATACCTTTAGGCTTGGTTAGATAACAAGGAAAAGTATATCATTACTACTCTTGTAACTGTGAGCTGGTTATGGATCACAGTCTTTAACAACAACATCTCACTTAAATCTGAAAACAAAGCTGAAGAGATGATAGTTGGGCAGATATGGCAGGTAAACATAGGTACTATCCCTGGCACCCTATCTGGTCCCCTGAGCCTGCCAGGAGTGATCCCTGAGCACAGAGTCAGGAGTAAGCCCTGAGCAAAGCCAAATGTATGTGTGGGGGAAATCTGAAAAGACACTGAGATACTCAACTACTACTCTCCTTTTACAAAAACAGAGACTCTGAAAGATGAAATTCTATATACAAGGTCACACAAAGATGAGAATAGTCAAGACCTCCGCTCTTGGACCAGCTGCCAAGCAAGTAACAGAACCCTGATACACTGTGTTGAAAATGTTCACAACTTAGGTCCATCTGGAACTTAGGTGACGTTTTTGTGGAAACCGGGTATTTGCAGATATCAGTTAAGATGCAGTCATGCAGGATAAGGGTGGGCCCTAAATTCCAGATGACTGCGTCCCCAGAGGAGAAGATAGTCAGAGACAAGACATGAAGAGCAAAGACAGCTCTGTGCAAAGAGGGGCGGAAACACAAGTGATATGGGCACAGAACAAGGAGCACCAAAGACAGCAGCCGCTGCCAGAGAGAGACGAGAGAAGTTCTTCCCTAGATTCACCAGAGGAAGACTGCCGCTGCTGTCACCCAGAGTCCACACTTCGAGTTTCCAGAACTCAGACAGCAGAAGCTCTGCTTTTAAGCCAGTCTGTGGGTCTTTTTCAGAGTAGCCCAAGGAAACCGATACACCTAGGAAGAGAGTGCAGAGGAATATAAGTACCACTGCAACAGATACAGAGAGACAGTAGAAGAAATCATTCTGAAAATCACCCAGAAGCACCAGCTCTGTGTCAAGTACCAACCAGCTCCCTATATCCCAACTGGCAACTCTGTGATAAGTTCTGAAATCACTACACAGAGAGGAGACTGTGACATTTTTTTTTTTTTTTGGATAGCAGAAACATCTGGTGATGCTAGGCAAAAGAGGTTTACAAATTACAGCCTCTACAGTCTTGAGAAGTGCTTAGATCAAATTTGACTACTCCGTACTAGCTTGCAAGTTTGATCCCAAGATCTCAGATTCATGAGCAGAACATTCCCAGTGCTTCTATAGGGCGCCTATGCTTGTTGACTACATGTTACATATGCATCCATCCTTCTACCCACATGTATGGCTATCAACCCTGAATTCAATAATGGTAAGCAAGAGACATCATAAAGAATGTACTAGGCTGTTTTTCTTGTTCTTAAGCGATACAATGAGAAGTATTGGCCTCCCTCCCCTGAAAATTTCCCCTCGAGTCATTTTGTATGTGCCATGAGCTATATAAGATGGGACATGAGAACTACCAAGGGGGCTATGAAATGAGATGGGTCATGTCCATAAAGCTAGCAGGCTACGTATGTATGGCACACGGCACTCACCCGGGCACAAAACACATAAGAGGGTCATGTGCAGCCCTCTCTATGTGCACAATCTCACCAGAAAAGTGTTATTTTCTTCTCACTACAAAAAAAAAAAGAAATTGAAAGCAGCGGCGGCCCTGAAGCTGTAGAGAACAGGGGCCAGATCTTACACGCAGCATCAATGAGTTTGGACTTTACATTAAGAGTAATGGGAAATAATTGAAGAGGTTTTAAGGGATTAGACTCAGCTCTCTGGGGGAGCAGAGACAGTAATTTACCCAATGTGATTTCAATCACTTATGTAATGTTAAAATAATTCAAGGAAATGTATAAATAATTGAAGCTAAGACCATCTGTAAAAATGCCATTTTGGCTCTTTACCAATTGACATGCATTTAAAAGCTTGATGAAAAATGTAAGATTTTTTTTTTAATTCTTTTAACTTTAGAAGGATTTAAATGGGCTATTAATCAGATGCTCTTTCACTTGACTGAAGATCACAGGCACTTTACAAATCTGTCTTTCCACAAATCAAGTTCTTTCCTTCAAGGGAAACTACTAAAATGCTCCTTTGAAGAAGGTCTGCAATCTCCCCATCCAAGAGACTGTAAACTTGGAAAATTAAACCTGTCACTCTAAGATAGATGAGTCCCACCTCACAAATTTCTAATGTCAAATCAAGCAAGAAAATCAATGGGAGACAAATCTATACAACACAAGATTTCTAAGCAGAAACCAGGTCTTGGATCAGAAAGATAGTACGGTGGGTAAGGCACTTGCCTTGTATGAGGCTGAACTGTGTTCAAGCTCCAACATGCCATGTGGTCACCCGAGCCCACCAGGAGTGATCCCTATACACAGATCCAAGAGTAATACCTGAGCAACTGCTGGGTGTAACCAAAAAAAAAAAAAAAACCCTAGACACCGGGAATTCTCAGTATCTGCAGCTATCATGAGGCCATCTCATAGACAAGATTATCTCTATGGGAGTGAGTCTGTTAAGAGCAAGTTTTCTGCATCTCTCATCACACACAGAGTATCACAAAATCTGTGGTACTTTCTCTGCAGAACGTTTTGGAAATGCTGTGTCTTAAGTCCCTCATCCCTAATCCAAACTTTGGTTTTCTCCCATAGTATATACTATCTCTGACCTCGGTTCAATCCCTGGCACCATGCATAGTCCCCACAGGTCTGCTGGAAGTAAGTCCTAAGCACAGCCAGGAGAGACCCAAAACCAAGCAAAGAAAATATATAGATGTGCCTCTCTTTCAAAGGACCACAGAGGGGACTTACAAAATGATATATATAAAATGCTCAGATCATGCCTGGCATATAGTTAATGTTAAATTAAAGCTAGCTGGACATTAGAGAGAGCAAGGAATTAAGTTGCTTGCAGTCAAACCCAATTTAATTCCCAGCATGCCACATGATCCCACAAGTACCATCAAAAGTGACCTCTGATCACAAAGTCATGAGTATCCTGGACATCACTGAGAATGGCCTCTACACCCCCAAATTAATAATAATAAATTAAAGTCAACTAGTATTATTTTTATTTATATATCATCATAATAAATTTCCATATGCAAAACTCCCAGAGAAGACATAAATCTGTTGGGTTGTATGTTTTCCAGGCTTTTTCCAAACTGTGTGTCCAATGACTCCTTGATTCTCCCCATATAACACTGACTCCCTAGGGGACCCAGGTCCTATAGGGCTCGGCCGGAGTAGACTGCTCTGAGCTTGGAGATTCACCTGTTTATTATCAGCACTTATTCAGTCACCTGAAGAGAGATTTTCTTTATAATTTCAGCCACAAGAAGGCAGAAGAAGAAAAACACAGCTGCATGTTGAAGCCCTTTCTATTTCTGAGTTACTCATCTCTTGAATTGTCCTTGCTATTTCCTTTGGAATTCAACTACAGTGTAATAAAACGTCTCAATTCAGGCAGTGTCCTATTGAAAATTGGTTGAAAGGGCACCACATCTAGATTTGGCATTAAAGTAAGCATACCATCACCCAACAAAGGCAATCATAAACAACCCAGAGCCAGAGTGAACATAATACCCCAATGAAGAGCTGGCGACACACAAGAGGAATGTTGTACATAATAGTAAGGCAAACCGTTTATTTCTTTTTCTATATAGATAACCAAAAACATTAACCCTCCTTTAACAACTAGATTATGTTGATGCTATTGAGAAAAGCAAAGAACTCCGTTCTCTTAAAACATATGCACTTCTAGAGCCATTTCTACCCTTAATGAATGAACAGACTTGCTCTTTATACTCTGAGGTACATACTTCTCTCTCTGTTTTTCAAATAAGCAAAATGGAGCATCAACAATTAAGTATCTCAAACACAGTAACAACAAAGTCTCCAATGGAGACGTTACTGGGCCCGCTCGAGCAAATCAACCAAACCTGGCAAGCTTCCTGTGGCGCATTCGATATGCCAAAAACAGTAACAACAAGTCTCACAGTGGAGATGTTACTGGTGCCCACTCAGGAAAATTGATGAACAACGGGAGGACAGTGCCACAGTGCTACCCAAGTCAGGTGGTCAGAGAGAGAGAGTGCAGCAGGTAGGATGCTTACTTTGTAAGTGATTGACTTGTGTTCAATCCCCAGTATCCCATATGGTCCCCTGAGTCCTGCCAGGAGTAATTTCTGAGTGTAGACCCAAGAGTAACCCCTGAGCATCACCAGGTGTAGCCCAAGAACATATAAACAAAAAAAGGATCTTAACCAAGATTCAAATCAAAATACTACGGCCCCAGAGTTCATGTTCCAAACTAGTATTTTTTCACTGGGGATGGTATGGCCTCCCTATGGGCCTCCAGAATATTCCACAGAGGTCAGAAGAGAAAATCATGTGAATGAAAGAGCATGGATAGAGACCAGCTATATTGGGGAGTCAGGCCCACAGGAAGGAAAGATGGTCAGCAGAGGGTCATGGTTAGAAAAAGGTTAAGAAACACTTTTCTCCACCACTGTCCGTGGTGACTCCAAAATATTTTTTAAAGTGTTAAATACTGTGACTTCTTAAATGCTTGTACCAAACTTGTCTGTGGCACTGATGCCCATACCAACAGAGCTGAGAACTGAACTGTGGGATGATGTCAAAGCTCAACCTCAGGGACTCGCACAGATAAGGCAGAGGCTCTACCTGTGCCACATCCCCAGTCCGAAACCCAGGCTCTTCAAAGGATTTACATCTACCTGAGACCCTGCAGCATTATTGAGACAAATATTAACTAAGCTTTAGTCATTCCCGAGCCAACATCATCATTTCGTATTAAATGTGTTGATTCCTTTGTTTAGAAATGAACAAGGTTTTCAACTGGAACACATCTGATTTAAAAAGGAAATTTTATTGCATTATCGTAAGATGAAAATAAGTGTTAAGAAGGTAGATGTTTGGTCATTTGTTTGTTTGTTTGTTTGTTTTGGGGGGGCAGGGAGAGGTGAACAGAGGGCTTCCTGGCATTGAGTTTGGGGCATATCATAAAACCAAGACAGGATTTGAAGAAGTTACTCTGTCACTAACCTTACAGCAGCCTAAAAGCATTATTGAAGGACCCACTTCATGGACACAAGAACAGAGACTTGATAAGACTCTAATTGGCGCCAGAGCTGACTTAAGAGAAGGCTGGACCCCACTCCTGGGAGAAGCTCCAGTAGGAACAAAGGGTTGTGATAATGATATGAATGTGGACCACACAAAGTCTCCAGTTCTTCCCCTTGACAATGCCAGAGCTATGCACTTTTATCTACATAAAAAGCCTCATGTGGGGGCAGCTTGGGAGGAAACCTGTAAAACCAACTCTGCAAAGGCAAGCGTGCACATCCCTGTGCTGGGCAGTGGACCCCCCCCCCCCCCCCCGGCCCGCAATGTGTGCTCTCAGCTCTCTCCACCTCTGGGACTCTCCCTCCTCCCTCCCCTTCATCATGAACTCTAAATAAAGTTGTTTCACTTCGCTATTCATCTCATCCTGAAATTCTATTCGGTGATGATGAGACAGTGGACCCAAAAAAGCCCAAGTAAGGTCTAAGACTGGCTTTTTGTTCTGTAAAGAGCAATTCCTCACTCCAGTCTGAGTCCCTGGTTCCCCTAGAAAGCAGGTGGCAAGGATCATTTCCCATGCTGTGCAGAACAAGTGGACTTCAGGTACAGATTAACAGCTGCTTTGTGAGGCTGTACCATGCAGGGGCTCAGAGCCAACTTTCATCCGCCCTAGGTTTTACCAAGCACTTCCTGTACGACCAAGGTCAGTAGAGAGGGAAGTGGCAGACTGCCGTCTCTCCCTTCTCCTCACATCAAGTAAGTCACCTGCCACAGAATCATCTACTCTAAATCAAAGAGGACCCCAGAGGCCAGAGAGATACTTGGGCAGGGTGCTTGCCTTTCATGTAGCCCATCCAGGTTCCAACCCCAGTGCCCCATATGGTCTCCTGAACCCTACTAGGTGTGATCCCCGAGTGCAGAGCCAGGATAAGTCCTACCAGATGTAACCCCCCCCCCAAAAAAATATAGATATATAGAGAGAACCCTAAAGAGAGAAACAAGGTTTTAAAAAAAGGAAAAAAGTTTTCAAAAGAATGACTAGCTTCTAGCTAAAAACTGCCATCTGCAGAGGGGTCTAACAGTTCTTCATCCAACCAACACCCCCCCCACGTCCCCCTGCCTCCGCCCCCCCCCGCCCCCTTCCCGGTCTTCCCATCTTCTTTTCTAAAGCTGCAGACCTGCAAGGGCTAAAATATATCAAAGACACCCATTGCCAGCAAAACGAGCAGATCACGCTGGCTGAAAGGGAAGTGTGGGGGAGAGGGTGGCCTGCAGGGTGAGAATCAATGCCTGCTCATGCCACACGTGTGGACAGCCGCCAGTTCCTCTCAAGGCACGTGGCGGGCTCACACTCTGCTTCAAGGAGCACTAAGGCCTGGCGATGTCACCGAAGCAGATTTATTTGCCAATAAGTCAGGCTGCCGCTGCAGGAGTTTCACACAGTGAGAAACCATAGAGGCGAGTGGAGTGTGTGGCTGGGAGGTTCAATCCATCCAGGTTTCAGGAGGGAGACAGGGCAGCCATGGGAAGGCGTAGGCAGACAACAAGATCAACAAGAGGCACGCAGGTGCCAAGGGCCCAGGCCCAGGCTGCACTCCTAATTGTTTAGGTGCCAAATCAAGGCAAGGAAGGGGCCCTGTGTGCTCTGAGGCCAGGCTGACCACACTGGGCGCCCAGGAAACATAGCCACTCAGCACAGCACGTCCCTTAAGACAAGCGATCAACAGTGGTGACAGGTCTGAAAATGAGGCGATTTGAGTAATATTATCACCCATCTTCAAAGGGCAGCCCAAGTCCCTCTGCATTCAAAATCCCAAGGGTGTTTTTCCACAACATTTTCACTTTAGCACACACAGCCGTCTCGGCTCTTGGATCCGTGGATTGTGCATCTCCTCCTTCCGTGAGGATTACCGTGTTTACTGTTTTGTTTACGGACGCACCCCAGCAAGCACGATGCCTCACATAACTGACGCTCAGTAAACTGGGTGAATTAAGGAATTATTGCTTAAGAGTCTGGAAACCTTACAAGTGGAAAAGAGCAAGCTTAGATAAAATACAATCAACTCTTTAAACATCTGAATTGTTATATTAAGCAGGGAGTATAAAAGCATTAAGATGATAAGATTATCAGATCTGCTACTTATAAGTAACTTTACTTGGTCTATGAGTAACTGCAGTTTTCATAACTATAGAGATTCCGAATCCATCCCAAGAAAAACTCCAAAAATATATTTTTAAATGACTGATAATCCAAGGACTTGGGAATAGAAAGAATACAATGGGGTTGTGGCTCAAAAAAGCACCCCTAAGGGTGATCCCCAAACAATTGTCCCTGGGTGTTACAAGGGCATGAATGAAGGAAAGAAGGGAGGGAGGAAAGCAGGGAAGGAGAGAGGAGAGAGGGAGGAAAAGAGGGAAGGAGGGAAGAGGGTGGGGGAGAAAAGGAAAGAAGGAAAGAAGGAAGGAAGGAGGGAGGAAGGGAGGGCACACTAAAATGGGGAACATAATGGCACTTAATTTCCCAGTGTTACTGTGGTTGTTACATAAGATAATATGCATAAAAGAACTCTTAAAACTCCTGATTCCAAAGAACCATTATCCATTCCCATTTAAAATCAGTACATTAACAATCAAGATAATTTAATAAATGTGGAACCCAGAGGTGTCAAGATATGTCTGTATTTGCACACACAAAACAAGAGCATACAATTCCTGCTTTCAGAGGTTTTAGATTAGGCACTGGAATGTTGGCCACAATGGGAGTATTTACACAATGAAAATTGGCAAATTCTATAATCAATCCCTGCAGGATGTTAACTTCTAATAAGAACATCCCTGATTACAAACTTGACAACAGAATTCGGGGTAAGAGCAATATGAGGACCCACTTTTAAGTGAAAAAGTTCTTCGGGTCGAACGCCAGCAGCACTGCTCAGACCGACACCAGACACCATGTTAGATGTAATCCTTGCACCATTTTCCACCTCCTAGATGGAATATTCGGCAGGGCAGGTGCTCTCCACTCCAAGAGACATATCCCACACTGCCAGAGGAGCAAGCACATGGCACGCGGTAGTCAGTATCCAATCACTTCCTTTCACTAAGAGAACCTGCACTGTCACTGTCACTGTCACTGTCATCCCGTTGCTCATCATTGATTTGCTCCAGCAGGCACCAGAAATGCCTCCACTCTGAGACCTGTTTCTGTTTTAGGCATAACGAATACACCGCAGGGAGCTTTCCAGGCTCTGCCATGAGGGTGGTGGGATATTCTTGCTAGCTTGCCAGGCTCTCTGAGAGGGGCGGAGGATCGAACCCGGGTCTACCACGTGCAAGACAAATGCCCTACCCACTCTGCTTCCTTTCACTAAGTGAATCTAGTCTATAAAATTCTATAAAATCCTATAAAAGCTGTCTGGCCACATTTGGATCTAATTTCCATGATTCTAAACTCTAGAGAAAAAGAGTCAATGCCTTACTTATATATAAAAGGTGCAGCTTCTCCTTTTAAAAATCTACCTTTCAAATGCAAACACCACAACAATGGGAGCTGTTACATAAAGAAAGCCACACCTAGCAGAGACTTTGTTATCATTCCACCCTCCAGGCTAAACAATGAAACCATTCCAGTTTTTCAATGTACCCTGAAAATGACTGAAAATAGTTTGAACTTATGATTGGATTACCTGGGTTATTAAGGAGACAAAAACAATGGGTGGGAGGAACCTCTGACGATTTCCAAGACCAGTATAAGCAGCCCAGGAGGAGAAACCTGTTTCTAGAGCACTGGCTTCCAATCTCCTGCATTCATACTCCCCCTCAATACAATTCCAAACCCATTCCTTACAGAGCCCAATCCCTCAGTAATAAAGCCCCAGCCATCTCACAGAGAACCAGGACAGAATTCAAAAAAAAAAAATTTTTTTTTAATCTGATACCATGAATTTGAGTCTGGCGCCTTAGACCATTCAGCCATCCTGGGCTGGAGCGATAGCACAGCGGTAGGGCATTTGCCTTGCACGCAGCCAACATGGCCGACCCGAGTTCGATTCCTCCGCCCCTCTCGGAGAGCCCGGCAAGCTACCGAGAGTATTCGATATGCCAGACACAGTAACAACAAAGTCTCCAATGGAGACGTTACTGGGCCCGCTCGAGCAAATCGATGATCAATGGGAGGGCCTTTACTTTTTACTTTACCATGAATTGGAGTCGAGCATCTTCCACCCAGATCCTCCAAATTCCAGTAGGCGGGGGTCACACCCACCACCTGGCCCCCTGGCACCGTGTAATCCCATCAACGGCCAAGACTCAGAGACTATAAAATCCAGATCCCGGAACTGCGCGACTTCTTATTATCTCATTCCTACTTTGGACAAACTTGCAGGCTATCGAATATAGCCTGCCCACAGGGCAGAGTCTGGCAAACTCCCCGTGGCGCACCAAATATGCCAAATACCAGTAACAATGATGGGTCTCTTCTCCTAAAGAGCCTTGAATATAATCTCAGGGCTAGGATGAAAGAGACGTTACTGGGGCCTGCTCGAGGCAATCGACGAATAACAGGATGATGAATGAATGAATGAATGAATGAATGAATTTAATGTAATCCACATAAGATACTCACAATTCTGCCCCATGTAACTTAGCCTCTTACCTACTGTAACAACTATAAAAGCGGAAAACCAAAATAAATCCCCACAAAATAAATATAGCACAAACCACATGTGAGGGAGACAAACCAACTCTGAGTAGTAAGCCAGGATGGGAAGCTGACAGGTACCCAAGAGTTATTAAGTAGAAAAGAGGGTTGGGTCAGAAACCCTGAATTCTAGTCCATTATTTGATAATCTGTGATTACTAGACTAGACCATACTGTAATTTCTTTCGTGAATAAAAAGGGAAAAGACTTGCTGTGTGTACCATATAACTTCCTTGGGAGGATAAACCACAATAGAAATGTCCAAGCAGATTCTTTAAAAACAAATTCTTGGGTCGGAGAGGCAGAACAGGAGGTAAAGTACTTGCCTCAACTGTGGCCGATCCAGTTCTAATCCCCAGCACCACCAAGAGTGACGTCTGAGCAAAGTCAGGCGCAAGCCCTGAGCACGGCCCAGAGTGGCCAAAACCTCCCCTCCCTCCAACCCCCCCAAGAACAAACAAACAAACAAACAAACAAAAAACCTCAAAAAAATAGACAGATTCTCTAATTGTGTTTTAATCTTTACTACTAGCTTCTCCAAGTCTTAGGCAAATATTTATCAAAAAGACCACCTGCATTCTTGGGGCTGGAGCTATAGCACAGCGGGTAGGGCGTTTGCCTTGCATGCAGCCAACATGGCCGACACAGGTTCGATTCCCAGCATCCCATATGGTCCCCTGAGCACCGCCAGGAGCAATTCCTGAGTGCATGAGCCAGGAGTGACCCCTGAGCATCGCTGGGTGTGACCCAAAAAAGACCACCTGCATTCTTATGTTCTCTCCAATTTCTTTTCAAATTAGGCATTATTCCCCAGAGCACATAAATACCGCCATTATGTCTGGATTTGGATTTCCAGTGAGAACACAACAAAAGTCTCAACATATTTTGTTGCAATTGACTTTTTAATTGCACTAAAGTTAGTATGTATGTGCACTCTCCTAGAAAAATATGATTCTAATTTAACTACACAAACTATCTCAAATCCTCCTCCACCTTCAAATATTATGGCAGATAAAATGACTTTATGGAAACTTGCAGTTACCATTCGGGAAGAGAAATAAGAGATCAATCGGGAGACTGGAACTCTAAGCACTTTTGGAATATAAAAGAATCCCCATTCAATTATTTATCTTTGTTGTGAATATAAAAGCTTACAAATATTTCAAAGGATCTAGCTAAACTTTGCAGGTTAAGATTGACACAAACTTGAACTCTTACATTATTTTCTCACTCATTTTCTTTCATTCTGCTTAAAGTAGTGCAAAGAAGATCTTGCAAAAGATTTGTGACTTATTCTCTATTTAAATTACTTTCTTATATTGTTCAAGGAGGAAGAATTTAATGACATCTTGGTCCTAAGTTATATGTGGCAAAAAAGACTATCAGAATTGGCTCATATATTCAGCATGAATGACAAGACAATGCTTGAGTTCACAATGCCGAGAAGAAGTTAGTTCTTTCAAACTCTACCTTTCAAATTCATGTTCAGAGATGATAAATTGGAATGGGCAGGAAAACCTGCTTTTCTTACAACTGTCACAAGTACATTATCATTCTTTGATTTTATTATTACATTAGTATTCTTTGATTTTGGCTATCAGTATATACAACATTTTTCTTTACCCGAAATTACTAAAGCTCTTGACAGCAGCAGATATAACACAGATAAAGAACGAGAAAGAGCCAGGAGAAACCCCTGTGCATCACCAAGTGTGACCCAAACTGCATGTATGGTTCTATCATCACTGCCCTATGAAATAATGGAGAACTTTCTGAGAATATGCTCCCGGGTGAAATGCGGATAATACAAGTGGCTCCTGTTTGCTGATATACTGAGGTACTGTGAGTCCCAGGTTCCTTTTCTTTGTTTTGCTTTGGGCCAAACCCAGTCGGATGCAGGGGCCACACCCGACTGTGCTGGATCATATGTAATGCTGGCTTCCATTGTCAGCCAAAGAGCATGCAAAAACAAGTGTCTTGACCTCTGTACTTTCTCTCAGGTTCCCAGGTTCTTTGGAACTTTTTCTTGTTCCTTAACATCCTCCCTCAACAGACACAGGCCATCAACAGGATCTTGCCCTGGAGGAAGCCTACAATCCCAGCGCCCCTGGCAATGGCTGAATAAGGAATAGAGACTCAAGCTGTAACAAAGAAGTGTCTGGCAGAGAGAACTAGAGCCAGAAATGGCTTGTAAGCACCCTGAGCAAAAGCACTGCTGAGTGCAGCCCCCCACCCAAAAAATAAATAAAATGTAATATATAAAAAGAAAATGGCAGTTCCTTTGGATCTTTGTTTTTGTTTTTTGCTTTTTGGGTCTCACAGGGTGCCGGGGATTGAACCCAGGTCAGCCACACGCAAGGCAAACACCCTACCCACTGTACTATCGCTCCAGTCCCCTCATAAGGCTTTCTGTCAAGAATCTTGACTGGGCCAATATGGTCCAGGGGGCTTAGCCTGGAGCAGGGGATGCAAAGAGCCAAATATTGGTCAGCATAGTCAGTGTACGTAATGACCGGGAGGAGGGAGTCACATAAGTGACATTTTCGCCAAATGTTCCTCTTCACTGTGGAAGGTGGTGAGAAATGATGGAACGCGGGTGGGTAAAACAAACTCCCTGGGAGCCAAGGCTATAGCCAAAGGCCTGGGCTCAGCCCCCTGACAATCCCTGGGAGCAGATTCTGAGCTCTGAGATGGTTGGAGCCCCTGAGCACTGGCAGGTGTGTCTCCAAAATAAAAATAAAATAAACATTAAGTTCTTTAAACTTTTTTTTAGCTGGATAATCCATTATGGCTTTTTTTTTCCTCTTCTTATACCCAGTTATACTTAAATTATACCTTTAGAAATACTACCATTCTGTGTGTTGTCGTTCACATATAGAGATAGATAATAGATAGATAGATAGATGATAGATTTTTAATTTTAGGCACCATAGTTTACAGTACTTTTTTTCTTTCTTTCTTTCTTTCTTTTTGGGTCACGCCTGGTGATGCACAGGGGTTACTCCTGGCTCACGCACTCAGAAATTACCCGTGGCAGTGCTTAGGGGACCATATGGGATGCTGGGAATTGAACCCAGGTCAGCCGCGTACAAGGCAAAAACCCTACCCGTGGTGCTATTGCTCCAGACCCTATAATACTTTTAATGTAGGGTTTCATTCATGACACATTTCAAGCACCACACCCTCCACCAGAGTGTCTCATTCCTTCCCTATTGTCCCCAAGCATCCTACTGAAGAATAGTTCTCAGTCCTGTTGCCTTAGGGCACTTGATATTCCCTGCTATGTTTCTTTATGTCCAACATAAGAGGGAGATGATTCTGTCTCTGCTCTTTCCTTTCTGAGTAACTTCACTCAGCACAATACTCTCCAGATTCATCAGAAGACATTTAAAATTTATTTTTTATTTAATGTAGAAAAGAGTGGCAATTATTGATATAATTCTAGAATTAAAATTGTTTAGATAATAAAGTTGCAATATAAGTATCAATAGATCCCAAAAATACATTTATGTGAACATTGTTGCATCTGATTGCAGCACTGGTGAGTTCACTTCTAAGAATTTATTAAGTGATTTGCTGGTAGCAGCAAACTGTACGGTTTCATCTTCTCTTATAGACAGTTTTCTACTGTGCATATGTAGCACAGAATCATCTTTATTCAGTCTTCTATCTTGGACAAAATGGTGAGAAGTAGTGAACAATCAAAATTCAAAACAAATCTTTGAGAAGGAAATGCACAGAACTACTCATTCTTTCAGTAAATAGATTAACGGTGTTGAAGGCAACAAGAATGACTTAGCACTTTAGTTGGTAAAAACCTACTAAAATGCATTTAGATTCCTCCTCCAGGGGAAATTATTACCTGTCAGGTTTCAGAGAGCACTGTCATAGGATTGTACTATTATAAACAACCAGCACTTAAAATAGCATGCGGAGTAAAGAAAAAAAAATAAGGAAGAATACTTTCTTACAGAAGTCACTGTTTATTAATTATTCAGGACAAAATATACTGTGAAGATGATAAATGGGTTGAATTTACTGAGTGCTGTATCTAGGTAAGAAGCTGAGACTAGCACATGAAATAATTAGACAGCAATTAGGGTTACAAATTTATTCTAAGTTAAATAGAGGTTCGGAAAAAAAAAAACCTGAGTGGGTGAGGAAGGGAAATATTTCTCTTCTCTTTACAAAGAAAGATTTAGATTACATTAGCATCTTTATTTTCTATTTATTTTTAGGGGTTTTTTTTGGGGGGGTGCATACCGGCAGTGCTCAATTTGCTCGAGTGGGCCCAGTATGGACCAGTATTCTTTGGTTCGTGATCAGAAGTGACCGCTGGCAGTGTTCAGAGGACCATATGTGGTAGCCAGGTTCAAACTGGGATTGGCCATAAGCATGGCAAGCTCCTTAACCCTTGAACTACCTCCCTGTCCCTGATGATCTTGAAATAACTAATACAGAAATAGAGGATCAAACAAGTGAAGATACCGAGCAAAGAGACCAAGACTGCACGAGGTGATGACCCCAGCAATTCAGCAAAGAAGAAAAGGTCCTTTCTCTTGACCTGCTAGTCAAGGGAAAGAAAATTCAGCAAGATCTGAATCAAACTGGCAAAAAGTTAAATCTCCAATTTTCTGTATGGACTGTCTCTTTCATCCTGACGCTAAGCCTTGTTCGCACAGGCCACTAAAAGCATAGCCCGCGCCAGTGTGACTGAACTAGAGGAAGAATTCCTCCAAGAAAGGTAAGACAAGAAAGCAAGGAGCTCCCCATCTGGGAGCTGTCAATGGAATGGCAGTCGAACACAGAGCACGAAAATGCTTTCAAGCAATTTACAGACCCCTGCCTGCCTCTCCCTTGTCCTTTCCCCCTCGATTTTCTGGTTTTCTGCGGCGCCCCAGCCTAGGCAGTTCAGTGTTCAACTAAAGAAATATCTCCTTCGAGGCCCATCTGGCTTGCCGGGAAATTGTTTGGAAATCAACTGACTATTTCCTGGAGATGGCATGCCCACGGGGAGAGGGAGATGGTCCTGTGAATTGAACACTCTCCCCTGGTCACCAATCCACGGTTGCTGTGGTGACCTCCATCCAAAGGGTGAGGTGAGCACATGACACAGAGTGAGCTAGGACAATCCACAGCTTACCCACCTCACCTTCAATAGAGGATTTTTAAAGCCACATCTTATTTTTATGTGTTTTTTTCCCCCTTTCCAACTTAATCAACTTCTGACAAACAGGAAAGCTGGCTGTCTTTATTTCTTATGGAAGCTCAATATTTACTCAGATTGGATAACTGGAAAAAAATCTCAGTAGCTTACAGCGGAAGAGCGTTTGCCTTGCATGCAGTCGGCCCAGCCGACCCGGGTTCAATTCCTCCGCCCCTCAAGGAGAGCCCAGCAAGCTACTGAGAGTATCTTGCCCTCACGGCAAAGCCTGGCAAGCTACCCGTGGTGTATTCGATATGCCAAACACAGTAACAACAAGTCTCACAATGGAGACATTACTGGGCTCACTAGAGCAAACTGATGAACAACGGGAGGACAGTGCTACAGTGCTAGGATGAGACGGAGAGACAGAACAGTGAGTAAGGTGCTGGCTTTGCATGCAGTTGCAGTTGACTTGGGTTTAATCCCTCGCATCTCATATGGTCCCATGGACTCATGCAGGAATGATCCCTGAGTGCAGAGCCATGAGTAAGCCCTGAGTTCTGCTGGATATAGCCCCTAAACAAACAAACAAAACAGTCAGGGGCAAGAGCTCAGCAGGCTGGAATGCATAATTTGCAAGCAGGGATCAGGTCTGCTCTCTGGCAGGGAATGGTCCCCTCTGCACTGCTTTGAGTGACTTCGAGCACTGATCCAGGAGTACTGAGCCTTGAACATCACTGCAAAACATGAACTCACCCCTGAGCTCTGTCCCAGAATATACTTCTTCAGTTTCATTCAAAAAAGAAAGGCACAGAGGATGGATTATATAGAAATTAAGCAATTTTTAAAGAAAAAATGATTGGCTGTCAGAATCTATGGAATCTGGACAGGTCTCAAGAGCACTGTGTTTCAAATCTGGTGCAAGAGCAAGTGTGGGAGACCATGTGTTCAATCCCTGGCCGATATCATGTTTATTCCCTAAGCTTACGCCCTGGGAGCAATGCCATTATAGAAAAGAAGGATATGGGCAAAATAATACTCTTCTAAGGATGACTAACCACATACCTTGGCCTTCATAAACACATTCCATATTAAATGTCAATATGATCATCCATCCTCTCAAATTCAAATGCAAGCAAGGAAGACAAATCTCAAGCTAGTGATATTTTTACTGATGTTATTTCTAATTATCCAATCTACAAATAAATATTGAGCTGCCAGGAGAAATACAGAACTTGATCAGTGGAAAGGAACAATTGCTTTCAATTTGGCTTTGTTAACTAAAGTGTTACTCAGGGGGGAAATTCAGAAATGTGCTTCTTTAAAGAGCTTTCGAAAACGCTCTGTTCTCACTTAGCAGCTCAAGGAGATTCGGGGGCTACCTGGAGGCTGGGAGCGGACGCGATGGCCAACCTCCAAACGTCCCTTTGGGTTCATGATGACATTATTAAAAATTAGCTCCTCCTCACTGGTCACATTCAGCGCGATCTAATACTTTCTCCTTTTCTGTGTCTTGACAGGATCATCTGAAGCCGAGGTGGAAATGAACTGAAATAAAGTGTCAAACACCTGCTCTGTTGGGTACAGACCTTTAGTAATGAACTAGGTGGGACGTCCTAATTACACTGGGTCCGCTGAAGTTCCTATTAGGTGGTTTAATGGTGACATACGATTTATTAGTAGTTTTCTGGAGATGCCTGAGTTCAACCCTGCTTAAGAGGAGACTGCAATGCTGAATCATTTCAGTGCGGCAGGCTGTCAGAGGACAAGGAGAAACCTGTCTGCAGTGGCAAGAGCAAGGTTCTGGCTGGGGCCTTAGGAGAGAAGGCGGGGCCTGTTCTGTGCAAAGGATGCAACCCTTCTAAGAGAAAGGCAACAACTCCTTCATGCTGTGGATCCTGCCCTGTTTGGCTCAATAATTCGTAAAATCCTAAACGGCCAGAACAAAAAAGCTGCATCTGTGATTATGCTGTGACCATCCCTCAAATGATTTTATTTATAATGATGTAGCTAAAGAGAAAACACAAATTTGTCTATTTATACTTTTCAGAAATCCAGATCAGGGCCCAAGTGTGGAGGGCACTTGCCTTGCAAACAGCCAACCTGGGTTCAATCCCTGCATCCCATAGGGTCCCCTGAGCCCTGCCAGGAGTGATCCCTGAATGCAGAGCTAGGAGTAAACCCCAAGCACTACCTACCAGGTATAGCCCCCAAACAAACAAAAACAAACAGAAAAGAAATGCACATCAGGTACCCAATGTTCTAATGAAATTATGCTTAAAATATATTCTTTTGAACTTACTGAGGTCCCAGAATTAGACAGGAAGAGGGGTTTTGGTTTTTAATTTCCCTTTCTAAAAGACAATTATTTTTTTAAGTTTTGCCAATTTGAACATTTTTCTTTCTTTTTCATGTGTGTGGGGGGGGCGGTGGGGGGTGCGTGATGATGGTTGTGGTTTCAGCCACATCTGACAGTGCTCAGGGTCAACTCCAGCTCTGCCCTCAGGGATCATTCCTGGATGGACTTGAAAGAACCATATGGGATAATGGGGATTGACCCTGGATCAGCTGTGTTCAAGACACGTGGTCTCCTGGTCATACTATCTTTCCGGTTCCCAGTTTTAATACTGTTATCACTATGGGGAGAAAGAATAATCTAAAATGCATGACCTTTATTATTACCAAAATAACACATGAACTACATTTTACCGCCATGATCATTATTTCATTCTCTTTCATATTTACAGTGGTGGTAGTAGAGAATCAATAAACAAAGGGACACTGCAAAGTCAAATTAGGAAAAATTACAAATAGATTTTAAAAAAAAAGAAAAAACTCAATTCTACTTGATCTTGAATTACTCATCAACAGACCAAATAATGTAAGAATATCCCAAGGAAACATAATCAAAAAACTCAAATGATTCCATGTCTTACTTCAGAGGAAATATTTCTATGGTGAATATTAAATTGCAAGACCCCTAAAATATTAAGAGTGATATGAGTTACAAAACCCTAATTCCTACTTCTCCACTCTACCCTTGATATTCCCTGGGATGCATGCTCTACATTTTAAGAGGCTGCAAGAAAAGAATGTGTGATTGTGAGAGTCAAAAGATTTAAGCAGTCATGATATCAAGTAGGCTGGATCTAATGAGGATTTGGAAGCAAACTTAACATTCCTTATATTCTTTGAACCTTGGACTGCATATTGAGGCCACATGATAAATGGTCATTCATGTTATTACTAGGTTTCTGGATTTTTTCATAGTCTCTGAAGATTAAAAGAAAATGAGACAGAAGAATCTTTTTTAAAAAATATATCAAAGAAGCCTGAAATAGCCACATGGTAAAGGCTGCCCATTGTCTATCTCCTGTCCATCACACCTCTTGGCCCTCATTGAGAGAACTTTCATAGCTTTGGTTACAGAGTTAGGTGCTGGGTTAGAAGTCTGGGGAGGGAAGAGTTGAAAGCAACAGAATAATATCCTAGATGTTCTCCAAACCTCACTTCTCTTTATCCCAAGCAAAGCAGAGCTCAGACAGAAGAGACTCTGGGGTGTTCGTGGCCTCAGAGAGATATTTCAACAGGATAAGTTCATACTATGTTTTAATGGTTATTTTGTTGTTGTTGTTTCAGTTTGGGGGTTTGGTTTTAGGTTGTGTGTGTGTGTGTGTGTGTGTGTATTTGGGGCGGGGGTTGATTTTTAGGCCATACCCAGAGATGCTCAGGATTACTCCTAATTACTCAGGATTACTCAGTGATTACTCAGGAATCACTCCTGGCAGTGTGCAGAGGACCATATGAAATGCCTGGGTTCACACCTGGGTTGGCTCCATGCAAGGCAAGTACCCTACACACTGTATTATGCCCAGTTCCCAGCTTCAGTTTGTTTTGGGGGCTACACCTGACTGTGCCTTACTCCTGGCTCAGCAGGGAGGGATCACTCATTGAGGTACTTGGGGGACCATGTGGAGTGCCAGGGATCTAACTCAGGTGGGCCATATGAAAGATAGGCGTCTTACTTGCTGTAATATCTCTGCAGCCCCACAACAGACTATGAATTCCACAGTCTACAATGAATTAGGAACTCCTGTCAATTTACTACTCAGATGCATTCTTCATCATTAAACTGGATACCTTTTTTAAAAAATTTTGTGACATATTATGAGTAAATAATATATACAAAGCTCTTACCACCAATTGACAGACAACATGAAAAGTACTAAATCATGCTTTGTCTTGTTTATAGCACATTTCAGTAAATCCCTTCCAAAGATCAAAACTGAAAGTCTCTTATTTCTCTAACAAAATGGTCCTCTCATTTCTTGAAGCATTCGATGATTTGGGAAATTCTCAAACTCACCACAATATCCTGGCAACCGGCCCATCTTTTACCTCTGTTCTGTGCCACTGATGCCCCTGCCCCTGCCAAATTTTTGTAATTAGACAAAAGTTGTAGCCAAGAAAAATAATTTTAATGAAATCAAGGCACAAAGAGTTGGGAGCCTATTGCACATGCTTAAAGGCAAGGTGGTTCGCTAACAAAAGAGCAGGGAATCACTCTGAAGCAGGCTTTCGCCACCTCACCTTTGTGGCTACAGAGCTTTGTTGTGGGACAATGTGCTGTGTAACACAGAATATTTAAGCGGCTTCTTTGTTCTCCTCCACCCTCCAAGTGCCAACTAAACTGGTGATGGTCAAAAGCATGTGCAGATAGTAGCAGATATCTCCTGGGGATAACCTAGTGACAACCACAGCTCTAAAGCCTGAAGCTCTTTGGGCTGGTTCTCTCAGACAGGACTAAGACAACCTTCTCAGAAATAAAGTATTTCACAGAGGCCATGGGGTACTGAAGACAGAAGATTAACTTTCTCAGAGAAGGGCACTTTCCTTAACAGGGAAAGGTCGGGAAAAATCTTTCCTTCTACCCCCTCAGATCTCTAGTGAAGGCTCTGTAACAAACAAATAACAAAAGGTGAACCAGAGAAAAGCAGACAAAATTATGTAAGTTTTACATGGCATGGAAGCCTCATAAAGAAATGAAAATAATAGTTAGAAAAAGAAACTGTAGGCCAGAGAGATAGCACAAGAGGTAGGGTGTTTGCCTTGCATGCAGCTGATTTAGATTTGATTCTCAGCAGCACTATAGTCCTACAAGGCTGCTAGGAGTGATCCCTGAGCACAGAGCCAAGAGTAAGCTCTGAGCACCAGTGGATATGGAGAAGGAAGGAAGGAAGGAAGGGAGGAAGGGAGGGAGGGAGGGAGGGAGGGAGGCTGAACCCCATCCTTTATGCAGGGTTTGAGGGGAGTGGAAAGTCATGAGAAGGATGGCAGGACAAAAGGAGCTGAGGTCTTGCTAGAGCAAGGAAATACCAACAAGGCCTGTTATTTTGATTCTTTGCAGTGCCCCTTGTCTTACCAGTAAGATGCTCTTTCTCTCTTCATGTAGGGAGGGCGCTTCTCAACTGGGGATCATATAATCCTCTTAGGGGAAAATCAGGAAGTCTTTCCTAAAAACTCAAACTGCTGTTTTAAAATAATTCATTACCAATATGCCACATGCTAAGATAGTGTGTTTAGAAGCCCATCACCATCACCTGGCACCAGGAGCCAGACATTACTGAATCCTGACATTATGCACATTTCACGCGATGTGTTTCCTTAACCAATGGCTTATGTTCTCTGAAGAGGAGATGGGTATGACACCAGAAAAAGGAGTGGCCCTGACCAGGAATAGTTACAGAATATCCCTCAGGGTGGAAGAGATAGGACAGTGGGTAAAGTACTTGCCTGGCACATGGCAGACCCAGGTTAGATCCCCGGCACTCCTATGGTCCCTTGAGCCCTACGGAGAGTGACCACTGAGCAGAGTCAGGAGTAAACCCTGAGTATTGCCGGGCAGGACCCCAAAGTTCCCCATTAAAAAAAGACAAAGATACCCTACTGAGGATGACAAGTTGTTGTCTGTGATGGTTCCCAAAAGTAAGGCACATGTAAAGCTTTATCTGTTGCATGCAAGATAAGCATCTTAACTCCTATACTATCTCTCAGGCCACCTGCATTTTATCATTTCTTTTTTTTCTCTGGATTTTGAAAACTTTACTCCAATCTGCCTTGGTCCCTTTTATCCTCAACCCCCACCTACCCATTCCCACTTGAGGTACAAATTTTAGTAAGTTTCTCCATGTTAGAGGAAGGCAGAGCCCAGGCCAGGCTGAAAACACAAACAGAAGCAGCCACCAAGGAAAATGCATCACTCTACAGGTCTTGAGGGGGCTTTCTCTAAGCTGCCGTTTAAGTCATTCGCCCACAGTCAGACAGGTCTCTCTGTTCTTCCAGCTGTTTGCCAAGATGATGTATGATGTGTACACACACACACACACACACACACACACACACACACACACACACACAACCACCAGAGTCAGACCATGGGAATGACAAACAGTAATCATAAAATCCATCTAAAATAAAGCAGGTAAGAATTTTAAATACTGGTTGTTTTGTTTTGTTTTTCATCTAGAGTAAGTGCAAGATAAGGTAGCAAAGTTTTATCTAATAAGTTTATTCAAGGAACTTTTGTTTTGTTTTTGGCTGGGGAGGGTGTTACTGAATGTTTTGGTTTGGTTTTTAGAACACATGGGTGGTGCCCAAGGCTTATTCCTGGCTCTGTGCTCAGGGATCACTCCTGTTGGTTCTCAGGGGACCACACAGGGTGCTGTGGATTCAACCTGGGTCAGAGTTGTGCAAGGCAAGTGCCTTACCCACTGTACTGTCTCTCAGGCCCTCAACACACTTTATCTTTTCTTCCTTTCTCTTTTTTTATGGGTTTTGGGTCACAGCCAGAGATATTCTGGGGCTACTCCTGGCTCTGCACTCAGGAATTATTCCTGGTGTTGCTCAGAGACCATATAGAATACCAGGGAGTAAACTCATGTGCAAGGTTGGCCATGTGTAAGGCAAGGGCCCTACCCACTGTACTATCTCTCCAGGCCACCTCAACAGAATTTTGAAGTTAAATCTAAAATGACAAAAAAAAAAAAGAAAGCTAAGCAGTATCCAAAATTGTATCAAGATTGTATCACTAAAGTATTTCATCTCACACATTAATTTCATTTTATAACCAAATCTCAAAGAAAACTGGTCTGTCATCTTAACTGTGTTGTTTGGTACCCTATGGATCTTAGACCAAGAGTAACTTCTAAATAAAAAATATGTTAGTTTCATTGTTATGTAAAATAATCCCCCAACTTATACTTCCAGCAGTCAGTAAAGAAAACATAATGAGAATGTTCTAGGAGAATTAGATAAACCATAACAAATAGTTCTTGAAAGCAGACCATCAAAATGGTAAGATAACAGGTCCCCATGCAACCATCTGTATTTTGTTATCTATACCAACTCTAAGATGAGATTTTGTGAAACCCTGACTAGAACATGCAAGGCATATGATCCCCAAAATATAATCAACAACCCAGAAACTCATGTGACAACCCAGAAACTCATGTGATCAACCAAAGGTAATGGAAATGGGAGAATAAACTAAAAAATCATTTCCCTAAATTGTGGCATTATTAAAATGATAAGGATTAAAAATCCTGCATTTGTATCTTAAAACCTTCAAAGGGCATTGACAAAGCTATAATGAAATTATTATATTCAAATAACTCTAATTATAAATTGCATATTTCTGGTTAACTGGTGAAGCCTTTAAGTTAAGGTTTATCCAGCAACACCTTTCAGGAAGTGCTTTGCAAGCATGTGGCAGGCTTTGTCCGACACCCGTGTCCAAGGAAAGCAGCGCAGTTAAGTGTCTTCCTTTCCTTCCTGACTCATGTTCAGGAAAAGGACTAACAGCAAAGGATCAACTCTGCATGGAATCTTCTGCAATAAAACCTAGCCCTCAACCTTTCCCCAAGATTTCTTTTTCACACACACACACACACACACACACACACACACACACAGTCATAAACATAGCACTGTAGTACTGTCCTCCCGTTGTTCATCAATTTTGCTCGAGCAGGCATCAGTAACATCTCCACGGTGAGACATTGTGAGACTTCTTGTTACAGTTTTTGGCATATTGAATATACCATGGGGAGCTTGCCAGGCTCTGCTGTGTGGGTGGGATACTCTCGGTAGCTTGCCGGGCTCTCAGAGAGGGACAGAGGAATCCAACCCGGGTCAGCCTCATGCAAGGCAAACACTCTACCCGCTGTGCTATCACTCCAGCTCTAAAAATACATAAATTTTTAAAAAGAGAAAAGAGTAAACTCTTTATTAAAACATATATAAAATACACACACACACACACACACACACACACACATATATGCATTTGTTCCTCTTCAAAAAAAAAAAAAGGGAAAAGGGACAGGGATGAGAGAGTACAGGGGTTCTATGCCTTCCTTCCTTGAATCACACCGAGCCTAGTTTGAATCCCGGGCACTACATTTGGGCTAAAAACCAGGAAGAGTCCCAGAACGCTACCGCTGTGACGCCAAACCCCCAAAATAAATAAAATAAACATAAGGCCATAATTCAAACTGATCTGTCTTATTCAATGTATTTGTAAAATATTATGTCAAGGCAACGTCATCCATCTTCAGTTGACAGATTTAAAGAGCCAATATGCCTGGAAATAGTATTTAGGCAACCACTAAAATTACTTAAAATTTAAATTGCTCTAAATCGTTTTAATTTAAAATCTGTTTGGAATGAAACATCATGAAATCTGTTACCAGCTGTTTAAAAAACAAGTTCTGCAGGGCATGAAGATGATGCTACAGAGACACCATCCATGAATCATGCAGTTCAATTTTATGCTCAAGAGCAAAATGAACCGAGTCAACCACTGTCTCCTCCAACTTCCCTGTAACCATCCTACGAGATGACAAGAGCAGAGTGAAATGAAGCATAGTGAAAAAGATACGCAAAGAAGGCAAATGCCACTCCTTAGAGTTTGTTGTCTCCAGACCCATCACTCTGTCTTCTTCTAAGCATTTATCACTTCCTGATCCTACTTTTCATGGCTGCAATGGTGACAGTCTGCAATAAATTTTTATTCATTCAACTGATTAAAACACCAAGCGTGTGTGTGTGTGTGTGTGTGTGTGTGTGTGTGTGTCCCCTACCACCTATATTCCCAATACTTGCATCATAGACCTAAGCCAGCCCTGCATTCATTTGGATTAATCACTATATTCTAGAATAGATGCTGAAATGTATTAAGCACCTTTTAAATATCTGGTGAATGGATCAATAAATGCCTACTGCTCTCTCTGCTTCTTTTACTACTGGTTGGCTGGAAATTACTGTTTCGGTTAAACGCAGAATTAATAAACAACAAACAAACACCAGATTTCACTGACAAACAAACCTACAGTCTCATTTACACTAATCTAAGTTTATTGATCACACTTGCCCGAGTTTATTGTCTGATTTAACTCACACGGCAACTCCTCCGGAGTAAGAAATGCAGCTTTTTCTCTTTCAGAAGCCCCGGCTCAGCCTAGTGTTCAACACACAGACCCAGCATTCAAAGGAGATAAACTTCCAGGTTTCTATGGGTCAAGGGGTTCAACATTCTCTCCAAAGTGTCAAAAACACCACGGGCCACTCACAGGCAGAATTCACATACTGCTGGTTTCAGAATGCCCTCCATAGTTAATTGCCCAAGTCTTTAAATGTTCATATCTATGGAACTGTCAACTGGACAGGGATGAACTTTACTGGTTCATAAGTATTTTCAAAGTTTGGCCATTTTAATGGAAAGTCATACCCCAGTTCCAACTCAAAACACAAACTTTAAGGTATGGAAGTAGAGTGGCTGGAACGATAGTACAGCCAGTAGGGGCATTTGCCTTACACAGGGCCAAACCGGGTTTGATCCAGAGCATCCCATATGGTCCCCTGAGCACTGCCAGGAGTAATTCCTGAGTGCAGAGCCAGGAGTAACCCCTCTGCATTGCCGGGTGTGACCAAAAAAGAGAGAAAAAAATATGGAAGTAGAGCTACCCCCTATATCCCCCCCTACCCCTCCCCCAACCCCAAGGTTAGCTTAGTCTTAGCTGAAATTCTCTAGCTTAATTTTAGACACTTGATCCTGGAGAGGAAAAACCATTCCCATCAGCTTCAGCCTACACTGCAAATCCCAAGGCCTGGCTAAACCCTGGCAGTCGATCCTTCACATGTGATTGCAAATCCCCAAGCCACCAAAACATTAAAATACCAAGCTGCAAACCTGCTTTAGCTGGTGAATGAGAGTCCAACATGTGAATATAGAAAGTAAGGACTCATTTAAAAGATTACAGCCCTGCCGAATACCAGAGGAAGGAAAAATACAAAGGAAGTACTAGACATTCATATGTAAATTAAACTCAATTATTATGTCAAAGGCCTGCTCTAGAGGGGGAAAAAATACATATATAATCGGTCCTTTCCTAGAATTTGAAAATCCCTGTCAAACAGCTGCAACAGAAAAACAAAATTGCATTTCATAATAAAGTGCAAAGTCACTAGTTAATGGAAATGCCCTTCCCACCCCCACCCCAGCTCCCACCCCAAGTCAGTCAAAGCCCCAACCAAGTGCTGTTCATGGAGAACGGGGTTGGCCACAGGGCCTGCCTCCAGGAGTCACCTATGCAGCACCCCAGTGGTTTTCATGAAATCTCCCCAGAGGAACACACCTCTTCTCCTTCAGGTGGGCTCGGCAGGCTCCAAAGGCTATTTCTCTTAATAAAGGTCACACCTCAAGTCACACTCCACAAGTCACACACACACACAGGTCACACCCATCACACAAGTCACACCACACAAGTCACACCCAGACCTGAAGTGCTGAATTCTTAATTTTATTTCCTCTTCATTGATTCAAATTGAAGTGAATCCAAGTAGTGAGTGGGGAAGGTTTGGACTGTATTGGGAACCAGCTGGTTCTACTTTTATTTTTATTTATTTTTTGAACATAGCTTCAAGATTTACCTGCCTTCATGATCAAAGATGGAGGTTAGAACTCACCCACCACACCTGTCCTTTTTTGAAACCCCCAGTTCATGTGAGTTCTGTTAAAGAGAAACTAGATGAAGTATTCCGATGTAACTGTAACATCAAAACATGAGATGTGGATACACACCCAGTTTCAAAAGTTTAGTATGGAAACAATGTAAAATAGTTCATGAGTAACTTACTATTGACTCCCTGCCAAAAGATTACATTTTGAGTATTCCGTTGGGCAGAATATATTACTGAAGTCAACGAAATTCATTATAACTATGAGTCACTTACAGATTAAATTAATTTATCATTTATTAAAATCCTAAAGTCTATCAACAATAATGAAATCTGCCTCATTTTATTATTTTTAAAGGAGCTACCAAAAACTGTAAATTACCTGTCACTTAAATTCTATTTATATTTACAGTACCACTCTAGAGAATCAAACCAACTTAAGCTTCCCATCTTTAAAATGACTTCAGGGCTTGAGAGATAGCATAGTGAATATAGTAGACAGAGAGAGAGAGAGAGAGAGAGAGAGAGAGAGAGAGTATAGCAGGCTCCCCCGCATACAGCCAACCAGCATTGAATCTCTGGCACCTTATATTGTTCCCCAAGCACTGCCAGGAGAGAGCCCTGAGCAGAGAGCCAAGAGTAAACCCTGAGCACCATTGGGCGTGCCCCCAAAACCAAAAATAAATACATAAATAAAACTCCTCCTTCATATTTTTGTATCTGGCTTTCTTCAAAGGTAAGATGAAATCTACAGGCCTGGAGTGATAGTACAACAGGTAGAGTGTTGCCTTGCACACAGCTGACCTGGATTCGATTCCTGGTATCCCATATGATCCCCTGAGTAATGCCAGGGCTAATTCCTGAGTGCAAAGAGCCAGAAGTAACCCCTGAGAATCATCAAGTGTGAGCCCAAAATAAAAATAAAAATAATAATAACACTGTAGCAATGTCCTCCCATTGTTCATCTATTTTTGCTCGAGCAGGCACCAGTAATATATCCATTGTGAGATTTGTTTTTACTGTTTTTGGCATATCGAATACATCACCAGGGAGCTTGCCAGGCTTTGCCGTGTGGGCGGGATACTCTTGGTAGCTTCCCGACAGGGGCAGAGGAATCAAACCTGGGTTGGCAAATGCCCTATCCACTGTGCTATCGCTCCAGCCCATAATAATAATAATAATAACAATAATAATAAAACATTTTTTACAAAAAGATAAAATCTACAGAAGCTTTACAAAATGTTTATAAGTGAATAAAATAAAATGTGTAAGACTTCAGAGGAAAGTGATTTCTGTGAAATACAGTTCAAAAATGATCTGGTGGTGGGGAGCTTGGGGGCCACATCTGGCAGTGCTCAGGATCCTCCTGGCAGTGCTGAGGGACCATATGCTGTGCCAGGATCAAACCAGGGTCATCCACATGCAAGGTAAGAGCCTTATCCTTTGTATTATGTCTCTGGCCCAATCACAAGATAGTCTGCAAATACATGTATAATTGCAAGCTCAGAATAACAATGAATCATAGTGCACCTAATAAATCTAGTATAATTTCTAAGTAGTGACAAGCATAAACAAAGCTAATGCCAACACTGGCCATATGTGACTCCTATCGATGACAAGGCCACTGTATTATTAGCTATTGTGTGCTTTGTGGTCTACATTCATAATGGAAGGAAATGCTCAAGTTTAGTTAGGGCTGAGGGAGAATGTCATTTCTAATCCACCCAAATGGATGGATCTCTTGATTTCTATCCACAGGCCTCCTGGGGAATTCACAGGCTGCAGGTGAAGACATTCCAGTGCCTGGAGAACTGCCAAGCCCATTTGTGAAGAGGGACCCCCCCCCATCCCCAGGATTTCATTGTACCCTCACTCTTGTGACTCACAATTCCTGTTTTTTTGCTACAACCAAACCAATATTCAAAGGAAGTGCTTGCCCTGGCTTTTTCCCCTAACACTTTTGAACTCCAAAAGGCACGGAAAGAACAGTAAGGAATGTCTGTTTAAAAGGGAAAAAGTACTAGTGCCCTCTGCCCTCCCACACAAAAACAAAACCAAACCAAAAAAAAACCCCTTCTGACATAGTGACTTGTGCATCACAAGATTCAACAACTTTCAGTGATTTTCACTGTTTCACTTATTTTCAGTGGCACTTCAAATAACTGTACATGTTTAGGCACTGTTTAAGAAACTGTTTAGGAAAACTTTCTTTCTTTCTTCTTTTTCTCTTTCTTTCTCTCTTTCTTTTCCTTTTTGAGTCACACCTGGCGATACACAGGAGTCACTCCTGGCTCTGCACTCAGAAATTATTCCTGACAGTGCTCAGGGGACCAGATGGGATGCTGGGAATCGAACCCGGGTCGGCTGCGTGCAAGGCAAATGCCCTACCCACTGTGCTATCGCTCCAGCCCCTATTTTACATTATTTTCATACCAACACCTATATAGCATGTTTAGGCGCTGTCCTAAGGACTGCAAATATTAGCAACTTCATCTTTAATACAACCCTCTGAGTAGAGTCCAATGGGGACTTCCCACAGGCTCAGATGGGGAGGTTCAGGGACATGCCAAGGACACCCAGCTGAGCTGCTGGCAGAGATCACCTTTGGCGTGTTTAAAGGGAAGGACACGCCCAGCCAGTGGAACCTTAGGACTCTCTCTGCAAGTGAGCAAAGGTCATCAGCACCTTCCTTCATTCCATGTTTCTAAATCACTTGCTAGAAAGAAAGAAAGAAAGAAAGAAAGAAAGAAAGAAAGAAAGAAAGAAAGAAAGAAAGGTGAGAGAGAAAGAAAGAAAGAGAGGAAGAAAGAAAAAAAAAGAGGGGACAAAACCTGGATAAAGAATGCCACCTTTACACCTCTGGGTCCATTCACCACAGCTTTCAAAATTAAACAGAATTCCTTTTGATTTTTCTCAGTGAAGAGCGACAAAGCACCTCTGTACTTCAGGCAGCCAATCCTGGGGCCTGGCATTTTTCTCCTCTTATCTAAAATATGTTCCAGGAGAATCTCGGCACAGAGATAAGCCAAGTTTCGACTTCAGCGCACCGGCTTAGAAGAGATTACAGGCAGACTAAGCCAGCCCGAGAAAGTCACAGAAAGCTCCGGTCCTCAGGGTCCTCCTGTTGACACTCGGTTGCCAGGGCGAGCCAGCCCCGCCTGCATCAGCTCAACAGGGAGGTTTCGGCCTGGGAAACCAGCCCTACAGGTGTACCCAGGGAGGCAGGTGTCCAATGCGCCACATTCCTCCCTCCTGTGAACAAGGGAAGGTCTGTCTCATGCTGCACCCAACTCGCAGGGCCAGATAAGCGGTGCTCACTCCATAATAATCTCAGCACAAACATTTAGCTAGCTGCCATCCTAGAACACAGAAACTCAAGTGGCTTTGCATGCCAAGCCTGGAAGAAAGCAGATTATGGTACAAGACCATTTGTCTGTAAGAACTTTGCTCATGAGGCAGAACTGCACCCACAATTTCAGGGGGCCGAGACCATCCAGAAATATTTGTGGCTCTACAAATAGACGGGTACTTTTTAAAAGGTCCCAGACACTCATTTAAAAGCTTTATCATTTTCATTTGGCTGTGCAACCTGGCATCCTTTCTGAAATGATAGAATTCCCATGGTCGCTATAATATTAAATAAAATTACCTCATTTCCTGTAGAGAAAAATATTTTTACCTCAACCCCCACGCACTGGCACTCAAACACTCAGGACTCCAGGATTAGGAAGCAAAAAAAAATCAGGTCTAATAGGCCCTGGATCGGTCTCAGATTAACAACCTAGTGGGAATAATCGAATAAGAAAATATTGTCAAGATTTGGGGTAATAACTTCGTGGGGCCAGAGGAAATTTGTTGGAGTTAGCACTTTTGTTTCTAAAAACCTCTGAAGTCATTTGTTTCCCACAGTTTTTCTCAGAAGCTACTTTGTGGGAAAGACAGCCCATTCCCAGGCAGCAGGCCAGTTTGAACTGGGTTATTCTAAAAGCAGCCGGTCCCCCACCAACGCCAGGCGAAGGGGGCCAACTCTTGCCAAGGTGGTTCATTTTCACCTGAGTAAAATTTTTACTGACAGGGGAGGATGTTTGTGCCGTAGCCCATCATGACACAAGCAAGAAATACTGGGCTAAGCGATCTGCCAGTTCCCTGGATTGTGCTTCAAGTTCGGGGGGAGGGGTGTAAAGTCTTGCCAAACCGTGGAACGGTTTTCGCACAGAGAAGTAAGGGGCTGGGGGTGCACTGAGAGCGTGTGTGGCTTGAGGGAGAGTGGGAAAACAGCCAGGACGTGACAAAGAGCCAGATCCTGGACCCCAACAGCCTCACAGCCGAGGCCCAGTCCTGTAGTTAGAAGCTGAGTGACCTTAGTCAAGTCACCCATGGCTCTGGGCCCGGGGTTACTCACCTGTCCATTAGCACACAAATCCACAGGGCTCTTCCCTTTTTTTTTTTTTTGGTGGCCAAAAGCTCTTATTTATTTATTTATTTATTTATTTATTTATTTATTTATTTTATTCAGTCACCATGAGATATAGTTACAAAGCTTTCAAGTTTGAGTTTCAGTCACACAATGATCGAACACCCATCCCTCTACCAGTGCACATTCTCCACACCAATGTCCCCCGTATCCCCCCCTTCATCCCTCTCCTCCCCCTGCCTCTATGGCAAACAATCTCCCTCTTACTCTCTCTCTCTCTCTCTCTGCTTATGGGTATTATGGTTTGCAATAGAGATACTGAGAGGCTATGGTCCTTTATCTACTTTCAGCACACATCTCCCATCCCAAGTGATCCCTCCCAACTATCACTGACGTAGTGATCCCTTCTCCATCCAAGCTGCTTTCAGGGCTCTTCGAAAGAGTAAGGTGAGGTAAGGTAAAGGCCCTCCCGTTGTTCATCGATTTGCTCGAGCGGGCCCAGTAACGTCTCCATTGGAGACTTTGTTGTTACTGTGTCTGGCATATCGAATACGTCACGGGGAGCTTGCCAGGCTCTGCCGTGCGGGCGAGATACTCTCGGGAGCTTGCCGGGCTCTCCGAGAGGGGCAGAGGAATCGAACTCGGGTCGGCCATGTCGGCTGCGTGCTATGGCTCCAGCCGTGAGCCAATAGAGACCACAGTAAGTGCAACTGTTGGTATTTTTGCAATTCTGATATTTTACTTTGAAGCGTTTGGCATTTGGGGACTTCTTGGGTTGGTTTCCTTTTCCTCTGGTGGGAAATGGGGGGGGGGGGGCTTTGGGCCACTTCCTGCAATGCTCAGAAGCACATGAAGAGGCAAAGTTCAAACCCTAGTTCTCCTGGCATGCAGAGCAAGGGCTCCAGCTCCCCGCTCCCCACTCCGGGTTATCGATTATTGGGGAGGGGGGAGGGTGTGTGTGGGGGGGTAACACCTGGCTGTGCTCAGGACTTACTATTGGAGGGGCTCTGGGGATTATATTGGGTGCTGGGTATGAACCTGTTTTGATTGCTTGCAAGACACTAGCTCTCAGGCCTCCACTCTAGTTCTTGGAGCTACTTTCCTGACCCACATTTGTCATTGTTGTGTGTGCAGGGTAGTGGCATCTGGAAAACCAGGCAGTGCCTGGGGGTTACTCCAGGCTTAGGATTCACTATGGATGGTGCTCTGGGAACCATGCGGTGCTGGGAATGGAGCCCAGGTCTCCCACGTGTAAACCATGTGCTCAGCACTTCGAGCAAACTCTCTGGCCCCACCTATGTGCCATTGGTGCCATAACCCTCCTAGCCAAAGAGATAACATTCTTTTCTCCATGGAGACATAAAAGAATTGAGGCTGAGAAAAATGCCCTAACTTTCCCCAAAACATGCTGCTTCTGAGAGGTGATGTGGAGGGAGTGCAACTTATGTCCACTTAGAGTCCAGCAGGACCATCTTTTTGGCTGGTCTTGCTGTCTTGCCTTGCAGCCTTCCTTCCTTCCTGTCCCTTACAGAGATGACTGAGCGTATGAGGGGGTGGAGTGGGCAAGTTAAAGGAAACACAGTGAGCACACACTTCTCAAAAGGAACAAAGCAGGGGCTAGAGAGCTAGCCAGTAAGTACCACTTAGGCACAGGCTTTGCATGCAGCAGGACCAGGTGTGAAACCCAGCACCACCAGGTGTCACCCTACTGGCCTCCCGTACTGCGGGCCCTATCACTGAACCTTTGAGCTGTTGTGTGTTTGTGTGTTTGTGTGTGTGTGTGTGTGTGTGTGTGTAGGGGGGTATCGAGGTTGAGGAGAGGAATAACACTCCTGGTTATATTCAGACAACCCATGAACACTGCTTGGGAGTGTCCCCTCCCTCGTAAATATCACAATTAATAAAATAATCTTAACTAATGAAGCTCCACCAGGTCAGACACTCTAAATTCCGGAGATTTGGGACTCATGGTAATGGATAAACCAATGAAGCAAAGCAAAGCCCCAGCCAGAAAATAAGCCAGCTCAGGGGGCCAGAGAGATAGTTCAGTGGGTAGGATGCTTGCCTTGTGTGGGACCGGCCCAGATTCAATCTGCGGCATCCTAGATGGCCCCCCAAACAAGGCCAGGAATAATCCCTGAGCACAGAGCCGGGAGTGACCACTGAGCATCCCAGGGTGTAAACCCCCCTCCCACCTCCAAAATGGAAGGAAGGAAGGAAGGAAGGGAGGGAGGGAGGGAGGGAGGGAGGGAGGGAGGGAAGGAGGGAGGGAGGGAGGAAGAAGAGAAGGAAAGGGAAGGGAAGGGAAGGGAAGGGAAGGGAAGGGAAGGGAGAAAGAGAGAGAGAGAGAGAGAGAGAAAGAAAGAAAGAAAGAAAGAAAGAAAGAAAGAAAGAAAGAAAGAAAGAACAAAGCAGCTCAAGGAAAACATCACCATTTTTCGTGTCTCCCATGGCTCAGGAGAGGGTCGGAGAGACAGTACAGTGGGTAGGCTGCTTGCTTTGCAAGCGGCCAACTGGTGTTCGATCCCGGCATCAAACATGGCCCACCAACATGGTCCACCCAACCTGCCAGAAGTGATCTCTAAGCACAGCACCAGGAGTAACCCCATGAACACCCCAGGTGTGGCCCCAAAACAAACAAACAAAGAAGTCTCAGGAGAGTAGCAAACAAATCTGGCGGGGGCTGACAGGCAGGCAATGGACAGGATGATTTCCCGTTTATCTTCCTCCTTCAAATGTCTCTCAATAGCTCCCCGAAGAAACATTTATCTTTGTGAGGTCTTGTTTTCCTGTCCATCGTTTTCTTCATCTCGGGAACAGTGAGGACTGGCTTTCAAGTATCAGAATGACAAGCACGGATGGCTGCAAAGGCCACCTCCGTTCCGGAAACGGCCGCTGGGCAGAGTGGGGCCCGACCCAAGGGCTGCTATTTGTTTTCAGAGAAGGATGCGCAGGGTCCACAAAGGAAATACAAAACTCCTCTGTGTCAAAACACAAGGCGAGGATGGCTTCCTCCTCGCGGCCCTGGTGTCAAAGGCACTCAGATCCTGGGGGGGTTGGGGGGCCAGGGGTGTTTCTGTGGCTGCTGAGCTGTAAACACACCTCATCCTGCACCATGCACACAACGGATATAGGAGGGAGGGCTCCCCGTGAATTAGCTTTGTTTCCCCTAAAAATAGATAAACTGAAATAAATTTAGGAGTTTTCCAAAGCAAAGTGGCAATGGTTTCTTCCTGTGACTCAGTGACCTTG
Source organism: Sorex fumeus (assembly GCF_029834395.1). Taxonomy (NCBI): domain Eukaryota; kingdom Metazoa; phylum Chordata; class Mammalia; order Eulipotyphla; family Soricidae; genus Sorex; species Sorex fumeus. The sequence goes on from NW_026606129.1 coordinate 67,906,277, forward strand.
CCACTTCTGTTTTCATCTTGACAAAGGGCCAAAGCAAGAAGCTTCTTTGGGGGTGGAGTGATAGTCACAGCAGACAGGATGCTTGCCTAGCATGGGACCCACCAGGGTTCCATCCCCTGTACTCCATATGGTCCCCAAGCACCACCAGGAGAGATCTCTGAGCACAGGGTCAAGAGCTTGCCCTGAGCACTGCCAAGTGTGGCAAAGGAAAAGAAAAAATGAAAAAGCTTTTGCATGGAAGTACTTGCTGCTCCTTAGACCAATCCTGTAAAAGAAATGACAGTGATTCCCACTGTACAGATGAGGACAGTGAGGTCCCTGGAGATTAAAGAACTGTAGGTTCATAGGTTTGCTGCTGGCTTCTGGACCCTGGTTGGTCAGTTCTGGTGACCCCCTAAGAAGATTGCCCCAAATCAGCTGAGGCAAAGCCATCACATAATGGTCCTTCAGCACTGGAAGATAGAAGCAGAACCCATTCATGACTACTGACTTAGAAACCTCCACCTAATATCTCAACAAAACACCCAGACGGTATTATAACCCATTTATTTTTGTTTTGTTTTGTTTTGGGTCACACCTGGCAGTGCTCAGAGCTTATGCCTAGCTATCTGCTGAGGAATCACTCCTGATGGGGCTCGGGGGGACCATATGGGATGCTGGAGATCGAACCCTGCTTCATTTCATACAAGGCAAATGTCCTGCTTGCTGTACTATAGATCTGGCCCCAGAAATGACCCAATTTTAAAATGTAAAAGAGGCATACTTTCAAATAGCTACGACCAAAAGAATGGCAATGCCAAGTGCTGAGCAGAAAGTAAAGCAGTGGAAATTCAAATACTACTGCCAATGGAAATACAAACTAGAGCCACGCCTTGTTTGGATTTTCCACCAGAATTAGATAAATGAGTACAGATTCTAAGACAATCTTAACAGTGCTCCCCTAGGGGACGGCCCCAGGAATGCAACAGAATTTCATAAGTGAAAAAAGACAGAAATGGCCCTAATGATAATAACTTTAGTCATAAAAGTCCAAATTACAAGCAACAGCAATGTCTTCAAAGGGAGAATCCAGGAGTTAATGCACAAATAAAAAATTAAAATTAGGTGCTGGAAAGACAGGATGGGTTTGAAAGTGCTTATGCTCCATGCTGCCAACCCTGGTTTAATCTTGGACACCAAATCTAGTTAGTTCTTTGAGCACCTCCAAGAGTGATCCTCGAGCACAAAACCAGGAGTACCCCCTGAACACTGCCTGTTGTACCCAAACACACACCACTCCCCCAAGAGAAGAAATCAACTGTGGTTTATACAACATGGACCAGCCTCGGGCATCATGTTGAGGGAATGCAGCCAGGTACAAGGAAGTACCTGCTGAATTCATGTGTTCACACAAAGTTCCAAAACAAGCAAAATTCCTCAGTGGAGAGAGAAGTCAAGAACGTGGCAATTTTGGGGTGGGCAGGGAGCCCGTGTCCTTGCTGCTGCGTCCAGGGATAGTTCCAGATTCAGCTGGTGTTTGCCAGGAGGGCTTGCCCTTTTGGAGTTTTGCTAACTTAGCCATAGTACACTTAGCCTTTATGAGCTTTCCTTTCAAATAGAAGCTCCATCTCCCTCCCAAACAAGAAGGAAGGAAATTTTATCCAACACTGACATTAAACCAAGTTCTTTTAGACTCACACAGGTACACAGAAGACATGTTATACCTAAGCTTGCTGGGGGGGGGGGGGGGGTAGAAGACGAAAGAACAACTCTAAAGAGAAACTGATCCCTCCTGTACTTTAAACAATGCTTGTATTCAAGAAAGAAGTAGTTATTGTGAATTTGAGAGATGCAAACACAAACCATCTCAAGAAGAAGCACCCACGCAGGGCCCTGGCATGAAACTGTTATGTTGCAATGATGAACTCATAGATTTATTTGGCACACAAGAGCCTGAGCCAAGGTATAGAATGTGAAATCAGGGGCTGAAGAGATCGTACAGTGGGTAGGATGCTTGCCTTGCATGCAGCTGACCTGGGTTCTATCCCCGGCACCCGATATGTTCCCCAAGCCTGCCAGGAGTGATCCCTGAGCCCAGAGTCAGGAGCAAGCCCTGAGCATTGCTGGATGTGGCCCCCAAACAAAAAACACACAAAACACTAGAATGTGGACTCAGCAAGGTCCACTTAATAGAAAAGGTCACCTAGCCTCCAACAATGATGCAACAGATAGCAAGGATCTGTGTCCTGAAGTCTCATGACTAAGGAAAGAACAATGCCCAGGGACCTGGGAAAGAGTAAAGGAGGTAAAGCATGTATCTTGATGTGGTACAGGGCCCACAACCGCATCGCTCCCGAGACAGACCACCAAACTCAAGCAAAATGAAAAGACTTTGCCCATGGTAGAAAGAATTTCAGAGTGCTTCTCACACCTGTCAAAGCACAAGTAAGATTTAAAATGCTCTGAAAGTGTTGAGGGGTATGGCAGCCCCAAAAGGTAGAACTCTGGGGCTCTGATTAGCTTTTTTCTCTAGTTAGTTCACTTGGCTGGCTCTCAAAAGTAATTTCGCGTCACCACTTCTGTGCTTTCCGTGGTATTTGGGCCCTTTTATGTTTTTGTTCCCTCGGAATGTGGTCCCCTTACTAAAATTGCCTTCATACCCTCATCTGCACAATTATTTGATTCCCCACCAGGAACCTCACTCTTTTGCCCATCTGTGATTTTTTCAAGGCAGAGGCCCGATGTGAATTGTAGGTTCTTGATAGAGTCTTAATGAGGCAACGAATGCACTCTCTGGTAATACCAACGAAGACAACAGAAACAAACATCTCTGTGTTCTTCTCAAACCACCAGACCACAGCCCGGTATGTTTCGAGAGTGATCTAAACACACCCCAGATGGGTTTTTAGACAGTCAGGCAATTTTCCTGTGAGCCTGGATTCCCCATGTGGAAACACGCCCAGAAAGGCTTGCCTAGATAAGGAGAAAGTGATGTCTAGACAATTCTACTTTAGCCTTCTGCTGGGAAAACCTCCAGCTATTTTGCTGAACCTCATTTAACCAAGTCATAGTTCACATTTCACAGATTCCACACGAGAGTTTTAACATCTTTGGCGAGGAGAGCTGGGGGAAGGGTGGGCAGACATCTGTCCTTGAGTGGTTTCTAACAAACCGATAAATATAAACCATTCTAAGAAGGCTAGCATGTCACTGGTCCCTGTGGTTGCAAACATAAAGGACGTCTGTCCTATGAAATGACTCCAAGGGGGTGACAAAGTACCCAAGCACAATTTAATTACAATTTTTTCTCCTAAAATCAGAGAGTAGAAAATCACAGAGAAGCAAATCATCCAGGTTTGGAGCCAAAATTGTGGCTCTTGCTGTCCATACAAATATACACCAGCTACCCTTGAGCAGAACTGGGCAGGTGGGTGGGTCTCAGTACCTTTCATCACGTCCCCCTATAAATTCCTCCTCCTTTGTTTCCATGTAATTTCCCCCATACTTCTTCCTCTGTGGCTACAAAGGAAAAAATTCTGAGCACTGAACTTAAATTTTCCACTTCCAAGCACGCCCTATCTATTCTCACCTCCCATTCTCACTGACTTCCTGCATTTTGTCTCTAAACTATAAGCTCCTGATGGCCAGGGATTTATGTTTTTTCCATCCTATAGGCAGCATAAGGAATGAGCAGGGTGACAGTGAAGGCACGTCACCTTCACTGAGAGCCAAATGAATAAATAAGTAAATTCAGTTCCTTTTATGCTTTGAAATAACCCCCATAACAGCCCAGGGGGTGATAAAAACACACTTGCAGTGGTAGGACGAGGGAGAGAGGGGCAGTGGGGTGGGGATAGGGAGAGGTACACATTGCACCTGGGACCAAACCCAGGGCCGCACATTTATGAGGCAAATGCTCTACTACTTGTCACATCTCTATCCTCCCAGAAAAGCCTTTTGAATATCCATGCTATCCTGTCCATGGACAAGATGGAGGATAAACACTCTAGGTTCCATTTGCTATATTCATCAAGTAGCCCATTTTCACCTGTTGGATGTATCAGAAGTAGAACATTGGCTTCTATCCACTTAAAAAATTACTCAATCTATAGAAATAAGTGAACCTGGACTTGGTACCACTTACACAACATGCATTTCCACTTTGAATTCATTCATTCATTTGGCCTATCTCTTCCAGGGTGGTAACTGCCACCTTTACTTTCAACTCAAGTTCTTTAAATAAAAACCGAACAGATGTAGGCTAACTGAATGCTGTCAACACTGATTTGGTGAACAGAATTTTGAAGATTCCATAAACAAAGAAAAATATAAAATAAAGAAAAAGGACTGGTGCATTCTATATGGCTAGCTATGCAATCACAAATAACTTTTATATGTTCTAGGACAAGTATCTTGACAGAATATATTAAAGGCCTTGTCACTACAGAGTGCCTCTAAAAGCACACTATGGAGGGGCCAGCAAAATAGCTCAATGTACTCGGGCACATGCTTTGCATGCAGAGGCCAAAGTTTGATCTCTGGCACCATCTGATCCCCTGAACGCTGTCAGGATTGACCCCAAGCTCCACGGGGGTGGAGCCCCTGTCTACCATTGGGTATGCTCCCTTCCCTCAAAAAAGGACCTTATGTTGAATACATATCCCTATTTCTGAAGTGGTCAAGCGCTAAGTTAACATCATAGAAGTGCATCCATTCACACCATTTATTTTAAATCATGAGCTTTCCAATAAAGACAAGAGCCCATTTCTCTTCCCTTAGACATACTTCCCTAAATACAGTTTCCCTAAATAAAGTTTCTGCCTGATAAACATCACAAATATTCCATTGTGTAGACAAGAGAGACCCATCAAAATACTTGGCTAGAGCTAGGAGTTTGGGAACCACCTGAGTAACCTGCTAAGTTATTTGGAAAAGGTTATTTCTCCAACTGGGACCGTTCCCGTGGTTTAGCTTGGCATATAGTTGATCAAGAGGTTTTTTTTCTTCTATCTCTCTTGCATCAGTAGTTGTTTCAGGAAAAGAAGAAAGCAAGCATATTCAGCTAGTTTGTTCACATAGACATTACCCTGAACTATATTACTCATTGTATCCATGTTTTTCCCAATATCTTACCCAAGCTTGCACATGAACATTTATGCATGTGCGCGCATGCGCGCAGACACACACACACACACACACACGCACATGCATGCATGCATGTACTTTCTAACTCAGTCAACTGGGAAGACGAGTCATTACATCACAACGTCTATTAAAAAGTCCTAACACGGAAAAGATGAAATCATGAAATTTACATACAAGTGGTACTACATGGAAAGTATCATGCTAAGCGAAATGAGTCAGAAAGAGAGGGACAGACATAGAAAGATTGCATTCATCTGGGGAACATAAAATAACAAAATAGGAGACTAACACCCAACAATAGCCAAGATAAGTACCAGAAGGTTTACTCCATGGCTTGGAGGCCAGCCGCACACGCCAGGGGAAAAGGCAGCTCAGATAGAGAAGGGAATTTCAAATAAAGGGTGTTGGGAGGATCCTCCCAGGATGGGAGAAGCATGCTGAAAGTAGACTATAGACCAAACGTGATTGCCACTCAATGCCTCTTTTGCAAACCACAGCACCCAAAAGGAGAGAGAACAAAAGGGAATCTCCTGCCACAGAGGCAGGGTAGGCTGGGGGGTACAGGGGATGGGAGGGATACTGGGATCAGTGGTGGTGGAGAATGGGCACTGGTGGAGGTATGGGTACTTGATCATTGTATAACTGAAACCCAAGCATAAAAATTTGTAAGTCTACAACTGTACCTCATGGTGTTTCACTAATAAAAACTTAAAAAAAAAAAAAGTCCTAACACAGATAGAAGTGATAGAACAGTGGGAAAAGTGCTTGTTTTGCACATGGATTTGATCTCAGAACCCCATGTGGTTCCCAAGACCTGCCAGGAATGATCCCTGAGTGCAGAGAAACCCTGAGCACTGCTGAGTAGCACTGTAGCACTGTCCTTCCGCTGTTCATCGATTTGCTTGAGCGGGCACCAGTAACATCTCACAACAAATTGTGAGACTTGATATTACTGTTTTTGGCATATCAAATACATCACGAGGAGCTTGCCAGGCTTTGTCGTGCAGGCGAGATAGTCTCGGTAGCTTGCCGGGCTCTCCAAGAAGGGTGGAGGAATCGAACCCAGGTTGGCCATGTCAGCATCATGCAAGGCAAACACCTTACCCGCTGTGCTATCGCTCCAGCCCCACTGCTGGGTATGGCAAAATAAATAAATGGTCATAACAGAGTGAACAGAGAAAGTAGCTTTCATCTTATCAGCAGGCAAAAGAGAACATGAAAAATATAAGGGATTTTCTTCTAGTTTTACAAACAAAAGAAATTCCATATTCCAGTAATAATGGGGGCTGGGTGGAGTGGGGTGGGGGGTGGCAACTGTCCAAGCAGCCACTTCTAGCAATACTTGACCAGACTGTGTGGGTCAGAAAGTTCAGTGTTTAGATCCAGAAATGCAGTGCTGCTTAGGGGGCCACCAGGATTGCAGGACATGGTGCTAGAGCTCAAACTTGGGGCCTCACACACACACACACACACACACACACACACACACGACACATACTCCAGCCCTTTGAGCTAGTCTCAGCCCTATTCCAGTAATGCTGTTAAAAATAGTCACAACCTAATACAGAATGGATGTCTCATAACAGTTTCATAATCTTAAGAGACCATGCTAAGCCTGTGTATTTGCACTATTTGATCTGTCTCATAACAATCCTAAATGAGAGAGGAGTGAAAAAGCTTCCTAAGACCAGTGAGCTTTAACTATTTTTTTTCACCCATTTAGCACAAGATTTGGCATGGTAGGAAAAAAATAATAATGAAGACACAGTAGGTACTTACTAAAATTTGTTGACTAGAGAGCTGCCCCCCCAGCCCTCCCGCCCACCAAAGAAAAACACAGCCCAGAAAGTTTATGCAATTTGTCCAAAACCACAAGGTCAGAACAAGCAGCTATGTTAGGCTTCCAAGGGAATGGAGCAGGATTCCGGGATCCCATCGTCTGATCACTCTCTGAATCTGGTCCTGTTAATATCACCTTTTGGTTTGTTTGGGGACCAGTACTTTCCACATGTTGCCTGAGGTGTTATGAGGGTATTAAACCCAGTGTTCTGCACGCAACACAGGCACTCATTCCTTTGAGCTCTATATCTGGCCCTCAATATCTCTGTTAAGAGTGGGAACATTAATCCTTATCATATCACATCTCTGCAAGGCAGAGCTGGAGCACCATTCTGCAAACTGAAATAAACATGTTAACCGACCACATCGACTATCTTCTCATTGCTTCTTTCACTGTGTCTCTGACCCCAGTAACTCCCTTAGCACCACCGATCCAGGACACACAAAAGACCACTGGCAGTTGAGAGAAGACAACCTGGTAACCTTTGATCATCAGCCCCGAACAGCTGGAGAAATTAACTTCCACCACACTGAACACTAAAACGAAAAATCAGACTGGACCCAAGAGATAGTACAGGGGTACTCGCCTGGCATAGGTTGACCCCAATTCAAATCCCACACACCACACATGGCACACCCAATGTATATGGACACTCTTGAGCATAAGGACAAGAATCAAAATCACCCTCCAAAGTAAAACCCCAGACGCAGAGCAGAAGAGGTGGCAGGGAGAAAAGCATTCATTTGAAGTCTCCTGGTCATTCCACGAAGTCTTTTTTAATTTTTAAATATTTTTTCAAAGCTTGGGGCTGGAGTCATAGCACAGCGGGTAGGGCATTTGCCTTGCATGCGGCAGACTCGAGTTCAATTCCCAGCATCCCATATGGTCCCTGGAGCACCACCAGGAATAATTCCTGAGTGCCTGAGCCAGGAGTAACCCCTGTGTACTGCCAGGTGTGACCCAAAAAGGAAAAAAAAAGTTTTCAAAGCTGTTCATGATTGGATTTTAGTCCTACAGTATCCCAACACCCATCCCTCCACCAGTGTACGTCTCCCAGCACCAGGGTCCCCAGGTTCCCTCCCACCACCTCCCACTCCCTGCCCACTGCCTGTCTCTATGGCAGGTGCTCCATGGAGTCTTAATCCCCTGGGTCAAGGAGACAATCTAAGAGAGAGCTCCGTCGAGCACAGAAATGTGGATAAATCCTCTGCTTCTCCCTCTCTTATCTGTTTCTCTCTCCACACTTTCTCCCACTCTCCAGTTTCCTGGAATGTCCCTCAGGTTCTTACGGGTGAGTATCCACTGTTGCTTCTAAAGTTATGTTTCTTGCCTTCACTTTCCTGTCTTGCAAACTTCAGGTTATTTAGCACTAAGTCAGCTCAGACAGACTTTTTGAGCAGCTGCACACCTTCATCTCCCTAAACAGAATCCTTAACGCCATGCAAATCTCCAGACTTATCCTGGATTCACTTTCAGGAGACTCCCCAAGGATGGCCCTTTTTGATGTTCTTCTGCTTTCTAAAGCCACCCCATTTTCAATCGATATACAGTCCCCATTTCTTGAATGTCTGGTCACATAAAAAATGCAAAGAATTTCAATGAGATGTAGGAAACATCTGCATCCAACTCATCTATTCTGGGTGCTGATGATACCACGGACTGTTTCAGGAAAACAAGTGTGCAAGGCCAAAGCCCCCAGGAATAATTAGCCTTGCTCTAAAACCCTCCAAAGAGGCCAGAACCTACTGTATATATTTTCCTTAGCCAAGAAACAGATGTAGGGTATAAATGATTTTCCACTGAGCATCTTTGAAGCAGATGCAACTGCCTGATAAATGTTCCCTTTGCCTACAGTATCCACCATCACTGGAGACCACAGAGGCGACTTTGTGATATGCTAGTGTTTGAGAAACCTTCAAATTCATATTCTATCTTCTTGACTTTTACCACAACTGATGCCATTCTACTATACTACCTGAGCTTTTTTTTTAGGTTTGTAACATGTAATTAAATGTTTTAAATGGCAAGTTTATATCATGTCTCTAAGCAGACATATAAGAGTCAATTGTCTAAGAATGAGCTAACTCTAAACCCACTACTATAATGATAGCAAAATGATGTCATTTTTTTTTCTTAAAAAAGGTCTCTGGATTAGAAGAAGAGATTAGCACAAATTAAGGGGTGTAAAAAGCAGATTAGCACCTAGAATTAAAGGGATTGGGGAAAGGACTTAATTTGTAGAAGGGTAGAATTTAGGTGAGAAAACAAGTTAAAAATACTTCATTTCAGCTTCCCTGTTTCTGCCTAAAGGGCAAAGATAACAAGGTTTGCTTAGGACCTTTCTCCCAGAGGATGCTAATCTAACCAAATCTGGTTAAAGAGGAACTAAATGGGCAAAGTTTCTCTCAAAAGTTCTGATGTCAGTGACACTATCAGAAATCATACTTCTTTCCTTTTTCTAACCTTTTTCCCATTAGAGATTTGGGACAGGAAGAATGAAGCATGTTTTTCCAGCATCTGAGACCTTAAAAAGTTGACAAACGAGGCGGCGACAGTACAGCTGGCAGGGCACGTGCCTTGCACGTGGCCAACCGGGGTTCAATTCCCAGTATCCCATATGGTCCCGCTGGGCACCACCATGAGAGATCCCAGAGCACAGAGCCAGGAGTGAGCCCTGAGAACTGCTGGGTGTGGCCCCTTAAAAAAAACAAAACAAACAATATTAAAAGTTGACAAATTAAGGCACTGCCAAAACACCCCAAGGTAATTCCTACCTGGCTTGGCTGAAGCTCCAGAAAGAGAAAGAAAATGTGGAATTAAAAACGCTAATGAGGAGGGAAATATTTTAACACAACACTAAAATATAGCAAGGCAATAGGGACTTTCAACACTTCAGTCACAACAAAGTGATTAAATTTGGGGTGTGTCTGTTTTCTAGGGTTTAGATAAAAGTCCCCCCACCCACCCACCCGCCACCACAACCTACCTTCAACTACAGAAATCTTTGCAACCAATAAAATCCTGACATTTCTCCATCGTGATCTTTTTAAAAAAACAAGACAAACCCCAGAGACAGGAGCTGGGCTTTGTTAATGCCATTGTTGATACTGACTCACCCTTGGTTTGAGCATCTGCAAATAAGATAAAGAGCTTTTTAGGTTTGAAAATCAAAGAATGCAAGGTATGTGCATGCTTGATAGCCAGTCCCTCGGGCACAGCATTGCTTCCCTTCTAAAACCCATGACGCCTATTAACTTAGAAATATCATGCGGGTAAGGCATTAACCTTGCACAAAGTCAACCCAGGTTCAATCCCTGGTACCCCATATGATCCCCCAAGCCCAGTCAAAAGTGATCACTGAGCACAGAGCAGCAGGTGTGGCCCAAAAAGAACAAACAAAACAAATCATGAGACAGCAATTAAGCACTTTATTTCATGTACTGTCACTGTTCTGTCACTGTCATTCCATTGTTCATTGATTTGCTCGAGCGGGCCCAGTAACGTCTCCATTGTGAGACTTGGTTGTTACTGTGTTTGGCATATCAAATACGACATGGGTAGCTTGCCAGACTTTGCCGTGCGGGAGAGATACTCTTGGTAGCTTGCTGGGCTCTTTGAGAAGGGCGGAGGAATCGAACTCGGGTTGGCCATATTGGCTGCATGAAAGGCAAACGCCCTATCCGCTGTGCTATAAATGCCTTCTATGCTATAGTCTCTGTTTTCAGAGCTCTGCATGAACTGATGCAGCTAATCCCTTAAGATTCCACGAAGTTGGCAAGACTATAATTTCTATTTTACAGATGAGAACACTGAGGCACAAAAAAATTTAGTTTCTTGCTGAAGATAGCTGGGTTCGTAGGCAGGAGAGCTAGGCAATCTGGCTCCATAGATCATCCTCCCAACTACCATGTGTGGGGGCCACCCGAATGCCAGCCCCCTAACTCAAGAGCACAAGATGATGAAAAAGGATAGCTACGCCAATAAAAATTTTTGTTTTAAGTTTAACAACATGTTTATGACAGAATCTACTAGAAAGCATCTGGTGTTCACAATAAAAATCTTCCAATTCTGCTGATTTAAATACTTTTTTGTAATAGAAATTTAGAAAAGCAAGAGGGCTCAGGATGCCAAACATGTTTGAAAATTGGAGAGTAATAAAGAGAGAATCTGTAATAATGTCACGGTGAATGGATTTTTTTTTTAGTGTCCCAGTTTAAAAATTCAGAATTGGGTCAGAGCAATAGTATGGCGGGTAGGGCACTGGCCTTACACACGGCCAACATGAGTTCAAGCCCCAGCATCCCACATGATTCCCCCAAGTACTGCCAGGAGTAATTACTGGGTACAAAGCATCACTGAGCATCGCTGGGTGTGACCCAAAAGCAAAAAATAAAAAATAAAACAATTCAGAATCAAGCTGCAGTTTACCCCAAAAAGTTATAGGTCAAAAACTGGAAAAGAAAGAGGCACAGTGAGCTGGGAAGCTCAGCACTCTGCCTTAGTGAGAGAAATAATCTTCCCAGCGAAAGTGATCATGGACATGCCAGCCCTGAACAGTCGGGAAAGTGCTTCTGACTATGACCATGCGAGTAGGCACTGCATCTTCTAAAACAGTACAGTGCCTGAAAACGGGCAGATACCCAAGTCACGGGGACAGATTTGGTCTTTGGAGCTACAGATCAGTGGGCATCAGCTCTTAAAAGCCTCCCAGGGAATATAAGGGGGGAAATGGTGAGGAAGGGGATTTCACTCCAGTGATCCACCTACAATTAAAGGGGAAGGAAAAGAGGTTTGCATCCAAAGGCACTGCCTGCCCCTACCAGGGAAGAAAGCTGGGCAGCGCTTGCAAAAGGGACAGCTTCATGTCATCTGGGAATGCACGTGTGATCTGTATTCTACTTAGCCTCCATGACATAAACGCTTTCACTGACAGCTTCCCAGTTTCTATATTGGGTCTGCAGTGAAGACCAAAGAGAGAAAAGGGCAGGAAAACAAGGGGATGAAATTCCAGGCATATCTCCTGAAGGCATGGGAGAAAACAGTGCGCCAAGAAGATGACTCAGGGGTCACTGGGGTATGGATGAGACCCCAGGTTTAATTCCAGCCACAGCAGGACCTGCCTAGCACTGCTGTTGGGCAGCAGCAGGTCCATTCAGCTGACCTAGCATTGCTGGAAGCCCCAAACCCACTGGATGTTGCTTGTGAGAGTTCCCTCCCTCACAATAAATCAGAAAATAGTGCATCTTTTTTTGAAAAAGCGGCTGTGCTGTAATAAAAGTAGAAAGGGTACTTGCCTTTTGAAGCAGAAAAATTAGTACTATGATTTTATTTTACAAAACAATTAAATGTGCATAAATATTATGACTGAAATAGATAGTAACTATTACCACATTTATTTGTAAAAACAAAAAGTTGACAGAACTGTAACACTCATCTGCAGAGAAGAGAGTAAATGAGTCATGTACAAAACAATGGCTTAAAGTGAACGGACCCCAATGAAATGAACAAAAATATTCTACCCACCTAGACTAGCCATCAGATTTGAAGTAACTATGCACAGAGACATGGATAAGCAACAGCTTAGGGAATTCATAACCTTGAGGAACTTTTGCAAGAAGCTCTAAAAGGGCAGGATAAACTTCCTCTCCTGCGACACTGAAAACGGCAGCCACAAATGGTGCAGACGGTTATCCTCTACCAGATTAAGAAAGGTTAAAAACATGCAGCAATTCATCATCACAAATTGACTAATGTGGGTATTCCAAAATAATTTGCTATCTTAGGATGGGTTAGCTAAAGGTGAAACCCCAATTTAAAATGTTTAAGGTGCGAGTTCCATAATACTCTGAGGTCCTTCAAAGAACAAAGGAAAGAGAAATCTTAGAAAGCAGGGAACTGGGTGTCCAGTTACCACATCACCTCTGCTTCTCTGTGGCTCATTCTCGCTTTTGAACCCCAGCATCTTCTAAACACCTCTAAGAAACTTGTTCTTATTTATAACCATTCTGCCAAGAGCAGAAACACAGCCCAAGAAGAGAACTATTAGCATCTGGGATCAAATGATTCTGTGTTGAGAGGTGGGACTTTGTCCTCTGCATTGTAGGATTTCAGCTACATCCCTGGACTCCAATCACTAGATGAGGAGCCAACAGCACCTCCTGTCCCCCTAAATGTGCCCAACCGTACTGTCTCCAGACACTGATAAATGTTGCTTGGCAGTAAAACTGCCATTGACTTTTCACTGAATTGGTTGCTCCCTTACTATGTGCTAGAGTCTGAGCAGCTGAATTATTGAACCAAACTTGGATGAATAATCTGGAGCAAAACTTAACTGAGTAAGATGACTTTTTGAAAGGTTTGTGGTTTGAACAGAGAATTTCCAGAATGAGAAAATTTCCACTCTACCACTATGACAGGACTGTCTCTATACTTTAGAAGTCAGTACTGTCTAAAATAACTTTCTGCAATGGTGGGAAAAGTTCTATATCCGATCTATCCAATAGAGTGGCTCCTAGCCAGACGTAACCAAATTTAACTCCAAATGCAGATGCTGAAACTGAGAAGAAATATTTTAATATTTTATTTCTATTTTATTTTATTCTATTGTATTTTATTTCTATTTCTGGGACTCCACGCCAGGCTGCTTTCACTCAGGGCGCCCCAGAGGGTGGCGGGTGAGAGCCCTCCCTGCCCCAAGGGACCCAACCCTGGCAGCGGACCTCCACTACCCAACCACCGCCACACTCCAGGCCACTTTCCACATGTTCGGGCTGAGCCTCACATGTGAGTGAACACCTGGACCAGACACATCATAAGACACTCCCTACCCATTTTCCATAATTACCATACCATATTTGATGGGGTTCAGACAAATAAATCATAGAGGGAAATAGAGGGAAATATATATTTATATATATATATATTTATGTATATAAATATAAATATATATATATCGGAAAGCCCGGCAAGCTCCCAAGAGTATCCCACCTGCATGACAGAGCCTGGCAAGCTCCCCGTAGCGTACTCAATATGCCAAAAACAGTAACAATAACAGGTCTCATTTCCCTCACCCTGAAAGATCCTCCAAAACGGTCATTGGGAAAGACAAGTAAGGAGAGGCTGCTAAAATCTCAGGGCTCGGATGAATGGAGATGTTACTGGCTCCCACTCAAGTAAATCAATGAACAAATGGGATGACAGTGATACAGTGATAGTGATTTCTATTTAAATTAAGAACTACAGAGTTAAATGTAGAGTTAATACAGAGTTAAATACAGTTAAAATGGCAGTTTTTATGTTGTATCTGTTTTACTACTGTTGGAAAAGAAAAACAAAAGGGGGATTTGAGAGAGAGAGAGAGAGAGAGAGAGAGAGAGAGAGAGAGAGAGAGAAAGAGAGAGAACACGCAAAACTAAACAGATCCCATAATCTGGAGAAAGACAGTCAATTCACAACAACAACAAACATGACAAGAATCCTTCTAGAGCCTAAGGGTTTAGGGGAAATGTTTTGTTAAACACACATATATCACAAGACCTAACAGATTCAATAGGTCTCAAAGCTCTTAGCTTTGCAATCACTAGTATTGTGAAAGAATAGTGAGTACTTTTCACAGGCACAGGTAAAGATCAACCGCATTCTAGGATGAATTGTCACTCAGTTCTTTGAAATATAACACCCTAGACTATGAGCTTTTATAAATTATTCATTTAGAGTTCCACTGAGCCCTTGAACCTGGAGAAAGGTGAGTCCCATGTAGAATTCTGTTTCATTCCTTAAGGGCTATAGCAAATGGTCTTAAGTGGTATTGAACCTGAGGAAACAAATCCTGACACCACTCATAACTCATTATCACCCCAGGAGAACATCTGATTGTAAAAGGCTCCAAGTGGAAATGCTCCTTGCAGCCTAGCAGCTCTCACTGGGTATTTGCCTTTAAAATGTTTCTTAAGCAGCCCCCAGCAACATGAGCTGGCAGCCTTGTAAGTATCTGACACCCTTCACCTTGGGGGGGAGAAAGTAAAATCTGAATCTAAGTCAAGAGCAGGGTTTATGCAATTCAAACCTATGAACAATCAGACAGCTCCTAGGGGACCGAACCTCCTACAGACATTCGGAAGCAGCACACCATCCCTCTCACAACCCGATTCCCTTATCTTCGACTCCAGGACTCCTGTTTCACCTCTGCACCTAGTGACCAAAGGAGACACTGGAACTCTCTCTTCCCCAAGGGCAAACCTTGCTCCCTGCTGTGCCTCCAGCTCAATCTAGGTGGCTCCCTCCCAGGTAGATTCAGTAATCGTGCTGCACCCGGCGAGGAAGAACAGAAGGAAAAGCCAGGCACAGATGGGGAAAGATGGAAAGCAGGAATGGGAGGCAGAGCATTGGGTAAGACTGACCCTAGGAGCAGGAGGAAAAGTGTGAATCAAGGCTTGCTTTCTTGGGCCCAGCCCTTAGCCCTACAATTCTCTCCTCCCTAATTCCATCACTACACATGGCAAAGCAATTCACACCACCCCTCAGTTGGAAAAGTGACAGCAGCAAAAGAGAGCAGATGGGAGGTCGATGCTAGCAGGAAGATGCAGAAAGATGGAGAGGCCAGAAATATGACTGAAACAACAGAGCATTGTGCAAAGCTCAGAGTTTGAGCCCTGGCACTACATGACTCCCAGTATAGCCAGGTGTGGACTTAGTACTACCCCCCCCCCCCCGCCCCCCGCCAACACACACAGAGCTTTAAATTCAAATAGTTGACTGTTGTACAAAAGGAACAGAATAGAAGTGCTTTAGAAAGATGCTCGCCAAAAGGTGAAATTTTGCTGAGTACACCTTGGCAGCTTTAAGCGTTTTCTGATGCAGTAACATTCCATTGCTCTCAAATCATACACATTAATTTTCTTCTTTTATTTAAGCTGGGTATTAATTAAGAAGATAGATCTTTTTTTACTTCAATTCTCTTATGTAACCTCCTAGGTTGTCGCCAGCATCTGACCTGCACTTGGCTGGAACTATTTTGAGCCCGGTGCTGTTATCTAATGTTTCTATTCAACCTGGAATCTCATGTTTTCCTCCCAAAGTCATTATGATCTGTCTAAGGGGTGAGGATTGAGTGAGACAGACTTTGAATGAGGAGGATGCTGATGAAGAAAAGGGGAAATCAACAATTAACTACTGTCAATATTTAGTAAGTACCAGTCTGCAGAACCTCAATCCTTGGGATATAAAGCATGTGAATATGATTCTTCTTTTATAAATGGGAAAATATGCTCGAGTCCCTGGCACTCTGACTGGCACCACATCACTGATAAATAGTGGTGCCTGGCCTGGAATAAAGCCAGGGCCAATTAATTCAAGTCCTCTAAAGGACTTCAAAGTACAATGCCTCCAGGACTGCCAAGTATATCTTTATGGAGATAAAGGTAAGAGGACTTAATCTCCTCCCAATAGACACAAGACCACTCCTCATGGCCTAGAACAAGTGATGAAAAGGCAGTGAGATCATATAAATGGACATGCAACATTGAACCTGAAGAATTTCGACAGATGAGAAATTCTAGACTGTCTAAATTCTACAAATTAGATGGGGAAATTCTATAGGTAGATGGGGAGAGAAAGGCAGAAATTCTGCCTATCTCAACCTTTTTTCCATTTTCCAAACCTTTATAAAATACTGATAAAATACTCCATTTAAAATTCAACTACTGCAGGGATGGCAGAAATTAATGAATAAAATTCAACTAGCGATAGCACAGCAGGTAGGGCGTTCGCCTTACAAGCGGCTAACATGGCCGACCCGAGTTCGATTCCTCCGCCCCTCTCGGAGAGCCCGGCAAGCTACCGAGAGTATTCGATATGCCAGACACAGTAACAACAAAGTCTCCAATGGAGACGTTACTGGGCCCGCTCGAGCAAATCGACGATCAACGGGAGGGCCTTTACCTTACCTTACCTTACTGCAGTCCCATGATATTTGTGTACAAATCAGGCCAACCCACACTTCACAGGCTCTGTTTACACATAACAAACATTACAACTGTCTCCTGGCAAAAATCTAGACTTGGCAAATATGTAACATGCTATTGTATATCAGTACACAAGTACACAAATTTACATGCAGAAAAGTGGTATGACCTTGAGATCTGAGTTTGAAATTCACCACCAGTTCTTATTGCCTTTTGGGTTTGGTGCTGATTAGCTGATCTAAAATCTGAGTTATGTTATAAATAAACTAAGGCAATACGTATAACTCTTTGCGAGGATTAAGAGAGCAAATGTACATCAATAGCTTAGCAGGAAAACTATAGATGGAAAACATTCCATCAATATTAGTATTTGCTATTAGGTACTGATTTTCCTCAAATCAGATTTTCTTTCTGTTTTTGAGGTAATATGTTGTGAAGGATGCACTCAACCATTAAGTTATATCCCCAGCCTCAAATCTGATTTTCCTTCTCAAATTCTTTAATATCTTTTTATTTTTGGAACAATTCATAAAAAATCATAAATAATGAATGTAAGGAATTCACTTAAAGCATTATAACTTATAAATACCAATGCCAGAAAATATATTTGGCAATGATTTCATCTAAAGTTTATTTTTATAATATGAACCAATACAATTTAAAATAATGCTATTGTCCTCTGTTCCAAATTAACATAAAGAACATTGGAGGGAAAAATAAAGAAAAACAAAAACTTAAAAATATTTACTTTTAAAAGGCAAATTCAATCTTGTAAAGTAATGTGACAGAATTCAAATACAACTACTAGAGAAAACTAGCTATTTTACTGACAGATAAAAAGATTTGCGGTATTGATATTAACAATCTAATGACTAAGCATAGTTCCAAGGACATAGCAGATATTAAAATATTTCCTGAAAGAACGAAGAGTAATACGGATGATTGGATGGATGGATGGATGGATGGATGGATGGATGGATGGACGGACGGACGGAAAGATAAATGATTATAGTACCTTGGTCGGTAGGTAAATGAATAAAGTTGGTTAGTGAGTAGTTATATAGATGGATAGACAGACAAATGACTTGATGGTTGAATTAACTAACCTTATGTTATTTCTAACCTTATGATAACATAACAAACTATCTCTTGCATTCATTATCCTCAATGTATAACAAATTGCCCCCTAACTTGTTGGATTCAAACAATTTTCAGTTTTTTGCTTTGGTCTAGTTTGGGGGGGTCACACCCAGTAGTGCTCAGGATTTACTCCTGGCCCTGCCCTGAAAATAAGATTTAAGACTGATATGGGGCTTGGTAACCATATGCGGGGCTTAGGATCAAAACCATGTCAGCTACGCCCAAGGCAAGTGCCATACCTGCTATACTAGCTCTCCAGCTTCTTTCAAGTAATTTTCATCTCAAAATCTGGGAGAAGGTAATCAGAAAGTCAAGAAGACATACTGCATAGTTCTGAGTAAGCTCTTTCACAGTGTTAGTAAACTGCATTTACATGCAGCTTGACTAGGTCTACTCTTCCGAGTTCACTCATTGTAATGGACAAGAGACTTCAGATGGCCGCAACACAACCTGCCCAAATGCAAGAGAGTCAGAAAGACAAACTATACCCAAGATGGAAGGCCAACTTTTAGAACATAATCTCAGAAGTGAGATACAAACACTTCTCAGCATCATTCTTCTAGAATGTCAAACCACCGCTGATGGTGTGTGAGAACCCTGTGCAAAGATGCGAATACAAGGATTCATCAGGGGCTGGCTTGGAGACTGTACAGTTTAAAATCATCAAGTTTTCTAAATCCTGGAGCCAAGTTCAGACAGTGACAAATTAACAAAGCAGCATGGGCAGTTATTTTTACACAGCTGCAAAAACTTACTCAACTCATCTACATTGCATGGAAAAGATAACAAGGGAAATAAAGAAGAAAAAGTAACTATCCACAACAAATGTCCACTTTGACTCTTCCTGATCCAAAAAATAATGGAGATATTCCTGCTGCCCAAGTTTCAACTCAAGGCAACAGTGATTTTCACTCTACAAATTCAGAGCTTGACTCAGCAAATACATCAGTGCCCAGAGGGAAATTTCTGGGGTCACCTTCCTGTCTTCTCTCCCCTCTTTTCTCTCCTCTCCTCTCTCCTCTTTCCTCTTCTTGCGCTCTTGTATTCTACCTACATAAAAAGAAGGTTTAGACTGGCATTCTTCAATATTCTCGCACCCATGAACTGAGGGAAGCTGAAGAAATATTTCATAGAGAGGCTGATGGCTAGGCTAGAAACAAAAACCCATGTATATCATGTTCTATTCAATCTGAATTTATATAATTACAATAATTCTTCATCTGCTGCTACAAGGGTCAGGGGAAAGTTTTAGCAGACAGCCGAGAAAGTTCCACAGGTTGAATAGTTCCATAGGAGTTCAGACAAATATTCTTCTACTTCTGTGTATCTGCAGGCCACCACCTGACTGGTACTGGTCCACAGAGCAGCATTTATAACCATTGAGGTGTGTCAGTGTTGTTCAACTATTCTCCCCCCCTTGACCACACCAGTACACAGACTGGTGGTACCACTGGTTTAGCCCATAAAGTGGCCCATCAGCCTTCGTTCTTCAATAGGCTCATTACATTTTAGATTGGGAATAAAATAGAAAGAAACATTTTTCTAGAATGCCTTGCTACCCAAGTCTGAATAGGAAGATGATTTTTACACCAAAGTCTGTCACTGATTTCTCTCTGCTTCATCTACAATCAAATGCCGCTCAGACTAAAACGGAAGCAGTCATAACTGATGGATGTGAATTGTGTTGGTTTTGAGTTCTTTCCTGACTGGACCAAACACTTTAGTGTCCTTTGCAGGGCTTATGCTCCTTCTGTTTAGTGCTTCCAGAGAATATGCCAGTGGACAGCAAGTATTAATACCAAGGCCTGCAAACTACATTTCTGAACTGGAATTAAGAGAACCAAATGCCAGACTGAATTTGTTTGTGTTGATGGATGGAGAGCAGCTTCAGCCCAAAGGGCAATGTTTATTTATGACAGCTTTTCTACCTTCCTGTCTTCTACCTCGCTGAAATCACTCTCTGTGAGTGTTTCATCATAGTTCTACACTGAGTGCTAAGAAGCCCGAAGCACTTAATGACTCAGCCACGTTTCGTCTCCGTGTGGGTTGTCACTCCATGCTGCTTCCCACCCCCCTCCAGCATCCCATATGTGGCACTGAAAGTGCTGAGTCAAAACATAATCACAATTAAAGCAAATTATCACCAATATCCCCAACAATGAAAGATACTGCACATGATTACTTTCTAAACAGAGGGGATTAGGTGTTAAAATGTATGCAATGCAAAACTTACTTTAAAAACCTTCCTCATCAATGAGTATACTGTTGGGAAAAAAAAATTTTTTAGTACCATCTTCTAAAGTTAACAACTCTTCCACTTGACTTTGGTACTCTTTTGAATGAAATTCAATTATATATATGATCAATCAAAATGCACTTAGCTTAAAGGACAGGTAAATCATGAAAAGGCATTAGAAACTGTCCAGTAACATGCTAAATTAGTAGAAGCTTTATTACCTGCCCTAATTCAAACTACACACTTTCACCACACGTGCTTTGTTCAAAAGCAATAGGCAAAATACATCCTCAGGTGAAACATTCCTTCTCAGCAGCTCAAAAATTTCTTACAGGCATTTTCAGGAAGCAATCATTAGAATATTAACCCTGAAGTGGAAATCACTCCTAGCAGGCAATCTTTCAAATTCTAGCTCCAGGAAACCAAAATGTCAATTAGAGCACTTAACCTTGGGCCTTTTTAATGATGCCCAATACCTATTTATAAATAAGGGTGGCATTATTGGGTTTCCTTCCACTTAATTTGCATTTCAGGCAGCTCAGAATTGGCAAGCAGCAGAGAATCTCATTAAAGAGTTTCTCCCTGTGTGCCCTCCCACCACTCCCCACCTCCCCTGACCACTGAGTTTCTGCAAGTCTTTTAAACAACACCAACCCTCTCTGGAACTTGCTCCACTCGGCTTCATCCCAACAGCACAGGAACGGGATTCAGACTTGGCTTTTCTGGAACCACATCTGCTCAGCTGAAGAACACACCAGACTGCAGGGTCTACAAAGACGCACATCATCTAGACACAGCCTCATCAACAACCTTCCACTAGGACCATGGGAGTGACAGCCATCACTGAGCTCTTCCTCAAATATTCAGTTCTTCTGTGTTTCTGCATGGTTGTTGGTGCTGCTTCCTCTGTCCCCTTTCTGCTCCAAGATCATCATGATAATGAGCCTTCTGTGTCCAAATCGAGGTCTGATCTGAAGTCTCGATTTGAGCAGCCCTCTCTGCCTATTCAGCTAGTGCTGCATACCTCATCATCCCTTATCATGCATTGTTATTTCAAACTACACCATTGAGGATTTTTAAAAATATTTATTTTCATTTTTTACATGGGCCGGAGTGACAGCACAGCGGGTAGGGCCGACCTTGCATGCGGCGGACCCGGGTTCGATTCCTCTGCCCCTCTCGGAGAGCTTTTTAGTACACTCGAAAACTACCGAGAGTATCCCACCCACATGACAGAGCCTGGCAAGCTCCCTGCGGCATATTTGATGTGCCAAAAACAGTAACAAGTCTCACAATGGAGATGTTACTGGGGCCCGCTTGAGCAAATTGATGAACAAAGGGAGGACAGTGCTATAGTGCAGTGCAGTGCATTTTTTACGTACTACATACTTAATAAATCGTATTTGTTATTGCAATATATTAATATATCTTCTGTTCTGAACTGTTTCTCCATTGTATGGATTCACATAAGCAGGTAAAGCATCTATAGATGTAAGACTTTCTCGGTGCCAGGCATAGTATTAAGAACCTTACTTTTTATAACAACCTGATAAGGCAGATAATGGAATCAGCCACAACTTCAAAATGAGAACACTAGTACAAAACGAGGTTAAGCAACTTACCCAACACCATTGCTACAAGTTGACACTGGTGTGTACCACTGGTGGCTCACAATCAGATGTGGTTTCATTAACACAAATGGCATCACCATGATTTAGGTAAAGCTGAGTTTCCTGTTCATGGGTATGTGACTCTCAGGGCCATGCTCTGAGCAATGCATCCTTCCCAGCAAACTAGTAAATCTCTGCTTTGCTCCCTTACCCCCCCCCCAGAACCTAGAATGTTTGCCAGAGTTGGCTAGAAGAACAAAAAACTATAGTTCATATCCTACCTTAGGTCACTTTCCTTCCCTATCACCCCCAAATACTTCTAATGCAGGGGTCCTAGGCTTAATCACCATTAACGTTCTCAGGTTCCTCACTACAAGTGTGTCTGAAATACTTCAGTATGGGTGGTCTAGTCTACATTTCTTCATTCAAGGTTCAGCAAATACCTCTCAGCTGGGGGCATAGCAAATATTTTATATATGTGAGGTCCTGGATTTGATCCCCAACACCTCAAATAAAAATGAAATAAACAGAAAGCATCTCTTCCTTCCTTCCGAGAGAGAACTCACATATCCACTTCACTCACTCACTCTTTATTTATTTTAATTCCAGAGAAAGGAGAGTCAAGTAAGACAGAACAGCAATTTTTTGCCAAGGCATCACACAGATTTTAAGATCTCTGGAACAATAAATAAGACCCAAATATTAGGCCCCAATTTTTTTACACTCAATTATCAAATACCAACTCGGCCAACAAGCACTTCCTGCTCCTCCAGCCTCTATTGGGTCCATCATATTTCTAGCTCCAAGATATCACATTCCCAGGCAGAGGAAGTAGCCTGTTGCTTAGTCAAAATAGCATCCAACAAAAACCTCTCTGGCAGTTAGGTTTGGTTTCCTCCAGCAGCAGTTGGCTGAAAGCTCCCTGGGACGTGTGCTTGCAGCTATTCTTACTCTTCAGGGTAGTGCTATTTTTCCGCAAAGGAACGTAGCCCAGCAACCCCAAGAAAACCTGACTGGCTTCTTTGGGGATGTGCTTGTAAAACTCATGGCTCTCTTTACTTCAGGGAATTATCATGGCAACCTCAGTTTCACTACAGCCATAAATACCCAGAGAAACAAGAGCAACAATTGATGCCTTTTCCAGAATATTTTTCTCCATTTTTCCCCTATTCTCATTTTGTTTTCAGAATACGGAAAGGGGGAACAGGGAATTATGCTTTACTTTTCTAAAGAACAGCTATATTGGGGCTGTGAATATAATTTAAAGGGTCAGATGCATGCCTGGCATGCAGAGAGCCTGAGATTGATTCTGGGCACTGCAAGGTCTACAGAGAGTTACTTGGGTCGCCTAGATGATCTTCAGTGCTGGTGGGGAAAGAACCGAATAAAAGAATGTTTGCATTGATAAACTGATGATATAAGGGCCAAAGGAGGTCTCAATAACTGAATACCCTAGGCATCACAGAATGTGCCAACTATTCCCTATTATTCTCGAACTGCAGCACTCAGATGGTTCCAGAACCAGGCCATGAAACTAAGGATTTAGAATCAGCATCCTTAGAATCTGTGAGCTCAGCAGTATTTCAGGATTCAGCTGCCACTGGCCCCAGAGAGTCATCTTGAAAGTATGTGCTGGCAAGTCGAGAGCAACTAGCTGACAAAACGGGTCAGTGCAAACTGATCCCTGTTCCTGAAACAATCACTGAGCCCTAAGCCCTGGAAGAGAGAGAGAATCCCTGCCCAATCACCAGGGCTAGGCTCAGGTTAAAAGACTAGGAGCCAGGCAAGTGGGCATACTCGGCAGGCTGGAGGTGTGTGGTCCAAAAGGCTGGAGCTGTATCAGAATCCTGAGTTTAGTTTGTTGTTGTTTTTGTAGTTTATTTGCTTTTGAGATCATACCCAGTGATGCTCAGGGGTTACTCTTGGCTCATGCACTCAGGAATTACTCCTGGCAGTGCTCAGGGGACCATATGGGATGCTGGGAACCGAACCCGGGTCAGCCACGTGCAAGGCAAACACCCTACCTACTGTGCTATCACTCCAGCCCCCAGTTTTAAGCTTTCTATTTTGTCCATTGTGAATTTTTTTTCAGGATGGGGGGGCCCTTACCTGGTGGTGCTCAGAGACTACTCTGACTTTGTGCGTGGGTGTCATCCCAGTGGTGCTCAGAAGACCATGTGATGTCAGGGACTAAACCTGGGCCTCCCACAAGCTAAGCATGCACTCAGCCCATTGACTCCTCTCGCCAGTGCCATCAGGATTTTTTTTTCCCCACTAATTTTGATTTTCAGAAGTACTGCATCAACTATCACTTGCCTTGATTACTGAGGTTTTCTTTTTTAAATATTTTTGATTTAATTACAGTGAGATATACAGTTACAAGGTTGTTCATGATTGGGTTTCAGTCAAATACTGTTTCAACACCCATCCCTCCACCAGTGTATATTTCCCAATAACCAATGTCCTTAGCTTCCTTTCCACCCCTACCCCCAAGCCTCTTCTGAGGTACTTCTCTCTCTCTCTCTCTCTTTCTCTCTCTCTCTCTCTCTCTCTCTCTTTTCTTTTTGGCATTACAGTTTGCAATACAGATACTGAAAGGCTATCAGGTATATCCCTTTATCTACTTTCAACAATCAGCAATCAGTTCCTCTCCAGAGTAATCATCTAACTATTATTGATTACTGAGGTTTTTATAACTCTTAAACATAGCACTACGGGCTGGAGAGATAGCACAACAGGTAGGGCATTTGCCTTGCACACGGCTGACCCGGGTTTGATTCCCAGCATCCCATATGGTCCCCTGAGCACCGCCAGGAGCAACTCCTGAGTGCAGAGCCAGGAGTAACCCCTGTGCATCGCCGGGTGTGACCCAAAAAGCAAAAAAAAAAAAAAAAAAAACCCAAAAAACATAGCACTAAAGGTGAGTACCTCCCCTGCCTGGCCCCTGCCCTGGCATCCCAATGCAGAGTAATTACTTACATCTTAAGCTTCATGTACCAGTTACTTTGCTCAACTCCGCTGTCACTTGACTTAATCCCCTACGACCCTATAACATCATCATTATTATCTCCATATTATTCTGGATACTGAAACCTAAGACAGGTTGCATAACCTGCCCTAGGCTGAACACTAATAATAGTGGGAGGGCTGAAGTGATATTATAGTGGCGGGTAGGGTGCTTGCCTTGTGTGCAGCTGACCTGGGTTCAATTCCTGACTTCCCCTAAACACCACCAGGAGTATTCCTGACTACAGAGCCAGGGGTAGTCCCTGAGTACTGCCAAGTGTGGCCTAAAAACAAAAATTCAATAAAAACATTTACAAAAACAATAATAATAGCAGGGAGTCCAAGCACCTAACCGCTACAACAGTCAGAGTGAAAGCTGCAGCTACACAGGAATTCCTTGACAGGTAAGCG
Source organism: Sorex fumeus (assembly GCF_029834395.1). Classification (NCBI taxonomy): domain Eukaryota; kingdom Metazoa; phylum Chordata; class Mammalia; order Eulipotyphla; family Soricidae; genus Sorex; species Sorex fumeus. The sequence continues at coordinate 67,931,606 of NW_026606129.1, forward strand.
TAGAACCTCTTCCTTCATTTCATCACATCTTCACTTAAAATGAAGACTAGCTGGTGAATATCTGATTTTTAACTAGAAAATACAAAATTCTCCAAGAATCAGCCCAAAAACAGCTTGAACAAAAACAGCTTGTTGGACCATCACAAATTAAACATAAGTAATGTAACACTTATTCTTAAGAGAATATTATAAACAAACAAGCTTCTAAGGTTCCAATTGACATTTCAAATATGATTAATGAACCACAAGAGAAAACAATCTCCATTCCCCATTCTGAGTCAGAACCAAATCCCGTGAAATCCTGGAAAGGCGAGGAAAGGTCTTACAAACGGAAATCAAGTGTATCAAGGTAAAAGGCCCAGGGATGTGTGCATTTGCACCTGGGGAACATCAAAGCAAAAGCTATTTTAGGATTGGCTGGCCTACTTGAATGAACTCTTTACCTTAATTACATACTTCTGCTTATGGAGATTACAGATGGACCCCCAAGTCAGATGTCAGAGACAAAAACTCAGGTGCACACCCCCATTTATCTATGGATAAAACTGGTATAGGTTATAAATGCCTTTGGAGAACGTATGTCTTAGGCTGAGCCTACGGATCTTCTGTCAATATTAGCTCTTCCACTAGCACAAGGTAATCATTTTCAAGTTAGTATAAGATGGGTGAAATCTGTAGCACAGCAATAGGAAAAAATAGTTCTGCATGCCACACACAGCACACAGGCTTAATTTCTTGTGCTAATTCCAACAAACTGAGAATAACTTTGCAAACCAATCTCTGATGAAGTCTAAGAAAGGATGCCCTGATTTATCCACTACATCTGCCCTGCACAGAAAGGAAGGAAATGACCACAAATGAAATGTTTGACCAATTTCCTGCCCTTATCTTAAATTCTCACCCTTGAATTAATTAGGCAAAAGATTTTGAAGGGCACAGGAATCTAAACTCCGGTAGTAATCTTTACAAATCGCCGTAGCATTTACTTTACTTTTATTGAATACTGTGAGACACAGTTACAAAGTTCTTCATAATTGGGTTTCAATCATACAATGTTCCAACACCCATCCCCCACCAGCGTACATTTACCACCACAACTGTCCCTAGTTTCTCTCTCAAGAACAGGCCCCCAACCCCCACCCCAACCTCTATGGCAGGCATTCTCTCTTCTCTCTCTCATTCTTTCTTTCATTCTGGGCACAATGGTTTGCAATAAAGGTACTAAAAGATTATCCTGTATATCCCTTTACCTACTTTCAACACTCAGTTTTTGTTCAGAGTGATTATTCCCAACTATCATTGTCTATATACAGTGTTTAATATATTCTTAACTAAAAATTCTTTTTTTTTTTTTAAAGCAACTCTGGAGATTGAAACCAGGGCCTCACACATGCAAAACAAGTGCTCTACTCCTGAATTATATCTCAGCCCCTTGACTAAAAGTTCTGAAGCAAGTAACAAAGAATATTCAAAATGAGCTACCTATTTTTTTTATTTTAATGTTTTGACTTTCCATTTTCAGTTCTCTTACATTTTCTGCAATGTCACCTGAGTTCAGAAAAGAAGAAAATAAAATAAACCAAATTGGGTTTATCCCAACTCACTATGCAAATTGGCCATTCTCCCGTGACCACAGTTCCCACTGTTCTGAGTCAGTATGACATTTCCTCCAAATAGGCAGGTAGGAAATAACTGAAGACTGCAGATAAATTTCATTTTAGTTTCCCAAAATACCAAGGGGAAGAAAAACAAAGAATTTCTACCTGAGATGGTCTGCTAGTCTTCTATGTACTCCAAAATTCTTCAATTCCATTGAGTGAGCCATCTACAGGGAGTTACAGTGAAACTTAGCTATGATTTTGCAACTTTCCCCAAGGTCTTTTATGTATATACTGTCCTTTATTTAAACTATTTTGTTTTTGTGGCACACCTGACCATACTCAGGGTTTACTCCTGGTTGAGCTCAGGGTGGTGCTGGAGATGGAACCTGGGTCAACTACACCTAAGTCAAGTGCCCTGATCACTGTACTATCTCCCTGACCCCTATTATGTATTTTTCTAACAATTAAATGTACCAACTGACCTGTGAATTCCAACTAATCACTGAGAATATCCTTGCATATGACAGAAATGCTCAGGTTACCTGTTAGACACCAGGGATACTCTGGCTATTCTTAGTCTGAAAAGATTCAAGCCATGAAATGAAGCTTAAACACTGTCACCTGCAGAAAATCCTTTTTGATCGGCCATTCTCATTTTATTTTATTGTATTGCATTTACTTTATTTTACTTGTTTTAGGCTTAAGGGCCACACCCATTAGTGCTCAGGGGCTATTTCTGGCTCTGTGCTCAAGAGTGACCCTTGGAATTGCTCAAGGGACTATGTCTGGTGCTGGGGATTCAAAACAGGGTCATAGCTGCCTCAGGCACATGCAAGGACAAGTGCCCGACCTCCTGTACTATCTCTCCCAGCCCAGACCTGCCACTATCATTTTAGATAATATTAATAACAAAGCCGGGGCCAGAATGACAATATAGGAGGTAGGGTGCTGATCTTGCACTTGGTCAGCCCAGATTCTATCCCCAGAATCTCATATTGTTCTGAGCCCCACTGGGAATAATCCGAGGGCAGAGCCTGGAGTACGCCCTGAGCAAGCCAGGCATAGCCCAAACCCCAACACCGCACCCCCACCCCCGCCCGCACCACGTCCAAATACCATAGCAGAACCTTGGAGAGAGCAGGTGGAAGAACACATGCCCAGCATGTTCTAGGCCCAAAGCTCCATCTCTAACACTGCATGATCCCATAAGCATGTTTTGCCCTGGTGGACCCCTGAGAGCTACCAGGAAAGGCCCCACAGTCCACCCACAAGCCCCAGATGTAGCCCCTGTTGAAAAAAAGAACAACCTTCAGGTACCAAGTTGTAGCTCAACAGTAGAGCAAATGCTTTGCATCTGGCTTGGATTCCACCACCAATATCACCAACCCAACCATCCGTCAAGACAGAATCAGTCATTTGTGCCTAAAACACTCTGAACTGGCTAGTGTTCATCATGAAACTCAAGATGCTTTCAAAGTCACATGTGCTCAATAAAGGAGGAGATGGAGTCACCATCAGTACAAAAATGCAGGCCACTAGATTCAGAAGGCCTGCGGCCTCGTCCCAGTCTGACCTTGATCTAAGGGCAGAGAGATAAGAGAACAAACAGGGTGCTTGCCTTAGATGTGGTTACCACAACCACCCATGATTTGATCCCCAGCACCCCATCTGGTACCCTGCCTTATCCACTTTAACTGACCTAAACCTTCTGCTATAGTCAAATTCAGTCTCTGGTACCACATACAGTCCCACAAGCCACTCCAGGATTGATTCCTGAGTGCAGAGCCAGAAGTAAGACCCGAGCACCACTGAGTATGTGAGGAGGGGGGAAGATGGGGGAGGAAGAGTGGGAGGAAGACAGGGAAGAGGAAGAAAAGGAGAAGGAGAAAAATACTTAATCTAAACATAACAGAATTGCAACCCAAGCAAGAACTTCAAATATCTATCCTTCATAAGTCTCCCCATCTGTACAATTAAGACAAAACTCCAGCTTCCTCTCCATTATAGTGTTTTAAAAACACGATTTAAAATATTGTTTAAGGATGGGGGGATAAACATTTAGAATTGGCCATCACAGTTCTGTTAAGCACTTTTACCAATATAAAAAAATTTTAATAAATGTTATATCAAATGCATGCCCATATGCAAAACCATAATTTTTTATCAACACAAGATTCTCCCAGAGCCAGAGACAGAAAAATAGATAAGTCACTTGCCTTGCACACAACCACCCACGATTTGATCCCCAGCACCCCATCTGGTACCCTGAGCAATGTCAGGAGCAATCCCTGAGCACAGAACCAAGAATATGCCCGGAGCACTGTCCGGTGTGGCCCCAAAACAAAAACAAAAAGCCAACAAAAGAAAACAGTGGACTCAAAGGACGCAGCACGCTACTTCTTCAGAAGGCATTCTATTAATATTTGATGAATGAGGGAGCGGGCTAATGAAGGAAGGAGGCAACAGTAACCAGTAATGACTACACACCAAGGACTTCCTGAGAACCAGACAACTGTCAAACTACCTTACCCACTTTAACTGACCTAAACCTTCTGCTATAGAAACTTGTACCTTTGATAATTATCTTCTGGGGCCAGGCCCACCACTATTCCCATTTTCCAAAACCAGAAAACTGATACTGAGGTATCTAATATAACCCAGTAAGGCTAAGAAAGTATTACTTTTATTTATTTTTTTTCTCTTTGAGTCATATCCGGTGATGCTCTGGGGTTACTCCTGGCTCTGCACTCAGGAATTACTCTGGGTGGTGCTTGGGGGACCATATGGGATGCTGGAAATCGAACCTGGGTCGGCTGCAAGCAAGGCAAATGCCCTACCTGCTGTGCTCTCACTCCAGCCCAAGAAAGTACTGCTTTCAAAGAATATTTCTCCCCACCCTAGGGAGCTTAGAGACTGCTGGGTAACGACTGAGTAAGAGAATAACTAGGTGGAAGAGAGAAAGAGCAAAACTTTCAAAGATTACCCACTGATGGCTGGGCAGAGATCTCAAGGGGCAGCACATGCTATGCACGTGGGAAGCCCAGGTTCAATCCCCAGCACCACATGGCCCCCACTGCATAACTTGACCCTCAAGCGTTGAGCTGAGACTATCCCCTCAACACTGCAAGAGTCAGTCCCCTGTCCAAGAAATAATTATTTAATCTAAAAAGATAATACATTTAGAGAAAGGCATTCAAGTTGGAAATCCTGCGAGAGTCAAGTAGAAGAGTCTTGCATGTGTGAGGTCCTGAGTTAGAACCGCAGCGGGGCAGGCAGAATGACTGAAAGGAGGGAGGGAGGGAAGGAGGGAGGGAATCACGCTTCCTAAATCTCACTGTAAGATTCTCTTAATCAGAATTACACGAGTAAAGTGGGAAAAAAAGCAGATGATTCCAGAGCTGCGAGCTCTATGATGGTTTTTTAAGTACTATCACGGAGACCTCAGAGAATCACAATCTACATTACTTGGATAAAAGGATTTCTTGTACTGCTACAGCTTCAAAGGGGAGCACAAGTAAACAGTGGTTCGCAAATCAGTAACTACTAAAGCTGAAAGCAAGATAAAAGAAATAAACATATCCACACTATAAAGAAAAAAGAAACAAACATTTATAGCGCAAAACAAACCCCTTTTACCCTGGATTTCATTCTCTTCTAAGAAATCCCATGCACGAAAGTACCCATGTGGGGGGCCAGAGAGGCAATGCAAGGGAGGCGTTCGTCTTGCCCTTGGCCGACCTGGCTCCATCCCAACTCTGCAAATGGTCCCCTGGGTACCTCCAGGAGTGATCCCTGAGCGCCAAGCCAGGAGTCAGCCCTGAACAACTGTCGGGTGTGGCAAATAAATACATAAATAAATAAATACATAAATAAATAAAATACCCAGGTTCAGGCTGGGGAGAGAAGTCAGAGGGTCAGTGCACATGCTCTGCATGTGGGAATCACAGGATGGTCCGCCGAGCACCTCCAAGAGCACTATGCATGCCCTGCACCAGAGGAGCCCCCGACCTCAAAATAAAACAAAAAATACCCTTGTTCCTTACTGCTTAAAAAAAAAATTTTTTTTTTTTTTTAATGATAATCCTGGCAGTCACAGGGAGTGTTAGAAAGCGTTGGACAGCTGCCGGTCCTAGGACCTCTCCAAAAACAGCAGCTGTAACAGAATTCTGGTGCTGTCATATATGAACTCCACGATTCCAAACTACGGATGGGAGTGAAGTCACTGGCGGTCATTACCACTGTATTCACAGGATCCTTTACCACACCACACATTCCCTAAGACACTAATTATCAATCATTTTTATGCAACCATAATTATCTAGTGATGGTAGTCATTCCGCCCAACACATTATGTCTGCCTTAAAGCACTTATTGGGCATAAATGTTTAAAATATCATCCTCATTTTGATGACTGTGTATTAGCATTTTTGTCCCTTATGACTGAGCATGGAAGTTGCCCCAAGGTCTCCCTTCTCCGTCCGTGACAAGAAGAAAGTGTTTGCTGGAGGAAGGAGGAAGAGTGGGGGAGAAGAGGGAGGAAGAAGAAGGCAACAGGACAGAGGGCTGGAGAGATAGGACAGTCAAAAAAGACGTTATACCTTGCATGTGTCAGACTCAGGTTTGACCCCTGAGCACAGTCAGGAGTCAGCCCTGAACAAGCATCCCCATGTGTTCCTCGCGCCCCTCCCCACCCAAAATACACACACACATACCAACAAAAGGTTTTTAACTTTCTACTTTTTGATTTTCCTTTGGGGTTTTGGGGCCATCCCCAGTGGTGCTCAGGGGACTCCTTCCAGCTCGGTGCTCAGGAATCCCTCTCGGCAGTGCTTGGGAAACTAGATGCATTGCCAGGAACCAAACACGGTCAGTCATGCGCAAGGCAAGAGAGCATCCTTCCCACTGCACTGTGTCTCCAGCCCCTCCTTTCATTTTTTTTAAACTTTTATTAGTGAAACACCATGAGGTACAGTTGTAGACTTGCAAATTTTTGTGCTTGGGTTTCAGTTATACAATGATCCAGTACCCATCCCTCCACCAGTGCCCATTCTCCATCATTTACATTTTTTTTTAAAATTTTTGTTAGTGAAACACCATGAGGTACAGTTGTAGATTTACAGATTTTTGTGCTTGGGTTTCAATTGTACAATGATCAAACACCCATCCCTCCACCAGAGCCCATTATCTACCACCACAGGTCCCAGTATCCCACCTACCCCCCATCCCCCCGTCCCACACTGCCTCTGTGGCAGGAGATTCCCTTTTGTTCTCTCCCTCCTTTTGGGTGTTGTGGTTTGCAAAAGAGGCACTGAGTGGGGAACAAAAACTAACAAAATAGGAGACTAACACCCAAGATTGGCCGAGATTAGTACCAGGAGTTTTGCTCCACGGCTTGGAGGCCAGCCACACACTCTAGGGGAAAAGGAAGCTCAGATATAGAAAGGAGCACCAAATAAAGGGTGTTGGGAGTATCCTCCCAGGATGGGAGAAGCATCCTTTTATTTTTTTCTTGACGTTTCACCTTGCATGCTTGTAGGACAATCCAGCACAAAACAAGGGGCTGAGGGCTTGGCCAGGTTTAGGGCCTGAGGTAAGGAGAGGATGGGAACTAATTGTGGGGGTTCACACTGGTCTGAAGATGAAACACAGTCATGGAAAAAAACCCTCTCGCTAAGGTAAAACTTCCTGACACCGTCTCTTGGCAAGGGCCAGAAGCCCAGGAGACTGGGCCAAGAGATGCAAGTACTTGTCTCCAGATAAAATCTGGCTTGAGCCAAACTGTACTGGAGGAAATAGAGTCCCTCAACTTATTAAATTATGTAAGTAAAGTCTCCATGCTTGCAATGTTCAAGGTGCTGCACAACAGTAGTTTGGACAGAGCTGGGCAGAGGCCTCACAAAATCTGGAGCAACTGCCAAGCTCTTTGGAAAATCCAGATATAGTGGATAGGGCACTTGCCTTGCATGTGGCTGACCTGGGTTGCATGTCTGGCACACACACACACACACACACACACACACACACACAATATATATATATATATATATATATATATATATATGTAGTCCCCTGAGACCATCAGGAGTGACCCCTGAGCACAGAGCCAGGAGTAAGCCTCAAGCACCACCAGGTGTGCCCCCTGCCAAAAAAATAAAACAACACAAAAATCCATATCTGCCATCATTTGAGTACTTATTATGTGCAGTATCTCTTGCAAATCTCTTGCAATAATGGAAGGGGCTACAGTTACCCTGATTTTTTACAGATAATCAAACTTAAGTGCAAGGAGACCAAGTGGCTTGCCCAGTGGCATCAGATAACTAATGCAGAAGCCCGGATTAGAACTGGAAGCTAGCCTAACTCCTGGGTCATCCTCTAATGACCCTCGACTCCTGAATCTCCAAAGAGACAGACTGGACCTCTGAAGACTCATGTACTGGCTAGAGCAACACCATCCAAGCACATTTCAGTGGCGGCAATACAGAAGCCACCAACCACCACTGGGTTCTTGAAAGATGTCTAGCGCAAATATGGACATGCATTACTTTATTTCATCTTCACTCGCTTTGTTTACCTTTGCATTATATGAACATGGGCAGAGCGCTAGCACAGTGGGTAACACGTTTGCCTTGCACATGGCCAACCCGGGTTAGATACCTCCGTCCCTCTCGGAGAGCCTGGCAAGCTACCAAGAGTATCCCTCCTGCACAGCAGAGTCTGGCAAGCTCCCTGTGATGTATTTGATAAGCCAAACACAGTAACAACAAGTCTCACAATGGAGACGTTACTGGTGCCCGCTCGAGCAAATCCATGAACAATGGAGGATAGTGACAGTGACAGTGACAATTCTTCCCACACTCCCTTGCATCAAAGGTACTTCCCCGCCTACTTGTGCAAATCTGTTCTCCACCCTAAACCCATCATTTCATCAGTACATCAGTTATTAATCAGCAACTCCGCTAAGTCACAAGAATTTCCACATTCTTTTTTCTTCCTCTCCTCATACACTATATGAATTCAGTCCATGAGAATATGACTCAGGGAGGTGAAGGGGTTTGCCCAGTTAATAAGTGACAGGAGACAGGACTCAAAGGACTTAGACTCCCTCCTTTAAAGCTGGGCCTCCAGGCCAGGAGACGGCTCAAAGGGCTGGAGCACACGCTTTCTATGCAGGAGTCCTGGGTTTGATCCTCAGCACCTCATGTTCCTCCAAATATTACAGGAAGCAGCCCCCACCCACCACCCCACGCCAAGGCACATGGAGTAGCTCCAAAGCAACTGGGTGTGGCTGTGACCATTCACTTGTGAAAAATGAAGAAAATTCCTTTCCCAGTTGCCTCCTAGTGTGATACGGATAAAAAGCAATCAATGATTTGAACATACTCTGATAATCCGTGACAGGTGTAAGCTATTTCTCTGGGCACGTTTGCTTGAAGTTTTGCTTTCAGGAGGGCCAGCTTTTGGCGACCCTGGGGTTGGGGGAAGTTCCCTACAGAGCTCCAGAATCAAACCCAGATCTTCCACATGCACTCCTGCCCATGCTATCTACAGTAATAGCGCTGTGGATACTTTGTTTAAAATTTAGAACACAAGGGACTGGAGCAATAGCACAGCGGGTAGGGCATTTGTAGGGCATTTGCCTTGCACGCGGCAGACCCGGGTTCAATTCCCAGCATCCAAGATGGTCCCCCGAGCACCGCCAGGAGTAACTCCTGAGTGCCTGAGCCAGGAGTAACCCCTGTCCAACACCGGGTGTGACCCAAAAAGCAAAAAAAAAAAAAAAAAATTTAGAACACAAGGGCTGGAGAGGTTGTACAGAGAGGAAGGCGCTTGCTTGCCTAGGATGCAGACAACCCAGGTTTGATCACCCCCACAGAGTTGCTGGGGCCTGCCAGAGGTGATCCCTGAGCATGGAGTCAGGATTAGGCCCAGAGCACCACCAGGCATGAATATATTGAAAATAAGTTAATAAAATTTGAAGCACAAAATGAAAACTTTTCAGAATTTATTACTGGGAAATTTATGACCTTTTTTTAGCAGGGGAGGAGCCTATGGTTCTGGAAGCCACCCAGGCTATACCCAGAGGTGGTACTAGGGTGGCCATGAAAGCCAGGGACTGAACCCCGGGCCCAGTTCACACCAGGCATGAGTTTCCACCCTGGGAGCTATCCTCTGCCCCCCCAACCCCAATGACGTTCTGATCAAATAAGGAACCTCAGTAAATAATCAATTAAATAGTGGAATCAATTAAAATCAATTAAATTGATTAAAAAATCAATTAAATAATTAAAAAGTGACTCTCCAAGTCACTCTAACCCAGGGTCTGCCAAGCTTTTGCCTACAGTTTTCTTTCCTCGGTCACTTCTTCGTTTTCTTCACTTCTCTCTTTCCTCTGTGACCCTGCTCACCTTGATTTCCATCTGTGACCACTGCATCGCCCCCCCCACCTCTGCCCCACCTTGGAATATCTGCTGGGTCCTGTTTGGGAAATGCTGCTGCTCTAATCTACTCTGTTTCTCTTGTTCAAGGTATTTGTTTATGTAGAAGAGATCCACTTGTCTCCAAGTCTCAGATCCCAGACGTCCGAGGACTCAGTCATTTCCAAACTGAAGGTTAACTCAGGCAGACTCACGTTCTTGATTACTGCCCGTTGTAAAAGCCGGGGATCCCGACCATCCCCCCCACCCCAAATCCAGGAGGAAGATGGGGAGGGCAGATGTCTCTCTTTACCACATCACTCCATCCGAGCATCATTTGCTGTAAAGCGAGACATCTTTCCATAAATGAGGGTGAATTCAGCACTAACAGATCACAGCAGCGGGGAAAAATTCACGGGGAGATACAATGAAAAAGAGTCTAACCTCTAGATGCCATAATCAGACCAGCCTGTGTTTTCTGTTTTAGTTGTAATTAACAGCTGTTATTTGGTTCAAGCATTAAGAAGAGACCAGCTGTCCCATTCTGAGGACTACCCTCAGGCCAAGAGCAAAAATATGATGTAGGTTCTAATACTAAATTCAGCCCAAAAAGTCACTTTTAAAAAATCATCACCTCTAATGTGAATTAGATTTTCCTCAAATTCCTCCTATCTCAATTTTTCATAATCCCCCAAAGTTCTTAACAATATTTATATTCCACTGTGCTCTGAGAATTGATAGACCATTATAAAAATACATTTTCCCCATTTGACTCTTACTCAAATCCCAAAGATATGTATGGTAGGGATGAGTCTCTCCTGCTTGAGAGTTGACTTAACTAAGCGTTGAAACACTACCTGCAAGCCCCAGGAAGAGAGAGGACAAAACCTAGACCCACATGCGATCACTCACCCAATACTCTATCATAAAGTCAAACATTTCAGATGTTCCCTACATGAATCATGGCAGTGTAAATATTTCTATGTAACCAATAAGTCTCAAAAATAAACCCCATACAGAAATAACATGGGACAGGGGGGCAGATAGATAGCACAGTGGGTAGAGCTCTTGCCTTGCATTAGACTGAATGATGCAGGGTTGAATCTCCGAAACAGAACATGGTCCCCCCAGCCCTGCCAGGAGTGATCTCTGAGCTCAAAGTCAGGAGCAAGCTCTGAGCACAGACAGGGAGAAAAGGAAATGTGAAGAAGGAAGATTAATGATGAGAGACCAGGGGCTGGAGAAATAGCTCAGCGGGTAGGGCATTTGCCTTGCACGCGGCTGACCTGGGTTCGATTCCCAGCATCCCATATGGTCCCCTGAGCACCGCCAGGAGTAATTCCTGAGTGCAGAGCCAGGAGTAACCCCCGAGCATCGCCAGGTGTGACCCAAAAAAATCAAATATATATATATATATATATATATATATATATATATATATATGATGAGAGACCAACGTCTAAGTCAAATGCTCAGGCTTGTTCCCTCACAAAGATTTCCATGTCCTTGGAGGACGATGCCACCTACCCTGGCCACTGGCCAGAGTGGCCCTGTGATAAGGAAGCTTCTCCTTATTTAGCCAAAGCTGCTGTCACAGGTTGAGCAGAGCTGTCAGGCCCTTCTCAGGCACACTCCAGGTTTCATTCTTTACATTTCAGTGACTGCCATGGCATTCTCTGTTCTTCCCAAGTCAGTTTGTCCCACAACACTGGGTAATTGACTCACATGAACTGGGTGTAAAAGAATGCTCCTGAAACCCAAGTGTGGTAAATTGAACCACTGCTTATAGTGAGTTCTGGAAAGAAAATTTCAAGTAAAAAAATTATTTATTTGAGCTGGAGTGATATATATCAGGTAGGGCTCTTGCCTTGCATGTGGCATACCCAGGTTCAATCCGTGGCACCCCATATGGTCCCCTTGCAAAGCCAAGAGTGATCACTTAGTAAGTCCTGGGCCTCGCTGGGTGTGGCTCCAACACTGTAGCACTATCCTCCCATTGTTCATTGATTTGCTCAAGCGGGCACCAGTAACGTCTCCATTGTGAGACCTGTTACTGTGTTTGGCATATCGAATATGCCACGGGTAGCTTGCCAGGCTCTGCCATGTAGGCGGGATACTATCGGTAGCTTGCCGAGCTCTCCGAGAGGCACGAAGGAATCAAACCTGGGTCAGTCACGTGAAAGACAAAGGCCCTACCCACTGTGCTATCGCTCCAGCCCATGTGGCCTCAACACACATACACACAAAAATTTTACTTACGCTTAAAATTCATTTAATCATACTTGCCAATATGTGGCCAAAAAACTTAGAGAGAGATGGTACATAGACAGAGAAATAAATAACAAACGGAAAGAAAAATTTTTCTCAAAGACTGACTCACTAATTCCACGGGTTGTTCTGATACTGGATCTCAGAGGGGCAGGATTTGGACTTACGGGGCTCTGTTCACCTCATACTGGTTAACTGCAGTCTTGAATGAGAGACAACAAACAGTGCTCAGGACCACAAGGGTTGACTTCTATGTAAGCTATACTCCTGGAGAGCAAAGATGTTTCCACGGCCAATTAAACCATTAATTCTGCCCGTGGAATATTTTTCCCTATTTTGGGTTCTGTTGGTATTTGTTAGCTCTATTTGGTTTCTGGGCCGCGCTCGGTAATGCTCAGTGCTCAGAGGTAATTCCTAGCTCTGTGCCCAGGGATCACTCCTGGCAAGGGCTGGGGGACCATATGCTGTGTTGGAGACTCAATCTTGCATCATTCAGTCTAACGCAAGGCAAGCGCCCACCCACTCTACCATCTCTCCAGCCCATTTTTTTGTTTGTTTTTGGACCACACCCAACAGTACTAGGGAGGTCAGTGCTTAGTCACTCCCAGCAGCCTGGCTGACCATGAGGTACCAGAGATCAAACCTGGGCAAAACACATCTAATTTTTAAAAGTGAATCGGCTATAGAAAAACAGGAAAACTGATGGTGGATTCCAAGTGACTCATCTGAAGACTTCTGCTTCTGCTTCTGTTTTCCCGTTCTCCAGTGGGATTTTAAATGGTACCTGTTTTAGTGCCTCTATAAAATGTAGATGTTGGAAGTGCAAAACCAAGACATCACTTTGTGCTCTCAAGAAATTTAAGAAATAACTTGGATGAGTAGATCCTATGAGAGTATCTCCTGCTATACTTCTGATGGAATGAAATTCAAATATTTACCAACCTATACTACATTTAAGACTTTGTTCTGACCAACCAAATACATTTTGGGGGTTTGTTTCTGGCTCACATTCCTGGCTCTGGATCAGGACTCACTGTGATGCCTAAACACAGGAAGCAGTACTCAAGAAACCATATGGGGTGCTGAGAATCGAACCAGGCTCACTAATCCCACAGTTTGTTCTGATACTGGATCTCAGACCGTTAGATTTGGATTGTGTAAAGCAAGCGCCCTACTTGCTGTGGTATCTCTCAAGTCCCCCCAAACAGATCTTGGTGTAGATGCTTTCCTTACTCAATTCTTTCCTAAATGCATGTTATACCAGTTTTAAAAATAAACCCCCATGCTGAAAGAAAGAACTATGCAGGATGTTGGCATAGGAGTCTCCAGTGCCAGCAATGAAGAGTCTGATCACAGACAAGTGAATTAACCTCACAAAACCTCCAGGTCTTTGCAAAGTAATAAAGGAATTAAATGAAGCAAGGCACAGGCGGTAGCTCATATACTTCATATACTTCAACTCTTTCCCGTTCTTTAAATAACACATTAAAGGAAACAATACCTCATCAGAGCCCTTACAACGACATTCATCCCATAAATAATTTAGCACCAATATTTGTTCTCCTGGCCCTGAGTACTATCCTTCAGTCCCTGGAATAAAATAACATGAATTGAGTACAATTTATATTGAAGGAAACCCGAGCAGATAATGGTGAACAGCTCTGCAGTTGTGAAGTCTTGTCTGCTTAAGAGAAACTTCTGTCCTTTAACAATCAAGCCATAGTCCTCTCCTCAGTCCCAGGCCCACCTCACCAAAACTGTTCCACAATCATCCTGCGCACAGGCTTACCATGCCAAGGATTCCCCTGGTGACATCGTGGGGAAAAAACTAGCAGATTCAGATTCACCAACAGGTCTGGGAAGGGGACTGGAATTCTGTGTTTACTAATCTCTCAGGAGATGGCAAAGCTGCAGGCTGGCCCATGGACCACATTTTAAATGATCAAACCCTAAACACCCTCAATACCTTCTACATATCTAGCAAGGTCAAGGGAAGGAAGGATATAGACCTTATCAAGTTGTCACAAATTCCCTTTCTCTCCAAGAGTCTTGCCATAACTGACGCTTTGCTTCCAATTGTTCTAGACAGGGAATTAAATGTCTAATAAAGCAATCCAGTCAGTGTGTACAAAGTTGATAATAACAACACATTACCCACTTGCTTCCATCACATGATTTTACTGGTAACCCATCCGAAGCCAGTTTCCCCAATGATGCTTCAGATGGCTCTGCCTGTTACCCCAAAGGGTGTAGCCTTTCGTTGGCAGAACAAGAACCCATGGTAGCTCGGGGCTGGTGAGTTGCTGTCATAATTAATCAGCAGTTAGAGGGCCCAGCCAGCCCTTCTGGAACACCCATTGACCAAGAACTTACGTCCAAGTAGACATTATGCATTAGTCATTCATTCAACAGATGCTTGCCGGGCACTAAACGTCTGCCACACACTGTTCTAGTTTTCATGGACTGAGCCCAAATACTTGTTCTCTATTGTAACATTGTACTCCCTCGGCAGATACTTCTTTTGAAAAATCAAACCGAATGAAATTCGATCACAGCCAGCCTGAGACTTAGGCAGCTCAACTATAATTTCATCAAATCCCATGTCCTATCTTCTTGCATAATTTTCAGTATCCATGTGGTGGGCATCATCTGTAGTTAAGAGCGCACACACCTGGGGCTGGAGCGATAGCACAGCGGGTAGGGCATTTGCCTTGCACTCAGCTGACCCATGTTTAATTCCCAGCATTCCATCTGGTCCCCTAAGCACTACCAGGAGTAATTCTTGAGTGCATTAGCCAGGAATAACCCCTGTGCATCGTGGGGTGTGACCCAAAAAGAAAAAAAGGAGAGAGAAAGCACACTCTTGCCTTGCCTGTGCACATACACACACACACACACACAACGTGTGTGTGTGTGTGTGTGTGTGTGTGTGTGTGTGTGTGGCAGGAGATGGGGTGGATAAAAGGGGGTGGGGGATCAAGTCATCTTCCAAGTCACACAGCTAGTAAGTGCTGCTCCTTGGGAAGGGGACTGAATCCTGCAGTTTCCTTCACTGTAACATTTCTGCTTAGAATCAACATTGAGGCAGTGTGACCACCTCAGAAAAGAGGAAGACCATCATCACTAGCCTGCCCTTGGTTGGTGAAAACACAGGGGACAGCTCGCAGCTGGCAGGCAGCAATGTGAACTCCTAGAATGGTAAACAACTAAGCCAAGGTAAAGGTGCCAAACACGATGAAGGTGCAAAATGTCCTCGAATTCAGAATCCAGGAGAAACTCGCTGCCCTTTTCCAAAGCTCTTGGACACGGAAACACAGACTTCCGGCAGTGAAGAGACCATCCGGGGCTGAGTGGTGCTGATGACATTTCTCCCGGCGTGTTTCTCTTATTATCTGGTTCGTACAAACTACCCAAAACTTGGTGGAACGAACAGCAAGCTCTTCGTTATTTCTCACAAGCGATTCCGAATTCAGCAGGGGCGCAAGCAGGATGCTGGGGCTCACTCCCTGGCTCCCTGGGATCTCTGCGGCGGGGGGGGGGGGGGGGGGGGGGAGTGGAGCAGCCAAGGATGGCCGCTCTACACTCCTAGCGGGCATCTCAGCCCAGGGCCGTGGGGAAATGCTCACTACCTGGCCCAGCTGTGAGGGGCAGCGAGTCTTGGCCAGGAAGTTCCTCCACCAACATACCCGCTTCTTGCAGGGCAAGAACATTGTCTTTCCCCCCCTCTGATCCAACTCTGAGGTCCCACAGGCCCTAGACAAACACAGAAGGAACCATGACCCTTTGATGAGTCACTGTGCTTTTGGCTACTCCCTGGTGCAGACAGACAACAAGAAACACATTTCCATAAAGGCGCTGAGATAAGCAGCAGCCACAAAAATAAACGGTGCGCAGCACAGCCTTGGGATGGTCTGGGTACCCAGAAGTGCCGGCCCGGAGGGCTTCAGCAATAGCCAATAATTACAATGAGTCATTAGTACCTAAGTGGCCTGACACAGAGGAAAGGAGAAATAATGAGAGAGACAGACTCAGTCCCTTTGAAAGCTCAAGTTAATTAGAAAATTTTGATATCTTTCAAACACGATTATCACTAGTAGACAGAAGAACTTTGTCTCTCTCTCTCTCTCTCTCACCCATTCTTCCCATGCACATTTACACCTCTCTTAAAGGTCTTTCTGTAAAAGGGATCAAATCAAAAATGCGCCACTAGGTCCCAAACAATGGACTCAAATCCTACCCAAGCTACAGTCAGGGGAAATGGGGAACAGAAGACCCCGTGAGCACATTCCAGAGACAGTCAATTTAACAAGCTCCCATTATCTCTTCCAGCTGAGAGAGAGCACTGCCCCGCTGGGCCTCCCTGCCTGGAATTAGTCAGGTGCCCTCGTTTCCATAGCGCTCAATGTCTCCCTAAATCCACAGCCAGGAATGCTGGGAATAGAGTCTGCTAGACAAAATTTTGTGTAGCAATTAAAAGGGATCTTTCTATGTGGCTTTATCCAAGAATCAGAGTTTGGGTATGAGTTGCACATAATCCCCATGCGTACTGTAAGAACTGCATTGTGAACTGGATTTGAACTAGATTCTAGGTCGGGTAAAATCTTGGGTAACTACCAAAACTCTCTGAGCCTCAGTTTCCTCAGCTAGAATATGGGACTCATTAGAGCACCCAGTCCCCAAAGGAAGACTTTTGCTAAAAATCATCTTTCTCAAGTACTTCTCCCTACACGATACCAAAACTGCTAGCTACCATTAGAACTGTGTGCAACCCTAACCCTAAATAACAGTCACTTTTTTTCTTTTTAGTCTCATAATTCCATCCCCTTCGAGTCAAACTGAATTTAAAATACACACCAAAAACGAAAAAAGAAATACAGGCACAGCTGCCAAATGGCAAGTAAAAAGCCGTAATTTTCCATCATCATAATATATTTAGTGCTAACTATAAATGAAAAACTAAGAAGGAATAAAAAAAACCCCAAACCCTGCAACTTCAAGTCCCCCTCCAGTCTGACAGTCTGAACACCAGAACTGAACTGAAGACTTCCGCTAGCGCATGCGCTTTGCTCCTTTGCCCTCCCCTTCAGTGAAGGCTGGGTGGAGCCGGCACAGGTTCCCTGTAGGGCCCTACACTCTCTGCCAGGTAGAGCAGGGACACTCCCCTTGTGTGGGACAACTGGGAATGCAGGACGCTTTCTACCAGTCTTTCTGGGTCATGTCTAATTCTATGAGCACTGTGAACTGAGAAAGCCCTGCTCCATCTTGGGTCAAGGGTTTAATCATTCAATAACCAACAAGCCCAACACCCTGACAAACAGCTCCTGTTTTGCCATGCACCGCATCAAGTGACCTCACCTCCAGCACACATGTGGTATGGGGTGCTGCGCCCCATTTTCTACCAGCTAGAAAGGAAATAGCCTGTTAAGCTCTTCAACTTGCTTCAGGGAGGAAGAAATTTCATGGGGATGTATAGGGATATTTTACCATCCTTTGGCAGAGAATTCTGCCTCCATCTCTCGAGCTCGCCAGAGAAGAGTTTTTGACCAGAGGAATACTTCCAATGTGTACTCTACACACCTCTGCCTGGATGAAACGTCAGTCTGGCAGTCAGTCTGATAGCAGAATTCTTCCGCAGAGCAGCATGCGGAAAATTTCTATCAAGAGCCAAAACCACTGTAACCACCACCAGTTTACCAAAGTTCAGATTCGCCAATATTTGCAAAACCATATTTATGTCATCCCTAAGGACGCAACAGAAAATGACAAACTATATGACCAAATGTCATGCAATCATATCCTACCACATCACTCCACCCTATACACCTGTTCAACTGTTTACTACTGTATTTACCATCTGTTTTCTTTAGCCTATTCCCCCAAAATAAAAATGTAAGATCCACAAGGATTAAAACTCACAATACTCACCACCATTCCAACTCTAGTCTCACAAGACATAGCAAACGGTATTTGTGGTGGATTAGAGTTCTCCAACCCCTATGGGAAAAATATACTTCACTGATTGGTTGGAATTTGTGTTAAATTGGCCACGTTGTGTCAGTTCTCAACCAAACTTTGCTGTCCATGTCTGTTCTTGCTTGTCCCTCCAGAAGGTTTGGCTTCATTATTTTGGTTTTTTAAAAATATTAAATTTTTGTTTGTTCTGCTTTGGGGCCAATCCTTGCTGTGCTCAGGGCTTACTCCTGGCTCTGTGCTCAGGGATCACTCCTGGCCTGGGAGACTCTATGGGGTACCAGGAATCGAACCCAGGTCAGCAAGCACCCTACTTATTGTGCTAGTGCTCTGGCCCAGGTTTAGTTTTAAGAATCTGCCTCAAATAACAAGCTCCTCTTCAGCCTAGACCTCAGAAGGACACACACAGAACAGAGCACCCACAGCCAACAGAGATCGCTGCAATTCACACCTGGGAGAATGAGGAATACTTAATGCCCAAATGCCAGAGAGTTGATAATTTGTCACACAAACTTTGGGGGCCAACAGATAACTGATAGTCATAGGCTTGTAATAAGTGTTTGCTTAAGACATATAACAAATGCATTTGCTACTAACAAGGCAACAAATGAATTAACAAGTGAAAAGATTTTACTTCACTTTTTACTTCCAAATTTTTATTAATTTTGACAGTTCTGTAATGCATCAGATTTTAAGCCTGGTTTGGGGTTCAGAACATACTCACTTTCACAGTAAAAGTACATATTCAGAAAGTTGAGACTTCAGAAACCAAGCTGATCTGATAAACCTTTCCTTGCTTATTTAACTGGAGCCAAAAAATAATGACCACTCCTCCAGTTTGGCATATTGTAGATTAGATTCTGAACCCGTTTGTGGGTTGTTTTGCTTTATTTTGTCTTGTTTGCCATGTGGGAGGCTGAACCCAGAACCTCACATATGCAAGGTAATTGCTCTGCTGCTGAGGGATGGTTTCTGATGTTGTTTTTGGTTTTTGTCTTTTTCAGTCTGTCTGCTTTTGGCTTTACACTCTTCTTTCCTAAAACGATGGTGAAAGTTTCAAGGTCATAAGACACCAATTTTTATAGGAGAGTATTCCTTTCATTTAGTGCAGAAAGCACTGAAGCTCATAAAAGAGAGGCTGTAAACTTTTAAGGCATCTAGCATCATAGGGTTATATTGATACATTCCCATTGCTTGAATCATTTAGTGGAAGTAGTTTTACAGTTCACTTACATACTGTATTACCATTACTTCATTTCTTCGCAAAGAAAAGAAGCATATCTAAGTGGGGATAAAAACCCCATCACATTTTTATGACCTTTTTATTTTGACCCATTGTCACACAAGGCAATGGATATAATGGAATCCCCTGTTGATAAAATTACAAGCTGGGAGAAGTGGAGACTAGACAGAGAGAAACAGGAACGAACCAATAAAACCTAATATGATTCCCACCTATGCTATTGATATATGCTTCACGAATATTCTTCATGCTTGAATGTGCCAAACATATGAAAACCCAAAATTTATATGGTTTGTTTTTCCTGTGCTTAAATGTTTATAGTTTTAGACTTATAGTTTATCAATGCATTTCCTCACCATTACATGTGAAAAAAATATAGAAGGAGTACCTAACAGTAGCACTACAGCACTGTCCTCCCATTGTTCATCGATTTGCTTGAGCGGGCCCAGTAACATCTCCATTTTGAGACTTGTTATTACTGTGTTTGGCATATTGAATATGTCATGGGTAGCTTGCCAGGCTTTGCCATGAGGGCGAGATACTCTTGGTAGCTTGCCAGGCTCTCCAAGAGGGGTGGAGGAATCGAGCCCAGATCAGCCGGGCTGGCTGCACACAAGGCAAACACCCTACCACTCTGCTATGGTTCCAGCCCACCTAACAGTATACCCACCCAAATGGTGAGTAAATGATGAAATAGCTGAATGAAATAAGGCTTTTTAATATACATTCTATTAAAACGCTGAAATAGCTGAATGAAATAGGATTTTTACTATATATCCTATTAAAATGCAGAGTAATTAAAAATACTTTTTAGAACCACCCTGAAAGTGGTAGTTCCTTTTTTTTTTTTTTTTTTTAGTAACAGAAGCTCAATTCACTCTTCAGCAAATGACAATGATCTAGATTTGTGCCTTATTCAACTGACTGCTTAAGTTTCGGAGTTCCCATTTAAGCTACAATAGGAGACAGCATTGGCCCGTGATCTTTCTGTCATCAAGAATGCCTTGCGTCATGTTTCACAGAACTCAGCCATGAGAATTCTGTGCTCCCCAACTTATGAACTAATGAGTAACTTATCTGTACCCAAACCACCCAGTGTAACCACACAAAGTTGAGATAATCCCATCTCAAAGTAAAGAAACTTGACATTTTAGTTAACCTACATAACCAAATCTGTAGAAAATGTGGTCTCAGTTAGAGAACTTTGCTCTCTCAATAAAAAATAGCTTCAGATCCTGGGCCCCATTCAATGTCTTTCTGAAAACTCCAAAGAGGCTCAGGAAACTAGATTGAGGGCCAATGTTCAAATTGAATCTCCATTTTCTTTCTTCTTTCTTCCAACTTCAGTTAAATTTTCTCTTGAACTATTGGTGTATGTGCAGTCCTGGGAATGGAACCCAGGGCCTCACACATGCAAGACTCAAATGACTGAGTCACATGCCTGACCCTAAATTTTCTTATGAAAATGAAAGTTGATTTTTAAAAAATCAATGACAACAATATGACTAAGGCAAGCATTCTTTCTGTACATTCACTGGGATAAAAGGAGGCTTCTTTTCTTTGGCTGAGCCTACTGGGTAATGAAACACCAAAAACTATCAGACAACGTGAAAGGTGCTCTGAAGTGGAGTATTTCAGTTAAAAAGTGGGTGAGCGATTTTTAAGCGAGTCACTGGCCTTGATCCAGAGACTCAGCAGTGAATCCTGAAAGATAGCAGCTTGCCGGAGATTTCTCCAGACCCTGTGCCAAGCCAATTGCACCAGGGCACCTCATATGGAGTGGGTGTCTCCTCTCTGCCCAGTCCTGATAAACTCCTGGTGGTCACAAACTTCCAGAAGAAAAGCTCAGGTATGCGGGACCAGGGACTAAAGACTCCAGGCCACAAGGCAGTGGCGGGGATAAACTGTCCCTTTCCATCCCCCCCCCCCCACCCCTTCGGGTCCTGGCTGTCACCTCACTAACTGTCTCCAGCTGATATTTAGGCCTGACACTGGCCTTGATCCAGAGATTCACAAATGAACCTCAGAATGGATTAGCTCCCCACAGAGATGTCTCCAAACCCCAATTATTTACAATTTTAGAATTCCAGGAGCGCATGGCTGCTTTTGCAGCCGTGCAACCTCTCATGATATTCATAATAAGCAACAGAAAATAAATTATCGAGCATCTGCCTGTGGCAGACAGGCTAGAATGGTGGTGGGAAAATTCAAAATAATGGTGATGGGAAGGCGTAATGGTGGTGGGATTGTTGTTGAAATATTGAATGCAATCAATTAATGTGAATGATCTTATGAAAATAAAATTTGAAAATTAATACCTTGTCAGGATTACAGCAATACCCTGTCTTATGGGCTAACCTTTCCATATCCGGCTTTTTAGAAAGGGCAATGGTTTCTTTCTGAGTCCACCAACCTTAATGAGAATCTTCAGAATGTTGGGCCCTTCTAAAGTGCCTCATCCCCATTATTTTATTCCATTATTCCTATGTCCAGTGAGAGAGAATAAAACACACTCCACGAACTATAGCCAGCTCACTGTCAGATATTACAAAGACCGCATGTCGGGGGCGGGCGGGAATGGCAAAATGAAGAAGGAATTTGTGTCTACAAATGGAGGAGACAGAAAGAGTCTCAGACAATCATAGAATGCAGCAAGAATAAAACGAGTTCAACAGAGGTCCCCAGGACAAGGTTTAGAAGTCAGGTCTGGAGGACAACGAGTGGCTAATCCGATGGAATGGAGGAGATAATGGGGGAGAGCTTTCAAAAAGAAAATCTTGAAGGATGGAGCAAAAGCACAGCAGGTAGGGCATTTGCCTTGCATGTGGCCGGCCCAGGGTTCAACTCCCAGCATCCCATATGGTCCCCTGAGTAACTCCTGAGTGCAGAGCCAGGAGTAACCCCTGAGCATCACCAGGTGTGATCCCTCCCCCCTCGTAAAAGAAAAAAAAAGAAAGAAAGGAAATCTTGCAATAAACTGAAATGGGGGGAGAGTTTCTCCCAAGGGGTTGAAGGTGGTTTGGGGACCCCGCTGGTAATTCTCTGTCAACCAGGTTGGTGGTTTAGAGCAAAACCTGAGGATGTGGATGTAGTACTCAGGCCCTACAGAGCCAGGGACACTCGGCCCTCCAGGACTATATCCAATGGTGGTGGGGGTTTGGGGGAGGGTCTCTCGTGCTGCAGCAGAAAACAGCAGGGATTTGGGCAGGGACTGAACAATTCAGACTGCTGTACTATCTTCAAGCCACTAACCATAGTCTTTTTTAAAAGAGGTGAAACACCTAAAGTGTATTATAAGCTAGAGATATAGTATAGCTTGCAGGGCACTTGCCTTGCACATGACTGACCTGGGTAAGAGACCAGTCACTTACGTGGTCCCTCTGAGTCTCACGAGGAATGATCCCTGAGCACAGAGCCAGGAGTAAGACCTGAGCAAAGCCAATTGGGGCTCAAAATTCCCCTCGAAAGTCACTGTGATTATTATGTGCCAGGCATTATTAATCATCCTTGACAGGTAGGATCTGCCTTTTGGCAGGTAGGGGTGAGAGCTGCTGGTTTGGCATATCTGGTCGTGCTCAGGACTTACTCCTGATTCTGTGCTCAGGAATCGAACCTGATGAGGCTCTGGGAACCATACGGGGTGCTAGCGATCAAAGAACCTCAGCTGGATGCACACGTGGGCAAGCATTTTATCTCCCCGGCTCCAGGTGGGATCTCTCTTAATCGTCACAACTAAAAGAAGTAGGTTCTGTAGTTATTCTGTTTCACAGCATGGAAAACTGAGGCTCAGAGGAGTGCAGATCCAAAACTGAAATCACATAGCAAAAAATTTACGCGAGGGGCCAGAGTGATACTATGGGGGCCTTATACATGCCCGATCTGGGTTCGATCCCTGGCACCCCAACATGATCCCAAAGCACTGACAGGAGTGAGTCCTGAGTACCATCGGGTATGGCCCAAAACCCAGAAGAACAACCATAACAATAATAATAAAGACACTAGACTCCCTTTCTTGATAATGCAGACATTGATAGAATCAGGACCTTAGAAACTGCTCCTGGGACCAAAATGATAATAGAGCATCTGCCTTGCACGCAGACAACCCGGGTTCAATCCCTGGCATCCTTTATGGTCCCCCATGTCCAGCCAGGGTTAACCCCTGAGCACTGCTGGGTGTGGCCCCAAAACAAAACAACACACAAAAGAAAACTGTTCCTTACCTGCCCTGCAGATTTTGTCTCCTCTCCAAATCATAATGCTGTATCTAGCTAATAAAAAAAAAATGTAAAGTATATAATCTGAAAAAGATGGGGAAATCTGGACATCTGTGTTGACTTTAATTAAGTAATTGCTTGCCCATGGGCTGGCTGCAAAAGCCTAGAGAAAGAGATGGACACTCTGAGCTCTTATACCCACAAAAGGTTGCCCTTGATGCCAGCAAAGGACCAAGCCGTGCCCTGCCTCAGTACTAACCCCCAACATAGCAGGGCCACCTCCTTCCCGCCTCACGCCCCATGTACTCAGATCCTCTGCAGCCATTTGACATCGTGGCTTTTCTTTCACACAGTAAACATCATGAAGGATTGCCAAGCACAGAAAGCTCTTCACCAGTAGAGAAACCTGCATAGTTCTCAGACAAGACACAAACTCCAGTAACTTATTTAGAAAAAAGCATTTGAGGGACCAGGGAAGTAACTCTAAAGGCTGGAGGTATAGGCTTGACCTAGGCAAGATGTGGGTTCATTCCTAACACTCCTAGGGATGCCCAGCATCTGTCAGGCCTGGCCCCACCACGCTGAACATCCGTGGGAGTAGCCATCAAGCACCCTAGCCTCTAATCAGAATCCCTAACTCTGCTGGGGTGACAACCCCCCCCCCCAACTCCTCTAAAATTTTTTGAAGATGAAATAAAGCATGTGTAGCAGCAATTTTTAGAAACACGGGGCTAACTTGTAAAAAGGTTTGAGTGAGGCAGTAAGAACTCACTGTGTCAGATCTCTCCATTGTAATTTCCTGTGCTACCAATCTTCATCAGTGGCAATTTGTTTCCAATTAGAGTACATATTACTGAAGACAATGCTCCCATTCCTTTTGCTAGGATACGGCCGAGGGCAAGAATTTGCACTTGCATTTGAAGACACTTACTGGGGAGAGAGAGATCTGTCTCTGGCAAAATAGTCTACTTAACACTGACAGGAAGAGGCACAGAAGGCTGGGGCAGCACGGGTTCTGCACTTACAAGCAATTACTTGGTCCAGGTTCCATCCCAGCAATGCCAGGAATGACCCCCGAGGACCGAGCTTGGAGTGGCTCCTACGCACTGCCAGACGTAGCCCCCCAAGCCAAGAACTCAGTCTCCTATGTTTTACTTGTTCCTCCTATCCTTCCTTCCTTCTTTCCGTTCTTTCTTCCTTCCTTCCTTTCTTCCTCCCTCCCTTCTTTCCTTTCTTCCTATCCTCCTTCTTCCCTCCCTCCCTTCCTCCCTCCCTCCCTCCCTCCCTTCCTTCCTCCCTCCCTCTCTTCCTTCCTCCCACCCTCCCTTTCTTCCTTCCTCCCTCTCTCCCTCCCTCCCTCCCTCCCTTCCTTCCTCCCTCCCTTCCTTCCTTCCTTCTTTTGGGTGACCCCCAGTGGTCCTTGAGGAATTGGGGTGAACCATGCAGGGCAGGAGATGAAATAGAAACCTCCTGCAGGCCAAGCATGTGCTCCATCTCAACACTTGGACTAGTTCTCGTGCACCAGATTCACTACACTTTAAACTAGGGCTTTAATACAACAGCTGGGAGAAAGCACTTGCTATTAGCTAAATTACACATGATGATTGACATTAACCAGAAAATTAGTGCCAGCTAATACGCAGCTAATATATATCCATAAATAGTACACAGCATAACCAATATTATGTCAAGTATAACATGTGAATAGCTAAATCAAAACCTTTATATGAACTACACTGGCAAATCTGCCATAAACATTGAAAAGAAATGGTAAGTCTGACAAGTGTACTACAGAGAACCAGCGGGCAGGGCGTTTGCCTTGCACATGGCCGACCTGGGTTCGATTCCTCCGCCCCTCTCAGAGAGCTCGGCAAGCTACTGAGAGTATCTTGCCCGCATGGCAGAGCCTGGCAAGCTCCCTGTGGCATATTCGAGACGCCAAAAACAGTAACAACAAGTCTCACAATAGAGACATTACTAGTGCCACTCGAGCAAATCGATGAAGAACGGGACAACAGTGCGACAGTACAACAATGTTACTACAGAGAACATGGACAGGGCAGTTCCAAACTGTAAAGCAAATTGTTTCCCTGGAACAGTGACATCTCAGAAAAGGACCAGAAAGTCCAATCTAAACTCAGGCTTCCCTGCATCCCTTGTCCCTCCTCACCGACCCTCATCTCAAGGACGGTGAAAACAAGACACAAGACGGGTGGGGCAATCCAGACACACAATACTAAAATGTGTAGGTTTGTCTTCTTGATTCCTAGAGCTAAGAAGCAGGGGAGAGAAGGCTCATGAAAGAGAACTATTCCACAGCAGAAAGGGGGACATCGGGGCAGGAATGTGTCTCAACAGTAAAGCGCATGACTTGCAAACCTGAGACCTACGTTTGATCCTAGCCAAAAACAGGGACTGGGGGGCGGGGGTGGCTACCATGATAGCCTTCATTGCTCCTGCACACAGAGAGGTTTAGTTTGTTTGTTTAACATATATACTTAATTATGTACCAGAAAAGAAAGGAAGTCACTAGTTCCTGTGAATGCAAAGAGCCTGTATTGACACACTGCCCAGCGTGAAGTCATTCCTACTTGAAGGACATGAGAATGTTCTAGAAACAAGTACTGGCCTGAGAGCACAGTGTTGGCTCTACCAAATTCTGGCTATGTGACATCAGGCAGTCCCTGATGAAGATAAAGTTAACAGATGAGATGATAACTGAGCTTTCTTGAACTCCTGAGAGTCTTCATCTGAAAATAAATATTCTTTGCCTAAATATTTGTTGAATCTGGTTCTAAAAAGTTGCTATGGGTAGAAAGGTATAAAGGAAAACAGTAATTTCAAATGAGGAATATTAAAAGCAGGCCCCGAGGGGATGTCAGGACACCAATACTTTAAAAGTTTGATTGAGAACAAGTACCCATTGACAGGTTTTTCTCTTCATCTTTTAGGATGCTGGGGATCACACCCTGGTCTCAAGTATGCAAGGCATTCACTATGCTTCAGCTGTTAAGATTAACCTGCTCATGGATTGTCATATATTACAAGGCAAATTCTCACTTTGTAATTCTCACAGAGCATATCACAAGGAGAATGTGTGATAATATTCTACTTCCATCCTCATTTTCTTTGTTTTTTATTTGTTTGTTTGTTTGCTTGCTTGTACAGTGCTCATGGCTTACTGCTGGCTCTGCACTCAGGGGCATTCCTGACAGGCTTGAGGAACCATATGTGGTACCAGGGATTGAACAAAAATTGGCCATTGCAAGGCAAATACCCTAACTGCTGTACAGTTCTTCCACCCTTTGTCTTCTTTTTTAGCTGATAATATTAAATTACTTTACACCTAAGAGATAAAGGTAAAGGTAAAGGCCCTCCCGTTGATCGTCGATTTGCTCGAGCGGGCCCAGTAACGTCTCCATTGGAGACTTTGTTGTTACTGGGTCTGGCATACCAAATACTCTCGGTAGCTTGCCGGGCTCTCCGAGAGGGGCGGAGGAATCAAACTTGGGTTGGCCATGCTGGCATGGCCGCTTGTAAGGCAAACGCCCTACCCGCTGTGCTATCGCTCCAGCCCAAAAAAACAATTCATAGACTGATACTTTATGTACATAGTCTGAGTTTCTCTCTTTTTCACTTTCTCTCCTTCCCTTTATATTACTAAATAAAGGGGCCACTAGGACTGGTCCATGGTTGGAAATTACCACAAGTGTGTGTGGGCTGGAGGGTACTTAAGATAGAGGATAGTCCAGTATGACAACAATAGTTAGAAATGAACACTATGGACAAGAACTGAGAGTTGAAAGTAAGTAAAGGGATACACATGACAACTCTTCAGTATCTGTATTGCAAAACATAATGCCCAAAATGGGAGAGAGAGGAAGAAAGAGACAGAGAAAAAGAGAGAGAAGAGAGAGAGATGCCTGCCATAGAGGCAGTCTGGGGGCGGGCAGTTGAAGAGAAAGGGAGCCTGGGGACATTAGTGCTAAGAAATTACACTGGTAGAGGTAACATTGTACGACTGAAACCCAATTATGAACAGTTTTGTAATGTTCTATCTCACTTAATCACTTAACTTCCCGTTAGTCGTCGATTTGCTCGAGCGGGCGCCAGTAACGTCTCCATTTGTCCCTGTCACATGCTAGTGTAGCCCAGTGGCATCTGTTCGCTCCGGGAACATGAAGGGCCTCAAACCGATCGTTCATGATCTTGACGAAGAAGTCTGACCATCTGGAAGGTGGGCGGCCACGCGGTCTTTTGACATCCCGTGGAATCCAGTCGGTAACAGCTCTAACTACAACCAGTAACTACAACTGGTCTCATTCTATCTCACAGTGACTCAATTTTTTAAAATTTTGTTTTTTTTTTATAAAAAAAAGAAAGAAAAGAAAAAACTTCCCAAAACTTTGTGGCTTGGTGCAACCATTTACTTTTGGCATTTGGACCACACTCAGTGGAGGTCCCCCTGTGCCAGGTCATTTGGAGCTTTGTGCTCAGAGGTGCTTAGGGAACCATGGAGTGCCAGGAATGGAACCGCCTTCTACATGCAAAACATGCACTCAATCCATTGAGTTATCACTCCAATTCCTAAAACTTCCTCTTTTTGAGGAAAGAAGTGGCACACCTGGCAGAACTCGGGGCCTACCTCCGGTATTCTTTGCTTAGTACCTACTTGTACTCCTGGTGGAATTAGGACATGGTAAGCAGTGCTGGGAAGTAAACCATGATGGGCCCCGTGAAAGGAAAATGCCTTAACCCTGACCCCTCACTATCTCTCTGGCCCAAATTACTCTACTCCTAGGTCCCAGGATCAGGAATTCCAACGCAGCACAGTGGAGAGGGTTCAACTAGTGTCTGGGATTGTGGCTAGAGGTGATAACTTGACAGCCGGGGGCTGGAATAACTGAAGCTGACAGTGACAAGAGGAGCACCTACACACGGCATCTTTATGTGGTCTCTGCATGGGCTGGGCTGGACTTCTGCACAGCATGGTGACTGGCTTCCAAGAGTAAGAAACTTGGAAGAGCAAGAGATGACACTGGTAGGATCTCACCTCAGAAAGTCATACAGTGTCACTTCTGTCATGTTCTGCTCATCAAGCCAGTCAAAAGGGTGTGCCTGGGTCAGGAAACGATGCCCCCTTTCCATTCTATGGAGGGAGAGTCAATTTCACACCATGAGACTGTGGCATAATGCACAATTTTTGCCACCACCTTTGGAAGATGGCACCCACTATACTGGATGATCTAGCAGAAGTACCAAAACTCTGGGCCCCAGACAGCCTGAATAACTGCAAAGTGAAAGCGAACACTTTAAGGCAACAGCTCACAGCTCAAAGAATGGGATTTGGGTCACAGAAACTCACCACATTGCCTGGGATCCATAATTATCAACATGATTCTGGTGACCAGGAGACAGGTCCTGGATACATATCATGTACCTTTCACTCTTTTCTTTTTTCAATTTAATTTTACTTTTTAATAAATCACCATGAGGTACAGTTACAGATTGGCAAACTTTCATGCTTAGGTTACAGTCATACAATGTTCCAGGTTCCCATCCCTCCACCAGTGCCCATTCTCCACCGCCAATGATCCTAGTTTCCCTCTCACCACCCCCATCCCATTCTCCCCAACCCATCCCGCCTCTGTAGGAGGGTATTTTCTTTTTCTCTCTCTCTCTCTCTCTCTCTCTCTCTCTCTCTCTCTCTCTCTCTCTCTCTCTCTCTCCTTTTGGGTGTTGTGGTTTGCAATAAAGGTACTGAGTGGCCATCATTCAGCCTATAGTCTACTTTCAGCACGCTTCTCCCATCATAAGCAGGCCCTCCAAGCATCCTTTATTTGGATCCTTTATTTGGTGTTCCCTTCTCTATCTGAGCTGCCTTTTCCTCCAGCATGTGAGGCTAGGTCATGGAGCAAACCTCCTGGTACTCATCTCTACTATTCTTGGGTGTAAGTCTCCCATTCTGTTACTTTTCACTCTTTTCTTACCTTTTTCACTCTTTTCTTACTTCTTGGTTCCTCTGGGTCACATGGATGTTTGATTTAACCGTGAGAGCATTTAAACATCTGCTGAGTTATAATTCCAAAGTTTAGAGGATACTGAGATGAAATCTATGAAACTATGAATTCTCCATGTTAAATGGATCTTTAAAAAAAACTTTTAACGGAATACAGACATCACTAGTCATAAAGCAGCCACATATGCAAAGGCATGGGTTAGGTTTAATTCAGAACTGATGTGATCTACAGATCTTTGAATGTGTTGCAAGGGAAACCACAGCATTCAATAATAAAGCTCATAGTAGGCCTGCTCTCCAGGACAGCTGCAGAAAAAAAGGGGGCATTCCAGCAGAGAGGCTCTGCATGTTGATCCTTGATTTTCAGCATATTTTTCCCTTTCTCAAACCTGAACGGCATACTAAAGCCTCATCTTTTTTTTATATATATTAAGAAACAAAAATCAGGGATCAGACACAGTGGAGAAGATAAGGCTTTACCTTGCACGAGGTCAACCCTGGTTCAATTCCTGGCACCACACATGTGTTCCCCTCCACATCCTAACACTGCCAGGAGTAAGCCCTAGGCACCACAGGGTGTATCCCCTCCCCACAACATCAAAAAAGTGTCAACATAAAAAAAATTAATTAATTTTAAAAAACCAGGGCCAGAAAGTAGTACAGTGGGTAGGATTTGCATGTGACTGACCTGCGTTTGGTCCTTGGAATCCAATATAGTCCCCTGGAGTAATTACTCCCACCAGGAGTAATTCCTGAGCAGAGAGCCACAAGTTCAATAATCTTTGAACATCACCAGGTGTGCCTGCCACCTCCCCAAACACACACACACACACACACACACACACACACACACACACACACCTGGGGCTGGAGAGACAGTACAAAAGTTAAGGCACTTAGCTTTTCACCCAAAAAAATAAAAAAACTCTAGACACACAAATAGGAATGGGAACATTAATTTTCCACTGTTTTTTGTTTTTGTTTTGTTTTGTTTTTTTCTCAAAAAACAAGAATATAATTCATGTAAACTATTCCAAGTTCTACTAAGGGGCACAATGCAAAGGCCTGGTCCCTGCAGCTGGCAGGGCTGGATCCAAACTCATCTGGTTACACTTTGTCGGTTCCATCCAGAGATCTCTTTGAAGCCTTGGGTCACAGTGAAATTCCCATCTTGCCAATGTTTCACTGTCTCTTTGCTACATTACCAATTAACAGGCAAGAATCCAATTTTTAAACAAGAGAAAGAGCAAAAGGAGAAGCAGAGAAGTTGGGCCACGCATTCAAAACTCAGCTCGTGCCTAAGGTAGCTCTGAGCTACTACATACCACCTGTCACTCACACACTTCACCTGGACGAAGAAGAGCGGACGCAGAGCCCCCACTGAACGCACGTGGCATCTCTCCACACAGACAAAAGATTCTGCCCTGCACCGTCAGCAGTGTCTTCAGTCAAGTGTGCAGCAGCCCGGCTGTTTCAGATAAACGTATCAAGGGTGCTGGGACATAATGTGATGGAGCTTGTTGCAAAAGAGAAAATAGACTGCAGACAAGAAAGGATAGAGAGCTAATCACAGATTAGCAATAAGCTCAGCAGCCTTATCTCTCGTTTGGGTTTTACCTAGCTCCATGAGCACTTAACTAGTGACAATGTGGTCCCAGGAGTAGCATCAGTTCCACATTGGACTTGTAAGCCTGACCTCAACCTAGTGTGTCTGAGTCCCCTCCTCAGGTCAGTCACATGCGCTTCAAGCTAGGCCCCTTGAGAACGTCATCTGGAGAGTCTGGGGGGTTGCTTCTTTCTCTCTTCCTTTGGTTAGTCTCCAAATCATGCACATCGGCTGCAGGCAGGGCACAGTTCTAACAGGCACTGCATTCACAGTGAGGGGGAAGAGGAGTCACATTGCTGGGACACACACACCCAGCTAAGACTTAGCAAGAGTTAAGACCAATGTGACTCCTATAAGCACAAAGCCACGTGCGAGTGCAACTGCGTGACAAACGCTGCAAAGGGACACCTAGTATCATGACAGCCAAAATCAAGATCAGATGCTGTCAGGGAAGAAACTGTTGAGAGAACTGACATCCAGGATGATTAGGCTGGAAGTAGGTGTGGAGGGAAGGGAAGTGTGCGCAGACAGGAAAGGCATGTGCAAAGGCCCCCATGGTATGAGGAATAGTGTAATTTAATGGAACTACATGGTAGCAGCATGTGCAAAATAAAATTGACAAAAGGGAGGCCCCAGCCTACCAGATTCTCACAGATCCATGAAGGATTTGATTGAAAGAACAGAAGACAGTCCCTGATGGGTCTTAACGAGGTTATACCAGGTGAAGAGAAGTGGATAGATCCCACGGATTTTACTAACAAAGCCAGAACTAAACCAAAGACAGTCTTAATTTTACAATGTTACCCTCCCTTCCTCGTGAGTCTGGGCCACATTCTTGTTTACACCAAACACACAAGACAAATCGACTCTTTTTTTTTTTTCAACTTTTAAAAATTTTATTTAGTCACCAGGAATTACAAAGTTATTCATGATTGGGTGTTTAGATATATGATGTTTCAACCCGAATTTGTTCACCAGTGTCCAATTCCCTCCACCAACCCCCCTCACCTCGACCCCTACCCCCCTTTGCCTCTACAAGAGTTTTTTAAGAAAACTTCTGGTACTCATAGGGTTTCCTGCAACACACCTTACTACTCCCTTTCAGCTTCCTCTCCTCCTCCCGGTTGAACGCGCCCCTCCTCCACTGTTGTAGTATCCCTCTCCTGTCCTAGTCCCCCACCCTACTTCCAAGTGGCACTCTTCCATAAGAAATAAAGTTCTCATGTTCTTTATTTCCACTGCCTTTGGACATTCATCATTCCACCATTGTGTTTCTTTATATTCACACGTGAGAGGGATCATTCTGTGTTGTCTCGCTCCCATTTTCAACCGTGTCCTTTCAAAACACGCCCTTTTTCTACCTTAAAAAAAAAAAGTACAGCCAGAGTGGACGGGGGAAAGGGATACACCTCAAGATGGACAGAACGTTGTACGGGACTCAGACTCTTAGTGATAAGGGGCATCTGAACTCAGCTCAGGTTTCCTGCCAACTGACTACCTGGACAAGGTCACTTCTCCAGTCCTTCATCAAATCCAGGGGTATAACAATGTCAACGTGACAAGAGCACACAAAGCCCCAGGTATGACACGAAACATACAGCAGGCGTCCAAGGAATGGTATGTTATCTTTATACTGAGGTTCTCAGCCTGCCCTCCTGAGCACATTAGCTCTGAAGGAGGATTTAATAGAAGAAAACCAGAAAACCAAATCCAAGTCCTCACACACACACATAGGCAGGTGCTCTATCCCTGAGCCGTAGCCCTGCACATCTTTATTAAAAAAAAAAATCATTAGTAAGATACAATTATTTAGGCATAATGTTAATCCCTCATCCCATATTTGTTACTATATTAAAATACACAATAACAGGGCCAAAGAGACAGTACAGTGGATAGGGCATTTGCTTTGCACGTGGCCAACCCAGGTTCAATCCCCAGCATCCCTTCTGGTTCCCAGGATCCCGGATCCAAACTCCTGGGCATCAATGGTTATAGCCCAAAAACTAACAAACCAAAAATAGATACAGGGTATTGGTATAAATTGGATTCTACTAGTAATGCCAACTGACAACAAAGCCCAAAGAGAATAAGTGAGTACTGAGTCCAGACCCTCAAGTAAGCTTCATGCTTCCTCAAGGCACAGGGCAGGAAATGATTTGCAAAGAGCTCTGTCCACTTACCCGATGAGTTCTATGACCCATGAACTCAGGTAGGAAGTTACTCACTGATACACCAATAAGGCCTAAGGGACTCCAAGGCTCACTGAGGAAAAAATCTGAATCAAGGCAGTTGCCCCTTAAATGTTATAGCTGTAAACAGGAATCCTACCAAGGGAGTCCCCATTTACGCAATTTTAAAGACGAGAGGCCTCAGGATGGGGAGATAGTACAGCCGGTGAGGCATCTGCCTTGCACACAGCTGACTCAGGTTCAATCCCCAGCACCCCAGATGGCCCCCCAAGCACTACCATGAGTGAGCCCTGAATACAAAGCCAGGAGTAATCCCCAAATCCAAAAAGAAAAGAAAAGAAATATGAGAGACTCTGTGGGCTGCTGTGGGTACAGCTCAGCAGTAAAGTAGGGGTTATATGTATGAGGCCCTGGGTTCAGCCAAGACACCATCCAGAAAACCAAAGAAGGGGGGAAAGGAAGGAAAGGAGGGAGGGGAGGAGGGACAGACTTATCTAGCTCCAGGGTCTTTAGTAGACCAGCTACCTAAAATTGCCAAAGGTCTGAGCTTTGGTAAAAGGTAACTTTCTCTTCAGAACTTCCCCTTGGAGGTAAGTAAAGTAAGAAAAGGCCCTCCCGTTGATCGTCAATTTGCTCGAGCGGGCCCAGTAACGTCTCCATTGGAGACTTTGTTGTTACTGTGTCTGGCATATCGAATATTCTCGGTAGCTTGCTGGGCTCTCCGAGAGGGGCGGAGGAATCGAACTCGGGTCGGCCATGTTGGCTGCGTGCAAGGCAAACGCCCTACCGCTGTGCTATCGCTCCAGCCCCTTGGAGGTATCTGAATCAATTCATTTCATCATCCCTGCTTATCTCAATCATAAAGAAACCTGCTTCTATTCTTCCAAGGACTTTGGGGCGGGGGCATCCCCCATGTTGCTCAAGGGTTACTCCTGGTTCTGCACTCAACTTACTTTTGGCAGTGCTCAAGGGACATACGGAATGCCAGGGATCAAACCCAGGTCAGCTCTGTGCAAGGCAAGTGCCCACCAGCTGTGTACTACAGCTCCAGTCCCCAATTTTCTTCAAAGTTTCTTGCAAACCAAACCACTGCCACCACCAACTTGGTATTTACAAAGGAACTTTGTCCTCAGGATTTCCAGGCAGTGATACAATCAAGGAGGAAATACTTTGCAGCCATAGCACTGGGTGGGTAGAAAGCCTGCCAGCAGGAAGCTAAAAGATAGGACTGGAAGGACAAAGTCAAGTGTTACCTGTGATATTTAAATAGCAAAGGGCCAGTCAACTCAAGCACTTCCCTGAGGGATTAGAGAGACCTATTTGCTCAAAGTCACCCCTGACTGGGGAACATAATGGAGAGCTAAAAGTTCAGGCTTTCATTCCAGATGACTCACTTAGACCAATGATTTTACCTTTCCTGACCAAAAGTATGCTGGAGAAAGCCAATTCAGCAAACCTCCAGGGTGTCCCCACAGACACCTAAAGCTGAAAGGAAGAGGGGAAGGACTTGGGGGTCGGGGGGTCTTTTCTGGGACAACTAAAACTGCAGCAAAAGCTGAGGTTTGAGAATGAACCAAAGGTGAGTTCAAATCCAAAGATATCCACTTTCCAGATATGTGTTCTTGGGCAAGTCACCAAAGAAAGTGGCAGTTACCACACACACACACACACACACACACACACACACACTGTGCCGGGCCTCCCTAAAGAATGTCCCCTACTTGGGGATCACACTACAGACCTCCACCTTCTCCAGGGTCACATCCTGTTTTCAGAGCAGCTTGAATTCCCTGGGCATTTGACCAATTTCTTACCTCCATTCCTGACTGTGCTGCAGACTCATTTCAACTTCAGGATTTCCTTTGTCAGCTGGGGACCTCAATGCCACTGACTTTCAGCCTACCTTTGCTTTCGGCCTTGCCACCTATGGCGGGAGTTTTCAACCGCATGACTAAGGATGGGTACAGGCATGCAGGAGAACAACAACAACAAAAAAGGTTGAAAACCACTAGTTCTGATCCCTGGAGCATTCCTTAAACAATCCTTTATGGGAATCTCTGCGCTGGCTTTCCAGTGAGCCCAATCATATACTTCACAAGAAAGCTTTAAAGAGAGTAAACTATGACCAGTTCACTGTGCCGTTCTATTTTGTCTGCCACTGTAGAACTGTCCTCCCACTGTTCATCGATTTGCTCAAGTGGGCACCAGTAATGTCTCTGTTGTGAGACTTCTTGTTACTGCTTTTGGCATATCGAATACATCACGGGTAGTTTGCCAGGCTCTGGCGTGCGGGCGCGGTACTCTCAGTAGCTTGCCCAGCTCTTGAAGAGGGGCAGAGGAATCAAACCAGAGTCGGCCCGTGTCAGCCGCATGCAAGGCAAACGCCCTACCTGTTGTGCTATCGCTCCAGCCCTCTATTTTGTCACTTTTGCAAAATTGAGTAAAATTAAAGTCTGTGTTACCTTTTGCAAAGGGCTAATAAGGTAACTGGCAGATGCTCACCATCCATTTTTCCTCACATCTAACTCTCCGTCCATGCACAAAATTTCCTCCACCAAATATGATTTTGTCTTAATTAGAAAGAACAGCAAAGAAGCCACTTAATAGCATACCCTTTAGGGCCAGAGATAAAGGACAGGAGTTGAGATGCTTGCCTGGCATGTGGTCACTCTGAGCTGGTTGCCTCAGGCAGAGGTGGAGGTAGCCCCTGCGCCCCACTACTTACAGCCAAACCCCATCTCACCCCCATACCCTTTAAACTCAAATAATACAGTTACTGGAATAATCTGTATAGTCAGCTACCCTGAAACACCCAGCTTTAAAATGCATATAGCCTTTTCCCCCCACAAACACCTAAGTAAAACTTCTTAGACAAATAACAATATAGAAGAAGCCAGAGTGATAATATAGTTGCTAGGGCACTTATCTTGCATGTAGCTGGCCTGGGTTTAATTCCTGGCACCCCATATGATCCCATGAGACCTGCCGGAAATGATCCCTGAGCACTACTGGGTGGGGCTCAAAAAACAAAAAGCAAAAGAAAAAGAAATTACTTTGTTTTTGTTTTTGTTTTTGTTTTTTTTTCCTGGAGCCACACCTACGGATGCTCAGGTCTTACTCCTAGCTTTGTGCTTGGGTCACTCCTGACAGTGCTGGGAGACCATATGCGGTACTGCGGATGGAACTGGGGATAGTCATGTGCAAGGTATGTGCCATAAAAAATTCTCCAAACCCTCTGAGAAATTACTTTTGATCAGAGAAAGGAAGTTATACCATAATCCACTCAACTTGAATAAAATAAACTATATTTAGTAAGCATTCAAAGTCTTATTTATGAAAAAATAAATATTAGCATGCGAGAAATATAGTATTGAAAGTTCCCTACCATCAGCTTTGCCTTGAAACACAAAATAATGATATTGAGGCTCAAGAATAACTAGCTAATTACAAGAAGCGGAGGTGGTTATGAATGTGAGATAAAAGCAGATGGTGAGACTTAATTCCCTTAGAGGGAATTTCTCAGAAATGAACCATTAACTGGCTAAGCAACAGACATGTACAATCTTCAAGGAGCAATGCATGGCACAAAGGCTAAAATATCACTGCTGAATTTCAACAAATGCTCTGAATAGCATTTTTAAAAGTTGGTCTATTTCTACCTGCCCCACAGGTAGGGGGAGGGTGTGGGATGGGGGTATACTGGGATTTTTGGTGGTGGAAAATGGTCACTGGTGAAGGTACGGGTGTTTCATTGTATGACTGAGACTTAGACCCAAAAGCTTTGTAACTGCTCTCATGGTGATTCAATAAATAAGATTATAAAAAATGAAAAAAAAGTAAGGTGGAGTTCATGCCCAATTCAATCAGCTAATCAGTGGCTGAATAAATAGCAGTACTCCTACATATAAAAATAAATAAATAAATAAAAGTTGGACTATTTCTGAATGACCTCATAGAAATGGCAAATATGGGCTTTCATAGCTATAGTACATCCCAGGATGGGCTGAAAACCCAGGACAGAGGAAACAGTATAAATAAAGTTAAGAAACAAAAAAATGTTCTCTTAGTTCAATGTTTTCAATCTTTTCAAATGTTTTGACCAATTTTAACTAGTATAACTATGAGTTCTTCCTAAGTGAAGGTATGCAAAAAAAGAAAACCAGATCTGGAAAAAACCTACAAACTCTAATGTGTACCAGTCTCTCTCTCCTTATCTGTCATTAACACTTTCATTGTCAGGACTGTAGAATGTACTTGAGTAGTAGAGATGAGTCATTCTCGACAAGGACCATTTTTCCCTCACCCCAGAGAAATTTCAGGAATGTCTGTAGACATTTTTCCTTTCCTTTTGTTCTGTGTGTTGCTTGTTTTTGGACCACAGCTGGCAGTGCTCAGAGCTGACTCCTGGCTCTGAGCTTCTGGATCACTCTGGCGGGCTAGGGGCACTGTATGAGATGCTGGGCACTGGTCCAGGTTAGCCAACTGCAAAGTAAGTGCCCTGCCAGCCTGGCTATTACTCCGGACGCTATAGTCATTTTCTGACTTAAAACTGAGGATGATCAGGAAGTGTAACTGGCATCTAATGGGTAGAGACTGGGGATGTGAAGAAACATCTTACAACACCCACCATAGTCTGCAGCAGCCAAGCATCGTCAACCCTCCATGATCATGAGGCCATGAGACTCCTTGGAGTAAAACGGGCACTGAAACTCCCAATGAAAGGAGTCCAAAATGAACCCAAAGTTTCTGGGGTATAAGTATACTTTTCAGTCATGCATCAGTATGCAATGGGACTAATAATATTTCAAGAGTTTAGGTGAAGAAGAAATAAGATGACAAAATCCCCGAGTCACGTGCATGCTACATCAAGGTGCCCTATGATATCTGGGAAATCTGAATCACTGCTATTTTTCTCACCACGGCTATTTCCCACCCATCCCCATTTCCTCTAGATTTGACTGGGAAGCAAAGAAAAGAGGAACCCAGCCAACATGAAGCCCACTCTAGGTCAGTAGTTTACGTGGAGCTCATTTAATAATTTTGACTTCTATTGTGTCTAAATTTATGTTTGAGGAACCTGGGGGTGGAGAAGGCCATGTTTTTCACATTTTTTTAAAAGGTGTGTGTTGTTTTTCCAAAGAAGAATTTCAATTAAATGACCTAGGAGTCAAATGAAAAAAGAAAATGAAAAAAAAAAAAGAAAAGAAACCTCCCCATCAGTCTTTGAAAAAGCATGGTAATGACAAATGCCATGTAATTTTTCCTTTTAAAGAATATAAAGAGAGTGAAGAAAACTGGCCAGTGGGCACCACAACACCTGGAGAATTCTCTGGGCCCTGTACCAAGCCTATATCGGCAGGAGGTCCCAGATGGGGCAGGTGCTGTTTCCCCGCCTTCCCCAGATGCAAGTGCGGCGACCATGAGCTTCTACAAGCATGGCTCCAGTACGTGGGCACCAGGACCATTCTTCCGAACCGCATGGCCGCATAAGCCTTTCCTAATATGCAAAGTGAGCAATGGAAAGTAAATGATCTAGCATCTGTCCCTGGAAGGCAGGCTTGAATGGTGGTGGGAAAATTCGAGCAAAATATAATGCCCAATAGAAAAGCATCTGGACTGTGCATTAAACTACATTGCCATGCCACCCGAGGAAGGGAAGGGTGTTCTTCCCTCCACCTTTTCCCCCAAGTGGCACGGTGGCCGCCATCTTTCAGAGCCTAATGAACAGTCAGGTGTGAGACTGCAGTGACAAGGCACACAGGACCTTATGGGATGGGGGGTTGAACCAGCCCTTCTCCTAGCCTGACGAAGCCCTGAGTTGCCACCCACAAACACCTCCCCCGGCTCCTGAACAGCCATGATCCCAGAGGCACACAAACCAATCTCGGATCCCACCAGCTTTTGGCAGAAATGCATCTGAACTGTGCATTAAACTACGGTGCCATGCCATCCTGGGAGGGGAAGGGTGTTCTTCCTTCCACCTTTTCCCCCTGGCGGCGGTGGCATAGTGGTCACCATCTTCCAGAGCCTAATAGACAGCCAGGTATGAGACTGCAGTGACGAGGCACGCAGGGCCTCATGGGATGGGGGTTGGAAATGGCCCTGCTTCCCCGACTGACAAGGCCCCTAATTGCCACTCATGAATGCCTCCTCCGGCTCCTGAACGACCATGATCCCAGAGGCACACAAACCAATCTCAGAACCCAGCAGCTTTTGGCAGTAATCCCTCCAGATTTATTACTAGAATACCAGAAATCCAAAATCGTGTGGCCACAGTAGCGGCCACGCGACATCATATGCTCTTCATAATCAGCAATAGAAAACAAATTATCTAATGATGTCTTTTTGGCAGGTCTGATTGTTGGGGAAAATTCCAAATAATAATGGTGGGTCTTTTGTCGTAATATTGAACGTGATCAATGCAGAGAGAGAGAGAGTAAAGTGGAAATCTGCCACACGGGCAGGGGGAGGGGTAGGAGAGGGGTATACTAGAACTCTTGGTGGTGGGAAATGTGCACTGGTGAAGGGATGGGTGTTTGATCATTGTATGACCGACTGAGACTTAAACAGAAAGGCTTTCTGACTGTTCTCATGGTGATTCAATAAATAAAAAATTAAAAAAATAAGAATATAAAGAGGACTTATTTAAATAGAACAAAGTAGATGCTCAAATATCTCCCCCAAAAGAAAACAGGTAACTTCTTCCTTCATAATGGCAGTACATATCTGCTCAGTAATGAACCACTACATAATTTATTAGGACCATAATCCTCAGCTCACTCTATTAAAAAATGATACCCACGGGGCAGAAGCAATAGTACAGTGGGTAGGGCATTTGCCTTGCATGTGTCTGACCCAGGTTCAATTCCCAGCATCCCAGACGGTCCCCCGAGCACCGCCAGAAGGAATTCCTGAGTACAGGAGCTGGAGTAATTCCTGAGCACTGCTGGGTGTGACCCAAAAAAGAAAAAAAGAAAAGCAAAAGAAAAAAAATGACACCCATGATCAACTACACAAGTCATATAGAAGCCAGTTCCCCATTACTCTTACCCAGATTCCAACTTTCAGAGGAAGGTAGAGTAAGCTTAGAACTCACCATCCAAACCCTGGACACTGGAGTGAAAGGGGCACTTCAGAATCACACCAGCATCACAGGTGTATACCAGTATTTAACACAGAAAATGAGGACATACAGCCACTCTACTTGAGGCAGTCAGGGCAACAATTATCATTCCCACTTTTTTTGGACAAACTTATTTTATTGGCTTTGGGATATACCTTGTCATGCTCAGGACTTACTCCTGGCTCTGTGCTCAGGGATCATTGCTGATGGTGGTCAGGGGATCATCTGGGGGGCTAGAAATCGAATCTGGGTAAGCTGCTACTCACTGCATTATCTCTCCCACCCTAGGCTGAACTTTTTTTTTTGGCTGAACTTATTTTTTAACAGACATATGAACATCCCACACAGGTCAGTTATAAATAGTTTATGTGACTTGTTCTGCTTCGTGCTTTTTCAATTTAATATGCCATGACATATGCATGTGCTAGGGCACAGAGATCTTTTATTTTTAACTGACTAGAGAATGGGTGAAATAGTACCATCATTTTTCAATCACTCAAACCATGAAAGTCAACTTTAAGTTTTTATTACTACGAATAATGTTATGAACAACATACTATACCTACATCTTTCATGGGTTGGAGTATTTCAAAGTGAAGGATTCTTTCAAAGTCTTACCACTTTTGATGAATTCATCCCAAATGTGCTCCCAAAAGGCATTATCGAGTCAGATCAAGAGCAATAGTTAATGTGCACTTGAATTTCTGCCAAACTGATAACAGGAGCATACACTCTCATTCCATTATTTCCTCAAATGTTTCCTCAAATTCAGACAGGCTGGAAAGCAAGTGGGCTTGGCACTTTCCTGCTGGCCTCTAAACCTTTGTTCCTGGTTTTTCTCTCTACTCTAAACAACACTCCACCCCATCCTCACACATCCTACTCATGGAAAATACAACCTCCTCCAAAATCCTGTCCTGAGCCTGAAGGACAAGATCTTCATGTCATCTTTCCCCAGCAAATGCTCACAACTGTTTAAGCCCCCACCCTCTTCATTGTACCCTGGCCCCCCAACCTGAGTGGAAGTCCCTCATCATGGAGGCTCAGGGACCATGGGCATGCCCGGCACGGAAGTCCCACAGACCCAACCTGCCGCAAGCTGCAAGTCTGATTTTTTTTTGTCTATAAAATGAGGATTTAAAATAGTACATCATCCAAGATTTTATTTTAAATTTTTTATTTTTTAATGAATCACCGTGAGGTATAGTTACAGACTTACAAACTTTCACGCTTCGTTTCAGTCATACAATTATCAAGTACCCATCCCTCCACCAGTGCCTGTTTTCTACCACCAATGTACCCAGTATCCCTCCCATGCCTCCCCAATCCCCCCACCCCACTTCTGTGTCAGGCACATTCCCTTTTACTCTCTCTCTCCTTTAGGGTGTTGTGGTTTGCAATGCAAGTATGAATGGCCATCACGTTCAGTCCATAATCTACTTTCAGCACACATCTCTCATCCCAAGCAGGCCCTCCTAGCGCCCTTTACTCGGTGGTCCCTTCTCTGTCTGAGCTGCCTTTTCCCCCAGCATTTGAGGCCGGCTTCCAAGCTGTGGAGCAAACCTCCTTGTACTTATCTCTACTATTCTTGGGTGTTAGTCTCCCATTCTGTTACTTTACATTTCACAAATGAATGCAACAGATTTATTTTTAAAAGTATATGAAGAAATGTACAGAAAGCACTTAACATAGAATGGGAAGTACATCAGGAGAGGATGCAAGAGGCTGAGTGCACTCTGCAGGAGAAAGGCCCAGGTCTGACCCCTGGCACCACACAGCCCCCCGAGTACCAAGGAGTGACCCCTGAGGACAGAGCAGGGGATTTTACTCTCCCCCACAAATAACATACAAAAGGAAGTAAAGACATACCAAGAATTTAATCTATTACTGTTTAATACTAGAAATGACCCTTGAGGGCAGGTTTCATTGCATTGCAAGCCCTGTGGAATTTGGGGATTAATTTGCACATAGGACTCATGCAGCGTGTTTGTTCTCATACATTTGCTGAATGGCGTTTGGAATTCCTGCAGCTCACTTGACAATAGTAGCAATAATCATGGCGATTACTATGTCCTGATTGCTGACCATATACTAGGTAGGTAACCTGGTGGCCGGTCTCAAGCACCAGCTCTTCAAATCCTCAAAAATGATTCTGAGAGAGGTCCTTCGGAGATGAGAGAACAGGGACTTGCTGAAGTTCTAAGTCTCACGTGACAGCAGAGGGGAGGGGAATTGGATGGAAAGCCACAAGACTCAAGTCTGTGCCCCTTGCTCACTGCAGGATGAGTGTTCTTCAACATGGCCCAGGCTGCAGCATGCAAATTCCTTCACTGGATAAAAACCTATGACTACTGTCAAAAGGAAAAACAACCCGCTCTAGAGTAATCCCTGCTCTCCCTTACCACCAGATCTCTCCTCCAGTAAAACTAACTCTATGAAGGTGGCAAACAACATGAGCACAGAGGGCCGGAACAAACGAAACCATGCTCCAGGGAAGAACCAGGTTGCAGTGCCCAGGGCAAGAGATGCTGAACCTGACCCACGGTGGCCTTCAGGCCCAAGCACTTCGTCCTACCATCCTCCTGCAGGGAGCGTCCCCATGATGGTACATGTCATTGGCACTATGACAGTTTGGGGAGCAACTGAAAGATGAGGCTTGCCCATAAACACCCTGTCAGGACTCTCTGGCCCGACAACAGAGTCCCATGGTGGCCCCATTTTGATCCTATTGATAGCTGGGACAAGCAGCAGAAAGGGAAACTGGCCAAACCAGGCAATGAGGACAGTAGAAAGTTCTTTTTGGAAAAATGCTTTCTATCTTTGTACAATTCTCAAGGGTCTGGAATCATTTAATTACTCTATAATCATGTGTAGCTTCCTCCACAGTGGTGACTAAATTCAGACTTCAAGGAAGACATCCGAGAGAAATAACATGAAGACATAAAGACAGTATACTTAGAATGTGTTTCTATCAAATATGCTCCATGCAATTCCATCCAACAAATGGAGCTCCATAAAGTCTAAGAGGAGGTGGCGGTGCCAGGAGAGAAGATAAAAACTCAGAGTGTTAAACAGAACTGTTTTGAGTCAATTACACAGTCAATTCAGCACCGCCACCAACCAAAGAAACAGAA
The DNA here is from genome assembly GCF_029834395.1 of Sorex fumeus. Taxonomy (NCBI): domain Eukaryota; kingdom Metazoa; phylum Chordata; class Mammalia; order Eulipotyphla; family Soricidae; genus Sorex; species Sorex fumeus. The sequence continues at coordinate 67,975,390 of NW_026606129.1, forward strand.
GAAATCACACTCAGAGGAAGCATACAGACAAATTTAATATAATAATAACTATCATCTATTCAATGTTGCCTCTGTTCTGTCTTCGCTGCTGTGCACTCACGGCAGCATTTTCTGCCATCACTGCAGCAACACTATAAAGGTGTGTGAGCTTACATTATGAAGAGTAAAATGTGTCTCTCAAGGTCATAAAACAAGGAAGTGGAAGGACCAGAGTTGAGCCCAAATGAGGTGAAACGCAAATGTGCCACTATAGTCTTGGGTGGCTTAGCAACAGGGGTACACTCTGAGAAATGTGTTGTTAGGTGATGTCATCATTGTGTAAATGTCACGGAGGGTCATTACACAAGCCAAGAAGGTACAGTCCAGTGGTTTCTAATCTTTAACACAGTAGATCATCACTAGTGTGCAGACTGGCAATGAAACCTACTGGGAGCATCTATAACGCACCTAAGTTCTTTGGTATAGCTTACTGGAACACCATTACACAGATGGTCAACCATTGACCAAAAGGGTCATTAGCTGATACATGACTGTTCTGGATATCTATACCGACTCCAAGCCAAAAAGGAGCAATGTTAGATAGAAGCTGATGAGAGATGGAAACCCCTAAGACAAGATGAGCTTTGCAAGCTGCTGCAAGTGCCAAGAGATGACAACGACACATTCTGGCAAAGCTCTACCCAGACATATTTCTCATCCTGAAGCTACATACAGTAACTACGTAAGAGATGCTCAGGACTGATATGGGAACATCAAAGGGAAAAAAGGGAAAAAGAAAAGAAAGAGGTCAAGATAGCAAACAAATCTAACTGCAACCGTCTCTGAAGGATGTAGGACGACCAAATGCAAACTGAAAAAGGTGGAAGTCCAAATGTTCCTGAACTGATGCATGGATTAACAAATGGTCCTAGCCACAAAATGGAATATTATTCAGCCCTTCAAAGAAGGCCATTTGAACGCAGCCAACAATAAGGACATCACACTACGTGAAATAAGCTAACCACAAAATGACATCAACTACATGAATTCACTTGAGGATCCTGAACAGTTTGATGTAAACAGAGAGAAAGTAGAATAATGGTAGTGTCCAAATACAGAGGGAGAGGGGAATGGGGAATTAATGTTCAATGAATACAGAGTCATACAGAATATGACCACAGAATCATCTGCAGATGGTTGAAACACAATATGATATACTTAATGTTACTGGGCTGCACATTCTTAATAACTCTAGGAATAATAAGCATATGTGATGCCTATTTTTTTTCATTAAAAACTGACAGGTTGAGTAGGAAGCACTTTGGGGCCAGTTACCTCACCCAGACCCATGTCTGGGGAGGAAGCTGTGCTTGCCTGTGTTGGAAGACACAGACAGTGGGTCTGGACCTCCACAGGCCACCGCTGCAGAGGAACCAAAAGCAGCTCTGGGCTGCACTGAGCCAGGCGGCTTCTTCCTCCTGGGGGCCACAAGGACTCTGGGATCCCATGAGCAAGGAAGGAATGACTCAGCAGCCAGCCTCCCTCAGAGTACACTCCATCAGGTTTCAGAGCCTGAGTAGACGAATGATTCGGTGCCATCCAAAGGGATGCCACCAAATACCACGAGCATCCAGGTGAGAGCCTGGAGTTTCCAAGCAGAGTCACACGATCAGTAGGAAAACTTAAGAAAGTAGCAAGTTTTCCAACCTCCACGTTCTGACTTCCCACCTGGCACGATGCTCCATATGCCTCGTAGCTCTCCTGGGGATTCATGTTCATCGTGCCATGCGGGGTCCTCAGAGCAAAGCCTGACCTGAGAAGCACATACTCCACCTCTGCTGCAGGTGAGTTTTTCTTCCTCAGTTTCCACTCCAACCCTTGAGACTCCACAGGATGATGGTATGACAAGGTGCAGTGGGAAGACTTCGAAGGCTTCCCGTCTTTAACGAGTGAGGAAGGGAAAAAAAATCTTTTTTTTTAGTTGTTTTTGGCTTTTTGGGTCACAGTCAGTGATGTCTAGAGGTTACTGCTGGCTCTGCACTCAGGAATTACTCCTGGCAATCCTCTAGGGACTGTATAGGATGCTGGGGATTGAACCCAGGTCAGCCGTGTGCAAGGCAAAAGCCCTATCCACTGTGCTATCGCTCCGGCCCCATAAGGAGAAAGTCTTTACAGCAACAAAACAGGGAGCATCACAGCTACTTTACCGTCTAGGTTCCAGTGTTTTCCTCCTCTCCTGTTTTGCTGTTGAATGTGCACACAGGAGAGGGAGACAAAGATAAAAAGGTTCAGATGCTTTGTTGTGGCATATGCGTGTACACATTTCATATTGTTTCACTTTACAAGCCTAGAATCAAACTACTTTACCCAACCCCAAATACACACACACACACACACACACACACACACACACACACACACTGCATTTTCACATTTGCAACTCTTAGCTTCAGGAAAGTTCAGTGAAATAATCAGTAAAAGCTGATTCTTTTCCTCCAGTGACGGAAAGCCTGGTTATGGGCAACTGGTCCCTATAGAAGGATATCGTCCAAGCACTGCATTCAGAGCCAGGATTTAAAGGCACCGAACAGTCAGTGACGGCTAAAAGGGCAGTAGCACTGAAGGAGCTTCAGGTTCAACTCCCAGCACAGTACAGCCTCCCCCGCCCCCGCCACCCAACCCCCCACGAAGCACTGCCAGGTGAGATTCTAGAAGAGACAGATAAGGTTGCTATGCAATTTAAAGTGTGAAGTGCCAGGGCTGGAGCGATAGCATAGAGGGTAGGGTGTTTGCAATGCACGTGGCTGCCCCGGGTTTGATCTCCAGCATCCCATGTGGTCCTCCGAGCACGCCAGGAGTAATTCCTGAATGCACGAACCAGAAGTAACCCCTGTGCATAGCCGGGTGTGGCCCCAAAAGCAAAAAAATAAAAAAATAAAGTGTGAAGCGCTGGTCTGTGCTGCCTCCAGCTATTCACTATTACTATCGTTGCTTAATACAGAAGAAGAAGAAGTGGAGGTGCTGAGTAGCTAAGTGGCCACTTTGACGCCACTGTTAATAAGACTGTGGAGATGGAAGTGAAAGCAGGTGGCCGACGGTCAAAATTAAGCTATCTTCTTTCCCGTGGATCACTGTGCCTTGCTGTAGCCTTTGCTGGTCACTGCGGGGACTAGAAACATTTACTCCTCCCGAGTTTTCATTGCTCCAGGTCTTCCTCAGTATCCACGCTCAGCCTCTCACCTCCCACACGGGCTGGCCTTGATTATTTATCTCCCATCCATCCTCCTCTTTCAAATCATTGCTTGTCAAGCATTACCAACAGACTGAAAACTTGTCACCCATTCTGCCCTTTGGGAATCTATCACGTATCTCCGCAGCTCCCAGTCCCGTTCAAAATTCTGGTCTGTTCCCATAATCTGGTGGAGCATTTCCAGTCTCTGAAAGCGTCTGCCCACCATAAGGAGGCAGCCATTATGGTGGTTCATTCATTCACTCACTTCACAAATGGATGCTGTTCCCCACCAGGACCATTAACCACAGGCCCTGCAGAAAATATGAAGCAGGATCTTGTTCTCAGGGAAATCACATTCCAGAGGCTATACAGGCAGGTTAGCTACAGGTGATGGTGAGTACTGAGAACACAGTGAAGCAGGGAGTGATGCAGTGGGGACAGTTTTATGAGACGGTAACACTGGAATCTACAACAGGTTTTCGAACTCTTGGAACTACTGATATTTGGAGATTTGAGGCAACAACTCTTTGTTGTGAGGGACTGTCTTATGCATTATTGAATTATTTAGCAGCATCCCTACCCATAGTATGACAGTAACCCCTCCCAAAATTCAAAAAACCAAAACTGCCTTCAGACATTGCCAAATGTCCCTGGTCAAGTACAAGCAGAAGCAAATGCCGTAAGGTTGAAAACCACTTGGCATGAACACTGGTTAAAAAGCTCAGGCTCTGGATAGAACCCGAGTAGAATCGCTGGATAAACTCTTTCAACTCAAGAGCTACTAAGACTGTTTTATCTGTAAAATGGATAAAATAATATCCAGTTCCAGTGACCGTGAGACAAGAAGGCAATGTCTGTTTTATAAACTGAATGTTTCTGTCTCCCCAAAATCCATACGGGTCAATAGAGCTGTCACTATTCCTTAACTCATCAGTGCCTGGACTCATATCCAAAGGGTCCTGCCTTCCTCAACTATACTCAGTCACAGTTGAATTCTCCATAGCATCTGTCCAGTTAGATGAGGAGTGGGGAAGCCTTTTTTCCTGCCAAAGGCCATTTGGATGTTTATAACATCATTCTTAGGCCTTACAATACAGGCTGATGAATGGCAATGATGAGAAGCATGTGTCTGTCATGAGTAGATCACTTGATTTAGCAGGCCTCCTAGAATCCATGGGCCAGAAGTTCCCCACTCTGAAGTGACATTCTACATGTACCTTCATTCTGGGTGTAGATACAAAAGGCGAGCGTTGGCTGATTATCCCATCTATGGCTTTTCCCCATTCATACATCCCTTAGGAAACTTTGTTTTCCCACATGGAACAGTCACATGGCCCAAATGAAGACCAGCCTCACCTCCTCTGTAAATGGGCACTGATTCACTTGAACCTCAAAGACAGATTTAGAGATTGTAGACAAAAACGACCTATGGCATGATGTGTAAGGTTCTCTTTCTCATGTCCTCGTGCATGTACATTTCTCTCCTATTTTATTTTATTTTATTTTATTTTTGGGTCACACCCTGTAATAATTCGGGGTTACTCCTGGCTCTGCACTGAGGAATTACTCCTGGTGGTGTTCAGGAGACCATATGGGGTGCTGGGGATCGAACCCAGGTCAGCTGCATGGAAGACAAACACCCTACCTGCTGTACTATGACTCCGGCCATACTATGACTCCGGCCACTCTTTCCTATTTTAAAGAGGCAAGTGTATTCTTAAGAAAACAGTGCCCCTCTGGTGGAGGGATGGGTATCTGATCATTGTATAATCAAACCCAAGCACAAAAAATTGTAAATCTACAACTGTACCTCATGGTGTTTCACTAATAAAAAAAAAATTAAAAAAAAAAAAAACAGTGCCCCTAAAATCCCTAAGATCCCAAGGAAAGCAAACACCTCCCACCTACACACATGAACGTGTTTTATATCTGCCACCTAGAACTACCAGGTCACAACTGCCTTTCCTGTGCTTACCTCCTCTCCTAATCCTGTTCACTCCAGTGCAGAGGGGTGTATGTATGTGTGTGTGTGTGGGGGGGGTGTCTATTACCATCATGTATTAAGTAATGCGAATCAGAGAGACCAATGTCTTGGAGCTTGGCACACCTAACTCTCAAATCCTCACAAAACAAGGAGTTTTTATTTGCTTGCTTATTCCACACCCAACTGTGTTTAGCAATTACTTCAGCCTCTGCACTCAGCGGATCAGATGGGGAGCTTGGGATCGAACCAGGGTCAGCCACATGCAAAGCAAGCACCTTGCCCACTGTACTATCTCTCTAGCTCCCAGGGAAAAAAAAATTTTTTTAAGCACTATGGACATAGGGGGCCTATATCCCAGAAGCCTGATTTGACAGGTCCAGGCTTAGAGATCCCTGTGGTTAATAAATGCTCTGGATGATTCCAAATCTGTGCTCATACTGTGGATCATTCTTATGATCATTCTCAGGACTCTGCTGGGCAGAAAAACATGAATCAGAATCACTAATACCACTAATAAAGTCACTGCCGCACCCCCATACCCAGAGCTTAAGAACAGTCCCAGGTAATTCAGCCACACTTTCCTCTCACCAAATCCAATTTGGAGGCCACTGCTTCCAAAGCTGATCATTTTCTCCAAGCAGATCTGCCTGCAAGCTGTTCGCAGCGATCAGGTGAATATAAGCTCTGGGTAACAGGTGCACGGGCTGAAGATTTCCCACCAGTCTTTTCAAAATACTGCTTCCCCCCCCCCCACACCCCCAGGAATGCTGGCATCAAGGTGACTCGCCCTGTGTTACTAAACCCCATGGGAAGCTCTTCAACCGCAAATGATTCCAACCAACTATCACGTTTCTATTAATGCCTTCTTCTCACAATCGTCTTTCTTTGAAATAATTATTTCACAAAGACCAGCTAGAGCTGTATTTTTAGCTAAAATGGCTCAGACACAGCGTCACATTGCTTTAAGAAAGCCGGGGTCCTTCTTCCTTACGGCACCATTTCCCCCCCAGACTTACAGAGAAACCAAATAGAGGCAAAAGCCATGAAAACGGTATCCTCTGCTGGGCTTCCTAACTCAGACTTTTCTCCCATAAATAATGATTTATGCATACCACATCAATAAATATGGTCTGCTTTCTAAAGTGTTTTTAAATATACCATGGAGGGGCTTACCTGAGAGTCACTATAGCCTGACTCTCTCACAAAGACCAAAACTCAACAATGTTATCCCGAATCTTCTGATCTAAAAAGCACCAGGGAGGGCTGGAGCAATAGCACAGCGGGTAGGGTGTTTGCCTTGCACACAGCCGACCCAGGTGCGATTCCCAGCATTCCATATGACCCTCAGAGCACCGCCAGGGGTAAGTCCTGAGTACAGAGCCAGGAGAGACCCCTGTGCATCACCAGGTGTGAGCCAAAAAGCAGAATTAATTAATTAATTAATTAATTAGTTAAAGCACCGGGGAATATTCACTTTTTCCTGCCACACCTATCCTTAAACACTTTGTTTGTTCGTTTTCTGAGGTGACACCCAGCAGAGTTCAGGGGCTATTCCTGGCTCTGTGCTCAGGCATGATCCTAGTCAGTGATCAGTGAACTATAAGTCATGCTCAGAATTTGAACCAGGCTCAGCTACATGCAACTTCACCCTTTCTCTAGCTCTCTAACCCATCCTCAAGCATTTCAAAGGAGTGGACAGGGGCCAAGTTTCAGGTCAATTACAAGTTGGAATAAAGGGTGTAGATGGAATTCTGAGTGCCCCCCAAATGATGGAAATTCTCATCATGTTTCTCATAACGATGGTGGTAGATTCAGAGCACAGAGAATGCAGTAGTCTGAACTTGAATACTCTCCTGACTTTTGAAAACTCTCCTGACTTTTGTCTCATATCCCTGGAGTGGAATTACATATGAAATATTCTACCCAAAATTCGAATTCCTAGACAGCCCATCAGAATGTTCTTATTCTGATAAGGGAGTGGGATGGGGTGGGAGGGGTGTGGTGCGCGAATCAGGGAAGAAGAGAATAGAAACACAGCCCAATGCCAAGCCTAGATAAATTTAAACGTCACATTGGGCTTTTGCTGCCAACTCTATACTTGTCATTTTAGAGGCCTTTCATTCCATGCTGAGCTCTTTGATAGAAAAGTAGCATTTGACTTGGTATCTAAGCTGAATTTCTTGAGTCTCTTCACAATCCTCTTATAGTGAACATGGAGCCCAGCATGAATTGGAATACACAGACCAATTCACAACAGGCAAAAAAGCAAGAAAGGCTGCACTGGTTTTCAAAGAAACAAAATTCAACCCAATACCTCTGATACAAAGAACAGAAGTCTACCTGTTGTAGAGATTCCAACAGCATCCACCTTGGTGAAGAAGCAAGGTTCCTGATAGTACAGGGCATAGGGTGCTCGCCTTGTGCAAAACTGGCCCTGATTTGATCCCCGGTACAGTCCCCTGAGTACACCAGGAATGATCCCTGAGTGCCAAAGACCCAAATAAGTTGTGCTATTGAAGACTTCCTGCTACAGTTAAGACATCCTTAAGATATGGGGGGTGGAAGAGATACTGGGACCCGTGGTGGTGGAAAATGGGCACTGGTGGAGGGATGGGTATTTAATCATTGTATAATTGAAACCCAAGCACAAAAATTTGTAAGTCTACAACTGTACCTCATGGTGTTTCACTAATAAGAATTTTAAAAAAAAGATATATATACACTTTTTAAAAATCCTTCATTCTTTTATTCATAAGGCCACACATTTCACAGTGAAATAACGTCAGAGCAGAGACCATGTTGTTTCCAGTACTCAATATGAAATGCCTTCCTGGTGCTGGAGAGATAATACAGGGGTGAAGATGCCTGCCTTGCATGCAGCCAACGCAATTCAATACACAGCACCAGCACCATATATAGTTCCCCGTGCCCAGCAGAACTGATCCCTGAGCACAGAGCCAGGAGTAAGCCTGGAGCACCATCGAGTGTGGTCCCAAAACAAATAAACAAATGACATTCTGGTCACAGTCCCAAGACCCCACAAACCCAGGGCTCTGAGACAAAATTCTAAGAACTATGCTCAGCTGATCAGCTGATCAGGTCGTCAAAATATACCTTCATCCTGGGCCCTCACAATTAGAATGGGGGAAACTGTCTCCAACGGGGCCTCATGGGGACTAGAAAGACTAACTGGGCCACTGGAGAAGCTCACTTCGAGACATACATGTGGATCCTCATTGAGAAACGGACACCAGGTGGGGCTTGAGATTCCCAGCCAAAGTTAAGAAATGAGATTTCTTCTATGGAGGAGGTGGCCTGTAAGGGGCATCAAAAGAAAGAGACAAACACCAAAGGCGGAGGTTGCAAGCCTGTTGCTTCACGGCCAAGGATGGCTCCCAGATGTGCGATTTGGTTTCTCCCTGCCTTTCAAAGAACTTTGAACCACTGTTTTTTCAATCTGCAAACCTCATTTGTTTTGGGAGTCTAAGCTTCTAAATTCTCTTGAAAACTGGAGAAATCTGCCATGCCAGGCCCATACTCCCACATGACAGCAACACGTTAGAGTTCAACAGCAACTGCTTCCTTTGAACAATACATGTTATTCCAGTTTACCCAACTCCCAGCACTCCCTAATGTCCTTGAAAATATCTACCGGGGCAGGTTAATAGCTCAATGGGTTAGTGTGCATGCTCTGCAGACAGGAGGCCAGGATTTGATCGCTGGCACCACACGTTCTCCTCTCTGAACAACATGTGAGGTAGAAAGGATTCTTTGCTGATGTGTTTCATATAGGAGCCACACCTGATGGTGGTCCCAGGCTACTCATGGCTCTGTGCTCAGTGGTGCTGGGAACCAAACTAAGGCCTCTGCAAACCCTGCACTCCACACACTGAGCTATTCCCCAGGCCCGTATTAAAAGCTTTGAAAAGGTAAAATGCATGAGAGTGAGGAGTTCTATTTCGAGACACTTATTCAAAGAAAATACCTGAAGAAGTTTGCTGTAATATACATACAAGGATATATATCAATACTGTGTAAAATAAGAAACAACTGAAAACAACCTAAATGTTTTCTCCTCAAAGCATGGCTTAATATAGGACAGCCATAAAAGAAACGCAAGCCACTGAATGCTACAGTAGAGCTACAAGCAGGGTAGAAAAAAGCCCATGACATGGACTGTATGATCCAATTTTCACCAGAAAATCTCCCAAAGAAATCTTAAAAAAAAGGAAGGAAGGAAGGAAGGAAGGAAGGAAGGAAGGAAGGAAGGAAGGAAGGAGAAGGAAGGAAGGAAAGAAGGAAGGAAGGAGAAGGAAGGAAGGAGAAGGAAGGAAGGAAGGAAGGAAGGAAGGAAGGAAGGAAGGAAGGAAGGAAAGAAAGAAAGAAAGAAAGAAAGAAGGAAAGAAGGAAAGAGAGAGGTGGGGGAGGAGAGGGGCCCCTCTGGGGAGAGTTTTGGGGTTCGGGTGTATGCTTTGCATGCTGCGGACAACCCCAGGCACCAGAAAGTCCAGGAACCCGCAAGGTATGTCCTGAAGTTCCTTGAGCACCACTGAGGTGGCCCAGTACCAGAGAACCCAAACAGTACCACCTTCAGGACCCCTGGCATGGAACAGTGGGCCCAACTCAATTCAAGAAATGCTTCTTTTATTGGAGAAAGGGTGGAGAAATAGCTCAAAGGATTGAGCACATGCTTTGGTTTGGGAGGCCTGGGATCAACCCCAGCACTGCGTGGTGCCCTGAGCAGCCCCAGAGCAGAGCCCAGAGGAGGCTCCAGAGCCAAGGAACTGGAAACAAACAAAAAGGGTGTCTCAGCAGCATAAAGCGCCTCCTCACAGACAGGAGGACTCACGTTTGATCCCCGAGGCTATCCACATGCACTGAACCCCTGCCCCGGGACACCAGGCACTACAACAGAGGCTGAAGGGTACTACCCTAGGAGAACCACGATTAAAAGGTGGGCCAGGACCAGGGCCAGGAGTGTGGTCCCCAGCAAGGGTGTGTGTGAGCCCTTCAGTCACACTCAGCAAGGATGACAACTAGAATGCACAGGAACATGACAGGGATCCTGGTGAGGCCCGTGTTTGATGTGTGAGCTTCACAGGCATGGAGGGGAGCCCCAGCACACATGGGCCCCGGAGTGTGCAATCCACCTCCAGTAATCAGGCCAACAGGAAGGAAAGGGAAGGGAGAAAATAATAGTGTGTGTATTTATATCTCTTCATGTAGATTTAAAAGTCTCATTAAGCCATGGTGTGTTAGGGTCTCGGAGAAGACTCACAAGGCGAGAATGTATGCTTGCCCATGCCAGAGTCCCAGGTTGTATCCCTGCACTGCACCATGCCCTGAGCACCAGTGGCTGTGTAACTGACTCCCTCCAACTTGGAGTATTAATATATATGTACCTCTGGGATGGAATTATGGGCAATGGTGATGTCTTTTTGTTTTGGTTTGGTTTGGGGGGCACACCTGGCGGTGCTCAGGCCTTACTCCTGGCTCTTAGCTCAGGTATCACTCGTTGCTGGGTTCAGGGGACTATCTGGGTGTCATAAATCACACCTACATTTGCCACATACAAGGCAAGCACCATGCCAAAATGCGCTCTGTCTGTCTATCTGTCTGTCTGTCTCTCTCTCTCTCTCTCCTCTCTCTCCTCTCTCTGGCTCTCACATGCACACCCTCTGGACACATTTTTCTTTCATATAGATATCTCTCTATACTGCACAACATTTAAATCAGCGAAGCAAATTTAAATTTCTCTGAAAAAAATAAAAACAAGCCGTGGGAGCACAGATACACTCTGAGTGTCACAGTCATGCAAGGTCAAAACACGACTGCAGTTTTTAAGATTAGAAACCAAAATCTAGATGTCTAAGATTTGTACTGCTTGCACGCACACACACACACACACACACACACACGCGCGCGCGCGCACACTCACTCCAACACCAAGGAAAGTTCTTTTCTGACAACTTGATCTTGAGTTTTGAATCCTAACCCAAGTCCCACAGACTTCAACAGGCTGATGGTTACAGGAGGAAATGAACACGCTCTCCCTATCAGATGGAAATTCTAACACTTGGCCAAGAATCAAGGTGGCACAATACTGACTACTTAAATCAAGCCAAAGTGACACCTTCCATGGCCATATTACATATGTAATAGGTTCAATCACTGCACACATCTGGTCAGAATAAAGGCCCTCTAAGACCTTCAACACAATTAATTCAATATTTTCTCTACAGTTCAAAATGCTACAACAACTGGCAGACAACCATCTTAAATCACCACGGAAAAGTCAGACATATGGCTAAGTATATTTAATATGCCTTTAAAATAATCCACAGATATTCTAGTCAACAAGAGCTTAGGCAAAAATATTTTTTTTCCTTAGGAGTCATGCCTATTCCCTACCCTCGAAACAATTCAATTCAATAGATATTCTTTAGTATCCACTGAGGGCAGGAATTGCAAAGAGACAGAAAACAGGAATACTGCCTGATGAAACACATAATCGAGTCTGGGAGGCAGACATGCAAATCGACAATTATAAAAAACAGTATTGTGATCTTAAAATTGATTTGCATGTGTCTAAAAAAGATGAGGGAGCTGGAGCTACAGTGCAGGGGGAAAGGAGTGTGCCTGGCATGAGGCCAGCCCAGGTTTGACCCCCAGCACCCCATTTGGTCCCCTGAGCCTGCCAGGAGTCAACCCTGAGCACAGAGCCAGGAGTAAGACAAGACAAGTAAAACAAAAAAAAATTAACTAAAATTAAAAGATGAGAACAGAGGAGGAAAGAATTACCTACGTTGTTGGGCGAGATCGGGGAAAGCAGAAAGCAGCCAATAAGCAAAACTACTTGAAATTATGCAGCAGCAAGTTCTGTGGTAGTTACTGGACCCATCTTTCATTTCTAGGACTATCTTCAATGGGGTCATCCTCCATATTGGGCTGTATTGGGAAGCAATGATACCCGAATTGATGCCACAATAAAAGGATACTGGAGACTCCCAGCTATGACAGCAGCACATTCTCAGTGGAGGAACCTAAGAATTTTGGAACCAGGTAGATCTGAACTTGAACCTGATCTATGTTCATTGCCTAGGGGTCAGGATAAATTACTTAACCTCTCCAGCCAAATTCCTCTTGACTACAGTGAGAATGAGATCCCATTCCTAGGCAAAAGTTGAATCTAGTTCACCATGACATATCAGAAGATAAACAAATAAATTATAATTATTAGTGAACCACCCTGAATTCAGATTCTCAGTGGCCACCGTGACGCTATCACTTAGAGCAGGGTTTTCTCAATTTCATCCTTCCAGATATCCGGGTCTCTTAATTCTCTGCTAGGTGGCTGTCCATGCATTTTAGTATGTTTAGCATCATCCTTGGCTTCTCCTCCCTAAATGCCAAGAAGTACTCTTTCCTCCTGCTCGTGACAACTGAACATCATCTGAGATTACCAAATGGCCAAAGGATGACATCAGCCTAGCTTCAGACCCAGTGGCTTAGCGAACTTCACGCGTAGGTTTCCTTGGCGCAAGTGAAAGGTACCATAGTTGCTATGATAGAGGCATTTTGGTAACTTCTATTTATAAGTCAAGAGAATATGAAATAATTTACATACATTTTCTTATTTAATCTTCGCAACCACCCTATGCAGAAGATATTGCCATCACACTTAACTTGGAAAACTGGGGTTCTAGGAGATTAACGTGCCCCGGGCACTCAGCTGAGATCAGTGGCAGAACTTGGACTTGATGCCAACAGACCTGATTCCAAATCCTTATGCATTAAGTGTCACTGTCTCTCCAGTATTTCTGAGAACTCAGAAATGGTGTCAGAAAGATCAGAGGAACTCAGTGCCAAGTTCTCAAGGATCATTCTTGCTGGAATTGGCCTTCCCACAGACCCTAGGAAATGAGGAGAGATTCATTCTCCTATACTTTATCACAACCTGGCACCTGATGACAATCATTAGAACCAATTTGTCACCAGTGACAATGTGGGAGGTAGTCAGATGCCTCACATCTCCACCAACACATAGCAAAGTCTGGAGAGAGATTTCTTACTTGTCTGAACTAAACCAGTCTCAACCTTTCATAAAATTGGCATCTGACTCATGTAGAAAAAATGATGGATTTTTCTAGACTTGAAAAGCTCTTCAGGGAACTCTATACCACAGTCTTCATCTCTCAAGACAATTCTTTCTTCTTTCCAAGTGCTTTCACATGGGAAACAGTCAGACAATAACAGAAACTAGCATTTATTGAGCACCCTCAATATGGCAGGCACTGTCAGGAGGGCTTACTTAAACCTCATTCCATTCCTCCTTCAACCCCAGGAAGTCACTGTCATTTTTATAAGCCCGTCTTCAGAGGTATCATTATTATCCACATTTTCAGAAGTACCAGGACAAAAAGCTAAAGATCTCATCCTGAGGCTCCCACTACTCAGCTGGAAAGCCTAGACTCTGATCCACACTGGCCTGAGTCCCAACCTGAGAAGCTACAGCACATCAACAAATTGTTATTTGTGGATTATTTTAGAAGCAACACTGCAGTCCTGTTAACACTACATACAGCAATAATTTTGAAACATGGTTTATAATCAGGACATAATTGCCTTTTAATTGCACTATCATACCCCTGCCCATAAAGAGAGCTTAAGTCTTGTCTCATAATGGGCTAAAAGATTAGGCTTATTGTGGTAAACATAACCACATCTCATTAAAGGTACACATGGTGCCTCCATCGCCAATAATGCCAATAATGGAGGCGTTGTCACCTTAGCGGAGGGAAAGTAATTCTGATATTACTCACTCTCATGACAATGGATATGGCAACAGAAAGTCTGGACACACCAATGAGAATGCCCATTAGAACATCTCACAGTCTTCTTGAAGGTAAGAGAGAGACTGCAAAATTCCAACGCTCAATCAGCACAGAGTTGCCCTAAACTACTATATTCACACCCACTGACCACAGTCCAGCAAAATTCACTGTCTTCAAGAATATTCCTAAAGCAATCAACTCATAGACAGCCAACCATTGACTAACAATGTTAAACCCCTCTCAAGTATGTGATCCATCACAAATTGTCTAAATTTTCACAGAGACTTTCCAGGATGGTAACATTCAGAGAGAACAGAGCTCGGGGCATATTTGTTCTCATTCCAGATCTAACAGTTGAAGTTCAGCAAATACGTGAGCAATTATGCACAAGGCACTGGTACTGGTACTAGGGAGACAGAACACGACGAACAACAGCTCTCTCCCCCTGGGTTTCAGACTCCTGGGCTCTAACTTACCCAGGATATTATCTATGTGCTGTCACTGCACTGTAGCACTGTCTTCCCATTGCTCATCAATTTGCTCAAGCGTGCACCAGTAACGTCTCCATTGTGAGACTTGTTACTGTTTTTGGCATATCAAATACGCCACGGGGAACTTGCCAGGCGCTGCCATGACTATAAAGAAAAATTAACTTTTTTCTTAAAGAAAAAGGAAAGAGGGAATGACAAGTAGCAGTGCAAAGTATTTAGTAATGTGTTCAGAGAAAATGTGACTGAGAAAGACATGAAGCTCTTGAGGGCTCAAGACCTGTAGATATCTACCCAGAGAATAAGCAGGCACCAGTCAGAGAGAGAGGAGGATGGTCATGGGCCAGATCGGTGCGGGGGAGGGGGAGTGTTACTGAGAGACTTTGACCTTCACTACAAAGTAGGGACTATAGAAATGATCACAGAGAATGGACCACTCCATTATTTAATTACTTGGCTCTAAAAGGTTATTATTCAATCATAAAGACAATGTTCCAATTACATTTTCTAATTTGGCTGCACTTCTTCAAGAAAGTTGTCATCCCAAACACCATGGACCCGCCACAGGATGCCACAATATAAAACAAAAGCTAATATGATAGTTATGTCCCTGACATCTGGGGATTCAGCTATAGCAACAACACAACAAAGCCACAAAGAAACACTCCATCAATGCAGACAGCCATAGGGGAACAGTACAGCAAAGCTCCAGTGTTTGTGGGGATTCCTCAAGGTTACAGATCTCACAGAGGACCTGCCTAAAGACAGGCAGGAAGGCAATAACCTACTTTCTTTAGGAGTTGAATGTCAGTCCTTAACGAATTTGACAGCCTTTATTCTCAGTGTATACAAAATCAGTATATTCTGTTACCCATATATACAAACTCAAGAAAGGGGCCACTACCATCAGAAACTGGTGTTTTGTATTAAATAACCATCGTTTATAAAGCAACATCCTTCATGTAAACCCCTGTGGTAAGAAGATGTCAGAATGTTTTCTCTTATAAACCACTAATTCCCCTCGGTGGATATCATCAATTCTGCCATCTGAAACTAGTTGGGTAATGAATACCAACGAATGCAGTGAGCTGACTGTATGCCAGTGCATCATAAGGTCAAGTCATCTATTTTTAAATTAAACAGCCAGTGGCAAAGTGTGGCCACTGCAAACAATGGACAACTTGGGGTGCCTGTCCTTGCATTACTTTTTGTAAAAGTTGTGGAATGTTCCGTAGTGCAACCTAAAAATATCTTTTAGCAAGTGGTCTTCAGGCACTAAGAACAAAAGCAGATTGAATGTTGACAAAGTTTAAGTTAAAAAAAAAAAGACATAAACACAAATCACAATTTAAGGGCAAGAGAAGACATAAGTCAGACTGTTTCTTGTCACCAAGATCTGATTCGCTGTTAGCTGGAAAAATTGTACACAGGTTCATTGCTACAAGAAAACAGAGGTAAAGTGCCATTCTTGCAGATGCTGACACAGAGCAGGTCCCACATCAATAGCAAACAGAAAGCCCCTCGTCAACCCTGCCTTTGGACAAATGAAATTTCAACTCTTAAACTCCAGGTTGGGCTGGAGCAATAGCACAGCGGTAGGGCGTTTGCCTTGCACACAACCAACATGGCCGACCCGAGTTCGATTCGTCCACCCTTATCAGAGAGCCCGGCAAGGTACCGAGAGTATCTTGCCCACCCGGCAAAGCCTGGCAAGCTACCCGTGATGTCTTCCATATGCCAAACACAGTAACAGGAAGTCTCATGATGGAGATGTTACTGGGTCCACTCGAGCAAATTGATGAACAATGGGGTGACAGTGACAGTGAAACTCCAGGTAGGAAACCCGAGTATAATTCATTAGTCTTTGAACAAGTGAAATGTCACCTCTTAAACTCCTTGAGAGTCAACAGGTAGGAAAACTTAAGTAGGATTCATTAATCCTTGCCAATCATTTCTTTCTATCTGGGCATAAATTCTTACAATCAACTACCTGGAAGATCTGTAATGAGAAAAATGAACATAACAAGGTCCGAAAAGAGAGAAGATGAAAGGGGAAAGAGAGGGTGACAAGGTGAACACAACTGCACGACAACAGAAAACTCTTTCAACCTCCGGAACATGTACTGAGCACAGCACATTTGGCATTTGTCTTGCACGCCGATGACCCAGGTTTGATCCCCAGCATCCCAAATGCTCCTCCAAGCACTGCCAGGAGTAATTCCTGAGTGCAGAGCCAGAAGTAACCCTGTACATCGCCAGGTGTGACCCAAAAAGCAAAAGCAAAAAAAAAGAGCAAAGAAAATTATCCTGGTTTTCACATGTCAGGGGACAGAAACAGTAAAGCAGAAGATTTCGTGGATTTGGGAGGAGGTGATCATGATGACGGGCAACACAAATGAAGAGAGAGCATATGATTCCAGGTTGCTGGGACAAGCTCATACTTGGTGGGGCGAACCAATGATAGGCATCTCTTCCCAACTGCAGTCACGCTACAAACTGGGATTTCCCTTCTACCAGAGCTGGTTGTTAAATATTTTAGCAGCCACCATTGCATGAAGGATGGGTCCTCTGCAGGCAATCCAGAGAGGCCCCAGTTGTAGCCAGCCAGGGGAATCCTAAAGCAGGAATTCACAGAAAGGGAACAAAGATAAGGTCCTCTGTTTTAGAATAACAACAGTATCATTTTGTAACAAAATAGCAGTAATCTATTCTGATTGGTGGAAATAAAAACCTACCTAACACCCCCCCCCCCCCAAAAAAAAAGGTCAGATAACTATATGGCACTGGTTGTGGAACTAATTCGCTCATAAGAGTAAAAGGAAAGATCTGGTGAGGATGCTGTGGCTTTTAAATTCTTATTTATTGTTTCATTCTGTCTTAAAAAAAAAAAAAGTGGAGGAACCGGTTAGGTTCCTAGGTAATTTGCAAAACCACAGAACTCACCTACAAAAATGTGCCAGCATGACCTATAATATACCCATTTGGGAAACTACAATCGCTCCATTTAAAACCCTTTGGAGTCTGGGTTATTCATAGAACTCCAGAAAAAAAAAAAAAACATCTTCTTACCACAGTACAATACCCGAATGTATACCCTCATTTACTTATTTCAGGCATAAAGAAACTTAGACCCAAAGGAGTGACTTGCTGGAGACTGCAGGAGATGATCACACTAGTCCCAGGAGCTTGTTTTGTAACCAAATGCAATCTGTCACTGGATGTCACAGTCTCCATGTCACTGTATAGCCTAGGGCAGTGGTTCAAAACTTGAACAAGCACAGCGATCACCTGAGGGATTATTGAAACACCCCCACAGCTCCACTCTCTCCCCAGTACATGCCCATCCCCACCTACTTTGGGCATGAGCAGGCCACAGGATAAGCCCCTGGAATTTGCATATCTAACCAGTTCCCATATGAAGCTGCCACTGGGCCGAGGACCCCCACTTTATGACTCAATGATTCAAGAGTTAGGAGCATGAGTTTCGGACTCCAACATAGCTGTACTGAACTCTACTTGACCCACTCATATGGCCTTTAAAAAAGCCACCAAAGTTTCTAAGAGACCAGTCCTGTGCACTGTAGCACAAAATGACCATAAAGCACCAGCTTAGCAAATGGATCATTCTACGGCAGATGCTCAATAAAAAATAGGATGATGCCCCAAACCACTGTTTCCTTCATTCCCTTTTTCCTTTTCCCACAAATGTGAAAAGAGCTAGATTATAAAATATACACGAGATTAAAGATTGATGGGGCTGGAGAGATCGTACAGGGAGTAGGGTGCATGCTTTGCACACAACTGACCCAGTTCAATGCCAGTAACCCATACGGTCTCCCATGAACTGTCAGAATAACTCCTGAGTGCAGAACCAGGAGTAATCTCTGAGCATTGCCAGGTGTGATCCTCTCACCTTCCCCCTATACCCACACACACAAAAAAAAGATTAAAGACTGGCAAGAATATGGAACTACTGGAACATTTTTCACAGCTGTCACTGTCACTGTCCTCTCATTGCTCATGGATTTGCTTGAGCAGACCCAGTAACATCTCCATTGTAACACTTGTTACTGTGTTTGGCATATCGAATACGTCACGGGTAGCTTGCCAGGCTTTGCAGTGCGGGCGAGATACTCTTGATAGCTTGCCGGGCTCTCTGAGAGGGGTGGAGGAATGAAGCTCCAGCTATGTTGGCTGCAAGCAAGACAAACACCCTACCTGCTGTGCTAAAAATGAGTCAAACAAGACCAAAAAGACAAAACTGATAGATACATACAATGGAATACTACTCAACAATAAAAAAGACAATCATATACATAATGACATGAAATCTCCAAAACATATTGTGGAGTGAAAAAAAAAAGAGCACATCCTGCATTACTTTATTTACATGAAGTTTAAGAATAGATATAAAACTAATCCATTGTAAGAAACAAATCAACCTCTAGGGAAGGGAGGGGAATTGACTGTAAAGTATCATGATAGGAAATCTCCAGGGTGACAGAAATGTTCTATATTTTGATCTGGGTTAAGACTTTTTTTAAATTTTGCACCCACCCCAACAGAGCCCCAGCAGCTGAAAACCTCCAGAACTCAATCACCACCTGCTCATGGCCGATCTCCACAAGACTCAGGATGGGCCCCTCATGCATGAGAATGAATCTGCTGAAAAACTCAGGTATGCAGGTTTTGTGACCGAAATCTCCGGGCTTGCACGGATTCAGGAATGGGTGACTTTCCCTCACCTCCCTGTTCTCCTGGGAGCCTGGCAGTTATGCCCACGAACTGCCTCTGGCATCATACAAGCTCATTAATGGCCAGGATTCAGAGAATCATAAATAAATCTCAGAAGAGAGCAACAAACTACAGAGTTGTCTCCAGACCCCAAAGTCATCACCCAGTTAAAAATTTAACTCCAGCTTTATCACCCTATTTAAAATTTTAGAATTCCTGGAGCAACATCTCATACTCTACGCCACTAATGTACCAGGAGCAGCATACCACATTGGGTGGAGTGTAACAGAGAAGGCAACCAATCTCAATCAAATTCCAAGGTGGATATAATCTTCACACACTTTCCTCTAAGCAAACTTTTTGGATCGTTTTTTAGCAGATTATTATAGCAAGCAATACAAAGTAAATTATTTAGGATCTGTCTTTGAGGCAGGCTTGGGTGGCAGTGGAAAATTTTGAAATAATGGTGGTGAGAAGGTGTAATGGACGTGGGACTGGTGTTAGAATAATGAATATAATAAATTATTGTGAACAACTTTATAAAAATAATCTTTAAAAAATGTTTTTTTAAAAAAAAGAACAGATTCAGGAATGAATAAAAGAGATTTTTTTCGCACTTACTCTTAATTCTGTACTCAGAGATTCCCTGACAGGGCTCTGGAGGACCCCATGTGGGGCCAGGGGTTGAACCTGGGTGGGCTGTGTGCAAGGCAAGCCCCTTATCCACTGTACCCAGATCTCTGATCTGATCTGGATTAAAATGCACATGAGTGTATATATTTGTCAAAATTCACAAGATTATTTTACTATAGGTAAATGTATACTGGTAAGTTATATCAACATGCTTTGTTATGTATTAAATAACATTTTATGTAGTGCATACAATAATTTTATTGGGCAGTTTGTGATAGCCTTCGTCTCAAATGAACTAACTCCAACCTGGTAAATCCGTGTGACTTGATTTCTTCATAATTCATTCCTGCTCCGTATAATACCATTTGCTACAGACTATTTTGGTCTATGCATCTTTCCAGAGAACTGCCATGAAATAGAAACAGCAGGATTTTCTCCCACAAGAAGACCGTGACATTTCCATACAGATGGCACACAGAGTGACCTGAGTCCCTGGGAGTGGCCAGCCAGGGAGCAGACAAGACAAAAGTCACATTTTCCTTCTCCAAGTATAAGTCTACCTGACATGACTGAAATACAGATAATGAATACACTGTCAGAACACATCTGTCAGACAACTGAAATTACATTCCCCACACAATATCTACAGAAGACTGGGGGAATGCTTTCGAGGGGCATCTTCACTGGAATCAAGAGACTAGAAAAGCTAAGTGGGTTCACAGAAGAGCAGCTAGCTTCCGGGGGACTGGAGGGGGAGTTCCAGCACATTTGAGTGTCCCCATTCATGTCTTTACTGGATCTCATAAAACAGGCAGATTTGCTTACGTCCACCTGCACAGTCACCTGTGCAGCATCCAGAGCATTTCTGGGTGGAGAAATACCAGTTTCCTTCCATCCCAGAGGGTCTCACTGCAGACCCATTTCACTTGACCAGTCCACCCTAAGTTCTAAGAGTCGGAAACTACATCCTGGAAAACGACTCCATCCTCTGAGAGCTGCTGGAGGAGGTGCTTCTGCCACTTGCAGTGTCCTGCACAGCGAAGACAGGCCCCAAACATAGAGGACTCATTAGATGCCTACAGAGCCAGAGGTGAGCAAGCGTTTCAACCCGTCTTTCCGCCAGTTTTTTCTCCAGAGTTGCCAGGCCAGGACTGAGACTGCTCCCATCAACTGGCTTTTTCACTTTCTGTCTTCTTTTCTAGGGCCACCCCCAGTAGTTCTCAGGGCTTACTCAGAAATCACTTATGGTGGGATTTGGGGGACCATATGGGGTGCAAGGGATCAGGCTTGGGTCAGCTGTATGAAAGGCAAGTGCCCAAACTGCTATACTATCTTTCCACCCCCCACCCCAACCCCAATCAAATGTCTTAACGTCTCCCTACATCTCTATCTGATCTAATAACAGATGAAATTGCATTCAAAGTTTTACTATTTTTCTCTTTTGGAGGTGTGGGAGAGGGGGGTGCCCCTGTGATCAGGGCTTACAAATCCTGACTCTGTGCTCAGGAGTCAGTCCTGGCAGTGCTGGAGAGAGCACATGGGGCCACTGAACCTGGGCCGGCCACATGCAAGCCAAGGTCCCTTCCTACCTGCTCTACTACGGCTCTGGAATTAAATTTATAAACCACGCTGTTAACACTAAAAGCTCAGCAAGCTTAGAATTAAATCACTGCTCCAATTCTAGTTAATTCAATATTAACAGCCCATCTTTGCTGAACACCTACTGTGTGCCAGGTCCTGTTCTGTCTATTTTCCACCTATCGGCATATGTAATATCCGCAAGAAAGCCAGTTTAGGAGCAAGAGAGAGGGTTCAAGGGGGGGAGGGCACGTTTTGCTTGTGGAAGGGCTGGACTGATTCCAGAACTGATGCCCCCCCACCCCACCCGCCCCTCAGGCACTGCTGGGGACCAAACCCTGAGCACTATGCCAGGAGTAACACCCAAGAACCATTGGGTGTGGCCCCAAAACGAATAGAAAAAGCAAGTTTACAGCCGTGGTCACATTCTCAGGTGACGCAAACTGCTGGACCTGAAGCAATGCCTGGGCACATGTGCAATGAAGAAGTGAGAGGAGGGGCTGCCTGCCTTAAAGAGTTTACTGTCTTATCAGAGTAGAGGGGTGATAATTCACTGTTCGGAGCAAGGGTGGGGGGAAGGGAACAAAGTACACATTTAGTGGAGCCCGAAGGAGGAAGGATTTGCTCTTCCAGGGAAGAAAGATGCTGGAGGGCTTCTTGGAAGAGGAGTCTAAGTGGAGGACAGGGTCATGAGTGGAAGCAACATTCCTAACTGTCAACCCCTCTGCTCCTAAAGCATCCAAAAGGGACTTCCAACAACCACCCCACCCGCCCACCCCTCCTTCCTCCTCCTCATCTGGAATAGGCATGTTCTAAGAGAGGACCAACTCAACTTGCGCAGTCCTCCTTTCCTTCGACACATTCCTCCAGCTGCTGCTCACCCTTCCTGGCCAGCCCGCACATATGGTAACTTTTCACCACGCTCAACTTTGCCACCTCCTTTAATGCTTGGGGGTGGGGGTGGCGCTGCAATTGGCCTCGTGGCTTTACTCCTGCAAGGGACCCCTTTCAGAAAATCCCGCCTCTTTGGACCATCACGGGCCAGTCTCTTGCAGCACCAAACTGAGATGTAAAGGAACCCCCACCTCCCTCACCCGCTGAGATACAGCTCTTTTAGGAAGAGGTCCTCGCCTCCCCCCCCCCTCCCCCTATAGGCATGAGCGGGAAGAATCTGCTTCCACTTTCTTCTCCCCAGCGGGCCTGGTCCCTAGGGTCATTTCCCAACACCTCTCTCTCCTCCCAGTCTCTGGAGGCAAGACTCAAACTCTCACTTCTGATTATCTGCGTGACCTTGGGCAAGTAACTTACTGTCTGTTTCAATTTCCTTATCTGTTCGCTGGGGTTTATTACAAGTCAAATTATGACTTGGAAGGAGACAGTGCAAATACAACAGTCTCATTACCAGTGACTGCGGGGCGGGGCGGGGGGCGGGGTTTGGGGGGTTTGGGTAAACTTGGGATACCTTCGCGCTAGAAATGACCCATCTCCCTGCCCCGGCGTCCGGGGAGCCGTGCGTCATCCAGCTGTGCAGAGAACCCAGGAGCCCCAGGAGACAGGCTAGGGCACGGCCACGCGCTCATCCCCCGGCCCACCTGGAGGGGTGCGGGCTGACGCCGGTGTTCGCCTGGAGGAAGGCCAACGACGCTCCTCGCCCAAGCCCACTCTCCAGATCCAGAAACAAAGCAAGTTGGCTAAAGAAGGCAGCAGCTGCCGGCGTCCCCCCAGGGCGCCAGGAGAGAGCGAGCGTTCACCTGGCCCCCTGCCTCAGTTCCCCAACTCTCCCCCAGATCTGGGCAAAGCTGCGTGCGCGGCTCCTGGCGGCTGAGATAACAGGTTGGCACATCGGGCCTGGAAAACGTCTCCCGGCTGGCACACGCCGCCCCCTCGGCCCCAGGCAGGTGGGCAAACGCCTCCCCGCCGCACAACAACTTTGCGTACTGCACCACCGCGGGCGCTCGGCCTCAACTTCCCCTCCGAGCGGCGCAGAGCCAAGGAAAGCGGGAAAACGGGCGGGAAACGGAGGGGAGGGGGGCCCTGCCGCCGCTGCCCCTTCCTGGGGCGCCTCCCGGGCCGCGTCCCGTCTTACCTTGTCTGACGGCCTTGAAGGTGACGGCCTCCTTGCAGCTGTCGATGACCCCCAGCACGTCGTAGCGAGGCAAGCCCGACACCCGAACGCCCTGCACCTCCAGCAGCAGCTCTCCTTCGCCCAGCTTCGGGCCCCCGCTGCCTCCGGGAAGCCCCGCCGCCACCGCTCCGACGTACGGAAACTCCCCGTTCTCCGCGCCCCCCAGCACGGTCACCCCCAGCTCGCCCAGGGGTCCCCTCTGCACCGTGCACTCGCGAACCTTGCTAGTCCAGTGGTTCTTCCTCTGGATCACTTTCGACATGACGAGCCGCACCCCTCCTCCCCCTCCCCGCAGAAGAAAGAACGGCCGGAGGTCAGGCAGGTGCCCCCCAGGCAAAAAAGAACCCCAAGCATCCACGGGTTCAGGGGGGAGACAGCTCCCGCCCCCCGCGCCGCCGCCACCCCAGCAATGCCGCGGAGGAAGGAACTTGGCAGCCTCGCTCCCCCGCACGCCCTCGCGCGCTCAAGCCATCACAGAAGAAACTTTCCGGGCGTCCCCGCGAGCCCCGCACGGGCGCCGGCGAGCCTCGCTTGCATCCCGGCGCTCTCGTCCACGTCGCGGCGCCCGACCGTGCCCTCCGGGACCAGAGTCCACTCTGCGCCGCCGGCGCCGCTGATTTCCCCCTCCTCTCCGGCCTCGCAGGGACGCGGCGCCCCCTCCTCCGCCTGCCGTCGGTCCCCGGCCTCAGAGGGCGAGGAGACCCCTCCAGCCGGTGGCTGGGAGCCCGGGAGACGCGGCCGCCGGGCGCGCTCGGCGGCGGGGGCAGGAGCGAGGGGAGAGCCCGCGGCCCCTTTAAGCCGATACAAAGAATCCGCTTGTTTTGTTACAGTTCATCCGACTCCGCGCCGCGGAGGCCAGCGGCCGGCCGAGCGGACGCGCGCGCATGCGCCCCGCGGCCCCGCCGGCCGGCCCGCCCCACCCCCTCCCGGAGGGCGAGATTCCAGCGCGCTTCCCGCTGGGTCCTAGAACCGACCGGCGAGGGGCCGCTTCGCCCCCTCGGAGCCCCCTGACCCCTCCCTGTCTTTCATTGTCCGCCCGGGGAATAAATCCCTTTGCCGGGAGGGGGACGCGCACGCGCTGTAACACACTGAAGTGGCTGGCAAGTTTTGAAATAGGAACGGCTTCGGTTATTTTAAAAACAGACACTTCAAACAGGTGGGGCTGGGGGCTCACTCTGCCCGGCGCACGCACTCACGCACGCGCCCACGCGCAAGCCTCGAGCCGCCTCGGCCAGTGGCTGGCCAGCCTGTCGGTCAGCGCGGCCGTCTGGTCCCCCGCCTCCCGCTGCGTCCCCCTCGGCGGCCCGCAGACGCGCGCCGGCTCCCCGCGGGGGCTCGGCCTGCGGCGGGGTCAGCCGGGGCAGGGACCCTGGGGGGAAGGAAGGTCGCTGGACGCTCCCTGCCGCGCGCCCACCCCGCCCCCGAACGGGCATCGCGCGCGCCCGCACGCGCACACGCTCGCTGGCACACACGCGCGCACCCGCCCCTTCAACTTGGGAGCCGACTTTGGGGGCGCGGGGGAGGCTCCGGGCGGCTCCCGAGGGCTCCAGGGCTGGGACCCGGAGGAATCGGCTTCTTTTTAAACGCCCTTGCAGCCGAGTTGGGGGGCAGCCGGGTGCCCCGCGCCCGAGCCCAGGGCGGAGCCGGGAAGCCTCGGACCGCCCTCGGGCCAGCAGGTGAGGGTCGCCCGAGACCGGGACCCGCACCCGCGCAGGGTCGCCCGAGGGGCGTGAGCGCAGCCGCAGGGCTCGGAATCCGCCGCCCGGGGGTCGCCGCCGCCTCGGCCCGGGAAGTTGCGGGACGCGCGAGGCGGCTGCGGACCTAACGAGGCAGCCCCGAATCTGCCCGCTCCGCAGCCTCCCCGCGTCACGCTGGCCCGGAGTCGCCCAAGAAGTTCTTTCCTCGGTGATCTGTAGCTTGACGGCTCGTTTCTGGTTGAGAGCCCAAGTGCTCACGAAGATCGGTGGAAGGTGCTGGAGAGCAGCCCCTAGTCATAGGGTGGTCGGAGTTGGGAGCCGGGCTTTGGGGGCGAGTTTCCTCCACGTGGCTCCGAGCAAACCCCGTGACGTTTCTCCCACTGTTCAAAGGGTTTGATGACACTTCCGAAGTTTCTCCGGTTGTTAATGGGGAAACATGTGTAAAGTGCCCGGGGTTGTTGTTGAAAAGAGAAGCGACTAGAGAAGCGACTGTGATTAAAAAAAAAATGTGGTGGGAAGTGGGGGGGGGGGGATGGTTAAGGATAGAGCAGGTGCCTTGCATGCCTGGAGACCCTTGGTTCAAATCCCCCCTGCCCCACCATCATTTAGATGATGTTTTTTTATTCACCCCTCCTTCCTAAGAGCTTCAAATATGTTTGGCTTTCATTGACGTATTTCTGAGTTGTTAAAAGAAGGGGAGAATGTGGATGCTTCTCTCCTGGGAGATGCAGAACTGAGAATCCCTGTGCTATTTGTCAGAAGGAAATGACCAATTTTTCATGGCTCTTCTGATGAAGGAAACTTCCATGGCCTGGGACTTTTCTCAGAAGCAGTTAGTTTGCTTCAAGAGTGGTATCCAAAAGTAGAGAGAGAGTATGGGAGAAATTGTCCGTGGTGGAAGGTTGGAAAGTGAGGGGCAAGGGGAGGGTTGGAAAGTGGGGGGTTAACACTGGGGACATTGGTGGTGGAGAATGTGCACTGGTGGAGGGGTGGGTGTTGATCATTGTATGACTGAAACTCAGACATGAAAGCTTTTAACTGTTTCTCACCGTTGAGAGAGAGAGAGAGATGGGATCTTCATAATATACATTTCCAGCTTTAACATGAATGCACGCAGACACAATTCCAGGGATGGACTCTTGGGGTGCTGGAACCTGGACTCCCTTGCACACTGCCACAGAGGCACCTCCACACTCATCTGCACTTTGTTTGGGGGCCACACCCTGTGGTGCTGGGGTGTGTGATGGAGGTAAAGGGAGTCACTTCCTGTGGTGTTCCGGGGTAAGAGTTACAGGGATCAAACCTGGGGTTCCCACATGCACCCAAGCCATCCGTGCCATTTCCCTATCCTCTCATCTGGATTTTTAAGGTGCCCTAAAGTTCTTGTACACAACTTACAGGACCACAGGTTTGATCAGTATCTTTTCTTTCTGTTTTGCTTTTATGTTTTTATTATTTGGCAGCTTAACTAACATGTTTCTTGAGCAACTGTTTTGCACCACAGTCCCTTTGAAGAATAAATCTATGGCCCCGTTAAATATAAGATTCAGGAAGGTATGGAACTTTGTTCCTTTGTGTGTGTTTGGGGGGTGGGGGGCATCAATCCTCAGTACCCTACCACTAAGCTACATTGCAGGCCAGCGAAGGACTCTGGAAGGATGATTTATTTAGGAGTATATTTCCAGTTCCCAGAAAGATAGTAGCCTGTAACACTCAAGTTTTTATTGAATGAATCCTCCTGCCCAAAATGCATGTTTTCACAGAAGAATAGAGGTACAACTCGCCCCCTACTAATAACTAATAAACTTGATTTTTTGTGTTGACTCACTTCCTGCTCCATACTGTACCATTCTGATTTGGGGCCCACCTACCTAGAATCTATGGTTCCTTTCCTTCTATTCCACTCTCACTCCCAACTGCTTGAGTGAGTTCATGGATGGGTGAGAGAACCATTTCACAATTCCTGCTTGTTCCTTCTCCAGGATGCCAGCTATCCCTGGAGCTAAGAAAGGGAAAGGGTTTGAAATTCAGCACACTTCACATTTTGAAAAGAAGGGGTCCCTCTGCTGGAGAGATAGTACAGTCAGTAAAGTGCTTGCCCTGCATGCAGCCAAGCCAGGTTCAATCCCTGGCACCCCAGATAAACCCCTGAGCTCGCCAGTAGTAAGCCTTAGTATTGCCAGATGTGGTCCAAAAATCAAAAAAGGAAAGAAAGGAAGGAGGTCCCTGAAGGTACATAGGTATAAAGAAACACATTATCCAGGCACATAAAAAAAAAAAAAAAACTTCAGGGTCCAAAGCAATTGAAACCTCCAATTTCCAGAAACTAGACGAAGTCATGAAATTTACATACAAGTGGTACTACATGGTAAGGATCATGTTAAGCGAAATGACTCAGAAAGAAAGGGATAGACATAGAAAGATTGCATTCATCTGGGGAACATAAAGTAACAAAATAGGAGACTAACACCCAAGAATAGCCAAGATAAGTACCAGGAGGTTTACTCCATGGCTTGGAGGCCAGCTACACACGCCAGGGGAAAAGGCAGCTCAGATAGAGAAGGGAATTTCAAATAAAGGGTGTTGGGAGGATCCTCCCAGGATGGGAGAAGCATGCTGAAAGTAGACTATAGACCAAACATGATTGTCACCCATTGCCTCTTTTGCAAACCACAACACCCAATAAGAGAGAAAGAACAAAAGGGAATGCCCTGCCACAGAGGTAGGGTGGGATGGGGAAGATGGAGGTGGGAGGAATACTGGGATCCCTGGTGGTGGGAAATGGGCACTGGTGGAGGGATGGGTATTTGATCATTGTATAATTGAAACCCAAGCACAAAAATTTGTAAGTCTACAACTGTACCTCATGATGTCTCACTAATAAAAATTTTTTTTTAAAAAATTAATACTTAAAAAAAATTTCCAGGAACTGTAAGGGATGTTTCCAAACTCTCTTCCTCACCACCACACCAGCACTTTCTGACTATTCTGTTGAACCACCTGGTCCAGTTCCTGAATCCCAGATGAGAAGCAACTTTAGGGTGAAACTGAAACATCTATCTCATTCAAACTTTGAATCCCCAGGACCTCAACTCATCCTTTATATGTGGTGTGCAGTGAACACATTTGTGCAATGATTACAAATATGCACTGACAAAATTCATTAACTTGGTGGCTAGAACCAAGGGATTTGGAGACTGGTTACTTCAAAGAGTTTGTGATTATTTCGCTTGGAATCAGGCTGTATTGGTGTCGAGCAGGATGGGATTCTAGTGTTCTAAACTTGTATTGCTTATGCTATCAGTTTGGTAATATATTCTGATGGTGAAAATAATGCAACGAGGTGCCTAACTTTGGTTTGCTTTGTTTTGGGTTTTGAGTGATCAGGAGACCATGTAGTGCCAAAGATTAAACCTTGGGACCCTACATGCAAAACATGTGCTTCTGACCTGTGAGCCATCATCTAAGCCCTGAAATACTTAACTTTGTATTGCTTTGGGGTTTTTTTGGGGGGGTGAGGGTGCTGGGTTGGTTTTTGGACCACACCCAGTGGTGCTTGGAGCTTATTCCAGGCTCTGTATTCAGGAATCACTATTAGTGGGACTCCAGGGTTAGGAATGTGGGATGCTAGGGATCAAACCCAGGTCAGCCATGAGCAAGGCAATCACCCACCTGCTGTACTATCACTCTGGCCCTGAAATATCTAACTTGAAGGTGCCATGGTATGTGTGCCAGAATATTTATATGCCTTGTTTTATTTAATCATCACAACACTCTTAGGAGGTAGGTATTACCTTGAAGTGAAATAAATGACCTAGCTTTTATGACTGAGGGAAATGAAGCTAGAAAAGTAAAGAGATTTGTCCATGAGCTTTGAAATGATGAGGTTAGGATATGAACCCAGAGACATGAGACAACCAATAAATCCCAGTTTAGAATCAGTGCTCTAAAGTGTAGGATGTGGCCATCTACCATTTAGCATCTTTGGGGAACAGTATTTTCTTCATTTCCTTCCTTCCTTCCTCCCTCCCTCCCTCCCTCCCTCCTTCCCTCCCTCCCTCCCTCCCTCCCTCCCTCCCTCCCTCTCTTCCTTCCTTCCTTCCTTCCTTCCTTCCTTCCTTCCTTCCTTCCTTCCTTTCTTTCCTCCTTCCTCTCTTTCTCCCATTCCCTCTCTTTTTTTTTCTGTTTCATGTATGTGCTTGATTGTCACACGGTACATGCATAATCTTTTTTTTTAAAACACCGCTCCTCTCTGTATCTTCTCTTTAATCTGAAGCAATACAATGTTCCACTCAAACATCCAATCTCCTGCTTCCTATCTGTGAACTCTGAAAATCAAATAATTAACTGAAAAGTAAAGAGGACTAATTTGCGAACATTCCTGAACTGTTTGGAGCTCTCAACTGTGGTAGAGGTGACATGCCAAATGTCCTTATACAGTAGTTGCATAAGCATTTAACAATGAACTTTTAATAAACACAGTAGAGTTATTGAAAAGCAAACTCTAACACTGCTTTGCACAAACTAAATCTTGTTTTTATATAGACAGTTCCACAAAGGAAAGGGAGGAAACACAGCAATATAATATATGTCTTTTCTATTTGTCAAAATACTTAAATTCACCGGGGCTGGAGAGATAGCACAGCGGGTAGGGCGTTTGCCTTGCATGCAGCCCACCTGGGTTCGATTCCCAGCATCTTATATGGTCCCCTATAGGACTAACCCCTGTGAATCGCTGGGTGTAACCCACTAAAAACGAAACAAAACAGTGTGATTGAAGAAATTTACAGTTCAATATAAGATGGCGTTTTACCACATTCTTCTAAGAATAAATTGCTTACTCAAAAAAATAGGCTATATTTTTTGGTTCTCCTTCCTTCCGTCCTTCCTTCCTCCTTTCTTTCTTTCTTTCCTTCTTTTAATTTATCTATTTTTCAAAAGCTGGGGAGCAAACCCCCATCCAAACAAGCATTCTACCACTGAGCTACATCTCAGGACTAAACTGATTAGCTTCAGTTTCTGAAGTATTCAGTCAAGAGGCACAATACAGTGGAGATGTCAATATAAACGCTTTGAATTTAGCCAGGTGCCTACTCCAAGCAGTGGTTTGAGACTGAAAACCACCAAGAGAGGTCAAAGCCATTACCTCAACCTCATCAGCTACTGGCGGCACTTACATGATTCACCAGATAACTTGTACTTTTTCTTACAGAGAAGCAGATATATGCTTCTCTCTGCCCCTAATATTCCTTCTTTAGGACTTTCAGCAAGGCAAGAACAAATAAAATGTTCATTCCTCTAAACTTTCAAGTTGTCACATCTGAATTATTAATACCCCATAGAAGGAACTATGGAAAGAGGGCTTAATTCTTACCCAGGTTCTGGTTTGCTTTCGTGATGGAAATGAATAATTGGTAACTGGAAGATTTGAAATTTGCTGTTGGGTTTGAAGAATCAAGAGCTACATTAGAATTTGTTATGAGAAACTACTCTAAAAGTTCTCAAATGATTCAGTTGTCTAAAGCACTAAGTAACCCGTATTAGCATATTATCCTGCATAATTGCACTGGAGAGCAAACCTGATAATATTGCTAATTTCCTTGAGAATAGGAAATCTGAATTTTCTTGATAACAGACATTTGTATCTCTTTTATTACATTTTCCACCAACTACAAAAATAAAGTTATTTGAACAAGTCAAGTGTGTAAATAAGATAGAAATGTAATATTAAACTTGTTTGCTCTCTGATATCTTTTTTCTAAATTATATATATTGTTAATCAATGGATAATCTCCATTGCCCTTCTGGAAGATGCGATAGATCCATCAGGATGTTGGAGTGCAGTCATCTTGGTCTTGTAGTTGGCAAAGGACAGGTGGGCTTTGCGAATATTTTTCATGGCTTCTGCCACAACGGCCAGCACTGCTGCTCTTCTCTCTTTGAGGTCTTCCTTTATTGCTTCTCTGAACTGTTTTGCAAGCTTGGACATTAGCTTGTGGTTACCTGAGGCAAGGCTCGTGCCAAGCCACGTTGGCAAATGAGCTTGAGAGTTTCCAAAGACAGGCATATTTTTGTGGTTTTCTCTCGGCATTCCTCGCACAATCATGGAGGTGCTGAACTACTCAATTGTATTCTTCGTTGATGTGGTCAACAACAGCATCTTCCCATGTTGCCGCAATTGTGCAAAAGAGCTCCCAATTGGTGGTCGTCCTGGGAGTTGTCTTCTTAAACTTTGCAGCCTTTTCTCCCCGCTCCATGAAATAGAATCTTGCACGAAGGAGACGGTAGTCTGATCCTGTTTGGAATTTTGGAACAACAGCGACATCGGTCAGGCAAAACCGTCAATTGAATATGATGTGGTCTATTTCGTTGTAAAACTGTCCACCAGAAGACTCCCATGTCCAACGTTTAGATTCAGCCTTCTGGCACTGTGAGTTACCAAGGATGGTTTTGTCCACATGATGAACTCAGACAGACTCTCACCCTGTTCGTTCCATTCTAGGCCATGGGTCCCAAAGTGGAGTTCTTTGAGCTATCTTCTCAGTTGTATCTTGGCATTAAAATCACTGACATTGATCTTGTAGAAGGTGTGGTCTTCTTTATAGAACTTCTCCAGCTCCATGTAGAATTTCTTAATTTCTTCTTCATCGTAGTTAGATGTTGGTATGTAGACGATGAAGATAGAAATTGCCAGCAGTGAGCCACATCTATTCAAGTGTAAGTGTCTGATTCAAGATTTTAGGCATTCGAATGAATCAATGCTCATGGCCAAGTGTGTGTGGATGAGGATACCAAGTTGTCACCAACACCACCAATGCTTCTTTTGTCACATGTTCTGAGGAACAGTTCTTCTCCAGTGTCAAAAGTGGCACTATGTGTTTGATTCCTTCTCATCTTGGTGAAACAATGATGTCGTACTTGATCTTCTGCGCTTGCACCATCAGTTCCTCGATGGATGCTTATGATGCCAGTGTACATGCGTTGAAAGTACAGAAAGTACAGACTTCTACTTGGATCTCGTCCATAGCCATGTCCAACTGCCCACATACCAAATTCCACAGGATGGATATGTGGTTCCTAAACGTTCTACCTTCCAAATTCTGACACGCTTTTCGTTGGTAAAGAAGCAAACAGCACCCGGCCCAGACAAGGTCAGACCCGAACATCTGAAGAATCTGCCGTCAGTACTCATCAATACACTGGCTTGGCTCTTCACACGCTACCTTCTGAATGCAAGATTCCATCCCATTGGAAAACCAGCAGGACCATTCTACTGTACAAGAAAGGAGACATTCATGACATTGGCAACTATCACCCGATCTGCCTGTTGTCCGTCGTCTACAAGCCGTTCACGCGAGTCATCCTGAATAGTATTGGCAGAACACTAGATGAAGGAAAATCATTTGGGCAAGCCAGGTTCCAAAAAGGATTCAACATGATCGACCATATCCACATGGTGACCAAGCTCACTGAGGTTTCTCGGGAGCTCTGTCTAACATTCATCGATCTAAAGAAGGCCTTTGATTCTATTGAGGCTGAAGTGGTCATTGAAGCCCTAGCCAAACAGGGCATTCAAAATCAGTACATCAAGATCCTCCATGAGCTGCATTATGGATTCACCACCAATTCACCATTCTACAAGGAAATGATCATTGATATCGAGAGGGGTTTGGCAGGGCAATACCATTTCATCGAAATTCTTCAGTGCCACTCTTGAGAACGTCATGCGATGACTAGAATGGGAAGGAATGGGAGTGAAGGTAGATGGTCGGCAACTACACCACTTCCACTTCACTGATCACATCATTCTAATAACACCCAAAATTAGCCAAGCAGCACAAATGCTGACCAACTTCGACCATGAGTGTGGAAAGATCGGACTGCAGCTGAATCTCACGAAGACAATGTTTATGAGAATCGGTCTCGTTCCTGATGTACCATTTGCTCTCAACGGAACGAACGTCTCTGAATGCAGCACTTATGTGTACCTAGGTCAAGAACTCAACATGACGAACAACTTGGCACCTGTGCTGCGAGGGGGAAGAGAGCAATGTGGAACACCTTCAAAAGCGTCAAAGAAATAGCTAAGAGGATGAAGAACCTACAGCTCCGGGCACATCTCTTTGACTCCACCATCCTCCCTGCACTAACATGCCTCAGAGACCTGGGCCCTATAAAAACAGATGAGAATGTTATTCAGATCATTCAAAGAGGAATCAAGAGAGCTATCTTTGGAGTATCACGTTTTACTCAAGTGAAAGAAGGAATCCGGAGTTCCTATCTCTGTCAACGATCGAGAATCAGGGACGCTGTCTCGTTTGCCAAGGCATCTAAAATCAGATGGGCTGGAGACGTAATGTGATTTGAAGATGACCGCTGAACTAGAGCCATTACCAACTGGATTCCATGGGACGTCAAAAGATCGCGTGACCGCCCACCTACAAGATGGTCAGACTTCTTCGTCAAGACCTGAACAATTGGTTTGAGGCTCTTTGTGTTCCTGTAGAGAGCAGATGCCATTGGGCTACACTTGCACTCAACAGGAACAAATGGAGACATTACCGGTGCCTGCTCAAGCAAATTGATGAGTCACAGGATATGAAGTGATCAAGTGATATATTGTTAATAATTGGCTACATCAAAATGGAACTAAATGAGAAAGGAGGAAAATACACATTAATATCAATTTTGCCCGTGTTTTCAAAATTACCCTAGTAATAGAATTTGTGCAGAACAATCTAAGGATAGATAAAAAGGAAACCCTAAACATAGTAATTCAAGATCCTATTAAAAACATATAACCAAGTAGTATAATTTGATGTATCAACCCCTGGACTTCAGCCAATAAGAACACATATACACACACAGACACACAGGTTCTACATGCTTGAATTCTCCCACTTTCCATTTGGGAGTAAAGTGAATTAATGGGGTAGGAAGGAGATCCCTTTTATTATTCTTTTTTTTTTTCACTCACCAGTATACCACCAATATATCACCAGTACACCACCAGTAACACAAACCTAATTTTCGCTTTACAATAGTTTAATAAGATTTACTATTTGATCATTAAGCAATGATCATTTAAGACTTTGGATAAGACTAAAAAAAATATTTGTACTGGAACATTTCTGTTGCTAGAAACAAAACACCACCTGAGCTTAAGCAAAAAAAGAAAAGTGTATTACTGCATATACCTGGCAGGATCAGAGGTGAAACGAATTTTCAGCATGGCTGGAAGAAGAGGTTCAAGTGATGGCCTCAGTTTTCTCTTTTACTATCTCCTGGTTTTGCTTTCTTCTGTTGCCCTCATCTACAGGTTCACCTCTCCAGACAGCCTGGAGATATAACAAAAAAAAAAGTTGATATTATCCAGGTTTAATAGTCCCAGAAGAAAATAGATTTTCATGAATAGATGGGGGTAGGGGAAATCAGAGAAATTACAGTCTGCATGAAAACTTTCAGATTTTATTGGGGTGGAGACTGGGAGAGCAGGGGAGGGAATAAGTTTGCCTATTTTTTTGGCGACCTTAATAATAAATACAAACAATAAACACGAATCAGGAGCCAAAGAGATAGTACAGTGGGCAGGGCACTTGCCTTGCATGCAATTGACGTAGGTTCTATCCCTGGCATCTGTTCCTCCAAGCACGGCCAGGAGTGATTTCTGAGTGCAGAGCCAGGAATGAGCCCTGAGCATTGCCAGGTGTGGCCAAAAGGAAAATTTTAGAAAATCATAGCTGCCTGATGAAGCCTGGCAGAGTATGTATAGTCTTGGGAAACTCCAGGAAACATCATTAAGGTGGATTTCTCTACAGATGCCTTTTTTTATGGCCTTAACTACACTCCTAAGAACCCAAATATATGTAGGTTATACGTCAACCAAAGCTGCAGTGGTCAATCCACATTTCATTGAATATTTTAGAGATACTCTAAAGCTGGCCATAATACAATATGGCCTCTTAGCAAAGAAGATAATCAAGTCTTGGGGCCAGAGAAATTGTCTATGGGGTGTAAGTGGCCAACCCTACTTCCATCCCAGGCACTGTCAGGAGTGATCCCTGAGAAGAGCCAGGAATAAGCTCTGAGTACAATCATTTGGAACTTCATACAACATTCCCCCTAAACAAGTTAAAAACTCCAGTGTTGGGGCCTGGAGTGATAGCACAGCGGGTAGGGCGTTTGCTTTGCATGCAGGTGACCCGGGTTCGATTCCCAGTATCCCATATGGTCCCCCAAGCACCGCCAGGAGTAATTCCTGAGTGAAGAGCCAGGAGTAACCCCTGTGCATCTCCGGGTGTGACCCAAAAAGAAAAATAAAACTCCAGTGTTACACTTGTTTAGTACTTTGTAATACAGATGGTTTATTAAATGACATACATTGATTTCATAGGTTCTGAAATGTGTTTTAAGTTTCAGGCAGGTAAAGAGAAAAAAAATGAAATATTTCAATATAGCACGTGACAGAAGATTATAATAGATTGTTTTCATTCATTTGTTAAACAAATGTTGATTAAATATTTATTTTGTTAATTTTTATAATAATTATGGCACAGAAATAAAAGACATAGTTTTTAAAATTAAAGGTATCAGAAGCCAGAGTGATAGTACAGCAGGAAGAGCACTTGCCTTGCACACAACCAACTGTGGTTTGAGTCCCAGCACTGTATATGGTCCCCTGAGTCCACCAGTAATAATCCCTGAACACAGAGCTGGGAGTGAGCCCCAAAACAGATAAACAAAAATATTAAATGTACCTTCGTCAGGAGAATTAATTATTTTTTCCAGGGTTTTTGGGGGGGGGGTCACACCTGACAATGCTCAGGGGTTACTCCTAGCTCTACACTCAGGATTCACTCTTAGTGACCCTTGGGGAGGTCATGTAGGATGCCAGGGATCAAACCTGGGTGGGCTGCACGCAAAGCAAAAGCCCAACCCACTATACTGTTGCTCTGGCCCTGCAAGACTTTATTTTGAAAAGTGAAAGACAAAGTCCAGTTTTACAGTTTTACAGTCACATTACATTACATTACATTACATTACTCAAAGTTGTGCTTTATGGAGTCATTCATAGAGTTTTCAGGTGGTAAACCTTGCCCAC
Organism: Sorex fumeus; assembly: GCF_029834395.1. NCBI lineage: Eukaryota > Metazoa > Chordata > Mammalia > Eulipotyphla > Soricidae > Sorex > Sorex fumeus. Next base: position 68,011,775 of record NW_026606129.1, read on the forward strand.
AATGTAAGTCTCCAATTCCATGAAACAAAGCTCTGTTTGGCTACAGAGCTGATCCAGAAAACACTAGGTTGGGGGAAATGGAGAGTAATAAAGCAATCCTGGATCTGAACAACCTCCCTTCCTGAAGCGTGTCTTCTTTGGGAAATTGCTATCCATAAAATCTTGTAGACAGATGAATGAGGACCCTTTAAAAATGTATTATTCACTTTCCAGATCTGGCACATTCCTAGAATTTTAAACTCATTTTTATGGACCAGTGCCCAGATAGGGGAGACTTAGCCAAACCCAGAGTAGTTACAAGCAATATTCCCCAGGGACTCAGTGCCCAGATTGAAGTCCTTGTTTCCTGAACACACTTCAGCATGCCTGAGTTTGAGTACCCCAGAAATTTTACTTGCAAGAGAGAGAGCTGGTAAGTGTTGGAGGGTGTCACTGTTTTAATTATTAAGTTAGCCCCCTGCTTTAGAGAACTCTCAAACTGGCATGACCTTGAGAATGTTTCTGTTTCCAAACTCACAGCATCTGCATTTTTGAGATGTTTGACCTTGCTCTTGTGACCTTTCCTCTAGAATCTTAAGTGCTACTCACTGCTGAGTGATGGAAGCAAAAACTAGACAGCAATTCTTATTTATTTTCTTTATTCACTTAAATCTTGAGTCGTCCTGCTAAGACAAGAACCAACTTTGCCTTTAGTTGTTAATTGTATTCAGCATATCTTGGGATGACTTTCTGGTTTTGCTTTTTATTTTTGGGGGACACACACACACAAACTCACCCACGCCCAGTGGTTCTCAGGAGCTATTTCTGGCTTTGTGCTCAAGAGTGACCTCTGCCAGTGTTTGGGGAACATTGTCTGATGCTGGGGATCAAACCAGGATCTGCAGGATGCAAGACCAATCCTTCACCCCCGAACTGTCTCTCTGGTTTGATTTTTATTTTTGACATCACTAAAGCCCCAAACTATTACAACTGTGGTATTCACTTTCTAAAGCACCCTGATATTTCCTGACACTGTTTTCCAGGGAGCTGTGATGCTTTGGGAAGGCTTGGTTGCGGGGAGGGCGTGGGGTGGAGGAGAGGGCGGTGGAGATTTGAACCACAGCTAGTGCTCGGGAACTATTCTGGGCTTAGTGCTTGGATTTGCTCCCAAGGGTGCCTGAGGAAGCATGTGGTTCCAGAGGTCAAACTGAGGCCTCCCACTTGCAAAGCACACACTTAGGCCCACTAATCTTTTTTTTTTTTTTAACGTAGGAGTACTGCTACTTATTCAAACACTGATTAGGCTGATTGAATTGGGCATGAACTCCACCTTACTTTTTTTTTCATTTTTATAATTTTATTTATTGAATCACCATGAGAGCAGTTACACAGTTTTCGGATTTAAGTCTCGGTCATATAATGAAACACCTATACCTTCACCAGTGCCCATTCTCCACCACCAAAACCCCCGTATACCCCCATTCCACACCCTCCCCCTCCCTGTGGGGCAGATTATTTCCACATTGTTCTCTCTCTACTTTGATTACATTCAATATTTTGATACCAGACCCACCATTATTATTTGGGATTTTACCCCAATACTCAGATCTGCCGGAAAGGCAACAGTAGACAATTTCTTTTCTATTGCTGGTCATGAATAATATATGATGTTGCACAGCCTCAGTAATGGCCGCACAATTTTGAAATTCTGAAATTTTAACACTTAAATCTGAAGGGATTTCTGCCAAAACCTGCTGTCGCAGCCCACGAACGGCCTCTCTGGGACTGTTAAACCTGGATAATGTCAGCTTGATAAGGAGCCAGAGAGGCCGTTCGTGGGCTGCGACTCAGTGTCTCCTTGGAGTGGGGAGGAAAGGGTTGTATCCACCCCCATCCCATGAGGCCCCATGTGTCTTGTCACTGAGGGCCCAAACCAGACTGTCCAATGTCCTCTGGAAGATGGTAGCCACCGAGCTGCCTAGGGGGAGCAAGTGGAGGGACAGCACTCATTCCCCCCTGGGGTGGCCCAAAGACAGTAACCCACTGTGGGGTCTGGACGCATTTTTGCCAAAAGCTGCTGGGTTTTGAGATTTGTTTCTGAGTCTCTGGGATCATGACCATAAGCAGCTTGATCAGGGGCCAGAGAGGCCATTTGTGGGTGGCGACTTGGGGTCTCGTTTGAATGGGGAGAAAAGGGCTGGCTCCACCCCCATCCCATGAGGCCCTGCGTGTCTTGTTACTGCATCAGGCCCACTGATCTTTATCATCAATCCAAGATGCTTTTCTAAGTCAGTGCTTTCAAACTGCGTATATTGCTGCTCAGAAGAAAAATGCAATTTCTCTTACTATTCATCATACATATACATATAATTAAAATAAAAGTGTGTGAAATTATTCTTATCCTGGCTGCATATTATGCAATGTGACAGAGGTATCGCCCACAGCCAAATTCCTTCCTTAACCTTTCACTGGTTAAGCTTAAACGAAGCTGAAAGGGTATGTTTTTGGTCTGGGGATAAGGCCTAGCAGGTAGAAGTATGTTTAGCAGGTAGAAGCAGGTAGAAATATGCAGGTGAAGTATTCTGCCATGAAGATAAAAAATAAAAAAATTACACCTATTAAAATTTTATTTTAATTTATTTATTTTGGATCATACCCATCGGAGCGGGGGGAGGGGGAACTCTCCTCTCCTAGCTTGGTGCTCAAGGATAGCTCTCAGCCTTTGATTTATCTCTCTGGCCCCCTGTTTGCATTTTTAAATGGTTGAGAGACAAATCAACACATGGATGAATCTTGAAATATTGGTAGAAAGATTGTTGTATTAGCTCTGCAGCCATGAAAAAACTTCAACAGTATTATAAACCATAATACATCAATCATTTTTCTTAAAAAACAGAGAGGACATTATAATAAGATATCTTCATAATATGACATATCCTGCTTTAAATATTTGCTTGTATTATTTCATTAAATTGTTAAAGTATTTTGTCTTGATCTTACTAAATGTCATGATCATAATAGAAATGGTAGCTAAGATTCTTTGAGTGCATGCTCATGTGCTGGATACTTTGAGAAATCCTTTCTCTTTGGGGGAAGGGGGTGGTAAAGGAGGCATACCTGGCAGTGTTCAGTAGAGACTCCTGGTGGTGCTTGGGAGACTATATGTGGTGCTGGGGATTTCAACCAAAAGGCTGCCTGCAAGCATCTCCTGTACTTCAATCCACTCCTTCAGATGATGCATTTGTTTTATCTGTGAAGCTCAGAGTATTCATCCAACGAGGAGACAGAGTCTTGATAAGCCTATGTCATTTGCATGAGGAAATCATGATTAGGGTTTGACCCTAAGTTTCTTGACTTTCAGGTCTATGATTCTGGTTACTATTCATTCAGCTTTGTAGATTCTTCCCCACATCTTGACATGCAGCATATGCCCAATGGATATTTGAAGAATGAATTCATTAATCAATGAAAAGAAAAATTAGAATGATGGTTTCCATCAATCCTGACCAATCACAGAACAAAGATTTAATAGGTGATTGCTCTGTGCTTGAGTCTGGCGCCTTAGACCACTCGGCCATCCTGACACCCAATATCAGGGCTAGGACGAAGGAGACGTTACTGGGGCCTGCTCGAGGCAATCGACGAACAACAGGATGGTTGTGATCGTGATTGTGCTCTGTGCTTAAAAAAATAAGAAAGAAGTGGGCCAGATATATACCACAGGGATTAAGGCACTTGCCTTCATGTTCCTGACCTGGGTTTGATTATAATAGAAACGGCACCACATATGGTCCCTTGAACTGCACCAAGAGTGACTCCTGGGCCAGAACTGGGAGTAGCCTCCAAGAACCACTAGTGTGATCCAAACTCCATCCCTCAAAATTATGCCCATTCTAATGGGTAGGTAGAGTAGCATGTTACTTTGGGCTCCCTGGCCACCCCCACCCCCCAAATTATTATTTTGTGCAGTTTCTATGCCCAAGACAGCAGAGTCAAAGACAGGAAAACCCTTAAAATGTTTTTGATTCATGCATTTTCTTTTTCATGGGACTGGAGAGATAATACAGTGTGTACGGTGCTTCCCTGCATGTGACCGGCCCGGATTTGATCCCTGGTATCCCATATGGTCCCCCGAACACTGCCAGGAATAATTCCTGAGAGCAGAGCTAGAAGTGACCCCTGAGCATTACTCTGTGGCCCCCAAACAAACAAAAATTTAATTTAGACCTTTTTTAAGCACTGTATTTATTAGTCTCCAAAAGTCAGTAGACAGCGCAAAGGCAGCTCACTGTGGATTTGTGTGAGGTGCCAAGAGGGGGTGGACACAATTCACGGAGGTCAGAGATTACTCCTGGTTCTGTGCTCAGGAATCACTCCTTGTGGGGCTAGGGGTACCACATGTAGTGTCAGAGATTGAACCTGGTTCAAGTGCTTGCAAGGCAAGAGCCCTACCTATTGTACTATCTCTTTAGCTTCTCACTAAGATTTTGACTGCATTTTCCAAATGGCAAATAATCTTAAATACCTTCTAGTGGTGTTTGGAATATTTTCAGGGAGTTCAGATACTGCTAGGGATCAAACAAGGGTGCGTCACACCCCAGACAAGCACCTTAACCCCTATAGTATCCCTCCAACCTGGTATAATATTTTTTTCTTTTTCTTTTTTATTAGTGAAACACCATGAGGTGCAGTTGTAGACTTACAAACTTTTGTGCTTGGGTTTCAGTTATAAAATGATCGAGTATCCATCCTTCCACCAGTGCCCATTCTCCACCACCAATGATCCCAGTAGCCCTCCCCCACCCCCATCACATTCCCGCCCCCCACCCCCAACCAGCCCTGCCTTCATGGCAGGGCATTCCCTTTTGTTCGCTCTTTCCTTTAGGGTGTTGTAGTTAGAAATAGAGGTATTGAGTGTCCATCGTGTTCGGTCTATCATCTACTTTCAGCACACATCTCGCATCCCAAGCGAATCCTCCAAACATCCTTTACTTGGTGTTCCCTTCTCTATCTGAGCTGCCTTTCCCCCCAGCATGTGCTGCCGGCTTCCAAGCCGTGGAGCAGACCTCCTAGTACTTATTTCAACTATTCTTGGATGTTCATCTCCCATTCTGTTACTTTATATTCCCCAGATGAATGCAGTCTTTTTATGTCTGTCCCTCTCTTTCTGGCTCATTTCACTTAGTCTTTTTTTTGGAGGGATATGGAGTCATGTATAGATCTATTAGCCCTCTCTCTTTCATTTCTTCCTTCAGAGCCATTATTTACTTGTTGAGTTTTAATCTTCTTGATTTATCCAGAGGTGATAAGGCGGTGTTCAAGTTTCCAAGTACTATTGTGTTGCTTGCAATGTCCTTCTTAAGGTCTGTTAGCAGATGTTGTAGGTATTTGGCTGGTCCCTCATTGGCTGTGTATACACTTAGGAGTATGATTTCTTCCTGCTGTATATATCCCTTGATTAATAAAGAATGGCCTTCACTGTCCCTTCTAATCTTTTCAACCTGAAATCTATGATGTCCAATACTAGTAAGGCCACCCCAGCATTTTTGAGGGGATTGTTTGCTTGCAGGATTGTTTTCCATCCTTTGATTTTGAGTCTGTGTTTGTTCTGACTGTTCAGATGTGTTTCTTGTAGGTAGCAGAATGTTGGGTTCTGTCCCTGAATCCATTTTGCCACTCTGTGTCTCTTAATTGGTGAATTTAGACCATTGACGTTGAGAGAGATTATTGTCATGGGGTTTTGTGTCATCTTTTTGTAAGGGTTTGTTGTGCTTTTAGGGGTTTGTCTTGTCTTCAGTAGCCCCTCTAGCCCTTCTTTTAGATTTGGTTTTGAGTCTATGAAGTTCCTGAGCTGTTGTTTATCCACAAAACAACAGTGTACCATTCCTTTGGGTTTGAGTGAGAGTTTAACCGGATAAAGTATTCTTGGTGAAGTGTTCATTTCATTGAATTTTTTCACTATATCCCACCATTGCCTTTAGGCTTGGAGGGTTTCCTCTCATAGGTCTGCTGTAAATCTAAGGGTTGCTCCTTTGTATGTGATTTCCTTCTTTGACCTTGCTGCTTGCAGTATTGTGTCTCTGTCCATGGCATCCATCATTCTAACTATGATATGTTTTGGAGTGTTTTTTATTAGGGTGTCTTTTAGCTGGCACCCTTTGGGTTCCTTGAATCTGGATGCCCCCGTTCTCCAGCTCTGGGAACTTTTCAGCAATGATTTCTTTAACTGTGGCTTTTTTAACACTGGGATTGCTTCCCTGACTTTCTGGTACTCCCATGATTCTAACGTTGTTCCTCTTGAAATCATCCCCTAGGACTCTGATTCACTCTAGAGCTATTTTGAGGTCTCTTCCCATTATTTGTTGCTGCCTGTAGGCTTCCTGCAGCTCATCTTTCAGCTCACTGATTCTGTCTTGGGGTGTAGCCATTCTACTGTTGGGAGCACACACTGAGTCTTTTATTTCCACGACTGAATCCTGTGTTTGTGACACTTCTGTGTGTAGCTTTTCCATTTTTGCTCTCATTTCTTCCTCCAATTTCTTGATTCTCTGATCGATTGTTTCTTCCATGTCCTCTTTTAATTTACTAGATATCTGTCCCACCGTTTCTTTGAGTTCATCAAACATCTTCAATAGTTTATCTCTGAATTCTTTATTGGAGAGCTCACAGTTGTAAGTAATGCCTGTTGAAGCGTCTGGACTCTTCATCGTCCTCTCTCCTCGTGGTGGGGATTGGCGCTGTTTCTTCATGCTGTGGTGGTGTTATGGAGACTGATATGTGACACCAGATAGCTGGGTATGGGTAAAATAACTTCAGCCTCTTGAGTGGCCGCAGACCCCCAAACAGGCCACGCCCACTTCTGCGAGGCCACGCCCCATATGGGTACCTGGGAGAGGGAGAAAACAAGCCATGGCGTTGGGGACGAACAGGAAGGTGCTCGGGGAGGTTGGCCGGCCCAGGGTCGGAGGGGACGCATGGGGCCTGGGCGCCCTGGTATGATTTTTTTTTTAAGTAAAAATATTGGTGCAGATGTGAAAACATTGGTATCCTTATTCCTTGCTGGTTAAAACATAAAATGATGCAGATGTGTGATAGCTAGTTTGATAGCTCCTCAACAAGTTAGACACAGTATTGTTTATATGACCCTCCAATTCTACTTCTAAAGATATATACCCCCACAGCATTGAAACCAAGCATACATGTGGATACCTGTACGTGAATGTTTATAGCAGTGATATTCATGATAGTCCGGAGTGGAAACATCCTTAGTGTGAATCAGTAGTGTGCTATTCCATAGAAGTAAACAGCTGAAAATGGGGAAAAGCCAGGAGAATTAACTCAGAACATCCATGTGGGAGCCTAAGGCCAGTCCGCAGTACCCCATGTTCCCATGTGTGCAGAGCACAGTCCTACCCACTTTGCCGTTTGAGCTTGGCAGCTCTGCTGTCTGTGGCCCCCCGGGCTGCAAGTTATTTCTGGCCACACTGCAGCCAAGTGTGTGTAAGGACCACAATCAAGGATTTGATCCCTGGGGAGCACTGCAACGCAAAGCTGTGTAGAGGCAGCAATGTGATTTCCAGAGACACGTGTGTGAGCACCACAACTAAAGGAGTACAGCCCTTGGCATGCACCCCAAAGGACTATGCAAGTACCACAGGATGTGCGGCCCACTGTGAGCCCCGCAACTGCATGTTTGAGCCCACAATCAGGTGCGCATGTGACAACATGACAACACAACAACAGCATCAATAGGGAAGGGAGAAGAATCAGAACAATGTTACATGTGGAATATAACATTATATTACATGTGTTGCATGTGGAACATGTAACATATGTTACATGTGGAAGAACTCTGAAAACAAGGTGTTTAGTGGAAGAAGCCACATACAGAAGAATGCATATTGCAGAGTTCCATTTATGTCAGATGTCCAGAATAGGCCAATCCACAAACACTGGAAGTAAATTAATGGTTCTTAGGAAACCAGAGCAGGAAGGAGGAGAGGGAAGTGCTACTTAACAGTATTGGGGACCCCAAAGTTATTACAGTGGTTAAGGCAAATGTGTTTCTTGTAGCTGACCAGGGTTCATTTCCCAAAAAGCATTGTCAGGAGTGATCTCTGAGCACAGAGCCAGGACTAGCAACCGAGTATCACTCACTGTGGCCCCCCAAAAAACAAACAAAAAGAATTAAAAAAAGCAAGCAAAATGAAAACAGTGTTGGATATCCTTTGGGATGAAGAAAATGTTCAACTTGAAGGCCAGAGAGATAATACAGGAGGTAGAGCATTTGCTTTGCATGTGCCAGACCTGGGTTTGATCCCCAGCACCACATATGATCCCCTGACCCCTACCCAGGGTGATCTTGAGCCAGAATCAGGAGTTAGCCCTGAGCACTACTAAATGTGATGAAAGAAAAAAAGAAAGAGACGAAGGAAGGAAGGAAGGAAGGAAGGAAGGAAGGAAGGAAGGAAGGAAGGAAGGGAGGGAGGGAGGGAGAGAAAGAAAGGAGGAAAGGAGGAAAGGAGGAAAGAAGGAAAAAGGAAGGGAGGAAGCAAGGGAGGAAGGGAGGAAGGAAGGAAGGAAGGAAGGAAAGAAGGAAGGAAGGAAGGAAGGAATAGTTCAAGTAGTAGTTATGGTTAGACATTAAAATGTGCTGAATGTCTCTGAATTACATACTTTACAAATTAGTGCCTTGTGAATATTAACATAAATTTAAAAGAAATCATTGTGTGATATACTAAAATAACATAGGATGTACTGGGGTATATAATATAACTTGAGGGGGGTGAAAACAGATAGTACAAGGGGTAAGGCACGTGCCTTGCTTGCAACCAATCCTAGTTTAGTCTCTTGTAACATATATACTACCCAAGCTCAGCCAAGAGTAATCCTTGAGCACAACCAGGTGTAGCCCCAAAACATATATATATGTATATATGTGTGTGTGTGTGTGTGTGTGTGTGTGTGTGTGAATGGCACCTACATCCATTTATTTGACTACTTTTCCCATAGAAGCTGATGTGTGCTAGTACTAGGTACTCAATATTTTTTTAAATGAAAGGTTTTATCACTACTTCCTAATGTTAAGCAAACTTTGACACATAGTTGGCACTTAGTATAGTTGCTACTAGAAAAAAAAATACTAGTTAGAAGAGACAGATAAGAGAAATCTCCAAACTCGCACGAAATTGGGAATGAGCAACTTTCCCCCATCTCCCTGTTCTTCGGGAGCGTGTTCTTCAGCTGACTCTGGCTCTGGGGCCATATAAGCTCATTAATGGGCATGATCCAGAGACTCGCAAACAAATCTTGGAAGAGAAAAAGAGCAACATGCCACAGAGATGCCTCGGACCCAGAAGTCATTATTCAGTTATATAATTAACTCCAGCTGTATAAATTAGAAGGCAATGAATCTTGACATATAATATATATATATATATATATGTATATTAGCATCCAGGGTTCAATCTTTAATAACATGTTAGTAATCTTTTATACAAGGGCTTGATGGCTTCAGGGTGAGATACAACAATCTTCACACACTTTCCTCTGGGGAAAATTTTTTGGGATTATTTTTAGCAGATTATGCATAACAAAGGGCTAGAGGGATAGTACAGCAGGTAAGGCGTTTTCCTTGAAGGCGGCCAATATGGCCGACCCAAGTTCGATACCTACACCCCTCTCGTAGAGCCCGGGAAGCTACCGAGAGTATCTCGCCTGCATGACAAAGCCTGGCAAGCTACCTGTGATGTATTTGATACGCCAAACACAGTAACAGGTCTCACAATGTCACTGGGCCTGCTCGAGCAAATCGATGAACAACGGGAGGACAGTGACAATGACAGTGATCCATAACAAGCAATACAAAATAAATTACTTTGGTCCTGCTTTGGGGGCAGACTTTGGGGGTCAGGGTGGAAAAATATGAAACATGGTGCCTTTTTTTTTTCGGTTACTTGTTTTTAATGGTGGTAGGATTGGTGTTGAAATATTGAATGATTTAAATTATTGTGAACAACTTTTTAAAAATAAAGGTAAAGGTAAAGGCCCTCCCGTTGATCGTCGATTTGCTCGAGCGGGCCCAGTAACGTCTCCATTGGAGACTTTGTTGTTACTGTGTCTGGCATATCGAATACTCTAGGTAGCTTGCCAGGCTCTCCGAGAGGGGCGGAGGAATCGAACTCGGGTCAGCCATGCTGGCTGCGTGCAAGGCAAACGCCCTACTGCTGTGCTATCGCTCCCGTCCTATGATTATGAAGATTATAATAATTTTTGGCATATCGAATACATCACTCTCGGTAGCTTGGGCTGGAGCGATAGCACAGCGGGTAGGGCGTTTGCCTTGCACGCAGCCAACATGGCCGACCCGAGTTCGATTCCTCCGCCCCTCTCGGAGGACCTGGCAAGCTGCCGAGAGTATCTCGCCCGCACGGCAGAGCCTGGCAAGCTCCCCGTGACGTATTCGATATGCCAGACACAGTAACAACAAAGTCTCCAATGGAGACGTTACTGGGCCCGCTCGAGCAAATCGATGATCAACGGGAGGGCCTTTACTTTAAAAATAAAATAAAAAAATAAAGTAAAAAATGTACTGAAGAGATTTTGAAATAGCGAATAAAGAGAATGAAGGAAAAAGGCTTCTGCTATTGTGGTCTTTTTTCCTCTTTTTGGCTATGTTTTGTTGGCTTTGGTTTTGTGTCACCCCCAGGGGTCCTCAGGGCTTCCTCCTGGCTCTGTGCTCAGGGGTCACTTCTGGCAGGGCTCAGAGGACCATAGGTGTTGTCGAGATCAAACCAGAGTCAGCAGCTCAGTCACAGGCAAGGCAAGCACCTTATTCCTGTATCTGTACTCTCTGTGACCCTTAGTCATTTTTATGTCATAAATACCATAGGTCAAATGTCAGTCAAACTTCCTTCCAGTTGTTGGTAAGATTAGATAAATACTATGAACAAATATGGGAACTTTGTGAGACCCATTACTCCTGGACACCTGTCTGACCCTCTCTGCTCCTCTTCATATGCCGACTTAGCCGCGGCTTGTTCAGTCCTTCAGTTTCTTACCAAAGACAGGAGACTGAAAATGCCCCACAGAGATTGACATAAAGAATAACCAGCTGGAAGCCAACTCCAGCAGTGATTTTACAGCACTCCCCCTCTCCCAGGAGAACCAGAGGAACAGGAGTAGGACTTAGAGGACAGTTCTAGAATTGCCCTTTTCTTGCTTAGCAGACTGAGTCGTGGGACAGAGGAATTAATTGTACATGGAGGGCGGTGTTCTCAACCTTTCTTCACCTGCAGATGAAATAGACACTGCAGTAGATAATGTGGTCCAGGATCTGGACCTTCCTCAATATGAGGTTCTTCTGCTTCTGTAAATATCTTAGCATTTTGGCTGCTAATGATTAAAGAGGAAATATATATGTATACACACACACATATATATATATATATATATAACGTTTTTGATTTTTGGGTTTTTTTTTCTGAAATGATGATAGGATCTGTCCTACAAATCACTTGGATGGATGCCATATGCAAATACAGGAAGAGGCTGATGTCTTGATATTTGTGGTTATTGTTTAGCTGTTGAGAGAGAAGGATGGAGAGGTAGGTCTTTTATATATACCTATATGTACATATATATAATCACTGTGAGATACACAGTTACAAAGGTGTTTATGATTGGATTTGTCATGCAATGTCCCAACACCCATCCCTCCACCAGTGCATTTCTAACCATTAATGTTCCCATTTCCCCTCCTGCATCCCCCTCTATAGCAGAGATTTCTTCTCCTCACTCTTCCTTCTTCTTCTTCTTCTTCTTCTTCTTCTTCTTCTTCTTCTTCTTCTTCTTCTTCTTCTTCTTCTTCTTCTTCTTCTTCTTCTTCTTCTTCTCTCCTCCTTCTCTTCCTCCTGCTGCTACTGCTTCTCCTTCTCCTGTTGCCTCTCCTTTTACTTCTCCTTCTTCTTCTTCTTCTTCTTCTCTCTCTCTCTCTCGCCTTTTGGGCATGGTGGTTTGCAGTAGAGATACTGAGAGGTTATCATACTTATTCCTTTACCTACTTTCAGCATGCAGTTCTTATCCAGAGTGATCATTTCCAACTATCAATGTCATAGTAGTCCCTACTTTATTCCATCTGGAAAAGGTAGGTCTTTCTCTTCCTTCCTTCTTTCCTTTCCTCACTCCATCCCTCCCTTCATCCTTCCTTCCTCCCTTCCTCCCCCCTTCCTTCCTTCCTTCCTTCCTTCCTTCCTCCTTTCTTTTTTCCTTTCCTCCTTTCCTCCTTTCTCTTCTTTATTTCCAGAAATAGAACTCAGGCGCTCACATACATGCTTACATACTCTATCACTGAGGCATGTCATAAGAGACTTTTTCCTAATAAAATGTTTCCTGGAAATTTTTGGATGGTATGTCTATTCTTACTGATAACAGGTTGGAACCAGCCTAGTTTTAGTAACAGCAATTTAGACTGAATTTCACCACAATACTCTCTTTCTTTATAGTGAACTTCTCTTTCTTTCTTTCTTTCTTTCTTTCTTTCTTTCTTTCTTTCTTTCACCTTTTGGGTCACACCTGGTGATGCACAGGGGTTACTCCTGGATCTGCACTCAGGAATTACCCCTGGTGATGCTAGGAGACCATGTGTGATGCTCAGAATTGAACCCGGGTCGGCTGCATGCAAGGCAAATGCCCTATCCACTGTGCTATTGCTTTAGCCTCTGTTTCTTCTTTAAAAACAACGTCAATGACCTGGTCACAGGTCTGAGTTTCTCCAGAAACTTAGAGTCACACATATTTAATTTATCTAATTTATTTTTAAAATTATTTTTAGTTTTTGAGTCACACCTGATAGTTCTAATGGCTTACTCCTGACTCTGCTCTCAGAGATCATTATTGGTGGGGCTTAGAGGACCAGAAGGGGTGCCAGGAATCAAACCCAGGTTGGCCATGTGCAAAGCAACTTATCTGCTATATTATCTCTCCAGTCCCCAAGCTGCATATAAAAATTTTAAAAAAATATTTGTTTGCTTTTAGGAGGCCACACCTTGGGGTGTTCAGGGCTTAATCCTGGTTCTGTACTCAGGGATCACTCCTAACAGGGCTCAGGGGACAATATTTGGTGCTAGGAATTGAACCTAGGTAGGTCGTGTGCAAGAGAAGTGCCTTACCCTCTATGTTATCTTTCCATTCCCAATTAAAAAAAATGTTTTTAAAGCCTGAGCTAAAGTAGCTCAGGGGCTTGGAGCAACTTCCTTTCAAGCACAGAGTTACGAGTTCAAATTCCCAGTGTCCCACATGCTCCAAACATTTCTGGCACCTTCTCTTTTGAGCCTGGCAGCTCAGAGTTTGTGATGCCTGACACAGGAAAGTGATTTCCAACAGAAACCCCACAGCCCGGCCTATGTGGGCCCCCACAAACAAACGGGGAGGCGACTCCCTCCAAGTAGCCACTAAAATGAGGTGCACCAGCTAGAAAGGGCGACCTCCAGGGAGCACTCTGTGAGCTCGCCAGCTCACAGGCGAGCAACCCCACAGGCTCGTGGCTTGCCTCTGTACAACCTCTCCGATGGGTGGGCAGTCAGAAGTCTTCCAGAAAAACTCTGGAAAGGGTAGGGGGTGGGAGAGAAGGCCAGGGCGACAGCACCAGAAATAAGGCGCTTGTCTTGCAGGCTGCTGACCCGAGTCGGATGGCCGGCCCCACATACGGTCCCCCAAGCACTGCAGCGGGTCACTCCTGAGCCGCAGAGCTAGGAAGGGCCTCTGGGCATCAGCTGGTGCTCCCCCTGTCTGCCCTCCCCCCACTCAAACGGGGTAGAAAACTCCTCCACAAGCGCAGCCCTGGAGTCACCCTTCTTGGGCCTTCACACTCTGCGCAGCGCAGACCAAGGGTCTGTTTGGAAAGTCCTGGGGAAGGAGAAAATCTCTGCGGGCGCTTCCTCTGCAAGCTCAGCCCAGGGCTGCGGGAGGGGTGGAGGGTGGGAATGGGAGGAGGGCTCGGGAAGGCAGTGCTCGACACCTCGCGGCTCTGCCTCCCGGCCACAGTGCTCCCGGGACAGGCTGCGGGAGTAGGAGGAGCTGTGAGGCCGAGCCCCGTCTCTGCAGCCCGAGACTGGCGGGGATGAGTCACACCCAGGTCCGCTAAACCCCTGTGGGTGTGTAGCTCCGTGTCTGGGTCTCAGTTCCCAAAAGGAACATCCGAGTGGGAAGAGTCCTGGGGGCAGCTGCTGGAGACCCGGCTCAGCGTGCCCCCTGCGCAGGCCTGCGTCCCCCTGGGGCGCTGCGGGACCAGCAGATGCACGTTCGCCGTCGAGAGCCCAGGGCCCAGGGCAGGTCTTCCTGCGTCTTGGTGTCCTCTGTCTGCATTTGGGGCAGACGGGACAGAAGCTGGGACCAGGGCCCAGTGCTGCGGAAGCTGGCCTGCAGCAGGGGGCTCCTGGTGCTCCAACTGAAGTGGTCTCTTCCTGCAGGGCGACCTCGAGGGAAACCAGCCTGCAGCCCACGGGGCCAGCGTTCAGCACCCACCCCACCCCGCCTGCCCCCAAACCGGCGCAGCCCTGTTCACCGGCTTCTGCAGAGGCTCCTGGCTCCCGCTCCAAGAGAGAGACAGAGATAGAGACAGACAGAGACAGAGAGAAACAGAGACAGAGAGAGAGAGAGAGAGACAGAGAGAGAGAGACAGAGACAGAGACAGAGACAGAGAGACAGAGAGAGACAGAGACAGACAGAGAGAGAGAAAAAGAGACAGAGATAAAGAAAGAGGCAGAGAGAGCGACAGAGATAAAGAGAGAGACAGAGAGAGAGAGAGAGTTCTTGGAAACCAGTAGCTTAGGCTATAAAACCTATCATAGGGGTATTGCCCAGGTGCCCCTGAACCTTTAAAAGGAAAGCCAGTGGCCCTAACACTTAACATCTGGAATTTCCTTCTTACCTCAGGTACACAGATGCACCTCTGGCTGGCTGGTGCAGAGAGCAAGAAACAAGGAGCCTTTCCTCCTGTGTGGAGATTCGGGACTGCTGATCACAGCCCCGCTAGCTTGTCGCCATTATTTGCCGCCATACATAAGCATCCCCCCCAGGAGTCCCAGAAGTCAGCAGCCCCCACACCCTGGGTCCACTGGTCCCACCCTCAAGGGTTACATCATGCCTCCCACCCCTCCCCTCACAGGCCTCACAAGGCAAAGCACAGGCTGGTGACTCTGCCGTCATCAGTTAAGTGTGGCTGGTGTGGGTAGGAGCTGGCTGGCCTTTGTCCCCCAAGGTCTGTTGGACTTGCTTGCTGCTCAAATGTCTTTGTTTGTTTTTACTGTTTAGGAGTAGAATTTATTTGCTTTTATCTTTATTTCAATTTTTTTAATTGAATCACAGTGAGACGCACAGTTACAAGTCTGTTCATAATTGGGTGTCAATCATACAATTTTCAACACCTATCCCTTCACCAGTGTACATTTCCCACCACCAATGTCCCCAGTTTACATCTTCCCTAACTTTTCCCCCTGCCCGCCTATGTCAGACTCCCTCTCTGTCTCTCTGTCTCCCTGTCTCTCTGTTTCTGTCTCTGTCTCTGTCTCTCTCTCTCTCTCTCTCTCTCTCTCTCCTCTTTCTCTTTCCTTTTGGGCATTATGATTTGTAATACACATACTGAAATGTTATCATGTATAACCCTTTACCTACTTTCAACGCTCAGTTCTTGTCCAGAGTGATCATGTCCAACTACTATTGCCATAATGGTCCAGTCTCTATCCTAACTGCCCTTTGCGCCCCCACCCCCCACCACACACACACACACACACACACACACACACACACTTGTGTCAAGCTTCCAACCACAGAGCAGTCCTCCTGGCCCCCGTTTTTCCTGACCCTGAATATTGGTCTCATACTATTCTCTGTTTTTATATCTCACAAATGGGGGCAGTCTCTCCTTCTGACTCGGCATGATACTCTCCATGTCCATCCACTTATAAGCAAATTTCACGACTTCATTTTACCTAATGGAATGCCTTTGTATCTTCCTGCCCCTGGGTCATCCTTTCTCCAGGTAAAGCACTGGAGCCCCAGCAAACAGCTATAGCAAATTGGTGTGGCTCAGCTAAGATTGCAAGTCTTGGAGGGCCACATTAGCCAGCCCTGGCTGTCACCAGATAATCTCGTCATCAGCCACCATCCAGATCGCATGTCCTTCTCTCCTAGAAGGAAGCATAACATGACGCTCACCATAACCATGTCACTGGACCCCGTTCCAGGCTATTTCACTTTTGGCAACCCAGAGGAGGGCGGGTGAGGGCCCTCCCTGCCCCAAGAGACCCAGCCCCAGCAAAAGAAAAATTCCAGAACCCAACCACCACCATGCTCACGGCCACTCCCCCACATGCTCTGGCTGAGCCTTGAGTGAACCTTTTCTTGAACCTTTTCTTGAATGCATTTGCAGCTGCGTGGCACTTCATAGGACACACTCTACCCAAACTCCAAGAGCACTGCACCACACTTGATGGGATTCGAAGTAGGAGGCAACCAACCTTAGAGGGAAATATTATATTACTTCGGTTCTGCTTTGGGGCAGGGATTGGGGTTTGGGATGGAAACACCTGAACTATGGTGGTGGGAATGTGTAATGGTTGTGGGGTTGGTGTTTGAATATTAAATGTAATCAAAAATTGTGAACTACTTTATAAAATAAAAAAAATTCTTGGTGGGTCAGTATGCAGCACCGCAGCTAAAGAAGTGCAGGTCTCACTGATCTCCACGGCCACTATAGTCTGATGTAAGAGTCCCAACTTGGGCATGTGTCTAATCCCTCATCATTGCAACAGAATTGATAACAAAGGGGATAGGGAGAGAGAATACAGAAATTACTTGGGGATTGACTCCCAATTGACGTTTAGGAATTCCAGGGGCCCCACTGCTGATTTCAGTCAATGTATCCATGGATTCAAAGCAAGGATGTGAGCAGGCATGCAACTTGGGTCCTGCAATGCCAACGACAGGTTACCACGGGGCCACGCCACGGAGTGGGGACCATGTGGTGCTGAGAATCGAACTGGGATCAAATACAGGCTAGGCATGTGCTCTAATTGCTGTACTGTCTCCTGACACTTGAATATTCATTTTACTTGGGGCACCATAGTTTACAAAACTGTTAATGGCAGGGTTTTGTGCATAATAGGTTCCAGCAATATACCCTCCCCAGAGTGTCCGCTTCCCTGCTCCATTGTCCCACTTAAACAAATACTTTAAGCTATAAATTTGTTTTGTTTGGGGGCCACACCTGGCTGTTCTCAGGCTCTGCACTCAGGAATCACTCCGAGTGATCCTCAGAAGACCATAAAAGACCCTTGGGATCTAATCCTGGTGATCCTTGTGCAAGGCAAATGCTTTGACTACTGTACTATAGCTTTAGCCCTCAAGTTTTTACAATTTATTTTACTTTTATTTATTACTTTTAGAGCATTACAAAGCCGTTCATAATTGGATTTCAGTCATACAATATTCCAACACCCATCCCTCCTCCAGTGTCCATTTCCCACAGCAGTGTCCCCAGTTATAATTTTTTTATTGGGGCCCGAGTAAACTACAGCAGGTAAGGCACTTGCCTTGCATGCAGCAGACACAGGTTTGAGATCTAGCACTGTAAAGTGTTCCCTGAGCACTGAGTCAGGAGTAGCACCCGAGAGTCCCAGGTCTGACCAACTTCCTCTCCCAACTTAAAATATGATTATAATTTCCCCCTTTCACTTTGCTTTTATGCAATGATCACTAGGAAGATTAGCAATATTTAATTCATGTACAAAGAGAAAAGGAATATATATATATTATCATCATCATTAGACTGAGTGAAAACATATACAAAGTAGTTTATAATTGCTAACAAAAGTCATCCACAGCTTTTGAGTGAGGGTAATAAATCTTAGATTATAAAAGTTGACTAACAAGGATAGGAAATGTTGTTCACTGGAAGCACATTTGCATTGCATGTGAGAGGCCCTGGGTTTGGTCTCTTGGCACTGCAAAAACAAACCTGAAAACACCTGCTCCCTCCCTCCTGACACACACACACACACACACACACACACACACACACACACACACACAGACTTTTCCTTAAAGATTTCTATTCTCTATGTGACCATACAGGGTTTGGGTTCTAAAGCTCTAGTTAAAGAAGTCCATGCTCTATCTAGAGACATAGCTTTATGGGTTGCATGTATTTTCATGTGGGAAGCCCGGGTTTGATCCTTGGCACTGCATGATCTCCAGAGAACCACCAGGAGCTAGCCGTGAGCAGAGAACTAGGAATAGCACCTAAGCACTGCCAGGTATGGCCCCCAAACAAAAATAAAGTCCAAGCTTTAAAATCAGGGCTTAAACTTTTTTATGCTTGTGACCTCTTTTTGTCAGAGAAATAATTACATGACCCTATGATCCTGGGTGCATAAAACAGGTATATAGACTAAAGATCTACTGATAATAAAACATAAATAAATTTATTTTTAAAGAAATTTTTAAGATTTTTCACAATCCCCACTTTCAGGAACATGAATTCATATGGCAGTTTCCCTCTGTAGTTTAAACCAAGACAGAATTGGGCTGGAGAGAAAGTAAAGCAAGTAGAGCATTTGCTTTGCATGCGGCCTACCTGGGTTCGATCCCTGGCATCCCAGGTGGGCACACTTTCTTAGGGCTTATGCCTGCCTCTCTGCATAGGGATCATTCATGGCTAGGCTTGGGGACTATGTACAGTGACAGGGATTGAACCAGGGTTGATTGCATGCTAAACAAGTGCTCTGTCCTGCGCCATCTCTCTGACCCCAGCAGTAATCATTTCTATGTGAGATTATTCGAATGTGTCTCTGTGTGTGTGTGTATGCGTGTTCCAGGATTTCCCAGAGTAGGGTTATCAGATTCAAACAACAGAGCTGCCCAGATACACCCGGGACACGGGATTTGAATTCATGACCACGCAGGATGCTCTAAATCACTGCACTATCCTCTGGAGTGGAAAGCATTGATATTTCCAGATGAAAAAAGCAACAGACCAACAACCCTTGCTAGTGAGAGCCTTTACAAAATCCTTTACTTCCAGGAATAGTTCCAAGTAGTTCACTAGACATCATAGCCCAGCAAGCTCCCTATTGCCCTAACTCACTAGCCACGTCTAATTGAAGCAGGAGTAGACAAGGGACCTAAAATATATATACTTTAAGTGTTGCCTAGTAGTTTCTGATCTGGCCTAACTGCAGATGTTGCCCCAACGAAAATAATAACATTAACGAGGAAGTGAAGGAGAGAGAGAAGGGCCATCAGGCAATCTAGTTATTCTAATTATCTTTCATTATTTTGCTGTTCTGTTCTGTTTTGTTTTTAGCCACAGAGTGGTTTACTCCTGATTCAGATCATTCCTGGCCATAATCCAGGCAACATATTCCGTCCTGGGGATTGAACCAGGGTCAGTGACACATAAGCAAGTGCCACTATACTATCTCTTAGACCCTCAGCTGTCATTTATTTTTTTTAATGTAGGAGTACTGCAATTTATTTAGCCATTGATTAAGCTGATTGAATTGGGCATGAACTGCACATTACTTTTTTTTTTTTTTTTTGCTTTTTGAGTCACAACCAGTGTTGCCCAGGGGTTACTCCTGGCTCATGCACTCAGGAATTACTCATGGCGGTGCTCAGGGGACCATATGGGATGCTGGGAACAGAATCTGGGTGAGCCATGTGCAAGGCAAATGCCCTACCACTGTGCTATAGCTCCAGCCCCTGGACATTACTTAAAAAATTTTTTTAATTGAACATCTGTGAGATATCCAATTCATTACAAAGCTGTTTATAATTGGGTTTCAGTCATACAATGATCCAACACCCATCCCTCCACAAGTGTACATTTCCCATCATCAATGTGCCCTGTTTCCCCATCACCATCTCTCAACCCCCAACCCCCCACCCCCAGCCTCCCTCTATGGGAGGCACTTTCTTTCTTGTGCTCTCTTTCTCTTTTTAGTTTTGTGGTTTGCAATACAGGTGCTAAGAGGTCATGGTGTTTGTTCAGGGAATTTGGTATTTTTATCTGGATGGTAAGCCAGCTGTCATTTAAAATGTCACCTGGAGGGAACCAATCAGACAACAGGAATAGCTCAGGGTGGAAACAAGTAAGGCATGAAAGAGGGCATGAAATAGGGAGCTTCCTCTTTGGTCTTCACCTGCACACAGGAGAGCAGGATACAACAGTCCTCACATGTGCATTACTGGGGAACAAAGTTGAAGCTAAAGGGGTAAGGAGCAGAGGACACCAGCCTGAGAGAGGCAGGCTTAGTACCCACGTGGCCCAGGCAGCAGGCCACAGACGTGGGCTACTTTCATGATGAAAAGGAACACCTGAATTACTAATGGCTAAAACCTGCGGCAGAAACACACCCCTTGAGGCTGTTAAATAAAATACCAAACACATATGGGGTTCTGTATGTTAATTTAACACATGGTTTTTCCCAAGGATGTATCCAGAAAGCAAGCCGGAATCCACTGGGATCACAGTAACTATATTGTACCACTCTAATTCTCTGTAGAGTAGTTCAAATAGAGGATCAATGATGACTAAAGGAACTAAAGCCAAAGGTGAGTAGTGGCTGGGTCACATAAACCATCTTGTCATCAAGATGTTCCAATACCTGCTTACCCAAGTATGAGTTTGTTAGGGAGCATTGTTAAGTCTAATGATGCTAAGATATTATCACTTGATCACTTGAATTCCCGTTAATCATCTATTTGCTCGAGCGGGTGCCAGTAACGACTCCATTTGTCCCTGTTGCGTGCTAGTGTAGCCGTTTGGCGTCTGTTCGTTCTAGGAACACGAAGAGCCTCAAACCGATCGTTCAGGATCTTGATGAAGAAGTCTGACCATCTGGTAGGTGGGTGGCCATGCGGTCTTTTGACATCCCGTGGAATCCAGTCAGTAATGGCTCTAGTCCAGCAGTCGCCTCCAAATCTCATTACATGTCCAGCCCATCTGATTTTCGATGCCTTGGCAAATGAGACAGCATCTCCAATTCTTGATCGTCGACAGAGGTCAGAACTTCGAATTCTTTCTCTCATTTGAGTGAAGCGTGATACAGCAAGCATAGCTCTTTCGAATCCTCTTTGGGAGACCGGAATAGCGTTCTCATTCTGTTTGCATAGGGCCCAGGTCTCTGAGGCATATGTTAATGCAGGAAAAACAGTGGAATCAAAGAGATGTGCCTGGAGCCGGAGATTCTTCGTCCTCTTAGCTATTTCTTTGACGCTCTTGAATGCATTCCAAGCAGCTCTCTTCCTCCTGCACAACTCAGGTGCCAGGTCATTCATCATGTAGACTTCTCGAGCTAGGTACACATAACTGTTGCATTCAGAGATGGTCGTTCTGTTGAGAGTGAATGGAGCATCAGGAATGAGGCTGTTTCTCATAAACATTGTCTCCATAAGATTCAGCTGTAGTCCAACCTTTGCACGCTCATGGTTGAAGTCGGCAGCATTTGTGCCACTTGGCTTATGTTTGGTGTTATTAGAACAATGTCATCAGCAAAGCGGAAGTGGTGTAGTTGCCAACCATCTATCTTCACTCCCATTCCTTCCCATTCCAGTCGTCACATGATGTTCTCGAGGGTGGCACTGAAGAGTTTCGGTGAAATGGTATCACCCTGCTGAACCCCTCTCTTGATATAGATGATCACTTCTTTGTAGAATGGTGAGATCCTGGTAGTGAATCCGCAATACAGCTCACGGAGGATCCTGATGTATTGAGTTTGAATGCCCTGATTGACTAGGGCTTCATGAACGTTAGACAGAGCGGCATCTTGAACTCCCAAGAAACCTCAATGAGCTTGGTTTTCGTGTGGATATGGTCTATGGTGCTGAATCCTTTGTGGAACCCAGCTTGCTCGCATGGTTGTCCTTCATCTAGTGTTCTGCCAATCCTATTCAGGATGACTCGAGTGAACAGCTTGTAGATGACAAGATAATAGGCAGATTGGGCGATAGTTGCCAATGTCGTGGATGTCTCCTTTCTCATACAGTAGTACAGTCCTACTGGTTTTCCATTGGGACAGAACCTTGCATTCAGACAGGTAGCATGTGAAGAGCCGAGCCAGTGTATTGATGAGTACTGACGGCAGGTTCTTCAGGTGTTCAGGTCTGACCTTGTCTGGGCTGGGTGCTGTTCATTTCTTTACTGACGAAATGGCGTGTTGAATTTCGGAAGGGAGAACATTGGGAACGACATATCCATCCTGTGGAATTTGGTATGTGGACAGGTGGACCTGGCTATCGAAGGGATCTGAGTAGAAGTCATGAATAATCTTCTCCACTGCCCTTCTGGAAGATGTGATAGATCCATCAGGACATCAGAGGACAGTCACTTGGTCTTGTAGTTGGCAAAGGACAGGCGAGCGTTACGAATGCTTTTTCTGGCTTCTGCTGCATCTACCAGTACTTCTGCTCTTCTCTCTTTGAGGTCTTCCTTGATCACATCTCTGCACTGCTTTGCCAGCTCAGACGTTTGCTTGTGGTTGCCTGAGGCATGCACCAAACCACGTTGGTGAATAAGCTCTAGAGTTTTCAAAGACAGGCATTTTTTTGTGGCTATCTCTCTCGGCGTTCCTCTCACAATCATGGAGGTGCTGAACCTATCGATCATATTCCTCGTCAATGTTGTCAACAATGGCATCTTCCCATGTTGCAGCAATAGTGCCAAAGAGCTCCCAGTTGGTGGTCGTTCTGGGAGTACTCTTCTGAAACTTTGCAGCTCTTTCTCCCCGCTCTGTGAAGTAGAATTTTGCATGAAGGAGACGGTGGTCCGATCCCATTTGGAATTTTGGGACAACAGTGACATTGGTCAGGCAAAACTATCGATTGACTATGATGTGGTCTATTTCATTGTGGAACCTTCTCCCAGGAGACTCCCATGTCCAACGTTTAGATTCAGCCTTCTGGAACTGTGAGTTACCATGGATGGTCTTGGTCAACATGATGAACTCAGACAGTCTCTCACTCTGTTTGTTCCATTCTAGGCCATGGGTCCCGATGTGGAGTTCTTCAGCTGATCTTCTCGGTCCTGTCTTGGCATTAAAATCACCGACAATGATCTTGTAGAAGGTGTGGTCTTCTTTACAGAACTTCTCCAGCTCCATGTAGAACTTCTCAATTTCTCCTTCATCATAATTGGATGTTGGTGTGTAGACAATGAAGTTAAAAACTGCCAGCAGTGAGCCACATCTATTCAAGTGTAAATGTCTAATGATGCTCAAATCTTATAATGAACCTGCATTGTAATCCTTGGCCATCCAGAGAGACCATTAAAATATGTATGCTGGGATCAGAAAGATAGTACAGCATGTAGGGTGCTTGCTGCCTGCTGTTGACTTGGGTTTGATCCCAAATGCCACATATGGCACCCCAAAACCCACTAGGAGTGATCTCTGAGCACCACCAGGTGTGGCCCTAATAAAAAAAACAAACAAACAGACGGACAAACAGACATGGGTGCTGTTTGCACTGCCAGAGTTTCTGATTTAGTGGATTGAGACAGTGGGGAGTGGGCCAAGGTTCTGCATTTCTTCCAAATCCCTAGTTGATGTGATGTAGGTGATCATAGATCACACTCTGGGAACTATTGCTCAAAGAGATCTTATATCCATTCAAGTGTCTGTGAAGCATTATGGGTTACCATAATGGGCCTGGGTGTTCATTTTCTGGGTCCCTATGATACTATTCTATCATAGAACTCAAGTTCCTTAAGGTCTTAATTTCCTGCCTGTCCTTTTAATAATATCTCCACATTACTTGAGCTAATCTGAGTGAGTACTTACCACAATATCAGCTGAAAAAAGCAAACCAGAGTAATAGTGTCATTTACTGAGACTTTACACTACAGAGATAGAAAACATTCAATACTTGATAATCAGCTGTTCTCTCAGGAATTGCAATCAGTCTTATAAATATTTTGTTCCAGAGTTCATTACTCTAATGTTGCTTGTTTTTCATATTTTCATTTAAGAATGTTTAATTTCCTCTTAATTCATATTGTCACGTATATAATAACCAATTTTGTTTCATTATTTGTAGGTTTTTTTTTCTACAGCTGCAATGTTGCATTCTGTAGAATCCTCAAAAATATTAACACTGAAAAAATAAGAAGCACCACTAACAAAACAAGACTGAACTCTTTCTGTGGCCTACATGCACTCTTTCTTAAAAATTAGAATTTAGTTGAAATATCTTAGTTGAAGGAATCTGGGACTACACTTGCTACAAACAAAACCTGAAAAATTTATTGGAAGTGAATTTATTTCAGACTCCATCCTTATCACCTCAATTCTATTTTTTATTTTCTACTGATTTATTTTCTTAAACTTTAAAATGGTATATGGCCATTGAGAGATAGTATAGATGGTAAGGTACTTACCTATCTTACATGCAGCTGGCTCTGGTTCTAATTTCTGGCAGCATGTATGGGCCCTAAGGACCACTAGGGGTCATTCCTAAGCACAAAAACCAGGATAGCCCCCTCAAGACTCTTGGGCATAACCCCACCGGCCCACAATGAAATATGTTCAGCTGGGGATGTAGCTCAAAGGTAGATCATTTGTCTTGCCTTGGTTGTAAACGGCCCTGGGTTTAATCCACAGAATCACAAATAAAATAAAATGGGAATATATTTTATATAAGTGTGTGTGTGTGTGTGTGTGTCTTTGTGTCTGTGTTTTTCTCCTTGGATTCTGAATTTTTTTTCCTTTTGTCTTTTTGACCACACCCAGTGGAGGCTCAAAAACCAGGATAGCCCCCTTAAGACTCTTGGGCATAACCCCACCGGCCCACAATGAAATATGTTCAGTGGTTTACTCCTAGCTTTGAGCTCAGGAATAACTCTGATGGGCTTGGGGGACCACCATGGTGCTGGGGATGGAACCTGGGTCAGCTGCATGCAAGGTATATCCTGTTACTCTGGCCCTATGAACTCTGAACTTCTGGAGATCACCAGGTGGGTCTATCTGTCCACCAATTTTCTCTTTGTGCTTAACCATGGCAGATGTTTAATAAAGATCAGGGGTGGATATTATGGATTGAATATTTTTGTTCTCCCCCTTGCCCCTACAATAAAATCCTGAGAATTAGTGGATGGAACTCAGAGGCCATTAGTCAAGAGGATGGATCCTTTATGAACTGGACTTATGCCCTTAGTAGAAAGAGGCCAGAGAGCAACTGTGCCTACTTCCACCATGTAAAGTAAATAAAGTAAAGGCCCTCCCATTGATCATCGATTTGCTCAAGCGGGCCCAGTAACGTCTCCATTGGAGACTTTGTTGTTACTGTGTCTGGCATATCGAATACGTCACGGGGAGCTTGCCAGGCTCTGCCGTGCGGGCGAGATACTCTCGGTAGCTTGCTGGGCTCTCCGAGAGGGGTGGAGGAATCGAACTCGGGTTGGCCATGTTGGCTGCGTGCAAGGCAAACGCCCTACCGCTGTGCTATTGCATGTGAGGAAACTTAAAAAAAAAAAAAAAGACTGCTCCGGCACGGCCATGGCTCCAGAAGCACAAGGACTTGATGCAGAGCCCAGCAGCTTGCAGCAGAAAAGTGAACGGACTATGCGTTAATCCATGCCACCATGTCTGCCCGGAGGGGAAAGGGTGTTGGTCCCTTCTGCCTTCTTCCCTCTGGAAAGAAAGATGGCAGCCGCTTGGGAGCTTTGTGGAAAGCCAGGTCTGAGCTGGCCGTCGTGGGGTGACTAAAACGGCCATGGCTCCAGAGCACAGAAACCAATCTCTTAATTATCTGACTCTCAGCAGAAATACTTCCAGGGTTAATAAGTAAAGTAGCAGAAATCTAAGGCCACGCAACATCATTTAATTCTTGAACCCAGCTGTAGAAAGCAAATCACTTCACAATGCCTTTTCAGCATGTCTGGTTTGGGGGTGTAAACTCTAAATAATAATGGTGCATCTTTTGTCGAAACAATGAATCTAGTCAAAGTAGATAGAGTGTTAACTAGAATTCATCTGCCTCACAGACATTGGGAGGGTTGGGGGGGTGGGGGTTTATTGGGGTTCTTCGTGGTGAAAAATAAGTATTGGTAAAGGAAAATGTGTTTGACATTTGCATGACCGAGACCTAAACCTGAAAGCTTTGTAACTTTTCCCACAGTGATTCAATAAATAAATAAATAAATAAATAAAAATGTCACTAGAAACAAATTAAATTTCTTTTTTTTAAAAAAAAAAAAGACTGGGTGGAGCTGGACAGACAGCACTGTGCTAAGAAGCTTGAATTCATACAACCGATCTCAGTTCAATCCCTGGCACCTCAGATGGCCCCCTAAGCACTTCCAGGAGTGAGCCCAGGGCACAGAGCTTAAAGCAAACCCTGAATACTCCTGAGTGTGGCCCAAAAAGCAAAAGAAAAGATTCAAAGTCCTAGAAGTGGATCATCACCAGAACCTGACCGTGCCGGCACCTAGTCCCAGATTATATTTCTTTTACCTCCAGAACAGTAAAAGAAATCTGTGACTTATAAGCCACTCAGTCTATAGCACTTTGTTACAGCAGCCCAAGCAGTCTGGTGAAATTGAATTTATCTGACTATGTGTACATTGCATAAAATATATTAAGGCAAGAGACATTAAAACAACAAAATTAAATATGTGAAATACATAATTTAAACTCGCAATGTGGAAGAATTAAGATAATGAATGATAGTCTGTTTCGCAAGTCAGTGAAAAGGAAGAAGCAACCGAATACTTTCTTCAGTCCTCATTCAATTCATGAGAACCTGTGACCAAAAGCAAGTAACTTAGAATGTTAAATTGGTGAAGTGAGGCAACCATTTTCAAACACTTCTAAAGAAGCAATTAGTTTAAAATTATTGTGCTCTACATATCTTAAAAGAAATGTAATTGGACGAGGAAATGCAATACTTTAAAGGGGGAATGCCTAGATCACGCTTGGTCCCAGAGTATTGGGAGGAGAAGGAAATGAAAAGGAAGGGGAGGAGAAGAGACAAACAAGAAACACTGGGGGCGGAGGTCGAAGGGATTTAGGTACATTTTTGGTGTTAAGGAATGGTAGACCTAAGTGTCCTAACTGCAGAGTCAACTACACTGAAATCATGAGACCCAGATTTTAGTAACTGAATATAAAATGTGCCCTGTCAAGATGACAGGCTGGAGCTGGGGGCAGGAGAGGGAATCTACAAACACTGGTGGAAGGAAGTTGACACTGGTGGTGGGATTGATGATGGAACACTGTATGTCAAAACCCAGCTGCGAATAACTTTGTAATTCATGGTACTTTAATAAAATAAAATTTTAAAAAAATTAATGTAGGAGTGCCCATAATACAAATGATACACTGGTACGCTGAAACCACTCTTCTCATCTCAAGACCTTGCAGCATTGTGCAAATGATCATAGCTCTTACATCATCCCCACTGAGGTCAGAATTATTTCTCCCATTTACAACCAAGACCACAAAAAATGAATTTCTCCCAGAGTACCAAGGCATGGCTGCTCTGTGAATCCCTCACCTCCTGAGATGTGTGTAAGTTAGCACATAAATCACGGTGTTCAAGAAAAACCTGAAATCAGAGCAAAGTTATGTTTGAGCTACCAAGAGACAAAACTCATTAGGGATTTCATACTTCGAGGAAAAATTCCCCAGTGATAAATAGAAATGGGAATGAGCTGAAAATTTTTCAAGACAAAAATATGTTCAGTTCTGCTTCATATTTTAATGATACTTTCAATATTTAGATGGCCCAAACAACGAATTGACTTCAAAACACACTCTGTAACTGCAGGTAACCTGGAGCCAAAGTAAAGAATATTTCACCAAGCAGACATTCTCAGGGGAATGATAATAAAATCCAAGTCGAAGAGACTGTTTCATTTTACTGCTCCAGTCCATAGGAATTCACCATGGCAGATCACACTTTCAGTATCTGGTCAAAACAGGACATCATTCTTAATGATAGCCAGCTGCAAGAATACGTGAATAGAATTTTCATTCCCGAATTTGTGATATTAGCAGTCATACTTTTACTGATTTATTTATGAATTTGTTTTTGGTTTCGGGAGGCCGAGCCTGGAGGTACTCAGGGGCTATTTATTCCTAGCTCTGTGTTCAGGAGCGACCCCGGCGGTGCTCAGGGAACCTTAGGCAATGATTAGGACTCAAAACAGAGTGGAGGCAGAAAGAGCAACAAGGCAAGTGCCTTCCCTCTTGTATTATCTTTCCGGTCCCAGCAATCTTACTTGGAGATTTACAAAATCTTTTATTTTTAATTTTTTTTCTGCAGGGGGGAATGTTTTGGGTCACATCCAGAGATGCTCAGGGATCTCTCCTGGCTCCATGTTCGGGTACCCTATGCAGTTCTGGGAATAAAAGCGAGGGAGGGCCACTTGCAACGCCTTGACCTTTGCACTATCTCTCCACCCCTAGTCTTAAGGTTTACTTGCAAAGAATTACAAAGTGTCAGGGGCAGAGAGATAGTCCAGTGGGTAAGGGGCTTGCTTTGCGTAACCCCGGGGTTTAATCCCGCCATCCCAAATGGACCACTGAGCACTGCCAAGACTGATTCTTCAGTGCAGAACCAGGAGTATCCCCTGAGCATTGCCAGGTGTGGCTCCCAAGCAAGTCCAACAACAATAACAAAAGAAAGAATTACCAGGCGTCAAAGGGAAAAGAGCAGAAGGATAAAACAAAGAGCTTCACATACTGTTCTTCTGGATTCACTAATTACTTCCTTTGCACTATTAACTTTGTCATACATTCTTACTTCCCCAACCATTTGCAATTAAGTTGCATTCATCATGCCATCTTATTCTTAAGCTATTTAGTTTGTATTTTCTCAGAACAAAGACATCTACATAACTGCACTGCAATTGCATGTTTCAGGTAATTAAACAATGATCAATACTTGTATTTAATCTTTTACCCACATTTCAATTTGTCAATTGATCCAATAAGGATCTGTATTGCATTGCCCCCTTCTCTATTACAGGATTCAGACCAAAGCTACACATTATATATTTTAAAAAATAGTGCTAGCAGTAGGAGAGCTAGTACAGTGGGTACAAGGTGTTTTGCCTTGATCCCTGGCACTACATATCCTGGCCCCTCTGAGGACAGACCCAGGCGGAACCTCTGAGCACTGCCATGTGTGATCAAAAAGCAAAATTAAAACAATAGGGTTTTGTTTATGTTCTGGGTATAGAAAATTACACATCCCTACCACCACCCAAAACTATTGTCCTTTTGTCACTTCTTGGCCCCCCACTTTATGTCTCCTTTAATGATCAATTCTTTAGCCTTCCTTTGTCTTCCTGATACTAGCTATTTTCTTTGTTTGTTTTGTATCTGGGTCATGCTCAGAGGAGCTCAGGGGCTATTCCTGGCTCTGAGCTCAGGAGTAATCCCCGCCAGTACTCAGGGAGCCATAGGCAGTGCTGGGGATCGAACCAAGTTAGCAGTGAAGATGGCAGTGAAGCACAGCATGCAAGCCAAGTGCCCTACTTTCTTTACTGTCTCTCCTGCCCAACAATCATGGTTTTGAAGAACATGAGTCCAGTGTGTGTGTGTGTGTGTGTGTGTGTGTGTGTGTGTGTGTGTATGGTTCTGGGGATAAACCTAGATCTGCAAAACAAGTATTCTGTTGCTGAATTTCATCCTCGGCCACAACAGAGGCACTTTTAAAAATTACAGAGTCAGATGATAGTACAGCAGGTAGTTCACTTGTCTTTCACACGGTTTGATCCCAGTATGCCATATGATTCTATGAGTCCTGCCAAGGAGTGATCCCTTAGTGCAGGCCAGGAGTCAAGCCTGAGCACTGCCGGGTATGCCCCCAAACCAAAAATAAAATAATATAGAGAAAAATGTTCGAGGAGCCAGAGAGATAGTACATTGTGTAGGGTGCTGGCCTTGCAGAAGACAGACCTGAGTTCTCTCCCCTGTATCCCATAGGGTCTCTTGAGACCTGTAGAAGTAATCCTTGAGCACAGAGCCAATAGTAATCCCTGAGCATCAGTTGAACCCAAAATAAAAAAAAAAAGAAGAAAGAGAAACATTTGAGGAACACAAATTTTATTGCTCTTATGATGTTGAAATTAATAACTTTCAAAGGTTACTGCAAGAAAGATGAGATGAGAATTATATTATATAACATCAATTTAGTATTATCAGTGAAGCTTATAAGAATTAGTCTCATGAAATCATCATTAAAAGCATTATAAAGTACAAACTCTCAATTCAAAAAAAACAAATAAACATTAGAAATTGAGCTCCCATTTGACCCAGCAATACCACTCCTGGGAATATATCCCAGAGAGGCAAAAATGTATAGTCGAAGTGACATCTGCACTTGTTTGTTCATTGCAGCACTCTTTACAATAGCCAGAAACTGGAAGAAACCTGAATGCCCAAGAACAGATGACTGGTTAAAGAAACTTTGGTACATCTACACAATGGAGTACTATGTAGCTCTTAGAAAAGATGAAGTCATGAAATTTACATACAAGTGGTACAATATGGAAAGTATCATGCTAAGCGAAATGAGTCAGAAAGAGAGGGATAGACATAGAAAGATTGCATTCATCTGGGGGATATAAAGTAACAAATTATGAGATTAATACCCAAGAATAGCTGAGATCAGCAGCAGGAGGATTACTCCATAACTTAGAGGCCAGCCGGGTATCCTAGAGGAAAGGGCTATTCAGATAGAGAAGGGAGCACCAAATAAAGGATGTTTGGAGGATCCTCCCAGGAGGGGAGATGCATGTCGAAAGTAGACTATGGACTGAACATGTTTGCCACTCAATGCCTCTTTTGCAGACCACAACACCCAAAAGGAGAGAGAGAACACAGGGGATTGCCCTGCCACAGAGACGGGGGGATGGGGGGATGGGGGTGGGAGGGATATTATCCATGGTGGTGGAAAATGGGCACTGGTGGAGGGATGGGTATCTGATCATTGTATAATTGAAACCAAAGCACAAAAAATTGTAAATCTACAACTTTAAAAAAAATAAAATAAAATAAAGGGAAAAAAAAAAAACAAATAAACAAGCAAAAAATTTTTTTCATGGGGCTGGAGCATAGTACCATGGGGGAAAAACACTTGCATTGCATACAGCCAACATGGGTTCAATCCACAGCATCATATATGGTCCCCCAACCCCTATCAAAAGTGATCCCTGAGTTCAGAACCAGCATTAAGCCCTGAGCACTGTTAGGTGTGGCCAAAAACCAAAATGAAAAAAAGTGGGAGTGGAGGGAGAATTCATCTCATATAAATGTGCTCAAGTTCAGATATAGTGCCCAAGAAACATCACCAAAATTACCTTATTCTCCCCATTCCAAGTACTTAAGTTCTATGTGAATGAAGGTGACACAAAAGACTTGTTATTCCCTCATTCTCATTACCTACTACGTGATCAGCATCCCATTGCTACCACCCTGTTGGAGACCAGGTCCTCAGCTGTACTCAACCTTTGCCTCTCATTTGCACTTTTTTTTTCATTTGGTTTTTGTTTGGGGACAACAGTTCTCAGCCTTTCTCCTGGCTCTGTGCTCAGGGATCACTCCTGGTGATAATCAGGGGGACAATGTATAATGCCCGGGGTTGACCCTGAGTTAGCCACATGCGAGGCAAGCACCTTTCCTGCCATGCTGTCTCTATGGCCCCAGCATCAACTCATCCCATCATTCCATCACCTCAGTAGAATGTAATGACAAGATGGGAGGTAACTGAGCAGGCATTGATGATCTTCGTGGAAAGGTGGATTTCCCCTGAAGTCTTGACGCTCTCCTTTCATTCACTCCCCAAGTGTTTAGGACCCACTCCATGGAACAGAAGTCACACATAATTTCATACATAATTTCCTTCTCTCTGCTCAGTCCCTCTCCTTTTAGGATACTGAAAACTCCTTCATTTCACGTCTGCCAAAGTGAAATGTGCCGAGCTCTGGGAACGCTCTCAGTTGAACATGCAACACAAAACCAAACCCAACAGTTGTAAGGGCATCCACTCAGTCTACTTAAGGAAATCAGTCGTGGTTGCCTTCTGCAGTATTTCCACACACGATATGGGTTCATTGCGGATAGCTATCATTAGTTACCAATTCTGGTGACTGTGTTTCTGTTTACTTGTTCTAACCCGGACATGACCACATTCCAAACACAGACAGAGACATTACTCCTCAGGGGAAAGAACTAGCCTAATGCCACACAGTAAAGTAGGTTAGTTGGGATTTGAATCCAGGTTTTTAAATTAAACTCAGCTCAATCCCTGCATCTGACCAGGTGGAGTTGGATCTATACCATGGTCCTGAAGCCTGAGTAGACAGATTACATGTGTTCAAGCACCAACAAAAACCATTTTTCAACTGGGGGCTGCGGGAGACTCCCATCCAAGCTGGGTTCGGACCTGGGGTCACTCAGGCCTGGGATATTTCATGTTTCTGGTCAGAGGTTCAGTGCTGGGCCCCAGGGTAGCTGCGCAAGCCCTGTATCTGCTCACACTGGTACCACCAGGGTCCCAGGAGCACTGCCAGGCTGCAATGCAGTGCTGGGGGGTGGGGGACACTGGGCTCCAAACTTCACAGTTTCTGCAAAGTCTAAGCATGCACTCTGACTAGGGAGCATTTCCCCTACTCTTCCCAAGTCTCATCAACATTTTTTTCCTTTTTGGGTCAAACCCAGCGATGCACAGGGGTTCTTCCTGCCTCATACACTTAGGAATTACTCCTGGTGGTGCCCAGAGGACCATATGGGATGCTGAAAATCAAACCCAGGTCCGTAGTGTGCAAGGCAAATGCCCTACCCGCTGTACTATCGCTCCAGCCCCTCATCAACATTTTTTACAAAAAAGAATTAACTATATGTTGTTTCAATAAAATAATGAGTATTTGTGGGAAAACCAGAACTTAGCTTTCTATTCACTTATTTTGAGGAGAATTTTCTTTTCAGTGCAAGCTGGGTGTGGGCTGTAGTCATCCTAATCTCTTCAGTCCTGAGAGCCTGTTAAAAGTTTCAGCTCCAGCCCAGAATTCTTGAAAAGTAATAAAACAGCATTTCATTTAAAATGAAAATGTTCTTTTCTTTAGAGAAAGCTTCCCTTGCATTGGCTGAATGAGCTTTGCCTGCAAAATACACTTGGGAGAGATTTTTCTATCTTTGTTTCCATCTGGTGGGAGATTGAACCCAGGGCCTCTTCATGCATGAGAAGCTTGACTTCGCCAGCTACATTACTGCTCTGAGAGTCTATGCTTTCAGTTCTGAGGCTGAAGTCAGGCTTACTCCCAGTTCTGTGTCCAGAGAATCACTCTTAGCAGGGCCGGGCGTATGGGATGCAGAGGACTGAACCTGGATTGACTGCATGCCAGGCAAGCACCCTGCCCACTGCATTCTCTCCAGCTTGGAGAGTTGGTGTTTTTAAAGTACCCAACTCAGCGTATCTTTGTTGCAATTAAAACTGCTCCAGAGAAACAAAAGCTCCCTGACAGAAAGCACCCAAGTGTGTTTAGAGTCCATTACAATGGAGATATGAGGGGATCATTGTATACTGACGTTTCATCGCTTTTATTCCTATTAGCATCATTTGTCCCTTCATGTTCTGATCCAGTACCCTTCTGAATACTTAAGAAGCCACTTACAGTTGAGTATTATTGTTTGCAGTCTTTTTGTTTTTACTGGGGACCATCCCAGAATAAGTTGTGGGGAAGTATATTGGGAGTAATAAAAGTAGTATTAACTTCTTGGAAGGATGAATGTCATATCAATATTAGGTCAATGATATATCAATAATGTTATTGATTCATATATGAAATTTTCTTCCTGGGGAAATGTAGGGAGGGGCAGGGGGAGTGTTGTGACATTGGCAATATTCTGGGTTACTCTCTTTTTTTCTTTTTTCTTTTCTGCCTTTGTGCTAGATCCAGCAATGCTCAGGGCTGACTACAGGCTCTGCACTTAGGAATTACTTTTGATGGTGCTAGAAGACCATTTGAGGTGTTGGGGATTGAACCCAGGTCCACTGTGTGCAAGGCCAGTGCCTTGTCCACTGTACCATTGCTCTGACCCTCAGGGGCTATTAACACTGCTCAGTAATCACTTCTGTAGGTGCTATAGAATGACTACACTCATTTGTGGGATATATAATATAAAACTAGCATCCAAGGCCAGGAAAAACAGGCCAGGGAGACTGGTAAATGGTTGAAAATTGCCACAAGGGTGTGGTGGGTGGAGGGTAGTTAAGATAGAGGAGGCTCTATTATGACATTAGCTGGAAATGACTCTGGACATGCACTGAGTGTTGAAAGTAGGTAAAGGGATATACATGTTAACTTTTTAGCATTTGCATTGCAAATCTTGATGCCTAAAGTGAGAGAGAGAGAAAGAAAAATGAAAGAAGGAGAGAAGAGAGGTGCCTGTCATAGAGGCAGGTCGGGGGGGTTAGGGAATTGTTTGAGGGGGTGGGAGGGAAATTATACTGATGGAGGGATGGGTGTTGAAACATTGTATGACTGAAACTCATATTGAACAACTTTGTAATGCTCTGTCTTGTTGTTCAATAAAAAAAATAAAAAAACAAACAAACAAAACCTTGCAAACTCTTAAACTGGCAGTCACTTTGATTCTATTTTTTTTTTAATTAAAAAAAGCCAAGAGAAGAAAAGAACAATGATGGAAGTTAGAACTAGATAATTTTCCATTTTCCTTTCTTAAAATTTGATCTTTTTAAATTAAGCTATCATAGTTTAGATCACATGTTTGTAATAGTGTTTCTATTTATAGTTTCGATGCACAGCTATCACAAATTCATCACCAATGAAGTATCTAGGATCATCCATCTCAGGCCCTTTGTCATTTCCAGTAACCTTCTCATTACCCTTCTCCCCTAAATTTTTTTCTTAATAGGGTCCACACTTGGAGGCCATGAGATACCAAGAAGTGAACTCAGGGTTTTATACATGCTACGCAGTACTCTACCACTTGAGCTTTATCCCTCACCCCTAGGACTAGAATTATGAGTGGAAAAAAAGAGAACTGTGAATGGAGATGGTGGATTTGAGATAGAAAATGATGATGAGGCAGGTGGTTTGCAGTCCTGTGGTTCCCTTATGATGTCAAGAATAGGTGATCATCATTTGGACTGTTCCAAGACAGCCAGAATTAGTAGACTGTCAGAATGATGACCCAGCCTAAGTAAACAGTTCACTATACCCAGGAAATAAAGCCAGAAAATAAAGGTATTCCCTGGTCTACCCTGAGCACTTGTTTAATAAAGAATTAGAACTCGTTTGCAAGTCACGGATGGATTGGACCATGAATAGTGCTTTTTAAGAGTTTGAAGGTGATTGGAAGGAGTGTTTTTCCAAGTAGTTTAAATATTCCCTCTAGAGCAGAATGTTGGATTCAATTTTTAAATCAATTTTCCGGCCTGTGTCTTTTAATTGATGTGTATAGACCATTGACATTGAGAGAGATTATTGTTATGGGGTTGTGCCATCTGTCTTTAGAGGACTATTGTGTTTGTAGGGTTTGTCTTACCTTACAGCAGTCCCCTGAAGTATTTCTTTCAAGATTTGTTTTTGAGTTTGAGCTGTTGTTTATCCATGAACTTGTGTATCATTCTTTCAAATCTGGTGAAGCCTCCATTTTTTTTTTTTTGGTTTTTTTTTTATCATTTCTTTTATTAGTGAAACACCATGAAGTACACTTATAGACTTATAAATTTTTGTGCTTGGGTTTCAGTTATACAATGATCAAGTACCCATCCCTCCACCAGTGCCCATCCTCCCCCACCATGGGTCCTAGCATCCCTCCCACCCCCCATCCTCCCCCCCCCCCCCGTCCCACCCTGCTGCTGTGGCAGGGCATTCCTCCCTGTTCTCTCTCTCTTCTTTTGGGTACTGTGAAGCCTCCATTTTGTTAAGCATTTTTTAACTTTACCCTACCATTGTCTTCAGACCTCGAGGGTTTCATGATAGGTCTGCTGTAAATCTTTGTATGTAATTTCTTTCTTTGATCTTGCTGCTTTCAGTATTGTATCTATGGTATTCATCATTATGATCAGAATGTGTCTTGGACTCTTTTTATTAGTATCTCTTTTAGCTGGTACCCTTCAGGCTTTTTGTATAAGGATGCCTGTGTTTGCCAGTTCTGGTATTTTTTTTAGCAATGACGTCTTTAGCTGTTACTATCTCATTGGGTTGCCTCCCTGTCCCTCTGGGACTCTGATGATTCTTAAGTTGTTTCTCTTTAATTCATCCCCCAGTTCTCTGTTCTGGCCTTGAGTTATTTTGAGGGTAAACCTTTGGAGGTTTTCTGCATCTCATCCTCAAGTTTACTGATTCTGTCTTAAGATTTTGTAACTCTACTGTTATGGGCACCTACTGAGTTTTACATTTCATCTACTGAATTTTTAATTAATGCCATTTCTGTTTGTAATTTTCTTATTTCTGTTCTCATTTCCTAATGCATTTTATTGACTGTCTGTTCTCATTAGCTGTCTGTTCCACTGTTTCATATCCTCCCGCATTTTATTGGATGTCCATTCCACTGTTTGTTTGCGCTCATGAAATGTCCTCACTATTTAATCTCTGAATTCTTTTTTTTCCCTTTATGGTCACACCCGGCGATGCTCAGGGGTTACTCCTGTTCTTGAACTCAGGAATTACTCCTGGTGGTGCTCGGGGTACCATTTGGGATGCCGGGAATGGAACCCAGGTCAGCCGCATGCAAGGCGAATGCCTACCCATTGTTCTATTGCTCCAGCCCCTAATCTCTAAATTCTTTATCAGAGATATTACGTATGTGGGTATTCCTTGTTGAGTCTTCAGGGTTTCTATCATCATCCACTCTTCATGGTGGATTTTTGTGCTGTTTCCCCATGGTTCCTATGGCACCTGGCAGATAGTTCTTTCTAACACACTATCAGCATTCCCCCCCCCCCGCCCCCACTGCCTGGAAGGGATCTAGGATAGCTTGGTGGGTGGTGTTCTCTTCTTTTCCTGACTAGAATATGGTGGGGGAAATTAACTGGCGGTCATGGGAAACACACTTGAATAGTCAGAGCAAACACAGACTCAAAAAGCAAAAGGCTGGAAAAAAATTCTCTAAGCACACAGCTCTCTCAAAAATAGCTGGGTTGGTCATAATAGTATTCGATAACATAGATTTTAGGCAGAAAAATGTTACAAGAGACAGTGAAGGTAATTACTTATTTTTTAATCAAGGAATATATATATATTTGTATATCAGAAAGAAATTATACTCCTAAATGTATATACACCCAATGAGGAGCCAGCAAAATATTTAAAACAACTGCTAATAGACTTCAAGGAGGACATTGGTAGCAATAAAATGGTAGTTTGGGACTGCAACATTGCCTTGTCACTGAAACAGAGAATCAAATCAAATACCTGGAAATTGAACAGCTAATTGCTGAACAACCAGTGGGTTAGTGAGGAAATCAAAAGATTCTTGGAAACAATTGAGAGTAAGGATGCAAGTTACCAGAACTTGTGGGATACAGCAAAAGCAGTATTAAAAGGAAAGTTTATAGCTTTGCAAGCATACATCAGGATAGAAGAAAGGGCCACATAAATAACTTGACTTCACAGCTTACAATCTTAGAAAATGACCAACAAAAGGAGGCCAAGCCAGGCAGAAGGAAGGAAATAATAAAACTTAGAGTAGACATTAATGAGCTGGAATCCCAAATGATCAATGAAACCAAGAGTTGGTTCTTTGAAAAAATAAAGAAGATTGATAAACCACTAGCAAGGCTCAGAGAGAGAGAGAGAGAGAGAGAGAGAGAGAGAACCATAATAAATTGAATCAAAAATGAAAGAGGGTACATCACAGCAGAAAGCACAGGAATTCAAAGGACTATCAGAGATTACCTTGAGAATCTTTATGCCACAAAACAAGAGAACCTCAAAGAAATGAATAAATTCCTGGATTTCTATAACCTCCCAAGGCTGAACCAAGATTTGTAATATCTGAACAGAAGGAAGGAGACAGTGGGGTTCATACCCAATTCAATCAACTCAGTCAATGGCTGAACAAATAGCAGCACTTCTACATTATTAAAAAAAGACAAGAAGAATGAGACAGAGAGAGAGAGAGAGAGAGAGAGAGAGAGAGAGAGAGAGAGAGAGAGAGAGAGAGAGAAGAAAAGTACCTGCTACAGAGGCCAGCGAGGAGAAGGGGTGAGAGGGAAACTGGTGACATTGGTGGTGGGAAATGTACACTGGTTAAGGGATAAAAAATAAAAAGAGAAAAAGGGAGGAGAAATAAAGTGCTAATGAAGAAATAAGTAAACAAATAAAGATTCCCTATGGAATCTTGTGAAGCTCTTTATTTGTTTCCCAAACTCTATAGAAAGAGGGCAGCAGAAAGACTCGGTGAGCCTCTGTGCCAGCTAATGACCATTTACTCCACTGGAAAGTACTGACCACTGCCTGGCTGGTGCCCTCCTCTGCAGTCAACAGAGACAATTTTCACCAGGCTCTGCATCCGCAGCCACTTAAACTTTAGCTGGTGTTAGCTATCAATTTCACGACTGCTCCAGTTAGGATTTTGCATTCTGCCAGTGTGCCTTTCCTGGGAAACCAAGCCAGATCATAGAAACATCTCCTTTTCCATCTGAAGAGCTTCAGCACAGATGGCCTCCTTTGGTCTCACCACCACCAGACAAGGAATAGAGCATTCTGGCTTTTTTTGCAAATGTTGAAAATGAGACTTGAAGCCTGCCTATCCAACTCCTGCTGGCAGTCTTCACCTGAGCATCCACGAGCACCAGGCCTCATCACTCATGCAGTTCCTTACCTTCTCCTTTCATTGGTGTTAATAGTGCCTGTCCATGAGTAGAAATGTAGACATATTCTTTTTTTATCTCCCCTGAAAATTTTTTTTTGTGGGTAAAGCCCACACCTGGTGGTTTTCAGGGATGATTCCTGGCTTGTTTTGGGGAGCCAGTCCCAATGATGTCAAGGGTTCATGTAGTGTCAGGCATCAAATTAAATCTTCTGCAATGAAGCATGCATTCACCCTTTGAGCTACCCCTTTCACTCTTTCTGCTTTCTCAAGCTTGTATTAATCCTGTTAATTTTTTTGTGTGGGGGCTTCCTTAGTGTGCTTATAAGGCCTGGGGACCCCTCCGAGTGGTTCTTGTTCAACGTGCCAAGGGTCTGAAGATGTAGTGCTGCTTGGTCCTGCTGGTGGCAGGGTTTACCCAGGCCATTCTGGTAATGGGTCCAGCTGCACCAGATGACACTTGAGGAATGGATGGTAACAGATGATTAAATTGAGGTTATCTACATGCAAGGCAGATTCCCTTAAGCACTGTTCTGTGTCTCCAGCCCCTATATGATCAACTTAATGGCTTCACTCCTACATATTTCTCTATTCATTCTGTTCCAAAATCTTTTTGTTTTTTTCTGAATATTATAACAATAGAGATTTCTTGTCTTAGGGTTCCAGAGAAATCTGAAATGAGTCTTAAAGGTCTAAAATCAAGAGTCAGGGCTGGAGAAATAGAAAAGGGGTTAAGGTACTTTCCTTGCATGCAGCGGACCCTGGATACCTCAGATGAGTGCCACTAGGAGTGACGCCTGAGCACAAAGCCAGGATTAACCCCTTAACACTGCCAGGTGTGGCCCAACTCTTCTGACACACACACACACACACACACACACACACACACACACACACACATCAAGAGCTGGAGAGATAATTCAACATGATCAGGAGATCAACGATTGGGTTTGTCTATAATTTTTCTCTTTGTGCCTAGCTGTGAAGGAGGCCCAGGTTCAATTTCCCAGCACCACTTGATTCCTTGAGCACAGACTTGGCAGTAGATCCCAAGCAACACAAGGTATGGTCACACTCCAAACCACAGAAACTGATACAAACAAATAAACAAACAAAAATTAAAAAAACGTTAACAATTATGATCAAGCAGACAGTGGGCTGAATTTTTCTGGAGGCTCTTATGTGGAATTCACTTCTTGTCACGCCTGGTATCTGGAAGCTACTGTGTTGCTTGGTTTATGGTTTCTCCCTTGCATTGCTTCACATATTCTTTCCCCCATCCTTTGGTCATGTGATCATCTTCCTCTTCTGCAGTTAAATGTGCAGTTAAATCTTCTCCATGCCTCTTCTGAGAGTACTTGAGATGACATTTCCTTCACCCAAATAATCTAGAATAATCTCCCCTCCTAAAACCCTTAACCAGAGTAGCAGAATCCTTTTGGCCTGCAGTCCTTTTTGATGGTAAGGAACAGTCATTGGTTCAAAGGGATTAAAACCAGATCATCTTTGTTGACTGTTTTTCCTCCTTCCTGGCTCACTCAGGCAGGTACCGCCTTGTTTTTTTTCTCTCTCTGGTGTATCAACCTAGAGCAGTGGCTCCTGAAAATAAGGCAATAAGTCACCCTGTAGGTGTTAGGACACGGATCAAAATCTCCCTTTAACGAATAACAATAAGACTCATGAAACTGCAAACAGTAAGCAGGGTTTATTGTAAGACTGGCTAGCCAGGATTGAGCTGCCTATGTGGACTCGCAGGTCCAGCAGGTTGGGCAAGACCCCAAGCTTCTCCAAAGGAGATCTTATGTAGGCCTTCACGGCGGTTATAGCAGAGCCCGCACATTTCATAGCCAATAGATTTGTAGCAACACACACTTTTCTAATCAATCTATTTAAAAGCACATCACTCCTTAGCCTATAGTTTAAAGATCAGCATTTGCGTCAGTGCTTAGGAATGTCCTGGTTTTTAGGGAAGTCCTGGGTCTTGTGACATGGGTCTTGTGCGAGACATCTGGTTATCTGGTCTGACCCCCACACTTCTCGTGACTAGCAACTCGGGGCACCTGCATCCAAGTTCTTTGCTCAGGGGCAGAAAAACAAGTTATATTGCAATGTGGGTTCCTGTAAAGAGGATCTGAAAAGGCTATTTATACCTGTTCCTCACATTCTTAATCTAGGAAAGACAAGTTGGTCAGTGTTCATCTGGTTCAGGGCCTCGTTCCTCACAGTAGGAAGATTGTGAAAAATACAGAAGCCTCGGCTGTAAGGCCTAGAGATTCTCATTCAGAAACTCTAGTGTATCTCTGTGTTATAAATGTACCACCGTACTGTTTGAAATAAGTGAACAAATGAAACATTATACGTTGAATATAGCACCAACGTTACTAAAAACAAAAACCTCCTAATAGGAGTTTGGGAGATTTACTCTCTAAAACACTTATATTGAGATTTTGTGGAGAAAAGTGGATGGCATATTCCAGATGCTTGAACATAGCAATATTTTCTAAAGAAGTGTTTATGCATTTTTAAAATAATTTAAAACATTTTAAAAGCTACCTTACAAGTTGTTGGGGCTGGACTGAGCTGTCAGGGTGAGCCCATGTAGTCTGCACCGCACAACGGGCAGGAAGGTAGGGACCCATGAAAATGGGCAAGATTTCTTGTGTGTCCTGAGTAGTTTAGATGAGGCTTATCATTTTTCCCCTTCAAACTGCCTTCAGTAAATAATTTCAGTATATCGTACTGTCTTAGTGATTTAAATTTTCCATCTGATTCTTGGACCCAGGCTGGAGAGAAAGCACAGTGGGTAGGGCATTTGGCTTGCACACGGCCAACCCGGCCTACCGGAGTTCAATTCCTCCACCCCTCTCAGAGAGCTACTGAGAGTATCTCTCCTGCATGGCAAAGCCTAGCAAGCTACCCATGCCGAATTCAATATACCAAACACAGTAACAATAAGTCTAGGCTCCAAGTCTGGAACCCCCCCCACCCCCCACCTTGAGCAAATTGATGAACAAAGGGAGGACAGTGCTACAGTGCTATATCCTAAGGGCAGTTTTCCTTTTCTCACTGAAGCCTGGCTGGTCTTTGACATGCAGATCTCAGGTGCTCACCAAGCCTGATCTTTGGGATGTAGATTCCAGGCTCTAGCCAGACTAGTCTTTGAGATGCAAATCCAAATAGCCCAAGAAAGGTTTCAGTTTCAGTTTTGGTCTTGTATTTTCTTTCCAGAGGCCAAAATTACTGGCCTACTGTGAGGCCCTCCAGCCGGTTTTCTTCTTTGTTGCTATGTGCTGTAAGATGGCACTGGGGGGCAAATTGTGGGCGTGACTTCTGGAATCAGAGGTTGCCTGGAAGCTGGGGCGGCCCCATTGCAGTTTGGAAAAAATGTCCTGGTACCCGCTTGCAGGCTCATGGTCACCAGGATTCCCGGAGAATGCTCCAGGTCCCAAACAGAGCCGATATCACCGGGAGGTCCCAGATGGGGTAGGTGCTGCATCCCGCCTTCTCCAGATGAAACCCCGGTGACCATGAGCCTGCAAGCGGGTACCAGGACATTTTTTCCAAACTGCGTGACTGGACATCTCCTTATATGAAAAATGATCAATGTAAAGTAAATCATCCAACGTTTCTCCCTGAAAATCAGACTTAACTCTTTTGTAAACCACAACACCCAAAAGGAGAGAGAGAACAGAGGGGAATGCCCTGCCACAGAGGCAGGGTGGGATGGAGGGGATGGTGGGTGGGAGGGATACTGGGATCCGTGGTGGTGGGAAGTGGGCACTGGTGGAGGGGTGGGTATTCGAAATAAATTAAATAAATAAAACTGTAAAAAGAAATACTGGCGGGGCTGGAGAGATAGCACAGCGGGTAGGGCGTTTGCCTTGCTCGTGGCCAACCCGGGTTCGATTCCCAGCATCCTATATGGTCCCCTGAGCACTGCCAGGAGTAACTCCTGAGTGCAGAGCCAGGAGTAACCCCTGTGCATCGCCGGGTGTAACCCAAAAAGCAAAAAAATAAATAAATACTGGCCTACTGACTCAAGGAAACAATGTGTTTTGTTGCCTCAGTGTTCTTCCCGTAACTCCTTTTGATGATGTCAATGTATTGTGCCCTTTAGAGGTACCATGATCAGTAAAAGGAGATTTCTGGGCTCTTTACCTTTGTCACAGGTCTGAGAGAACCTGGGCCCTCCATGACATAAATTTC
This sequence comes from Sorex fumeus, assembly GCF_029834395.1. Lineage (NCBI taxonomy): Eukaryota > Metazoa > Chordata > Mammalia > Eulipotyphla > Soricidae > Sorex > Sorex fumeus. The sequence goes on from NW_026606129.1 coordinate 68,054,806, forward strand.
TTTCGCATTCCTTGTCTCAGCATCTCCGACTGAACGAACATTCACACAACAACAAGTAACTTAAAGGAATTGATGGAAAGTAACAGGGTTCCAAGATTTTGCTAAAATCTTCCTTCTCTGAGCCACATCCTGTGTATTTCTCCAGATCACTCTGCTGCCCAGTGAAGTTTGGAAACATCATTCTGATCAAACACCTCTTGAGCACAGGAGTTGAATTTAGTTCTGTGTTTAACCCACAAGATCTAGGCTACTGGTATTCAACTTTTATATCACATAAATAAGAGGAAAAATTAATAAATACACTTGCAGAATCAATGATAGTATAAGAGTTTATAGAGTTATTAGAAGACAATCTATCTCAATTTTCTTTAAAAAGCCTACTCTGGGGAGCCATTGAAGCTTCTGGTGACAGAAGCAGATACCCAGGCTGTTCAACTGTCACACCAGTAATAGTGGCGGAGCGTACCACCAATCCCAGTTGGTTGTGATGCTGGTCTCCACTGGACTCAAGCAAGCCTGACAAGTTCAAAGTGAGATATGCTATTTTGTATCTATCTATGGATGGCGTATTACAGATCATCACTAACACAGTACCAACTGACTTCTTAAGACTATTCTAAGCACCATCTGCACATCAATATGTATTGTGCCATCACGTTTCATCTTGACAAGAACTTTGATCACTCACCATAAATCCTGTTTTCTAATTATGGACCAATATGGGTAAACAAATTTATTCTGGCCACGCAGTTAAGAGTAGACTTGAATGTGAACAGCCTGTTCTAGAATTCTTACTCCACATGATCGCCTAGAGATCTGTGTAATATTTTTGCTGTGGTACAGATAGAAAAGTAGACCAGGATGCATCATCTACTTCAGTATAAAGAACTCAAAGACCACATTTAGAGACTATACCAAAAGTATTTATTTAGCTTTATTGGTCTTTTCCTTTTTTTGTTTTGTTTTTGTGCTTCACCAGATCAGTGTACACTCCCAGGAGTGCTCGGAGGACCATGCAGTGCAGGGGATGGAATACAGGTGTCCCATATGCAAAGAATGTGCCCAGGTCTTCATCCATCTCCCCGTCCTATATGACAAATAATTTAGTATAAATACACTTATCCCCTGAAATCTTAAAGGTATTCAATCTTTTTTCACCATTTGTATTTAGGTACCATTATATACAGTACTGTTAATGATAATGTTGTGTATACATCATTCCAATACCACGCCTACCACCATAATGCCCACTTCCCTCCACCAATGTCCCAAGAACCTTATCCGTTCATACAACTCCTTCCCCTCTAAGATATTCAGTTTTAAGCATTTAAAGACAAATTAAAAGAATGTAGAACATCTGAATGGACTAATTACTTACTAGCACAGAAATCAAAACAGTAATCAAAAGTCTCCCCGCCCTCCGACCCCAGCAAAAGCCCAGATACAGACCAGTTCACTAATGAGTTCTTCCAGATCTTTGAGGAGGACTTACTATTTCTCTCAGACTCTCTAAGAAAGTTAAAGAAGTTATCTATCTAAAAGTTTCCATAATGTTAACAGTACTCTGATACCAAAAGAACAGTTAACACTAAAAAGGAAAATTGCTGGATCCAAGAGATAGTACGGGGGTAAGGCACTTGTTTGCATGTAGCCAAACCCAGGTTCGACCTCCAGTACCACATATGGTCCCCTGAGCACTGCTAGGAGTTATCTGTGAGTGCAGAGCCAGGTGCAAGAAAGAAAGAGAGGAGAGAAGGAAGGAAGGATGGAGGGAGGATTATATACCATGATCAAGTGGAATTTACTGCAGGGATACAGGTTTGATTCAACATATGCAAATAAATCAATGTGATATAACATATACATAAAAGATAAAAACTGTATGATCATATCAATAGGTGTATATAAAGCATTTGACAAGATTCAATATTTATTTATGAATCTAAAATGAATATGAATCTTAACTAACTATGATCAGAATGTGCATAGAATGAATGCAGTAAGTATAGCAAAGGCCACATAATAAAGGTCATATACTTAAAGTTGAGAAATCACCATATGTCGTCCAAAAACAAAACAAAAAAGAAATGAAAAAATATTGTTGTTCAAGGATTAGAGGAACTTGTCAAATTAGTTATACCAGTCTACCCAAAGCACTATACAGATTCAATACAATTGCATTCAATGTTTTCATTACTCTTTGGAGATATGTCTGATACATATACATACAGCTAAAATTTGTATGGAGTAATAAAAGTTACAAAATATCTAAAGTTATCATGAGAAAAAAGAAAAAAGAAAATGGTTGTCATTTCTTTCTCTGACTTCAAAGTATATTTAAAATTATAGTAATTAAAACAGAGTGGTATTAGAATAAAAGCAAACTTCAAACTAATGGAATAAAATTGAGCACTCAGAGATAAACCCTTAAATGTATATATAGTTAATCTATTTCAAAGTTGCTAGATGTTTGGAGAGGAGGAATAAAAGTCTCTTCAAAAAATGGAACTCAGAAAAATGGATAACCATGTGCAAAAAAAAAAACACCCCAAAAATGAACTTGAAGCTCTGTTTCACACCATACTCAAAGACTAATTTATTATTTTTGTTTTTAATGGTTTTTTAGAGCATTACAAAGCCATTCATAATTTAATTTCAGTCTTACAGTTTTCCAACACCCATCCCTCCACCAGTGTGCATTTCCCAGCACCAGTATCCTCAGATTCCCTCCCATCACCCTCCATCCCCTATCTCTTGCCTGCCTCTTTGGCTGAAAGGTTATCAAGAATATCCTTTATCTACTTCTAACCCTTAGATCTTGTCCACAGTGATCATTCCCAGCCCAAAAACTAATTTAAAATAGATTAAAGACCTCAATATTATACCTGAATCTATAAAATTCATTGAAGAAAACGTTGGTAGAACTCTCTATAATATTGAATGACAGACATCTTCAATTTGATGACTCCATACCACTAGAGAAACAGAAGCAAAAGTAAACAAATGGGACTTCACCAGATGAAAGAATTTCTGCTTTGTGAAAGAAATGACAGCTAATTTAAAAAAAAACACTAAAGAACAGTAGAAATATTCACATCATCCATCTGACAAAGGACTAATATCCTTTTACTAAGATATGTAAAGCTCTAAGGAAATCAACACAAGGGTTGAAGAAATAGTACAATAGGGTGGGCACTTGCCTTGCACCTGTATTTCATTCATGGGACCCTAAACACTGCCAGGGTTGATTCTTGAGCACAACACCAGGAGTAAGTACTAAGCACCATCAGGTGTAGTCAAAAAATAAAACAAAACAAAAAATCCACAATAGAAAAACAATGCCACCAAAAATACTGGGAGAGGATGCCCAGTGAAGACATTCAGAAGGCCAGCAGGTGTATGGAAAAGTGTTTATCATCACCGATTATCAGGAAAATGTAAATTAAAAACTGACAAAGTAATGTCACCTCATTCCAACCTGTCTCAAAAAGACTGAAAACAATCAATGCTTGCTGGGATACAGTGAAAAAGGAACCCTTATTCACTGCTGTTGGGACTGATATTTGGTTCAGCCTCTATGGAAAACAACCCAATACCCCACAAAAGATGAGTAGATAAAGAAAATGTTGTATATATACACAATGGAATATTATTCAGCTATCAGAAAAGAAGAAATCTTTCCTTTCCTTGAATGGAACTGGAGTTAGGCTGAGTGAAGTGAGAGACAAATACTAAATTACCTCACTCAATGGAATGTCAAGACACATGGCAAGGGAATAGACAATGACCAATGAAAATAAAACTTGAGAGTCTGGCGATAGAGCTGAGTATGCAAATTTGGGGGTGGGTGCGTGTTGAGAAATGACCACTACTGCTAATAGCTGGGGTACAAGAAAATTAAATGCCCAAAGCATTGACAGCAACACAATTATACATCATGGTGCTTCCCCTTTCTTAAAACGCATTTAAAGAAGGAAAGTAATTTACTGAAGATTGGGCTAGTAAGTGACACAGCTGAGATTAGATTTCATAACGTACATCTCAGGCCAAATTCATGTACTTTGAAGTCTGATGAGGAAATATAACAAGTCAGTAAATCTTAGGCCTGAGAAAGGCTTGAGCTTACAACTCTTTAATGTGTTTGGGGCAGCGTGTATGGAGGATTGGGAGGATAGTTCAAAGCTTGGAATGTATGACCTGTAGGCTTCAAGCCTCATGACCTCAATCCAAGTTCACTGAGCTGGGGGCAGCCCCCCGGGCACTGCAGGGTGTGGTCCCAAATAAAAGCAGGAAAAAATTGTTTTGTGTGGGCTGCTTTGGTTGCGGGGTGGTTCAGTGGCATAGCACCTGTTTTTAGGGCTTAATTGGTGGCAGTGCCCCACCTGTTCAAATGAAGTTCCCAGTTCAAATGAAATTGCTGCCGTGATTCCCAGCACCTTAAATATGTGATTCCCAGACAGCACGACATCTACAATATCAAAGGGCAGGGAAGGATAAGTTTGGGAGAATGCAAGCCAACACTTTTTCTTAAATCTACTGAGCTGTATTACTGTCACTTAAGTCCAGCTTTGCTTTTGCTTTTTTTGTGGTTTGGCGGCTACCCCCAGGATGCTCAGTGGCCAGAAAAAGCAGATTTTGTGGGAAGAATGATAGTAGATTAGGATGTTCAGGGGCCACGCTTGGCTCTAAGCTCAGGGATCACTCTTGGCAGAGTTCAAAGAACCAAATGCAGTGCCAAGATTTGAAACAGGGTTGCAGCAGTCATAGCTGCATGCTAGGCAAGCACCTTAACCTTTCCACGATCTCTCCAGCCCTCTGAAGTCTAACTTTAGAACAGTCTCATCATCCTGTGAGATCCTGCAGACCTTTTTTACCATTAATTTTATTTCCACCTCCAGTTATAGGCTCCTGCCGGCAACCAGATAATCTTGCCACCCTGCAGATCACATGGCTGCTTCTCCCGGAAAGGAGCATAAAGTGAGGCCCCCATAGCCATGCTTCCAGACTCCATGCCAGGCTGTTTTCACTCAGGACACCCCAGAGGGAGCCCAAGGGGCCCAGCCCCGGCAGCCGATCTCCACAACCCAACTGCCACCACACTCCAGGCCGCACCCCACTTGTTAGGGCCGAGCCTCATGCATGAGTGAACATGTTCCTGGATTGCGTGGCCCCAAAAGTGGCCATGTGACACATCATAAGACACTCCCTACCCATTATCCATAATTGCCACACCATATTTGATGGGGTTCAGACAGGACACAACAAAGCATAGAGGGAAATATATATATATATATATATATATATATATATATGCATATATACATATTTTCAGATGTCTATACCAAAGCTCACATCACTCAAACTTTAACAACATGTCAGTGATATCCTATAGAATGTCTTAATGGCTCCTGCCAAAACAGAACAATCTTCACACTGTTTCCTATATGAACCCTTTTTTGTAAGCATGTTCAGCAGTTCTTCACAACAGACAATACAAAATATATTCTTTCAGTTGTGTTTTGGGACAGGCATTGGGGTTTGTATGGAAGCATCTCGAATTTGGTGGTCGGAAGGCGTAATGGTGGTGGGGTTGGTGTTTGAATATGAAATGTAATCAAATATTGTGAACTGACTTATAAAATAAAAAAGTTAATAAAAATATTTCATTACGGGTCCTTTTAAGCACATATACAAGAGAATACAAGCAAGTATGTTAAAACCAAACACACGTGTGTACTGCAGGGACATTGGTGGGTAGAATATAAGAGGTCTGGACATTTTATGTATAATGAAATCACACAGTAGATAATATTTTATGTTGAATTCTTTTATTTAGCATAACATTTTCTAGTTGCTCATTGTAGCAACAAACACTGCTTTCCCCCATTTTGTGACTGAATAGTATTCCACTTTATAACTATCTCACATTGTTCTTACCCAGTATTCAGTTGACAAATATTTGAATATTTTCATTAAAAATTATATATTTAAACAACAAAATATATTTATATATTAATATTGTTATGACCATTCATTGAACTTTGGTCTTCATTTCTGTACAAATACCCAGAATTTGAATTGATTGGTTGTCTGATAACTTTACCTTAGCTCATGTTTAATTTATATGAACATGGTCTGATATTTAAGCAAAAAAGCCTAATAATTTAAAAAAAAGAAAAAATTCCAGGGAAAGTGAAGGGGAAATATTCTAGGTAGTGGGAAAAGCACTAGTTTTATTGTTCAATATGTGATACTCATAAAGTCAAAAACAGTGTATTTTGTCAAGGCAAAATAGTGTTACCAAAGGAAAACTGTCAATTTCTTAAAGGTGATAAATGCATCTGCATTGCAGCAAGGTTGCCTTTTCCCAATTTGAACAAAACCATTCTGTAGGAAATCACGAAGCGCACACACACACAAACACACACACATACACACACACTCACTCACACACGTGCACACACAAACTGAAAACAAAAATTAAGCAAAACAAAGAAAACCCCAAATTCTGGCACTGGTAATAGTATGAGAAAGACATAAACCAAACGGAAAAGTCACGTTACTCCTCAGTTACCTGTTTTTCCTTATTTTCTGTTTCAGCAAGTTAATCACCTCAAGCAGATAGCAATAATATTTGCAGAGTCTGAAAGCCACAGCTTTGCTGGCCTTGTTTCCCAGAAGACAAATGTGATCACCAAAACACAGAAAAATAATCCTGCTTAAGTCATCTTTCTCATATGCTTCCTACATTTTTGTCAGAATTGAATCAAAATTGTGTTAGTGTGTGTGTGTGTGTGTGTGTGTGTGCGCATGCATGTTTTGCCCTATGTCCTCTTCAGCATATGTATTAGTAACTGCAGCAGGTCAACCAATCAGTTTTGCACACAATATTATATTGGTTAATCCAAGGTGACCCGCTGGTGGAAACATTGTTTGCAAAAGCCTCAGCAGCACAATTAGGGAGACCATTAGACATTAAGATACAACAGATAAGCATATTGTTGGAGAGATGATTTCCAAAAGGCCTAAAGAGGGTTTTTACTTCTTAGGCTTATGACCAGAAGTTCATGGCACATTAACTTTCCCATCTGAAAGCAGAAAGAATCCCTTGCCACAGCGTCTAACTTTTAGAAGTAATTTCAGGATTTTGCTCTATGAAAAATAGTCTCTCGGAATAGTGATAGAAAGTCAGCGCCCACTGGGCACTTGAAGGCATGGGAGGAAAAGGGAATGGATACATAACTCAAAGGTGAAGACATTCCTTACATGCCACAGACACTGGGTAGATTCCTGGCACCACGTGAGCACTGCCTGGAGCTACCTCCCTCCCAGCACTGGACATGGAGTGACACCAGCATTGTGGGTGTGTCACCAAAGAGCCCTTCAATAAAATATTTTCTAAGAGACATAGCTTGGCTTTAGGGCAGGATAGAAATCCATAGTGGTTAGTTTTCAAATTTTGTACTTAAATACTTGCTCCAGAGCCTGGAGAGATAGTACAGTAGGGAGGGTGCTTGGCCGAACTGGGTTCCATCCCGGGCTCCTCATACGGTCCCCTCATGCCCCACCAGGAATGATTCCTGAGAACGACCATGCATGACCTCCAAACAAACAAAAATTAAAATACTTATTCCTTTTAGAATGGTCCTTCATTCTTCTCTGCAACATCGGGTCATTCTCAAGTCCAGGAGTTTGGTTATTTGGCCCATTACACTGCCTGGGGGGGAAGGAGGGCTTCTCCCTGGAACCGCTAAGAATGAAGCCAGGAAACAGGAAAGCAGAATTCAGAGATGGAGACCAGATGGGTTAAGATGGCATTACCCAGTCTACCTGGAGTCAGCAGTGTTGCCACCATTGACCCCAGGACTAGACCATCATTGGACCAGTAAGTTCGGGTGCATGGGGGGGGGCAAGCAATCCCCAAAGCTCTGACTAGTTCAGGATTCATTCACAGCTACATTTAGTACTGGAAGAAAATGAACATTCTCCCTCCCATTAACCCCAGCTCTGAATCAAAATAGGAAGTTGAAAATAGTCTCAGCACATGATGAGGATTGTTCCAGCCTAGTTTTGCTTTAGCTGTTAGCAAGTGACAAGTGTCATCCATAAAAATCTCTGGAAGTTAAAAATGAAAGAATACCTGAAGACTTGTGCCCTAAAAGGTAATATCCCAGGGCCATACGCTCTAGTAGAATTGAAATGCCTGGTATCAGAATCTTTCTCTTTCAGTGAATGAATTGCAACACTTCATATCCTACATATAAATAAGTCATCAAAATGACCTATTGGGAATTCCAACAGGTACAGCCCGCCCCCAAGGGCCTGGGTCCCTCTCTGGGCACGCGCAGCTAGAAACAGCCCCTAGACAGCCGGTTTTCAACCCCTGATCTGCGTGGGACGGGCACAGAGGCCCAGCTCTGGGCAACAAAGCTGAACGGCTCCAATTCCAAACAGGAGGCATTCCCAACTCCTCGCCCAGTGCCAGGGACTCTTTCCGGAGCTGCGGCCGCTAATGCGGCCGCGAAATATTTTCCCACTACATATGCCATAGGAATCATAAGCTAACTTCTTAGATGGATACTTCTCTATTTTAGCTCAACCACTAGAAACACAGTAGCCAATAACTCATAAGCCTATTTTAACTCACACTGCATATCAAGCAGAATAGTAACAGTGAACGTGAAGGACTAAACCACACCTCTCACAATGGTAAAGCAACGCAAAAGCCCACCAAACTTTCATATTGAAGAGTCTAGCCCAGATGACACCAACAGTACTGTAGTGTTAGACAACCTCTCTGACAAGGAATTCAGAAGGGAGCTACTTAGGATGCTTAGGGAATTAAAAGAAACAATGGAAAGCAATGCCAATAGAAGACAAGAGGATCTGAAGGCAGAAATGAGGAAAATGCAATCAGAAATGTCAGACCTGAAAAATCTTGTAGGCGAATTGAAAAGCTCAGTGGAAGGCCTCAGCAGCAGAGTAAGAGCGGCTGAGAACAGAATCAGTGAGCTCGAAGATGAAGTTCAGAGACTCTCCAGAAAAGAGCAGAAAATGGAAAAGAGACTCACAATTCGGGAACAGATGGCAAGAGAAGATCGTGATGAAGCCAAGAGGGGTAACATAAGAATTATTGGAGTCCCAGAGGGACAGGAAGAAAACCTCGATGAAGAAGAAACTGTCAAAGAAATCATTGCTACAACATTTCCAGAGCTGAAGAAAACTTGTGACCACATTCAGGAGGCCCGAAGGGTACCAGCTAGAAGAAATCCGAATAAAAATACCCCAAGACACATTCTGATCAAAATGACCAAAACCTTAGACAGAGACAAAATTCTGAAAGCAGCAAGATCGAAGAAAGAAATCTCTTACAAAGGAGCATCCTTAAAATTCACAGCTGATTTTTCTGATGAAACCCTCAGGGCCCGAAAACAGTGGTGGGACATAGTAAAAAAACTCAATGAAATAAATGCCTCCCCCAAAATACTTTTCCCAGCAAGACTCTCATTCATAATAGAAGGAACAACACACAGTTTCACAGACAAACAACAGCTCAGGAACTTCATAGACTCAAAACCATGGTTACAAGAACAACTAAATGGGCTACTTTAAGGCAAGAAAGGCCCCTCAAATACACCAAATTTTAACAGAACAATGGGACAAAATCCCATAACAATAATCTCTCTCAATGTCAATGGGCTAAACGCACCAATTAAAAGACATCGAGTGGCAGGATGGATTAGAAAATTGAACCCAACATTCTGCTGCCTGCAAGAAACGCATCTCAATAGTCAAAGCAAACACAGACTCAGAGTCAAAGGCTGGAAAACAATCCTACAGGCAAACAGCTCCCATAAAAAAGCTGGGGTAGCCATCCTTATATCAGACCACATCGATTTCAGAGTGAGGAAGGTCATAAGAGACAGTGAAGGCCATTTCTTATTGATCAGAGGATCTGTACAACTGGAAGAACTTACAATAATAAATGTATATGCACCTAATGAGAGACCAGCAAAGTACTTAAAACAACTACTCATAGATTTGGAAAAAGACATCAATAGCAACACAATACTAGTGGGAGACTTCAACACTGCTTTGTCACCTCTTGATAGATCAACCAGACTCAAGCTTAGCAAGGACATACTTCATTTGAGGGAAACAATGGAAGAAAGGGACTTAGTAGATATATACAGGACACTTCATCCACAAAAAGCTGAATACACATTCTTCTCAAGCGTACATGGAACATTCTCCAAGATAGACCACATGCTGAGCCACAAAACATGCCTCCATAAAATTAAGAAGGTAGAGATTGTATCAACAATCTTTTCAGACCATAATGCGCTGAAATTAGAAGTAAATCACACCCAAAAACAGAAAACTAAATAAAACACCTGGAAATTAAACAGTGCACTATTGAACAACGAGTGGATTAGACAGGAAATCAAAGAGGAAATCAAAAGATTCCTAGAAACGAATGAAAATGAGAACACGAGTTACCAAAACTTATGGGACACAGCAAAGGCTGTGTTAAGAGGAAAGTTTATAGCTCTACAAGCATTCCTCAGGAAGGAGGAGCGAACACACATAAGTAACCTAAGCTCACAGCTTAAGAGCTTGGAGAAGGACCAAAAAAAGGAGCACAACCCGAACAGGAGAAAGGAAATAATAAAACTCAGAGCAGAGATTAACGAGATGGAAACCCAAAAAACAATCCGAAAGATCAATGAAACCAAAAGCTGGTTCTTCGAGAAAATTAACAAGATCGATAAGCCTCTAGCAAAACTCACAAAGAAAGGGAGAGAGAAAACCCTAATAAACCGAATCAGAAATGAAAAGGGGGTCATTACAACAGAAACCACAGAAATTCAGAGGATCCTCAGGGAGTACTTTGAGAAGCTTTATGCCACGGAACATCAAAACCTCGAGGAAATGGATAAATTCCTAGACTCCTACAGACTCCCAAGGCTGAACCAAGAAGACCTGGAATTCCTGAACAGATCTATCACCATCAAGGAAATTGAAATGGTAATAAAAAGTCTCCCCAAGCACAAAAGCCCTGGCCCGGATGGATTCACTAGTGAATTCTTCCAAATCTTTAAAGAGGACTTACTCCCAATGCTCTTTAAGCTTTTCCACGAAATTGAAATATCAAAAACACTTCCGAACAGTTTCTACGAAGCAAATATCACACTGATACCAAAAGCAGACAGAGATACCACAAAGAAAGAGAATTACAGGCCGATATCCCTGATGAACACAGATGCAAAGATCCTCAACAAACTACTAGCAAATAGAATCCAACTACTCATCAAAAAGATCATACACCATGACCAAGTAGGATTCATCCCAGGGATGCAAGGATGGTTTAACATTCGAAAATCTATCAACATAATCCACCATATCAACAAAAGAAAAGATAAAAAGCATATGATCATATCAATAGATGCAGAGAAAGCATTTGACAAGATCCAGCACCCCTTTATGATGAAAACCCTAGCCAAAATGGGTATAGAGGGGACCTTCCTCAACATAATTAAAGCCATCTACCACAAGCCTACAGCAAGCATCATCCTCAATGGGGAAAAACTGAGAGCCTTCCCTCTAAGATCAGGGACGAGACAGGGATGCCCACTCTCTCCACTGCTGTTCAATATAGTACTGGAAATACTTGCAATAGCGATTAGGCAGGAAAAAGATATTAAGGGCATTCAGGTAGGAAAGGAAGAAATCAAGCTCTCACTATTCGCAGATGATATGATACTCTACTTAGAGAACCCAATAACTTCCACCAAAAAACTCCTAGAAACAATAGACTCGTATAGTAAAGTTGCAGGTTATAAAATCAATACCCAAAAGTCCATGGCTTTCCTATACGCAAACAGTGAGAGAGAAGAAAGCAACATGAAAAAAACAATCCCATTCACAATTGTGCCCCAGAAAATCAAGTACCTAGGAATCAGCTTAACTAAGGAAGTAAAGGACCTGTACAAAGAAAACTACAAAACGCTACTTCAGGAAATAAAAGAGGACATGAGGAAATGGAAAGATATCCCCTGCTCATGGGTCGGGAGACTTAACATTGTCAAAATGGCAATACTACCGAAAGCATTGTATAAATTCAATGCAATCCCTATAAGGATACCCATGACATTCTTCAAAGAAGTGGAGCAAACACTCTTGAAATTTATATGGAACAAAAAGCCCCCACGAATAGCTAAAGCAATTCTTGGGAAAAAGAAAATGGGAGGAATCAACCTCCCGAACTTCAAACTGTACTACAAAGCAGTAATAATTAAAACAGCATGGTACTGGAACAAAGGCAGAACTGCAGACCAATGGAACAGGGTTGAATACACTGACATCTCTCCTCAATCATATGCTCATCTAATCTTTGATAAAGGTGCAAGTAATGTGAAGTGGAGTAAGGAAAGCCTCTTTAATAAATTGTGTTGGCATCACTGGACGGCTACATGCAAAAAAATAGGCTCAGAACTCTGCCTAACACCATGTACAAAAGTAAGATCAAAATGGATTAAAGACCTCAACATCAGACCAGAAACCATAAGGTACATTGAAGATAAAGTTGGCAAAACCCTCCATGACATTGAAGCTAATGGTATCTTCAAAGATGCCACGCCACTGGCCGAGCAAGTGAAAACAGAGATAGATAAATGGGACTATCTTAAACTAAGAAGCTTCTGCACCTCCAAAGAAACAGTGACCAAAATACAAAGACAGTCTACAGAATGGGAAAGGATATTCACCGAATACACATCTGACAAGGGGTTGATATCCAGGATATACAAAATACTGGTTAAACTCCACAAGAAGAAAACATCCAACCCCATCCAAAAATGGGGCAATGAAATGAACAAAAACTTTCTCAAAGAAGAAATCCGAATGGCAAAAAAGCACATGAGAAAATGCTCTACATCATTAATCATCAGGGAGATGCAGATCAAAACCACAATGAGATACCATCTCACACTTCAGAGACTGGCCCACATTCAAAAGAACAAAAGCAACCGATGCTGGCGTGGATGTGGCGAGAAAGGGACACTCCTTCACTGTTGGTGGGAATGTCCACTGGTTCAGCCCTTCTGGAAAACAGTATGGACGATTCTCAAAAAATTAGAAATTGAGATCCCATTTGACCCAGCAATACCACTCCTGGGAATATATCCCAGAGAGACAAAAATGTATAGTCGAAGTGACATCTGCACTTGTTTGTTCATTGCAGCACTCTTTACAATAGCCAGAAACTGGAAGAAACCTGAATGCCCAAGAACAGACGACTGGTTAAAGAAACTTTGGTACATCTACACAATGGAGTACTATGTAGCTGTTAGAAAAGATGAAGTCATGAACTTTACATACAAGTGGTACAATATGGAAAGTATCATGCTAAGCGAAATGAGTCAGAAAGAGAGGGATAGACATAGAAAGATTGCATTCATCTGGGGGATATAAAGTAACAAAGTATGAGATTAATACCCAAGAATAGCTGAGATCAGCACCAGGAGGATTACTCCATAACTTAGAGGCCAGCCGGGTATCCTAGAGGAAAGGGCAGTTCAGATAGAGAAGGGAGCACCAAATAAAGGATGTTTGGAGGATCCTCCCAAGAGGGGAGATGCATGTCGAAAGTAGACTATGGACTGAACATGTTTGCCACTCAATGCCTCTTTTGCAGACCACAACACCCAAAAGGAGAGAGAGAACACAGGGGATTGCCCTGCCACACAGACAGGGGGAATGGGGGGATGGGGGTGGGAGGGATATTATCCATGGTGGTGGAAAATGGGCACTGGTGGAGGGATGGGTATCTGATCATTGTATAATTGAAACCAAAGCACAAAAATTGTAAATCTACAACTTTAAAAAAAATAAAATAAAATAAAGGGAAAAAAAATGACCTATTGGGTACTTGATCAGTGTTTTAAAGTAGTGAAGTAGAATAGATAAAATCAGAATATATTACATATAGGGTATTTTTTGTTTGCTTTGGGGCCACACCCAGTGGTACTCAGGGGTTACCCCTAGCTCTCTGGCTCTCTGCTCAGGGATCACTCCAGGTGCGGCATGGGGGACCATCTGAGGGACAGGGTTTGAACCTAGGTGTGCTGTATTCAAGGCAAGCACCTATCCCCTGTACTATTTCCTCAGTCCCAATTAAGGGTAAGTAAAATTTTGTGAAGTTTTGTTTTACTTGCATATAAAAATATATCTGTTTATATATAGTTATCCATGTTACACTAACCTCAGGTATCTGTTGGAAAGTCTTTGTTTTGTTTTGTAGCCACAACCGGCGTTGCTCAGGGATTATTCCTGGCTCTGTGCTCAGGAACCACTACTGGCTATACTAGGGGGGACCATATGGGATGCTGGGGATCAAACCCAGGTTGGCGATGTGCAAGGCAAGCTCCCTATCTGCTGTACTATCTCTCCGCCCCACACTCCCTCTTTTGAGTTAGAGGATAGCACCGATGGTAAGGCATTTTCCTTGCATTCGGGCGTTTGCCTTGTGCGCAGCCAGTCCGGCCGAGCTGGGTTCGATTCCTTCGCCCCTCTCAGAGAGCCTGGCAAGCTACCGAGAATATCTTGCCCTCCCGACAAAGCCTGGCAAGCTACCCGTGATGTATTCAATATGCCAAACACAGTAACAACAAGTCTCAAAAAATGGAGACGTTACTGGGCCTGCTCGAGCAAATCGATGAACAACAGGAGGACAGTTTTTGTTTGTCACCTCCAGGAGTGATCCTTGAGTGCAAACCCCAGAGAAAGTGCTGAGCACAGCTAGCAACCCAAAACAAAAGAAAACAACACTACCACCCCGCAATATTTTTTCAAATTCTCTCTCTTTTCCCCCTGACCTTCATTATATTGATGTGATCACAATGACTGGGGTGTAACCATGATGCTTGAACATTTGTTAGCTGTGGTGCTCACCAGCAGTCATACATCAGATTGTGGTACTCACAGATCATAGGGCCCTCCAAGATTTATACTCCTTTAATTGCGGTGCTCACACACATGCTCACCAAGAGTCACGCTTCTGGGTCATGGTGTTCACACACCTTTTCAATTTGTGCTTGCCAAGGGTTGAACCCCCTTTGCGGGACTCACTCATATCTAGTGGATGATGTGGTTGGATATTGCTTATAGTACTAGGGAGTTCAGGTAACAGAGTTCCAAAACTCAAACAGCACAGCTAACAGGACTGTAGTCAGCACATGTGGCAACACTGGGCATTTGAACTTTTGACCATATATTTACAAGATAGGGATTCCAAGGTACTGCAGCACATCTTGTGGTGTGTGTGTGTGTGTGTGTGTGTGTGTGTGTGTGTGTGTGTGTGTTTTCTGGGATTGAGCCCAGGGCCTCACACAAGCAAGGCAATCTGCTGAGCCAAACCCCTAACCCTGCCACTGTGATATCATGATGCTTGGATTTCTTTTGTGAGCAAATCTTCATCTGAAACAGAAAAATAATCTGTATTTTCTACCTGGTCAGTTTCTCCTGGCATGCCTGCTTGGCTCACACCTTCCCTTTGGCATATTCTGAGACTGAGTAACAACACACTGCCCCTGTTTGTCTTCAACATCACTTAACTACCAGGATGCAGAAAATCTTTTGAAATCCTTCTGGGATTCTTTAGGGGGATGAAAGTGCTGTATAAAATCAAATCTGCTCTGTTCGTGGATGGAATTCCCTGTGCCCAGAGATCAGGACGAGCACTGTGGTCTGGGTTCCATTGCATCTGATTCTCATTAACTGCCCGTGATTTCCTGCCCTGGATCCGCTTTCTCTGCCCTTTCCGAATTACTGTGCTCATGGCTGGCTTCCGCTGATTACTCAGAGCGGGTCATCTGCAATCAAGTCCATTGCTTGCTTATAACCCAGGCTGCAACTTGAGTAGACTCATATCAGAAGTGTTTCAGACATAAAATTTCTGCTGAGTGATTAAAGCAACTCCTTGAGCTAAATGCTGCTGGCTTTACAGAGTTTATAGCCAAACAGTGGAAATAAAAGGAAGATTTGATATTTTTTAGGCTTTGGGAAAGAAAATGGAACAATAAATGTTTATGACTGAAACTTGGTCAGAAAGCAAGGTCTCTCCTAATCTCTACTAAGTACCAAAAATAAAAGGTAACTTTTCCTTAACCTAACAAATACTTACGCAGATCTACTATATTCTGGTTTTTATTTAGCAACCCCAAATGGAGCAGCCTGATTTGAATACACACGTGTTCTGACGCTAGAGATAAAGTCTCTATTAAGTACCACTTTCAGGAATCTGTGACACTCTTACTTTTCTTTCAGTATGTGTTCTTGCTTTAAATTCAGTAAGTGTTCCTTTAAAATTAAAAAAAAAAGTCACTATTATTTACAATAGTGGTGGGATTTTACAGAGTTCTTGTCCCAGATCCTCCACTGAAGTAAATGCTTCCCCCATTTTTGTCTCAGGGTCCCCCAAGATCCCCCTCACTCTCAGGTCTCCCTGCGTAAACTCAGTTTTGTAGTCCTGTTGCGTTTTCCCATCTATTTTGTCCTTACTATGATTCTCCATATTTCACACGAGATAGATCGTTTTGTATCTGTCTGTCTCCTTCTGACTAACTTCAGTTAGCATGATTTTGGCTCTTATTGCCAAATAGTATTCCATTGTGTATATGTACTATAGTTTCCTTATTTAGTCATCTACTCCTGAACACTTCTGTTGTTTCCAGATATTGGCTACTGTGAACAACACTGCAATGAACACAGGGGTGCAACTGTCTTTTCAGAATGCAGTTGGGGCCCTTGGGGTAGATGGCTTTAAAGGGAAATGTTGGGATATATGAAGCTCAACTCTCAGGTTTTTTGAGGAGTGTCTATATTGTTTTCCAAAAAGGTTGAACCCAGTTGACAGTCCCACCAGCAGTGGACAAAGATTCCTATTCCCCTCACTCATGCCAACATGGGTTGTTTTTGTTCTTCATAATGTGCACCAGCCTCATGGGTGTGGGGCGTTTGTGTTCCTAAACCACACGATAAAGCTTGAAGACACATGAAGACCTCACTTTCAAAGACAAGGGAATAAAAAAGCGTTGTGGAAATGTTTTTTCTTCGATAGTTTCAGAGTCCTGGAAGTAGGAGGTTATATGAAGGCAGGAAATGGGGGATGCGGTGTCAATAGCAGAGAGTGAGACTCTCCGTGCCTACTCTCAGTGATGTCTAGCGATTTAATTCCCTAATGTGTATTTCTTTTTTGTTGTTTTATTTATTTTTGTTTTAGAGTCATAGAGTCACAATTCTTAACTATAAGGAGCTCTCGGGGCTTACTCCTGACTCTGCTTTTAGGGATCACTCCTGGCAAGCTAGGGGGACTATACGTCATGCCAGGGATCAAACATGAGTTGATCATGGGCAAAGGTAACATCCTACCCCACTGTGCTATTCCTCTGGCTCCTGATGTTTGTGAGCTAATAGAAAGGGCAATAAATCTCAGGCAGACCATCAAAGTAAGAATGAATCAAAACTTCTGTGACTTTGAAACAAGACTTATTTGCCTTTTTAGTTATGAAGCACTTAGACTGATGATGAAGTTAGTTTGTGTTCTCCGACTGCAGTCATTGAGAGTCTAGGCTTGAAGAGTTTGATTGACACCCTGACAGACAATGGGCCCAAGATTTAGCACATGGGTGTGTATGAACTTCACTGGGGAAGTACAAAACTCCACTCAGAGTTCACATTTTCAGATATTTTTCATAAGGTGTACAGTTGATATGCAAATAACTAAGTGTTGACAATATTCACAGATGATACACAATTGATGCTTAATAAAGGCCCTCCCGTTGTTTATCGATTTGCTCGAGCGGGCCCAGTAACGTCTCCATTGGAGACTTTGTTGTTACTGTGTCTGGCATATCGAATACTCTCGGTAGCTTGCCAGGCTCTCCGAGAGGGGCGGAGGAATCAAACTCGGGTCGGCCATGTTGGCCGCGTGTAAGGCGAACGCCCTACCCGCTGTGCTTAATAAATACTTGCTAATTCTCTAGCACAGACTCTGGCCTATAATGGGAATTAAATTTCTGTTGAATCCACAAATGATGGCTAACATAGATAATATTATTTGCTGTATTTTATAGGGAAGGAACAGGAAGTTTAGAGAAGCTAAGTGGCCAGTGATGAGATGTAGTCCAACATCTGAAGAGTTTTGGGTTTAGGGTTTAGAGATGACACACGCTCACGCGGGCTCGCTGCCCCCAGGACATGTTCCTCATGATCCGGAGCCACAAAACCACCATTTTCATGGACGCCAAGGAGTCGAGCACCATTTTCGAGGTGAAGCGCATCGTTGAGGTCATCCTCAAGTGGCTGCCCGACGAGCAATGGCTGTACAAGGACGACCAGCTCCTGGATAACGGCAAGACGCTGGGCGAATGTGGCTTCAACAGTCAGACAGTGCAGTTGCAGGCCCTAGACACAGTGGGGCTTGCGTTCTGGGCAGATGAAGCTTTTGAGGCCCTGAACATTGAGTCATTCTCCAGCCCACCCAGGGATGCCAGATGTGTAAACACAAAAAGACAGCAGCGGTCTATCTCTTCCCACCGCCAGCGTTCAGTAGTCTCAGGCTGTTTCTCCCACTCCGGGGAGGTCGATGGCGATGGGCAGGAGAAGGAAGGAAACGAAGGCAAGGCTGGTTGGTCTTAGTTGCAGTTTATTCCAATCCTCTCTCCATTCATTCCTGTCTCTCCTCTGCTTCCCCGTCTGCTTCTTCCTCCCCCATTCTACTTCATTCTCCTCCTCGATCCCCCTTCATTCTCCTTCTGGCTCTGAAATCTGGATCTGGATTCCCCAGCCCACTCTTACAGTCTAGTAAATCTCAAAGCCATGAGGGATTGGGGCTTACACATAGGTGTGGTCACAAATAAGTAGGGGTAGAGTTCTTTCCCTCAGGGGGTACTTCTAGGACAGATACCCTCTAAGCAGGATGACCCACCCAAGAGCGAAATCCCATGGGTGTGTTTCTCCTCTCCTTGTTCAACAAACATATAAGCATTCATAATATTAATCATTTTGTATGGGCACAGTAAGAGATACATTAAGCTTATAGAATTGCTTTCCTGGGGTCATCTTGATCTCAGACTACAGTGCTCAGGTCATATTAGCCTTTCTTATCCCTAGCAGGGTCCTAATCTCATCATAATTTTTGGATCATGACAGCATTTGTCCATGATCAAGCTCTTATATTAAGAATCAAGGCGCTTTGGCCTGGCCCATTTCAATGCCAGGGTAGCTCACAGCTTGCCCTGGGTCCATTCAGTCCCTCATCGGGACCCTGCTTCTGGGGTGCTAGGAACTAAGGGCAGCTGAGGCTTACGTTGAGAAAACAGATGCCTGGGAATGTATAATATTCAAAGCCAATGAAATTTTAAGTTATAAAAGCATAATATTAACTGTCTTCCTGTATCTATACAAAAAGGACATTGCTTTAAAGCAAACTATTCAAAAGACATAAGGCTATTCAAAAGAGAAAGGCAATATTAACTTACAATACAAGTTTAGTGTCCTAGAAGGATATGACCTTACAAATAAACAGAGTCTGATTAGGAGGAAAAGCTGATTAACTGGTTGGGGAAGAGAGCATAGAGAAATGGTTACAGATAAATAAAGGAATGGGAGTGACTCGGGAGCACTGTGATAGGTGTAATCTAATAAACCTAAGCTCCTTGTGGCAAGGGGGAAAGGACAGACCAATGTTAGGCCTAAAATATTTGGACCTATATTTCAACAGTTAAGTTTGGTTTATTTGGGGGCCCACATCAGGAGATATTTAGAAGCTTCTCCTGACTGATTGCTACTCAGAGGTGGTACTGGTGGTAATCAGAGGACCAAATGGTAATATAGATTGAACCCCTGAGTCCCATATGAAAAGTATGTGCTCTGCGCTTTGAGCCAACTCCCTGGCCCTAGACAGAAGTTTTGATTTACCAGAAGGATGAATTTGCAAAACTCCCTCTTACTACTCCTTTTGACTATACTTTCTTAGGTCTGGCATCAAGCTACTGAAGTTGGTGATTTATTAGTCCATTTAGAAATAAGGACAATTAGGAACAGTGGAACAACATACCTCAGCCATAAAATAAAAGATAACAAAAGCAAAAATATGGGCCTTTCTTTGCTGCTCAGTAACCGGAGTTTCCCATCTAATCCCCACATGCAAAAGAAGCGCAGTCTTTTTCTAGACAAGGCTTGAAGTAAGTGATTTCGCATGGTCTGAGGATCCCACTACAAAGCACAACTAGTGTTCTTTGTTCTAGAAATAGCTGCTGAATGCAAAGTTTAAAAAGTTAGGGGGATGGAGAGATAGTACAGTGGGTAAGGTGCTTTGCCTTTCTCACAGCTGACCCAGGTTCAAACTCGAACACCCCCATGGTCCCCCAAACTCCATCCTGAGTGAGTGCAGAGCCTCAGAAATAAGCCCCGAGAACCCCTGGATACAGTTCCCAAACAAAACAAAACAAAAATCTAAGATGACTCAGATATTTGATACATGTCATTTGATTATTTAGGGAACCCTGATAATATCAATCAGCCTCTGGAGGGGCAGTAAGTGAGCTGATATGTGTGGCCTTTTATTACTGCCCCATTATGCCTTCCAGGGATCAGCATAAATTGCAGCTACTGAAAGGTTTGACTTTGACCCTTCCCTGTCAACCACTGAAAATGAAAGTAATGATAAGGGTTCGTCAGAGGCATGTTTATTTAAGGAGAGACATCCATTTTTGTGGTAGATTTTATGCATTTTTGGTTTGTTTGGGACCACATCCAGCATTGCTCAGGGGTTACTCCTGGCACTGTACTCAGGAATCGATCCTGGTGGGCTCAGAGGACATAGTGGGTACCAGAGATCAAAACCTGGTCAGCCACATGCATGGCAACCCCCTACCTTCTGTGCCTTCTCTCTGGTCCCACATTTTAAACATTTTTGCTCATTTGGGGGGCACACCTGGCTGTGCTCAGGGCTCATTCCTGCCTCTGTCAAAGATCAACTCCTGGTAGTGTTCAGGGGAACATATGTGATGCCAGGGATTGAATCCAGGTTGGCCACATGTAAGGCAAGCACCTTCCCCCCTGTTTTATCACTCTGACCCGCAGACTTTTTTTTTTTTTGAGTAAACAAAATGCGGCCAGAGAAATTGTACAAGAGTATTTGTTCTCCATGCAGTTGATCCTGGTTCCACCCCCGGCATAGGGATCTCTTGTAGCTCACCAGGAGATCTCTAAGATTAGAACCAGGGGTAAACCTTAAGTCAGGTGTGGAACCAAAACAAAAACACTAAAACAAACCTCCAAAATGCAAAATTCCCAATTGCCTTTCACTTTAAATATTTTTAAATTTTATTTTCATAAAGTTATCACGGGGATGAGAGCCTATGTGTGAACTTAGGACTTCACATATTCAAGACAGATATTCTCTCCTTTGAATCACATTCTACGTCTCTTGATGGCTTTTTAAAATAAAATGATAAATAAATAAATTTTATTTATTTATCATTGACTTAAAATAGACCTCCAAGCCTACTCGAATTGGAGTCGAGCATCTTCCACCCAGATCCTCCAAATTCCAGTAGGCAGGGGTCACACCCACCACCTGGCCCCCTGGCGCCGTGTAATCCCATCAGCGGCCGCGCGACATCTTATCAAATTTTTTTTTTAATAATTTATTTATTTATTGAATCACTGTGGGAAAAGTTACAGAGCTTTCGGGTTTAGTTCTCAGTCATGTAGATACCAAACACATTTCCCTTTACCAATACTCATTTTTAGCCCAAAAATTTATCAAATTTTTTTAATGACATCTTATTGTCTCATTCCTATTTTGGACAAATTTGCAGGCTATCGGATGTAGCCTGCCCACAGGGCAGAGTCTGGCAAACTCCCCGTGGCGTACCAAATGTGCCAAATACCAGTAACAATGATGGGTCTCATTCTCCTAAATAGCCTTGAATATAATCTCAGGGCTAGGATGAAAGAGACGTTACTGGGGCCTGCTCGAGGCAATCGACGAATAACAGGATGATGAAATGAAAATGAAATGAAAATAGTATATACATTTTTGACACTACAGCTTATATCTCTATATGTGATTAAGTTTCACTGCACTATATATATATATATATATATCAGCGCCAGGCTGTTTTAACTCTAAGTGCCCCCGAGTGGGCCAGGTGAGAACCTTACCCGCCCCAAGGGACCCAGCCCCAGCAGTTGACCTTCACTATCCAACCGCCACCATGCTCCAGGCCACTTTCAGGATGCTCCAGCTGAGCCTCACACATGAATAAAGTCCCATGGAACCCAGGTAATGTGGAACCTTGTGAGCCTGGACTCTGGGCTCAACGGGACCTGGGAACAGAGATTCTCTGCCTGCCTCACCAATCTCCAAGGACCAGGGGTCACACCCATAAGACACTCCCTGTCAGCACCAGATGATCTGCTCATCGGCCACCCTCCAGAACTCATGGCTGCTTCTACCAGAAGGGAGCATAAAATGAGACCCCCATAACCGTGCCACTAGGCTCAGTGCCAGGCTGTTTTCACTTGGGGCTCTCTAGATGGGGTAGGTGAGAGCCCCCACCTCTGCCCCAAGGGACCCAGCCCCAGCAGCCGAGCTCCACTACCCAACTGCCAGCATGCTTCAGGCCACTTTCTAGGCTGCTTTCCAGATCTTGTGGCTGCTTTGCAGCTGCGTGACACATCATGACACTTCTTACCCATTTTCCATAATTATCACACCATATTTGATGGGGTTCAGAAGGCAGGCAACAAATCATAGAAAAAAAAGATATATATATATATATATATACTCTCTCAGAGAGCCTGGCAAGCTACCAAGAGTATCCTGCCCGCACGGGCAGAGCCTGGCAAGCTCCTCGTGGCGTATTCCATATGCAAAAAACAGTAACAATAACAGGTTTCATTCCCCTGACCCTGAAAGAGCCTCCAATCGTTGGGAAAGACAAGTAAGGAGAGTTCGTTAAAGTCTCAGGGCTGGAAGGAATAGAGATGCTACTGGCGCCTGCTCGAGAAAATCGACGAACAACAGGATGACAGTGATATAGTGAAAGTTGTTCACAATAATTGTTTACATTCAACATTTCAACACCAATATCACCACCATTACACCTTTCCACCACCTTTATTTTGAATCTTCCCACCACCACCCAAGCTTGCCCCATAGGCAGATGCTAAATAATTTATTTTGTATTGCTTGTTATGAATAATATGAGATGTTGTGTGGCTACAAAAGCGGCCACGTGCTCCTTGAATTCTGAAATTTTTTAAATATTTGCAGTCCAGAGGCATCTTTGTGGCATGATTCGTACGAGATTCATTTGTGAATCTCTGAATCATGGCCATTAATGTGCTTAAATGGCACCTAGAGGCAGTTCTTGGGCGTGACTGCCAGGGAACCGAAAGGGAGGGGAGATGGGGGTAGGAAATCACCCATCCCCTGCTCCTTGAAGCCTGGAGTTTCCAGTCACTAGTCCCGCAAACCTGGGTCTTTCAGTGGATTCATTCTCATGTGTGGGGCTCTTGGACAAGCCTATGAAGGTCGGCTGTGAGGGTGGCAGCAATAATTTCCTTGTATTTCATTTTATTTGTGGGATTGACGGCATATTTGGTTGTGCTTGGGGACTATTCCTGGCTCTGTGCTCAGGATTCAATCTTAGCAGTGCTGAGGGGACCATACGTGATGCCAAGAATCTAACCAGAGTCAGCAGAATCGAAGGCAAGTGCCTTAACTCTTATACTTTATCTCCTAACAACTGTCTTTTTTAAAATTACCAATATAACACTCATTTTATCTGACACATTGTAACAGAATCAGACAACCAAAAATATTTAAAATCCTGTAAATTAAACCCACTTATCTCCAAAAATAACCTAATTAACTTTTTTTCTTTTTGGGTCACACCCAACAATGCTCACGGGTTACTCCTGGCTTTGCACTTAGAAACTATTCCTAGTGGTGCTTGGGGGACCATATGGGATGCTGGGAATCGAACCTGGGTTGGCTGCATGCAATATATATTTGTAATATACATACATTCTATAAATACACATATATTCTAAATAAAGAACGACCTTTCTGTCTGCTTGTGTTAAAAGAGCAAGCCCTCTGCAGCTGTCACTAGTTATATGTAGTCGCTTAGCACTTTAATCTTCATTAATCTAAATTGATTATATGTGTCACATGAAAGATATGGAGACATTCAAAACCTTCAACAAAACGGAATAGAGCTATCTTAGTGGCATTATGTTGATTGCGTGTTAAAATAATCACTTTTTCAATTTATTGAGCTAAATTAATGTTATTACTGGAAGATATAAAATTTTATCTGTGGCTCATTTATTTCCAAGAAAGCTAACTTAGCATATTGCAAAAGACACCTACAAGGATAAAAGCACTGAGATTTAATTCCAGTGTATTATTATTTGTTTTTTTTAAATAATCCGATTTTATTATAAATATATCATAACAGAGTGTAAAAAACCAGAAACATGTTAAACTATATTAAAAAAGCAAAAGTTCTGGAGACTGGAGAGATAGTACAGTGGATAAGTCTTTCACACAGCTAACCCAGGTTTGATCCCAACAATCCATCTGGTTCCCTGAATCTTACAGGAGTGACCCTGGAGTGTAGAGCCAGATGAATCTTTGTTTAAACCAGATACTCTGAAGACCACGAGGTGTGACTCCACCCTCTACTCGACATTTTGGAAGTACAAGCTCTTCGAAATTTGAGTCATCATTTTGTTGACATTATGACTTAGACTCTTCTAAATTACAAAAATGCATATGTGCTGTATATAATCTGTATCAACTTTTATTTCAACTGGATCTATCATGGAATCATTTCCATAATAATGTGTGTATGGATATATATGCAATATACACCAAAGGTTAACATTTTTGTTTGTTTTGGGCCAAACCAGCAGTACTCAGGGCTTTCTCATGGATCTGTGCTCAGGGGCCACTCTTGGTGGGGGTTGGGGGCACCATATGGGATGCCAGGATCAAACCCAGGTCTGCCACATACAAGATAACCCTACCCTTGCCACTGTACTATTGCTCTGGGCTCCTAGAATGAACATTATATGAATTATATTATGTTAATTCTCCTCCTGCTCCCTCTAATTGTTTAATCAGATAAACTAGAAGGTCCCATCTGGTTCTGACATTCTATAATTCATAAATATATATAATGTTAAATTTTGTTATTATGTAGCATATTATATATAATAACTTACATTATATATTGATATATAATATATTTTATATCACATATAACATATATAGCATTATATATAAATTGAATCACCATGAGATATGCAGTTACAAAGCTTTCATGATTAGATTTCAGTCATACAATATTATAACATGTTATATATTTTAATGAGAAAAAAATTTAGAGGACACTAAAATTCTAATGGCTGGAGTGATAGAACAGCGGGTAGGGTGTTTGCCTTGCACGTGGCCAATCCAGGTTTGATTCCTCCATCCCTTTCGGAGAGCCTGGCAAGCTACCGAGAGTATCCCACTCGCACGGTTGAGCCTGGCAAGCTCCCCATGGTGTAATTGATATGCCAGAAACAGTAACAAGATGTCTCACAATGGAGACATTACTGGTGCCCGCTTGAGCAAATCAATGAACAACAGCAGGACAGGACAGTGCTACAGTACTAAAGTTCTAATATTAATTTTATCATTAATTTGTAGAAATTTCAGAATAATGCTTTAAGAAATACCAAGAGACGAATAGAGGCTAAAATACCTAGAGATAAGTACCAGACTTAGGAGAAATACTCCATGCTATATACTCATTACTATGCAAGTAGGTCTAGCCCCAGTTTATTACCAATACAAAACCATTCGGTATTCTGGAAACATACTTCAGGCTACAAATGTAGATCTCGAGGGATTTCAAATCTTCAGACATTCTGTAGTGTTGGTTTGTCATGGATTTGAAAAACAGCAAAGTGTCGCCTACTCCAGCACAATTAAACCTTCTGAAAAGGGCATGACTTGATTGTTCTGGCATTTGGAGGGCCCAGAAGGCAAGTTGCATGGGAAGACCTAAAGACTTAAAGGCTCAGGAACCACCTAGAGCGAACTATGAGCCAAGAATTGTGCAGGCCCTTCTGTCCTGGTAACTTTATAGATAGTGATAAACATATCTATTTCTCTTGGGACCACGCCCAGCTTCACTCAGGGCTTACTCCTGACTCTGTGCTCAGGGGTCATTCCTGATGGGGTCTGGTGACCATAAGTGGCGCCAGGAATCAAACCCAGGTTGGCTCCATGCAAGGCAAGTGCCCTACCTGCTGTAGTATCTTCCTAGCCCCATGTTCCAAGATCCACCTCTCTGGTCAACAAATTGTTGTTAATTGCTACCCTGGACAAGTCATTTCTAGGACTTGCGGAGGGCCCGCAAACCACTCTCCGACCCGCGGAGGTGGCCCTAGGATCCGTAGGTGCAGGGAAGGACCGACCGAATGAACACAAGAGACAGAGTATAGTTTAGAAATAGAGAGAAAAAGGGACAGCACTTTATTGGGGGCTACAGGCTGTTTATACAGGGTCCGGCAGCTCAGTCAGGAGCAGAAGCAGTATAACCATATATGGTAAGGTCAGCCACAAGAGCTTTACCTAACATTCAAAGTAGACATTCGTACATCAAAGGGTCTTGTGGCAGAAGGTGCATCCTGAGCTTTACATTTATATATCAAAGGACCTTATGGCAGTAGGTGTATCCTGAGCTTTACATTTGTATATCAAAGGGTCTT
Source organism: Sorex fumeus (assembly GCF_029834395.1). NCBI lineage: Eukaryota > Metazoa > Chordata > Mammalia > Eulipotyphla > Soricidae > Sorex > Sorex fumeus. Next base: position 68,081,650 of record NW_026606129.1, read on the forward strand.
AGGGAGTAGATGTATCCTGGAGGTTACTATAGATAAGGCCAGATAAGCTAACTGTCAGCCTGATGTTGCTTGCTATAGATCAGGCATTCACTGAGATCAGGAAGTCCTGGGAGACTGTCACCAATGTCTGTCCCAAGCAGTTCTTAGCATGGGAACCGCGGCCAGGGTCTATGAGAGGGCTCTTGGCTTCCCACAAGGACTCTCCTCCGCTCCCTCTAATTGTTTAATCAGATAAACTCTAAGGTCCCATCTGGTTCTGACATTCTATAATTTTAAGAAATTGCAGTAGAGGCGAATGAAAAATATAAAACCCAGTTGGAATTTAATAAGCACTATAATGAATTGATTAAACAGCAACAGCAGTTTTACCATTTCATTGTGCAGATGTGACAGAGGGTATTGTCCGTGCATCCAAGCTCATTGTGCAGTCCTTTGTGTTAGCACAAATGAAAAGTAATTTCCTGTTTAATAACAATTATGCCGTCTTCTTTAAGAAGGAAGCAAATTTGATGGGAAAAGAAGATGATTGCTAAAAAAAAAATGCTTTTTTAGAGCAGCAGGCTTCCAGGAGCTTTGGAATCATTTGTACTGCCATGATAAGTAAAGTCCTTATTTGAAAGACATCGTTAATTGGGATCATTTCAGTGTGTAATGATTTCTTTTGGATAAAAGCAGGATAACTTTGTAAAATCAACAACAACACATATGTATGGAACAAACTTATACTTGAACTTTTGAATGTTAGTTACATGTTGGAATAAATAAAGGAAAGTTCTGGAGCTCCAAATACATAGGAATGGTCCAGGGGCATCATTAACTCATTATGTGGCCATGGCAGTCTCTTTCCCCACCTGTAGTCAGTTATTTAATTTATTAATTGATGCAGGGTGGGGGATGTCAGGACACACCTCAGATCCTTGGGAGTTCTTCCTGCCTCTATACTCAGGAGTGACTCATGCTGATGCTCAGGGGACCATATGCAGTGCCAGGGACTGAACTGGAGTCCATCTGATGCTAGGCTACACCCTTTCTTCCTGTAGACCTCTCCCATCTTGTTTTCATTTTGTTTTGCTTGGGGGCCACACTGAAACTGTTCAAAGATTACTCCTGCTTCTGTACTCAGGAAAGATCCCCTGGTAGTGCTCATGGGACCATGGAAAGTATCTAAAATTCAAATCAGGGTTGACCACTATCACTATCACTATTACTATCACTATCAATCACTATCACTATCACTATTACTATCACTATCACTATCACCCCGTTGTTCATCGATTCACTCGAGCGGGTCCAGTAACATCTCCATTTGTCCCTGTAACGTGCTAGTGTAGCCTGATGACATGTTGGGGGCTCCTTCAGGGTCAGGGGAATGAGGATCATTCATTATTACTGTTTTTGACATTGAGCACGCCATGGTTAGCTTGTCAGGCTCTGCTGTGCAGGCAGGATACTCTTGGTAGCTTGCCGGGCTCTCTGAGAGGATTGAAAGCTTTTGGGGAAGCCTCTAATCACCTTTACAGGTGTTCCCAGTAAGGCATATAGGCAGGTATGATACTCTCAGTAGCCTGCTGGGTTCTCTGAGAGTGAGAACTAGAGAATAAGATGTCACGCAGCCGTGAATGCGCTTCTGGGAGCTTGGTTTTAGAGTCTGGATTCTGGACGTTGATGGGGTTACATGGCAGTTGGTGGGTGTAACTGTCTAGCTACTGGAAGGTGGGGGAGCTGGGTGGAGGAGGCCCCGCCCTGAACTGAGCAGGCTTGGAGATCTCAGCCCCAGGTCCCGCACACCTGGGTTCCTTTGCTGGTTCCTTGTTCAAGAGTGTGGGGAGTGGTCTCATCATGGCTTTGGCTGGGTCCCAGAGGTCTTCAACTGTCGGGGTTCTGCTTGGGGCAGAGAGGGAAACTCAACCCGCCCGCCCTCCTCCAAGGGTCCCCGGTGAGGACAGCCAGGAGCAGGGACAGGAGATTCTGCCTTGTTCTCTTCCTGGAGCTTGGTTTCAGGGTTGACCACATGAAAGGCAAATACCTTACTTCCTATATTATCTCTCCAGTCCTGATTTCATCATTATTTTGAACCATACAAACATATTACCAACTCAAATAACAAAATCAAAATGAAGAAGATATTAGCATTTCCAAGCAAACAGGGATTTCTAAAAATTAAGTAGAATTCATATTTGAATTCTGTTCTTTGTAATATATTTGCTGACTGGAGCAATAGAACAGTGGTAGGATGTTTGCCTTGCACGAAGCCAGCCTGGCTGAGCCGGGTTCGATTCCTCCGCCTCTCTTGGAGAGTCTGGCAAGCTACCGAGAGTATCTCGCCCGCACGGTAAAGCCTGACAAGCTACCCGTGATGTATTCAATATGCCAAACACAGTAACAACAAGTCTCAAAATGGAGACATTACTGGACCCGCTCGAGCAAATCAATGAACAACGGGAGGACAGTGTTTGTAATATATTTATGGCCCGCTACTCAGTAAATTTTCTTTTGCTTAATTTTTTGTTTGTTGTTTGTTGGTTGGTTATACGTGGCAGTACTCAAGACTTATTGCTGGCTCTGCAGTCAGGGATCAGTCCTGGCAATGCTTGGGGACCATATGGAGTTCTGAGTTTGGAACCCAGGTTGGCCGTAGACAAGCCAAGCGTCCTCCCACTGTACTATTGATTCAACCCCTGCTAGGTAAATTTTTTTGAGGGCTTCACACCTGGTGAACTTCAGGGGTTACTCCAGGCTCTGCACTCCGGAATTACTCCTGGAGGTGCTTGGGGACCATATGTACAGTCGGGATCAAACCCAGGTCAGCCTTGTATGGTAAACACTGTACCTTCTGGGCTATCACTCCAGCCTCTACTTGGTAAATTTTATTTAATTTAAAAAAAATTTTTTTTTTTTGCTTTTTGGATCAAACCCAGCGATGCACAGAGGTTTCTCCTGGCTTTGCACTCAGGAATCACTCCTGGCAGTGCCCGGGGGGACCATATCGGATGCTGGGGATTGAACCCAGGTCAGCCGCATGCAAGGCAAATACCCTACCTGCTTGTACTATCACTTCAGCCCCTGCACTTGGTAAATTTCAAAGCCAGGCCATTACTTCTGTTAGACTGTGACCTGGTTCGGCAGGCATGCATCTCACTCTCAGCTGGGAAATTAAATGCATAATTTCTACTCATCCAATGAATCTGAGAATGAGTTTACGGATTTCAAGTACTGAAAGAATGATCACCAGTGGATTCTTTCAAAAATGATCTCAGAACCACAGAATGACTTCACAACAAGAAAATTTTCATATTTAAAATGAGAATCAGATGGGCAAGAGAAACAGTATAGGAGTTAGGCACTTGCCTTGCATGCAGTAGACCCTGGTTCAATCCCCAGCACCATTCTCTGAGAACAGAACTAGCTGTGACCCCAAAACATCAGAAAAAGGTGGTGTAGAAAGTATGCCACTATTGGGGGTCCAAATCCCCCAACACCAAGCAGAGCATCGCTGAAAATGGTCCCCAAACACTGCTGGGGCGCCCGGTATAAAAACAAAGAGTGATTGGATTCGACTAGTTTAGCCTGCATGTTAATTGCTGCTCCTTAATAGAAGTTGTTTAGGACTGTGGGCTGAGAGTACAATAGAAATCTCAAGCATGCTCAACGCAAAAGAGCCGATCAGTAACGTCCTCCCCCGCTCTTCAATTAGTAATGTCTACTATCGACAAGGGAAAAGAGAGCAGTAGAACAAAATCCGTTTGTTTTCAAATGTCTGAGTCTGAGGTTTTCTAAGAACATCCACCATTTAAATCATCCCTTTCTGAGCTGGAGAAAGAGTACAAGGGTGAGGCACTTGCCTTGCACTGGTCCAATCCCCTGAGCCACGAATACGGTTTGCCAAGCTCTGCCTGGAGTGACCCTTGAGCACAGAAGTAGAAGCAAACCCTAACACTAGGGTGTAACCCCAACACCCTGCCTCCCCGACCCCTGCACCGCCAGGCACCCAACATTTTCCTCTGAATCTATTATAAAAGGCTTTTCAAAATTATTTAGGATCAAAGAAAAGAAAACTAGACTGGGTTTACTCGTGCTATTTTGGAGTCTTTTAACAGCTTGATCTATATATGTGTTTTTCTGTTCTTAAGAGCAGCATCTAAGGACAAGCTCTGAAGAAAAGAGAAATGGACCTGGATTTAAAAGAAATTCCATGTGAGGTATTGGATAAGTTGAAAGTGACTTATGAAATGAGTTCACTGTTTTGTTAGCACATAGATCGTTGTTTCACTCTAGCCCCTTTATTTGAAACAGATGCCCAATCTATAAATCAGACCTCCTGCAGTAGGAGGTGGCGTTTCTGTGTAAATTATTGTGGACCCAGAAAGCAAAGGCATAGATGAACACATTTTTTTATTGACTTCTTGGTACAAAAGTCATTTTAGCAGTGGTCTGTCTGGGGTGATCTTCCCCTATTCTTCTTGCAGAACTGGTGATGGGAAAAAGTGGAAATTCTGCCGAGAAGCCATGTTCTTAGACTGAGTGAGGTTTATCCCGACCAGGGTAGAGAAGTGCCTCACTTACAGCCTCATTGAGCCATCGTATGGGAGTTTCTGTATCAAAAAGAAATCCCTGAAAAGGAAGCTGGATTAAATTATTTCATAGAGTTCGAAGAAGGAATACGTTAAAAGTTTTTCTTTTTCCCTTTCAATGTCATTGAGTCTCGGCGGTTTACTTTCTACTTTTCATTTTTTTCCTGTTTGTTTGTTTTGTGTGGTCTTTTTTTCTTTTGGGGGGGGCGGTTAGGGGAGAGAGGTGTGTGGTCACACCCAGCAGTGCTCAGGGCTTACTCCTGGCTTCACTCAGGGATCACTCCTGATGGTGCTTCGGCGACCAGCTTATGTGGTGTTGGGGACCAAACCCAGGTTGGATGTGTGTAAGGCAAGAGCCCTATTCACAGTACTATGGTCCCAACCCCTCGACTTCCCATTTTAAGCATAAAAATTTTCTTGCTTTGAAGTTACTCTGTGGTTCTGTGATCATTTTTGATAGACTCCACTGCTGCTCCTATTTTTGGCACTCAAAATAGCAAACTCATTCTTGTATTTATTGGTATGTAGAAGGTACGCATTTAGCTCCCTGTCTGAGAGTAAGATGCATGCCTTGCCAGCCAAGTCACATACTGCTGCAGAAGATATGGTGTAGCTTGAAGATTTACCCAGGAGAGGGAGCTGGAGTGACAGTCCAGTAGGTAAGATTCTTGCCTGTCATGAAGCTGACCTGGGACTGACCCGTGTTTGATCCCTGGAGTCCCATAATTATGAGCAGTGGCTCATAAATATATTCCAAAGAACAATTTAAATATGGTTCTGATTTGTGGAAGTCCACATTTACTTTAGAAGATGCTAATGTTTTCTGTTTGTTTTTTTTTTATCGTTTGAGGTTTACTATTTTATTATTTGAGTTGGTAATATTTTCCTATGCTTCCTTTGGTTCAGAAATAAAAATAAAGGCAGGACTGGAGAGATATTAAAGGACATAAGGTCTTGCACCCCTCTGAACCTGTTTTAAATCCCAGGGTCATATGGTTCCCCCACGCACCACCAGGTATCAATCCTGAGCAGAAAGCTAGAAATAACTCCTGAATTTGGTTGAGGATGGACCACCTCCTCACATACCCCCATCCCTAACATATGTGCAGAATTTTTTTAAGAGTCTTATTTTATATATTTTTTTAATTTTGGTGGCTTCAGGGCTGTATTCTGTGGCGTGCGGAGGCCACCTGCAAAATAAGCATCTTACCCCCTGCACTACTTCTCTGGCCCCGAGAAGTCCTATTTGATTCCTAAACCCATGTATTCATTTTCCCAGCCTGCAGCTTCCTATATGCAATTACTGACTGAATTCTTGCATAGTCTGCCTTGTTTTTTGTTTTTGTTCTAGAAAAACTTGCAGTTCAGCATTGGAGGATTGTTCCCTACAGTGCTCAGGGTATTTTGAAGTGTCGTGCAAAGAAACTTGGGCCTCCAAGTTTCAACATAGACAAAGCGTGTGTTCTGGGCCTTGAAACTATCTACCCTCTCCCAGTCTTCTGGTATTTATGGTCATGCAGCACTTGATGATGGGAACAAGTTCTAAGACATGCATTCTTCTGGGATTTCATCCTTGTATGAACATCAGAGTGTAATTATACAATCCCAGATGGTTTAATCTAGTCCACACTAGGCTAAATAGGCTCATTGAAAGGGACCACCATTGTACATGAGACACATTGTTGACCCAAACCCCATGAAGTGAGGTTTTGTGCACGATTTTGTGCATAGTAAAGCAAATGCAAATGTGTTTTCTTTTTGAGTGGAGCAGGGTTGGGTCATAACGTGGGAGAGCAAAGTCAGGGCTTACTCTGGTCATCCTCTGGAACTTCTATGCTGTGCTGGGGATCCAACTGGGTAAACTATGCCAAGGCAATTCCTTAACCTCTGCACTAACTTTCTGTCCCGGTATAAATGCATTCTTACTCCTTCCTTCTACATAGAAGTTGAAATGTCTTGTAGATTGTTTTACATCCTGTCTTTTCACTTAATAGTTTTCCTGTGACAATTCCTTAGGACATGGAACTCCATTCTCTTTTTCATAGCTGTAATCTTGGGTAGAAGTACTAGGGCTTACTCGCTCCCGCCCATACCAATGGACATTACAGTATTCCAGTTTTTTGCTCCTGCTTCCACACAACTGCAATCAATAACAGGTTTATCTGTACTTTAATGCTCATTTAAATAGAGCTGTATAAAAAATAATAAATTCTCAGGAGGGAAATTGCTAAGTGAAAAAGGAAATGCATTTATAATTTTGGATCACTTAATCACTTAAGTCACTTAACTTCCCGTTAGTCGTCGATTTGCTCGAGCGGGCGCCAGTAACGTCTCCATTTGTCCCTGTCGCGTGCTAGTGTAGCCCAATGGCATCTCTTCGCTCCGGGAACATGGAGGGCCTCAAACCGATCATTCATGACCTTGACAAAGAAGTCTGACCATCTGGTAGGTGGGCGGCCACGCGGTCTCTTGACATCCCGTGGAATCCAATCAGTAACAGCTCTAGTCCAACGGTCGTCTTTAAATCTCATTACGTGACCAGCCCATCTGATTTTCGACACCTTGGCAAATGAGACAGCGTCCCTGATCCTTGATCGTCGACGGATGTCAGAACTCCGGATTCGTTCTCTCATTTGAGTGAAACGTGATATTCCAAGCATAGCTCTTTCTATTCTTCTTTGGGAGACCTGAATGGCGTTCTCATCTTGTTTGCGTAGGGCCCAGGTCTCTGAGGCATATGTTAATGCAGGAAGAACAGTGGAATCAAAGAGATGTGCCCGGAGCCGGAGGTTCTTCGTCCTCTTAGCTATTGCTTCGACGTTCTTGAAGGCGTTCCAAGCCGCTCTCTTCCTCCTGCGCAGCTCGGGTGCCAGGTCATTTGTCATGTTGACCTCTCGACCTAGGTACACATAGCTGTTGCATTCGGAGATGGTCGTTCCATTGAGAGCGAATGGGGCGTCAGGAACAAGGCTATTTCTCATAAACATTGTCTTCGTAAGATTCAGCTGTAGTCCTACCTTTCCACACTCACGGTCAAAGTCGGCCAGCATTTGTGCCGCTTGGCTGATGTTTGGTGTTATTAAAACAATGTCATCAGCAAAGCGGAGGTGGTGTAGTTGCCGACCATCTATCTTCACTCCCATTCCTTCCCATTCCAGTCGTCGCATGATGTTCTCGAGGGTGGCACTGAAGAGTTTTGGTGAAATGGTATCACCCTGCCGCACCCCTCTCTTGACATCAACTATTTTGGATAGTTATTGCCAAAGAGCTGCCCCAAAGCTTGTACCATTTTATATACTTGCCAAAATTAATTTTTTGTAGTTTTATTTTTTTTGGGGGCTCCACCCAACAATACTCAGGGGCCAGCACTCACTCAGTACTTAGGGGTTGGTTCTCAGAATGTGCAGGGCATCATGCAGTGCCAGGGTTACTCTCCAGCACACTGATATCTCTCTCTCTCTCTCTCTCTCTCTCTCTCTCTCTCTCTCTCTCCTCTCTTACTCTGTCTGGCTCTCTCTCTCTTGTCTCTGTCTCTCTCTTCTCTCTCTTGTTCTCTGTCTGTCTGTCTGTCTGTCTGTCTCTCTCTCTCCAGTCTTGCCTTCAATATTCGAGAGTGCCTATATCTCTCCAGTGCTATCTCTCTATCTCTCTCCCATTTTCCTCCCTTCCTTCCTCCCTTCCTTCCTTCCTTCCTTCCTTCCTTCCTTCCTTCCTTCCATCTTTCCTTCCTTCTTTCCTATGCTGGAAATTGAACCCCAGGTCACCCACATGCTAGGCAAGTGCTCTATTGCTGAGCTACATCACAACTCTTATTTTTCATCAACAATTTGCAAAAATTGGATTTTTACCAACTTGAGAATTTTTAATACATATATATCCTTGCATAATATTAACTTGCATGTTTCTTATTATAAGTGAGGTCAAATATCTTTTCATATTTGTAATAGCCTTTAAATTTGTTTTTCTGTCTCTCATCTTCTAATAACTCTTGCTATTATTTTGACTTGCCTTTATTATTTTTTCTTTTCACAATTTCTAGAAGAACACTTTACTCTTATTCATGAACATTTGTTCTAAGGCTCTGAGGCAGTCCTCTTACATATAACTCTATAATCTTTACTGTTAGGGAGCAAGTTGGGTTTTACTGCTCCATTTTGTTTGTTGTTTTGTTGTTGTTTTGTGTTTTTTTTTAAATTTTGGGGGCCAGTCTGGCAGTACAAAGGATTTGCACCTGACTTTACACTCAGGAGTCACTCCTGGAGGGTCTCAGGGACTATATGTGTGCCAGGGATTGAACCGTGGTCAGCCGCATGCAAGGCAATCGCCATATCCACACACTATCTCTCCAGACCCCTTTTGATATTTTTTTAACCCATGTTGAGTTTGCCAAGAGATGAGTATCAACCTAGAATAGACAATTGATGATTTGGGGTTTTTGTTTTGTTTTGTTTTTGTTGCTTTGGCTTATTTTGGTTCTGATTTCAGAACCACACCTAGCTCTTCTCAGGACTTACTTCTGAGCTCAGGGGATTGTGTACATATCACTGTATCACTGCATCCCCTTGTTCACCAATTTGCTCGAGCAGGTGCCAGTAACGTCTCCATTCGTCCTAGCCCTGAGATTTTAGCAGGCTCTCTTTACTCGTCCTTCCCAATTGTACCTCATTGGAGGCTCTTTCAGGGCCAGGGGAATGAGCCCCATTATTGTTACTGTTTTTGGCATATCGAATACGCCACGGGGAGCTTGCCAGGCTCTGCCATGTGGGCAGGATATTCTCGGTAGCTTGCTGGGTTTTCCGAGAGGAAGAACTAGAGTATAAGAAGTTGAGTGTCCGCAAATGTGGCCGTGCACTTCCATGAGCTGTTTTATAGTCTCTGGAACTTGGCTGTTGATGGGATTACATGGCATCAGGGTCACTTTGTGGGTGTGACTGCCTAGCTACTGGAAAATGGGGAATCTGGGTGCAGGAGGTCCAGTCCTGATCAGATCAGGCTTGGAGATCTCAGCCCTGGGCTTGCATGAGGCTCATCCAAGCATGTGAAGAGTGGCCTTGAGCATGGCTGTGGCTGGATACCAGAGATCTTCAGCTGCCGGGGCTCTTCTCGGACTTGGGAGGGAAACTCAACCTGCCCTCCTCTAAGGGGCCCTGGTGATGACAGCCAGGCCCAGGGGCAGAAGACTCTGCATTGCTCTCTTCCGAGAGCTTTGTTTTATAGTCTTTGGATCTTGGCCATTGATTGGATTATGCGGCTGATTATGGGGGAACCTGGGGATGAGATCTCCAAACCTACTTGGATCAGGACTGGGCCTGCTCCACCCAGATCCCCCATTTTCCAGTAGCTAAGCAGTCACACCCACAAACTATCTATCTATCTATCTATCTATCTATCTATCTATCTATCTATATGCAGCAGTAGGGCATTTGCCTTGCACGCAGCCAACATGGCCGACCCGAGTTCGATTCCTCCACCCCTCTTGGAGAGCCCGGCAAGCTACCGAGAGTATTCGATATGCCAAACACAGTAACAACAAGTCTCATGATGCAGAAGTTACTGAGCCCGCTCAAGTAAATAGATGCAACTATGGGAGGACAGTGCCACAGTGCTACGCACAAATATATATATATATATATATGTATACATACACATATATGTTTTTATATGTCCTAACTGCAAGGCAAGTACCTTATCTCCTGTCCTATCTGGCCTCAAGATGTCTGATGATTTGGAAAATAAGAAGAAATGAACCAAAGAAACTCCTCTATTCTTTTTTTTTTTTTTTTTTTTTTTTTTTTTTTTTTAGTGAAACACCATGAGGTACAGTTGTAGATTTACAATTTTTTGTGCTTGGGTTTCGATTATACAATGATCAAAAACCCATCCCTCCACCAGTGCCCATTTTCCACCACCATGGATAATATCCCTCCCACCCCCATCCCCCCCATCCCACCCTGCCTCTGTGGCAGGGCATTCCCTTTTGTTCTCTCTCTCCTTTCGGGTATTGTGGTCTGCAAAAGAGGCATTGAGTGGCAAACATGTTCAGTCCATAGTCTACTTTCGACATGCATCTCCCCTCCTGGGAGGATCCTCCAAACACCCTTTATTTGGTGCTCCCTTCTCTATCTGAGTTGCCTTTCCCCTAGAATGCCCGGCTGGCCTCTAAGCTATGGAGTAATCCTCCTGGTGTTGATCTCAGCTATTCTTGGGTATTAATCTCATATTTTGTTATTTTATATCCCCCAGATGAATGCAATCTTTCTATGTCTGTCCCTCTATTTCTGACTCATTTCGCTTAGCATGATACTTTCCATGTTGTACCACTTGTATGTAAATTTCATGACTTCATCTTTTCTAACAGCTACATAGTACTCCATTGTATAGATGTACCAAAGAAACTCCTCTATTCTTAAGAAACAGAGATCCAGGCAGAGCAGCCCAGCTCCTCGCTGCTGGTGCTCTTCCTTCTCCCCTGACTCTCTGAATTTAAACTGACAACTGGCCTTTAATTAACCAGAAGGCAGCTTTCTCCCTGGCACCCCTCAGACCCCACCCTATCTCTTTCCACAGGCTATCTCTGCTTCTCCTTGGAGTTAGGCTAGTCCCTGGGCACCTTCGCCAACAACGTAAGGGATTTCAAGCACAATGCAAAGCGCCTTTGAAGGCATGTTGCAATGCCGCAGGGGCTGAGCAACACAGCCTTTGGTCCTGTATTGAACCCTAGACTCGCCCTGTTGACCAAGAATTGAAAGGGGGGCCTCAGGGAGCCTGAGCATCTATGAGAGCCTTTTTCACCCAGTGCAACCCAACCCAACCAATCCAAACAGAAAAGCATGTTGAGTTGTACACCTTTTATAATTAACCTTTTTTGTTGTTGTTGTTGTTGTAGCAACCATTTGAAAAGCATTTCAAAACGATTTTACAGATCTGCATTTGCAGTCTAATCCTTTCCCACTTTGGGCAGGTAACTGCAGCCGATGGCATTTTGCTCTCTCCACAGAAGAGGAAAAGAAATGGGTGTCCCTACTGCTAGCCAGGCAGCCCAGAGAAAGGGTCCGGAGAGGACGCGCTCATTGCTTTACAGAAGCTAAAGTGTCTTCCAGGAGGAGTTACACACACACACACACACACACACACACACACACACACACACACACTAAGACAGACAGACTACACACACATCTGCACACAGATACACACACACACACACACATATAGACACACATACAGAGAGACACACAGACACCAAGATATACTTAAAAACTGAGACCACAGACAAGCACACAGACACACACAGACATACCCAAAGACAGACAGACAGACAAACAGACACACACACACAGACTCACACATACTTACGTTAGTATCTTCAGGCAACTTTATTTAATTTCTTTATTGCTCTGAACCTTTTAATCAGAAGTGAACAAATTTAAAATAAAGAGACCTGAGACGAAATCCCCATCCCATTTCTCCCTCTCTGTTCTCAAAGTAATGATTCATCTGCCCTTTAGGTTCAAGTGATCTCTTGTTGGGTCTCCTGCCTTCTTAAAGAAAAAATGGAAAATTAGGTGTTTGTTTGATTTAGCTGCACGAAACTCATCTCCTCACCCATCGCTGGGTCTGCAAGTACTGTCTCTACACAGTGATATCACACAATATTTTGGATTGGTTAGTGCCAGAAAAATCATGAATAGTTTATGCACATCTAAACTTTTTATATTATTTAAGAACTTGCTCTTCAGGGTCAAGCAAAGTGGCCACCCCAGCCAGCAGTGAGAGTTCTTGGCTGTCTGTGCTGGCAGAGTCCTCTCTAAAGTTTTATTTCCTTACGTAATTCATGCCTCCCCTTTTGGGAAGGGTTTGGGCCAGACCCAGCGATGCTCAGTACTTAGCCCTCACTTTGCACTCAGGGATCATTCCTGGTGGTGCTTGGGGAACACAGGTGGTGCTGGGTATCAAACCAGGGTTGGCTATGTGCAGGACAAGTGCTTCAACCTCTGCACTATTTCTCCAATGCCCAATTTCCCTTTTTTTCCGGTGAGGCTTCTGTGAGTTCTGTTATGGGTAAATCCATCCCAAAGCTTAAGCACTTAAAATGCATTCTCCATGGTGGGCCTTCTGGGGGCCGATTGGATTAAAATGTGTGTTAGTGCAACACACTGTGTTAGTTGTCAACAACTGTGTTAGCTCAGTCCTAACAACTGTGTTGGTACTGAGAATTGACATGTCCTTCTGAAGGAGTCAGTTTCTCCAGTCCTCAATCAATCAATCCGTTGCTTTAAAATAGGGGTCATATACCACAGTGCTCGTGAGCACAATGCTCAGAGACTCACTCCAGGGAGAATATTGCCAGGGTCGTAACTGACAGTGCAGGGGAACACTAGGTTAGTAGTACTCAGGGAGATCGGGGGCTCATTAAGCTCTCTCCTTGGCCTACCAACCCCATGTTTAAAATGAAAAATCTGTTTGGGATATAGCGAGCAGCTGTGCATTTGCCTTGAGTATGAGGGTCTGGACTTGCTCCAGGAGCCCACCCCTTCCCCACCTCTCTTTCTCTCTTGCACACACACAAAACAAAAGCAAAAACACGTGTACTTCATACAATGAAAAAACTGAGGTTGGAAACAGCTAAGTCACTGCCTGCAGGCTACACATTCAAAGACCAAAATAATGTTCAGATTCAAGTTCGTCATACTACTAAGGCCTTTCCTCTGAAACACTCCAGTATTGGGATTTTTCTTAGGCAGAGTTCAGAGTTTAAAAATTCAAACTGGTTTTTATTTTCTAATTACACAGCTGACAAGAGGGATTAACTGAGATCTCGCTGGGTGGTGTGTGAAAAGCCCGCTGGGATCAGAAACAAGGCAAGCACAATCCTGCCAGGCAGGGGTCCCCAGCCTGGGCACCCTTACCACGAGAAACCCTTGCCACGAGGTGACTCAAGCCATGAGGAAACAGGAATGGCAAGCAGCTAAAATTATGCAGGACAAAGAACACACTAAGAGAGGCCTCAAAATATCACCAGTAAACACCTAGCACAGGAACCAAATTACACCAAGGCAGGCTTCTCAGGAAAAAAAATGTAAATATCACAACTCTTTCTGCTCCTGCTCTCTTGAGGAAACTTCAGGGGGAAATCTGTGTTATCGATGATGTGCAAAGGCCCTCATATAATTCATCCTCAAACAGCTTTGTCAATACTTGGAGGCTTGGTTCTGGGGCAGCATGGGTTCCCTGCCCACCTCTCCTCTCAGGTTCAATTCACCTACACTGTGGATGGTAAAGAGCTGGTCCTGAGAAAACAAGAGACTGCAGTTCATGTATGGCACTTGAAAAGTCTTTAAGGTGTGACAGAAGTACTTTTACAAAATGGTTAAATCCTGGCTTCCCAGGCTGCGGTACAGTTCGGTGGAAAGGTGCTTACTTTGCATGTGTGAGGCCCTAAGTTCCCTACACACACACACACACACACACACACACACACACACACACACACACACACACATTTTACTTTGGGGCTACATCTGGCTGTGCTCAAGGCTTACTCCTAACCCTGCTTTGGGGGACCATATAGGATGCCAGGGATCAAACCCAGGCCTTATCCACTGTACTATCTCTGAGGCCCACACACCTACAAATACCAAAAACCAATCTTCCTGAGAGTGAGTTTTATCTCAATTTAGTTTATTTTAATTTCATAAAATGTGAACCCAGGGCAACTGAGTTGCTTTTTCTTGGAATAGGATGTACCCAGAGGTTCTCAAGGGCTCAGTAGTTGCTTGGGATTGAACCCAGACCTTCCTTCAGTACTCAACCTTGCATGCAGTCCTTTGAGGTGCATCTCCAGCTGTAGGGGACTTAAACTTCATTAAACTAAGGCCATGATTTTAAGCAGGGCACAAGGTGTGTCCGGGATGTGTGCTAACAAGATTCGGGAGGTGTACAGACAGGCTGTGGAATGAAACTGTTCTCACACAGAAAGGGAGTCTGCATGGGGTTTGGTTTTGCTGAGCATTTAATGAAAGTTTTTATTAGGATATAGAGGTCCAGTATGTTCTCTAGATGTGTACGGTCAGAGTGTGAAAGAATCCCGGAAACAAAATTTTGGTGTTAGGTTGGAGGTGTTAGCTGATGATATTGTAGAACCAGAAAGGTTTTTGGATTGTAGCCAATCTTCAAGCAGAGGGGAGTTATCTTGGCTTTTAGGGTCTCTGTCACAACTATCTCTCCTGCCACTATTAATGGAAAACAGCTGTGGACAACATATGCATGAATGATTATGGCTTTGTGCCAATAAAACTTTATTAAAACAAACACCAGACACAGAGGAGAGAGAGAGAGAGAGAGAGAGAGAGAGAGAGAGAGAGAGAGAGAGAGAACAGAGGAGGGAGGGAGGGAGGGAGGGAGGGAAAGAGAGAGAGGAGGAAGAGAGGGAGGAGGGAGGAAAAGAGGGAGGGGAGTTAATGCACTTGCTCATTTACACTTGAAAGGCAACAATGATTAAAATCCGGGCATTGAATCACTAGGTATGAGTCCTGAGCCAGGTGTGGTCAGAAAAACAGATAGTGTGGAGAACTTGACCTCAGATCTAAATTTCCCACAAGAGCAAAGTATAGTGCTTCCTTGCCAAGGTAGGGATCTTGATTTCTGAGCACTGCATATAAGAAAACATTTTCAAAGGGGTGGAGTATCAGTACAGCAGTGGAGGGGGCTTGTCTTGCATGTGGCCAAGCTAGGTTTGATCCCCAGCATCCCATATGGTCCCCCGAGCCCACCAGCAATGATCCCTAAGTGTAGAGCTAGGGGTAAGCCCTGAACACAGCTGGTATGCTTCCTCTTCCCTGCCCCACACTTAAGAAAAGAATAAGCTTTCGTTTTTAAATGTGATTGTCTCCAGTCAGAAAATTAGAATTGAACACTGAGAGAGAGGACTATAGAAATAGGTCTTACACCATTTCCTGCCACACATTCTTCTTGCCCTAAGCTCCTATTGTTTGTTTACTTATTTGTTATTTGGTTCTTGGACCACACATAGCAGTGCTCAGGGATTAATCCTAGCTCTGTGTGTGTGCGTGAGGTTATTGAGGGGAGAACCATATGGAGTGTTAGGAATTGAACCCGATCCACCATATTTAAGAAAAATGCCTTACCTGTATACTATCTCTCTGGTCCCTTCCTGCCTCCTTTTATCTCTAAGTAACTTTGGGATGCTTTCTTAATCCCTGGGTATGCCTCTATCACACTTTACTGTTCTGCTGACCCTAGTGTCAGTACAGAGGAAAAGGCTAGAGTTTGGGCCTCCGGCTCATTCATTTCTGAACTGAAATCCTGGCTATCTTGCGGTGCTCAGGGGGCTTTAAAGGTTTCACTTGTTGTTCGGAGACGCATGTAGTTATGGGGATGCAACTGGGGTTGGCAGCCTGTAACCCCTGTACTATTTCTCAGCACTCAGGCACTGAAGAATATGCTTGAGAGACCTGATCAATAGTACAGCAGAGAGGGGACTTGCCTTGCCTCTTGCTGATCTGGGTTTGATCCCAGAACCCATAGGGTCTCCATGTCTCAGCAATAGTGATCCCTGACTGCAGAGCCAGGAATAAACCCTAAGCATAGCTGGGTGTGTCCCAGCATTCCCAAATAAGAGAGTCTGCTTGAAGGTGAGAGAGATAAGACAGGAATCAAGACACTTGCCTTGCAAACAGTGACCCTGGTTCAATAGGCGGAACAGGAGCTGGGCACCATCAGGCATGACCTAACCCCGGAACTAACTGCCAAATAAAAAAAGAAAAACTGTTGGACTACTGGGATCCTGTTTGTCTTTTAAATGAGGCTTGAGTTAAATAATCCATAAAACTACTGGGATATCATAAATGAGTAAGACTGAAACTTCACAAAATACTAAATAAATGTGCACGGCATTAATTATTATTAGTTTATAGTCTGTCATGTTCTCTACTATGATAAATTAAATTCTGAATTTCTTGCAGACTTGTACATTTGATGAAGTGTTAAGCAAAATGTCCTCAGGAGGGAATAAATGAATAACTGTGTTAGCTACTGATACACTTGGTTCTGAGTGACATGCACACAATGACAATAGCCAGAAAGCTAGTGCATCCAGGGGCTTATGCTCCAGACCTGTGTCTAGGTGGGAGAGAAAGCATGGTGGGGGCCCTGTACATGGCTAACCGGGGTTTGATCCCTGGCACCACATATGGTGCCTACCACGGTTAATCTCTCCAGCCCTGGGAATTTGTCTTACCGCTGCCGCTTTCCTAAAACTGGATGTAAAGACTGTTTCATATCCAATTACAGATGTACATTGGATGTCTTTTATTTTTTTTAATAATGTAGAAGTACTGGTATTTATTCAGCCATTGATTAAGCTGATTGTATTGGGCATGAACTCCACATTACATTTTTTTTAAAATTCAGAATGTTAATTTTATTTTATCATTTCATTACCCTCCCCCTTTTTTGATTCACTGTGAGATACAGTTACAAAGCTTTCATGTTTGAGCTTCAGTCATACAATCATCAAACACTCATCTCTTCACCAGTGCACATTTTCCACCACCAAAATCTCCTTACACACACCCTCATCCCAACCCTTCCCCTTCATGTGTGGCAGACGATTTCCCCATATTCTGTCTCTACTTTGGTTACATTCAATATTTTGACACCAGTCCTACTACCATTCAAATCTGCTGAAAAGACAATTCTAGACACTTTTTTGGGTATTGCTTGTTATGGGTAGAATTTAATGTTCAGGAAATTCTGTGTTGTTCTCTTCTGGGAGCTTTAGTTTATAGTCCCTGGGTCATGGCTTTTGATGAGATTACATGGCGCCAGGGGCAGTGGGTGTGACTGCCAAGCTTCTGGACAACTAGGGAACTGGGGGGAGGAGGCCCAGTCCCAATCCAAGCAGACGTGGAGATCTCAGTCACGGGTTCCCGCATATCTGGGTTTTCCTGCCGGTCTGCTCTTTGGTGAGGTCCATTCCATCACAGGATATCTTTGGAATGAATTTCAGCCTAAAATTATTTCACTTTGACATATTGAAAAGATTAATCTTTGTATCCCTCAGAATGCCTCAGGTCAATTCAATGCGTGAATTGGTGTCAAACAATAGTAATAATTATGTGCATGCTTATTCAAAGTACAGCTACATACAAAAGCATATGCTTGTTTTGTTGGGGCTCAGGGGCAGGTTTGACAAGCGCACCATGGGGCTTGTGGGTGACTTTATGCAGTGCTAGGAATAGAACCGGGATTAACTGCATGCAAAGAAAGCATCTTACTCCAGTATCTCTTTTTTGGGTCCTACAAGTATATGCTTTTATTTGGGGTGGGGGAGACACACACATCTGGTGATAATCAGGGATTACTCCTGGCTCTGGCTCTGCACTCAGGAGTAATCCCTGGTGATGCTCTGGGACCATAAGGGTTGCCAGAGATCAAACCCTTGTCTGCCATATGCAAAGCAATTGCCTTACCACTGTACTGTTGCTCCAGCCCCAGTAGATGCTTTTGGCATAAGTGTTCTACATGCTTTGCCTTGTTTATCTTGCCTATAACCCAAAGACAATAAGGTGGTGGCAGCTATCTTAAACAGAAGAAAACTGTTTAATAAATGTTTAAGGAAAGTGAAATATTTTCCCCAAGGTCATGTTAAGGAAAACAATAAAGCCCAGACTTGACCCAGGTGAATCAGGTTTTATTTTATTTTATTTTATTTTTGGTTTTGGGTGTATGCCTGGCAGTCCTCAGGCATCGCTACTGTTAGGGCTGGGGGCATATAGAGTGATGAGGATCAAATCCAGTTGGCCACACGCAAAGCAAGCAGCCTGTTTTCTCTGCTGTATCTCTGTATTATTTCCAAGGACTATTATTTTAAAACCAGATTGTATTGCCCACAAAGGAGACTGCTAAACTAAGTGGGTAGATTGAGAGATTTCAGAAAACCTGGACTCATTGGAGTAAGAGATATTTGAGGTTCAGTAGACCACTCTCTAATATGTTTTGCAAGGAGATGGAAAAAGAAAAACTGGAGCTGGATCATTAGTACAGCGGGTAGGGGCTGAAGTGACAGTATAGCGGGTAAGATGTTTGCCTTGCATGCGGCTGACCCAGGTTCCATTCCCAGCATCCCATATAATCTCCTGAGCACCGCCAGGAGTAATTCCTGAGTGCAGAGCCAGGAATAACCCCTGTGCTTCGCCGGGTGTGATCCAAAAAGCAAAAATAAATAAATAAGTAAATAAATGTAGCACTGTAGCACTGTCCTCCCATTGTTCATCGATTTGCTCGAGCAGGTCCAGTAACATCTCCATTGTGAGACTTATTGTTACTGTGATTGGCATATCGGATAGGTCATGGGTAGCTTGCCAGGCTTTACTGTGCAAGCAAAATACTCTTGGTAGCTTACCGTGCTCTCCGAGAGGGGCAGAGGATCGAACCCGGGTCTGCCGGATTCACTGCATGAAGGCAAACGCCCTACCTGCTGTGCTATCACTACACATGTATTCTAAAGTTAAAATGTTAGCTATTTTATTTTATTTTTTTGCTTTTTGGGTCACACCTGGCTATGCACAGGGGTTACTCCTGGCTCTGCACTCAGGAGTTACTCCTGGCGGTGCTCAGGGGACCATATGGGATTCTGGGAATCGAACCCAGGTCGGCTGCGTGCAAGGCAAACACCCTACCAACTGTGCTATTTCTCCAGCCCCATGGTAGCTATTTTAAATGGGAATAAATTTTCGATTCTACACTTCAAATTATGTACTGGATACTACCAGGGTTTCTTGTAAAGACTCTGGAGATGCAGTGTTAATAATTTCCAGTATACACGTTTTTGAGGAGAAACTTCAAAATAAATAGTGAGAAATTATGTTAGAAGATTTGGACAGAGGTGGGGTGTTGAAATATACAACTTTTTTCGGCCTTCTCTTTATAAGTCAACAGAGCTACAATGAAAGCGCTTTTTTAAAAGCATAAAATACAAGGACAGGAAGAACAGGAGAGGAGTCAGTAGCAACAAAATTTGGAAGCTGAAAAAGCAGATGTATAAGTAGTAACGGCATTTGCTTTTCATGCAGCCAACCAGGGTTCAATAACTGGCTTCCCAGATAGTCCCCTGATGACCGCCAGGAGTAATTCCTGAGTGCAGAGCCAAGAGCAAGAGTAACCCCTGAGTATCTCCAAGTGTGGTCCAAAAAAGACAAGAAAGAGAGAAAGAAAGAAAGAAAGAAAGAAAGAAAGAAAGAAGGAAGGAAGGAAGGAAGGAAGGAAGGAAGGAAGGAAGGAAGGGAGAAAGAAAGAATAAAGAAGCGCTTTATCAAGGAATTACATAGTCGTTCATTGTCCCTGGCAGTGAGTCTGTCTCAACTGGTTCTGTTCTTTTATTATAATTAGTGATAGGCACTCAACTTAAATTCAAGGGGAAGTTAATGAAGTGGAGCTTAGATGTTAGTGAAAGAAGAAAAATAAATCAAGCTAATAAAAACCTACACATGAAAAGTCGCCCCCATTCCCCGCCAAGTATAAGATTTTTATTTCATTATATACTTGGAAATTTATCATAATTAAGATGTGTTTATAACAGTGGTGACATTTATGATCTTGGTGTACAGTTACCTCACCTTACCACCACCAAAATCTCTAAAATTAAGTAGGAATTAAATTTTTCCCGAACATTAGAAGTCACATTTATTTATAAAGACTAAATGCTCTTCTTTGCGCTTGATTAGGCATTTTTTAAAAAGTAGGGTACAGCTAAAAAAACCTGTCCATAATACAGACTTTAGCAACTATAAATATAAAACCATTTGGAATTCATTTAAAAATCAAATGCAAGTCAGAATCTTCCTGTTTGTGGCAGTGATGAATAGCAGGAAACATCGTGGATGTATAAATCAGACACATCTGGCATTGAAAGGCTGCTTTCACAGCTTCTACCTGGTAGCTAAGGTCTTCAGACTTCTTTTTCACTTGCTTTTCTCCTCTTAACTGGCCACTGTATGCTTTGCATGCATGAGGTCTGTCTGGGTTCCACCCCAGGCAATTCATGATCCACTGAGCGTAGGCCAGAGATCTCCCCCTGAACTAAGAGTAGCCCTGGAGCACTGCTGGTGTGACTACAAAATCAAGCACACAAAATTGTCTTCACTATTCTGTCATGGAAAAAAGCCATGAAATTTCTAATTTTAAAAAAAATCCTAGTATATGCTGAACTTGGCTATGGATTTCACATCTGATGATGTTGCTCCTGGGAGCTTTTATTAAGTGACAGCATTATGATAGTAAGCAGTAAATTTCCAGACTTTTATCTGGAGCCTAGCCCAATACAAATCACACTGGCTATCAGTTTTACTTGGGCAAAGTTATGTATGTATGTATTAGAGGGAGGGGGGTGGTTTATACCCTTCAACGCCCAGAACTTACACCTGGCTCTGTACTCAGGATCACACTTGACAGTGCTTTGAGGACCACATGTGGTGCCAGAAATTGAACCAACAACTGCCATATCCAGGGTAAGTGCCTCAACCCCTTTATAACCCCAAAGTTGACTTTTAAAAAACTTTTAAAAGGGCCTGGAGCGATAGCTCAGCGGGCAGATTGTTTGCCTTGCATGTGACCCGGTTGGATTCACAGCAGCCCAAATAGTCCCCCTGAGCACCTCCAGGAGTAATTCCTGAGTGCCTGAGCCAGGAGTAACCCCTGTGCATCGCCGGGTATGACCCGAAAAGCAAAAAGCAAAAAAAAAAAGAAAAAACCTTTTAAAAAGTTGGAGGAAGAGCATAAAAAAATGTTCCCATCTTAAACATACTGCTTAGGGAAATTTAAAGATTCATGAACTCATACAGTCCCAACCCAGATTAAGATGAGGAATAATTCTGGTGCTGCATATTTCCTCACATTCTTCCCAGTTAGTCCCACCCCCAAACTAACCAATATTATATTTCTTTTGGAAGTTTTCATCTTAAAATAATTTTAACTGTACCAAAAAATCACATAATACGAAGAATACCTATCTCCCTTTTTACCTACCTTTCCCAAGCTTAAATGTTTCCCAATCTTAGGACAATGATCAAAACCTGGAAATGAACACTAATACAATACTATGAACTGCTCTACAGACTTTATCTCAATTGTCACTGTCACTGTCCTCCTGTTGTTCATCGATTTTCTCGAGCGAGCCCAGTAACGTCTCCATCATGGGACTTTGTTGTTACTGTGTTTAGCATATCAAATACATCATGGTTAGCTTGCCAGGCTTTGCCGTGCGGGTGAGATACTCTTCGGAGCTTGCCAGGCTCTCCAAGAGGGGTGGAGGAATCGAATTTGGGTCGGCCATATTGGCTGCTTGCAAGGCAAACGCCCTACCCGCTGTGCTATCGCTCCAGCTCTATCTCAATTATTCCACTGAAATCCTTTTTCTGGTCCAGGATCAGTGCCAGGTTCACACATTCTATCCTGTTGTCATGTCTCTTTAGTGTACTCCAGTCTGGAACAGTTTCTCTGTCTTCCTGTCTTGGATGACATTGTAAAAGAGTCTAGTGCATGTTTATTCTTATGTGTAAAGTTCCTCAGCTTAGATTTGTACTATGTGTCCTCACGATTAAATTCTGATTATGCATTTTTGGCAAGAAAGTCACAGAACTGATGGTGTGCCTTTCTTGGATCCATCTAGCAAGAGGCACATGTCAATGTTTCTTTATTTGTCCTTTTATACTTGGTGCCATAACGAAGGTGGTACCTAGCAGATTTTACAATCCTGAAGTTATTATTTCCCCCCCTTCTGATTAGTTTTTATGTTTTTAGAGCTATTTTGAGAGCCTGCAAGTAGCGTGTTACACATCATACTTGTATCCTCTTACTCTAGCATTTATATTACTGCTTGCCAAATGGTGGCTTTCTAGTTCATTGGATCTTCTACTTTTATGAATTGGAATTCTACTGAAAGGAAAGTCTGTCCCTTCTCCATTAAAATATTGTTTTGTTTTGTTTTTGAGCCACACTTAGTGATTCTCAAGGGTTATTCCTGACTCTGCACTCAAGAAACACCCCTGGCTGTACTCCAAGGACCATACGGGATGCTGAAGATCAAACCCAGGTCAAAGGAGTGCAAGGCAAACACTTTACTGGCTATACTAGCTCTCCAGTTCCTCCATTACATTTTTAAATTTTAATTGTGAACAGCTGATTATTAATATCTGCCTGTCCTCATGGAGATAGTTCTTTGCTATAATTCATTCTTCTTCTTTTATTGCTCAAAATGTCCAAAATGTTTGTTTACAGTTTTGGTCACTGGAAGAACGTTACAGTTGCCTCCTGTGAACTTGAAATGAGCCCCATCATCTTTTTTAGTAGTTACTCATTTCTGCTGGGTTTTCTACTATGGGACACTGAAACTAACACCCTGGCATTGGCCTCTGTGGAATAACACACGGCAAACAGCACTCTTTGTTTATTTGTTTGCTTAGCCCTTCTTGGTGCCATAGAGCAGTGTTCCGGGCTTACTCCTGGCTCTGTGCTCAGGGGATCAGAAGCTATGTTAGGAATTAAACAGAGCTGACCGTGTGCAAAGCAAGTGCCTTAACCTCTATACTGTCTCTCCTACTCCAGGAGACAGTGCTCTCACACATATGTCATAAATATATACAGCAGCCTCCTCATTTTTTCATGATCAAAAGTGCTCATTAGAGCATGAGATTCACCTGGAAAGCTTATTAAACCAGGTTTTAAATTCATAGCAGCAGTTTGATTGAGCAGATCTGGGGTAGGGTATTTGTTTGCCTTTTTCAAAATGATACTGACAGTCCTTTCCCAAGGACAACATTTTAAGAACCATTGTTCTGTAATATAGATCCCATCTTATAATACTTAGTGTCACACTTTTAAATTAATTTTAAGTTGTATATTTTTTATGTAGCCATTTATTTGTTATGCTTGAGACCAAACCTAAAGCTTCACACAAAGTATATGCCCCACCACTGAGTCACTTCTCCGGCCAATAAAAAGCTGACATCTTCTATGAACTTCTTAATGTCAGTGGATCTCTTTGGGGACCAGAGTGGTAGTACAGTGGGTAGGGTGCTTGCCTTATACATGGTTGACCCTGATTCGATCCTCAGCACCCCTCTGGTCTCTGGAACCCCACTGGAGTTATCCCTGAGTGCAGAGCCAGGAGTAAGCCCTGAGTGTGGTTCAAAACCAAAACCAAAACCAAATAAACCAAAAAACCCCCACAAATATTAACTATGATTTTGAGTGACTACTCAGTATTCTTCTGTATGGCTTATGGCATTTTTTGCAAAAGCATTTTACTAAAAACTGCTATGTGTTACTTGTGAGTTTGTATCACTACCTTAGTATTAGTGATCCTGCCATAAATATTCTTCTATAAATCATTCTGCCTGTTTAGCAATCTCCTAAAGTAAATTCCTAGAAGTTGCATTACTGGATGGAAGGGAGGTGTGGATTTTTTCCCTTCTTAATCCATGGTGCCATACACGACAGGTCAGCCATAAAAGCACACGGGGACCATGCCTGAGCTGTGTCTTTGCCTATGCTGCTCCTACAAGGGTGTCAATGAGGTGAACCGGAAGTATTCGGGGAAGAGGAAGAGCAAAGGATTTGTTCCTCCCACTCTCCTACTTTGGACAAACTTGCAGGCTATTGAATGTAGCCTGCCCACAGGGCAGAGTCTGGCAAACTCCCCGTGGCCTACCAAATATGCCAAATACCAGTAACAATGATGGGTCTCATTCTCCTAAAGATCCTTGAATATAATCTTAGGGGTAGGATGAAAGAGACATTACTGGGGCCTGCTCGAGGCAATTGACGAATAACAGGATGATGAAATGAAATGAAACTCTCCACTGGTCAAGGCTTATCCTCTTTGGGAGGGAACTGCCCTCTCTCCCTGTTGCTGAGTAATCCTTGGCCTTGGCAACGGCTCAGGAGGCAGGACCCCCCCAGCCCACCCCCCGCACACTGACTGTCCCCCAGTCACTCATAATGCACATTTCAGGAGTGGAGGGGGAGCTTACAAGAATCAGAGAAAGTGTACGTGCTTTGTTTCAAGACTAACTGAATATCATTTGAGTAAGTAAAGTAAGTAAAGTAAAGGCCCTCCCGTTGATCATCGATTTGCTCGAGCGGGCCCAGTAATGTCTCCATTGGAGACTTTGTTGTTACTGTGTTTGGCATATCGAATACGTCACCGGGTGCTTGCCAGGCTCTGCCGTGCGGGCGAGATACTCTCGGTAGCTTGCCGGGCTCTCCGAGAGGGGCGAAGGAATCGAACTCGGGTCGGCCATGTTGGCTGCGTGCAAGGCAAATGCCCTACCGCTGTGCTATCGCTCCAGCCCTTATCATTGAGTAGGATTATCATTTGAATAGGAAATTATCATTTGAGTAGGAAATAAAATAAATTATCTTTTTTTATGAAATTGATGCATTTCCTGCTTTTATTACATATCCTTTATATGTAATATAAAGGCTTGATTCCCAACACCTATCTTTATATAAGGATATGTAATAAAAGCAAGAAATGTATCTCTCTCTCTCTCTCTCTCTCTATATATATATATATATATATCACTTGATCACTTGATACCCCGTTACTCACCGATTTGCTCAAGCGGGCGCCAGTAACGTCTCCATTCACCCCTGTTGCGTGCTAGCATAGCCCAATGGCATCTGCTCGTTCTAGGAACATAAAGAGCCTCAAGCTGATCATTCAAGGTTTTGACAAAGAAGTCTGACCATCTCACAGGTGGGCGATCTTTTGAGATCTTTTGACGTCCCATGGAATCCAGTCAGTAATCCAGACTGCTCTAGTCCAGCGGTCATCTCTAAACCTCATTATGTGTCCGGCCCATCTGATTTTTGATGCCTTGGCAAATGAGACAGCGTCCCTGATTCTTGAGCGTTGACGGAGATCGGAACTCTGGATTCTATCTCTCATTTGAGTGAAGCGTGATACTCCAAGCATAGCTCTTTCAATTCCTCTTTGGGAGACCCGAATAGCGTTCTCATCCTGTTTTCGTAGGGCCCAGGTCTCTGAGGCATATGTTAATGCAGGAAGAACAGTGGAATCGAAGAGATGTGATCGGAGCTGGAGGTTCTTTGTCCTCTTAATTATTTCTTCAATGCTCTTGAAGCATTCCAAACCGCTCTCTTCCTCCTGCGCAACTCAGGTGCCAGGTCATTCGTCATGTTGACTTCTCGACCTTGGTATATATAACTGTTGCATTCGGAGATGGTCGTTCCATTGAGAGTGAATGGAGCATCAGGAACAAGACTGTTTCTCATGAACATTGTCTTTGTGAGATTCAGTTGTAATCCGACCTTTCCACACTCATTGTCGAAGTCGGTTAGCATTTGTGCGCTTGGCTGATGTTTGGTGTTATTAGAATGATGTCATCAGTAAAACATCCCATATGATTTCCTGAGCACCACTAGGAGTAATTCCTGAGTGCAGAGCCAGGAGTAAACCCTGTGCATCGCCACGTGTGATCCAAAAAGCAAAAGCAAAACAAAACAAAACAAAAGCAATTGTTCAGATATTGATAGGAAGAAAGCAGTCTCCTTAATTTCAAACAAGGACCTCTTCAGGTTGGGATGTTTTAGTCAGATATCTCACAAAGCTCTTGGATTTCCTCTCATCCCGTTCCCCCATTGACCTCAAATAAGATAATGCCATAGGGGTCCTTCCCCACTTCTCCTTTCCTAACTGCTCCCCCCCACCAACCCCTTTCCTTTCTGCCTTCTATCCAAAAAGAGTAATTTGGGTGTGATTCCCTTTGTTTTGGTCAGAAGTTTAAGCTCCTTCATTTTCCTTGGAAAATATGCAAAGTGCAAAACAGCCACTCAAAGGGCATAGAACATGGACTGCTAGTCAACCTAATCCTTTTACACTTAAATTGTCTCTGAACCTGACACGTTTGTTCACTGTAAGTCTGTAATTTAGAAATACAGCCAAGGCAAAATAAACAAAAGTCTGCTACTCCCCCTCAATGAGAAACAGGTTCCGTGTTTTGAAACATCTTTCAAATTCCGTGTTTTGAAACTTCTTTCAAAGGATTCTTCACGGTTTATCTTCTTTCCTCTAGAATCAGCAAAATAAAATTGTCCATGTTCCTCTATCTCAATGACTATGGTACTCTGACCTTAGGGCATGTTTCTGACACTTAGTTTTCTTTTTTATCTAACACTGATTTTAGCAGCAGTTAGTATTGGCACACTATTGGTCATAACTGTAGGATCTACCTCACAAGAACGTGAGCAGCAAAAGAGCTAAAAACCTACAAAGATCCTGGCACAAAGCTCTCAATAAATGGCAGAAACCATCGTGTTCCTCATTGTTGTCATTTGTCATTGTTGTCCTCCTCCTCCTCTTCCTCACCGTCATCACTTTGTTGTATAGTCAACTACGATTTCTAGTAAATCTTTTTTTTCCTTTTTGGGTCACACCCGGTGACGCAGAGGGGTTACTCCTGGCTCATGCACTCAGGAATTACTCCTGGAGGTGCTCGGGGGACCATATGGAATGCTGGGAGTCGAACCTGGGTCCACTGTATGCAAGGCAAACGCCCTACCCTTTGTGTTATCGCAGTTCCCAGTATTTCCAGTAAATCTTCAATTAACATGTTAAAACTATGATGTTCCTAGCCTGCCAGGAGTAATCCCTGAGTGTAAAGCCAGAAGTAACCCCCGAGTATTGCTGATTGTGGCCCCAAAACAAAGAAAAATGTTGAAACTAGACAAGAAATTTGAATTTGGGAGGGCCAGAGTGATAGTACAGCAGGAAGGGTGCTGCCTTGCTCCCAAGCCAGAGCCAGGAGTAAGCCCTGAGCGCTACTAAGTGTGTTTCCCTCTTCTCCCACCAAAAAACAAGCCAAAAATAGATACCATTTGAGGTCTGGAGAGAGAGTCCAGCAGGTAGAGTGCGTGCCCTCCATGAGGCCAACAGGGATTTGATTCCTGGAAACCCAGAGGGCCTCCCAGTCCCTTCAAAAGTGGTCCCTGAGCCCAGAGCCAGGAGTAAGCCCTGAGCACTGCTATGTGCCACCTCCAAACGAAAAACATTTTAAAAAAATCTTTTTTATTTTCTTGGCTCGCACATCGAATATCTGATGTAATTAAAATTAGTATCTTGTTAGAAAGCTGTATACACAGTGTGCGGGAATGTGAAACGTGTCTCACCTGAGTCCTGGAGATGCTCCTTGTCCACCAAGGCTTTGTTGCCATGGCTCCAGAAGACTACTGCTTCGAGCGTTCAAATTCCAGCTTTCACCCTACTGGAAAAACCAAGCCACAACTCCTGCCTCCTGATAAGAGAATTTGTTAGGGCAACAATCCTGTTGGCAGGTGCTATTAATCAATTTACTTACACTTGACCTCAAGTGATTTTGCAGTTATAAAGTCTATTGGTTGATTTCTAACAAACCAAGGACCTCGTCCATAAATTCTGCCGCTGTGGAACTAACAATAGTAGGTTGCTCCCTTCATATTTTGGAGCATATATCATTGCAATAGCCCCGTCCTCTCCACCTTAAGATGGATTTATTGTGGAGGGAGCGCGTGTTCTGTCAAAGAGAGCACCATGTTGTCTTGACTCAGCAATTCTCAGCTGCAAACAATGTCTTATCTCCAATGTCAGCTTGCAGATCAAAAGGAGAGAGTGTTAGTGTGATACATTTCCAGACTCTCTTAGTGTTTCTCCGGCAAGCCTACTCCTAGAAGATATTAGATTCCAGAGTCCAGGAGATGGTGCAAAGTTCTGGGGCACATATTCACGTGCAGGAGCCTCAGTTTGATCCTTGGTACCACATGACCCACCGAGCACCACCAAGAGTGCTCCTCAAACACAAAAATGGCTGAAACATGAGGTTCAGAACCAGCATCTCTGGACTTGACATTGCTTTTTCTTGACACTCAAAGAAGATCTAAGGGGCAATTGAATGAATTGTACGAAAAGGAGCATGGTGAGGTTTAAATAAAAGACAGTTGGGGACAAAGGCTTCTGCTTCTCTCTCTGCCCCTCCTTTTCACTCTCTCTCTCTCTCCCTCTAGTCCAAACACACCAGCTCCTGGTAGATCCTCAGATATTCGAGTTCTTTCACGATGGCCAGGAACTTTTCCTTTACTTGTTCTCTTGGTCAGCATGTTCTCAACTCAGGATTGCTGCCTCTGAGAGATGTTCCAATCCCCTGCAGAAAAAGATCTCCACTTCATCCTGACAATAGTTGTGAACCTTTTGCCATAGTTTGTGGTATCAAAATCCATTATACTATTTGAGATCAAAGTCACACTCACAAGTTAGCCTGTTTTGTATGTTTCTCATTTGGAACATGAGGCCCGTGAGAACAAGAACGTGACTTTTGACTCATTTTCCACTGAATGCATTTCTGGAAGAGATTGTGAGACTTAGTAAGTGCAAAAGCACTTGGCATGAGGTCAGGTGTTTGGGGTGACTTCTAGTTTTGTGTGACCTTAGCTCCTTTACCTGCCAGAGCAAACCTCATGCCGTTAACTGTAAAATGGGAATAATAAAACCTAGTTCTGAGAGTACTGATTCTATGATCAATGAAGATCGTTGAAATAATGTTTCTGAAAATGTTTTTGTTTATTTTTGGTACTTGGGCGACATCTAACAATTCTTTAGTCTTACTTCTGGCTCTTTGCTCAAGGATCACTCCTGGTGGGGCTTTGGGGACCATTTGTGGTGCCTGAAATTGAACCTGGGTTGGTTATTTCTGAGGCAAGTGCCTTAACCCCTTGTACTATCTCTGTGGACCTAATCCTGAAAAAACTTTTTTAAAATTGTAAAAATATTTGCGATGCTACAATATGGAAATTAGTCATACTATTTTCTCCAAGATGTTTGAAATTTTTTATATTCAATCTCTGAGTGACACACAGTTACAAAGTTGTTCATGATTGGATTTCAATCATAGAATGTTCCAACACCTATCTCTTCACCAGTGTACATTTTCTGCCACCTATGCCTGAAAATATGTTTATATCTTTTATTGGCAGTTAAATGAGAAGGATTCCATGGCTCTATACAGGAGTTCAACAGTGAATGAAATATTATGGTACAGAGAAAGCAGCTAAAACTTTGGGAAATTATATTTTGGACTTTTTACTAAATTCTACTCTCCACACCTCCTTTCTCCCTGAACTCACCCAGTCCTTAAACTCACATGCCTATATATACGGTATAAAGGTTACCTCTCTCCCAAATGAACTATCCTCTCAACTGCTCTGGCCTTCCTGTTAAATGTGTCTACTTCAATCCAATCCAACAAATGACTTGTTTAACATCTTACACTGTCTTTTATTTTCTTATTTCTTTTTTAATTGTTTGGTAATAACTCTGGTGCAAAGAGCTGTTATTTGGTTGATGGTAATAATTAATACATACCAAATATTGTTATGCAATTTATATATACATATATAACAAGTCTCACAATGGAGACTTTACTGGTGTCCGCTTGAGCAAATCAATGAACAATGGGAGGACAGTGCTACAGTGCTGTATGTACATATAATGTTTCAAGATGAGAGCACCACTAGTCAATTACCATCCATCAGTATATAGTTACAAATATTCTTCTTTAGGTGAGAACTTTTTGAGATGTTTACATGTTTGTTTGTTTTTTTCCAGTTTACCTTCATGGATTTCTAAGCCATGCAATGCACCATTGTTAACAATAGTTAAGTTGTGGGTCGGGCATAGAATAGAGGTTAATGTGCTTACCTTGAGTGCAACTAACCAAGGTTTGATTCCTGACACTGCATATAGTTCCCTGATCACCGTCAAGAGTAATTCGTGAGAGGCTGGAGCAATAGCACAGTGGGTAGGGCGTTTGCCTTGCAGCAGTCCACCCAGGTTCGATTCCCAGCATCCCATAGGGTCCCCTGAGCAGCACTGCCAGGGGTGATTCCTGAGAGCAGAACCAAGAGTACCCCTGTGCATCGCCGGGTGTGACCCAAAAAGCAAAAAAAAAAAAAAAGTAATTCATGAGCACAGAGCCAGGAATAACCCCTGAGCACAACCAGAGGTGGCCCATTCCTAGCCCCTAAGGTCAAATAGTTACTTAATAACTGAGGGGATGACAGCTTTTGGGGGTGAGTTCCGAGGCAGACTCCTCTCACCATCCTCATCACCACATGCTTCCCATCAACACCCGTCCCTGTGCATGAACACTAAGCACTGATGTGACCAATCAGTTGCAAGATTAACTTGG
This sequence comes from Sorex fumeus, assembly GCF_029834395.1. Classification (NCBI taxonomy): domain Eukaryota; kingdom Metazoa; phylum Chordata; class Mammalia; order Eulipotyphla; family Soricidae; genus Sorex; species Sorex fumeus. Next base: position 68,112,482 of record NW_026606129.1, read on the forward strand.
CCCCATGGCATCTGCTTTTCTAGAAGTTTCCATCCAAGCACACAATTCAGTGGTGTCAAGAGCCCTGTCTGATATCTCTGATATCTGTGCTACTAAATGGGGCCTTGGTCAGGGAATGTTCACAAGCAGCACCAAAGGAGACTTGAAAAAGATTTTTCAGAAAAATGGGGAATGTGGCTCAGTGCTAGAGCCCAAAATTCCTATAATGAAGCCCTAGGTTTGATCCCCAGAAGTATACATACACACAGGAAGGGCCAGGAAAAGGACTAAAAAGGCTAGAATCCCTGTTTTGCACGCAGGAGCCCTGGACTTAGTCATGGTCCACTGAGCACTGTAGAGCGACCTTAAGCATCACAGAGAGAGTAGCCCAGGAGTACCACAGGGCATGGCAAAGAACAACAACGACAAAAAAGACTTTTCAGGAGCTGCACTAGAAACCCTCTGTGTTCAGGGCTCACTCTCAGTCGTGTTCAAGGGACTGTGTCAGTGTGAGGAATCAAACCTTGGTTAGCTGTATGCAAGGCATGTCGTGTTGGATCCACTATTTGACTCTTGGTAACAATGCTGTATTCATGGCAAGGCAGACAGGTCCATGAAGGTAACTGACCAATGGTGCTCCTTATTTTCACTTTTCACTGGAGGTAAAATCATAACCTCTTAGAGTCCTACCCTCCAATTCTGTCTATTGGTCTGGATGGGAATTTTATTGTTGCTTTCCTAAAGTGTTCCAGGTGATGTGAAGGTGCGTCCAAGTTCTTCTAGGTAGTATTTTGTCCAAAGGTGGAGGTGTAAGAAGTTTTGTTCATAGTTGTGAGTCAGAACATCTCATATAGCCCTTCTGGAGCAGAATTTCTGGAAATCCGTGGGAGAGAATAACACATGAAGGTAAGGCAGAAAACCAGTTTGTTTTTATTGAAGTATCACCTTGGGCCAAATCTCTTCTGAGACAAAGATGAGGGGTGGGGGATGTGGAAAGTGGGGAGAGGGGGGAGTTCTCTTCATTTTTCAGTGTACTCGTGATTGTGGGTGGGGGAGTCCTACAGAGTCTGGCAGACCCTTTTTCAGAGATAGTCTCAAAATGCAGCTGGGATTGTTTAAGATAATGCATCCTGAGTTGGGAGCCCAGATCAGGAGAAGAAAGAGGGAGAAAACGAACATATTTAGGTAAATGAGCTTTTGTGCATCGGGATGGTATTTGCTTTTCCTTCTGAAATTCTGTTTTTAACACAAATGTTGGCTCTCAGATCATGTGCAGAAGCATTTCCCACCACACGTCAAGTCATGCAACTGAAAGTAGAAACATTTCCTTAAAATTGAGGAAATAAAGTTCAAAAAAGTGACAATTCATGTACCATGCAATTCTGTAATTGAGACTCATGCCAAAAAGTTTAAGTGGCAATTTCCCCAGTATGGGGGATTGATCCCAGAGCCCCTCACATATGTGAGACCTGCCCTCGCACACTAAGCTGGCATTCAGGGGCTAAGTGTCAGCTCTTTCAATTATCTTTGGAGGTAGTCAATAATAATGTGTTGGATAATAATAGTTTCTTGATACAACTTGATACAACACTGAACTTAGGATGATCAAGTTAAATCTGTTATTTATTGGTCTAAGCACTGTGCTAGCAATTTATAACACTATGTCATCTAATTTGATCTTGAGAGCAGCTCCATGGGCAGGCAATATTTTTAGTCCTGGACAAATAAGTTGCCTTATGCATAAAATTACATTAGGGGCCTAGGAGACGACGGCTCAAAGGACTGGAGCGCCTGCCCAGGTTCTACCTCCAGGCCCCACAAGGTCCCCTTCTCAAACCATCTGAGAAGAGGATTTGACTGTGACTCATTTCTTCGGTACAGGACAAAAATCTCAGGGGATGCTGGGAAGGGAGATAGAGCAGGGAAGCTTGCTGATACAGCTTCCACCATGAGCCCCCGACCAGCGGCAGGTATCAGGTCTGAAGGCCAAGGTTGGGAACCAGGGCAGAACTGGCTGCTTGCACCGGCCTCCCCAGAGGCACAAACCAGGGGTGTTAGCACTCCAGTTCCCTCTCATCTTCTGAAGCCCGCGAAGTGTGGGCAGGACAGGTTCCAGAGGATGGAACCCAGAGGGTGCCTCAGGTGAAAGGGATGTGGCTGCTCATAATTTGACACTGAACTGGCACTCAAATGGTAAAGCTTGAGTGAGGTATCTGGGCAAAATCCTGAAAGAGTCTGCTAAGATCCACGTACTTGCCGTTGACCCTGCCTAGAACAATCCTTCTTCCTAAAGTCACACAATTACAATAGCCAGAATCTGGAAAAAAAACAGAGTGCCCAAGAACAGATGACTGGTTGAAGAAACTCTGGTACATCTACAGAATGGAATCGTATGCAGCTGTTAGAAGAGATGAAATCATAAAACTTGCGTATAAGTGGATGGACATGGAGAGTCGTGCTAAGGTAAATGAGTTAGAAAGAGAGGGACAGACATAAAATGACTGCACTCATTTGTGGAACATAAAGTAGCATGATATGAGACTAACACCTAAGGAAAGTCGAGATAAGGGCCAGGAGGATCACTCCATGGTTTGGAAGCTGGCCCCATGTGCTGGGGAAAAGGCAGTTGGGATGGAGAAGGAACTGTTATGCCTGAGTTTCAGATACCCAATTTCGGAGAGAATTGGGTATGGTTCCCTGTTCCACAGACTATAAAACAGAAGCAAAGGAACTTCATTACTAGCCTGAGCCAGCGCTAGCTCGAGCTAGGATCCAAGTCTCATCCAACGCCCCGGTGTCTTGACAAGGATCTCAACTCCAAATCACAAGCAGTTTAAATAGTATTCAGAGTTAAGAACAGTCTATATACTAAGTTATTTTTAGCATTGGCCCTTTTACAATGGTTTCTAAGGAGGGTACAGTGACCCCTCATGACTGGCCAGACCCAACTGCCCAATTCCTTATCTCGGTGCATTACTTAACTGGGAGTCTACCAGCAACTGCAATTCCTGCTCCAGGGAAACAGAAACTGAGGCCTAGTTGAGACTTAATGTTAACTGCAGGTTGTCTTGGCATCAGTTTCTCCCTCGCAGAAAAACTAAGTAAATGATGATTGGAGGGATCACCAGGGTGGAGATGTGTGCAGAAAGTAGACTAAGGACCAAACATGATGTCCACTTAGTAACTGTATTGCAAATCATAATGCCCAAAATTAGAGAGAGAGTAAGAAGGATCGTACCTGCCCCTGAGGCAGGAAGTAGGATGGGGTGGAGGCGGATGGAGGGACACTGGGAACAATGGTGGTGGAAAATGTGCACTGATGGAGGGACAGGAGCTCAAGCATTTTATGACTGAAATGTAATCATGCAAGTTTGTAACTGCATCTCACCATGATCCGATATAACTCATTTAACAAAAAAAGAAAGTCAGAACAAAATTTTTAAAAATTGACAACAGTAGATCTCAAATCCATCAAGAATTACATTATATTTACATATATTTTACATATAATTAAAACATCAGTATTGGGAAAATTAAATGTCCCAATAAAAAAAATTAACTCTGGATAAAACAAAGAACAAAAAAAACCAAATTTGCTGTTTGTTTAATAATAATAATTTGTCTCATATTGTTTCAGTCACCAACATAGTTATTATTATTATTTTAATACGTTTCACTAATCACTGTATCACTGTCATCCTGTTGGTCATCAATTTCCTCGAGCAGGCACCACTAACGTCTCCTTCGTCCTAGCCATGAGATTTTAAAAGTGCCACATTTGAGGCTCTTTCAGGGCCAGGAGAATGAGACCCATCATTGTTAGTGGTTTTTGGCATATTGAATACATCACGGGGAGTTTGCCAGACTCTGCCCTGTGGGCAGGATATTTTTGGTAGCCTGCCAGGTTCTCCAGAGTAAGAAATAAAGAATAAGATTTTGCTTATTCACTTCCAGGAGCTGGATTTTATAGTCTCTGGGTCTTGGCTGTTGATGGGATTGCACAGCGCCAGGGGCAGTTGGTGGGTGTAATGCCTTCATACTGGAAGATGGGGGATCTGGATGGAGGAGGCCCAGTCCCAATCCAAGCAGGCTTGGAGATCTCAGCCCCAAATCCCGACACCTGGGTTCCTCTACCGGTTCCTTCATGTGTGAGGCTCATCCGAACGTGTGGAGAGTGGTCTTAAGCATGGCTGTGGCTGGAACCGGTAGTCTTCAGCTGCCGGGGTTCTGCTCTGGGTGGGGAGGGAAACTCAACCCACCCTCCTCCAAGGGGCCCCTGTGAGGACAGCCAGGCCTGGAGGCAGGAGACTCTGCGCTGTTCTCTTTCGGGAGCTGGGTTTTATAGTCTCTATAGTTTCACTAATAAAAAGTCAAAATATACTAAGACTTCTGCGTGGCCAAAATCCAGAATCCGTAGGCACAGTCCTGCCACGTGGTGAAAACAACATTTAAGAATTTAATAATCAAGAAATTTCACATGAATTTTGATGAACCAAGTCCTCTTGTGGGGTTCATAAGTAGCAAAAAATACCATCATTTGTAGGTTCTTTCACTTCAGTTAATTACAAACTAGCGAACAAGCAGGGCAAAGTTTACATAGAATCAAGCCTTCACCTGCCTCCCCATGTCCCCAACAACATGTCTGAGCAGAGAAACCACTTCCAGCACCAGCTACAGTCCAGTACTGAACTAGGGCACGGGGGAAGGGTCAGGGCATAGAATGCGCTTTCTCTCCAGGACACACCTTGTCCACTCTTTCACAGGCATTCAGAGCCCCCATGCTGGGAAAGGGGAGTGCTGGGGAGCATGGGGTGGAGGTGGGGGAGCTTCCCTCCAGCCCAGGTAGAGTGGGTGCAGCCTCCGTGTGATGTTACTGTTCCCTAGCTGTGGGGGTGGAGGCCAGGGCTCCCAGGGGATGTTGGATTTCTCTTAGGATCCCATGTAGCTGGATAGCTGCGGAGTGGCTACAACAGTTCTTAAGCCTACCCACAAGCACACAATATACGGTCACCGATTTCCTACTTCTTGCTGGATCATAGGGCTGAAACAGTCCTCTTTTCTGGGATGTGTTTGATTAATGTTCACACCCAACAGTGCTCAGTTGCTTCTCCAGGCAGGGTGCTCAGGGGTTGCTTCTGGGATGCTTAGGGTACCAGGTGGTCTAGGGATCAAATCCAGGCCTTCAGTAGGCAAAGCTTGTACTCACATCCTTGGAGCTATGCTGGCCCCATGTTTGTGGTAGGGCCCACCCCCACCTAAGCCCACCTAGCTGGAATGACTACCAACTTTAGCAATTGGGGGACCAATAGGAGAGAGAAGGAAATCACTGAATTAACAGACCCAGAAAAGGCAGCCAATTCCAAGTCACAAATTACCTAATTTCCCTGAGGCCTCGCAAACAGGGAATAGGTTGGTGGACAGTTCATGTTCGGGATATAAAAGGGGCTTGGAGATGTAGGGTCTCGTTCTCTCTCTGGGGAGAAGATCCTGGTTGATTGATCGATCAGTATCTCAACTCTATGCTTAGCACAAAATAAAGCTCTATTGAACTTTCACATTTGTGACACACTTGTTCCTTAGATCACAGACCCTAACAGTTTGAATACCCACGTGATTCTTCTCTTGAAAACCATCATGCAATGAGAACAACTCTTGGCTGCCCACGGAGGGGCTGATATTTCAGATTCAGAAGCCTGCAAAGTTCCTATCAGTAAGTGTTCTTTATAATGGTTTCACTCTTCAGCAGAGGATAGAATGAAAATGTTAGAAACACATATTGAGAGGGCAGTTAGGAATCTCTGACATGATTTCTGGGATTAAGAAAGTAGTGGACTGAGCTATGTCAAGGCGGGAAGGGTCAGGGCATAGAATCATGCACTTTCTCTCTGAGGACAGTCCATTCCCACTCTTTGTCTTGCCATTCAGAGCCATGTTGGGGAAAGGGGAGTGCTGGGGCTCCTGGGGTGGGGGTGGGGAGCTTCCCTCAGGCTCAACTGCTGCATGAGCAGGAGTGGCTGCTGCCTCCATTGTGATGTCCCTGTTCTCTGTACGGGGCTGTAGGACATGGAATTCTCACTGGCCAATGGGGTTGCAGAACCTGGGCCACACCCATGAGCCCCCTCTATAAAGGCAGGACCTCAGCCTCTTGTGGCACCCTGTCTCAGCACCACCATCCCTTGAAGAGAAATCCTCATGGACAACCTAAGTAACGAGATGAGACCCCAAACCCTATTCCCAATGGATACCCATGCGAATAAAGAGGTGAAATTACACTTGGCTAAAGCTAGAGAAATGGTAAGAAAAAAGAGCTGGGACCTGGTTCCCGGGTCTAGCCCAAGGCCCTGTGGTTACCCATCAGTGGTCAATGTGTGGCCACTTGGCTGTTGAACCACTGGGCCCTTTCTAGACCCACCCAAGTCTTCAGCCAGTCTCACCCAGCAGCTGATGCCCTCCTAGATCTCCTGGGGACTCTGGTCCAGTAACCCCTAGGGCTCCCCTCCTCAGGACAAACACCATCCTCCTGCCCATGAGTTCCTCCCATGGAGACGAGTACAAGAGAACTTTTGTCAGTGGGATGGGAACAAGCAGGCTCAAGCAGGTGTTGCTTTGCTTTTCTGCAGCTCAACAAGTATGAAGCAGAGCACAGTTTGGTTCCTGGCAAAAGGAGAAAGAAAAAAACAACAACTGCGGAGACAGTGGCCAGAATACTGCCACCTCCAGGCCCTGCCAACTCCCGACTGGGGTGAGTCCTGCCCTGAAGGACATCCCAAGTAGATAGGTGCTCAAGGGGTTCTGCGGGGATGTTTAGGAAAGTGGAAGGAGGGGGGCACCCACAAAAACTCTGGTTTTGATTCCCCACATGCTCGGGCTCTGCTAGGCCTGACATGGGGCACACTGCCTCAGCCCTGTTTCACTTGAATGGGCAAGTTTGGCCTTTGAGATATAGTTAGGACACGGGGGGAAGGAGCATCCCTCAGGTGTCAGCATACTGGGCAGCCTTTGGAAACATGGGTCCCTGTGTTTCTTCTCTGCCACAAGCCATGCTCATTTAGCTGTAGCGCCTTTTGTTTAAGCGAGCCCCTTCATCAGAAGTCTGGTTGTAGATCTTACAATGGAGAGGTTAGGTGGATGGATGGAACCCTACTGGAATCTACCCCATCCTCCTAGGTCTGATTAAAGGGATTCACGGTGAAAAAAAGCCTTGCAATGGGACAGGGTAATCCTGTAGGCAGGGAGGGACGTGTGGTATTGGCCAATGGCCATCTTTGGAATGGCCCCTTTGTTCTCACCTGCAACATTCCTAGACTCACAATGGGGCAGGGTCACCCTGCAGGCAAGGACATGGCGGGCTGATCATGGGCCTCTTTGGAATGGCCCCTTTGTTCTCTCCTGCAACATTGCAAGGGGACCTGCCACCCCTGGACACCTGGTCTCGGTTTGACTCCCTCTTTTCCCTGGCCCTTGTCCGCTCTGCTCTCTTTGCTCCCTTTAGATTAAGGACTGGGGTGAAGGGTGACCTTTACTGCTGCAATGGAGAATACTGTTCCATGGGAAAAGTGGCAAGGCAAGTGCCATGCCCTCTGCCAGATCTGAATTCTGGGATGTTCTGAATTTTTGTTTCCTTCTTCCCTGTCCATCAGGAAGCAGGGAACAGGAAAGATGGCACAGAGCCCTACTTGGATGATGGGGGTAGAGGTGGGCAGGAGGCCTTCAGGTAAGGGGCTGGGGTGGCGCTGACTGACCGACACACTTGGGTCTTCCAGAGTGGAGAACACTTCAAAGACCCGGCAGTAGAAAAAGTGGAACTTCTAGAGAAAACATTTGCAGAAATAACCGAAAAGGTAAGCCCTTCTCCAGCTGGGGTTCAGCTCCTGCCTGAAAAGGGGAGGTGTTGCTGGGGGCCAGGGCAAGAGAGAACCAAGGCAGTTCCCAGGAGGGAAAGAGGGAAGTGTGATGTGAAGGTCTCTATGTCAATTAGGGCCTGGCCTGGAAATCACAATCAAGGCTGAAGTATGTAGCAAGAAGGAGTCCAAACCATGGGGGGTGGAGGGGGATAGGGGGAGGGAGTAGGAACACAAAGCAGGGATTGAGCCCTAGGTTGAAGCCTAAACTTCACCACACACCAGCAAGATTTAGGAGCTTCAAGCCGGCCTGAGTGGTGGTGGTGGTGGTGGTGGTGTGTGTGGGAGGGGAGGTGGCATCTCTTAGGTCCTGAGAGTAAGACCATCAGGACCTGTGCGGGGAACAGACTGTCCCAAAGCTGTTTCCTTGGGCCTGGGAGTCTGTGCGTGACAGTCACCTGTACTTGCTGCCCCCGCTGCTGGTCCTTAATCCCAGCTTCATGACCGCAGGTGAGGAAGAGCAACCGAGAGCTCTGGACTCTGTTCATTCAGCAAGACTCCTATATTCAAGAGCTGCAGGAGTGCGCAGCTAATCTTCATCAACAACTGGCTGCATTCCAAGAGTTAGCCATGCAAAAGGAGCACTGGCTCCTGGAGCAGTTAGAACAACATTAAAAGAAACATGACAGTGAAGTGAAAGGACTTCAAGTGAGAGGGGCCCTGTACAGTTGAGCAGGAAGACCTGAAGCAGGCTTCCTTTCTCACTCCCTCACCACCTTCTTCCCTCCCCTTTAGAAAATTCTGAAAAACACCAAAGAGGACAAACTGCATCTGCGGGCTCAGCTCAAAGTTGTCACTATTTATGCAAATAGTAAGTGACAGGGACCCCAGGAGGGAAAAGCTAGCTTTGGGTGAGGTGGGGGCGGGGTGAGGGGAAGGCTACACAGGGAGGCAGAAGCAAGCCAGATCTGCCCTAGGGGGCTCCACTGTCTTTGGCTGTCTGTGACCCTGGGGATCCGCCCACAGTAAAAGAAGCTGAGCAGGAGCAAGAGGTGGAAGAAAAGCAGGAGGAGAAGGAGGACAATGAGGAGAAAAAGGAGAAAAAGGGAGGAGGAGGAGGAGGAGGAGGAGGAGGAGGAGGAGGAGGAGGAGGAGGAGGAGGTGAAGGAGAATGTGGCAGTGCTACAAATTACAGAAGAAGGCACTGATGTTCTGAATCAGCCTTTCACTGTGTTTACCACATCCTCGGTGAGCCTGACTGCTGCCCTCAGGGTCTCCTGGGAGAAATCCTCCTTAACTCTTGGTTTCCCTCCTTCCAATTTCTCTCAACCCCCAACTTTCCCATGGGACATTCTGGGCCACCTCCACTCAACACCTCCTTGAAAGCCCATGTATGCTGTTAGGGGCCAGGAAGGGACTGCCCTTCCCAAGGACACCCAACCAACACACCCCATTCGATCTTCCCCCAGCTGCAAAGCTTGTGTATCCTCCAAGAAGTACCTGAAGAGCAGATTGAACACATCTTCAAGAGCATGGAGGTGAGTGGGAAATCACCCCAGTCCTCACTGGAGGAGGAGGCCACAGTCCATGAAACAACTGGCCATGTAGTTATAGAAATGGGTTCTGTGGTAACAGAAAAAAACTCAGGCTGGGGACTGAGGTCCTATCTTTCCTTTCTCCCCTTTATGAATCGGTCACGTGGACCCACCACGTCAAAAATTATACTAGTCTAATTCTATTCTATCCTCCACCTCCCCATCACCCTCCTCCTCGCCACCCATAACAAAGTCATCGATTGCCTCGAGCAGGCCCCAGTAACGTCTGCTTCATCCTAGCCCTGAGATTATATTCAAGGCTCTTTAGGAGAATGAGACCCATCATTGTTACTGGTATTTGGCATATTTGGTACGCCACGGGGAGTTTGCCAGACTCTGCCCTGTGGGCAGGCTACATTCAATAGCCTGCAAGTTTGTCCAAAGTAGGAATGAGATAATAAGATGTCATAAAAAGATGTCCTGATAAGATGTCGGGAGCTGGTTTTTATAGTCTCTGAGTCTTGGCTGCTGATGGGATTACATGGCGCCAGGGGGCCAGTTGGTAGGTGTGACCCCCGCCTACTGGAATTTGGAGGATCTGGGTGGAGGATGCCACCCATAACACTTTTATCAATTTATGTATGATTAGAATAATAATAAAATATTTCTAAAAGTACCAAAAATTTTCTAATCTCTGGGAAAAATTAACACATCAAAACCTGCATGCTGTCCTAAAGGGTCACGTGATGACACACTTGAGGTTTAAATATGGAAAGAATTCTTTTTTTTTCTTTTTTCTTTTTTGTGTCACATCCAGCGATGCACTGGGGTTACTCCTGGCTCATGTACTCAGGAATTGCTCCTGGCAGTGCTCGGGGAACCATATGGGATGCTTGGAATCAAACCCACGTCGTCTGCGTGCAAGGCAAACACCCTACCCGCTGTGCTATTGCTCAAGCCCCAGGACAGAATTCTTAACACTTCTCTTTTCTGTTTGGGTCACACCCGGTGATGGTCAGGGGTTACTCCTGAGCTCAGGAATTGCTCCTGGCAGTGCTCAGGGGACCATATGGGATGCTGGGAATCGAACCAGGGTTGGCCGTGTGCAAGGGTTGGCCGTGTACTATTGCTACAGCCCCAGAATTCTTAACATTTTGGGGGGTGCATATAAATGATAGTTCTAATTATTGGTGAAGTATAATGTGAAACCTTACTTTTGTTAAAGAAAAATAATTATACCAATTGTCATTTTAAAATAAAAATATGTGGACTATGAAGATAGCTCAAATGGCTGGAGGAGATGTATTGTATACAGGGGCCTTCCATGGTCACTCAAGCACTGTGAGAAGTGACTCCCCCCACCCCAAGGAAATAAATACTGAGTTCCACCACACTACCACACTACCAGAATTTCTAATACTACAACATAAATTTTTAAAAATGGGGCCGGAGAATATCAGAGAGGTTAAGACACTTTTCATGCGTGTGTCCAAACCTGTTTGGTCCTCAACATCATATGGTCCCCTGAGCACTATCTACAGTGACCCTAAGTACAGTGCTGTGAATAGCTCCCAAGTTCCACCAGGTATGGCCCAAAAATATGTGAAGGGTTTGAATAGAAATTTTGCTAAAGCCGGCATATCAACTGCCATTACACACATGAAAAAGATGCTCAACACTAATCCGTAGTTAAAAAACAAATTTATTTCACAGAGATTTTTTAAACCCACCCAATTACTATCATCAAAAAGACAGAATATGGTAAGGATGTAGAGGAACGGAAATATTTATATAAATTATAAACACTTTACAGTTCTTAAAGAAGTGTAAAGTAAAGTAAAGTAAAGGCCCTTCCGTTGATCATCGATTTGCTCGAGCGGGCCCAGTAACGTCTCCATTGGAGACTTTGTTGTTACTGTGTCTGGCATATCGAATACGTCACGGGGAGCTTGCCAGGCTCTGCTGTACTGGCGAGATTAGTTGCCCAGAAGGTCAATGGGTTAGATTTCCAGGACAGCCTAGTCCCAGGAGCAGCTCTCAAGGCCCCTGAGCATCTCCACAGTGGTGCTGATGGTCCCCCAGCATTCAATCATTCAATCCTTCAATCGTTCAATTCCATTGTCTGAGAATTACTAGTTGTTGCCCTGGGGCCCTCATGCTTTGGAGTAACCCTTACCCAAAAGGAAAATGTCTAGTATTCTTAAAGTCAGCATAAAGGTAAAGGTAAAGGTAAAGGCCCTCCCGTTGTTCCTCGATTTGCTCAAGCGGGCCCAGTAACGTCTCCATTGGAGACTTTGTTGTTACCGTGTTTGGCATATCAAATACGTCCGCATAAAAGACAGAATCTTTAATTTGAAAGGACATAAAGGGCAGAGACTTTAGGACCAGTTGGAGATTAGTTTGAACTTCTATTCTGTCACTCATTTTTAATTATGAATAAATCCATCCTAGGTTTCTCCTCCAAAAATGAAGAAAATATTTTCTCTTCTACAACATTGCTACAACAATCAAATAAAACATCTGCCAAACGTAGCAAAGTATCTCACACATACTAGGTGAGATAAAATTTTAATAGACCTTGATAAAAGAGATCTATATTGTTAGCAAAAAACCAATATCAATAACCTCTCTCTGGATCAATTATTTTTACAACGGACTTTAACTAAAGCGAGCATGGTGTGTTTCCTATTTTTCACTATTCAAAATGTCTTAGAAGGTGGTAATGTTCTCCTCTTAGGAAGACAAAGTCTTAAGGAAGAAGGACCAGGCTCATTATGTAGTCCTTCTAGTGCCAGACTTTAAAAACGACTTGATTATTTAATCTGCTTGGTGTAACTGAGATGCCCTACCATATATTTACTTTTACTTTAGAACAGTAGGAAACACAAAGAAGGGAAGTGCAGGCACATGTGCAGTCTGGTCACTCTGGAAGAATATAGACTGAAAGCCTCACATCACTTCAGGCTCACAGCATGCCAGGTTTGGTCTCAGTATCTTCCAGCAAGGGAAGCACAGGATACCTAGGAATAAATTATAGCACAAGTAAAACCCACATTAAGGTTTTCAAAAAAAATTTAATAAAAAAGTTTTAAATTTCCAGATTATTAAAAAAATTCCTCTGGGATACCGACTAAAACAAGGTCATTAAGTCTTATTTTCCTATTAAGAGGCTAATTCATAAAATGGAGCCACTAGCAAATAAACATCCTATTTTCAATTTTATCCTAAGCATCTGAGAAGGCACTAACTTCTCTCTCTTTTTTTTTTACTATCTCTGTACTTGCATCAATGGGTCTAGTGCTTTTTGTGTCCTTATGAGCAAGCTGAATTGTTCTAGTTAACTGCTACAATTGTTATTGAAAATTCTAGTAGGAGACAGGCATAAAAAGAAAGTCAAAGTCCATTGGTATGTGGATGTTAGGACAGTCAACTGAGTCACTCATTAACCAAAAGATTATGTAGATAGAGTTCTTTGCAATGATAAGCAATATAAACTACCTCTGACTATGAAAAATAGAAAAAAAAGTAAATATAGTGAGATTATGGATAACCTGAAGAAAAAAAAACCCTCTAGGTTTTATCCTAGAGACAGAAACCAAATGATGGCTTGCAAATCCTAAAACATGTACTGGCTTATCTTGTGCAGAAAAAGTTTGATGATTCTTGTTTGAAATCATGGGAATGATGAGCAGTATTTCCACAATAGTATGGCAGGGTTATATTTCTCCGCTCATTTTCAAGTCACATCCCTATTTGATTGAAATTCCTGGCTGAATCTGACTGACTCAACGTGGGTCACAAATCCAGATGCTTTGGAGGGAGAGCTGAGTTCCTTGACTGATATTCACACCCAAACAGTAACTAATGGATGGGGTTCAGTGCTCCGAAACAAACCCAAAGAGTTTTTCTGAAGAATAGAGAATAGATGCCAGGCGGGCAAAAACAACAGATGCCTACTACCGGCTCTCCCACATAGCAGCCTTGTGGTGATGCGCTACAAGTCATGGAGCTTCAGGTTGCTCATAGTCAAAATCTGAAATAACTGAACTCCAAGTAATGTAGGCCCCTTCCCCAAGGCAATGGCAAAAGCAGATCTTGCAGAAACCAGGAAAAAACAGGACCTAAGACCTGATAAGACCCTCACCTATCTAGGGCAACAGAGCCAGAGACACTCCTGCAGAATCAGAAGAACGGGAAAGTAATTTCAAAGAAGGCCATCACCACTCTGAAGCCCACCCCTCCAAAGTCCTTTTGCAAGGGACTTTTACCTAGGGAGAAGCCCCACATGGGGGAAATTGGAGAAACCCTACAAAAGCCACCTTGAACAAAGCAAGGGCTCACATATATGCTAGCTGAGCCCATGAGCTGATTGTGCCCATGTAGCCGAGCACATGTGGTGCTTGAGCACCTGCGTCACCTACATCTCCCCTCTCGAGACACGTACTTCCTTTTTTTCTTTTTTTAAAATTTTTATTAGTGAAATACCATGAGATACAGTTGTAGACTTACAAATTTTTGTGCTTGGGTTTCAGTTATACAATGATCAAGTACCCATCCCTCCACCAGTGCCCATCCTCCACCACCACGGGTCCCAGCATCCCTCCCACTCCCCATTCCCCATCCCACCCTGCCTCTGTGGCAGGGCATTCCCTTTTTTTTCTCTCTCTCTTTTTGAGTGCTGTGGTTTGCAAAAGAGGCATTGGGTGGCAAGCATGTTTGGTCTATAGTCTAGTTTCAGCATGCATCTCCCATCCCGGGAGGATCCTCCCAACACCCTTTATTTGGTTCTCCCTTCTCTATCTGAGCTCCCTTTACCCCTAGCATGTGTAGCTGGCCTCCAAGCCATGGAGTAATCCTCCTGGTACTTATCTCGGTTATTCTTGGGTGTTAGTCTCCTATTTTGTTACTTTATGTTCCCCAGATGAATGCAATCTTTCTATGTCTGTCCCTCTCTTTCTGACTCATTTCTCTTAGCATGATACTTTCCATGTAGTACCACTTGTATGTAAATTTCATGACTTCATCTTTCCTAACAGCTACATAGTACTCTATTGTGTAGATATACCAAAGTTTCTTTAACCAGTCAGGGTTTTAGGATGCATAATATAATTACAACTATAGAGACCCTAATCGTTGGTACAAAGTACTTAGTACTACTCATAACTGGAAAAACCGAGATAAAGAGATTATACAACGAGTTCAAGATCATAGAGCTTGCCAGTACTGGAGTTAAATTCAAATCTAATCTGGCTTTGGGAGGGATCTACCAGGGTGAGTACTTGATCATTTAATTCACTGCTATTAAATGAGAGGAGTAATGCTACCTAAATGGGGGGGAGGGGGGAAGTAAATATGGGAAACAAATATATCAATTTTTATCAAGTTTACTGAACTCAGTCATGAAATAAAATTAGAAATATAAAACTACCACCAGGTTTCATGAACTCTGTACAGATAAAGGCAAATGGTTATTTCTTACAGTCAACAGGTGAAATGGATGGAGAACCTTTCATAATGTATCACAAAATTCAGCTTTATGAAAGGTTTTTGGTAGGACTCTACCTGGACGAGTTGCTATTTTTTTTTTGTTTTAATGTAGACAAAAGTCATAACTGTTGATAGAATTCTAGAGTTTAAATTGATTAGATAACTGTGAGGTTTGCTTAGAACAGAATGGCAACTAACTAGCTGATGAGACAGCAACATTCCCAGAATCAGAGATTACCCTGTACCCAGTGAGGAAGACAGGACTTAGGTTCCACCTGACGACAGGAAGTCACCAGGCTGCATTCCCTGCTTCCTCACATCCATCACCTACAGATAATATGCCAGACCAAGCACACTGGTTTCACTGGTCCTTGTTCCCTTCTCCCCCTTTCCTGCCAAAGCCGACTTAACCCCCCCCCCCCCCATCCCCACCCTTAGTCCCTCCCAGGGTGCAGCTCTACTCCAGCCTCACCAAAGGTTCGTAGAGTCTGCCCAGGACTGCTCTCCAATAAACTTCTATTTCCTTCACTTTACCCATCTCTGTCCCGCTCTGTGCACTCGACAGTGTTCCCCAAATCTAACCCACTGGCCCTGCTCTACTGATTCCTGACTAAGTCTCTGAGGAGACAATAGCCAAGCAGCTAAACTTAATGGAAATACCAAACTCTGTAGCTGAAAGCTCTCAGGTGCCCTCTGGAGGCAGATGGGCCAAGAATCGGCCCTGCCGAGCCCTACAACTGCACCCACACTTCACCACTGCAGCCACACTGAGGGCTCAAATCCACCTCTTTAAGAATGCTCTCTGAAAATCACAAAACGCTACTTCAAGAAATAAAAGAGGACATGAGGAAATGGAAACACATCCCCTGTTCGTGGGTTGGGAAAATTAACATTGTCAAAATGACAATTCTCCCCAAAGCATTATACAGATTCAATGGATCCCTATAAGGGTACCCATGACATTCTTCAAATAAATTGATCAAACACTCTGGAAATTCATATGGAACAACAAGCATCCACAAAATAGCTAAAGCAATTCTTGGGAAAAAAGAAGACGGGGGGGGGGGCATCATCTTCCCCCATAGTACAGCAAACTGTACTACAATGTGGTAATAATTAAGAAGGCATGGTATAATTAAGACAGTAAGAATTAAGACAGCATGGTATTGGAACAAATACAGACCTGCAGACCAGTGGAATAGGATTGAACGTCCTTACACATACCCTCAAATATACAAGCATATAATCTTTGTTAAGGGAGCAAGAGATGCGAAGTGGAGCAAGGAAAGTCTCTTTCAAAGTGCAAGCAAAACTGGACAACTACATGCAAAATAAAGGGCTCAGATCTCTACCTAACACCATGCACAAAAGTCAGATCAAAATGGATTAAAGACCTCAGCATCAGACCAGAATCTATAAGGTACATTGAAGAAAAGGTCGGCAAAACCCTCTATGACATTGAAGCCAGGGGTATCTTCAGGAGGAAATGCCATTGACCAAACAAGTGGAAACAGATGAACAAATGGGACTATCTTAAACTAAGAAGTTTACCTCAAAAGAAACAGTGACCAGAACACAAAGAATGTATACAGAATGGGAAAGGATATTCACCCAGTACCCCTCTGATAAGGAGTTAATATCAAGGACATACAAGGCACTGGTTGAACTCTACAAGAAGAACACATCCAATCTCATCAGGTGAGATGAATAGAAACTTTCTCAAGAAATCCGAATGGCCAAAAGACACATGAAAGAATGCTCTTCATTACTAATCATCAGGAAGATGCAGATCAAAACAACTATGAGATAGCATCTCACACCACAGACACTGGTGCACATCCAAAAGAACAAAAGCAACTGGTGTTGGTGCAGATGTGGCGAGAAAGGTACCCTCCTTCACTGTTGGTGGGAATGCCAACTGGTCCAGACTTTTTGGAAAACAATATGGGCTTTTCTCGAGCGGGCCCAGTAAAGGTCCTCCCGTTGTTCATCGATTTGCTCGAGCGGGCCCAGTAACGTCTCCATTGGAGACTTTGTTGTTACTGTGTTTGGCATATCGAATACGTCACGGGGAGCTTGCCAGGCTCTGCCGTGCGGGCGAGATACTCTCGGTAGCTTGCCGGGCTCTCCGAGAGGGGCAGAGGAATCGAACTCGGGTCGACCATGTTGGCTGTGTGCAAGGCAAACACCCTACCGCTGTGCTATCGCTCCAGCTTTTCTCAAAAAACTAGAAATCGAGTTCCCATTTGACCCAGCAATACCACTTCTGGGAATATATCTCAGAGATGCAAATAAGTACAGTAGAAATGACATATGCACTTGTTTGTTTATTGCAGCACTATTTACAATAGCTTGAATCTGGAAAATCCCCGAGTGCCCAAGAACAGATGACTAGTTAAAGAAACTTTGGTATATATACACAATGGAATACTATGAAGTATTGAAAATACTATGAAAAAATACATTTTTTTAAAAAAAATGAAGTCATGAATTTTTCATAACAAGTGGATCAATATGGAGAGTATCATGTTTAGTGAAATGAGTCAGAAAGAGAGGGACAGACATAAAAGAATTGCACTCATTTGTGGAATATAAAGTAACATAATAGGAGACTGACACTTAAGGACAGTTTAAATAAGGATCAGGAGTACTGCCCCATGGCTTGATAGCTGATCTCATGCACTGACGGAAAAGGGAGCTGGGACGGAGACAGGAGCACTTAATAAATGATGGTTGGAGGGGTAGCTCAGGGTAGTAGATGCAAGTTGAAAGTAGACTATGGACCAAACATGATGGCTGCTGGTTACCTGTAGTGCAAACCATAACACCCCAAAGGACAGAGAGAGTAAGAGGGATTGTGCCTGCACCAGAATCAGGAGGTGGGAAGGGATGGGGGTGGGGGGAGGGATACTGGGAACATTGTGGGTGGGAAATGGGCACTGGTGGAGGGGTGGGTAATTGAACATTTTTTGACTGAATCGCAATCATGAAAGTCTGTAAGTCTATATATGTATCTCACGATGATTCATTAAAATAAAAAAAATTTTAAAAAGGAAAAAAGAAAATCAAAGAATACTCTCTGCAAAATCCTCAAACAGAAAAATTTCAGGTACCCCAGTCTCCTGGCTAGATCCCTAGGGTTCTAGCCCGGGCTTTTTCAGAGTTGAGGCGAGTAGCCACCCACTACCCCTAGAAATTCCAGAAGCCCCAAAAGCCATGCCCAACTCCTATCCGCCTCTATGTCACATCATTAGCCCAAGCCATACATCCTGAAGTCTCTGGACAGGGCAACCTCCTAATTTCTTCACACTAAAATTTCAGTAGAAGTTCACCAAATTGGATGGGAAAGAAGCCAACTATGCTCAACAAACAAAACAATAACAAAGTTGTTATTATTTTTGACACTTCTTTTGGGGAGGTAGAGCTCCCAAGTGTTTTTCAGGGGGTCTCGGGGGACCATTTCCATTGATATTCAGCAAAGCATAACAGCAGTTAAGTCAGTAATAAGACCTGAGACTATAAAGTTACTTGGGCCTTGCTGTACTTGGGGCCACCACAGCCATCTCAGAAGTACTCAGAGGTCTCCAGGACTACCTCCAGTGATACTGTGGTGGGGGGTGGAGGGGGTCATAAGTGTCAGGTGCTCACAAGTTATAAACCCTAATCCCCATACCATCTCCCTGAAGTTTACCACTTTTTTAGCTTACATTTTATCTTTTATTTAGTCACTGTGAGGTTAGAAAGTGATTCATAATTGGGTTTCAGGCATCCAACATTTCAACAATGATTCCTTCACCAGCAACCACTTACCTCCACCAATGGCCCTTTACTCTCATTTTCCTCCCACCCACCAGTCTGCTTCTAAGAGAAGTGCTTTAGATAGGTAGATAGATAGATAGGTATATGTGTGTGTATATTATGTTTTACAATTAAAAATAAACAATGTGTCCATGTTGTATGAAAAGAGAGAAAGAAGGAAAAGGGGTGAGGGAGTAAGGAAGGAGGATGCAAGGAAGGGAGAGAGGAAGGGAAGGAGGGAGGGAGAGAACAGGGAGGGAGGGAGGACAGAAACAGTCCCCCTAATTGCCTTCTCCCTAAACATGGCAACACTGCATGTATCTAAAGACTTTGTTCACCTTTAGTTCAATGGTGTATAAATACATACGGCATAACAATATTTTGTAGGTAAAAGAGAAGGCTTGATTTTAGTCTGAAAAGAAATCCACTTTCTGAGCCAGTGACAGTCACGTCACGACTAAGCTTGATAGCAGTTATTGTATGGCTAAATGGCTTTGTACCCAATCTGTACCTGGGAGTATTACAAGTACTAATATATATTCTCAGGGTTTTAATGCTATTCTTGTCCATATCTCAATTTGCTAATCAACTACTTTCCTCAAGCTAGCTCCATTTGAATATCAAATTAAACATCACTATGGTGTAGTTTTACATAGTTTATAAAATGATTCCCTCTTCCTTATTTGTACTAATAGCAGAGCTATTCTTCTAATTACCCAAGACAGATATCTTAGAGTCTTCTTTTTCCCTTCCCAGTTATAGTGCTTCAATAAATTCTATCAGTTTCTTTTTTAAAAAAATCATTTTTTAATTTTTAATACTATTTTTTAAAAATTTTATTGAATCACAGTGAGATAAAGTATCACAAAACTTATCATGATTGGATTTCAGTCATACACTGTTCCAACACCCAACCCTCCAACTCTGTAACTTCCCAACACCAATGTCCCCAGTTTTCCTCCCACCCCAAACCATCTCCCATCCTTGCCTCTATGGTAGGCACTCCTCTTCCCTCTCTTCCTCTTTCTCTCTCTCGTGCCACAGAGACTGACACACATACAAAAGAGCAATCAGTGCTGGCATGGATGCGGGAAGAAAGGGACCTTCATTCATTGCTGGTGGGAATGCCGACTGGTTCAACCATTTTAGAAAACAATATGATATTCCTCAAAAAACTAGATTGAACTCCCATTTGATCCAGAGATACCACTTCTGGGAATACTATGGGGGGGATACAAAAACACACTGCAGAAACACCATCTGCACTTCTATGTTCGTTGCAGCACTGTTCTCAATAGCCAGAATTTGGAAAGAACCTGAGTGCCCAAGAACAGATGAATGGAAAAGAAACCATGGTACATCTATGCAAGGGAATATTACATAGCTGTTAGGAGAAATGAGGTCATGAAATTTTCCTGTAAATGGATGGAAATGAAGAGTAACATGCTGAATGAAATGAGTTAGAAGGAGAGAGACAGATAGAGAATAAATGCGTTCATTTGTGGGATATAAAAAAATAGTATGAAACCAATATCCAAGTCTAGGGAAAATGGGCCAGGAGAACTAGTCAATTGTTGAAATTACCACAAGAATGTGTGGGGTGGAGATAAGTTAAGTTAGAGGAGAGTCCATTATGACAACATTAGTTGAAAATGATCACTCTGGACAAGCACTGAGTGTTGAAAGTAGTTAAAGGGATATACACCATTGCTTTTCTTCTTTTGGACGTGTGCCAGTCTCTGTGGCATGAGATGACATCTCATTGCTGTTTTGATTTGCATCTCCCTGATGATTAGTGATGAAGAGCATTTTTTTTCTTTCCGCCATTCAAATATCTTCTTTGAGAAACTTTGTTCATTTTTTTCTTCCCATTTTTTTCTAGGGTTGGATGATTTTTTTCTCGTAAAGTCCTGCCAGTGCCTTGTATATCTTTGATATTAACCCTTTGTCAGATGGGTATTAGATGAATAGTTTTTCCCATTCCACAGGCTCTCTTGTATCTTGGTCATTGTTTCTTATGAGGTGTGGAAGCTTCTTAGCTTAATGTAGTTCCATTTGTTTATCTTTGCTTCCACTTGCTTGGTCAATGGTGTCTCATCTTTGAAGATACCATTAGCTTCAATATCATGAGTACATTGCCTACGTTTTCTTCCATGTATCTTATGGATTCAGGTCTGATGTTGAGGTCTTTAATTCATTTTGATCTGTTTTTTTTTTGTACATATAGTTAGATAGAGGTCATTCTAACTCCATGTAACATTTTTTTTCACATGTAGCTGTCTAGTTTTCCCAGCACCATTTGTTAAAGAGACTTTTTTTGGGCTCCATTTTATTTTATTTTGCTCCCTTATCAAAGATTAGGTGATCATGTATTTGAGGGTCTGTGCTAAGATATTCAACTCTATTTCACTGGTCTGTGAATCTGCCTCTATTCTAATACCATGCTGTTTTAATTACTACCGCTTTCTGGGAAGATGGTGGGATTGGTGTTTGAATATTAAATGCAATGAATTATTGTGAACAACTTTATCAAAATAGCACTGTAGCACTGTCCTCCCATTGTTCATCGATTTGTTCAAGTGAGCACCAGTAACGTCTCCATTGTGAGACTTTTGTTACCGTTTTTGGCATATCAAATATGCCACAGGAAGCTTGCCAGGCTCTGCCGTGTGGGCAGTATAGTCTCGGTAGCTTGGCAGGCTCTCTGAGAGGGACGGAGGAATCGAACTTGGGTTGGCCGAGTGCAAGGCATAGTACAGTTTGAAGTTGAAGAAGGTGATGTCTCCCATCTTCTTTTTCCCAAAGATTGCTTTAGGTATTTGTGGAGACTTACTCTTCCATATGAATTTCAGGAGTATTTCGTCTATTTCTTTCAAAAATATCATGGGTATTCTATAAGAACCACATTGAATCTGTATAAAGCTTTGGAGAATATTGCCTTTTTGACAATGTTCATTTTCCCAATCCATGAACATGGGGTGTGTTTCCATTTCCTTATTTTCTCTATTTCTTGAAGTAGTGTTTTGTAGTTTTCTTTGTATAGGTCGTTTACCTCCTTAGTTAAGCTGATTCTAAGGTACTTGATTTATTACAGTACAATTGTGAACAGGATTTTTTTATTAACACTTTCTTCTCTTTCATTATTTGCATATAGAAAAAACATGAACTTTTGGGTATTTATTTTGTAACCTGCCACTCTATTATACATACCTATTGTTTCTAGGAGCTTTTTGTAGAGACTTTAGGGTTTTCTAAGTAGAGTATCATGTCATCTGCAAATAGTGAGAGCTTGACTACTTCCTTTCCTACCTGGATGCCCTCAATATATTTTCTCTTGCCTAAATGCTGTGGCAAGTGCTTCCAGTAAGTACTATATTGAATAGTATTTACAAGAGTGGGCAGCCTTGTCTTGTGCCTGGTCTTAGAGGGAAAGTCTGTGGTTTCTCTCACTTAAGAATAGTGCTTGCTCATGCCTCCCCAGGAGGGAGAGGGTGTCTCTCCCTTCCTCCTCCCTCCCACCCCCCGGCAGCAAGGTGGCTGCGGCCTCAGAGCTTATTGGAAAGCCAGGTATGAGCCGGTGGAGACGGGGCAACTGCAGCTGCATGGGAAGGGGAATGGTACCGGTTCATCCTTCACGCCCTACTAAGGTCATGAATTGCCCTTTATGAGCAGCTCTATGGCATGGTCATGGCTCCAGAGGCAAGAGGACTTGATCCAGAGCCCGGCAGCTTGTGGCAGAAAAGTGAATGGACTATGCCATGCCTCCCCGGGAGGGAAACGGTGTCTCCCTTCCACCTCCCCCACACCCCCCAGCAGTAAGGTGTCCGCCGCCTCAGAGCTGAAAGCCAAGTGTGAGCCGGCAGTGACAGGGCAACTGCAGCCACATGGGAAGAGGGATGGTATGACTCATCCTTCATACCCTACTGAGGTCACGAGTTGCCCCCCACGAGCGGCTCTCTGGCACGGCCATGGCTCCAGAGGCACAGAAACCAATCTTGTAATTATCTGGCTCTTGGCAGAAATCCCTCCAGACTTAATTGGTAAAATATTAAAAATCCAAAATCATTTGGTTCTTATACCCAGCTATAGAAAACAAATTATTTCACAATGCCTGTTCAGCAGTTCTGATTGTTGGGCAGAAACTCTCAACAATAATGGTGAATCTTTTGTCAAAATAATGAATGTAATTAAAGTGGAAATCATCAACCTCACAGGCATTGGGAGGGGTGAGAGGTGGGTATATTGGGGTTCTTGGTGGTGAAAAATAAGTACTGGTGAAGGGAAAGGTGTTTGATCATTGTATGACCAAGACTTAAACTGAAAGCTTTGTAACTTCTCTCATAGTGATTCAATAAATAAATATAACAACAATAACAACAAAAATATAATGCTTGCTGTGGGCTTTTGGTAGATGGCTTTGGCTCTATTGAGTACATATAGTATATTTGACTATATAGAAGTTCCTTCAACTGCCATTTTGTTGACAGTTCTTATCATGAACAGGTGCTGAACCTTGTCAAATACTTTCTCTGAATCTATTGATATGATCATATGGATTTTTAAAATTGATATGATGGATTATCTTGATTCACCTGCAAATGTTAAAGCATCCTGACATCCCTGAGTTGATTCCCTGCTTGGTGATGGTGTATGATCTTTTTGATGAGTCATTGGATTCTATTTGATAGCATTTTGTTGAGGATCTTTGTATCCGTGTTCATCAGGGATATCAGTCTGTAATTTTATTTTTTTGTGGTCTCTCTGGCTCTTGGCTTTTGTTATTAGGGTGATATCTGCTCACAGAAACTGTTTGAAACTGTATCTATTTCTTAAATTTTCTGGAAAAGCTTGAAAAGGATTGGCAGTAGATCCTCTTTAAAGGTTTGAAAGAATTCACTAGTGACTCCATCTGGGCCTGGACTTTTGTTTTCGGGAAAATTTTTAATTATCATTTCAATTTCCTTGATCACGATCGGTCTGTTTAGGTATTCCAAAACTTCTTGGTTCAGCTTTGAGAGGTTATACGAATCCAGGAATTTATTCATTTCTTCAAGGTTCTCTTGTTCCATGTCTTAAAGATTTTCAAACTAATCTCTAAAGATTCTATGGATTTTTGCAGTTTCTGTTGTGCTGTCCCACTTTGCATCTCTGATAGTTTATTAGGTTTTTCTCTATGTTTCTTTGTAAGTCTGACTAGTGTTTTATCAATCTTGTTTATTTTCTCAAAAGAACCAGCTCTTGATTATGTTGATCATTTGGACTGTATTTTGTGATTTCAACTCATTGATTTCTGTTTTAAGTTTTATTATTTCCTTCCTTCTGCCTGGTTTGAGCTCCTCTTGCTGGTCATTTTCCAAGATCAAAAGCTGTAAGGTTGTTATTTGTGTGGGCCCTTTTTTCCTTCCTGATGAATGCTTGCAGAGCAATAAACTTTCCTCTTAAAACTACTTTTGCTATGTCCCACAAGTTCTGGTAGCTCATGTCCTCATTCTAATTTATTTTCAGGAATCTCTTGATTTCCTCTCTACACTTACACTGATTGGTCAGTAGTGAACTGTTTAATTTCCAGGTGTTTGACTTGATTTTCCGTTTCTGTGTGTGATTCACTTCTATTTTCAATGCATCATGGTCTGAAGAGATGGTTGATATAATTTCTATCCTCTTAATTTTTTAAAAAATTTTTATTAGTGAAACACCATGAGGTACAGTTGTAGACTTACAAAATTTTGTGCTTGGGTTTCAGTTATACAATGATCGAGAACCCATCCTTCCATCATTTTATGGAGGTGTGTTTTGTGGCACAGCATGTGGTCTATCTTGGAGAATGTTCCATGTACACTGGAGACAAAATGTATTAAGCTTTGGGGGCATGAAATGTCCTATATAAATCTACTAACCCTCTGTCTTCCATTTCTTCCCTCAGATAAAGTATTTCCTTGCAGAGTTGAGTCTAGTTGATTTATTGAGAGGTGAAAAAGTGTTGTTAAGATCTGCAACTGTTATTGTATTGTTATCAATGTTTCTCTTTAAGTCTATAAGCAGTTGTTTTACGTATTTGCTGGATCCTTCTAGATGTATGTACATTTAGGAGTGTGAGTTTTTCCTGATGTACAGATCCCTTGATCATTAGAAACGACCTACAGTGTCTCTTACAACCTTCTGCAGCCTGAAGTCTATGTGGTCTGATACTAATATGGCCACTCTGGCTTTTTTGAGGGGGTTGTTTGCTTGGAGAATTGTTTTCCAACCTTAGACTTTGATATGGATTAGGATATGTATTGGTGTATTTTTATTTGGATTGCTTTTAGCTGATACCCTGACCAGGGCCTCCTGGATTTGGGTGTATGCACTATTCAGCTCTAGGAACTTGGAAGCAATTATAGTTTTGATGTTTGCTTCTTTATCAGGGGTTTCTTCCTGCCCCTCTAGTACACCAATGATTCTTATGTTGTTCCACTTCGCATCATCCTGACTTTTCTCTTGTCATCTGTTGGTTTATGTTGAGGTTTTTTTCATCTTCTGCTGTAGTCAGAGATTATCTGCACCTCATCTTGTTGAAATTATGTGCATGAGAAACCATTATTATTAGCATTATAAACCACAGAAGCTATATAAAAGTGAGTATTAAATCACAAAATAAGAAGCAATCGATCTACCTTTGTTTCATTATGGGTTCTACTGTACCATTTTTTGATTCATCAATTTATTTACTTTCATCTGCCTCAGATTTTCAGTGTGTAATGTTGTTTTATTGTCTCGTATGTTTTTGTGAAAGAAAAAAAAGCAGAGAAGATTAATTAAATCCTTTAGTACAATTGAAGAAATCAAGCTTCATAGTTATGAGACTTGTCACTGTTGAGGAGCAACTGTATATGCTGGAGAGATAACACAGGAACCAAAAAAATTTTTTTCGCATGCAAGAGGCCACAGTTTAACTCCCAGCACCACAAAGTCCTTATCATCTAATGTGACTCCAAGGAAACAAACAAAAGAATAGTCAGTATATGACAAAACTAACACAAAATTTTAGACCCTCTAGTTCTCAAAATCATTCAAGGTATTGACTCCTAAGAAGTTCATTGTTATCAACAAAGGAAAACAAACACCCTGAAATATAGGGAAAGAATGTTTAAGCATTCAATTGTATTTAGAAAAAAACATGTCTTATTTAGTCTTATTTGCAGTGTTGGTCTTTTCAGATAACAAATAAGTAGTACTTGCTTATTCATTCTGCTCCAAGCAAAGCTATATAGAAAAATATGTCTCTGGGATTTCAGTGTTGGAAACTCTTTTCAAGTTTCATGAAGGGATATTATAAGTGAGAAATTATATTTGATAATAAACCTAGCTTCATTGACTGCAACAATGAGGAAAAGTAATTAAAAAGCTGTGACCATACTAGATTTTAATTAGCTTAATGTCTAAAATGTAGGTATAGGGCTGGAACAATAGCACAGTGGGTAGGACGTTTTCCTTGCACAAGAACGACCCGGGTTTGATTCCCACCATCTCAGATGGTCCCCTGAGCACTGCAAGGGGTAATTCCAGAGTGCAGAGCCAGGAGTAACCCCTGTACAATGCCAGTTATGACCCCTCAAAAAAAGCAAAAACATGCAGGTATATATATTCATTATTCTACCAGAGTTCCATATTTTTTAAAACATTAACTGTGTCAAAATGCAATCCAAGACAGAATGGCCACACAAAATGGATTTTTAAAACATGAATATTATTTTAGATTTGGCTGAAGACAGTAATTTTAGAAATATGAACTAGGTATATATTTATGAAGTGTTTTCTATCATAGAGTCATATTGGTCTCTTTTTTTATTGACTTTCCACAAAAGCCCCCCAAAATAAATTCCTTTATAATTTATCAAATGTGCATCAATATTGTCCTCAAACATAGCAGTTCAAGTATAATGATTCATTCATTTTTTAATATTAAATATTTTAAAATATATCAAATAAGGTACTTCCTCCCCATAGATTTTTACTTATCCTAGGAACCTCTGATCAGTATAAATATTTTACATCAAAAATGTAAGTGGGGTGTGTGTGTGTGTGTAACCTGAGTGCATATGTACCAAGAAAAATCTCCTCTTCCATAAATAGCATCTTTATGCCCTGAGCTGTGCAAGAGTTCATACCTGTGCCAAAACTGGAGGCTCCGCAGTTTCTCCAGGCGAGGCAGAAACGTACAGAGGACCAAGATCCAGCGTCACCACGCCTCGTCCAGGCTATCCTAGGATAGTAGCCCCCCCACCCCACCCAGGTCCAAGGACCCCTCGGTGGCTGTCACTGTTCCCTTACTTGCCATCCAGAAAGCTGGGTCCTTGGTACTGCGGTCATGCACGGACAAGGTGGTCAGTTACTGGGCCCTGGAGCTCTCCTGCTTCACTGGGTGCTGCCTGGTCTCCTCGGGCGCTCAGACTGACAGTTCATGCAACGGTCGCTGCAGAAAGACGTTGACGCCTTGCACCAGCACCAGGCCAGCCTGGGCACCCTGAGCACATCTACCCGCGCCTCATCCCAGTTGCGCTCCAGGAAGCCACCCCCAGGCCCACTGTCTTCCGCAACTGGTGCATCTTGAAGGTCTGCCCCTTCACCTTCCTCCCAGCGAACTACATGGCCCTGGGAGAACTTTATTTCTCTCATGTAATTAGAAATCTAGACATAGGTAATCCACTGCTCTTACGGAGGTTTCCACAGGCCGTCAGGGACCCCTGTCTGCTCTACCTTTTAGTGATCCAAGCTTGCTTCTTCAACTCTAGGATGTCTGCATTCCTTCAAAAAGGGGGAAATGCCCAAAAGGAGCAATCATGTTCAAGGCAATTAATTTCTGGGATCATGCTTTGCTGGACCCAGCTACTCAACAATTCCTGTAACGTAACCCCACTCTTTTTTTTTTTGTTGTTGCTTGTTGGGTCACACCTGGCGATGCACAGGGGTTGCTCCTGGTTCTGCATTCAGGAATTACTCCTGGCGGTGCTCAGGGGACCAAATGGGATGCTGGGAATAGAACCCGGGTCGGCTGGTTGCAAGGCAAATGCCCTACCCGCTGTGCTATTGCTCCATCCCCCTGACCCTGTGTAAACTCACACAAGAGGGGGCACGGCACACAGCTCTATCTCTCCCGCCACCCACGTTCGGTAATCTCACCCTTCTCCCACCCCGGGGAGGTCAATGGTGATGGTCAGGTGGAGGAAGGAATGAGGGCCAGGCTGGTTGGTAGCAGTTTATTCTGATCCTCTCTTCATCTCTGTCTCTGCTCCCCCCTCTCCTTCTTCCTCTCCCATGCCACTTCATTCTCCTCCATCCCCCTTCATCCTCCTTCTCTTCCTCTGCTTCTTTCTTCTGAATCCCTTCTGAACCCTTCTCAACCTCCAGCCCACTCCTATAGTCTCATTAAATCCCAAAGCATGAGGGGTTGGGGGAACTATTACACATAGGTGCGGTCACAATCAATAGGAGTAGAAATCAATAGGGATAGAAATCTTAGCCTCAGGGAAGGCCGCTCCTAGGACAGATCCTTTCTCAGCAGGATGACCCACCCTAGAGCGGGATCCCATGGGTGTGTCTCTCCTCTCCTTGTCTGACAAGCATATAAGCATATATGATATAAATCATTTTGTATGGATACAGTAAGAAATATCTTAAACTTATAGAATTGCTCTCCTAGGGCCATCTCGATCTCGGACTACAGTGCTCAGGCCAGATAGTCTTTCCCACCACCCCTAGCAGGATCCTAGTCTCGTCGTTACCTTTGGATCATGACAGCATTTGTCTATGATCAAACTCTTAACTTATAGTTAAGAATCGTGGCACTTTGACCTGGCCCATTTCGCTGCCAGGGTAGCTCACCGCCTGCCCTGGGTCCATTCAGTCCCTCGTCGGGACCCTGCTTTGGGGGTATTAGGAACTAAGGGTAACTGAAGCTTAAGTCGAGAAAGCAGATGCCGGGGAGTGAATAATATTCAAAGCCAATCAAATACTAAGTTACAAAGCATAATGTTAACAGTCTTCCTGTATCTATACAAAAGGATATTGCTTTAAAGTACACAGTTCTTTAGGCATAAGGAGAGGAGAAAGGCAATATTTCACTCATACATATAAAATCATAGATTTCTGGGAAACTGACCTTACAAATTAACAGTCTGATTAAGGGGAAAGCTGATTAACTGGGTGGGAAGGAGAGCATAGGGAAGACTGTTTATAGATAAACACAATGGAAGTGCCTCAGGAGCACTGTGATGTGTGTAACCAGATAAACCTAAGCTTCTTGTGAAAGAAGGACAAAGCAATGTCACCCTACATGACCCCGTTCATTCTTTGGTGGGTTCTTTGCTTCTGTCAACAAAATTGAGAAGGGTATAACGAAATGCATCCTTGAGTAAGCAACTTGCCATACCTGCCATGAGATAGTGAGAATCCTGCCTCTCGGAGCTGTCACTGTAGGGCAGGCAAATAGGAAACCAAGGCAAGTGCCTGCCCATTCATCCACCCGTTCCCACTGTCAAAAAGTACCTTAGAGCTGTGAGTTCTGACCAAAGTGGTACAACAGGGAAACCAGTGGAAATAACTGATTCTATATACTTATCTAGAAGTCTGAAAGTCACTCTTTAATTTAAAGTAGCAGCATTGGATACTGAACAATCAAACAGATGCAACTTTGGGAGACTAATTGCAATTTTAGGATCCTCTGATGGTTATCATTTAATCTGGGACAAGAAAGTAATATAAACATGTTTTCCAAGTTCTTCAGAATTCCTTTTTTCCCCCTTCTCTTCCCTCCCTTCCTCCCCTTCCTGTCCCTCCACTTCCCTCCCTTTTCACCCCTCCCCTTCCCTTCCCTCCACTTCTCTTTTATTTTTTTGAGTCACACTTGTGTTCAGGGGTTAATCCTGACCCTGAGCTCAGGGGTCATTCCTGGTGGACTCAGGGGATCACATGGGGTTCCAGAGATCAAACCCAAGTCAGCCATGTGCAAGGCAAGTGCCATACCCACTACACTGTCTCTCTGATCCAAAAATTTAGTTTTCAAGTTGTGGGATAGATCATCTATCGCCTACTTTTTCCTAAACGTTCTCTCAAAGCCCTGGGTGAGCTTTTATTCTTCTAATTTTCCTCCTTTTTGTTCTCTCTTTTTTTCCCCTCTTGCATGCAACAAAAGTTGACAATGCTACTAACTGTTCAATGGAATAAAGGGATGGGAGGCAGCTTTTGAGTTTTTTTTAAAGCCTGGCAAAATTTAACGACAGAAAAAAAATTCAAGATGATAATCCAGGTGTGGGAAATTTATAAAAGAGAAAATAATTCTGAAGAATTTCTGTCCAACCCATAAGATTTTCTGTGCAAATCTCTCCTCAGAGCAGTCTTTTTTGGATCACCTTTCAATTGCACCTCAAGAAATGCAACTGTAAGATTGCAATTGTACGAATGCAGTTGTAGGATTCAGAGAATGTAGGCATTTTAAAGAAGATGCATTTTGATGGGGCGAGAGACATCAATGCAAGTAAGGTGCTTGCCTTGAATGTGGTCAACTCAGATTTGATCCCCAGCATTTCATATAGTGCCCAAAACATCGCCAAGAGTGATTCCTGAGTGCAGTAATCCCTGAGCATAGCCTGGTGTGGCCCCCAAACAAAACCAAAACAAACAACAACACCACCAACCAAAAAAATCTCGAACAAACAAACAAAAAAAGATGCATTTTGAGTGGTTAGTGTTTTGTTTTCAAGAGATTATCGGTGAAATACGCAAGACTTGAACCTTGTTTTAATTCACACATAACCATAGAAAGACTCTCAAGTGTAGAAGTATTGTTAAGTTAGTTTTTAAATAGAATATGATCCCCCCCCCACACACACACACACTGGTCACATTAGAGAATTCTAATATTTCTGGATATATTCTTTCTTGAAAATCTGATAATCTGCTGTTTCTTGATGATAATCAGACAGTCTCTTGCTGTCAATCCCTTCCCCCCAGTAGCCACATGCTATAATTAGTTATCTTTATCTATTAGGTGCTACAGACAAAAACGCTTTTGTACAAATTGTCTGAAATGACTTGGCTTGAGTCAGCAGGGGCAGGCAAATCTTTTTGCCTTTTAAGAGTGGGAACAAGGAGGATAGTGAGAAAATATCACTAAGCATTGAGGCTATCGGACTACATTATGTTACATTTACCAGTGACTTTTTCTGCTTCATACAGAAAGGTCTAAAGCATTTAAATTCGCGTTTCCTTTGAAGGTGGTAATGTTATGGTGTTTTATTTTTCTCTTTTTATTTAAAGATGAGGGCCGGAGGGATAGTTCAGTAGGCTGAGGGCATGCTTTGCAGGTAGGAGGTCCGGGTTCTATTTCCAGCACCTTATGGTCTGCTGAGCACTGCAGGTCGCAGTCCCTGAATAAAGAGTTGTGACTAGCTCCTGAGCACCAAGAAATGTGGCTCCCAAACAGAAACACCAACAAAAAGATGAACCTCTTCCCCTACCTATCACAAGATCGCATGGATGATCCAGCCCTTCTCAAAAGGGTCACATCCAAGAACTGGGGTTATGGCTGAGGAGCAGAGCGTTTGCCTTGCATGTGTGAGGCCTAAAAGGTGGGTCTCATCATGTTCATGTCTTTTCCTTCACTGACAAAAATATCTATCTTATCTATCTGCGTGCTTCCATTTCATTTAGTTGACAAAGCTCTCTACCCATAGTGGTTTTGTTAGACTTCTATGTAGACGAATTCACATTTAGTCTAAATTTGTTGTGGCTATTCTCTCTATTTTCCACTTTGGATACATTTACCCCGATTTTAATTTTTCAGATCGATTTTTTTATTTGCTTGTTTTGGTTTGGCTCACACACAGCAGTACTTAGGGCTCAGTCCTGGCTCTGAGCTCAGGGATCATTTCCTGCAGGGCTCAGGGAACCTGGCTCATGGAGTGGCAGGAGGCAAGTCCTAAGTAGGGAGGGAAGGAGGGAGGGACGAAGGAAGGAAGGGAGGAGAGAAGGAGGAAGGAAGGACTTTACTAGCAACCCCTTGTCAGGTTGGAAAATAGTGAACTCATGTCCTTAGAGAAACTGTCTTGCCAGCACAGTCACTAGCAAATGTTTTTGTGGAAAAAGAACAAGGAAGCACATGTTTGGGAAGGGAGGGTTGGAAACTGCTGGTCACCATAGTGGCCAATTGGCTTTCTTCTGATTCAGTTCTCAAAGGTATAGTGGGTCTTATCTGCAAACCTAAACCAAAGGTTTCTGAGTAAGACTCTTCTGTACTTATCTTAAACTTCTGAGAGAACAAGGTAAGGACAACAGTGACTTCCCTGAAGAAATTGCTGATAATTTTAAATTTTGAATATTGATATCAAAGTAAGAGAGAAACTAATTTACTTATTTATTATTTTCTACTTTTTAAAATTGAATTACTGTGAGAATCCTTACAAAGCTGTTCATGATTGGGTTTCAGTCATACAGTGTTCCAACTCCCATCCCTCCACCACCCCCTGCCTGCCTCTGAGTAAAACTAAATTTAATTGCATAAGCCTGATGAATTTACATAGAGGTGGATTTAGATCCCAGTGAAGGGAATGAAGATATATATTCTAGATTAGGGAATGAGAGAGGAGACAGACTTCAGGAAATTCATGTGGCAAGAGGAGGGTGACTCATGAGTCAAGTGCTCTCTCGTGAAATATATGTCCTGTCATATAGTTTTCTCTGTGAGAATAATTATTTCTGGAAAAATATCTTAATTATGTTAAATATCCCAAATTTTTTTCTTCTGGGTAGCTAGGGGGTGATAAAATTTTCAACTGAGTCTGCAGGGACTTAAATGAGTTCAAGTTCAAAATAATCCAAAAAGACACATTTTTGGGAGACCTATAATGAACATCTTGGGGAGGTATATTGCTTAACATGTTAAAAGAAAATAAGGTATATATGGAATGAGGTAATTACTGGGTGACTATCATAATTTTTTAAGCTAAGCTGCATAAAAAAAACTAGAAAATAATATATCTAACTTTTAGTCACTGTATAGAGGAAATTTCAGTAATTTAGTCACTGTATGAAGGAAATGTTTAATATTATTTTTTATTTTGCATTTTCCTGTATTTGTTAATTATTTTTATCATAAATATGTAAAGTCTGTTTTATATCTGTCACCCTAAATAGTCAGAAAACAATTCAAAAGGCAAAGGGAATTCAATTGGGAATCAAAGCATTTCAATATAGGATAACAGATTTAGATAAAGAGCATTAAACGTGGTCCAAGGAGAAATAAGATTGAGTTGTTTTGTTAGAAAAAGATGAGTAACTCATTAATGAAAAGACACTTTTCATAGATTAGGGGATCAAATGGTAGAGGGGTCCTAGTGGACTGTGGTGGAGGAATAATGGTACTTTGGTGATGGCATGATGTGGTAACTTACTTTTGAAAAAATGTGAAATCATACTGCTAAAAGATCCACTATTGTAAACTAACATTAACTCAAAATAAAAGTTGATTAGTATTGATAAGACTAAATTATTCTTGGCTGTGTGTCATTGGTTTTCTATTTTCTCAAAATGAACGATATTATTTTACTACATTTTTATTCTTGTTATTAACAAGCACAGTGTTTTTTGCCTTGGAGCCATGCTTTAAAGTGCTGGGGGCTACTCCTGGCGAGAATCACTCCCTGGAGACCATATCTGTTGGGGGCTGAAACTGGTGCTTTACAAACTGCTCCAGCCCTTTGAATTATCTCTTTGGCCTGCAAATGCTAATATATTTTTATATTGAGATACAAATTTTATATTAAACTTTTATATTTTAATTTTTTTATATTTTAATATACATTTTTTATATTAAAATATAAAATGAATGACAAGGGTGTCATTCCTTGAGAGCCAGAGCCAAAGGCCCTTTTCTGGTGCACAATGCAACTTCAGCTCCCCGCCTTAAACTCCCACTCCACCTTTCTGAGCTTCCTTAACTAGGTGGGAGACCTGGCACAAGGTTTTCAAACTCTGACTCTCTTTCCTTCCCCCACAAGATGGGAAACTAACTTAAGACTTTAAAAAATTGTAACAGTTTCTTCTTTTGAGTAGGTGGGCACAACTGGGGGTACGCAGAGTCTACTCCTGATTCTGTTCTCAGGGTCACTCATGCGGTGTTCTGGATTAAATCAGGACATCCGCATAGAAGGCAAGCACCTTAATCCTGGCATTATCTTCCCAGCCCATAAAATCCTAATGGTTTGTGCTATCTCCAGTTTACCCTATGAGAACAAACTTCCCTTAGAGACCGCACTTCATCACAAGGATCCCCTCATAAACACTAGGTTGTAAGCTGCTGCAGAAGTACCCCTTTGAAGGAACTTCATCCACTGCTGGTGGGAATGCTCTCTGGTTCAACTCCTATGGGAAACAGTATGGAGGGATCTCAGAAAACTTAGAATTGAACTGTCATCTGACCCAGCAATTTCACTTTGGGGCATCTACCCCCAGGATTTCAAAACATTCACTCTAAAGGTTGTATGCACACCATTATTCACTGTTGTACTTATTACAATAGTTAAGACATGGAATCAAGCTAGGTTTCAACGAAAGATGAGTGGATTATGAAGACGTGGTATATATGATATATACACTATGGAATACTATGCAGCTGCAAGCAAAGATGAAATCATAATCATGCAATTTGCTGCAACCTGGATGGAACTGGAAAAGATCATGTTATGTGAGCCAGAAGAAGAAAGACAAACCAACACTAGTCTCAGTCATCTGTGACATATAGAAGAACAGGATGAGGAAATGTTTGTAGTAAAAGAGGAATGCTGAGATCACCCTTCACCCTATAGTTTCCAGAGGAGAAGAACAGAGAAGGAAGGAAATCAAGTGAGTAGATGGTGGTGGCGGGGGGGTGGGTGGAGGATGAAGAAATAAGAGGAAGGGAAGTAATGGGTAAACAGAGGCCAGGGCTTCAGTTCTACTGTTGATGTGGTTGAATGCTATAGCCATATATGCAAATAAAACAGGCTCAACAACACTGAAAACATGAGATCTAAGCTGCCACCACTGAAATTTGGGTGAGGGGTGGGGTGGGGGTGGGGATGGAACACAGGAACACTGATGGAGGGAAGTTGACACTGGTGGTGGGGTTGGTGTTGAAATATTAGATGCCTAAATCTCAGCCAGCATAAGTTTGTAAATCACAGTCCTTTGATGAAATAAACAATTATTTTTTAAAAAGTATCAATTTGAGAAGCCCACCTTGCTGCCTTTACACGGTCCTGGTTTCTCCCATTTGTGTCTGTTCCCCCTGGCTGGTAGAAATGAACCAGCCTTTCTTGGGCCCTAGTGCTGCCACTTACTTTGTTTCTGGTGACTGAATCAGAACTGAACTTTTTCCTGCAAGCAAATTTGGTGGCCAACATGAGGCTGGAGATTTCCTCTGAGTCAACCCCCAACCATCACCTTTGATGCTGAGGGGAGCAGCCACTCGAACTCTCGCACTGATGGCCAGAGTGCTGGATGCACTGGCCTTCTGAATCCACTGGATTCTAGCCACCCTCGGCCTCTAGAAGACTCAGCAGTGCTAGCTGGCAACTCAGACTTTGCCCTCAACCTCTGGCCTGGCACTGATTCCCCGGTAGCATAAGCAGTCAATGAAATTCTGCTGTTTTCTTGCAAGCCAACAGGCCCGCCTGGCAGCCTGTTTGCCTGTCTTCTGTCTCGGACTGTGTGTCTCTTTGCCCACTAACTTCTTTTGCAACTCTGTGGTTCAAGGGCCTCTGCTACTTGACTCCTCTTGAGTGAAGGCCCTGGCAAAGGAAGACTACCTGCCTGCATCCTCCTGGTCCTGATTCTCTGGAAGGCCTTCATAGGGCTTCTTATTCCTTCTCCCCACCAGGTCAAGGATTGATTGGGATCAAACTCAATGATGTAGTTAGCAGTCTGGGTCAACCTACTGCCTCTAAATGCAATATGCTCTGGATTCCTCTCCATAACTCTCAAGACAGTCTGGCATCTGAAAACTTAGACTTAGCGGGGTGGGGGTTGCTGGTTCATAGTTGGGCGGTGAGGGGGGGGTGGGAGGGAGCGGGGGAGGGAGTGCCTGTCCAGCCGCATCCTGAAAGTAGCATGATTCCTGTTTCTGACTCTGTGTTGCTCTGGAGAGACTGCAGTCTGACGCTCCTGGGACCTAGCTCACACAATGAAGGTAGAGGTCCCTCGCCACCCATTCATGCGGGAGGTTCCCTGTTCTCAGGCACTGGTCCACAACTGCAGAGGCAGCCCCTCCCACTGTCCCGGAGACCCCCAAATCCTTTTGCCTCCAGTTACCCGCCCCCGCCACACCCCTGTCTCCGTATTGTCTGCTGCTGGCTGCTCTGGAAGATGCTCCCCAGGACCAGCTCCATCCAGAGTGTGGAGAAAGGAGCATGGGGGTTAGGCTGGAGCCTCCACCCTGTTCAGCTGAGACCCAAACTTTCAGGTATGTGGACTCATTTACCCTGTTCCGGAGATTTTGCCATCTTACTTGAACCTCTGGGGTGGCAGAGACTAAGTTTATGTCTTATGCCCAGGCTCCCTCTTCTTGGCCATGGATCGTCAGCATTGATGATGTCAGAAGGTGTATCACCCGCAGGTGCTGAGCTGACCGTCTCTCCTCTCTATGTCTGGGTCTCACTGATAACAAAGGGAGGGAGATTGGATAAGGGTGCAGCTTTTTGTTTCTTTTTATTTACATATTGCATTAAATTTTATTTTATTTTTGGATCTCATGAATCTCCTGCCTTACCTGCCTTTGAAAAAGTTGTTTTTTTTTGCTTTTTCAAATACATATTTATTATTTTAGTTCTTTTTAATATTAATTTTTAAAAATTGAATGATACACAGTTACAAAGTTGTTCATGATTGGGTTTCAGTCAGATAATGTCCCAATACCCATCCTGTGACTGTACATTTCCCATCATCAATGTCCCCAGTTTCCCTCCCCACCCCCACTGGGCCTGCTTCTGTGTCAGGTACTCTTATCTCTTTCTCTGTCTCTGTCTCTCTCTGTCTCTCTCTGTCTCTCTGTCTCTCTGTCTCTCTGTCTCTCTCTCTCTCTCTCTCTCTCTCTCTCTGTCATTCTTCCCATCATCGTGTAAAACAATTCCTTCTACCAGGCATACTAAAACCCTGATGTGCCTGAATTCTATTAGGAAAATAAATTGAACCTTCTACTTTATTCTGGACTGACTATGGACAACCATTAAAGTAGTCAAACCCTTTCACTGTGCTATCCCAAGACTAGGGCTAATAGTCTTCTTTTGGACTTGAACTTTAAAGATGCTTTCCTATATATTTTTCCACTCAAATTTTTTTTATTTTGTTTTATTTTGTTTTTGAGCTAAACGGGTGATGCTTGGGGCTTACTCCTCACTCTGCACTCAGGAATCACTCTGGGCAGTAGTTGGGGGACCATATGGAATGCCAGGGGTTGAACCTATTACCCTCCTTCTATAAAATAGAATGAATAAAGATACTACAGTCTTGAAAAATAAAATATAATATGTTGCTGGTATTCAATCAGAATTGTTGTTTTCTAATGTTTGGTTGTCCTATCCATCATTGGAAGAAAGAAGACCCGGAGCATTAAAATTATCATTTTAATGAGACATCTTCAGATACTGAGAAGTCTATTTTAACAGCCTTCCCTCCAAATGGAAAAACAAAACAATAGTAACTAGCTTGACTTTGTCCCGTTATCTCTGTCCAGTAACACAGATATCCTGTTGTGATAACCTTTGACACTTTATTACATGGCTGTTGTAAATAACAACTGCCCTATATTGTAATGTCACTCCAGGTTAAATCCTGCCATTAATTGCTGAACATAAAAGTTTGAAGTTCTTGTGAATAGAAGGAAATGTCATTTGTAGTCCTTTGCTCGCTAAATTTATTTGAGGGTGTGGGTGGCTTAAATAGCTAAGAGAATTAATGAACTGTTGGTCTGTCGCTAAAACTGCCCCCAAAACTAACCAATTTAGGGGGCAGTGTTGAGACCTTAAGAGACTTTCAGTGCTAATTTGATTTGCTGAATTTGATTCTCAGTGAAATTAAGAAATTAACTTCCAGTCACAAACTACTTTTAGTTACTAAGAGTGCACCTTGAGTTTAACTTTTGTACTGTGTAAAATTACAATCTTTGTTATTGAAAGTATTTAGGGGGTATGGTGCTGCCAGCAGGTAAATCTGTACCTGTGAGGTGAGCGCATCAGCAGCCTGATGGCACTGTCAGACTTGCAGATACCCCAAAATTGCTGCTGTGCCTTTGGCCAGACCCCAAAACCTTGGGGCAAAGTTTACCAAGAAAGTAAACGGCCAAAAGTTAGGTATGTGGGAGACACACCCACAAACCACCTCTGGCTCAGCTATATAATTGGAGGCATGGCCTCTCTTGTTCCTGATCAAACTGCTTAACGGCCATGATCCCAGAGATTCAAAAACAAATTTCAGAACCCAAAGGCTTTTCACAGAATTGCGTCCTGTTCCTGCAGTAGGTTACTAGGGCTGGACCACTCCAGATGGGAATAGGTTTCATGCCTCTGCCTGTTCCCCTTGGCAGCTCGGTGACCATCATCCTCCAGAGACCACTGGACAGTCAGATTTGGGCCTGCAGTGACGAGACACACGGGGCCTCACCCGATGGCTCCAGAGGCAAAAGGACTTAATCCAGAACCCCGCAGATTGCAGCAAAAATGTGAATGGTCCATGTGTTAAACTATGGCGCCATGCCTGCCTGGGAGAGAAAGGGTGTTGCTCCCTTCCGTCTTTTTCCTGCCCAGCAGCAAGGTGGCTGCTGCCTCAGAGATTATAGGAAAGCCAGGTATGAGCTGGCGGTGACGGGGCAACTGCAGACTCATGGGAAGGGGGGTGGTACCGACTCATCCTTCACGCCCTACCGAGGTCACGAGTTGCCCTCCACGAGCGGCTCTCTGGCACGACCATAACACCAGACGCACAGAAACCAATCTCGTAATTATCTGGCCCTTTACAGAAATCCAAAATCACGAGGCCGCTATTGTGGGCCACAAGAGATTATATGATTCTCATAACCAGCTATAGAAACAAAGTATTTCACAATGCCTTTTCAGCAATTCTGATTGTTGTGGGGGGGGGGGGGAATTCTAAACAATAATGGTGCATCTTTTGTTGAAATAATGAATGCAATCAATGCAAAGAAGAGTTAAGTGGAAATTATCTGCCTCACAGGCATTGGGAGGGTTAGGAGGGGGGTATATTGGGGTTTTTGGTGGTGAAAAATGAGTACTGGTGAAAGGAGAGGTGTTTGATCATTGTATGACTGAGACTTAAACCTGAAAGCTTAGTAACTTTTCCCACAGTGATCCAATAAATAAATAAAAAAATATAAACAAAATTTTGAAAAAAAAAGTAAATGGAGTTCACGCCCAATTCAATCAGCTAATCAGTCTGAACAAATAGCAGTACTACTACATAAAAAAAGAGTGTTTAAGAATTTGCAAAAGCTAGCACCCACTTAGTGCAAATGTCTAATCAGAAGAGACACTTGCACTCCGATGTTCATTGCAGCACTACTCAAAATGGATAAATTCTGAAACAGCCCAAATGTCCAAGAGCAATGGGATACTACTAGGCTATAAGAAAATTCACTGCTACATGGATGGATCTGGGAAGTATGCTGAGTAGCATTAGGAAAGGGACACACAGAATGTTCTCCCTCATATGTAGCCTATAAAGGAACATAGTAAGGAAGCAACAGACACCCCAAGGCAACAGAAACCAAGAACTGGTCTTCAATAGGAAGCACATCACTGCAGGGGTGGGAGGGATATTTGGGGGAATAGGAAGTGGCTGGGCGCTGGGACATGGTGGAGGGAAGCAGATCCTCTTCTGGAGAGGGTGTGGTGTTGGAAGGGTTTACACATGAAACCCTGCCATTAGTGATATTGTAAATTTTGGTACCTCAGAAAAAAACCTTGTTAAAAAATAGTAATGGTTTTGCTGCGTTGTTAGGAAGATGGCACTGGGTTTGTTCTTGTTATTGTTTTCGTTTTCGGACCACACTAGGCAGTATGGCAGTTAGCCAGGGTTTACTCCTGGCTCTGCACTCAGGGATCACTCCTGGTGGGACTTGAGGGACCATATGGGGTGCCAGGAATAGAATCCAGGTCAGCCTTGTGCAAGGTAAACACCCTAATTATTTCAGTTCCTACATTTTAAAAATTTATTTTTTTTACCCCTACATTTTGAGTGATAGCACAGCGGTAGGGCGTTTGCCTTACAAGCGGCCAACATGGCCGACCCGAGTTCGATTCCTCCGCCCCTCTCGGAGGGCCAGGCAAGCTACCGAGATTATCTTGCCCGCCCGGCAGAGGCTGGCAAGCTACCCGTGACATATTCGATGTGCCAAACACAGTAACAATAAGTCTCACGATGGAGACATTACTGGGCCCGCTCGAGCAAATCGATGAACAATGGGAGGACCATGACCGTGACATTTTAAAAATGGTGTTAACTTCTGCAGAACAACTTTTGACATAGATGTAAAGAAAAATGGAAGACTCTGGAATAAATAAAAGGAATGATATCCCTCCCTGATCCCCTCCTCTCTCCCTCCAAAAAACAAATGATGGACTCTCATTTTCAGTGGAACCCTGAAGTCTCTTGGAGTCAGAGAGAGGGTATGAGGGCAGTATGAGGGCAACGTATGCACTTTGCATATGGCTGACTCCAGTTCAGTCCCCAAGCAACTGTCAGGAGTGAGCCCTGAGCACCACTGTGTATAGCCCACTCTCATCCCCGAACTCATAAGAATTCTGAAATCTTTGAGGTTCATGCAATCGTACAGGAATATGTATCTTTACCTTTTCTCTAGGGATGGGGTGTTGAGCCACGTGTGTGTGTGCGGAGGGGGGGGGTGGTACTCAGGGGCTATTCCTAGCTCTGTGTTCAGGAGACCAAATGCAATACCAGGACTACATCAGGATCAGCTGCATGTAAGGCAGGCATCTTATCCTCTGGACTATCTCTCCAAATAAATGTTTATCTTTGATCAAACTACTTTACAAGTCTGTTGAGAACAAGGTTTACTTGATGTTTGATTTACTACAACTTTCTATATTGAAAAGAACCGTTAATATGATTAGAAAAATATCATATTTCAACAATTCTGTTTTGTTTGGGGTCACACTCAACAGTGCTCAAGGCTTACTTCTGACTCTATACTCAGGGATCACTCCGGTGGTGCTCAGGGAACTATATGTGGTGCTCAGGGGACCATATGTGGTCCTTGGGATTGGACTTGGGTTGGCCACATGCAAGGCAAATACCTGCTGTACAGTCTCTCCAACCCTTCTAATAGTTTCTTACCTAATGTCATAAAAGAAATAATGTTCTATTGTTGGCAAATTGATTTTCCCCTTTCCTTGTGGAAGTAGTCTGGCTGTCGTCCGTTTGTCCTCTTACTTCAATATTCCAATCAAGAGAAGTCTTAGCTCTTCCCTCCTCCCTTTGGCTCCTTGAATTTACAAGGCTGAAGTACTGTTTGTTCCCAACAACTGTGAATAACATTAGAAGGAATTTTTTAAAATTGTACAATTGTTTATAAATATTAGAAACAGAGAAAGACTACTCTTTCTATGACTTATTTTTAAAAAAAATATGTTTATGCATAGCTCTTGATTTATGTTGCACTTTTTTCTCTTGTTTAACTTTTTTCTTTTTTTTAATTATTTTTTTTTCTAATTGGCTCACATCAGGAGATGCTCAGGGGATACTTCTGACTCTGCACTCAGAAATTACTACTGGTGGTGCTTGGGAGACCACATGGGATGCTGGGAATTAAACCCAGGTCAGCCATGTGCAAGGCAAACCCCCTACCAGCTGTACTGTTGCTCTGGTCCCAATCTTATTCAACTCAAGGTTTAACTATGCAAAGCAAGGCCTGTGCCCTACCATAGAACCATTTCCCCAGGCTCTATGCCAATACTCCTTAACTTTTACTGTAAATGACTGATGACATTTCATTATTGTTTGGGGGGGGTACAATCATTGGTGCAAAGTGCAGGCTCTGTGCTCGGGGATCACCCAGGCAGGTTTTGTGGGACTATATGTGGTGTCAGAGATTAACCTTTGGTCAGCTGTATGCAAGGCTAGCGCCCTACCAGCTGCAGGGCGCTAGCCTCTGATTCAACTCACATTCCTTTGATTCTCTTTCTCTTTCTTTGCCTCTCTTTGGATTTGGGTGACACCTGGCACTCCCGGCTCTGGCTCATTGATTGGGTATTGCTCCCATTGGCTCTTAAGGGAGTGTGTGGTGCCTCAGTTGAGCTTCCAGTCCTTGATAATAAGATGAATAAACTGTTTTCTAGCTTTTTAAAAAATATCCATATAGGGGGGTATGGTGCTGCCAGCAGGTAAATCTGTAACTGTGAGGCGAGTGCATCAGCAGCCTGATGGCACCTTCAGACATCCAGATACACCAAAATTGCTGCTGTGCCTTTGGCCAGACCCAAAAAACTTGGGGCCAAGTTTACTAAGAAAGTAAACGGCCAAAAAAGTTTGATATGTGGGAGACACACCCACAAACCACCTTCGGTTCAGCTATATAATTGGAGGCCTGGCCTCTCTTGTTCCTGATCGAACTGCTTAACGGCTATGATCCCATAGACTCAGAAACAAATCTTGAAACCCAATGGCTCTTGGCAGAAATGCATCCAGTCTCTGCAGTAGGTTACAGGCTCTGGGCCACCCCAGGTGGAAATTGGTTTTGTGCCTTGGCCTGTTCCCCCTGGCGGCCCTGTGGCCGCCATCCTCCAGAGGCCACTGGACAGTCAGGTTTGGGCCCCCAGTGACAAGACAGGTGGGGCCTCACAGGATGGGGGTGGAGTTGGCCCTTTCCTCCCTGTTCCTACAAGACCCTGAGTCATCGCCCATGAACAGCCTCTCTGGTTCCTGATTAAGTTGCTTAACGGCCATGATCTCAGAGACTCAGAAGCAAATCTTGAAACCCAGCGGCTTTTTGCAGAAATGCGCCCAGACCCCACAGTAGGTTACTGTTGCTGGGCCACTCCAGGAGGGAAAGGGTTCTGTCCCTCTGCCTACTCCCCCTTGGCAGCTTGGTGGCCACCATCCACCAGAGGCCACTGGACAATCAGATTTAGGCCAACAGTGATGAGACACACAGGACCTCAGGGATGGGGGTGGAGCCGTCCCTTTCCTCCCCATCTCAATGAGACCCTGAGTCACCACCCACGAATGGTCTTTCTAGCTCCTAAACAAGCTGCTTAATGGCCATGATCCAAGAGACTCAGGAACAAATCTCGGAACCCAGCAGGTTTTGGCAGAAATCCATCCAGATTTAATTGTTAAAATTTCATAATTTCAAAATCGTGAGGCCACTGCTGCAGCCACGCGGCATCATATGTTATTCATAACCAGCAATAGAAAACAAGTTGTCTACTGTTGCCTTTTCAGCAGATCTGAGTGTTGGATTAAATCCCAAATAATAATGGTGGGTCTGGTGTCAAAATATTGAATGTAATCAAAGTAGAGAGAGAGTAATGTGGAAATCATCTGCCCCACAGTTAGGGGGAGGGTGTGGGATGAGGTGTATACTGGGGTTTTTGGGGGTGAAGAATGGGCAATGGTGAAGGTAGAATTGTTTCATTGTATGACCGAGACTTAAACAGTGATTCAATAAATAAAATTATAAAAAATGAAATAAAGAGACTGGAAAGGGAAAAATATATACATATAGGAGTAATACATTTTGGGAGATTTTAATTTTGTTGTTGTTGTTTGCGGGCCACACTTGGCAGTGTTAGCTCATGCCTCAGTTTTCCAAAAGACCACCAAGGAGCTAACTCCAATGCAGGCACAAGACGATCTTTTTGACTAGCTCAAGCTAGGACTAGCCTAAGCCAGGACACCCGTCTGGCTCACAAACACACTGGTGTTATTGGTGCTAGTAGCCCCAAGCTATGAAAGTGCAGGGTTTTTATCTTCCATTGGTACTTAGCAGTCCCATAGCGGGGACTTTCCACTGGCAACGTCTAGTGGGAAGTCCCCACTTTGTAACTTCTAACTTCTAACTTTGTAACTTCTGATTGGGTGGGGGCTGAAGTTACATGGGTGGAGCCTGAGGTTACCTGGTGGGCATGGTGGGAATTTTTCAGATTACATGGTCTGATTAGATTAGATCTTCTATTTGGCATCATGTTTGATTAATTGTCCTGCTGACCTTACCACTTTATTTCGGGAAACTGCAACGCAAGTTTAGGGAACGAAACCTTAGGCCTAGTCAGGCCAAGTTCCTCACTGAGCCTGTCATGGCACTCCCTCTCTATCTTTCAGCAGTATTTTAGGCTTACTTCTGGCTGTGTGCTCAGGAATCTCTCCTGGAAGTGCTCTGGGGACCATATATAGTGCCGGTTACTGACCGTTGGCCCACGTGCAATCAGCACTTTGAGCCAACTCCTTGGTCCCTAGGGTTGTACACTTTAATTTTGATCCATGCACACTTTTTAGAAGTGGTGTTTGCCCACCCCGGGTACCACACACTGGAGACTCCACACGTCCTGGCAGTGCTGAGGTTCAAATAGCAGAGCTGCTGGTTCCCATGCTCTGTGCCTGTACGGTATCTGGAGGGGCCTCATGTTAAAGCATCTGCTTTTTGGCCTGGAGCCATCCCCAGATTCTCTGATATTTTCATTCTACAATAAAAATTGCTCTAGTTTCATGGTTTAGTTAATGCTGATATTCCCAAAGTAATTACACGTTATACAAAAAAATAGATACTCCCATAATCTTGAGATTCATGCTAGCGAATTTTGATTTATATAGGTTTTGACCTAAGCCTTGTTTTTCTAACTATAGGTTGCTTCTTTCTGCTGTGACTTGGATGTTTCTCTTGGCTTTGTATCAAATAATACCTTATTTCTCAAAACCTTTGGTGTCACTTAAGATATGCATTAAGTTGCATGCAAGATTACTCCCTTCCAATATTTATTCAGAACTTCTGATTATGTGTATAAGAAAGCCTTGCTGAGGTGGGAATGTGTCTTCAACAGCTCTCGCATACTTGCTACTTTCTTCTTTTTTAATATAATGAGATCTTTAGTGCCTTCACAGCATTAGTATATAATAAATTTCACTGCACCTATTTATTTTTTAATGCATCTCGCTCCTTC
Source organism: Sorex fumeus (assembly GCF_029834395.1). NCBI lineage: Eukaryota > Metazoa > Chordata > Mammalia > Eulipotyphla > Soricidae > Sorex > Sorex fumeus. Next base: position 68,157,323 of record NW_026606129.1, read on the forward strand.
TCTTTCTTGTTTCTGTGATGACCAGGAATTGTGCACACTTGGTGGTGGGACAGAGCAGCTGGGTTATACATGGACAATGTGAGGTGGTGCCTGGAATTGAAACGTTGGCTTAACCTGCAAAGAATGTACTCTGGTATGCCTTTTGAATGATTATTTTTTTACTGATGAAAAATATTCCTGTTCTGAGTCTAAACAAGTTGCATAAAGTTTCCTTTAGAATAAATTCTACTCAGGGAATGGGACAGGGGTCCCTAAGGTGGTGGTGTCAGGCCAGCACCCTGTGCCAGCTAAACGTCTGGCAGGATCTCAATTGTGCCACTCACCCTGAGTTCCTGTTTTCAAGGCGAATTCTCTAGTCTATTGGAAATTCTTTGAGGCATTAATCCTTTTTTTTTTAAATTTTCATAAAGTTGCTCACAGTAATGTATTGCATGAATATTTCAACAGCAGTCCCACCAACATCACACCTTCCCACTACCATTATTTTGAATTTTCCCTCCACCACTCAAATCTGCTGAAAAGGCAGGTGCTAGATAATTTATTTTGTATTGCTTATTATGAATAGCATAAGATGTCCAGGAATTCTAAAATTTTAGATACTTAGGATCTGGAGAAATCTCTGCAGTGAGTTGCTCAGTTCCAAGATTCGTTTGTGTGTCTCTGGATCATGGCTGTTAAGGAGTTTAAATAGCAGGTGGAGTCAGTTCGTGGGCTTGACCTCCAGGGTCCCATAGGGATGGGGAGATGAGAAGGACTGGTCATCCCTATCCCTTGAGGCCGGGTGTTTGCCATCACTGATCCCGCGTACCTGGGCTTCTTGTTGGGTTCTGGGGGACTCCTAGGCAGCAGGTGGAGAATGATGCCTGCTCCCATCTGAGGCGCCCCAGTGAAACTGGCCTGGTGAAGTCCAGAGGCATCTCTGCAGCAGGCTGCTCGGTTCCAAGATTCTTTTGTGTGTCTGAGGCAGTATTCTTTTAATAAATTTCTTTTTCTGCAAAACAAAAAAAATAAAATAAATTCTAGGGCAGGGGAGTAGAGTACTTGCCTTGTATATGTGAGGCTCTGCACTTAATGTCTGGGACCCAAAAAATAAAAAAGGAAAAGAGAGAAAAGAAATTCCAGTTCACTACCAGTTCAGATAAAGAAGGGCATTAGTTAATCATTTGGGGTAATAGGGAGGACCTAGAAGATAGCAAAAATGATGGCTCTTATCATGACTCAAATTTAGGAAAAAGGAAAATCTTGGGAATGGAAAAGTCAGGACTATTTCACTTAGCACCCTGTAAGTGGCTTTTTCTATTTCCCATCTACATTTTTTGTTTAGGGGCCATCCCTGGTGGTTCTCAAGGCTTAGTATTGATTCTGCACTCAGGCATCACACCTGGCAAGCTCAGGGGACTCTACGGGGTGCTAGGATTGAACCTGGATGGCTATGTGCGGGGCAGGCACCCTACTGGCTATACTGTCTCTCTGACCCAGCTCTGATAGTTAAGTAACCTCAACTCACTATTTGGAGGAAGCGAAGCGTTCAGGCAAACTGAGGATACCACTATTTATAAAGCTACTGTAACACGAAAAGGAAATGACAGTAAGGGTTGTAAGTTTCTAAGGGGGGGTCACAGAGTTTATCTAGTTGTACTGGGGAGGGCTCACACCCGCTGTGCTCGGACCTTTCTCCTGCCTCTGCACTCAGTGGTCATTCCTAGCGGTGCTCAGGACACCATCTGTGGCACCAAGGACTCAACTGTGATGGCTGCTCACAAGCACCCAGGATGCTGTACTGTCTCTAGGGTCCCCAGCTCATTCAGTTCCTCGCACAGAGGTGAATCTCTTCTTTCCTTCCTTAGGGCTAATTAGTAAGTTTCAGGAACATTCCCACACAGCACTGAGTGCTGTGACATTACAGAGGACTGAGCATGATCTAAGACAATATATATAAGCATTTTCAATCTTTTACGTGTCCCTATGGGGACCAAACTGTGTGTTCAATATGTGCAATGTACATCGACCGCCTACAACATACACCCTAGTAGCATAGCATACCTAAGGAGGCAGGAAATATCATCCTTCAGATTCTATCACCCGGCAAACCTCACACATTGGAGACATTCACCCTCAATTTGGCAATTTTTTTTCTGATTAAAAAAAAAGTTGTTAACCTCTACCTCTTAATCCTTAATCGCACTTAACATTATTAGCTCCTAAATCTTTCTGTACTAGGCATTCCAAATTCTTCAAATTTCCTTCAGCATTAGTTCAAGTGTGTAGGACCTGAATGTCTCATCCATCAGGGGATCTGCCAACAGGATGGGCCCCCTTGAGCTCCTGGGTAAAGCGTTAGCAGCCAGACCCTTTGGGCAGGAGTAGGAATGCGTGGTAGGGGCGTGCAGAGAGGGGAAGGAGAGGGTGGTGAAAAGATGGAAGGAAGGAAGGAAGGAAGGAAGGAAGGAAGGAAGGAAGGAAGGAAGGAAGGAAGGAAGGAAGGAAGGAAGGAAGGAAGGAAGGAAGGAAGGAAGGAAGGAAGGAAGGAAGGAAGGAAGGAAGGAAGGAAGGAAGGAAGGAGAAAGTGCTTCGGCTTCCCAGAGTTGCCTGGGAACTCCACCGTCTGGCAGCTGGGGGTCCTGGCGCGGCTCGGGGCCCACCCGTTAATCTTGGGCTCCCCCTGCTGGTTTCCGGGGCGCAGCCACAACTCCGCGCGCTGCAGGGGAGCGCAGAGCACGAAGGAGTCCCGGGAACTGAGGGCACCCGTGAAGCGCGGCGGGGGGATCCAGCCCCCTTTGCGCAGCCTCTGCCAGACCGGAGCTTAACGCAGGGACGGAGCGAGTGTGCTTGCACGGTCGGAGCACGCTAGAATCTGCGCCCCCTCCACCTCCACGCGCTCGCTCGGTGATCCAGTTCCCTTTCCCCAGCGCGCCAAGGGAAGGGACTTCTAAAGGGCTCCGCTTTCCTGTTCGGGAGGTCGGTCATCATCCCTGCCCGGTGACCGGCGATCTCCCTGGTGGTCGGTCTCCAACGGTATTCGGTGTGGCTTGCTCTTGGTTTAGCCCCGCCCCTCCCGCTGGCTGGTGCCCGTTGCGAATGGAAAGGAAGGATTAAAAACCCGCCTTCGCCTTGCAAAGCCCGCTCCCCGAGCTCCTCCAATCTTGCAGTCTCTTATTTCCCCATTTGTGCTTAATTCAAAGCTGTAAAAAGCTTTTCAAAACAGGTGTATGCTCTACCTGACAGTTGTGATGAAACAAGGCCTCCAATCAAGAGAAAGCAAGATTCATTTGTAATTTCCCTTTCCATAATGTCTAGTGATTTAGCTTCGCTCATCAAGAGATAAGAATTTCTTTGGGAACAATTTTCTTTTAATAGCAGCATCTGAGGCAGGAAGCTTTCTTTCTTTCTTTTTCTTTTTTTCCCAGTCATTAGAGCTCCTCACCTATAAAACGGGGACCGAAGATTGAATTAGGGTTTAGAATGGCTGGATGCATCACATAAATAAACAATGAGGGCCCAGCCATTTCATTACAGAACTTAAATACGCAGTGAAGATGATCCGCAGCAGCTCTACACATGCATAACTTATTTAAAAGACGACATCATTAGGTCAGAAGCATTAATGTACTCACACTGTCATTCATTTACTCTACTTGAGTTACTTCTTCTACACCAAGTGCCAAAGCCGTGGGCCAAGAAAATCATTGTAGAAATTACTGTAGGCAGTAATGCAGACAAATGGGAAGATCAGGGGATTGTTGAATGATGAGAAGACAAATGCTAATTCAACTTGAGGACTTATGGTTACAAGCTTAAACTAATTTTATTTACTGCTGATCCTGAGTTGCAAATGATAAAAGAAAAAAGAAATATCCATAGGGCTGAGGGTATTGCTTAGTGGTCTAGCCCTTGTCTTGCATATTGAGGCCCTGGGTTCAATCCCTGAGCCCCACCAAGAAAAAAAGTAGTACTTAATCTAAGTACATACAGGAAGGTGTTTTAGTATCTTCTTGGTTAATGTTAATTGAGACATGAAGAACTTGGTTGGTTGTTAATTGAGACATGCAGAACCATCTAGTTTGTTCTAGATGCTCACATTAGGTTGGTTGTCAGCTCTGCAGTCTTCATGTTATTGTTTTTGTTTTGTTTTGTTTTTGCTTTTTGGGGTCACACCCAACAATGCTTGGGAGTTATTCCTGGCTCTGCACTCAGGAATTACTCCTAGTGGTGCTGGGGCAGCCATATGGGATGCCGAGGATCGAACCCAGGTCAGCCATGTGCAAAGCAAACATCCCACCCACTGTACTATTGCTCTGGCCCCTTCCTGTTGGTTTTATGATATTGAATTGTCAGCGCTGGTGTTCACTGATCTTCCCTGCCTCTGCGGTATGTGTACCTTCCCCTTTGGTTCTTCATGAACAGGTCAAGCAATCAAATCAACACCAGACAAATTACAGAATTTAAATCTATATCTGTCTAGATGTGGACTCCAAAAAGCATAAGGAAAAATGGAAAGGGGGTAGATACAGTGAACTAAAATGAAGTTTGGGCCCGAGGGCTTCCAGGAGTGAGGAAGGGCACTCACAGTAAGTGGTGGGCTCCCTGGGTGGCTTATGTGAGGCACAGAGGAGAGAGAAGGTCACTTTCTTCTGATCTGCTTCTGCCACCCCAGGACAGATGGGGAAGACTAGGACTGATAAAGTCTGCGATGAGCCCCTGTGTGACAGAGGCCAAAGCACCTCCAGCCCTACCAGGTGTCCATCAAGCAACACCTGATATCCAGTTGATCCCTGCCACCCTATTTCCCGACTCAAGTTGGAGCGAAGAATTGCTCTTTGCAGGAAAGGAGAAGCCAGTCCTAGGCCTTACCCGGTTGGATTCTTATCTTGCCTTGCAGAAAAGAATTTCAGGAGTGGGCTAGCAGTGAAGAAAAAACAGGTTTTATTTGGAGGGTTTTAGGAAGAGGAAGGAGGGAGAGAAAATATGACAGAGTAACGCATTCAAAGGAGAACGTGCGTTTCTCCAAAGGCAGAGAGAGCCCCTACACAGACACCAGCATTAGATATGGAAGCATGAGAGTACACATTTCAAGAAGGGAGATGTGGGTGAAACATATGCTCAGCCTGGAGGGCACCAGCAAGCACATGGGCTTGGGCAGCATATGCTTGCCCTTTATTTGTTCAAGGTGTCTCTTCTAGGGTTTTTCCCAAGGTGCCCATGTGGGGCTTTCTAGCTAAGAGTCTGTTGCTAGGGTGGTTGCCAAGGGGATTGAGTTGGGACTGATAGATGGCCTCTTTGAAATTCCTTTCCTGGACTTTTTTTCCTGGCTTCTTTCAGAGGAGGGTCCAGCCTTCTCTGGGTCTTTTATTGACGCCAGGTGAGGGTCTGAGCAGGCCTTAATTCCTGTGCTTTCAGCCTTGGCACTACTGGTTCTATTACATCCTAGAAATTCCATTGTCATGGGGCCCTTCCCTGCCTACTTCCCTACATCAACAGGAGAGAGTGACTGATAGGATAAAGAACCAGATGTTCTAGTATGACCACCTTGTCTTAACTTATAGATAAGTTTCTCGGGTATGTTACTTTTTATTAAAGTATTAATTCTGGGCCAGGCCTGGATATTTTACTCCCCTAGGTAGTTTTCAAGAGAGTGATAAAATTTTCTTATCAGAGAACCTTGATATTTCATGTTGTGATGGTATTTTATGGTATTTTACAATAGTCCACATACCTTGGTGATGCTTTGGGAATGTGTGTTCTGCATGTCTCAGGGAGGGGGCTCTTCAAATGCATGACAGTGCTGTTGATGCAGGGAAAAGGGAATTAGGTAGGGTCAGATAAGAAAGAAATTATGGGTATGTGAAGAGGGAATGTCATTAGAAACAAAAGGTAGTCATCTAAACATCCTGCCCCCATTTTACCGTCCTGCCTGCTTTAACCCCCAAGAAAATTGTTCACTAACTCCCTTCAGTCAAAAAGATATATTTAAAAACGGGCACCTGCTTTCTTTGAGTCTTAGGAGACAGACCACTTCCATATTGTGAGAGCCTCCTTGCCCCACTCCCCCTCCCCACCTTTTAATCCTTTTGAATAAAATCACTTATGAATTCAGTTGCTGAGTTTTTGTCTCCTTCCAATCTGACTGCTTGAACTCAAGAGCCTGGGCATGCTGTAGGACTGTGAGCCGTGAGAGTGTGGGCTAGGGGAGTGGAGAACGAGGGAGGTTGAAGTTAGCACCACCCAAACAACCAGGCTGGAAGAGAGAAGTAGCCCACCAAAGGAAGTCTGCAGGAACCAAAGCGATAGACCAGTGGGTAGGGGACTTGCCTTGTACATAGCTGATCCAGGTTCAATCCCCAGCATCCGATATTGTTCCCTGAGCACCACCAGGTGTAATTCCGGATGCAGCAGAGCCAGGAGTAACCCCTGAGCATTGCTGGGTGTGACCCCCAAACAAAAACAAAAATTAACACAACAACAAAAAGAGAAAGTCTACATATTTAGAGAAGATTGTGGTAATGGTATAATGGTATCTAATATGTAAATGAGATGTCTACTCCTGAGGCCAATGCAATTTAGAAAGGATTCACTAGAACGTCAATCTCCTTTTTGCCCCAAGGTTCTAGTTCCAAGTTGTTTTTTTTTTAAATTTTTTTTTTATTAGTGAAACACCATGAGGTACAGTTGTAGATTTACAATTTTTTGTGCTTGGGTTTGATTATACAATGATCAGATACCCATCCCTCCACCAGTGCCCATTTTCCACCACCATGGATAATATCCCTCCCACCCCCATCCCCCCATCCCCCCCTGCCTCCGTGGCAGGGCAATCCCCTGTGTTCTCTCTCTCCTTTTGGGTGTTGTGGTCTGCAAAAGAGGCATTGAGTGGCAAACATGTTTAAAGTACAAGTTTATTTGGGAAATAATGGAAGGGAAGGAGAGAGGTAAAGTTAAAGTGCTGGAAAATATAACGTTAAATGAAGTAAGCTAGAAGAAGGATAAACAGAAAATGGTATCACTTATATGTGGTATTTAGAGCAACTGGATGAGGAAAGGCAGTGGTATAAAATGGGAGGTTGCCCAGACCACCTTTGGTCCAAAGTTTAGGACAGAGAAGAAAGAAGCTAGTGGGGGGTGAGAGGAGAGACATATGAGAAGTAACAGAGGGCTCAATATACATTGGTGGTGTTAAGGAAAGATAAAGCTAAAATGCCCAACCACAGAGTCAGCAACACTGAATCATGAGGCCAGAACTTGAATAATTAAACTTTAGAAAGTTCCTGAGGAGATGGCAGGCTATGGGGAGGAGTAGGGCAAGGAACCTGGGAAGGCTGGTGGAGGGAAGTTGACACAGGTGGTGATCGGTGATAGAAAATTGTATGCCCAGAGCCCAGTCATTCATAACTTTGTAAATGACTGTGCTTAAATAAAATAACATCTGGAGGTGGGTGGGAAGAGAACAAAGCCTTCTCCAAAGTGGAAAAGGCAAAGTCCAGATCCCTTGAAATGAGGTATAGACCATTTTCCCAGAATGGGGAGATGTGCCCTCAGTATGAAAGTACACTTCTCAAGAGAGGAGATGCAAACAGTTGCCTCAAGTTAAATTTATTAACACTGTGAACTAGCCAATGACTTTAATCATGGGGAAGTGGAAGGGGCTTGGGCCACACTTCAGGGCTTACTACTGGTTCTGTGCTCAGGGATCACTCCTGCTAAGGTTTGGGGGAACCATATATGGTGCCAGAGATTGAACCAGGGTCAGCCATGTGCAAGGAAAACACTTTACTAGCTGTACTATTGCTCAGCTACAAGTGTTCTTCGAAACTAAAAAACAAAAAAAATTTTAACCCCCTTACTAGCACCTTTTTGTGCTGTCATTCAACATTTGCCAACATTTTATTTTCCAGTTTTTCAAGTGACAGAATACTCCTATTGTAATTCATCTCTCGAGTCCACTGGATTCAATGAGTGGCATTCCTTCAAAATAGCATGCTGCCAAAGTGAAGTGAATGTCAAAGTTGAACTAACATGTCCTAGATCGTTGAAAGCCCTGTAACTAACTTAGAAGTTTTTTTAAAACTTTATTTAAACATAGTCATTTACAAAACTGTTCATAATACAATTGTTTTGGGCATTCAACATTCCAGCACCAACATACCACCAGTGTGAACTTTCCTCTAGCGTTGACTCCAGTTTCCCACCCATCCCCCATGGTTGCTCCCTTAGCAGGCAAAAAAAAATAGCTTATTTTATATTGCTTGTTACATTAAAGTGCTAGTGGAATTATCAAAAAAGAAAATTTGTGAAATTTGTTATATCTCACAATGGGGTGATTAAAGTCATTGTCGGAGTGTTTACTAAGCTGTTGTTGCTCTCATTGAAACTTCTGTGTTATTGTTTATGTTTATGGAGATTAGTTGGCTTCTAAGCTACTTTCCCATCTAATTTGATATGCTTTTACTGGGCTATTGCTGTTGTGGAATTTGGAGGTATCCGAAGGATACACTGCAATGTGCTTCAGAAACTCCAGGTTCTGTAGAATCAGGCAGATGAGTGTCAAGCTTGACTTGACTTGTATCTCTTCTGAGATTAGTTGTGAAGCTGTGAAGTTGGACTGTTGTTTACATGTGGTAGCTGTGGGATGTGGGTGTGGTTGCTGGGGCTCCTGACTGTAGGGGTGGGGTGTGGAGGGTGCTCTCTTCCACTTTGAGAAGACCCCAGAGTAGAATTTTTTTCTTTTAACTTCTTCTCGGGGTCATTTACTTACTTGTGATTACTCTGTTGTTGTCACAATTTCCCTGAAATTTCTTACTGGTTGCAGATTGTAATACTAAAAGGAGATGTTGTTGCACTTACATAAAGAAACAGAGCACACATCCATAAATCTCATTCTCCTTATCCTCGCATTCAAAAACTTGATTGTTCATAAAGTTCTAAGAGCTGAAAAAAAGAGTGGAAAATACAACTCCAGACAAGATTTACAGGCTGGTATAGAAATCTGGCTGACCTAGCTGTTCTCTTCACAAATGGGGAAGGACCAACCCAAGGAGCGGGATTTTATTTACAGCCAAGTCAGGAGGGCAGTGGTGGTTAAGTCAGAGAAATGCTGTAATCCAGAAAGAATCTCTAAGGAGTTTCCAGAAACTCAGGGTCATAGAAAACAACTATTAGGGTTGGAGACAGTCTGTTAGCAAAGGGAATAAGAAATCTATATTTGTTATGTCTTCCTACATAGTTTTAGAAACTATGAGGAAGGAGCAATGAGCATCCAACGAAAGGAGGAAGTGAAGATACCAGATCTCAGGAATGATTGAGTGGGTGTCGGAATGTGCCATACTGTTTACACAAATAAATGTTTCACAGCTTGTTTTGGTGGATAGACTGTTATCTCAGATCACTTGGAATAACTTGGACTGGTCCACGTGGTCATATTCTTTTTATAGGGCTCTGTCTTCATCAGTGGGGGCTGCAATAACAAGCCACCATAGACAGTGGGTGACTTAAACAACAAACACTTACTTCTGACAGTTCTGCAAGATCTGGATGCTTGAATTCTGGTGCAGTCTCTCCCTCATCTAGGTTAAAGGCTGCCAGCATCTCATTGTATCTTCAAGGGCAGAATGACTGAAGTGATAGTACAGCGGCTAGAGAATTTGCCTTGCAGGTGAACTTGGGTTCAACCCCCAGCACCTGATATGATTCCCTGAGCCTGGTCAAGAATAATCCTTGAGCACAGAACATGGAGTAAGCACTTAGCTCTGCTGGGTGTGACCCAAACAATAACAACAAAAACAAGCAAATAAAACACCGAAAAATCTGTGGGGACTCTTCTAATTCCACTAGTAATTAGTTCAAGAGGCTGCCCACCCCCTTGAGCTAATTGCTAAATGACCTACTTTCTAATACTGTCATGTTAAAGCCTGGGATTTTAACACATGAATCTGGAGTGTGTGTTGGGGGGAGGGGTGCACATGTATGTAGTGTCTATTACAGACCGCATCCTTTTTTTTTTTTTTATGTAGGAGTACTGCTATTTATTCAGCCACTGATTAGGCTAATTAAATTGGGCATGAACTTCAGCTTACTTTTTTTTTCATTTTTTATAATTTTATTTATTGAATCACCGTGAGAGAAGTTACAAAGCTTTCGGGTTTAAGTCACGGTCATACAATGAAACACCTTCACCAGTGCCCATTCTCCACCACCAAAAACCCCAGTCTACCCCCATCCCACACCCTCCCCCTCCCTGTGGGTCAGATGGTTTCCACATTACTCTCTCTCTCTCTCTACTTTGATTATATTCAATATTTTGACACCAGACCCACCATTATTATTTGGGATTTTACCCCAACACTCAGATCTGCCAAAAAGACAATAGTAGACAATTTGTTTTCTGTTGCTGGTTATGAATAACATACGATGTTGCACGGCTGCAGTAGTGGCCGTGCGATTTTGGAATTCCAAAATTTTAACAATTAAATCTGGAGGGATTTCTGCCAAAACCTGCTGGGTTCTGAGCTTTGTTCCCGAGTCTCTGGGATCATGGCCGTTAAGCAGCTAGATCAGGAGCCAGAGAGGCTGTCCGTGGTTGGCAACTTGGAGTCTAGTTGGGATGGGGAGAAAAGGGCCGTATCCACCCCCAACCCATGAGGCCCCATCTGTCACATCACTGAGGGCACCAACCTGACTGTCCAATGTCCTCTGGAGGATGGTGGCAACTGAGCCACCTAGGGGGAACAGACGGAGGGACAGCACCCTTTTCCCCCAGGGGTGGCCTGGCGACAATGACCTACTGCGGGGTCCGGATGCATTTTTGCCAAAAGCTGCTGGGTTTCAAAATTTGTTTCTGAGTCTCTGGGATCATGGCTGTTAAGCAGCTTGATCAGGACCCAGAGAGGCCATTTGTGGGCAGCGACTCAGGGTCTCATTGGGGCAGGGAGGAAAAGAACGGCTCCACCCCCATCCTGTGAGGCCCCACGTGTCTCGTCACTGTGGGCCCAAACCTGACTGTCCAGTGACCTCTGGAGGATGGCAGCCACTGGGCAGCCAGGGGGAACAAGCCAAGGCACAAAACCTATTCCCACCTGGGGTGGCCCAGAGCCTGTAACCTACTGCAGGGACCGGACGCATTTCTGCCAAAAGCCGCTGGGTTTCAAGATTTGTTTCTGAGTCTCTGGGATCATGTCTGTTAAGCAGCTTGATCAGGCCCAGAGAGGCCATTTGTGGGCAACGACTCAGGGTCTCATTGGGACGGAGAGGAAAGGACCACTCCACCCCCATCCCATGAGGTTCTGCGTGTCTCGTCACTGTGGGCCCAAACCTGACTATCCAGTGGAGGATGGCAGCCACTGGGTAGCCAGAGGGAACAGGCCAAGGCACAAAACCAATTCCCACCTGGGGTGGCCCAGAGTCAGTAACCTACTGCAGAGACCAGAAGCATTTCTGCCAAAAGCTGTTGGGTTTCAAGATTTGTTTCTGAGTCTCTGGGATCATGGCCATTAAGCAGTTCAATCAGGAACCAGAGAGGCCATGCCTCCAAGTATATAGCTGAGCCGGAGGTGGTTTGTGGGTGTGTCTCCCACATACCTAACTTTTGGTCATTTACTTTCTTGGTAAACTTGGCTCCAAGTTGTTGGGGTCTGGCCAAAGGCACAGCAGCAATTTTGGGGTATCTGGAGGTCTGAAGGCGCCATCAAGCAGCTGATGCACTTGCCTCACAGGTACAGAGTGACCTGCTGGTGGCACCATACCCCCTAACATCAGGTTTTGAAATGACTTTCGGATTCAGTGAATTTATCGCATTGTTGATGGGTGGAGATTTTGCTTCAGTTAAAACGCAAGAGAGCTACAGAGCCCCAGATCCTTTGTCTTGTTTTTAAATAAGAATTGCTGAGTCAGCGTTCCATTCTAATTGTGCAGTTTCTAACGTGTGCGTGTGCGTGTGTGTTTGTGTATTTTCTAAAATACTCATCATCATTTAGCACTCATTTTATTCTTTTCAAAGTGAAGTACCTAGGGAAAATGTTACAGTCTTATTTAGAACTAGGTATGACACCTCAATATGAAAACAGAAATTCAAAAATATGCTGTCATTTCAAGTTTCTTTCTTTTCCACATTGATAGATGAAATTTGCTGAACACAAGTGGAATAAAAAATATATTTCCCGTATTTATTTTGCCTAGTCTGAGTTAAGCACGGCAGAGCCTGGCAAGCTACCCGTGTCATATTCGATATACCAAAAACAGTAACAATAGTGGGTCTCATTCCCCTGACCCGGAAAGAGTCATGCGAGGCTACTAAAATCTCAGGGCTGGGATGAAAGGAGACTTTACTGGCGCCTGCTCGAGCAAATTGATGAACAATGGGACGACAGTGATACAGTAATAGTCTGAGTAAAACTGAAAGTATTTTAAGTGCTAATTTATGTAATTAAAGATATTTAAAAATCACTTAAAATCACTTAACTTCCCGTTAGTCGTCGATTTGCTCGAGCGGGCGCCAGTAACGTCTCCATTTGTCCCTGTCGCGTGCTAGTGTAGCCCAATGGCATCTCTTCGCTCCGGGAACATGGAGGGCCTCAAACCGATCGTTCATGACCTTGACGAAGAAGTCTGACCATCTGGTAGGTGGGCGGCCACGCGGTCTCTTGACATCCCGTGGAATCCAATCAGTAACAGCTCTAGTCCAACGGTCGTCTTTAAATCTCATTACGTGACCAGCCCATCTGATTTTCGACACCTTGGCAAATGAGACAGCGTCCCTGATCCTTGATCGTCGACGGATGTCAGAACTCCGGATTCTTTCTCTCATTTGAGTGAAACGTGATATTCCAAGCATAGCTCTTTCTATTCTTCTTTGGGAGACCTGAATGGCGTTCTCATCTTGTTTGCGTAGGGCCCAGGTCTCTGAGGCATATGTTAATGCAGGAAGAACAGTGGAATCAAAGAGATGTGCCCGGAGCCGGAGGTTCTTCGTCCTCTTAGCTATTTCTTCGACGTTCTTGAAGGCGTTCCAAGCCGCTCTCTTCCTCCTGCGCAGCTCGGGTGCCAGGTCATTTGTCATGTTGACCTCTCGACCTAGGTACACATAGCTGTTGCATTCGGAGATGGTCGTTCCATTGAGAGCGAATGGGGCGTCAGGAACAAGGCTGTTTCTCATAAACATTGTCTTCGTAAAATTCAGCTGTAGTCCTACCTTTCCACACTCACGGTCAAAGTCGGCCAGCATTTGTGCCGCTTGGCTGATGTTTGGTGTTATTAAAACAATGTCATCAGCAAAGCGAAGGTGGTGTAGTTGCCGACCATCTATCTTCACTCCCATTCCTTCCCATTCCAGTCGTCGCATGATGTTCTCGAGGGTGGCACTGAAGAGTTTTGGTGAAATGGTATCACCCTGCCGCACCCCTCTCTTGACATCAACGATCACTTCTTTGTAGAATGGTGAGATCCTGGTAGTGAATCCGCAATACAGCTCACGGAGGATCCTGATGTATTGGGCTTGAATGCCCTGATTGGCTAGGGCTTCAATGACCGCTTCCGTCTCAACAGAATCAAAGGCCTTCTTTAAATCAATGAACGTTAAGCAGAGCGGCATCTTGAACTCCCGAGAAACCTCAATGAGTTTGGTTATCGTGTGGATATGGTCGATGGTGCTGAATCCTTTGCGGAACCCTGCTTGCTCACATGGTTGTCCTTCATCTACTGTTCTGCCAATCCTATTCAGGATGACTCGAGTGAACAACTTGTAGATGACAGACAATAGGCAGATCGGGCGATAGTTGCCAATGTCATGGATGTCTCCCTTCTTGAACAGTAGTACGGTCCTGCTGGTTTTCCATTGGGACGGAACCTTGCATTCAGACAGGTAGCGAGTGAAGAGCCGAGCCAGTGTATTGATGAGTACTGACGGCAGGTTCTTCAGGTGTTCAGGTCTGACACTACTTCCACTACCCAGCCGTCGCCACACTCCAGGACGCTTTCCGGACCCGCGCGACACATCATAAGACACTAAATACCCGTCTTCTGGAATTGTCGTACCATATTTGATAGGGTTCAAATATGGTAACACCTACAAGGGTGATTAGAGGTCACCCCAAAAGCCTCTATACCTCTCGGAAAGACTGGCAAGCTACCGAGAGTATTCCGCCCGCACGGAAGAGCCTGGCAAGCTATCCGCTGTGTATTCGATATGCCAAAACCAGTAACTACAACTGGTCTCATTCACCTGACCCTGAAGGCTTCACCGACATGGCAGCACTGAGAAGGATGAGAAAGGAGAGGCCGACAAAATCTCAAGGCCGACCTAGGCTGCCACAACGAAGGAAGACAAAAATGATCGTCTGTACTTTCAATGCACGTACGCTAGCATCAGATGCATCCATCGAGGACCTGATGGTACAAGCGCGAATGATCAAGTACGACATCATTGGTCTGACCGAGACAAGAAGACACGGATCTCACCATGCCGTTTTCGACACTGGAGAAGAATTGTTCCTCGGAACATGCGATAAAAGAGGTGTTGGAGGCGTCGGTGTCCTTGTCAACACAAACTTGGCCAAGAGCATTGATTCATTTGAATGCCTAACAACCCGAATCGGACGTTTACATTTGAATAGATGTGGCTCACTGCCTGCAGTTTCTATCTTCGTTGTCTACGCACCAACATCTCATTATGATGAAAGAGAAATCGAGAAGTTCTACATGGAGCTAGAGAAGTTCTATAAAGAAGACCACACCTTCTACAAGATCATTGTGGGTGATTTTAATGCCAAGATAAGACCGAGAAGATCAGCTGAAGAACTTCACATCGGAACCCATGGCCTAGAATGGAACGAACAGGGTGAGAGACTGTCTGAGTTCATCATGTCGACCAAGACCATTCATGGTAACTCACAGTTCCAGAAGGCAGAATCTAAACGATGGACATGGGAGTCTCCCGGTGGACGATTCCACAACGAAATAGACCACATCATATTCAATCGACGGTTTTGCCTGACTGACGTCGCTGTTGTCCCAAAATTTCGAACAGGATCGGACCACCGTCTCCTTCGTGCAAAATTCTACTTCACAGAGCGGGGAGAAAGGGCTGCAAAGTTCAAAAAGAGAACTCCCAGAACGACCACCAACTGGGAACTCTTTGGTACTATTGCGGCAACATGGGAAGATGCCATTGTTGACAACATTGACGAGGAATACGATCGACTGGTTCAGCACCTCCATGAATGTTCAAAGATATTTAAATCTTGAATAAATAATATTTTATTATATAAAATATA
Source organism: Sorex fumeus (assembly GCF_029834395.1). Taxonomy (NCBI): domain Eukaryota; kingdom Metazoa; phylum Chordata; class Mammalia; order Eulipotyphla; family Soricidae; genus Sorex; species Sorex fumeus. Next base: position 68,172,580 of record NW_026606129.1, read on the forward strand.
TAAATTGTATTACGTTAAAATGGGCTGGAGCGATAGCATAGCGGGTAGGGCGTTCGCCTTACAAGCGGCCAACATGGCCGACCTGAGTTCGATTCCTCCGCCCCTCTCGGAGAGCCCGGCAAGCTACCGAGAGTATCTCGCCCCCACGGCAGAACCTGGCAAGCTCCCCGTGTCGTATTCGATATGCCAGACACAGTAACAACAAAGTCTCCAATGGAGACGTTACTGGGCCCGCTCGAGCAAATCGACGATCAACGGGAGGGCCTTTACCTTTACCTTTACGTTAAAATAATAAAGATGTTTTAATAAAACATTTTTAGTATGTGCAGTACCTTAATGGAGCTGGAGGCAGAGGGACATATGTTGCTTGGGTCTGGCATATGTGCCATGCATGTAACCTACTTATATGCACAACTCTAAATCACTGGTTTTATAAGAAAGAATTATGGGACCAGAGACGAAGTACAGTAGGTAAGGCATTGATTTGCCTTGCATACGTGCCCAACCGGGGTCAATCCTCACCACCACAAATGGTCCCCTGAGCCTTCTAGGAGTGATAACTGAGCACAGAGCCGGGAGTAATTCCTGAGTGCAGCCAGGTGTAGGACTTCCCCCACTCCAATAAATTTGGAAACTACTTATCTTGTAATAGGTTCTGAATAAACTAATTCATCATTCTCAAATATTTTACAAATAATGGTTCATTTTACTCTTTTGGTTTTTATTTATTTTTAGGGGCTTCAGATTATACTCAGCAGTGTTCAGGGGACTGTGTGTGGTGTCATGTTCAAGGCAGCACCCTAGCCTCTGCGTCATCTCTCTAGCCCCAAACAAAGAGTATATTTTGTATGTTTGAAGATCAGTCTGAAAGCTTTCACTTCCTATTTCTTATTTAAATAGTCAAGGTGAATTATTTGTACTTTTTTTTTAATATTGAGAACTTTCACTTAAAACTTAAAAATGACAATTATTCCACTTGTAATTTTATTATCATTGTTGTTATTATGATCATTGGTTTTGGGGGCCATACCTAGTGATGCTTAGGGATTAATCCTGTTACTCATCGATTTTAGCTCAAGTGGGCGCCAGTAACCTCTCCATTCATCCCTGTCGCACACCAGTGTAGCCAATGGAATTTGCTCATTCTAGGAACATGAACAGTCTCGTACCGATCATTCAGGGTCTTGACAAAAAATTCTGACCATTTCATAGGTGGGTGGCCATGCGATCTTTTTTTTTTTTTTTTGCTTTTTGGGGTTACACCTGGCGATGCTCAGGGGTTACTACTCCTGGCTTTGCACTCAGGAATTACTCTTGGTGGTGCTCAGGGAACCATATGGGATGCTGGGAATCGAACCCGGGTCAGCCGCGTGCAATCAAATGCCCTACCCGCTGTGCTATTGCTCCAGCCCCCCATGCGATCTTTTGGCATCCCGTGGAATCCAGTTGGTAATGGCTCTAGTCCAGCGATTGTCTCCTCATCTAATTACGTATCCAGCCCATCTGATTTTCAATGCCTTGGCAAATGAGACAGTGTCCCTGATTCTTCTACGGAGGGAACTCTGGATTCTTTCTCTCATTTGAGTGAAGTGTGATACTCCAAGCATAGCTCTTTCGATTCCTCTTTGAGAGACCTGAACAGCGTTCTCATCCTGTTTTCCCAGGGCACTGGTCTCTGAGGCTTATGTTAATGCAGGAAGAACAATGGAATCAAGAGATGTGCCTGGAGCCAGAGATTCTTTGTCCTGTTAGGTACTTTTTCGAAGCTCTTGAAGGCGGTCCAAGCTGCTCTCTTCCTCCTTGTGCAACTCAGGTGCCAGGTCATTTGTCATGTTGACTTCTCGACCTAGGTACACATAACTGTTGCATTTGGAGATGTTCATCCTGTTGAGAGCAAATGAATGGAACATCAGGAACGAGACAGTTTCTCATAAACCTTGTCTTCGTGAGATTCAGCCATAGTCCGACCTTTCCACACTCACTGTTGAAGTCGGCCAGCATTTGTGCCGCTTGGCTGATGTTTGGTGTTATTAAAACAATGTCATCAGCAAAGCAAAGGTAGTGTAGTTGCCAACTGTCTATCTTCACTCCCATTTCTTCCCATTCCAGTTGTCACATGACATTCTCGAGGGTGGCACTGAAAAGTTTTGGTGAAAGGGTGTTACCCTGCCCGACCTCTCTCTTGATGTCAATGATCACCTCCCTGTAGAGTGGTGAGATCCTGGTAGTGAATCCACAGTACACCTCACGGAGGATCCTGATGTATTGAGTTTGAGCACCCTGTTTGGCTGGGGCTTCGATGAAGGCTTCAGTCTCAACAGAATCAAAGGCCTTCTTTAAATCAATGAATGTTAGACAGAGCGGCATCTTGAACTCCCGTGAAGCCTCAGTGAGCTAGGTTATTGTGTGGATATGGTGATAATTCTGGCTCTACACGCAGGAATCACTCCTGGTAGTGCACAATGGACCATATGAGATGCTGGAGATCAAACTTGGGTAAGCTGCATGCAAAGCAAGTGCATTACCTGCTTTACTGCCTCTCTGACCCCTTGTGTTTTTGTTTTTTTAATTTTTAAAATTTTTTAAAAAATTTTATAAAGTAGTTCACAATATTTCATTACATTGAATATTCAAACACCAAGCCTACCACCATAACACCTTCTTACTACCATATTTCGGATGTTTCCATCCCGAACCCCAATTCCTGCCTCAAAGCAGAACAAAGTAATATGTTTGTGTTGCTTGTTATGAAAGAACGCTAAAAATGCTACATAAAAGTATCCTTAGGGGAAAGAGTTTGGAGGTTGCTGTATTTCACCCAGGGGCCATTAAGTCCTTCCATGAAAGATCACTAACATGTTGATAAAGGTTGCGCCTTGTGTGCATATCCATATATACAAATGTATATTTCCCTCTCAGATTTGTTGCCTCCTACTTTGAACCCTGTCAAACGTGGTCCGGTAATATTGGAGTATGGGTAGGGTGTGTGGCTTGAAGCATTCGTGGCCGTGTGGTGCAGGAATAGATTCACTCATAGGTGAGGCTCAGCCCCAGCGTGTGGAGAGCAGCCGTGGCATGGCAGCGGCTAGGTTCTGGAGGTTTTCAGGTGCCGGGACCGGGGCGGGAAGGAGTCTCACCAACCCCCCTCCAGCGACCCCTTGTGTTTTTAAAAATCTTTGTATGTGTATTTATAAAGTAAAGTAAAGTAAAGGCCCTCCCGTTGATCGTCGATTTGCTCGAGCGGGCCCAGTAACGTCTCCATTGGAGACTTTGTTGTTACTGTGTCTGGCATATCGAATACTCTCGGTAGCTTGCCAGGCTCTCCGAGAGGGGCGGAGGAATCGAACTCGGGTCGGCCATGTTGGCCGCTTGTAAGGCGAACGCCCTACCCGCTGTGCTATCGCTATATGAAAGGGTGTGTTTGCCCCAAGACAGAACTCAGGAGGCCCAGATTCAGTTCCCAGCACTGTGTGATCCCCAGAGCACCCCCAGGAGTGACTCGTAAACACTGAGTCTGAAGAACAGCTGAGCACCACAGATCGTGGCTCCAAAGTTTCTACCCCCAAAATATATTCTGAAAACGGCGTTTGCCTTGCACGCAGCCAACCTGGCCAACCCGAGTTCGATTCCTCCGCCCCTCTCGGAGAGCCCGGAAAGCTACCGAGAGGATCTCACCTGCACGGCAGAGCCTGGCAAGCTACCCGTGATGTACTTGATATGCCAAACACAGTAACAACAAGTCTCATGGTGGAGACGTTACTGGGCCCGCTCGAGCAAATCGATGAACAACGGGAGGACCGTGACCCCTAAGTTGTATCCAGGAGTAAGATTTTTCTTTTGCTTGTATTTATTTTTTCTTTCTTCCTTTTTCTCTTTCTTTCTGTAAGATTTTTCTTTTCTTTTTTTCTTTTTTATTTATTTCCTTTCTTTTTCCCTCCCTTCCTCTTTCTCCACTGAACATCCCTAGCCCTATGTGGGAGGAAAAAAGAAAATTTATTCAAAATGTTAAGCAAGGGATAAATCTAATTGGCTTTGACCATGTTGTGGAGAGGAGGGATAGAAATTTAAAAAAAAATCATGATGAAACAGCATAGACCCAAGAATAATGACTGAGCGACTCCAGGCATGGCCCATCTCTCCCCACTTCTTCTCCCCCCCCCAAAACATAAACCCAAAGAGAAAAAAATGATATTAGTAAAATTATAAAGGGAAGTGGCCTCTTCCCGCCCAGATGAGACCCCAAGTTGCCGCCCACAAATTGCTCCTCCGCTCCTGAACAGCCATAATCCCAGAGGAACACAAACCAACCTTGGAACCCAGTGGCTTCTGGCAGAAATCCCTCTGGACCTAATTACTAAAATACCAGAAATCCAAAATTGTGGCCATGCAACATCAACTGTTCTTCATCATCAACAATGCACAGTGGCACTGTCCTCCCATTGTTTATCGATATGCTCGAGTGGGCCCAGTAACGTCTCCATTGTGAGATTTCTTGTTACTGTGTTTAGCATATCAAATACATCATGGATAGCTTGCCAGACTTTGCCGTGTGGGTGAGATACTCTCGGTAGCTTGCCGGGCTCTCCGAGAGAGGCAAAGAAATCGAACCCAGATCGGCCGCATGCAAGGCAAACGCCCTACACGCTGTGCTATGGCTCCAGCCCAGCAATAGAAAACAAATTATCTAATGATGCCTTTTCGGCAGGTCTGACTGTTGGGCGAAAATTCCAAATAATAATGATGGATCTTCTGTCAAAAAGTTGAATGTAATCAAAGTAAAGAGAGAGTAAAGAGAAAATCATCTGCCACACAGGCAGGGGGAGGAGTGGAATGGGGTGTATACGGGGGTTCTTGGTGGTGGAACGTATGCACTGGTGAAGGGATTGGTGTTTAATCATTATATAACTGAGACTTCAATCTAAAAGCTTTGTAACTTCTCACAGTGATTCAATAAAAAAAAAAGAGGGAAGTGATCATTCTGGAAGAGGGCTGGGTGCTGAAAAAAGGTAAAGTGATATACATAGCAGTATTGTAAACCACAGTGCCTGAAAGGAAAAAATAAAGGGAAAAAATGTCTGCCACAGAGGAAGACTAGAGGGCAGGAGAGAAACCTGGGACAGGGTGGAGGGAAGCGTCCTGATAAAGGGATCGTGCGGGAACATCGCACACCTGAAGTCAATCATGAATGGCTTTGTACCTAGCTAATTCACAGTGATTCAATTAAAAAAAAATCGTGGCATGTTCTGTGACATACCACAGCTTATGTGTGAGCACTGCAACCAAGTGTGTGACCCCAGGGTATTGCAATAGTGACAAAGGACAGAGAGAATCCTGTGACTTGCTTGCTGCATGGCAAAGGAAACAGTAAAAAAGAATTTTGTGGAATAGGAAAGAATGTGACGGAACGATTCAATAAACCTTCAGGACATTGCGAGAAGCCAAGTAAGCCAGTCACAGAAAGTTAATTACTACACGATTCCACTCCCTTGAGCCAGATCCATAGCTTTGTTGGAAAGGCCGTCGCCAGGATCTGAGTGCGGGGTGGGGATTGAGAAAATTAATCAAGGGTCAGAAAGTGTCAGAGAAGGGAGATAATAAGCTCTAGAATATTGCACAGTGCCATACAATATTATAAACCTAAAGCCAACAATAATGTATTAAACACTTAAGAACCTATGAAGGGCTCGAGCGGTAGAATAGTGGATAAGGCACTTGACCTCGGCTTGACCTCCAGCACCACATCTGGTCACTTGAGCCCCACCAGGAGTGATCCCTGAATATGAAGTCAAGAGTAAGCCCTGAGCATAGCGGGTGTGGCGTCAAAGCAAAACTGACAAAATTCTTACCAGGGTACTTCTTGTGGTAAGTGTTCTTTCCACAATGCATTAACATTTAAAGTAAAATAAAATGGAGCATTGAACTTTAGTTTTCTCATGATGTAAAGGGGGTGGGGCTGGGGCAATAGCACAGCACGTAGGGTGTGTAGGGCACTCGCCTTACATGAGGCAGATACAGGATTGATTCCTCTGCCCCTCTTGGAGAGCCCAGCAAGCTACGGAGAGTATCCCGCCCACATGGCTGAGCCTGGCAAGCTCCCCGTGGCATATTCGATGTGCCAAAAATAGTAACAACAAGTCTCATAATGGAGATGTTACTGGTGCCCACTCGAGCAAATTGAGGAACAACGGGAGGACAGTGCTACAGTAAAGGGGGTGGAGGGAACTCACTACAAGCGTTTTGAAGATGCTTGGTAGACTGATCTGGATCCCCTAGAGCCCCTCTCCAGGCTCACTCAGAATTCCCAGCTCTGTTCTGCAGCAGCCCTTCCTATCCTCTGGCCACTGATTGGATTTTCCCTGCTTCTTTCTGTGTGGAAGGCCTTACCCAGAGTCCCTTTCTTCTTCCTGGAAAACTCCCCTCTTCACCGCCCTCGCTGTCACCCTTGAGAGCCCTGTGTGTATCTCTAGGAAAGCACTGCCAGAGTTGGCACCTTAACGTTGGTTGTGTGATCAACTCATATCTGCTTTCTCAAATACTGTGTTTCTATTCTTCCTTTCCTTCCTTGTCTTCTTTTCTTTACCACCACCCTTTTCTTCATTGCCCTTGGGGTGACCAGGAGTCATACACTCCTGGCTCTGGGGCTGGCTCACACATTTCACTTTGGTCCTCGCCCAGGGTGTTGCCTCAGGTTGCCGTGTCCAGAGACTCAGCCGAGTTGCTCCCCAAGCCTGCACTCCTTTTAGTTGTGGACCCTTGCACACCTACTGGGTGGGCTGTACTCTTACTTGTGGTGCTCTCTGGGCGTTCCAGCGGTGCTTACCAGGGGTAGCATTTCCTGGCTATGGTACCTGGGGTGCTGACTAGTGGGTCACACTGTTGTGTCCAAGTTTCAGATCCCCAATTTCAGAGAGACTGAGTCCACACACGATAATGCAAAAGCAAAGGAATTTTATTACTAGCCCAAGCCAGCGCTAGCTCAAGCTAGGGTCCAAGTCTCAGCCAATGAAGTGGAGTCTTGATGAGGACCCCCGACTCCAAATCACACGCAGTTTATATAGGGCTCATGGTTAAGAGGCAATTTATATACTGGTCTATTTTTAGCATCAGCACTATTCCAGTGGTGATCAGCAATTAGGCAATAGTTAGCAACAGTTTCTAAGGAGGGAACAGTGACCCCTCATTACAGACCAGGCCCAACTGCCCAATTCCTTATCTTGGCAAATTGGTCAATTGGAAGTTTACCAGAAACTGCAAGTCCTGCCCCAGGGGAACAGAAACTGAGGCCTAGTTGAGACTTAATGTTGGCTGCAGCTTGTCATGGCATCAGTTTCACCCTCACAACACTTTTTGGCTGCGGTACTTGTGCCTGATGGGCTTGTTGTGGATCACACCCCTCTGTTGTGGCGCTTACACACACAGTTGGGTAGGGTGCAGCCAGAAATGGCTGGCATTGCTGGTTTCACAGACAGCAGAGATGCCACGACCATGCTCAGTGTGTGTGGTGGCACAGGGCATAAATCCCCCACCAAACTCTTGCAAGGTTTTCCTTCAGAACTGACAATGTGTCACTGAAGAGCAGCTAGTGCACCTCCACATAGAGTTCTCTTCTCACTTTTAAATGTTTTGTTGCTCCAGTTAAATGTATCATTGTAATCTTAGACACTTATTAGTTGAATGAGTAAAAGAGTGAACTCATTGAAGAAGTTGAGGCATTCCTTAGTATAAAACAGGGCATCAAACCAAGTTAAAGAATCCAAGTACCCATGTCTATTTGCTAATCTTTTCTATAATCTAGTCTAGTCCCTGAGAGCAGTAATTTAAGGCTTCTAATACTCCAGTGTTCATCTGAGTCACTCCGAGAATTTGCAGCCAACCAGCATCCAATTCAGTAGATCTGAAGAAGAGCCTGAGTTTCTGTACTTCTACCCAGTGCTGAGATAATGTGCAACCCGAGAACCACACCTTGCCAAGCAAGACTGTAGGCAGTGTAATCTCATTGTAAGAGGATGTTGTCCTATAGTGGTAGAGTTAGGATGCTTTAGTTATAAATACCTGTCAACTTCGCTCAAATTGGATTTTTATTTTTGCACAGGGGGTGAGGTGAAGGTGGGATGTCATACCCACTGCTGCTTGGGTACTATTCCTGGCTCAATGCACAGAAGTGAGCCCTGGCAGTACTTAGGGGATGTTTTGTGTGCTAGATTTGAACTAAGATCATCTGCATCGAAGGCAAGTGCCTTAATCTCTGTATTATCTCTCCAGTTATACAAAGCTGTGCTCAGGGCTCAGTTCTGGTGGGGCGAGGAGAATTTATGGAGAGTCAGAGATCAACCCTAGGTCTGCTGCATGCAAGGCAAGTGCCCTCCCCTCTGTTCTCTCTCTCCAGCCTTTAAACCAGCTCACTTCTAAAATAAAGAAATATTTGATAAATATATTACGTGACTGATGAAAAAAGCATCAGAGTGAATTTCAGGCATAATTGGATCAATGCGGCAGATGCTTCTTTGTGATTTTCTGGTATGCCTCTCTCTGGGTGTTCTCCTCTTCCTTCAATTGACTTCCTAAAAGGTGCCAAAATGACCTCAGCTTTTCATATCTCTTATCTTTGGTGTGACCCCCCCATAAAAGGTTATCACTTACCCTTGTCACTTGATCACTTGACATCCGTTATTCATCAATTTGCTCAAGCGGGCTCCAGTAACCTCTCCATTTGTCCTTGTCACGTGCTAGTGTAGCTCAATGGTGCCTGCTCGCTCCAGGAACACGAAGAGCCTCAAACCAATCGTTTAGGGTCTTGACGAAGAAGTCTGACCATCTCCTAGGTGGGCGGCCACATGATCTTTTGATGTCCTGTGGAATCTAGTCAGTAATGGCTCTAGTCCAGCAGTCATCTCTAAATCTCATTACGTGTCCAGACCATCTGATTTTTAATGCATTGGCAAATGAGACAGTGTCCCTGATTCTTGATTGTCAATGGAGGTTGGAACTCCAGATTCTTTCTCTCACTTGAGTGAAGCGTGATGCTCCAAGCATAGCTCTTTTGATTCCTCATTGGGAGACCAGAATAATGTTCTCATTCTGTTTTCATAGGACTCAGGTCTCTGAGACGTATGTTAATGCAGGAGAACAGTGGAATCGAAGAGATGTGCCTGGAGCCAGAGGTTCTTTGTCCTGTTAGCTATTTCTTCCACGCTTTTGAAGGTGTTCCCAGCTGCTCTCTTCTGCACAACTCAGGTGCCAAGTCATTCATCATGTTGACTTCTCGACCTAGGTACCATAAATGTTGCATTCAGAGATGTTCGTTGCACTGAGAGTGAATGGAATGTCAGGAACAAGTTTGTTTCTCATAAACGTTGTCTTCATGAGATTCAGCTGTAGTCTGACCTTTCCACACTCACGATCAAAGTCAGCCAGCATTTGTGCCACTTGGCTAATGTTTGGTGTTATTAGAACAATGTCATCAGCGAAGCAAAGGTGGCATAGTTGCCAACCATCTATCTTCACTCCCATTCCTTCCCATTCCAGTCATCTCATGACATTCTTGAGGGTGGCACTGAAAAGTTTTGGTGAAATGGTATCACCCTGCCTAACTCCTCTCGACATGGATGATCACTTCCTTGTAGAATGATGAGATCCTGGTAGTGATTCCATAATACAGCTCACAGAGGATCCTGATGTATTGAGTTTGAATACCCTGTTTGGCTAGGGCTTCAATGACCGCTTCAGTCTAAATAAAATCAAAGGCCTTCTTTAAATCAATGAACATTAGACAGAGCAGTATCTTGAACTCCCAAGAAACCTCAATGAGCTTGGTTAACATGTGGATACGGTCGATCATGCTGAATTCTTTGAGGAACCCGGCTTGCTCGCATGATTGTCCTTCATCTAGTGTTCTGCAAATCCTATTCAGGATGACTCAAGTGAACAGCTTGTAGACGACAGACAACAGGCAGATTGGATGATAGTTGTAAATATTGTGGTTGTCTCCCTTTTTGTACAGTAGAACAGTCCTGCTGGTTTTCCATTGGGACTGAACCTTGCATTCAGATAGGTAGCGTGTGAAGAGCCAAGCCACTGTACTGATGAGTACTGACAGCAGATTCTTCAGGTGTTTGGGTCTGACCTTGTCTGGGCTGGGTGCTGTTAGCTTCTTTACCAATGAAATGGCGTGTCGGATTTCGGAAGAGAGAACATTGGTAACGACATATCCATCCTGTGGAATTTGGTATGTGGGCAGGTGGACATGGCTATTGAAGAGATCCGAGTAGAAGTCATGGATAATCTTCTCCATTGCCCTTCTGGAAGATGTGATAGATCCATTAGCACATCGGAGGGCAGTCATCTTGGTCTTGTAGTTGGCGAAGAACAGGTGGGCGCTGTGAATGCTTTTCCCAGCTACTGCCGCATCTTCCAGCATTGCTGCTCTTCTCTCTTTGAGGTCTTCCTTTAACGCTTCTCTGCACTACTTTGTTAGCTCAAACGTTCTCTTGTGGTTGGTGAAGGAGCTCAAGAGTTTTTGAAGACAGGTGTCTTTTTGTGGGTATCTCTCTCGGCGTTCCTTGCACAATCATGGAGGTGCTGGTTGCCAAGTGAAGCCCCAGAGAACCAGGTAAGCGGAACTCTGAGACCTTGGACTCCAGGCACAACAGCACCTGGGAACAGAGATCCCCTGCCTGTTCCCACCAATCTCTGGCGACCCAGGGATTAAACCCAGAAGCACCACCCTACCGTGCCCTGCTTGCTTCCACCAATATCCAGCGACCCAGGGATTACACCCAGAAGCCCCACCCTACTGGTACCAGATATCTACCTCATCAGCAGACCTCCACTACCTCTACTACCTAGCCACCGTCACACTCCAGGTGCTTTCTGGACTGCGCAGCTGCTTTTTGGCCGCACAACACATCATAAACACTTAATACCCATCTTCCAATATTACCACACCATATTTGACGGGGTTCAAATATGGTTTGAACGATGGGAACACCTGTAAGGGCGATTAGAGGCCACCCTAAAAACTTCTCTCCCTCTTGGAGAGCCTGGCAAGCTACTGAGAGAATGCTGCCCGCGCGGCAGAGCCTGGCAAGCTATCCGTGGCATAATCAATATGCCACTTAATCACTTAATCACTTAACTTCCCGTTAGTCGTCGATTTGCTCGAGCGGGCGCCAGTAACGTCTCCATTTGTCCCTGTCGCGTGCTAGTGTAGCCCAATGGCATCTGTTCGCTCTGGGAACATGAAGAGCCTCAAACCGATCATTCATGATCTTGACGAAGAAGTCTGACCATCTGGTAGGTGGGCGGCCACGCGGTCTTTTGACATCCCGTGGAATCCAGTCAGTAACAGCTCTAGTCCAGCGGTCATCTTTAAATCTCATTACGTGACCAGCCCATCTGATTTTTGACACCTTGGCAAACGAGACAGCGTCCCTGATTCTTGATCAACGACGGATGTCAGAACTCCGGATTCTTTCTCTCATTTGAGTGAAACGGGATATTCCAAGCATAGCTCTTTCTATTCTTCTTTGGGAGACCTGAATAGCGTTCTCATCTTGTTTGCGTAGGGCCCAGGTCTCTGAGGCATATGTTAATGCAGGAAGAACAGTGGAATCAAAGAGATGTGCCCGGAGCTGGAGGTTCTTGGTCCTCTTAGCTATTTCTTCGACGTTCTTGAAGGCGTTCCAAGCCGCTCTCTTTCTCCTGCGCAGCTCAGGTGCCAGGTCATTTGTCATGTTGACTTCTCGACCTAGGTACACATAGCTGTTGCATTCGGAGATGGTCGTTCCATTGAGAGTGAATGGAGCATCAGGAACGAGGCTGTTTCTCATGAACATTGTCTTCGTAAGATTCAGCTGTAGTCCTACCTTTCCACACTCACGGTCAAAGTCGGCCAGCATTTGTGCCGCTTGGCTGATGTTTGGTGTTATTAAAACAATGTCATCAGCAAAGCGAAGGTGGTGTAGTTGCCTACCATCTATCTTCACTCCCATTCCTTCCCATTCCAGTCGTCGCATGATGTTCTTGAGGGTGGCACTGAAGAGTTTCGGTGAAATGGTATCACCCTGCCGCACCCCTCTCTTGACATCAACGATCACTTCTTTGTAGAATGGTGAGATCCTGGTAGTGAATCCGCAATACAGCTCCGGAGGATCCTGATGTATTGGGCTTGAATGCCCTGATTGTCTAGGGCTTCAATGACCGCTTCCGTCTCAACAGAATCAAAGACCTTCTTTAAATCAATGAACGTTAAACAGAGCGGCATCTTGAACTCCTGAGAAACCTCAATGAGCTTGGTTATTATGTGGATATGGTCGATGGTGCTGAATCCTTTGCGGAACCTGGCTTGCTCGCATGGTTGTACTTCATCTAGTGTTCTGCCAATCCTATTTAGGATGACTCGAGTGAACAACTTGTAGATGACAGACAATAGGCAGATAGGGCGATAGTTGTCAATGTCATGGATGTCTCCCTTCTTGAACAGTAGTACGGTCCTGCTGGTTTTCCATTGGGACGGAACCTTGCATTCAGACAGGTAGCGAGTGAAGAGCCGAGCCAGTGTATTGATGAGTACTGACGGCAGGTTCTTCAGGTGTTCAGGTCTGACCTTGTCTGGGCCGGGTGCTGTTTGTTTCTTTACCGATGAAATGGCGTGTCGGATATCGGAAGGGAGAACGTTGGGAACGACATATCCATCCTGTGGAATTTGGTATGTTGGCAAGTGGACATGGCTATCGAAGAGATTTGAGTAGAAGTCATGGATAATCTTCTCCATTGCCGTTCTGGAGGATGTGATGGATCCATCAGGACGTCGGAGGCCAGTCATCTTGGTCTTGTAGTTGGCGAAGGACAGGCGGGCATTACGAATACTTTTCCTGGCTTCTGCCGCATCTACCAGTACTTCTGCTCTTCTCTCTTTGAGGTCTTCATTGATCGCATCTCTGCACTGCTTTGCGAGCTCGGATGTTAGCTTGCGGTTGCCTGAGGCATGCGCCAAACCACGCTGGCGAATTAGCTCAAGAGTTTTCGAAGATAGGTGATTTTTTGTGGCTATCTCTCTCTTGGCGTTCCTTGCACATTCATGGAGGTGCTGAACCAGTTGATCGTATTCCTCATCAATGTTGTCAACAATGGCATCTTCCCATGTTGCTGCAATAGTGCCAAAGAGTTCCCAGTTGGTGGTCGTTCTGGGAGTTCTCTTTTTGAACTTTGCAGCCCTTTCTCCCCGCTCTGTGAAGTAGAATTTTGCACGAAGGAGACGGTTGTCTGATCCCGTTCAAAATTTTTGGACAACAGCGACATCGGTCAGGCAAAACCGTCGATTGAATATGATGTGGTCTATTTCGTTGTGTAATCGTCCACCGGGAGACTCCCATGTCCATCGTTTAGATTCTGCCTTCTGGAACTGTGAGTTACCATGGATGGTCTTGGTCTACATGATGAACTCAGACAGTCTCTCACCCTGTTCGTTCCATTCTAGGCCATGGGTCCCGATGTGAAGTTCTTCAGCTGATCTTCTCGGTCCTATCTTGGCATTAAAATCACCCACAATGATCTTGTAGAAGGTGTGGTCTTCTTTATAGAACTTATCCAGCTCCATGTAGAACTTCTCAATTTCTCCTTCATCATAATTGGATGTTGGTGCGTAGACAACGAAGATAGAAACTGCAGGCAGTGAGCCATGCCACATCTATTCAAATGTAAATGTCCGATTTGGGTTGTTAGGCATTCGAATGAATCAATGCTCTTGGCCAAGTTTGTGTTGACAAGGACACCGACGCCTCCGACACCTCTTTTATTGCATGTTCCGTGGAACAATTCTTCTCCAGTGTCGAAAACAGCATGGTGAGATTCGTGCCTTCTTGTCTCGGTCAGATCAATGATGTTGTACTTGATCATTCGCGCTTGTACCATCAGGTCCTCGATGAATGTATCTGATGCTAGCGTACGTGCATTGAAAGTACAGACGATCGTTTTTGTCTTCCTTCGTTGTGGCAGCCTAGGTCGGCCTTGAGATTTTGTCAGCCTCTCCTTTCTCATCCTTCTCAGTGCTGCCATGTCAGTGAAACCTTCAGGGTCAGGTGAATGAGACCAGTTGTAGTTACTGGTTTTGGCATATCGAATACACAATGGATAGCTTGCCAGGCTCTTCCGGGCCGGCGGAATACTCTCGGTAGCTTGCCAGTCTTTCCGAGAGGGATAGAGGCTTTTGGGGCGACCTCTAATCACCCTTGTAGGTGTTACCATATTTGAACCCTATCAAATATGGTGCGACAATTCCGGAAGATGGGTATTTAGTGGCTTATGATGTGTCGCGGGTCCGGAAAGTGTCCTGGAGTGTGGCGACAGCTGGGTAGTGGAGATAGTGTCGAGAGTGGAAGTCTACCAGTGGGGTATTTATCTGGGCAGGGTGGGTCTCCTGTGCGCAATTCGATCCCTGGGTGGTTGATGGAAGCAGACAGGGCAGGGTAGGGTGGGGCTCCTGATTAGAATCACTTTGTCACCTGTGGTTGGTGGGAGCAAGCAGAGAAACTCTGTCCCTGGGTCTGCCGAGCCTGGAGTCTAAGGTCTCAGAGAGTTCTGCTTATCTTGTTCTGTGGGTCTTCAATATGCTAAAACCAGTAAATACAATGGGTATCAGTCCCCTGACCCTGAGAGAGCCACCAATACAGCGGTGTTAAGAAGGATGAGGAAGGAGAGGCTGAGAAAATCTCAAGGCCAAACTAGGCTGCCAAAACGAAGGACAAAAATGTCTGTACTTTCAATACATGTACAATGGCATTGAATGCATCCATCAAGGACCTGATGGTGCAAGTGCGAAAGATCAAGTATGACATCATTGGTCTGACCGAGACAAGAAGACATCAATCACATCACACCGTTTTCAACACTGCAGAAGAATTGTTCCTCGGAACAGGCGATAAAAGAGGCGTCGGAGGTGTCGGTGTCCTTGTCAACACGAACTTGGCCATAAGCATTGATTCATTCGAATGCCTAACAACCCGAATCGGACGTTTACATTTGAATAGATGTGGCTCACTGCCAGCAGTTTCTATCTTCATTGTCTACACACCAACATCCAATTATGATGAAGAAGAAATTGAGAAGTTCTATATGGAACTGGAGAAGTTCTATGAAGAAGACCACATCTTCTACAAATCATTGTCAGTGATTGTCAGTGATTTTATTGCCAAGATAGGACCTAGAAGAACAGCCGAAGAACTCTACATCGGGACCCATGGCCTAGAATGGAATGAACAGGGTGAGAGGCTATCTGAGTTCATTATGTCGACCAAGACCATCCATGGTAACTCACAGTTCCAAAAAGCCGAATCTATACGTTGGACATGGGAGTCTCCCAGTGGACGGTTCCACCCTTGTCACTAAAAATAATTCTATTAATAGTTTTAATTTGACATAGGTTGTGTATGAGGTGATGTGGAGGAAATTATAGTACATTTGACATAAGTTGTCCATTGTAAAATTGGGAAACTCAGAAGAGGTGGTTCATAATGTCTTCTCTGCAGGTCACATTCTGTAGTCTCCTCACTCACAGCAGATGCACTACTCATGACCTTCAAGGATGTCTGGAACCTCTAATAGTACCAAACCCTACACATACTGGTTTTTCTAGACACACGTATGATAAAGTTTAATTTATAAGTTTATCAGACACTAACAATAACTCACATTGAGAACGAACAATTATAACAATCAACTATCAAAAATTAAATGGAAATGGTCTCTGTCTTTTTTCTCTCAAAGTAGAAATTTTACCTAGTATTTTCCAGCCCTCTCTGACTGTGGGTCACAATCTGGGAATCAACTAAGAGGGGAGTACAGCAATCATGAGGATTTACACTTGTGTGAAGTCATAAATATTCATGGACCCTTGCCTTCAACACCTACACAGAATAGCAGTTCTCAACTCGGGTGCATTAAAATTATCTGAGGAAAAAAAATTTAAATACAGGTGCTTCCACTCCACCCTTAAGCAGACAATGAGGGGCCAAGGTCCAGTCATCATATTTTACAAAGAAGTCTGGGTGCTTTGAGATTGTGGAAAAATTGTTGGCAAACATTTATGTAAAGAAGGAGTTTTCTTTTCTTTTTTTTAATAGTAAATGTGTGGTTTTTCTGAATGTAATATGCTAGTCTTAGTGAAATAAAAGCAACACCTCATAATGGAAAATAACTGATGACTTTTGTTTTTGTTTTCTGCTTTAAGATCACCATCTTTCTTTCTCTCTCTCTTTCTTTCTTCCTTTCTCTCTTTCTTTCTTTCTTTCTTTCTTTCTTTCTTTCTTTCTTTCTTTCTTCACAGTTACAAAGTTGTTCATGATTAGATTTGGGTTTCAGTGATTTATTGTCCCAGCACCCTTCCCTTCACTAGTCTACATTTCCCACCAAGAGGAGGTGCTTTTCTACAGAGAGATTTTGCCTCTGAGGGACATTTGTCTAAGTTTGAAGCCAATTAGGAGTGTCATGACCAGAGGGAATTGCTACTGATAGCTAGTGGGAGGGAGCCTGGTATCTTATAATGCCTAGGACAACCCCTCCTAGAACACTTATTATCTGGCTCAAGTGTCCACAGTGTAGAGATTGAAAACCATTAACATCACTTCTTAAATTGAGGATTTCAGTACCATATGGCATCATGAAACTGAAGGTGCTAGGGCGTGTGTGTGAAAAGTTTGGCAAAACAGTAAAGTTTCCTGAATACACAACAGCCAAAAGTTAATTCAAAACCTGGGGCCAGAGAGATAGTATAATGATAAAATCTTGAATTGCATAAGGCAGACCTGGGTTCCAACCCCAGCATCCTATATGGTTGCCTCAAGCTCTCCCAGGGGTGATTCCAGAGAACAGAGCTGAGAGTAAGTCTTGAATACCGCCAGGTGTGTCCCACGAACAAAACAAAAAATAATTTAAGATCAAACAGATCAAGAACATGAGGTATTTTTGATAGTACTCACCCATTTTCCATAAAAATAAGTCACAAGTGCATTCATTTGTGGAGTATAGAATAACACAACATGAGACTGACACCCAAGGGCAGTAGATACAAGGGTCAGGAGGATTGCCCGATAGCTGGAAGCTTGCCTCATGACCAGAGGGAAGAAGGCAGATGCAATAGAGAAGGGATCACTAAGAAAATGATGGCTGGAGGAATCAGTCGGGATGGGAGATGTGTGCTGAAAGTAAATAATGGACCAAACATGATGACCTCTAAGTGTCTGTATTGCAAACCATAGTGCCCCAAAGTAGAGAGAGAGTATGGGGAATATTGTCTGCCATGGAGGCAGGGGGAGGGTGGGGAAGGGTGGTATACTGGGGAGATTGGTGGTGGGGAACGTGCACTGGTGGAGGGATGGGTGTTTGATCATTGTGTGATTGTAACCCAAACATGAAAGCTTGTAGCTATCACACGGTAATTCAATAAAATTTAAAATAAAAAAAGAGTAAGCCTTTAGTAAGAGTAACAGGTGGGGCTTTGGGAACCATATAGGAAGCCAGAAATTGAATCTGGATCAGGCACATGAAAGTGCCCTACCCATGTTACTGTGGTTCTCCCTTACCTCCTGCTAGTCTTAGCCAGGCAATTTGCTGCAGTTCTAGGAATTAGCCATTCCAAGGGGGCCTTGAGTAAAAATTACATATGAGGCAACTATCTGCAGTGCTGGAGTCACCCTGCCGTGCTGGGAGGTTTCCAGGGTTACATCAGGGATGCTCAGGGAGCAGGTAGTGCTGGGATTGATTGAATTTGACTTCCCACATGCCGACCATCTCTGTACCATCTCTACAATTCCATACAGTGACTTATCTCATTGGTTGAAAAAAGGTAGGATTTCTTTATCATTTTATATATGAAGAGACAGGGAGAGCAGAGTACAATAGATTTTTGTCATCCAAATGCATTTGATGAATTGACTTTTAGAGAAAAGAGACAGTAAGATGTCAGGAAGTGGGGCTAGGTAGTACAGGAGTTAGGCTTGTCTTGTGATCGCTGCCACTATATAGGGTCTGATCACTTCTGGGTGCAGCCTTGGAGGCTCCCAGCACTACAGAGGCCCGGGTTGCTGGCTGGGCCTCCCTAGCCCAGTTAAGAACCATGCTCCCGACTAAGGCAACAAGAAGTTCCTGACAGGTCTGTTAAACTGTGTCTGCCGCATCCTACTTTGATGTTTGGGACCTCTGGGGCCCTATTTAACAGCTGGAACTTTCTCCTGGTGAGAACATGTGGAGAGGGCTGAGGGTTACGAGCAGAGTAGAGGTTCAGACGCCCATGAACTCATGCAGGAGATGGAGAGGAGGCAGGTCTGGGAGGCCACTACGAGCAGGGAGGCAGACGTTTCACACACGAGACCTGGTCGCAAGTACCTCCATAACGTGGGGGGGGTAAGGATGGGTGGGGGTGAGTTGGTCACTGGAGAGCAGAGCTGGCTGTACTGCTGAGTGACTTAGCAAGACTTGGGGCCGAGCACATCAGCCCCACCTCAAAGACTATTTTAATTTATTTTTTTAATCTATTTTTTGTCTCCTACGGAATTCTAGAAATACTAGCTTGACAAGTACAAGCCACTTTGACCCTAATGAAAAAAAAAGAAGAAAGAAATATCCATGACCTTTCAAATCCTCTTTTTTCCTCAGCCTGGTGGTTCTCATTACTGTTTCACAGACAGAAAGAAAATAGATTTGTATCCTGTGTAAATTATTTTGAGTTTATGGTCTCTGGCAGGAAATCCAGGACTGATTCTTTGGAGGGTGCTTTACGCCAGTTCATTAGCAAGAGCTCTTTATTGATGAATCCATAAAGCATGCCTGGCCAGAGCTTCATAATGTTCTCTCTGAATTCATAATTAATATTCAGGTAAAGCACCACCATATTAATCTCATTTCCCTCCTGTGGTAATTGGTGTTTCATTTCAATTTTATTAACCAGGATTGGTAAACCTTGGAAGATTTTTTGGTTTGTTTTTTGTTTGGGGCCGCGGCTGGAAGGGCAGGGTTTACACGTGGTTCTATGCTCAGGGATCACTCCATGGGGTTGCTTGGGAAACCATCTGCAATGCCTGGGGCTGAACCTGGGTTGGCTGCATGCAAGGCAAACTACCCTAACTACTGTACTCCCAATCCAACCCCAGAAGATTCTAATTCTAAGCATTTATCAAAGAGGCTTCATTATATATCATTGTTTGTAAGTCAGTGACACCCTGTGGTAACCAAGGAAACCTGTAGCATCTCAACTTGCACTGTGCTTTAAATTTTAAGAGCTTTTATTGGGGGACGGGAGAGAGAGCACAGTGGATAAAGCACTTACCTTGCATGTTGCCAAACTGTGTTCAATCCCTGGCACCCTGTGTGGTTCCTTGAGTACTACCAGGAATAAGCACTGAGCACTGCTGGATCACTTGTCACTTGTCATTTGTCATCCCTTTTATCACTGATTTGCTCAAGTGGGTGCCAGTAATGACTCCATTACTGTCGTGTGCTAGCGGAATCCAATGGCTTACTGGGGGCTCTTTCAGGGTCAGGGGAACGAGGCTCGTTATTATTACTGTTTTTGACATATCGAATATGTCATTGGTAGTTTGCCAGGCTCTGCTGTGAGGGCTGGGTACTCTCGGTAGCTTGTCAGGCTCTCTCAGAGGGACAGTGGCTTTGGGGGTGGCCTTTAATCACTTTTACAGGTGCTTCTCTCTTCTGGGAGCTTGTTTTATAGTTTCTGGATCTTGGCCGTTGATGAGATTATGTAGCACCTGGGGCAATGTGTGGATATGCCTGCCAAGCTACCGGAAAACTGGGGATTTGGGTGAAGGCCCAGTCCCGATTCAAGCAGGCTTGGAGATCTCAGCCATGGGCCCCGCATACCTGGGTTCCTCTGCCAGTTCCTTCATGGGTGAGGCTCGTCCGAGTGTGTGGAGAGTGGCCTTAAGCATAGCTGTGACTGGCTTCTGGAGGTTTTCTGCTTGGAGCAGGGAAGGAAACTCAACCTGCCCCTCTCCAAGGGGACCCCAGTGAAGACAGCCTGGTATGGGGGCAGGAGACTCTGCTGGATGTGACCCCAAAACCAAAACATAAAGTAAAGAAGTCTTTCTTGGGCCAGAGAGATAGTACAGGTGTTAAGGTGCTTACCTTACACCCTGCCAAACCCTGTTTGAACTCCTGGCACTCCAGAGCAAAGCCAGGGGTCACCAAATCAGGAACAGCTACTGAGCCCTGCTGAGTATGGCCCCCAAACCAAAACCAGAAGTTCTTCTAGACTGGGGGAATGGGGGTGGGGAGGGGCTTAGTAAAGCATTTGCCTTGCATTTGTGAGTCTCTGGGCTGGATTCTGGTCCTCACAAACAAAACAAAAACAAAACCCACTTTTAAAATGTTCTCACTTGGGCCCCAACTGTAAGAGGCTCCAATAAGACGGTTGAGGAACTTCTGAAAGGTAAGATGAGGAGGATGACACAAAGCCCCATTTTAATTGGTGAGGAAATAGACTTGCTGGTCTAATTAATGGCAAACAGTGAGTCTTTTTTTGAGGGAAGGGTAGTAAACCTTGGAAGATTTTTTGGTTTGTTTTTTGTTTGGGGCCACAGCTGGAAGGCAATGCACCGCCAGGAATCAAGCCCCATCAGGTGCTAGGGATTGAGCCCTGGGTTCCCGCATACAGCATGCGCTCCAGCCCTGATAGCTTTTTCCCCCATGTGAACAATGTGTCTTGACATAATTCTTTCCATCCTACACAAATTTTGCACTGTAATTGTGAAAATAACAGTGAAACTTATAAGGTGATATATTTATTTTTGGTCTTAATTAGTCAAATCATTTCTGTCTCTTGACTGGATATATGGCTCAGTGGTAAATCACTTGCCTTGCATATGTGAGAATCTGGTTTCTATACTCAGCACCAAAACATCAATTTTGTCTCTCATGTCTTTACTCCCCAAAGGTCAGTGGGTGAAAATACTGCATCAGGAGGTAGCTTGGAGACAAATCACTGTCAGAACGACTGATCAGTTCAGTTAAAATAAAATTAAGTCCTCCTCAAGCCAAACAAGTTTACAAATCAGACCTAATTGTGGAATAACACTAATTTGTAAGCATTTTTTCCCAATATACTTGCACTGTCTTCTCTGATACTGCAAGATGAACTATCCTACAGGCCCAGTGATCCTGTGACAATCTTGAACTGACATGTGAGGTTAATAAAACTTTTATGAAAATTAATAGTAATTAAAGGAAACACTTAGCCAACCAAGTTGAATATATTTGTGAGCTCATAATTTTCTCCCCCCCACCCATGACTCCCTCTAGCTGGAAGAACTTTTCATTGTTTGCTATCCAAATATCACAGAAAGCTGATCTTTTCTTTCTTAATAGCAGGTGGTCAAAATCAGCGTAGTAAAGGTTTACATGAAACCCCATAATTATAGGGTATACTACTAAGAATACCACTAAGGTTTCAAGCAGCAAAATAAACAGTGTGGTTTGGGGCGTGGAATGTGGGGTGGCAGTGGGTGGAAAGGACCTAGTCTGGGCATTCCTGGATGTTTTTAATTACTAAAAGCATAAATTAAAATTCCTTTTTTTTGGTTGGTCTTTTGTTTGGGGACCACATGCGGTGGTGCTCAGGGGCCATGTCTGTCTCTGTCCTCAGTGGTTGCTCCTCAAGGTGCTTGGGATTCCATGTTATGCCAGGGATTGAATCTCCTGTATGCAAAGCATGAACTCAGCCCAACTGAATTATCTCTCTGGCCCTATAATTCCAATTTTTATACATTTTGGAGGAAGGGGCATCTAGCTGTGCTCAGGGCTTACTCCTGACTCTGTACTCAGGGATCACTCTTGTAGGGTTCACAGGGCCTTATGAGCTGACTGGGATTGAACATGTTGACCGCATCAAGGCATTACCTTACCCACTATACTGTTGGTTCAGCCTTAGACTTCTATTTTTTTAAAATAACTTCTCCAATCTTGGATTTATTCCATTAAACTGCCAGTTTGCACCATGACTGATGGTTACCTGTAAAATAAAGACCAACTGCTTTCCTATGGAATCTTTAGGAAAGCATTTGAGCCACAGCAAAGGATACTTACTTGACAATCTCCTGGCTGTTGCTTCCTAAACACAATGAACATTTGTTTTCTCTTTTCACTTCACCATAACAGATCACTCCTATGAGAAAGGTGAAATCTTGAGACTCAAAACCAAAATAAAGAACAGAAAAACCACTGGGAATTTTTCTCTAGTTACTAATGATTTTAATACCAAATTTGGGGAACAAAATTGATGACCTCATAGGTTTAGCAATGTGTGACTACTTTTATAGGAAGTTGGTGAATTCAGGTGAACTAGGAAAACGTTGCTGCAAACTCAAGTGTTTCTTCAGTGAGTTTTTCATTTCCCCAAATTACCTGAATAAGTGACCCTTTGCGGGAGGGTCCATATCCATCTGTATCCATTCCTCCTGTCCTCACAGCATTCATTATCCTCAAACAAAACACTTCAGTCCTCCAGCCCTCTAGACATCCCATAAACTTCTCCACCCTTTTCCATCACCACCACACATGCTAATGATAAAAAGACAAAGGGAGCCATTTCCCTAGGGTAGTATTTTGAAAAGGATCGTGTGGGATGGCTGATGTGGCTGCTTTGGGGGGCGGGGGGCTGATGTGAGGCTCCCTGTGATGTAGACACCTGTAGAGCTGCTGTAACACACTGCCACAGGCTGGGTGCTGCAAATGACAGAAACTCGCTTTGTCACAGTGCTAGAGGCTGGAAGTTCAAGAGTGAGGGCTGATTGCATCTGAGGTATGGATCCGTGCCTTAGAGACATGGCTCTTGCCCAGTTTATGTCTCTCTTTATCTTTCATTCCTTTTCATTGTCTGTTTTGGGGCCAAACCTGGTGGTGCTCAGGGCTGACTCCTTGCTCTGCACTCAGGGATCACTTCTGGCAGGGCTCAGGGTACCACATGGGGCTATGGGGATTGAAACCAGGTTGGTCACGTGCAAAATAAGCTCCCTACCCTCTGTAAATCTCTCTGGCTGCTACTATTTTTTTCTAAGGATAACAGGATACTGAATTAGGATCCATCCACTCGTTTTTTTTTTAATTTTTAAATTTTTATTAGTGAGACACCATGAGGTACCATTGTAGACTTAAAAATTTTTGTGCTTGGGTTTCAATTATATAATGATCAAATACCCATCCCTCCACCAGTGCCCATTTCCCACCATCATGGATCCCAGTATCCCCCCACTCCCCATCCCCCCCATCCCACCCTGCCTCTGTGGCAGGGCTTTCCCTTTTGTTCTCTCTCTCCTTTTGGGTGTTGAGGATCCATCCACTCATTTTATCTAAATTATTATGTCAAATATTTTATCTCCAAATATCATATTCTGAGATTTTGGAAATGAGAACTTCATCAGATGAATTGAAGAAAGGACATTTTTTACCCACATGTAGGGAGGGGGAGAGAGAGAGAGAGAGAGAGAGAGAGAGAGAGAGAGAGAGAGAGAGAGAGAGAGAGAGAATGCGTGAGTAGTGCTAGGGATAGAACTTAGGCTTCAGGCATGCAAGGCATATGCTATACCATTAAGCCATGTGCCCAGACTGGGAATTAACTTTTGCATTGCTTGAAGAAAAAGTGGAATTGAATCCAATTAACTGGAAGAACATTCTGTACCAAGTTACCCTGTGAGCAGGCCTGGAAGCAACAGAGAGTAGCACATGCTGTAAAATGCAAGTACTTAGAGCCTAGATGTGACAAAAATGAGTGTGTGTGTGTGTGTGTGTGTGTGTGTAAAGGGGGTTGATGGAAGAGAGATACTACAGTGGGTAGGACACGTGCCTTGAAAATGACAGACCTAGGTTCACTGGCCATCACCCAATATTGTCCCCAGAGAACCTCCAGAAGTGATCCCTGAGAGAAGAGGAAAGAGTAAAGGAAGGATTAAATCTTTTTTTTTTTTTTTGCTTTTGGGTCATACCTGGCGGTGCACAAGGGTTACTCCTGGCTCTGAACTCAGGAATTCCTCCTGGCGGTGCTCAGGGGACCATATGGAATGCTGGGAATCGAACCTGGGTCAGCAGCGTGCAAGGCAAACGCCCTACCCGCTGTGCTATCACTCCAGCCCCGGCAGGAGTAAGTCTTGAGCAGTGCCAGCACTGCTCTCAAAGACAAAATGAAAAAGAAAAACAACAAAAGAGAGGGAGAAGTTCTGAGGCTAGAGCAGGAGCAGAGCTGCATCGCAGAGGGTTTTGTCATCCAAGTTAAGTGGAAGAATTTTAGGAAATATGGAAGAATTTTAGGAAACAGACTCTGGATCAGATTTACATTAATCCAGTAACTAAAGGCACTGATGAAAACATAGCAGGACCTGTGCGTGAGCAGTAAGAAAGCTGCTCCCCAGCCAGTGAGGGGCCCCAAGGAGAGCAATCTTCCCAGGATACCTAGGAGCAGTTAAAAGCGCTCTCCAATTCTCCTATAGCTATTCACTCCTGGCAAGCCACCTCAAGACGCAGTGAGACAGGGATGGAAGAGTCCCCTAGAAGGAAGCAAATGAAGAGCCTGGATGTAGCCCTGGTCTTCCCCTACCCTCCTCTTTCTCCAGGCTCTTTAGAGCAAATCTGCCTCTTTTCTGAGTGTCAATCTGTTTTCTCGAGCCTGTCTTCCAAGAAGCCCTGCAGCCCATATTTGAGGTCTCCTCAACATCCTTGTTAAAATGTGGGTTCTTAAAAGGGGGGGAAAGCTGCCATTTGAGAGGCATTTACTGCCATCATTACAGCCACCATTTGGAGAAGCTGAGTGAGAAAACCCCAGTGACTTGAGAGACAAACCACATGCCATATGGCACAATCTGTCAGGGGCCAGTCACTGAAAGAAAACAGTTTGATGGAAACTTTTCTGTTGTATTTCCAAAAGAGAGAGGCACATTGCAGGCAACCACTCTGAGATTTGGATGCAGTTTCCTCATTATTGGGCTGTGATTCCTGGGCCACTTTTATGTGGTGCTAATGTCTTCACCTTTTTCCCCACCCTCCTGCCTCTGTCCTTTTCTCTTAAAAAGCCGCGGTGAACCCTCTGGGTACCACTCAGCCAGATCACGATTCTTTCCTTTCACCTTCCTTGTCTGGTTCTTTGGGATCCCCAGGACTGTTTTGTATAAGATACGGAGCAAGAAACCTTTCTCATTGCGCATGCCCAAAAGGACCCAAAGAGAGAGGGACACTGGTTATCAATCAGCCACGCGAGCCTGGGACAGAGCTGAAGTCCCTCCAGAACCACCTCCCACCTCTCCTCCTATCTTCAGGGCCCCAGCTTTCTCTCTCTCTTTTTAAATTTTTTTTATTTTATAAATTAGTTCACAATATTTGATTACATTTCATGTTCAAACACCAATCCCACCGCCTTTGCACCTTCCCACCACGAAATTCGGGATGTTTCCATCCCAAGTCCCCATCCCTGTCCCAAAAGACAAACCAAAGAATATATTTTGTATTGTCTGTTATGAAGAACTGTTGAACATGCTTACAAAAAAGTGCTCATATAGGAAACAGTGTGAGATTGTTCTATTTTGGCAGGAACCATTTAGTCATTCCGGAGGATATCACTAACATGTTGTTAAAATTTGGGTGATGTGAGCTTTGGTATAGATATCTGAAAATATGTTTATATGCATATACATATATATATTTCCCTCTATGATTTGTTGCCTACTGTCTGAACCCCATCAAATGTGCTGTGGTAATTATGTAAAATGGGTAGAGAGTGTCTTATGATGTGTTTCGCCTCTCGGTCCAAAAATATGTTCGCTCATGTGGGAAGTTCCACCCGAGTATGTGGGGAACCGCCTTGAGCATGGCATTGATTGGGTTGTGGAGGTTTTTAGCTGCCATCTGGGGCGCCCCGCAGCTCTTTCTCTCTTAAAGTGGTCACTGCCTGCAACATCTTGCTACCACCACCAGTCTGACCAAGTCCCTGGTTAAAATTTCGCATTTCAATAATAGATGCTAGAAGTTCATTGTCAACAAGCCATTCATTCAGACCAACGTTCCCAACCAGGAGTTGTAAGTGTTCCCCACGAGATGAGACGTTTGAAAATATCTGAGGACACTTTTGTTTGGGCGCAACTTGGAGGGAGAGGATTAGTCAGATGGAGCTGGGGAGGCTGAGTGTGCTGCTTGGTCCCCACCTGCACAAACCACGTTCCCCTGGAGAAGTGGGTCTCAAATGGGAATTGTGCTGAGGGGAGAGATGGTCATTTAGAAAGTGATTATTTAAGACTCTGTTCTGTGTCAGGCTTTACTGTAGAAATCCAGATTTCCATTGGGAAAGAGCACTTTTTTGTTTTTTTAACTTTTTAATGGAATCACTGTGAAATAGATCATTACAAAACTGTTCATGATTGGATTTCAGTCATACGGTATTCCAGCACCCATCCCTCCACCAGTGTGCATTTCCCAGCACCAGTGTCCCAGGTTCCCTCTGATCACTCCCACACCCCAAGCCCTGCCTGCCTTTATGGCAGGCGCTTTCTCTCTCTCTCTCTCTCTCTCTCTCTCTCTCTCTCTCTCTCTCTCTCTCTCTCTCTCTTTCTCTCTCCCTATCTATATCTCTTATCTATCTCTTTCTCTTCTTTGGGCATTGCAGTTTGCAATATTGATACCGAAAGATTATCAAGAATATCCCTTACCTACTTTTAACTCTCAGATCTTGTCCAATGTGATCATTCCCAGCTATTATTGTCATACTGGTCTCTTCTTTATCCTACCTACCCTCAGCCCCCGACACACTTGTGGTTAGTTCCAATCATTGACCAGTCCTCCTAACCCCTGTTTTCCCTGGCCATGGATATTATTCTGCTACTATATATATATATATATATATATGTACATTTATATACCACAAATGTATGTAGTCATTCTACATCTGTCCCTTTACTTCTGACTCATTTCACTCAGTATGATACTCTCCATGTTCATCCATTTACAGGCAAATTTTACGCAGAGATACCACAAAAAAAAAAAAAGAAAATTATAGGCCGATATCCCTGAGAAACACGGATGCAAATATACTCAACAAAATATTAGTAAATAGAATCCAACGACTCATCAAAAAGATTGTTAGGGCACGGATCGAAATCTCCCTTTAACAACAAAGAGACTCAAGAGACTGCAAACAGCAAGCAGGGTTTATTGTAAGACTGGCTAGCCAGGGTCCAACCGCCTACACCGACATGCACGTCTGGCAGGTTGGGTAAAGACCCCGAACTTCTTCAAAGGAGATCTTAATTAGGCCTTCACTGACCATTACAGCAGAGCCTGCGCATTTCATAGCCAATAGATTTGTAATAACAGATACTTTCCTAACCAATCCAATTAAGGGTACATCACTGCTTAGCCTATAGTTTAAAGATCATCATTTTCATCAGTGCTTAGGAACGTTTTTAGGGCAGTCCTGGGTCTTGCAACATGGGTCTTGTGAGAGACATCCAGTTATCTGGTCTGACCCCCACCCTTCGAGTACCTGTATCTGAATTCCTTGCTCAGGGGCAGAAAAACCAGTTATTTTGCAGTGCAGGCTCCTGTAAAGCGGATCTGAAAAAGCTTATCTAGACCTGTTCCTTGAAAAACAAGTTATTTTGCAATGTAGGTTCCTATTAAGCTAAGCTAAATTAATTCTGGTGGTGGTCCATTTTGGGCCTGTCCCTCACAAAGATCATACACCATGACCAAGTGGGATTCATCCCGGGGATGCAAGGATGGTTTAACATTAGCAAATTAATCAATATAATCCATAATATTATTAAAATAAAGGTTAAAAAACCATATCATAGTATCAATAGATGCAGAGAAAGCATTTGATAAGATCAACCACCCTTTTATGATGAAAAAATCTCAGCAAAATGGGAATTGAAGGAACTTTCCTCAGTATAGTCAAAGCCATCTATCACAAGCCCTTGGCAAGTATTATTCTCAATGGGGAAAAACTAAAAACTTTCCTTCTAAGCTCAGGGACAAGACAAGGATGCCCACTCTCACCACTTCTCTTCAAGGTAATACTGGAAATACTTGCCATAGATGTTGAGAAAAAAAAGATATTAAGGGCATCCAGATAGGAAAGGAAAAAATCAAGCTCTCATTATTTTCAGATGACGTGATACTATACTTAGTAAAGTCTCTATCAAGAAGCTCCTAGAAACAATAGTCTTGTATAGAAAAGTTGCAGGCTATAAAATCAATACCCAAAAATCCATTGCTTTCCTATCTGCAAATAATGAGAGAGAATAAGGTGATATAAAAAAATCCTATTTACAGTCATGCCTCAGAAAATCATGTGCCTCAGAATCAGCTTAACTAAGGCGGTAAAGGACCTGTATAAAGAAAACTACAAAGGCTAGAGAGATAGCACAGCAGGTAGGGCGTTTACCTTGCATGCAGCTGACCTGGGGTTCGATTCCCAACGTCCCATATGGTCCCCTGAGAACCGCCAGGAGTAACTCCTGTGCATTTCCAGGTGTGACCCCAAAAAGAAGAAAAAAAAAACTACAAAATGTTACTTCAAGAAATAAAAGAGGACAGGAGGAAATGGAAACACATTCCCTGCTCATGGTTTGGGAGAATTAACATTGTCAAAATGGCAATACTCTCCAAAGCATTATACAGATTCAATGCAATCCCTATCAGGATATCCATGACATTCTTCAAAGAAATTGATCAAGTACTCCGGAAACTCATATGGAACAATAAACCCCCATGAAGAGCTTTGGTTTTGTTTTTGGGCCACACTGGCGGTACTTAGGACTTACTCCTGACTCTGTACTCAGGAATCAATCCTGGCAATGCTTGGGGGAACATAATGACCTAGGAATCGCACTCAGATAGGCTGTGCAAGGCCAATGCCTATCTGTCATACTATCACTCTGACCCCTAAAGAGCATAATTCTGACCTCTGAATAGTCACCATATAAAGGGGGGCTATATTTCACTTAGAATGTTTTGTGGGCTTGTTTGCCTTGGTTTTGTGGCAGCAAGGGTCACAGATGGCAAGGCTGCCAGGAAGAAGTAGTAGAACAGCCAACATCGCATTCAGGGCATGTGGGACACCAGGGATGTGAATTCATGACCATGAGCTAGGCAGGTCTCTGCACCATTCCTCTTGGCTTAGAACATTTTTCAGTGCAAGTAACATTCTCCGAAAAGAACTAAGAATTTCCTCTTGAAACAAGAATCAGAAAGTAGATTATTTTAGAACTGATGAATTGAGCAACTCAACAATGTCAAATATTTGGGTCTGTTTCCCCAGAAAAAATTTTGGCTTTCCCCTCTTGGTTGCAAAACAGCTGCCATAGCACTATTCTCACCTGCAGGACAGGATAAATAAGAGACGTACGGAATCTCCTCTGATGTGATAGTTTTCTCTCTTAGGAGGAAAAAACCTTTCTTTACTAACTAGTTTAAGTTAGTAAATCTCTAATTTAGTAAAATTAAGTCCCCCTAAAGTTTCATAGGTTTTTTCTTATATTCTTTGTGCTAGAAGTGAGACACCTGCCTATTTTCTACTTCTGTTTCAGGAAAAGGTGGGAATGGCACTATTATTTGTCAATGACTTAGACTGGAGTTGCTAACTTTTCCTGCAAAGGACTGTACAGAAAATATCTTAGGAATCTTTTGCTCTGTGAGTTCTGTTTGTTGCATATTCTTTTGATTTTTGCAAATTTAAAAAGTGTAAGAACTATTCTTAGCCACGTGTGGATACAAAAATAGGTTATAAGCAGTAGTCTATTGATTCCCCCCAAAAATATTTCTAGTAGCTGAAAAACATCAAGGTCAGTTAACAGAGAGAGTAGGTTATGCTGGCTCTGACAACTCTGGAGGTGAGGTATGCAACTGTGCAACACTGATGAATATGCAAATCAAAAACCATTATAATATGGGGAACAAGTGCCATAAAATGCACAAAAGAGAGACTAGAGAGATGCTCAGCAGGCTGGCGCACATGTTTTCCTTGCAGGAGATTCAGATCTGATGATCAGCACTTCCTGGGTCCCTAAGCACTGCCAGCTTTACTCTGAGCACTGAATCTGGAGTAGCCCCTGAGTGCTGTGGAGTGTGACTCCAAAACAAACAAAAACACATAGAAGAGGCGGTGGTGGCCTCCAAGATTGGTCCAGTTTTCCGTGCCTTTTAGTATTCTTGTCCTAGCAAGTTGGTTGGTTTGACGTCAGTGTCGAGGGTTCTACCCACATTTTTCTCCATGTACCTTATGGATTCAGATTTCATGTTGAGGTCTTTAATCCACTTTGATCTGACTGTTGTGCCTGGTGTTAGAAATAGGTCTGAATTCATTTTTTTGCAGGTAGCTGCCCAGTTTCCCCAGTACCACTTTGTGTAATCACAAAAGGACGGCAGCAGTCTATCTTTCCTGCCTCCCGTGTTCAGGCCCTTTCCCCCACTTCAGGGAGGTCAATGGTGATGGGCAGGCAAAGGAAGGAAACAAGGGTCAGGCTGGTTGGTCTTGGTTGTAGTTTATTGCAGTCCTCTCTCCATTCACTCCTGTCTCTCCTCAGCCTCCCCCAGCCCACTCTTACAGTCTCATTTTATCCCAGAAATTTATGTCATGGAGGGCCCAGGTTCTCTCAGACCTGTCCCTCCTCATTCTCTCAGACCATCATCCCTCCTCCTTCCCTCCCCCCCCCCCCCGCCCCCGTAGAGAGCCCCTAAATCTTCTTATATAGATCATGGTACCTCTAAAGGGTGCAATGCAGTGATGTCATCAAAAGGAGTTACAGAAAGAAATTTGAGGCAGCAAAACATACATTGTTTATTTACATCTGCAGGCCAGTAATTTTGGCCTCCGGAAAGAAGATACAAAACCAAATCTGAAACCTTTCACAAGCACCTTCACAAGCTACAAGCACTCGCATTTGCATCCCAAAGACTAGTCTGCTAGAGCTTGGAATCTATATCCCAAAGATCTGGCCTGGCTAGCACCAAAGATCTACATGTCAAAGACCAGCCAGGTTTCTGTGAGAAAAGGAAAACTGAAAAATGTTCAGCCTCATCAAAACTAGTCAGGACACAAGGGAAAGGAAAGCCACTTCTAGGACAGATTCTCATTTAGCAGATCAACCCACCCTAGAATGGAATCCCCTGGGTGTGTTTCTCCTCTCCTTGTCCAACAAACATATAAGCATACATAATATTAATCATTTTGTATGGACACAGTAAGAAATACTTTAAGCTTATAGAATTGCTCTCCTACAGCCATCTCGATCTCAGACTACAGTGCTCAGGCCAGGTAGTCTTTCCTCTCCCTAGCAGGGTCCTAGTCTTATTGTTACTTTTGAATCGTGACAGCATTTGTCTATGATCAAACTCCTAACTTGTACTAACTTATAGTTAAGAATCGTGGCACTTTTGCCTGGCCCATCTGGATGCAGGGTAGCATATGGCTTACCTGCTTGCCCTGGTTCCATCCAGTCCCTTGTTGGGACCCTGCCTTTGGGGTGCTAGGAAGTGAGGGCAACTGAGGCTCAGTTGAGAAAGCAGATGCCCTGGAATGAATAATATTCAAAGTCAATTAAATCCTAAGCTACAAAGCATAATATTAACTGTCTTCCTGTATCTATACAGAAAGGACATTGCATTAAAGTAAACTACTCAAGACATAAGGAGAGGAGAAAGGCAAACTTACAATATAAGTTCAATGTCTTAGAAGGATCTGACCTTGCAAATTAACAGATTCTGATTAGGGGAAAAGCTGATTAACTGGTTGGGGAAGGGAGCACAAAGAAATGGTTACATATAAACAAAGGAATAGGAGTGACTTGGGAGCACTGGATGGATGCAACCTGATAAACCTAAACTCCTATGGCAAGGGAGAAAGGACAAATCAATTTTCTAGTCCTGGTGTAGGCAGGTAGATAGGGAAAGGCTCTTTGCAATGAAACGAAATTTCATGGAAGAAGCATTCTAGGACCAACCCACCCTGTGGGCACAGAGAACAAAGACTTGATAAGACCATCCCCAGACCCTGAAGATATGGGCCTCCTCCCCATGAAATTCCTCCTTTTCGAAAACCCCCTTTCAATCCGGTTAACTCCAGCGACCCAGCCCCAAGGAGATTCCAGAACATTCTGAGTCAGAAGGATCTATAAGAGCCAGCTCGAGAGCCCACTTGGGGCTCTCTCCACCCTCGGAGAAGCCCGCATTCCCTCTGGACACGTTACTCTCTCTTACTCTCCATTCCCCCGCTTATCTGCTTATCCCTTTCTCTCCCTCTCCAAAAGCCTCCTAATAAAACCTGTTATTTTACTGCTCGTCTACTCCTGAAATTCTTTTCTGCGAGCGAGACAAGAACCCTAGAAACCCCAGGTAAGGCTTGGGACTGGTCTCTCCTTTCCTGCAAAGAGCGAATTCTCGCCCCAACTTGAGTCCGTGGCTCCCCAAGCAATCGGGTGGCGGGGATTAACTCCCGTGCTGAGAAGATCAAGCGGATTTCAGGTGTGGCTTGATGGCCACTTTGTGGGGCTGGCGGGGCTTAGGCCCGTGCCAAGCAGGTGCTCACCACAGACTTTACCGGTCCTAGCCTACCCAGGGGCTTTTGGGTGTCAGAGGAGGAGTGAGAGTGAGTGACCATCTTTCTCTCCTCCCGACTTGCGTGAGCCACCCGTGGGGTCCACCGACATCAGTCCTTCACACTCTACCGAGGTCACGAGTTGCCCCCCACGAGCGGCTCTCCAGCACGGCCATAGCACCAGATGCACAGAAACCAATCTAGTAATTATCTGGCTCTTGGCAGAAATGCATCCAGACTTAATTAGTAAAATATCAGAAATCCAAAATCGCACAACCGCTATTGCGGCTGCGCAACATCATATGGTTCTCATAACCATCTATAGAAAACAAACTATTTCACAATGCCTTTTCAGCAGTTCTGATTGTTGGGGGGAAATTCTAAACAATAATGGTGCATCTTTTGTCGAAATAATGAATGCAATAAAAGTAGAGAGAGAGTTAAGTAGAAATCATCTGCCTCACAGGCATCAGGAGGAGTGGGAGGAGGGGTACGTTGGGGTTCTTGGTGGTGAAAAATAAGTACTGGTGAAGGGAAGGGTGTTTGATCATTGTATGACCAAGACTTAAACCTTAAAGCTTTGTAACTTTTCCCACAGTGATTCAATAAATAAATATAACAACAACAAAAAAAGGACAAATCAATTGTTATCCTACACCACTTATTGAAGAGCCTTTCCTTGCTCC
Source organism: Sorex fumeus (assembly GCF_029834395.1). Lineage (NCBI taxonomy): Eukaryota > Metazoa > Chordata > Mammalia > Eulipotyphla > Soricidae > Sorex > Sorex fumeus. The sequence continues at coordinate 68,205,841 of NW_026606129.1, forward strand.
ACTTTCTGTTTCTTGGTCCTTTATCAAAGAGTAGGTGATTTGAAGGTTGGTGTCAGGATAGTAAACTCTGTTCCACTGATTTGTGAGTCTGTCTTTATTCCAGTACCATGCTGTTTTAATTACTACAGCTTTGTAGTGCAATCTGAAATTGGGGAAAGTGATGCCTCCCATCTTCAAGGATTGCTTTAGCTATTAATGGAGGTTTATTGTTCCATATAAATTTCAGGAGTGTTTGATCTATTTCTTCAAAAAATGTCATGGGTATTCTTATAGGGACTGCATTGAATCTGTATAATATTTTGTAGCATTGACAATGTTAATCCTCTTGATCCATGAGTATGGTATATGTTTCCATTTCTCCGTGTCGTCTTTTGTTTCTTGAAGTAGTGTTTTCTAGTTTTGTATAGGTCATTGATATCTTTAGTTAAGCTGATCGTTGGTTGGTTTGAATAATTGCGAATGACAATATATTTCTGAGGTCAGACCAGAAAACACACAGCCTTGCATAAAGGTCTACTTGATTGTATTCTGGTGTATTTGTTGTAAAGCAATGGATTTAATTCATTTGCACTGTAAAAGTTTATGTGGTTTCTGTATTTTTCCCACAAAAAATGATTATTTGAAGGAAGAAGTTATTGCCACAATTACTGCAGCTGTTACATGTAAGAATACACAGGCCCACTGTTGAGAGACCCGCAAGAGAGAATGAGACTCTCTGGCCCCAGCCAGTACTTGTCAACTGGAGAATAAGCCACAGGGGAAGCAGCCCCATCAGCCAGAGACCAGTCTCCAGTGAACGAAAGTTCTGCCCACTAGCTGGACTGAAACCTCCAGAGACCCTGTGTCAGAATTTCTCTACTGAGCAGTTTCTGAATTGCTGACCTGCAGGGACTGTAAGATAATACATATTTATTGTTTTCAATTCATTTGATTTTGGGGAATTTATTATTCATAGATAATAAATCTAGAGGTATCTAAGAAAAGTGGCCATGCTTTAAGTCTTAAGGCACATGGAAAGGTGGGATGGAGTGTATACAGAGGTGAAGGTGCTCACCTTGGATGGCGTCATGGTTTGGGCCTGGGGAAATAGTACAGCAGGTAGGACACTTTCCTTGTATGCCAACCCGGTTTGATCCCTGGCATACGATATGGTTCCCCAATTCCCGGCAGGACTGATTACTGACACAAGGTCAGCAGAAAGCACTGAGCACTGAGTCCCTCCCCCCAAAAAACAGTCCTAGCTTGGGAACCAGAGATATAGTATAGAGGGTAGGAACTTGATCTGCATGCCACCACTGTAAGTTCAACTTCCTGCACTCATATAGTCCCTCGATCTCTGCCAGTAGTGATCTCTGAGCACAGAGCCAGAGATAAGCTCTGAGCACCACTAGGTAAGGTCCAAAGCCTTAAAGGACAACAGCAATGACAAACACCTTGTTTTGATCTTCAGCACCATTCATGGTCCCCTGAGCACTTACAGAAGAGAAACCTGAGTACAGAGCTAGGAATAAACCCTGTGCACTGCCAACTGCCACAAAACCAACCAAACAAAGCATACAAACAAAAAAGACACATGGAAGAGAATACTCTGATATTAGTAAGACAGTGTGGCAAGGTAGAGGGAAATCCAAGAGACTGGGACTCAAGAATGTGGAGAATCTTGCTCATTTGCTCACTTGGAGCAAACAGATTCACTTTTTCGGATGACGTAAGTAAATTCCATGAAGGAAAGGCTAAATTGTTTTCAGAAAAATCAGGTAACTATCTGAAATAGATAGAATGACTGATGTATGTCCCAGATCGGTTTTCTCTATGGTGGTAAATGATCTACCTGCCCGCTTCCATCCTGAAAGACATCAAACTGAGGACCCAAAAGCACTTGGAGAGGTTGTACAAGGAACACAAAGGTCGAGGTGAAGAGGCGTGATTATCAGGACCAAGGACAGCACCCTGCATCCCCTCAGTCCCCTCAGCGCTGGCCCCTACAGAAAGTTTTGATGTTGATATCACTGTATCACTGTCATCCTGTTGTTCATCAATTGCCTCAAGCAGGCCCCAGTAACGTCTCCTTTGTCCTAGCGCTGAGATTTTAAGAAGTGCCACATTTGAGGCTCTTTCAGGGTCAGGAGAATGAGACCCATCATTGTTACTGTTTTTTGGCATACTGACTATGCCACGGGGAGTTTGCCAGACTCTGCCATGTGGGCAGGATACTTTTGGTAGCCTGCCAGGTTCTTCAGAGTGAGAATTGGATGGTAAGACATCACACGGCCGCAAATGTGGCCACGTGCTTCTGGGAGCAGGGTTTTATAGTTTCTGAGTCTTGGCCATTGATGAGATAAACGTTGATGTTGATAAATATTTTCATATATATGTATATATGTATATGTGTATATATGTATAATATAAACTTTCAGTTATATGTTATGTAAAATTCAGCTCTAATCTGTAAAATTAGGATTCTGTGTTATTTGTGCTGCTTTCAACCCCTCTGTCAAACACCTTCAGTTTCTGTCGATGCAGAAGGTCAGTCTTGTCTATCAGATGGGCAAGTGTTGAAGGCAATATACTGAACTCACAACAATTTACCAGGAAAAATAGGACAAGCAAAGGTGCTAATTTATTCCTCCTTATTCAGCACACATTTACGGCTGCTTGCTATCATTTGCCAAGCCCTGCAGGGGATAAAGAGGAGAAGTCACATAGTCTTTCTTCAAGAATTTTGCAGCCTGTGGAGTGAGGATGACAAGATCTCAAGCAACTCTCTTTATTCCAAGTCTCCTTCCTCTTTTTATATATGCACAGTACTTGTCGCCCTGAATTAGACAGACTCTCTGAGATAATCTAACAGACATTTTAAATTTCTTTTTTACTGAGGGCTGGAGGGATAGCACAATGGGTAGGGCGTTTGCCTTGCATGCAGCCGACCCAGGTTCGATTCCTCTCAGAGAGCCCAGCAAGCTATCAAGAGTATCCCACCCTCATGGCAGAACCTAGTAAGCTCCCTGTGGCATATCCAATATGCCAAAAACAGTAACAACAAGTCTCACAATAAAAGCGTTACTGGTGTCCGCTTGAGCAAATCTATGAACAATGGGAGGACAGTGCTACAATGCTACTGAGGTGTCATTGGCTGACAAGAGTGTATGCGTGTTTATATTTGTTAGAGGTATGAGGTTACCACATCGCACTCAGCATCAAAGCTCTTGCAGCCAATTGCCCTCGCCCCCATCCCTATCACCATCCCTCCGTAGGACCCTCCAGTTCCCTTCTGCCTCCCCTCTTCACAACGTCTGTGGCCAGAGTCTAAGGGATTGTTATGCTTGGACATTTTCTCTTCCCTTGTTCATTTCTTTATATAGGGCATGAGATAGATCTTCTGGGATTTTTCACGGTTCTTCTGACTTATTTTAATTACCTTATTAACATGATCTTCTCCATCCTATTGCAACAAAAGGTCAGATTTCACCTTTTCTAATGAGTGGATAGATTCCATGGTGTAAATACATGTGTATGCTCCACATCTTTCTTCTCCTCACTCTCTGCTGGGGGGCACTTGTGCTGTTTCCAGATCCTGGGTATATTTATATTTACTTATAAATAAATCTTTAGTGAACATAGAAGTACTTTATATACTTTTAATTACTATTTTCTGTGCTCTTCAGACAGACATCTACAAGTGGGATTACTGGATCATATAGTAGTACTATATTTTATCTCTATATGCATACATGATGAAACATGCATACACATACATGACATTCCCACCAATGGGGAAGAGTCCCTTTCTCTTAATACCACCATCAGCTCTTGTTGGCTTTGACTGTATTGATATAGATAGGTTAGCTTATGTTCACAAGTGTGAGATAATACTGTATTGTAATTTTGATTTTCATTTCCTGATAATAAGTGATGATGAGTATTGTTTTCATGTGGTCATCTTTATGGTTTTAATCCACCTTTCCTTTCTTTCCTTCCCTCTCTCCCTCCCTTCCTTCCTTCCTTCCTTCCTTCCTTCCTTCCTTCCTTCTTACTTTCCTATATTTCTGTCCTTTCTCTCTGTATGACAAGGATAAAACCTAGGGCCTCATGTACATGAGCCAATTGCTCTAGCATTGAGCTACAAAAATTAATTAAATTAAAATAAACCTTATCTAACATATAAAAGGGGGTGCTTCATCTTTTGTGAAACAAGTATGAGGTCATTTTGTGTATGGAGTTTATTTGTTTCTTTCTTTACTTTAGAGGGGAAGTTGAACCACACCTGGAGGTGCTGGTTCTGTATTCAGGAGTGATCCCAGGCCAAGCTTAGGGGACTATAGATGGTTCTGGTGATCAAACCAAATTTATCTACATGCAAGGCAAGCAGCCCCTCCCTTATACTATCTCTTCAGCCCTAATAGTAAAGTTGAAATAGCTTCACCATTCAAATTTATTTGTATGCAAAATGGGATTGGCAATATTGGCACTGCCAATATATGCCTTTTGTTAGCATTCTCTTTTTCATTACTGAAATGATACCTTCAAGCTTGAACCAGAGTGATAGTTTGGGAGGTAAGGAACTTGCTTTGATGGATGTTGCATCAACCACTACCCTGATTTGAATCCCTGGGACAATATATGATCCCCTAAGCACCACCTGGGGTCAATCCTAACTATAGAGTTAGGAATCACCCCCTAACACTGCCAACTATGCCCCGAAACTGAAAAACTAAAAACAGCCTAACTTCCCATGACTTTGGTTGACCTATCAGTCACAACTTGCTGACCTGCTGTCTGACCACTGGAATGTCACAGACCCAAGCTTGGAAAGTAACAATAAATAGTTCCATTGTTCACAGAAAAAAGGTCAGAAGTGTGGTGCATGTCCAAAAGGTTGGATTATTCCTGCATCATCTAGAATGGCAATTTCCAGGGCTGATGGAAACTGATTTCCTCTCTCTCTCTCTCTCTCTCTCTCTCTCTCTCTCTCTCTCTCTCTCTCTCTCTCTCTCTCTCTCCCCCTCTCTCTCCGGAATTATATTTTGCACATTCCCCCAAACACAAAAACATTAACCCAAAAGGATATATTCAAACTTTTAGCTTCTTGTAGAAAGCCATCTACAATAAAAGATGACACTAACATATTTTTTAAAAAGGGAAAAGATGCCAAGATACAGAGAGGAAAGAAAAATGGAATGAAAGACTGTAATGAAAGAAGTGTAGAGAGGCAGAGAGAGTGAAGTTTGTCTTCTGAATTGAACCAAGTGTGAATGTAGCCCATTTCTTATAAGGTAATAAATTCCCTTTTATACTTAAGCACATTTAAGATGTGTTTATTTTATCCACATTATAAAAGAATGCTAGCAAGCTAACTATACGACCAACTGTAAGAATTATTATAAGAACTAAGTAGAATATTTGAAAGACATTGTCAGGCACAAAATATAAAAACTGCATTAATATTCTCTGGGAGCTAATCCTTCAGTATCTCCACATGTCTCTAAGTGCATAATAAATACTATTCCAAGCGTCTCAAACCACTGGTGATAGAGAAAACCTTCAATTCTCCTTTCTCTGTTAATATGCCAATGCACTTTATTTATTAAACTTCTCAATGAACTCAATAATAATAGGAGAATTTTCTGTGTTCCTTCAATGTGGATTATAGATGCATTCAAGTTAAGTGTACCTCAAGTTTTTTGCACTACTATCTAACAAGAATACTGCTCCCTTGATAATTTTCTTGAATTGCTGTGAAACAGCTGCCACTGGGATGATGGAAGGTTTCATTGTCCACTGCTCATGGTTTTATAGGTTTTATAGGATGAATCCATTGTAGTGACATTTTTGGAATTCTGGTGCAGGACAAAATCTTTCACAAACATTTAATCAGCTTTCCCAAATTAATCTCTGCCCCCCACTACTGCCCCTGTGCTCTTTAGAAGGCATTATATGAGGAGTTGGGGGGGAAGGGGGCGTTACACCTGGGCTCTTCTTTTTAAATTTTATTTTCATAAGGTTGTTCACATTGATTATATCCAATATTTCAACACCAATCCCACCACCATTACACGTTCCCACCACCATTATTTCAAATTTTCACACCATCATTCAAGTCTGCCTGCCAGGGGGAGATTGGAGATTTTATTTTCTATTGCTTAATATGAATATCATGAGAGGTTGCATAGCCACTTTTGTGGTTGCATGTTCTGGAATTTTAAAATTGTAAACGGTTGGGGTCCAGAGGCATCTCTGTAAGGAGATAATCCATTTTGAGATTCTTTTGGGAGTCTCTGGATCAAGGCTGTTGGTGCTCTGAGATGGCGCCTGAGGCAGATCCACACCTGGGCTCTTATGGGTTATTAGTGTCTCTGAGTTCAGGATAGACGCCCGAATCCTAGCAGGGCTCAGGGGATCATATCTGGAATCAGGAATAGAATGAGGGTTAGCCACATTGCAAGGCAAACATCTTGCCCCTGATTATCTCTCTGTTCCCTTAAAAAGTAATGCATTTGAGAGGCAACAAATGAAAAATTTTCATTTTAATAATAAAACAAAAATAGGACTGGAATAATATAGGAGTATAGGAGTATAGGAGTCAAGGAGTCCTATATAGTATAGGAGTATAGGAGTCAAGATATATAGTACAGGAGTCAAGGTGGTTTCCTTGTGTATAGTCGGTCTTGGTTCTGTCCCTGGCATCTCATATGGTCTCCTGAGCACTGCTAGTAGTTACCCATGAGTGCAGAACCAGGAATAGACTCTGAGCATTGACAGGAGTGATCCCAAGCATCATATATATATATATATGTATATATATATTCTTATCGGGCGCGTTCAGGGTGGTATGGCCGTAGGGCTGGAGCGATAGCACAGCGGGTAGGGCGTTCGCCTTACAAGCGGCCAACATGGCCGACCCGAGTTCGATTCCTCCGCCCCTCTCGGAGAGCCCGGCAAGCTACCAAGAGTATTGGATATGCCAGACACAGTAACAACAAAGTCTCCAATGGAGACGTTACTGGGCCCGCTCGAGCAAATCGACGATCAACGGGAGGGCCTTTACCTTTACCTTTTATATATTCTTATATTTATATGTACACACATATATGTATGTATTTCAAATAAATAAAAGCACTTTTTCAGAAGTCATTTTTTGAAACTTAACTTACAGTCAAAGCTGTAATTGATCTAAATTTTCTCCCAAACTTGATATTTTCCTGCTAAATCATGAAACTTTGCTTTTTTTCCAAAAAGAGGGACAAGTTTTGAACATAATTCAAAGAGTTTGAAGATTTCATAATTCAAGAAAGAGGGAATTGAAGTGTGATCTAAAAGTTTGGTAGAGTTGAGGGCCATAGAGATACTACAGCAAGTAGGGCACTTGCCTTGCATGCAGTCAACCTGGGTTTGATCCCCATCACTGCAAATGGTCTTCTGAGCACTGCCAGGAACAGTCAGGTGTGGTCCAAAATCAAAGAGAAGTTTGGTGAGTCTGAGCTTCCAACTATGGAGTTGATTTTGAGCACATTAGAAGTCATCTAGCTCAGCAATTCCCTAAGCATAGATGTGCAACCCACAGGTCTCTCTGATAGAGCATCTAATGACTGAAAAAATGACGCTCCTTCAATTTTAATAAGGACTTTGACATCCTAATGTTTTAGTGTGATGCAGAGTGTATTCCAAAAAAAAACCTATGAAGAACTTACTATGTATTTATTCATGTCTATTCAGATTTGATATTCAAAAACAACATGGTATATTGTTAGCCTTAGATTATATTGATGTATTGGGCTTGAATGCCCTGATTGGCTAGGGCTTCAATGACCGCTTCCGTCTCAACAGAATCAAAGACCTTCTTTAAATCAATGAATGTTAAACAGAGCGGCATCTGGAACTCCCAAGAAACCTCAATGAGTTTGGTTATTGTGTGGATATGTTCGGTGTTGCTGAATCCTTTGCGGAACCCGGCTTGCTCGCATGGTTGTCCTTCATCTAGTGTTCTGCCAATCCTATTTAGGATGACTCGAGTGAACAACTTGTAGATGACAGACAATAGGCAGATAAGGCGATAGTTGTCAATGTCATGGATGTCTCCCTTCTTGAACAGTAGTACGGTCCTGCTGGTTTTCCATTGGGACGGAACCTTGCATTCAGACAGGTAGCGAGTGAAGAGCCGAGCCAGTGTATTGATGAGTACTGACGGCAGGTTCTTCAGGTGTTCAGATCTGACCTTGTCTGGGCCGGGTGCTGTTTGTTTCTTTACCGACGAAATGGCATGTCGGATTTCCGAAGGGAGAACGTTGGAAACGACATATCCATCCTGTGCAATTTGGTATGTTGGCAAGTGGACATGGCTATCGAAGAGATTTGAGTAGAAGTCATGGATAATCTTCTCCACTGCCGTTCTGGAGGATGTGATGGATCCATCAGGACGTCGGAGGGCAGTCATCTTGGTCTTGTAGTTGGCGAAGGACAGGTGGGCGTAATGAATACTTTTCCCAGCTTCTGCCGCATCTACCAGTACTTCTGCTCTTCTCTCTTTGAGGTCTTCCTTGATCGCATCTCTGCACTGCTTTGCGAGCTTGGACGATAGCTTGCGGTTGCCTGAGGCATGCGCCAAACCACACTGGCGAATAAACTCAAGAGTTTTCGAAGACAGGCGTTTCTTTGTGGCTATCTCTCTCTTGGCATTCCTCGCACATTCATGGAGGTGCTGAACCAGTCGATTGTATTCCTCATCAATGTTGTCAACAATGGCATCTTCCCATGTTGCCACAATAGTGCCAAAGAGCTCCCAGTTGGTGGTCGTTCTGGGAGTTCTCTTTTTAAACTTTGCAGCCCTTTCTCCCTGCTCTGTGAAGTAGAATTTTGCACGAAGGAGACGGTGGTCCGATCCCGTTTGAAATTTTGGGACAACAGCGACATGGGTCAGGCAAAACCGTCGATTGAATATGATGTGGTCTATTTCGTTGTGGAATCGTCCACCGGGAGACTCCCATGTCCATCGTTTAGATTCTGCCTTCTGGAACTGTGAGTTACCATGGATGGTCTTGGTCGACATGATGAACTCAGACAGTCTCTCACCCTGTTCGTTCCATTCTAGGCCATGGGTCCCGATGTGAAGTTCTTCAGCTGATCTTCTCGGTCCTATCTTGGCATTAAAATCACCCACGATGATCTTGTAGAAGGTGTGGTCTTCTTTATAGAACTTCTCCAGCTCCATGTAGAACTTCTCGATTTCTCTTTCATCATAATGAGATTTGCTCGAGCGGGCCTAGTAACGTCTCCATTGGAGACTTCGTTGTTACTGTGTCTGGCATATCGAATATGTCACGGGGAGCTTGCCAGGCTCTGCCGTGTGGGAGCAATAGCACAGCGGGTAGGGCGTTCGCTTTACACGCAGCCAACATGGCCGACCTGAGTTCGATTCCTCCGCCCCTCTCGGAGAGCCTGGTAAGCTACCGAGAGTATTCGATATGCCAGACAGAATAACAACAAAGTCTCCAATGGAGACGTTACTGGGCCCGCTCGAGCAAATTGACGATCAACGGGAGGGCCTTTACCTTTACCTTTACCATAATGAGATGTTGGTGCGTAGACAACGAAGATAGAAACTGCAGGCAGTGAGCCACATCTATTCAAATGTAAACGTCCAATTTGGGTTGTTAGGCATTCGAATGAATCAATGCTCTTGGCCAAGTTTGTGTTGACAAGGACACCGACGCCTCCGACACCTCTTTTATCGCACGTTCCGAGGAACAATTCTTCTCCAGTGTCGAAAACGGCATGGTGAGATCCGTGCCTTCTTGTCTCGGTCAGACCAATGATGTCGTACTTGATCATTCGCGCTTGTACCATCAGGTCCTCGATGGATGTATCTGATGCTAGCGTACGTGCATTGAAAGTACAGATGATCATTTTTGTCTTCCTTCATTGTGGCAGCCTAGTTCGGCCTTGAGATTTTGTCGGCCTCTCCTTTCTCATCCTTCTCAGTGCTGCCATGTTGGTGAAGCCTTCAGGGTCAGGTGAATGAGACCAGTTTTAGTTACTGTTTTTGGCAAATCGAATACACAACGGATAGCTTGCCAGGCTCTTCCGTGCAGGCGGAATACTCTCGGTATTGCCAGTCTTTCCGAGAGGGATAGAGGCTTTTGGGGCGACCTCTAATCACCCTTGTAGGTGTTACCATATTTGAACCCTATCAAATATGGTACGACAATTCCGGAAGATGGGTATTTAGTGTCTTATGATGTGTTGTGCAGCCGCAAAGCGACCGCGCGGGTCCGGAAAGCATCCTGGAGTATGGCAACGGCTGGGTAGTGGAGGTAGTGTCGATAGTGGAAGTCTACCAGTGGGGTATTTATCTGGGTAGGGTGGGTCTTCTGTGCGCAATCCAATCCCTGGGTGGTTGATGGAAGCAGACAGGGCAGGGTAGGGTGGGGCTCCTGGTTAGAATCTCTTTGTCACCTGTGGTTGGTGGGAGCGAGCAGAGAAACTCTGTCTCTGGGTCCGCCCAGCTGGAGTCCAAGGTCTCAGAGAGTTCCGCTTATCTTGTTCTGTGGGTCTTCAGTCGTGTGTGAGTCTCGGCCGGAGCTGCCACGCGGGTCCAGAAAGTGTCCGGGAGTGTGGCGATGGCTGGGTAGTGGAGGTAGTGTCGATCAAGATCCTCCGTGAGCTGTATTGAGGATTCACTACCAGGATCTCACTATTCTACAAAGAAGTGATCGTTGATGTCAAGAGAGGGGTTCGGCAGGGTGATACCATTTCCCCGAAACTCTTCAGTGCCACCCTCGAGAACATCATGTGACGACTGGAATGGGAAGGAATGGGAGTGAAGATAGATGGTTGGCAATTACACCACCTCTGCTTTGCTGACGACATTGTTTTAATAACACCAAACATTATTCATTTCATTTCATCATCCTGTTATTTGTTGATTGCCTCGAGCAGGCCCCAGTAACGTCTCTTTCATCCTAACCCTGAGATTATATTCAAGGCTCTTTAGGAGAATGAGACCCATCATTGTTACTGGTATTTGGCATATTTGGTATGCCACGGGGAGTTTGCCAGACTCTGCCCTGTGGGCAGGCTACATTCGATAGCCTGTAAGTTTGTCCAAAGTAGGAATGAGATAATAAGATGTCATAAAAAGATGTCCTGATAAGATGTCCGGGAGCTGGATTTTATAGTCTCTGAGTCTTGGCCGTTGATGGGATTACGCGGCGCCAGGGGGCCAGGTGGTGGGTGTGACCCCCGCCTACTGGAATTTGGAGCATCTGGGTGGAGGATGCTAGACTCCAATCCGAGTAGGCTGGGAGATCTCGGCCCCGGAACCCGCGTGGATGTGTCCCTCTGCCAGTACCTTCATGTGTGCGGAGAGTGGTCTCAGCATGGTGGTGGCTGGTCCTGGAGGTCTTCGGCTGCCGGAGCCCTGGTCGGGGCGGGGAGGAAAGCTCAACCCGCTCCCCTCCAACGGGCTCCGGCGAGGAACAGCCAGGCGCCGGGGCAGAAGACTGCCAACATCAGCCAAGCAGCACAAATGCTGGCCGACTTTGACCGTGAGTGTGGAAAGGTAGGACTACAGCTGAATCTTACGAAGACAATGTTTATGAGAAACAGCCTCGTTCCTGATGCCCCATTCGCTCTCAATGGAACAACCATCTCCGAACGCAACAGCTATGTGTACCTAGGTCAAGAAGTCAACATGACAAATGACCTGGCACCCGAGCTGCGCAGGAGGAAGAGAGCGGCTTGGAATGCCTTCAAGAACGTCAAAGAAATAGCTAAGAGGACGAAGAACTTCCAGCTCCGGGCACATCTCTTTGATTCCACTGTTCTTCCTGCATTAATATATGCCTCAGAGACCTGGGCCCTACGCAAACAGGATGAGAATGCTATTCAGGTCTCCCAAAGAAGAATAGAAAGAGCTATGCTTGGAATATCACGTTTCACTCAAATGAGAGAAAGAATCCAGAGTTCCGACATCTGTCGACGATCGAGAATCAGGGACGCTGTCTCATTTGCCAAGGTATCAAAAATCAGATGGGCTGGTCACGTAATGAGATTTAAAGACGACCACTGGACTAGAGCTGTTACCGACTGGATTCCACGGGATGTCAAAAGACCGCGTGGCCGCCCACCTACCAGATGGTCAGATTTCTTCGTGAAGATCATGAACGATAGGTTTGAGGCTCTTCATGTTCCCAGAGCGAACAGATGCTATTGGGCTACACTAGCACGCGACAGGGACAAATGGAGACGTTACTGGCGCCCGCTCGAGCAAATTGACGACTAACGGGAAGTTAAGTGAATAAGATTATATTAATTTACAAGGTGCCAGCAGAGCTGTCCCTGTCTTTTCCTCAGCAAGAAACAATACTGTTGTGGTCTGGAGAGACAGTGAAGTGGGTAAGGGTGAGGTGTTTGCTTTGCACGTGTCTGATTAGAATTTGATCCCCAGATCCGCATATGGCCCCTTGAGTTCTATCTAAAGTGATCCCCCAGCAAAGCCAAGTGTACAGCACCTCCCCTCGCCTCCAATAAAGACCACATTCATATGGTCTTCACTAATTTTTGCTGAGAAACGTGCTTTCTGTGCTCTTCACACATTTGGCTTCATTTGTCACCTTAGTACCAGTGCAAGTGACTCCTCAGTGATGCTTCCCCCGCCCATTAAAATAGTCACCCCCCCCAACTCACTGTCAGTCACCGTTCCTGTTTCATTTTTTAAAAATTTTTATTAGTGAGACACCATGAGATACAGTTGTAGACTTACAAATTTTGTGCTTGGATTTCAATTATACAATGATCAAATACCCAGCCCTCCACCAGGACCCATTTCCCACCACCACGGATCCCATTATCCCTCCCACCCCCCATCCCCCCCATCCCACCCTGCCTCTGTGGCAGGGCAATCACTTTTGTTCTCCCTCTCCTTTTGGGTGTTGTGGTTTGCAAAAGAGGCATTGAGTGGCAAACATTTTACATGCTATTTTAAGTGCCTGTCATACAAGTCCCTATGATTCCATTTCCATAAGAGCAATGGTCTTTCTTATTTTTTTTTATCTCATTCACAACTGTACCAAAAATTTCTAGAAACAATGCCAAAATCATGGTGGGCATGCAAGCATTTGCTCAAGAAAGAGATCTGGCTTCTTTGCAACTTGACATACTCACATGAAGATATTGGACGCCTACTGAACACAGAGGACAGATAGCAGAGATGGACAATGATGCTTTCTATTGACCTGAAATATCATGATGGGGACCTCGACCATAGAGCCATTCAAGTGGGCTTGGAGGATAAAGAACCTGCTTGCAAGTGGGAGGCTGTTGTTGTTGCTGCATATTCCTGGCAGTTCTGCTCCTTGGGGTTCCAGTGTCCCCAGCGATTTCCAGTCTCACTACTGTTGGGTGTGTGACACAATCGAACTCTCTGATGAGCACCTTATCTCTGATGAGAACTCTCTGATGAGCACCTTCTGTGACCACCACAACTAAGGGATGAAGCCCTGTGCAACCACAATGAGAATGTAATCCCATGGGCAGGTGTGAAAGCAACATGACCTGGTGTGTGACTCTCAGTGAGCACTAACACTGGATGTGCGAGCATCACAGCCCAGCATGTATGTGATCCTTGGTCATCAAAACAGAGGGAATAAAAGGGCAGAATGAAAAAAAGAAAATGAAGGGCCCGAGAGAGAGAACAAGTAAGGTGCTTGCCTTGCACTCAGCTCACCTCATTTCCACCACTGGTGCTGAGAGTCAGGAGTAAGCCCTAAACACCAGGTGTGGCCTTCCTGCACCAAATAATTTTTAAAGGTCTTTTTTTAAAAAAAAACTTTTATTAGTGAAACACCATGAGGTACAGTTGCAGACTTACAAATTTTTGTGCTTGAGTTTCAATTATACAAAGTTCGAGTACCCACCCCTCCACCAGTGCTCATTTTCCACCACCACTGATCCCAGTAAAAAAAAAACAGCTATAAAAACCAGCTCCTGGAAGAGAACAGTGCAGTCTCCTGCCCCCGTGCCTGGCTGCCCTCGCCAGAGCCCCTTGGAGGGGAGCGGGTTGAGCTTTCCTCCCCGCCCCGACCAGGACTCCGGCAGTCAAAGACCTCCAGGACCAGCCACCACCATGCTGAGACCACTCTCCGCACACAGGAAGGTACTGGCAGAGGGACAAAGTCACGCGGGCTCCGGGGCCGAGATCTCCAAGCCAACTCAGATTGGGGCCGGGCATCCTCCACCCAGATCCTCCAAACTCCAATAGGCGGGGGTCACACCCACAAACTGGCCCCCTGGCGCCATGTAATCCCATCAACGGCCAAGACCCAGAGACTATAAAAACCAGCTCCTGGAACCCTGGCCGCATTCGCGGCCACGTGACATCTTATTATGACATCTTATTATCTCATTCCTACTTTGGACAAACTGGCAGGCTACCGAATGTAGCCTGCCCACACTGCAGAGACTGGCAAACGCCCCGTGGCGTACCCAATATGCCCAATACCAGTAACAATGATGGGTCTCATTCTCCTAAAGAGCCTTGAATATAATCTCAGGGCTAGGATGAAAGAGACGTTACTGGGGTCTGCTCGAGGCAATCGACGAATAACAGGATGATTTGTGATTTGTTTGTGACTGATCCCAGTATCCCTCCCAATCCCTTCCCCCTCATCCCACCCTGCCTCTGTGGCAGGGCATTCCCCTTTGTTCTCTCTCTCCTTTTGGGTGCTGTGGTTCGCAAAAGAGGTATTGAATGGAAATCATGTTTGGTCTATAGTCTACTTTCAGCATGCATCTCCCATCCTGGGAAGATCCTCCCAACACCCTTTATTTGGTGCTCCCTTCTCTATCTGACCTGCCCTTTCCCCTAGCGTGTGCGGCTGGTCTCCAAGCCATGAAGTGAACCTCCTGGTACTTACTTATCTAAGCTATTCTTGGGTGTTAGTCTCCTAGTTTGTTACTTTATGTTCCTCAGATGAATGCAATTTTTCTATGTCTGTCCCTCTCTTTCTGACTCATTTCTCTTAGAATGATACTTTCCATGTAGTACCACTTGTATGTAAATTTCATGACTTCATCTTTTCTGAAAGCTACATAGTACTTCATTGTGTAGATGTACCAAAGTTTCTTTAACCAATCATCTGTTCCCAGGCACTCAAATTTTTTTCCAGATTCTGGCTATTGTAAACAGTGTTGCAATGAACAAACAAGTGCAGATGTCACTTCATCTATACTTTTTTGCCTCTCTGGGATATATTCCCAGGAGTGGTATTGCTGGGTCAAATGGGAGCTCAATTTCTAATTTTTTGAGAATCGTCCATACTGTTTTCCAAAAGGGCTGGATCTGTCGGCATTCCCACCAGCAGTGGAGGAGGGTCCCTTTCTAGCCACATCTGCGCCAACACCGGTTGCTTTTGTTCTTTTGGATATGGTCCAATCTCTGTGATGTGAGATGATATCTCATTGTTGTTTTGATCTGCATCTCCCTGATGATTAATGATGTAGAGCATTTTCTCATGTGCATTTTTGCCATTCGGATTTCTTCTTTGAGAAAGTTTCTGTTCATTTTGCCGCCCCATTTTTGGGGATTGGATATTTTCTTCTTGTGGAGTTCAACCAGTTCTGCACCTCAAAAGAAACAGTGACCAAAATACAAAGACAGTCTACAGAATGGGAAAGGATATTCGCCCAATACATATCCGACAAGGGGTTGATATCAAAGATACAAAGGTCTTTTTTTTTAAATGTTTAGTGTCACAACTCAAGAAGAGTTCTTTACTTGGAATTTATAGATAGGTTCTAAAGACTCATGAGCCCCCTGGAATGGTATTCATTTTCTTCAGAGAAGAATGTAATAGTATTCTGCATCTTCCTACTTGGATGAGCTTCAAAGGTTGAAGCTGATTTTTCAGTAATGCTGATGATTTTTCAGAAGCTCCACCCAATTCTGCTGCACCAAAGCACATATGTGGGCAACCTCATTTTGTCTTTCTAGATCATAAACTAGAGTTGCAAATCAAATGCTTCTGTATACTCCTACAGTTTTATTGATCACATATGAACGAATATGTAAAAACATTCAGTTTTCATGTATTTTAGTAAACAAATATATCAAATTGAAAAGTTCTGTACTGGCCACTCTCCACATGCTCGGAAGACCTCACCCAAGAGGGGACAAGCCTCAACCAAGATGGGTTGAACCTCACTCGAGAGCTGACTGGCAGAAAAACCCGGTACATAGGTTTTTCTGTGACTGAGATCTCCAAGCCCACTCGGATTGGGACTGGACCTCTTCCGCCCAGCTCCCCAGTTTTCCAGTAGCTTGGCAGTCACACCCACAAACTTCCCCCCACCCACACCACTCTGTGCCATGTAATCTCATCAATGACCAAGACCCAGAGACTATAAACTAAAGCTCCCGGAAGAGAACACTGCAGAATTTCATGGAGCTCGCCGCTGCAAATGCAGCCACACGACCCTTATACTCTACCTCACTTATCAAAAGTATCACACATTTGTTTGGTTTCTAACATACTTGCTGGTGTTCTCTTATATTCGGGCTTAAATGACTCCAGAATGAAATACAACAACCCTTACACACCTCTTATTGTGGTGGGAAGTTGCTCAGTGGTGGGATTCATGTTTGAATATTATCTGTAATGAACTATTGTGAACTACTTTTATAAAAATAAAATTAAATAAACAAAATTTTTAAAAAAATAATAAAAACATTTTTAAAAAGTTCTGTACTGCAAAAGAATTAGCGTTAAAATGAAAAGACACCATAGCAGGAGTTGGAGAGACAGTACAGGCGGTAAGACTGTTGCATTGCTGGTGGTGATCTCCACCCGGTTCCCCAGCACTGCCTATGGCACTCAGGGGTGAGCACCACAAGGAGTGACTCCTTCACACAGAGACAGAAGAAGCCCCTGAGGCTGAGGGCATGGCCTACAAACAAACAGACAGACACATCTTAGTGAGTGTTTGAGAAAGCCTTTGCAAAACAGCAAAACAAACAAAAACCTCATCCAAAAAATGGGAAGGGAAGTTAACATACTTCTTCAAAGAAGACATCCAGATGGCCAACAGGCATGTGAGAAAGTGTTCATCATCACTAATTATCAGGAACGTGCAAATAAAATTGACAATGCGCTGGGCTGTAGAGATAGTTCCACGGGTGGAACACATGCTTTGCACTTGGGAGATTCAGCTTACTTCCCAGTACTGCATGGTCCTTGAGCATCAGTGGGAGTGACTCCCAAACACAGAACCAGGGTTGCCCCTCTGCACCTCCAAGTGTGGCCCTAAAAGCTGAACAACCCAGGGCTGGAGCAATAATACAGCGGGTAGGGCGTTTGCCTTGCACGTGGCCGACCCATGTTCGATTCCCAGCATCAATATAGTCCTCCAAGCACCATCAGGAGTGATTCCTGAGTGTATGAGCCAGGAGTAATCTCTGAGCATCACCGGGAGTGACCCGAAAAGAAAAAAAAACCTGAAAAATCCAATCAAGGAAAAATGATGAGATGTTACTTCACGCAGGTAAAGATGGTCTGTATCCAAAAAGTCTAGAAACAGGGCCCTGAGGAACAGCAGGACAGTCTGGGGGGCTGGGGGGGGGGCGCGAAACCTGCTCTGGGGAAGGAACCTTGGGCTGCACCCTGGGGAACCATTTGAACCCTGAGCTCCATTCTGGGGAGCAGGGGCAGTTTCACATGCTCCTGCCCCTGAAGCCCTGACCAGAACAAGAGGCTCCAGGAACTGGAAACTGGAATGGTCCAAGAGGATCCCATAGAGATACCCTCCTCAGAGCCTGGAGTCAGAGGGGTAGACGCCCCAGGAAGTAGCTTCTTTAAAACCCACGCCTTGCACCCCTCTGTACCCTGACCCATCCTGCAGGGCTTCAACCAAGACCCCAGCCTGCTGCCTGGCCTGCCCACTGGCCTGTTTCACTCCCCATCTGGATGAGCCCTTCTCATACCCAATCATTTCATTGGGGTCTGTGTGGTCTGGTGTGGGGAGGACCTCTCTGGGTGACATGTTTACAGCTGGGAATGATTCAGAAAATGGATTTTTCCTTCCCTCTCCCCTCCCAAAGAGAGGGACTTGCCTTGTATGTGGCTGTTACTCTGGCTCGAATCCTCAGCATCACACAAGGTCTCCTAAGTACCACCAGAAGTAGCCCCTGAGCACAGAGCACAACCCCTGAGCTCTGCTGTGTGTGAAAGGGGGGGGGGGGAAAGTTCAGAAATTAACAATGCTGGTGGGGATGCCAGGAAAAATGAGCCTTCATTCACTGTTGGGAGGAAGGCCATCGGATTCAACCTTTTTGAGAAACAGTAGGAGAACTTCTCGAAAATGACAAAAAAAGAGTCAGAGAGATAATACAGGAGGCCTTACAAGTGGTTGGCTGGAATTCTATCCCTGGCACTGCATATGGCCCTTGGCATCTGCCTCAAGAACACAAAAACATTCATTCAAAAGGATATACCAATGTTCATTGCATTTACAGTAGCCAAGACTTGGAAACAATCCAAGTGCCTAACAATAGTTGAGTGGATACAATGAAATTCTATCCACAAGAAAAGATGAGGGGACAGAGATAATACAGTGAGTAAGGTGCTTGCCTTGCACGCAGCTGACAAGGGTTTCATCCATGGCACCATTTATGGTCCCTCCAATCTGCCAGGAGTGACCCCTGGTGCAGAGCCAGAAAGTAAGCCCTGGGGGTATAGTGCCACTGGCAGGTTAATCTGTAGCTGGGGGGGTGGGGCGAGTGCATCAGCAGCCTGATGGTGCCTTCAGGCTTCCTGATACCCCAAAATTGCCTCTGTGCCTATGGCTCAACCCCAACTTGGGGCCAAGTTTACCAAGAATTTAAACAACCGAAAGTTAGGTATTTGGGAGTCATGCCCACAAACCACCTCTGGCTCAGCTATACCAAACTCATTTATTGGCCTAATTTAATAGACCCATAAATAAATCTTGAAAGAGATCAAAAGTGGCAGTTAATCTTGTACCATAGGGTAAATCAAAGTGGTCTGGTCGGCTTGGTGCCCACCCAAGCAGAGCCCCTGGTAGCCACTTGCTTCCACAATCCAAAATCTCCACCATACCCCCAGCCTGACTCCACCATCTCAGAATGGACCTCACCAAGATATAATCTGCTGAAAATTCAGGTAGTGGGTTTTGTGACTGAAATCTCCAGGCTTTCTCAGGGTCTGGATAGGCTACCTCCCCCCACTCCTTGGGCTTCTGGAAGCCTCATCAGTCACATCCACACCCTAAAGCAGTCACCCAGTTTAAAAGCTTCTCTAGATTTGCCATCCTGATAAAAATACCAAATGCCCTGTGCAAATACCATGACCTCTGAGCACCTGTGTTACAAACCATAATGCACAAAAAGAAAAGAAGATAGAGCAAGAAGGAAAGTGCCTCCCATAGAGGGAGACTGGGGGTGAAGGGTGGGGTGTTGGGGGATGGTGTTAGAGAAACAGGGGACATTGGTGGTGGAAAACATACATTGGTGGAGGATGGGTGCTGAATCATTGTATGACTGAGACCCAATTATGAAGAGCTTTGTAATGGTATAGTCAATTAAAAAATTTTAAAGGAAGAAGAAGAAGAAGAAGAAGAAGAAGAAGAAGAAGAAGAAGAAGAAGAAGAAGAAGAAGAAGAAGAAGAAGAAGAGGAGGAGGAGGAGGAGGAGGAGAAGGAGGAGTTAGAGAAGGAGGAGGAGGAGGAGGAGGAGGAGGAGAAGAAGAAGAAGAAGAAGAAGAAGAAGAGGAGGAGGAGGAGGAGAAGGAGGAGGAAGAGAAGGAGGAGGAAGAGGAGGAGGAGGAGGAGAAGAAGAAGAAGAAGAAGAAGAAGAAGAAGAAGAAGATGATGATGATGATGATGATTCCGAAGAAGAAGAAGAAGAAGATGATGATGATGATGATGATCCCTGACCATAGTTTTTCCATAGTTTGTCCCCCAAACAAACAGAACACTGCATTTCACTATAGCTTGGATGGGATTGGAGGGTGTTGTGCTAAGCAAACTAAGTCAGAAGGAGAAAGACAAATGTTGGATGAACTCATAAATATAAGGGAGTAGATCGTGGCCAATGAAAACAAGCCCTGAGAGCCTGTCTTTGGAACTGAGTCTGCACAGTGGCAGCAGTGGTGGTGGAAGTAGGGATGGGGGAAGGGGCAGGAGAGAAGGGACTTGGGCACAGTGGCGGGTATTGGCCCCAACATGGTGTGTATGGTTTATAACATTGTGTGCCTAAAACATTAATATTCGTACTATGGTAAATTGTGATTCACCAGTCCAAAATAAGGAAGAACCTCACACAGAACACGCATTTCATAGATACTTTTATTTCATTAAATTCTATTAAGTTTCATTAAGTTCTTCATGTTGGAATGGTGGGTGCAGAGCCAGCCCAAATATAGCTCAGTCTCTGCAGACGTTGTTGTTGTTATTTTGGGTCACACCCAGAACTGCTCTGGGGTCACTCAGGGAACTCCTGAGTGGTGGTCATGAGACTGTCCGGGGTGTCAGGGGACCCTGTGCAAGGCACGCACCCCATTGCTGTACCATCATTCCAGGCATGAAGGCATTATATTTTGCTTTGTAAACTTACAAGAGTACAATAGGGGTAAACCAAGCTGGCACTGCACAGTCCTTGTAGATGTTTCTCTCTTGGTAGCAGGGCTTCAGGCACTTCACTTGCCCTATGTATGGCTGACCAATCCCCCGTTGATCCTGAGCATTACATAAAGGTTCTCTGAGTTGAAATCCAGGAGTGATGCCTGAGCACTGCTGGGTGTGACACAAAGTGAAAAAAAATTTTTTTGAAATTTCTCTCTTCAATGTGGCCCAGACTGTGATGTGTGGCCTGGGGGAGCCTCGTGTCTGGATTTGGGCTGTGACATTGTCACTGGCGCCGATGACAGGTGCAGACTCTCACCAGGCTCTCTAGTTACTCCCAGCCACGGCTCGGTTTACTTAATGCTCTTTTTTTTCTGAAATATGTTCTATTGATTGCATTGAAGGACTCAGAGATCTTCGTTTCATTTTTCATCAAATATTTAGAGAGCAGTTACTGAGTGCCAGGCCCTGGGGACACAGTAGAGAAATACAGGGAAAGCAACTCTGTTCTCCCGGGGCAAATGTATAAATAGGCCGCTGCCTCTTTTCCTTCTTCAGGGGAGCTGTCATTCCTGCCTGTTCCTAGCTCCTTCAGTCTGTCCTAAGAGCAGCAGCTGGACTCCCCTCGCCTCCTCTCTAGGCTCTGTAGGTGAATGCGAAGACCCTGCCCAACCAGTGCTGGAAATGCAATCCAGTTTCACTAAGAAACGGAAATTGCATTATGTAAAGGAATTGGCTCAGGAATGGAAAGTTCTAGGTGGATGAGCTCCAGGAAGACTGGTTAGCCACCCCACCCTACCCCCACCACCCTCTGTGTCCTCCTGCTGCTTCCCTCACCTGTTGTTCATGGCCTGTGTCTGAAACCACAAACTTACTTTTGGAGACTAGATGTTTGAGGTAAGGGTGTGAGCTTGCTCTAGTTTTTATGGGGGAAGGGATGGAGTTTGGGGGCACATTCACCAGTGCTCAGAACTTACTCCTGACTCAGTGCTCATTCTGGGCTTTGTCAGGGATTGAACTGGGGTCAACAGCATGCAAGGCAAGTATCTTAACCCTATCTCTCCAGTCTCTGCTCCCACTGATCTTGCAACGGAGAGTGTGCTCAGATCTCTTTCTTTGCTTCTGGAGTTTGCCAGCAATCAATGGCATTCCTTGCAAAGTGCCCACTTAAAATATTAAGTAATAGGAACTGGAGAGATAGTAGAGGAGTGAAGGCACTTACTCTGTGCTCTTTTGTCCTGGTTTGTTTCTGGCTCTGTTTGTGGTCACTCAAGCACTTCCTGGAATGATGCTTGAGTACAACCAGGAGTGATTCCTGCTTACAAATTTTATATATGTTCAGAAAGTTCAGGCTCTCCCCAAACTCCAAAGAGATCAGCAGGAATTGGGGACATTGCTTTTATTTTTTTCCTTAAATTTTTATTAGTGAAACACCATGAGGTACAGTTGTAGACTTATAAATTTTTGTGCTTGGGTTTCAGTTATATAATGATCGAGTACCCATCCCTCCACCAGTGCCCATTTTCCACCACCGCGGGCCGCGGGTTCCAGTATCCCTCCCACACCCCATCCTCCTCATCTCACCCTGCCTCTGTGGCAGGGCATTCCCTTTTGTTATCTCTCTCCTTTTGAGTGCTGTGGTTTGCAAAAGAGATATTGAGTGGCAATCTTGTTCAGACTATAGTCTACTCTCATCGTGCATTTCCCATCCTGAGAGGAACCTCCCAACACCCTTTATTTGGTGCTCCCTTCTCTATCTGAACTGCCTTTTCTCCTAGCGTGTGCGGCTGTCCTCAAAGCCATGGAGTAATCCACCTGGTACTTATCTCAGCTATTCTTGGGTGTTAGTCTCCTATTTTGTTACTTTATGTTACCCAGATGAATGCAATCTTTCTGTGTCTATCCCTCTCTTTCTGACTCATTTCACTTAGCATGATACTTTCCATGTAGTACCACTTGTATGTAAATTTCATGACTTCATCCTTTCTGACAGCTACATAGTATTCCACTGTGTAGATGTACCAAAGCTTCTTTAACCAGTTATCTGTTCTTGGGCACTCAGGTTTTTTCCAGATTCTAGCTATTGTAAACAGTGCTGCAATGAACAGACAACTGCAGATGTTGCTTCGATTATACTTTTTTGCCTCTCCGGGGTATATTCCCAGGAGTGGAATTGCTGGGTCAAATGGGAGCTCAATTTCTGGTTTTTTGAGAATCGTCTATACTGTTTTCCAAAAGCGCTGGACCAGTCAGCATTCCCATCAGCAGTGAAGAAGGGTCCCTTTCTCGCCACATCCGCGCCAGCACGGGTTGCTTTTGTTCTTTTGGATGTGGGCCAGTCTCTGTGGTGTGAAATGATATTTCATTGTTGTTTTGATCTGCATCTCCCTGACGATTAATGATGTAGAGCATTTTCTCATGTGCCTTTTAGCCATTTGAATTTCATCTTTGATGAAGTTTCTGTTAATTTTGTCGCCCCATTTTCTGATAGGGTTGGATGTTTTCTTCTTGTGGAGTTCAACCAGTACTTTGTATATCCTTGATATCAGCCCCTTGTCGGATGTGTATTTGGCGAATATCCTTTCCCATTCTGTGGGCTGTCTTTGTATTTTGGTCACTGTTTCTTTTGAGGTGCAGAAGCTTCTTAGTTTAATATAGTCCCATTTGTCTATCTCTGTTTTCACTTGCTTAGCCAGTGGCGTGACATCTTTGAAGACACCATTAGTTTCAATATCATGGAGGGTTTTGCCGACTTTGTCGTCAATGAACCTTATGGATTCTGGTCTGATGTTGAGGTCTTAATCCATTTTGATCTTACTTTTGTACATGGTGTTGGGCAGAGATCTGAGCCCATTTTTTTGCATGTACCTGTCCAGTTTTGCCAGCACCATTTGTTTAAAAGGCTTTCCTTACTCCACTTCACATTTCTTGCTCCTTTGTCAAAGATTAGGTGATCATATGTTTGGGGGGAGATGTCAGTATATTCAACTCTGTTCCATTGGTCTGCTGTTCTGCCTTTGTTCCAGTACCATGCTGGGACATTGCTTTTAAGCTGGGCGATCCCACAGCCGCCACAACTCCTCACTTTAACACTTAAATCCACATTTCCATTTTGAATCAAACTTTCTAGAGGCCCACTCACTCATGTGACAAGGCTCTCATGAGAAAAGACACTATGCCCTGAGCACTTATTAATATTCATCATTATTTCTAAATGAAGGCCAAAATGAGATGATGTTGTCAGGCTAATGAAAATGCATTGTGAAAAGTCACCAAATATTGCTCAGCAGAGAATGTCACTTAAATTTTTAAAGAGACAGTGCATTCTGATCTACTTAGCCTCAGACTTGAGCTAATCCAAGAAGGGACTAGTACTTCATGACGGTTTATCTTAAAAACAAAATGTGAACCATAGCACCCAAAAGGAGAGAGAGAACAAAAGGGAATGCCCTGCCACAGGGGTGGGGTGGGATGGGGGGGTGGGAAGGGTGGGAGGGATGCTGGGAGCATAAGAGGTGAGGAATGGGCACTGGTGGAGGGACGGGTACTCAATCATTGTATAACTGAAACCCAAGCGCAAAAATTTGTAAGGTCAACAACTGTATCACATGGAGTTTCACTAATAAAAAATTTTTAAAAAAAGTGGTGGTGGAAGGACTAAGCATTAAAGCCGTGTTCCAGTCTAGCATTTGAATCATATAGTCCTGGTTCAAGGCAAACGCCCTACCCTCTGTGCTATCGCTCCAGCCCATAGCACAGTGGGTAGGACGTTTGCCTTGCATGTGGCCAACCCGGCCAATCCAGGTTTGATTCCTC
The DNA here is from genome assembly GCF_029834395.1 of Sorex fumeus. Classification (NCBI taxonomy): domain Eukaryota; kingdom Metazoa; phylum Chordata; class Mammalia; order Eulipotyphla; family Soricidae; genus Sorex; species Sorex fumeus. The sequence continues at coordinate 68,230,285 of NW_026606129.1, forward strand.
CGCTTCTCTTGGAGAGCCCAGCAAGCTACCGAGAGTGTCTCACCCTCATGGCAAAGCCTGGCAGGCTTCCCGTGACGTGTTCAATATGCCAAACACAGTAACAAGTGTCACAACGTAGACGTTACTGGGCCCACTCGAGCAAATCGATGAACAACAGGAGGACAGTGACAGTGACAGTCCTTGTTCAAATCCTATCTCCAGCCCTTTTACTCTTGGAACAAGTAACTGAACTGTTCCAAACAGTTTTCCTGTCTATAACAAGGTTGTAAATATGGGCTCAGAAGGCTATTGGCTATTTTGAGGATTAAAGAGATGAGTTCATGAAATCTCATGGCATAGCTCATCTATAGAAAACACTCAACAAAACGGCAATTATTACAGTAATATATATAATAATCTACAATTTTTCTTTTTAACAATTAGAAAATCATAGCACCCTTGATCCTTTTTGCTTTAATGGGAGGTTTAGATAAATAGAATCTTTGTAAAACCATCCTTGGATAATTTTTTTTAACCTCAAAAGAGGTACCTTCTTGAGTTGTGAAGGGATTGTTTTCTCATGTGCTTACTTTGTAGTACAAAAGTAAGTCCTCTCTTCAAGTAATTGCTTTTATATAGTACAGAGTTCTTTAAGAAAAAAGTAGGAGCAAATATTCTGGCAGCTTCCATTGAAGCGGAGAAAAGTGTTGAGCTGTTATAGGAGCACAAGAAGCAGGAATGATGAACACCTTTGCAGCTGGGGGAATGGGACACAGGGAGTCTGAGGTGGGTGGCATTCTTTACAAGCGACAGTCCTTGTTTCCCGTAATATGTGGCTCTAATATAAATGCAGAGGATGCCTTGGAGCCTAGTAAATCAAAAATACATTCAAACCTTATTGATTAAATTTAAAATATCAAATCAGTCTTCTTTTGAAACCTCTTTGCAGTTAGAGATTACCTGAAATTTCAGACTATTGAAGAAAAACGTGCCAGCCCAAACCAGAAAGTTGGAATTTAGAGTGTGATGTGTATCTGACTCAGCATTTCAAAGTCTAAATTGGATTTTGTTTAATCAATAAAATAAATGGTATTATTATAGATAGAGAGCCATATCATTCTTTTCCTTTTTTGGCAGAGCGGGGGGAACACCTGGCTGTTCTCAGAGTTTACTCCAGGTTCTGAACTCAAGGATTACTGGCATACTCAGGGGGACACATGGGGTACCAGGGTTTCAAACTGGGTCAGATGTGCAAAGCACGCATCTTACTTGCTGTACTATCTATCCTTTTATAAGGAAATACCCCCCTTTTATTTTTTGCAAGATCTGATGAATACATTTTCTCGAGTTGCCTTCATGCAGTAAAAGAAGAAAAGATACAATGGTGGAGAGAAAATAAAGGGATTAAATCCCTTTCCGTGAACTCAGCCAATCCAAGATCGATACCTGGCATCTCGTATGTTGTACAAGCACTGCCAGGTGTGACCAAGCCCTTTTTCCTACTACCCCAAATGGATAAGGGGAAGATGCTGATAGTCCTACCCCCTACCCTCAGAGCATGAAAAGGAAGAAGTGTCTTATCTCTTTTTGTATCAGATAATTGAGCCTGTTATCTCGATGACAAATGACCTTCTTTAGATCTCTTTCTAACCCTATAATTTTGTAATTCCAAGAATAAAGTCTCTTTCTTGCTATCAAGGCAATTAAGGTAAGAATGCAGTTAGGGGTGGAAAACGTGGTTGAGGCCAGAGCCCTGCAGATAATTACTGTAATCCTCTTTGACACTGGAAGCCTGGCGGGTGGAGTCAAAAGAAAGGCCCCCTTGATTGAGTGGAAGGAGAATTAGCAGGCACAGTGAGAAGGCCAGGTACCCCAGGGACTCTGGTGAATGCCAGTCTGCAGCATTTGGGCAGAGCTGAGAGAGCTGGGCAGAACAAAATAGATTGCCTGTGGGGGTTGAGTAATCTTAGTTATAATGACAAATAACAAGAAGCCTCTGCACAAAAAATTTAAATCAGTCCAGGGAGGGAGCAATAGCACAGCAGGGAGGGTGCTTGCTTTGCACACAGGAGGGAACTCAGGCTCAATCTCTAGCACCCCATATGGTCATTCCAGCATCACCAGGAGTGACCCCTGAGCACTGCTGGGTGTCGCCCCAAAACAAAACGAAACAAAACAATTAATCCAAGAATTATGAATTCCTTTGCACAATCTACAAAGGCCCAGCAAAATTGTGAAGGGACAAATTTGTTCAGCAACAACTCACACTACTTCTTAGTTTCACCCTCTTGTGCTCTGACTCTTCCTCTTCTTTTTTCTTATTCCAGTTTTTTAATCTTTTTTTTTTAATTGAACCACCATGAGTTAGAGCATTACAAAATTGTTCATGATCGGGTTTCAGCCATACAGTGTTCCAACACCCATCCCTCCACCGGGTAATTTCCCAGCAACAGTGTCCCCAGTTTCCCTCCCACCCCGTCAAGCCACCCCCTAACCCGGCCTGCCTCTAATACATCACCTTCTTCTCCCTCTCTCTTTCTTTCTCTTTCTCTCTCTCATTTTAGGCATTAGGATTTGCGATACAGATGCTGAAAGGTTATCATCTATATCCCTTTACCTGCTTTCAATACTCAGTTCTTGTCCAGAGCAATCATTTCCAACTACTATTGACACCTCCTCTTCTCCCTCCACCTCCCAGCTGTTGCCTTCTGTCCTACACAACACTGAAGGCGTCAGTATGGGTCCACCAGGTTCCTGCCCTCTGACCCCTAAGAATCTTGTGACCCAGGAGTGGAGCATGGAAACGACTCAGGCCACAGCTACCCTAAGCACTGTGGGCATCTTAAGCAAACATAAGGTGGGGTCATCATCCACCTGGAATTTTCTAAACAGTTCTGACTCATTTGCTTTCACTGCTGTTTATTTGCTTATTTATTACTTGTTTCTATTTTAGTTTTGGGGCCACACCCAGCTCTGCTCAGTGCTTACTCAGGGATCCCTCCTGACGAGATCAAGAATGTGGTTTGGGGATAGCACCCAGTTCAGCTGCTTACAAGGCAAATCCCCCCCCCCCCCCTCTCTGGCCCTGTACAGCCCTGTTTGAGCCTTTCCCAATGCTGCCTGGGTGCACTGGAGGCACAACCCAAACCAGGGGCCATTTTCAACCAACAAAGAAGCTTGCAGGTGAATATTCCAGTTCTCCTTTCCTTTTCTTTTTCTTTTTTTCTTCTTTCTTTCTTTTCGTTTTTTTTTCCTTTTGGGTCACACCTGGTGATGTGCGCAGGGGTTACTCCTGGCTCGCTCTGCACTCAGGAATCACTCCTGGCCGGTGCTCAGGGACCATATGGAATGCTGGGGATTGAACCCCCGCCGGCTGTGTGCAAGGCAAACGCCTTACCCGCTGTACTATCTCTCCAGCCCAGTCTCCTTTTCTTGACTGAGATTCCGATACTTATTTGGCCTGCCACCCTTTTACTGCACTGTAGCACTGTAGCACTGTCCTCCTGTTGTTCATCGACTTACTCGAGTGCGCCCAGTAACGTCTCCATCATAAGACTTGTTATTACTGTGTTTGGCATACTGAATACATCACGGGTAGCTTGTCAGTCTTTGCCGTGTGGGGAAGATACTCTCTGAAGCTTTTCATGCTCTCCAAGAGGGGAGGAGGAATCGAACTCGGCTCGGCCGGGTCGGCTGCGTGCAAGGCAAACGCCCTCCCGCTGTGCTATTGCTCCAGCCCAGTCTCCTTTTCTTGACTGAGGTTCCGATACTTATCTAGCCTTGCCACCCTTCTACAGAAGGAAAAAAAAAAAGACTCATCCTCCTCCACCCCCGCATACCTTCTGGAAGTAAAGAAGCAGAAAGCACTCTCATTTGCCCCTGGGTCAGCTACCAGCTCCAGCACACCCACAGGGGTCAATAATGCCTACCTGGAAAACACTGCTATAGACTCTCAACTCTCGACTTTATTCATTTTGAGCACTTCAAAAGAGGTTCTGCTGGTGGTTGGAGAGGTACTATAGGAGGAAGGTCACTTGCCTTGCATGCAGCCAACCCCAGCATCACAGATGCTCCTGTGAGCACCGCCGGGTATGGTGAAACCCTCACCATCAACAGACGGGGTTCTGGTGGAGCCTAGCCCCCGTTCCCTGCCCATGTGCATTGGCCATGTGCAAGGCAAGCACCCTACTGGCTGTACTATCTCCAGCCCCTTGAATCCTGATAAAATTCAGCGAACTCAAAGCTTCGAAAATTTATATGAACTTAATCCCAATCAATATATTGATATGTGTGAGTTTCAAAAAAGTGTGGGTGCGTGAGACAAGAGCGTTCGGTGGCCTAGACACTCCCCTAGCCAGCCCAAGGCAATAGAATGGATGAAGGAACAGGGGTGGGGCGGTGGGGAGGGGGAACAGAGAAGCAAGGAACTGGGCCCCGGACTGGTTCGTAGTCAGTTTATTTCTCTCTCCTCCCCAACATAGTTTGATCTCTCTACTTACAGCATAGTAATTTCTCCTGCTTTTTCCCCAGCATAGTTCGACCTTCCCTTGCAATATAATAATTTCTCTTCTTTTCCCAATCATCGTCCCCTCTCTCCCCTTACAGCATAGATCTATAGGAATCATGAAGGTGGGGGTTCACATAGGTGGGGTTGAACATAGTCATAACAGCAAAGAGATGTAAAGCCACTCCTTCAGGGGAAGTTCAAGGACAAAACCTCATCTGAGGGTTCAGCACTCTAGATTATTAGGACTTCCACTCAAGGGGCGGGATTCCATCTAAGGGCATATGGCTTTCTCTTTTCTTCAGCTAGTAATCTATTTAAACGGTCATGGTCACGGTCCTCCCGTTGTTCATCGATTTTCTCGAGCGGGCCCAGTAACGTCTCCATCGTGAGACTTGTTACTGTGTTTGGTATATCGAATACATCATGGGTAGCTTGCAGGCTCTGCCGTGTGGGCAAGATACTCTCCGTAGCTTGCCAGGCTCTCCGAGAGGGGCAGAGGAATCGAACTTGGGTCGGTCATGTTGGCCGCTTGCAAGGCAAATGCCCTACCGCTGTGCTATCGCTCCAGCCCATATCTATTTAAACAATCATAGTAAATTTACCTCTTACTAATATTTCTAGTAATTTTGTATGAACACAGTAAGAGATATAGTAAGCTTAAAAATGGACTCTTTGGGGCTGGAGCGATAGCACAGTGGGTAGGGCATTTGCCTTGCACATGGCAATACACGTTCAATTCCCAGCATCATATATGGTCCCCCAGGCACCACCAGGAGTAATCCATGAGCATCACTGGGTGTGACCCAAAGAAAAAAAAATGGACTCTTCCTGGTGATATCTCACTATATATCCCAGAACTCAGTCCTCAGGCCAGGTTAGAATTTCCTAACCCCAGCAGGGTCCTTATTCAGTTACTTCTTTTCCGGTCATGACAGAGTTTGTTCCATGACCATACTCTTAACTTACTATACTTCTTATGGCACTTAGCGTGTCCCTTTCCGATGCCAGGGTAGCTTACAGCTTGCCCTGGGTTCATCCTTGTCCCTCGCTGGGACTCTCCTTTTGGGGGTGTTAGGAAGGGCAACTGAGGCTTAAGTAAATATGATGGATGCCCAGGAATAAATGTTATTTAGAGTCAATTAACTCCCATGTTACAAAAACATAGCATCAACTGTCTTCCTTTGTCTATACAAAAAGGACATTGCTAAATAAATCATGAAAATGACATAAAGGAAAGAGAAAAGTGATATAGGATTATTTTTGCCTGACGGAATTGGGTGTGCCTTCAGAGCACTGTTGTGGGAGTAACTCAATAAGCCTAAACTCCCGGAGGGAGGAGCAAGGATGAGTTAATGCTATCCAACAGATATGTGTGTCAAGTCCCACATCCCTCCAGGTTTCTTTTATTGTTTGGTTTTGTTTTTGGTGCCACAACTGGCAGAACATAAGGGCTACTCCTGACTCAGTCTTCAGAAGTCTCTCCCAGTGGTGCCTGGGTACCATGCAGTTCTAGGGGTAGGGCTCCTGGAAATCCCAGCCCTTTTAACTATCTTCTTGATCCCTGATATATTTTTTTTGTTACTAATCTAATACTTGTTAACTTGAGATATGGCCATTCATTTTGTGATATTTAAAAACGTAGAACTTCTATTTCTGACTCTAGTTATCAGGAAAGAAGTATTACAACAGAAAAAAATTTTAATTATATTATTTTTTCCTGGGAACTGTAAGATGAGCACTATTAGTATATGTGACTTAGTTCATGGTCACACATGCAAGGTTTCCAGTGTAAAGAATGTTTGTCCTCTCCTCAGATGCTGAACACCCAGAGTTTTTATTGGGGATAAATCAAGTTCTACCACATTTCCATGCAAGCTTTATTCTGTCTTCCACAAGAATGTCTGGTGACTGGACTTTTTTCTTTTTATGATTACAAATAGGCTTCGTTAACTTTACAAACTAAACCTACAGTTTAGAGTTTGTGCATGGCTGCAACCTGGCATTACTTGGCATTATTTTTATTAATATATGTGTTAGGAGACAAGAGAATTTTGATAAATATCCATGAAATGTGCCAGATCGATGCATATTTAGAGTATCTATTTGCACGAAGCAATGACAGGAGCATATGGCTCACAAGTCCTGAAGCCTGATACTGTTGGATAGATTGATGCCAGTAATTTATCATGTGCAGCTCAGAGCAGAGAGATGAATTGCAGAAACTCTTTCGTGGCTTCTGGCATCCAGGCAGCAAACCTTGCTGGCCTTTCTCTCTTTGAGATGAGACTCATCATCAGCTCGGTGATGTAGGACCAGAGAACGAAGTCCACAGGAAATGCTTTCCCTGAGATTTTAGGAACAGACCAGGAGGGTTCCAGGAGACCAAAGCAGAAAACTTGCAGGATGAAATCACAACTTATTTTCTTTTGAGGCTCTGCAAAGAGGCCTTTCTCTTTGTTTTCCCCCCTCCCCACCACCGCCCCATGGGAACCAGAAACAAGAAGCATGCTGCAAAGTGATCTTAAAACTCCAGACCTGCTCGCACCAGAAACTATAAATAGGAATGCCTGCGAGAGGGGGAGAAGGGGCAGCTCTTTCCCTTCTTCAGAATGCTTGAGCAGGAGGAGGGAGCAGGAATGTTTTAAATATTTTGCACAAAACCCTCTTCATTCCTTTCCAGCAGAGCCGCTTGGCATTATGGGAGAGCAGTTATCTGGGTAGGTCTCAGAGCTCAAAAAATTTTGCTGCAGTGTCTGCTTTTAGCTAGAGGGGATTTTTTTTCAGTCCCTGAGGGGTGGGGATAGACACAGTTTTTATTTGTTGGGGCATATGTCCATTATATATTTGTCCATTATACTGTATAACATCCTCCCCAGCCCCAACCTATATGTTGAAACTCTAGCCCCCGTAGAGACTATATTTGGAGTTGGGGCCTGAAGGGAGGTAATTAACATTAAATGAGGTCATAAAGTTGGGGCTCTAATTTAACAGGATTGGAGTCTTTGTAATAAGAGGAAGAGACATCAGAAATTTCTTTCTCTCTCCCTCTCTCTCTCTCTCTTTGTGTGTGTGTGTGTGTGTGTGTGTGTGTGTGTGTGTGTGTGTGTGTACAAGAAAGGGTCACATGGAGGCCCAGCAAGAAAGTAGCCGTCTGTAAGCCAGCATTCACCAGAAACCAACCCTGCAGCTACCTCGATCTTTAACTCTCAGCCCTCAATACTGTTTAAAGCACCCAATCAGGGCCACAGCCCTGGTACAGCAGGTAAGGGCTTGGCTTGCATGCAGCTGTCCAGGTTTCTAGCCTCAGTACTGCATATGGTCCCCAAGCACTGCCAGGATTGATCCTTGAGCATATGAGCCGAGAATAGACCCCCCAGAATAGCCAAGTGTGGTCCAAAAGGCTCCTAGAGAAAGCAAACAAAAAATAAAGCACCCAAAAAATAAAGTGACTCTATTATGGTTACTTCCATCAACTACCCAGGGATCGGATTGCGCACAGAAGACCCACCCTACCCAGATAAATACCCCACTGGCAGACTTCCACTATCGACACTACTTCCACTACCCAGCCGTGGCCACACTCCAGGATGCTTTCCGGACCCGCACGGCCGCTTTGCCACATCACAAGAAACAAGACACATCATAAGACACTAAATACACATCTTCCAGAATTGTCGTACCATATTTGATAGGGTTCAAATATGGTAACACCTACAAGGGTGATTAGAGGTCGCCCCAAAAGCCTCTATCCCTCTCGGAAAGACTGGCAAGCTACCGAGAGTATTCTGCCCACACGGAAGAGCCTGGCAAGCTATCCACTGTGTATTCGATATGCCAAAACCAGTAACTACAACTGGTCTCATTCACCTGACCCTAAAGGCTTCACCGACATGGCAGCACTGAGAAGGATGAGAAAGGAGAGGCCGACAAAATCTCAAGGCTGAACTAGGCTGCCACAACGAAGGAAGACAAAAATGATCATCTGTACTTTCAATGCACGTACGCTAGCATCAGATACATCCATCGAGGACCTGATGGTACAAGCGCGAATGATCAAGTACGACATCATTGGTCTGACCGAGACAAGAAGACACGGATCTCACCATGCCGTTTTCGACACTGGAGAAGAATTGTTCCTCGGAACATGCGATAAAAGAGATGTTGGAGGCGTTGGTGTCCTTGTCAACACAAACTTGGCCAAGAGCATTGATTCATTCGAATGCCTAACAACCCGAATCGGACGTTTACATTTGAATAGATGTGCCTCACTGCCTGCAGTTTCTATCTTCATTGTCTACGCACCAACATCTCATTATGATGAAAGAGAAATCGAGAAGTTCTACATGGAGCTGAAGAAGTTCTATAAAGAAGACCACACCTTCTACAAGATCATCGTGGGTGATTTTAATGCCAAGATAGGACCGAGAAGGTCAGCTGAAGAACTTCACATCGGGACCCATGGCCTAGAATGGAACGAACAGGGTGAGAGACTGTCTGAGTTCATCATGTCGACCAAGACCATTCATGGTAACTCACAGTTCCAGAAGGCAGAATCTAAACGTTGGACATGGGAGTCTCCCGGTGGATGATTCCACAACGAAATAGACCACATCATATTCAATCGATGGTTTTGCCTGACTGATGTCGCTGTTGTCCCAAAATTTCGAACGGGATCGGACCACCGTCTCCTTCATGCAAAATTCTACTTCACAGAGCGGGGAGAAAGGGCTGCAAAGTTCAAAAAGAGAACTCCCAGAACGACCACCAACTGGGAACACTTTGGCACTATTGCGGCAACATGGGAAGATGCCATTGTTGACAACATCGACGAGGAATATGATCGACTGGTTCAGCATCTCCATGAATGTGTGAGGAACGCCAAGAGAGAGATAGCCACAAAAGAATGCCTGTATTCGAAAACTCTTGAGCTAATTTGCCAGCGTGGTTTGGCACGTGCCTCAGGCAACCGCAAGCTAATGTCCGAGCTCACAAAGCAGTGCAGAGATGCGATCAAGGAAGACCTCAAAGAGAGAAGAGCAGAAGTACTGGTAGATGCGGCAGAAGCTGGGAAAAGTATTCGTTACGCCCTCCTGTCCTTCGCCAACTACAAGACCAAGATGACTGCCCTCCGACGTCCTGATGGATCCACCACATCCTCCAGAACGGCAATGGAGAAGATTATTCATGACTTTTACTCAAATCTCTTCGATAGCCATGTCCACTTGCCAACATACCAAATTGCACAGGATGGATATGTCATTCCCAACGTTCTCCCTTCCGAAATCCGACAAGCCATTTCGTCGGTAAAGAAACAAACAGCACCCGGCCCAGACAAGGTCAGACCTGAACACCTGAAGAACCTGCCGTCAGTACTCATCAATACACTGGCTCGACTCTTCACTCGCTACCTGTCTGAATGCAAGGTGCCATCCCAGTGGAAAACCAGCAGGACCGTACTACTGTTCAAGAAGGGAGACATCCATGACATTGGCAACTATCGCCCTATCTGCCTATTGTCTGTCATCTACAAGTTGTTCACTCGAGTCATCCTAAATAGGATTGGCAGAACACTAGATGAAGGACAACCATGCGAGCAAGCCGGGTTCCGCAAAGGATTCAGCACCATTGACCATATCCACACGATAACCAAACTCATTGAGGTTTCTCGGGAGTTCAAGATGCCGCTCTGTTTAACGTTCATTGATTTAAAGAAGGCCTTTGATTCTGTTGAGATGGAAGCGGTCATTGAAGCCCTAGCCAATCAGAGCATTCAAGCCCAATACATCAGGATCCTCCGTGAGCTATATTGCGGATTCACTACCAGGATCTCACCATTCTACAAAGAAGTAATCATTGATGTCAAGAGATGGGTTCGGCAGGGTGATACCATTTCACCGAAACTCTTCAGTGCCACCCTCGAGAACATCATGTGACGACTGGAATGGGAAGGAATGGGAGTGAAGATAGATGGTCGGCAATTACACCACCTCTGCTTTGCTGACGACATTATTTTAATAACACCAAACATCAGCCAAGCGGCACAAATGCTGGCCGACTTTGACCGTGAGTGTGGAAAGGTAGGACTACAACTGAATCTTACGAAGACAATGTTCATGAGAAACAGCCTCGTTCCTGATGCCCCATTCGCTCTCAACGGAACGACCATCTCCGAATGCAAGAGCTATGTGTACCTAGGTCGAGAAGTCAACATGACAAATGACCTGGCACCCGAACTGTGCAGGAGGAAGAGAGCGGCTTGGAACGCCTTCAAGAACGTCGAAGAAATAGCTAAGAGGACGAAGAACCTCCGGCTCTGGGCACATCTCTTTGATTCCACTGTTCTTCCTGCATTAACATATGCCTCAGAGACCTGGGCCCTACGCAAACAGGATGAGAACGCTATTCAGGTCTCCCAAAGAAGAATAGAAAGAGCTATGCTTGGAATATCACGTTTCACTCAAATGAGAGAAAGAATCCAGAGTTCCGACATCCGTCGATGATCAAGATTCAGGGACGCTGTCTCATTTGCCAAGGTGTCAAAAATCAGATGGGCTGGTCACGTAATGAGATTTAAAGACGACCGCTGGACTAGAGTTGTTACTGACTGGATTCCACAGGATGTCAAAAGACCGCATGGCCACCCACCTACCAGATGGTCAGACTTTTTCGTGAAGATCATGAACGATCGGTTTGAGGCTCTTTATGTTCGCAGAGCGAACAGATGCCATTGGGCTACACTAGCACGCGACAGGGACAAATGGAGACGTTACTGGCACCCGCTCGAGCAAATCGACGACTAACAGGAAGTTAAGTGATTAAGTGATTATGGTTACTTGAAGTGACGAAAACAATTTTTTTTCTTTATCAGGAAGCAGATTTTCATCAAGTGTGCTAAATGACTCTGGATGTGTAGCAAGTTCTGAGAAGTGGCAGAGGGGTGAACAGAACAGGAATAAGAGAAGTTATTCCTGGTTCCCATGGAATAAGAATCGGCATATCCTCTTTCTTGATGTCTCTTGTCTTTTTTCCCTCTTCGCTACCATTTCCCATGGGTGCTCCGAGTGCATCAGGTGTGTGTCCATGAGTACCTGTGTAGAGACATCAGAAACAGATTTCTGATGTCTCTTACGCTTATTACAAGGACTCCAGTCCAGTTAAATTAGATTCCTTGTTCAAATCCCTGAATACTATTTAATATGTGTGCGACCTCCTGTGAATTGCAGTTTCTCCGTATGTTTCTTCATCTGTACAGGAGGAATAAGAGTTTCTTCTACCTGTAAGACTGGCGGGTCGAGAAATGCTTTCCTGTGCACAGAGCATGTCATGGTGCTGGTGAATAGCATTGTGCTGAATGCTGGATCTGGTGATGCTGAGAGCCTCTTTTGTTTATGTCCTTCCGGTTTACAGAGCTCTTCTATGACCATTATTTCCCTTGGTTTTAATAGCAGTAAGATGAACTTGGTTGGAAAGGAAATCTGACACCCACTTGAGGAGAGAGGAAACCCCAATTCAGAGAGGCCAAGAAGCTTGCCCGAGCTCAGATTTCTAATAAATCGAATGAATCCAGCAAGCAAAAAGTCAGGGTCCAGATGAAGGTCCCCTGACTCCAGTTCAGTGCTTTCTAGTGGAATTTGCTCTTTCAGAATTCTTCTCCCACCTCCCTCGCCGCCACCTCTCATCCCTCCCTTTCTTTTCTTTTCACTGAACACATTGCATGGTCTAGCATGGTCCCGACACATCCTCTTTCTTGGCGCCTCCTTATTTTTTTCCTGTTCGCTGAGATTAACCGTGGATGCTCCAAGTGGATCAGGTGTGAGTTCATGTGTACTTACTCAGGTACTGCGTGCCCACGCTTTCACTCCCCCCCTCCCCATCCTGCTCTCGGGGCATGACTCTACCTGCCAGTTGTTCCAGCTCAAAGAAGCCAGCACTCTAAGGACATTTTATAAGGTCTGAGCAGCTTTCTCTTTTCTTATCTGAAAACTGACGCCAGGCAACCAGGACAAAACGGAAGGGAACAGGATCAGTGGTGGGGCAGTTAATCAATATGTTTCAATGATATGAAGAACCAAGATTCCTCTAAGGGCGGGAGGAGCAACGTGAGTGTGACAGCCTGAGGAACCCAGCTGGAGGGAGTGAAGCATAGGGTGTTGCTGGAAACGGCAAATTTCGGGTCATAATTTTTATTTTTGGAAAAAGGCCAAAAAGGTCTCTTATTCTCCTAGTACAAGTGGCAGAAATTAAACCTCTACAGTATCTCCTTGACCCCTGAAGCTGTGAAGGTGTAGTGATGAGGAACAGAAGACAGGTTCTGAATTGTGAGGTGAGATCATTACCCTGCCATCTTGTTATTGGGGATGTGAACTTTAAAAGCTGAGAACCATTCTGTGGCATCTTTAGGAGAGTCACAGTATGGATACGTTGAAAGGTGTTAGTGCCCAAAAGGTTCCCATAGAGTTAAAAAATATATATATATATGTGTGTGTGTGTATATATAATATGGGCTGGGGAGGTAGCTCAAGTGGTAGAGTAGATGCTTAGCAGGTGCGAGGTTTTATGTTCAATACTCGCCACCACATGCATGCCCAACACTTGCCCTCCCAGCACTCATGAACCACTAGGAGTGGTCCTGGAGTTCCGGACCACCACTAGAGGGCGCCCTATTATTATTATTTTATTTATTTATTTATTTTAATTCACCATATACCTCTGATTTTACAGAATAAGCAACAAAGTTATTGAAAGGGGTTACAGGCATAAGGGCTAATGGTTGGGACTGGATGTTCCCTGGCCAACACTTGCTTCATCACAAAGGAGAGGACTGGGGACAGACATCGGCGCAAGACCAAGAAAATCCCTAGCAGACGTTCCCTGATCCCAATGCAGAGTTAAAGCTTTATCTTTAGGATTTGGGGCATGATTCCAGAACATCAGTCCAAAGGGCTGGCAGGAAGAGACTGTGAGGTGGCAGTCATACACCAGCATATTACTCCTGCTGTTTTAGAGAGTTCTCAGAGTCAGGGTTCTCAGGCAGCCCGCTTCACAGATCGGAAGCAGAGGGATGGTTCAGGGTGGGAAAGTGGGGGGGGGGGGGGGTCATGAGGCAGGCATCAGATTTCTGTATAAATAAATAATACTCTCTCGAGAATAGGATTTTTATCCTATTGCTGCGCCATTAACCACTCCAAAGGGATACCCACACTTTCCCTGTGGTACAGTCTGACATTGATCTGAGTCTGAAGGAGGACCTCAGCATTTCTCTTACCTTTACCCTGAACTTGATTCAAATCTTCACCCTATCCTTGAGCCTGACATTTTTGGCCCTGAATTTGAGTCTCCTGTTAAAGCAAAGTCTTGGCCCTGTTGACTCTCATTTTCACTCAACATGGAACATGACTGAGTCTTTAACCCTTTCCTGACCCTCAGCCTCATGCAGACTCATACTCTCACACTGACCCTCACATTGACATTGACTACGTCTTACTCTTACACTAAAGGTGAAGTTGACCCATCCCCCTTACCTGAATCTCATCTTCCTTTTTGGGGGGTGAGGGCACACCTGGTTGTGTTTAGGGTCTACTTCTAGCTATTTCCTCAAGGGTTGCTCCTGGCTGTAGTCAGGAGATGATGGTATCCAAGATCAAACCTGGACCTCCCACAGCAAATGTGCTTTGATCCTTTTTTATTTACCAATATTTTACATTGTAGTGTGGGTAACACGTTTACAATAGTGTTGGTGTTTATGATTTTGTTTACATGTTTTCTCGTATATTTGGGGAGGGGGGGACAGGCACACCCAGTGGTGCTCAGGGCTTTTTCTTGGCTCTGTGCTCCCCCTCCCTCTGTCTCCTGTCTTCATCATGATTCTAAAATTATCTCTGATCCTGGTTATCTCCTTGACAATGACTTCCTCACCACTTAAAAGTTATCATGGAACCTGCAACAGGCTGATTTGTCCACGGCACATTATGTGTGTGTGGGGGGAAGGGGGTTAGGTGATCTCAGCACTTGCCCAAACAGAGCCCCAGAGCCCTGGCAGCCAAAAACATCCATGCTCCACCATCACCGCCATGCACTCTTCCCAGCTGCACTGTTCGAACAAGCCTCATCCAGAAATTAATCTGTTGAAAAACTCAGGTATGCAGATTTTGTGACTAAAATCTCTAGGCTTTCATGGAGTCAGGGATGGGCTACCTCCACTCATCTCCCTGTACTTCTGGAAGCCTTCGGGAGTGACACCCATGAACTACATCTGGTGGAAGTAAGCTCATTAACTTACTTAAGGTCATGATCTAGAGACTAATAAATAAATCTCAAAAGAGACCAAGTTGTAGTGAGGCTTTGGACCTCATGCGAGGCTGAGTCGTCCAAAGTCACCATCTAATTAAAAATACAAGTCCAGCTATATCACCCCATTCAATTTTTTGGACCTCTTGAAGCACGCACTATGACATCTCAAACTCTACATCACCGATAAACCAGGAGTAACACACCACATTGGATGGGTTGTAAAAATAGAAGACAAGGAATCTCAGTTGACAAAGTATAAACACACAGGCTTAACCTGTAACAACATGTAAGTAATCGCTTCTACAAGGGCTTAATGGCTCCATGGTAAGATAAAACAATCTTCACTAACTTTCTTCTAAGGAAAATTTTTTGGTCATTTTTGGCAAATTATTTATAACAAGCAATATAAAATAAATAACTGAGGGCCTGCTATAGGGGCAGGCTTGAGGGGTGGTTGAGAAAATTGGAAATAAAGTGGTGGGAAGGTACAACGGAGGGAGGATTTGTGTTGGAATATTGAATGCAATGGGCTGGAGTGATAGCACAGCAGGTAGGGCGTTTGCCTCGCACATGGCAATGCAGGTTCAATTCCCAGCAGACCCGGGTTCGATTCCTCCGTCCCTCTCAGAGAGCCCAGCAAGCTACCAAGAGTATCTTGCCAGCACGGAAAATCCTGGCAAGCTACCAGTGATGTATTTGATATGCCAAACACAATTGCATTCTCTCTTTCCCTGACTCTCATACTGAAGTGAGCTCACCGTGAGCTCACTGTGAATATGATCCTGAAATGGATGCCTACTGTGCTCTAATCCTGAAACACACTTTCTGTCTCCTGTACCCTGACACAAACCCTTCACTGATCCTGACCTGAAGCTTGATGGCTAACTCACACTCAAACTCAAGGTCTAGACCCTAATGCTTATTTTGACTCTCACCATGATCCCAAAGTTCATTGTCATCAAGATCTTAACCTTCAACTTTATTTCTGTCTGTGACCCTTTCTCAAACCTTTTCACTGTGACTTTGGCAGTCATAATTACTCTGATGAGGATCAAACCATTATAAATTGAATTTGAACATTGAATCTTGTATACTTTAGTCTAGCTTCGTCTAGAATATCATTAATAATAACGTGCTTTTGAGAAATATATATCATTCTGAACTTTTTAAGAGTCAATAGTGAAGATTTCCAATGTGCTGCTTTGATTTGTCTGTACCACCTATCTCAAATTGAGAAAGAATTAAGAAGAATATATGTATTTTTATTTATTTGCCTCAGATAAAGCATGAGCTAATTTTCACAGTAAAGAAGAATTTTCTTCAGTGACTAACATCATATTTCTTCTTTACTACCAGTCTATCCACACAATTATTATTTTTAATGATCTATGTTTTAAAACATGAAGAAATTACTATGGAGAACAACTGTGTAAATCTGATCTCATTTTTCAGGTATATGATTTGAATCTCTCTTATTCCAACAGGAAGAAAATGCAGTAGAAATAAATGTGAGATTTCCTTCCTCCCCTCCCCTTTTTCCTTTGATCCTTCCTTTTTTGGTGGTGGGGGGCACATCCTCTGGATCTTGGCCGTTGCTGGGATTACACGGTGCCAGGAGGCCAGTTGGTGGGTGTGACCCCTGCCTACTGGAATATGGAGGATCTGGGTGGAGGATGCTCAGCCCTGATTCGATCAGGCTTGGAGATCTCAGCCCCAGGATCCGTGTGCCTTTGTTCCTCTGCTGGTACCTTGATGCGTGTGGAGAGTGGTCTCAGCATGGTGGTGGCTGGTTCTGGAGGTCTTCGGCTGCCGGAGCCCTGGTCGGGGAGGGAAGGGAAACTCAACCCGCTCCCCTCCAAGGGACCCCGTCGAGGACAGCCAGGCACGGCCAAGCGACATCTTATTATCTCATTCTTTGGACAAATTGGCAGGCTACTGAATGTAACCTGCCCACACGGCAGAGTCTGGCGAACTCCCCGTGGCGTACCCAATATTCCAAATACCAGTAACAATGATGGGTCTCATTCTCCTAACCCAGAAAGAGCCTTGAATATGGCACTTTTTAAAAAAAATCTCAGGGCTAGGATGAAGGAGACGTTACTGGGGCCTGCTCGAGGCAATCGACGAACAACAGGATGGTCGTGATCGTGATCGTGATTGTGGGGGGCACATCCTAAAGCTGAAGAGTGGGCAGCAGTGCAGAGGGGAGGTGGGCGGGATGGGTGACCTCACTCCTTATAGTGCTTTGGAGAACATGTGGAGTTGAGGATTAAATCTGTGCCTCCAGCATGTACAGTTCACACACTAGTCCTTTAAGGTATCACACCAGCCTGATTCTAACTTTCTGAGGCAGTGTAGTCAAATAAATCTTGTTTCAGTGTAAGTACATAGAACCAGAACTTAAAAAGCAACAAAAAATGTGCAAAGAAGCTCAAGCTCAAAGACACTCCTGAGCGCTTCTTAAAGCAGATTGAGATGAACACAACCATGGATGCATGTCATTTAACTCAAAGGGAGATCTGAATATTTTCATTATAATGTACAGCTTGTATCATGACAAATACAAGGAGAGAAAAACCACATTTTCTCTTTTTTAAGTTAAAAATTTTTTAAATAAATTACCATGAGATAAGCAGTTAAAAAGTTCATGATTGGGTTTCAGTCATACAATGTCCCTACACCAGTCCCTCCACCAGTGTCCCCAGTTTCCCTCCTGCCATCCCCCACCATTTGCCTGCCTTTATGGCAGATCCTTTTCTTCTCTTTCTCTTCTTCTCTCTCTTTCCTTTTGGGCATTACAGTCACGGTCCTCCCTTTGTTCATCGATTTGCTTGAGCGGGCCCAGTAACGTCTCCTTCGTGAGACTTGTTGTTACTGTGTTTGGCATATTGAATACGTCACAGGTAGTTTGCCAGGCTCTGCCGTGCAGGTGAGATACTCTCGGTAGCATGCCGGGCTCTCCGAGAGGGGCGGAGGAATCGAACTCAGGTCGGCCATGTTGGCTGCGTGCAACCAACACAGCTACCCGCTGTGCTATCGCTCCAACCCTTGGGCATTATGGTTTACATTAAAGGTATACTGAAAGGTTATCATGTTTACCTCCTTTCAGCACTCAGTTCTTGTCTATACCGATCATTTCCAAGTGTCCTTGCCATAGTGGTCTCTTCTCTGTCCTAACTGGCCTACCTGACTCACTTGCGACAAGTTTCCCACCCTGAACCCCTCCTCCTATCCCTCAAAAAACACATTTTCTAAGGTATATTCTTACAAAAAATGAAAAAAATATTGCAAAAATGTACTGCTTACTAAACACAATTTTTCAATTTTTTATTTTATAAAGTAGTTCACAATATTTGATTACATTTAATATTCAAACACCAATCCCACACCATACACCTTCCATCACCATATTTTGGATGTTTCCATCTTGTACCCCAATCCTGTGACAAAACAGAACTGAAATAATATAATATTTCCTTCTAAGGTTGGTTGCCTCTTACTTTGAATCCCATCAAAAGTGGTACGGTACTCTTGGAGTATGGGTAGGGTGTCCTATGAAGCGTCGAGCAGCTGCGAATTCGGCCGCATGGTCTAGGAATAGGTTCACTCGTGGGTGAGGCTCAGCCCGAGCATGTGGAAAGCTGCTGTGAGCATGGCGGTGGTTGATTTCTGGAGGTTTTTGACTGCCAGGACTGGGTCCTTTGGGGTAGATAAGGCTCTCACCCACCCCTCTTTGGGGTGGCCCAACAAAACATAATTTTAATTGACCATTCTTTTAAGTTTTTATTTTATTTTTAAAGTTGTACACAATAATTCATTACATGTAATATTCACTTACCTCCCCACCACTGCACCTTCCTATCACCATATTTTGAATGTTTCCACCCCAAATTGCAAACTGTCATCCCCAAAGCAGAACTGAAAGAATTAATTTTATATTGCTTATTGTGAATAATCCCCTAAAATGGTCCAATAAGCTTTCCTTAGAAGATAGTATATGAAGATTGTTGTATTTCATCCTGGAGCCATTAGGCCATTAAGCCCTTGTACAAGAGATTACTAACATGTTAGTTAAACCCCATCAAATGTTTTGTGCTACTCTCGGTCACTGTCACTATCACTGTCATCCTGTTGTTCATCAAATTGCTTGAATGGGCACCGGTAACATCTCCACTGTGAGACTTGTTACTGTTTTTGGCACATCAAATATGCCACGGCAACTGGCCAGGCTCTGCTCTTTGTACATCAGTTAATTGACCATCCTTAAACGTCACAGGTTAACAAAACATACAAATCTTTTGAATGGTAAGTGATATATTTTTGTATTTACCTTCTCAATTTTTTTAAAACAAAATTTTTTAAATTGGCTGGAGCGATAGCATAGTGGGTAGGGTGTTTGCCTTGCATGCATCTGTCTGACCTGGGTTCTATTCCTCTGTCCTTCTCGGAGAGGCTGGCAAGCTAACAAGAGTATCCTACCCACATGGCAGAGCCTGGCAAGCTCCCCGTGGAATATTCAATATGCCAAAAATAGTAATAACAAGTCTCACAAGAGACATTACTGGTGCCCGCTCAAACAAATTGTTGAAAAACAGGAGGACAGTGCTACATTGCTACCTTCTCAAATGTTTTAATTAATATGAGAAATGTTCGTGACAAAATTACCATGGTGATTTTTAATGTTCTGTTCTCTAGAGGTATCAAAACTAGAGGAGAAAAAAAAGAATGATAAATTAAAGATATTATTTAGGGTAGATAGCTGAGTACATAGGGTGCATGCATTGCAGAGAGATCACTTGATCACTTGATACACCATTACTCATTGATTTGCTCGAGTGGGTGCCAGTAATGTCTCCATTCATCCCTGTTGTGTGCTAGCGTAGCCCAATGGCATCTGCTCATTCTAGGAACATGAAGAGCCTCAAACCGATCATTCAGGGTCTTGATGAAGAAGTCTGACCATCTCGTAGTAGGGCGTCCATGCGATCTTTTGACGTCCCGTGGAATACAGTCTGTAATGGCTCTAGTCCAGCGATCGTCTCTAAATCTCATTATGTGTCCAGTCCATCTGATTTTCAATGCCTTGGCAAATGAGACAGCGTCCCTGATTCTTGAGTGTTGACGGAGGTCAGAACTCCGGATTCTATCTCTCATTTGAGTGAGCGTGAGATACAGTATATAAATAAGAAGTGATCATCTATTTTTTAAAATTGGGCTGTCCATCTCACATAATTACTGACAATTGTATTTTAAAACTAAAATTAAAATAATTAACTTATGACCAGAGAGATTGTACAGAGATTCAGTCACTTGCCTTGCATGGAAATGACCCTATTATGTCCCTGGTCCCACATGGTCCCGACTTGGAGTGACAGGCTCAGAACTGGGAGTAGCCCTCCCAGCACCTGAGCACCCAAAGGTGTGGCCCCCAAGTCCCAACATCCCCTCCTTGCCAAAATCTTACATTATTTACTTTTATGTATTCTTGATGCACAGAGAAAGGGAATATATTCTTTATTACAATTTGTTACTTAGGTAAAGTACAAAAAAAGAATTAGGATTTGGGTTTCCATGTAAAAAGAATTGCTGTTTTATACCCAGATTATTAGATCAGTTTTTTATTTTGCTTTGTTTGGGGAATCACATGCAGTGGGGCTCAGGGCTTACTCCTGACTGTGCATTTAGAGATCACTCCCGCAGTGCTCTGGGGACCATATGTGGTGCCAGTGGTTGAACCTGGGTCAGCGGCATGAAAGACAAGTGCCCCACCCGCTGTATGATCTCCCTGGCTACCAGAAGTTCCTTTTGTGACCAACTTTCTTTTCCTTTCTCTCCAGGCGTTTAGGCTGCATCCAGCATTCAGGGGTGGCTCTGGGCAGCGTTCCTGCATGTAAACCATGAGCTTAGCTCTTTGAGTTAGCTCCTTGGCCTCAACCATTGCTCATTACAAAAATAAAAGGACGAAGACCTAGAATGTTTCAGGTGTGCATTGTCAAACAATGTTAACCTAGCTAAATACTCTCAGAATTACACAGACCTCCAAGTCTTGGGAAAATTCAACAAGGTTATAATTAACTGTCAGAAACAAGTTCTTTTCCAATCTAGGAATCTCATTACTTCTTAAAATTGCTAACTGAAAACACCTGAAAATGGAGTTAACAAAAAAAATTCAGATTACCCATAAGGCAAAGATAAATTGCTGGGGCTGGAGAGATAGCACAGTGGGTAGGGCGTTGTTTGCCTTGCATGCTGCCAATCCAGGTTCAATCCCCAGCACCCATAGGCCCCCTTCTTCCCAAACTTGCCAGGAGTAAGCCCTGCGCATCTCTGGGCATGTCCCCAAAACAAACAAAAAGACAAATTGTTAGTACTATCAAACCGGCATGGTTGGCTTAATTTTAGTTATAGATGCAAATGATGTTTCCCAGGAAGTCTTCCTTGCCAGAGGGAAAAGCTGAGGAGACTGGCCTGGAGAGATAGTACAGCAGGCAGGGTGCTTGCCTGCAAGCAGCTGACCGGGGTTTGATACCGGCATTGCACAGGGTCACCCGAGCCCCTTCAGGAATAATCTTGGTGCACGGAGCGAGGAGTAAATCCTGAGCACTGTCCGGTGTGGCCCTAAACAACCAACCTGACCAGAGTTGACCAAAGCCAGGAAGCATGGTTTCTGAGGGTCGTTCCAATGCCCCCACGGACTTCCCAGAGATACTGTTTGTCCTGATCTAGAACTATGTTCCCTCCATTTGTGCATTCAGCCTGTGCTATTGCAGTTTCCCCCTGCTAGGGAAATCAATGCTTCCATCCTTGGGGGGAGAAGATACCGGTGGGCCTGGAGAATCCCTCCTGACACTCACTAACCAGACACGGATTTCACTAACCTTGCAGGCACATTTCTCTGTCCTCAGCCTCAAAGCAAAACGCGTGGCGTTCTAAACAACTAAGGAAGCTCTGGGAAGCCGGCAGCTCTTCAGCTCCACATCAGATCCAGCCGGGTGGGCACTGGCCTCCCCTTACTCAACCGGGGCCAGCAGCAAGGGCCCACATGGACCACCAGGGGTCGCGACCCTCTCTACCATCCCCCCACAGGCGGAGGGGGAGAACTGCACCGACCTCTGCCCACCCAGCCCCACTTCCCTTCCTGGAGCAAGTTGGCTACATCCCGCAGCCTTTGCAGGTGACTCCCTTCCTTCCGTTCCCAGGCGACCCCCGTGCCCCCGAGAGCGTGCTGGGGGCTGGCGCTGGCGCCACGGCCACTCTTGGCAAAGTGCAGACGGAAGCCCCGGCCCCTGCACGATGCAGCTGACCCTCGGCGGAAAGCCCCCTGCCCTCGCCCTAGTATGAGGGGCTCGGCGCTGGCGGGCGGTCGCGAGAGGCCGCGGGGAGGACCCCGGTGCTTTCTGCAGCCTCTGAGCACCTGGCGCGGCGGCCCGGCGAAGACGCGGTTTATTGGACAACAGTTGCACCCGCCTTTCCTCCAAAGGAACACTAGCGACGCTGCTAGCGATCGGATTTCGACTCGCATCCCCCTAGCCACCCCTCCCCGGTGGCTCCAAGAAACTGCAGGGTGCTGGGGAAAGCGGGCAGCGGGCAGGTCCCGGCAGTTTCCCCCGGCGCGCACTCGGCAGCGCCACCTGCTGGCAGTGCGGGTGCCATGCGCCCCGGCAGTTGTGATCCCTGGGCGCAGAGCCTGGAGTCAGTCAGTCCTGAGCCTGGCCAGGTGTGGCCCCAAACAAGCCCCCCACCCCTAAATTAGTACTACTATAAGCAGGTACTGGCAGGGAGGGAGCTCGAGGGTTGTACAGGGTTTGCAGCTGGAGGCGTTGGGATTGTCCCCACCCCCACCCCCAAATACAGACACAAATAAGAGGGTCTCACAGAATGGTGAAGGACAAGCAAAAGCCACAGAAAATAATAAGAATTCGATGACTAAAGGAACCTCTATGAATAGGCACACAAAATAACTTGGTAATTCTACGTTTCACCCTGTCACTGCATCACTGTCCTCGGGTTGTTCATGGATTTGCTCAAGCGGGCACCAGTAACAGCTCCATTGTGAGACTTGTTGTTACTGTGTTTGGCATATGGAATATGTCAGGAAGAATTTGCCAGGCTTTGCCGTGTGGGTGGGATGCTCTCGGTAGCTTGCTGGGCTCTCGAGAGGGGTGGAGGAACCGAACCCTGGTCACCCGCATGCAAGGCAAATGCCCTGCTCGCTATGCTATCGATTAAGGATATAAATCCTAATTTATTCCTTTGGCACGTTATTATGTAACAACTTGCAGTAGAAAAGTTATTCATAGGTATTTAATTGTGTCAATGTAGACATAAGTAGATTTACAGTCGCATAAACAAAGTAATAATTTAACGTTTCTGACTGTAGCATTAAAATTCAATTATACTAGATGTAGATCTGAATAGCCTGTTAATACTTATACCTGGTATAATTCATATTTATATTGGTTTAATTCTAGTAATCAACTCTTTCCTTTCCTCAATATATGAAAGATACACAGAAGGCAGATTATTAAAAACCATCTAGCTTTTTAATTTAAAACAGCTATTTATTTTTTAAATTAAAATATTTTAAATTATTTTATTATTTAAAAAATTATTTTTGATTTTGTGGCTATACCTGGTACTGTTCAGGGCTTACTCCTGGCTGTGCTTGGGAATCACTAATGGAGGGGCTCAGAGGACCCGGACCATATCTGGTGCTGGGTATTGAACTTAGTCAGCTGTGTGCAAAGCAAGTGCCCTACCCCTTGTATTGCCTCCAGCCTCTAATGTCCTAATATTTAAAAGATTTAAAATGGTGAAAATGAAGAACTATAATAATTCTTCAGTGCCCATGGGTGCTTTTGACTTATCAGTCCCATAGTTAAAGACACCGCCCCATCCCCCTCCAACAACATACTTGTTATTGAACACCTGCATTCTTTCATATTCATTGCTTTGAGGGAGAATTCCCATCAGAAGGAATCACATCAGAACTTAGTAGCAGGGTACTTGAAAGCATATCATAGAACTTGGTCTTTTTTTGGGGAGACAGTATTTTGGGGTAGATAAAGTAATGACAGTTTTCCTTAGACTGAGTATTTTTAGAAAGTAGGTTTAGTTCAATTATTGAGCACATAACAGATGTATAACTAGGCATAATTTTGAAAAATTTAACTATAGTTTTAAAATATAATTTCTCACTGTATTAAAGAAACCAACATATGCCCAGGAAAATGTCTTGTGTAGGTGGACTGCAAAAATTAAAGAATAAAACAAATAGAAAATTCATATCATTTTTGTATCCAGTATGATTACAATAAAATATCTCCATATTTGTTATGCTTAATTGCAGTAATGGGTCTCATCTTTTTTTTTTTTTGTAGACATAAGTGACACCTAGTGGACAGAAAGTGAAAAATCATCCAGGTCAATTTTCAGGCACTTTTTACTTAAATTTATTTTATTTATTTATTTATTTGTTTGTTTGTTTTTTGGGTCACACCCAGCAAGGCACAGGGGTTGTTCCTGGCTCTGCACTTAGGAATTACTCCTGGAGGTGCTCAGGGGACCATATGAGTTTCTGGGAATAGAACCCGGTCGGCCGCGTGCAAGGCAAACGCCCTACCTGCTGTGCTATTGCTACAGCCCCTTTTCCTTAAATTTTTTGAGGACGCAAATACAAATATACACATATCATCACCCAAAGTCAGTTAAATATTTTTTAACTCACTGATACTTAAGGAATATGGAGCCAATGTAAAATGATGGTTGTAAATTGTTTTGTTTTGGGATTTGGGACCACACCTGGTGGTGCTCAATGCTTCCTCCTGGCTCTGTGCTCAGGCATCACTCTGGTGGTGCTTGGGGAACCATATGCAGTAATGGGCATGAAACTGGGGACGCTGTACTATCATTTTAGACCCTCAATAGAACATCATAATGAATTTTGAGGAATTCTGTGGCACTAGAGTCCAAGTGACATTAAATGTAGCTTAACATTTGAATATAGCTTTGCCAGACACTTAATCTCATCTAGTCTTGACATGACAGCGTTACTGACTTGATTGTGACCAACCCTCTTTTCCACACTTTTTCTGAACTATTACTCTGCACCTCGCCCTCTCTCTAATCGGCACCTTTACTACACATTGACCTTCACGGTGATTCTCAACATGACTCTAATGCTGATTCTAAATGCGGTGTACAAATATATTGACTTCAAATCAGATCTAGTCTTCCCACAGAACAGAATCTGAATATTCTCTAACTGTCCCCTGCCCCTGACCTTGATTCTGATTCTCATCCTCACACTGAAACCTGAAGGAGGTTTTTGGAATAGACCTGGACTATCACCTTGATCCTGTCTTCACCTTGACACTGACCTCGACAGTCAACTTGATCCTTCCCACAACCCTAGTCCTTCCCTCACATCAGCCTTGACCCTAGTTATAAAATTGATCCTGAACCTCAGAATGTACCTACCCTGATCTGGCCCTGACCTTCTTTCCATCCTCTCTGTGATCCTGACATGACCTTCACCATGCCCATCGTCTCTTTGGGAATGGCCAGGGAGCCAGCCGGGAGAGTCCACTGCTCTCCGCCCGTTGTGCATCAGAGTGGGGAAAGAGGACAGCCATTGAGAGAGAGTGACCACACGGAGCCTCAAGAAAAGTCACACACCCCAGGAGCCTCTGCAGGAAAAAGACTTGATTTATTGCAAGCAGGATCAGGTTTATATACCCTGAGAAACAGAGAACAAACTTTTCATGGGAAACAGAAAACAAAACTTTTCGTGGGAGTACTCAGCACATGCAAAAAGACTTTAGGAGGTTGCAGTTTGTCATCCCTTCTAGGTTGGGGGTTCTGTTTGCCCAATCATCCCCTGGCACCATCGAGGTGACTGGATGCTAAGGCTGGCTGCTGGGGGCTAGAAGAGAAGGGAGAGGAGAGGGGCTGGCTGGCTGCTGGGGGCTAGAAGGGAAGGGAGAGGAGAGGGGCCGCTGCAGGGAAATGAAAAGGGGAGGTATGGGGAGGGGCCACCTACCACTGTGGGCCTGGGAGTGTTTCCCGGCTCCATCCTCGACCCAGTTGCGTTCCAATTGTTCCTGGCAATGTCCCACAAGCCATGGCATTCATTCAGACACTTAAGCACATGACACTGACTCTGATCCTGCCCAAATCCTCTCCCTGTTCTGATAGTAACATGAAACTGTCCCTAATCCTGAGTGTTGATCTGATCCAAATGTGGAATCAGTCTCACACCGGCTACCTTGTCCCCAATCCTCATACAAACTCCTTAAGAGACACTACCCTCAAAATTCTTCTTGACACCAGTTATTCTCATATGATTTCTGACCTTCCCTGAACTTGACTCAGAAGTTCCCTTGAACCTTTGTATTTTTCTCAATTAGAACTGTCCCTGAAAACTGTTATACTGAGCTTCATTCACCCTGAGCTTGAGTCTGTACCTAATCTTTATCCAGAGACCTTAAATTTAGGGGGATCCACTCTCACCCTCTTCTTTACCTTCTCTGACTGTCAACCTGAAATTTACCGTGAATCCAATAGTCACCTGAGCCTCATATGAGTGTGAGAGTAACTGTTACCACAAACCCTGTGTTCACCCTGAATTTTGCCCTCAGCCAGATCTTTACCTATTCCCAATTTGATCCTCACCCTGAATCTGGCCTATACCCAACAATCACCTTCCTCTGACACTGATTTGCCCTGCACACTACTCTTACACCATCCTGATCCTCACCTGTTCCCTGAAACTTCCCAAACCCTAACTTTCACCCTGTCCTTCAGCATGACCCTGATTCTCTTTTTTTTTTCTTCTTGAGTCACACCCGACAGTGCTCAGGGATTACTCCCGGCTCTGCACTCAGTAATTACTCCTGGCGGTGCTCAGGAGAGCATATGTGATGCTAGAATTGAACCCAGGTCAGCCGCGTGCAAGGCAAAAGCCCTACCTGCTGAACATCCAGACCCTGATTCTTACCTAGACATTCAGTCTGGCACTGACCTTATTTTTGAAGTGTACTCTCACCCTTACACTACTACTGACCATCATTTGCCTTGAATTTAACCCTGTCCATGAGCATCAACTGATCTTCATCTTCTCCTCAACTGTGTCCTCCACCTGTAATTTTACCTTTATTCACATGCAAACACTAAATCCAGAGTCATCCTTCATTTAAAGCTCTGTGTGGCCTTCAGTCACAATGATGTTTGAATTCAGGTTCATATTCAGAATCAGGGTCAACTTCAGTATGACGATGAAAATAAAATTGAGGATGAAAGTCAAAGTCAAAGTCTAAGGTCAAGGTGGACTCAATGTCAGAACAGGAAGGATCTGGTTCTAACCTTTAACCTCATACCCTCATCCTCACATCTTTTCTCTCACCATAAACCTAACAATAGTTTACTCGACAAAATCAGCACTAGAAATTACTTTCATTTATTTTGGTTTTGTGGCTACACTCTGAGATGCTCAGGGTTTATTCCTGGTTCTGTGCTCAGACTAGAGTGATAGCACAGTGGTAGGGCATTTATCTCATGCGCGGCCAGCCCGGCCGAGCTGGGTTCGATTCCTCCACCCCTCTCAGAGAGCCCGGCAAGCTACCAAGAATATCTCGTCCTCATGGCAAAGCCTGGCAAGCTACCCGTGACATATTCAATATGCCAAACACAGTAACAACAAGTTTTAAAATGGAGACGTTACTGGCCCACTCAAGCAAATCAGTGAAAAACGGGAGGACAGTGACAGTGACTATGCTCAGAGGTCATTCCTGACAGGGCTCAGAGGATGATAAGGGGTGCTGGGAATTGAACCCAGGCAGGTTGCATGCAAGGCAAGAGCCATGCCCACTGTACTACTTCTCTGGCCCCACAGAATTACTTTTGCAGGTGTTAGCAAACTTGGAGCATCACATTCTATTGAGAAGTTTCTTCTTTTTACTTTAGTTTTGGGGCCATAACCAGTTGGCCCAAGTATGTACAGGTTTTACTTCTGACTCTGCTCGGAGATCATTCCTGGCAGCCTTCATCCTGGGAATCCAGCTGCAGTTGTCTGCAAGCATCTTACTCTTACATTATCTCTCTGGTCCCAGAAATGATTTTTTTAAGCACAGAGGAATGGATTTAAACTTTCCTGTGCCCAAAATCTGTTGTCTTTCTCTTGTTAAAAAAGCTGGTGCTTGCATCACCTTTCCAAAGCTAGATTATCTTTAGACTTTGTGTCCAAGAACAGAATGGGGGTATTTGCAAGCACGATTTTGAGAAACTGAAAGTATTTTTTGTTTGATTGTTTTGGGGTCACTCTTGGTGGTTCTCAGAGGGTTACTCCTGGCTCTATACTCTTGGTGGTATTTACTCTTGGTGGACTTAGGTAACCATATGGGATGCTGAGGATGGAGCCCAGATTTGCCACATGCAAGGGAAGCACATGCAAGAGATAGTACCAACTGTACTATCTCTTGAGTCCCAAAATTAAAAATAATTTGAGGGCAGAAGAAGATACCATATGGCATAAATACAGAAGTTTTGATATTTCTCCTTATCCAGTAAGAATCATGCCAGTGTTGTATAAAGCAGCACTCACTAATATCTGGGAAACAGCATACTTTGTTATTTTGTTGCATTCACCAGGGGTAGTTAAATTTTCTGTCACACTGGCACATGGCAGTTTGAGGTATGAGAACGCACAGTCCATTGCACCTGTGGGAGAACTATTCATTCGTTCTTTTAGCAAATATTTAGCCCTGGGCCAGCACTAAAGTTACAGAATCAACTAGGCTCATTATCTTTGATAGCATCTATCTTAATTTGGGTTTTTATAAAATACAGTCTAAGCAAAGACTTGGGAAGGCTTTTAGATTTTTGCTTGGTTTTTATTTTTTGGCAACGGGGGGACCATATGGAGTGCTGGAGATTGAACCTGGTATAGCCAAGTGCAAGGCAAAAGTCTTACACACTGTACTATCTCTTCTGTTTTACTCTTTTCAATCTTCTTTGTTTGAGATTACATCCTGCTGTGGCTAGGGGTCCCTTCTGGTAGGGCTTGTGTGACCATTTGTGGTGCTGGAGCTGGATCCTGGGTCAGCCATGTGCAAGGCAAACTGCTTACCTGCTATCCCTATAAGAACCCCTGAATCTTTTTTGTCTATTTAGGGAGCACATACAGAGCTGTCCTAGGACTAATCCTGGCTCTTCATTCAGGGATCACTTCTGGCAGAGCTCAGGGACCATATGAAGTGCCAGGGATCCAGCTTGGGTTGGTCACGCGCAAGACAAGTGCCCTACCCTCTGTATTACCCCTCAGGGCCTGACCCCCTAATTCCTGATCATAGTTCATGTCCCAATTTTCTTGTTCAGCTAAACTTTTAAAGGACTATTTTATAAGGTAGGTGAAATAGAGGTAAGAAAAGAAAGGTGGTATACTAGATCCTCTATTACTAGCTACCAGTTGTTGAAACAGGTTATCAAATGGCAAATATAGTTCTGCCATGAATAAAAAACCCATTATATAGAAACAAAAAGTAACCACACTGCATTTCTACCTGAACAATAAAATCCTGAAAGTAACTACTTATTTAATGAAGCATCCTGGGAAATGTGTTGTTAGGCCGTTTTGCTGTGCAAGTGTTAGAGTGTAATTACACAAACCCAGATCGGCAATTACACGTCCAGGCTTAGAGCAATGTTTCTCAGTCACTTTTGACCATGCCTTTCCAACCTTACTTCCTTCCTGTGATTGCCCTTTTTTTTTTTAAATTTATTTATTTATTGAATCACTGTGGGAAAGGTTACAAAGCTTTCAGATTTAGGTCTCAGTCATGCAAATATCAAACACATTTCCCTTTACCAACACTTATTCTTTACCATGAAGAACCCCAATAAAACCCCACCCCCCACCCCTCCCAGTCCCTGTGAGGCAGATGAATTCTAGTCAACACTCTATCTGCTTTGATCAGATTCATTGTTTCAATAAAAGATTCACCACTATTCTTTAGAGTTTACCCCCCGCCCCCAAATCAGACATGCTGAAAAAGCACTGTGAAGTGATTTCTTTCTACAGCTGGGTTCAAGAATTAAATGTTGGTTTTGGATTTCTGCTATTTTACCTATTGACCCTGGAAGTATTTCTAGTGAAAGTCAGATAGTTAAGAAATTGGTTTCTGTGTTCTGGAGTTGTGGCCGTGCTTGAGAGCCACTCGTGGGGGACAACTGTTGGCCTCAGTAGGGCGCGAAGGGCGGAGCGAAACGCCCCCCTTCCCATGAGGTTCTAGTCGCCCCCACACCCCCGGCTCATATCTGCTGTCCACAAGGCTCCCATGCGGCCGCCATCTTTCTTTCCAGAGAGGAGAGGGCGAATGGGGCAACACCCTTTCCCCTCCGGACAGACATGATGGCCTGAATTAACGCATAGTCCGTTCACTTTTCTGCTCCAAGCTGCCGGGTTCTGCATTAAGTCCTTGTGCTTCTGAGGCCGTGGCTGTGCTGGAGAGCTGCTCGCGGGGGGCAACTGGTGACCTCGGTAGGGCGTGAAGGACGGACCGGAACGCCCCCCTTCCCATGGGGTTTTAGTCGCCCCCACACCCTCGGCTCATACTTGCTGTCCACAAGGCTCCCATGCGGCTGCCATCTTTCCTTCCAGAGAGGAGAGGGCGATTGTGATTGCCCTTTTATGTCTGGTTGGCCCTCTAGTCTCATGCCATGGCCCCTGGTCACGCTGTGTGTGTGTGTGTGTGTGTGTGTGTGTGTGTGTGTGTGTGTGTGTGTTATGGTTCTGAGGCCAAACCCGGCAAAGTTACTTTTACTCAAGGATTACTATTTTTTTTATTTTACATTTTATTGAATCACCGTGAGTAGTTACAAGCTTTCATGTTTGGGTTACAATCACACAATGATCAAACACCCATCCCTCCACCAGTGCACATTCCCCACCCCCAATCTCCCCAGTATACCCCCCTCCCCAACCCTCCCCCTGCCTCCATGGCAGACAATATTCCCCATACTCTCTGTCTACTTTTAGGCATTACGGTTTGGTTTGCAATACAGACACTGAGAGGTCATCATGTTTGGTCCATTATCTACTTTTGGCACACATCTCTCATCTCGACTGATTCCTCCAGTCATCATTTTCTTAGTGATCCCTTCTCTATTCCATCTGCCTTCTTCCCTCCGCTCATGAGGCAGGTTTCCAGTTATGGGGAAATCCTCCTGGCCCTTGTATCTACTGTCCATAAAGTCTTCCTCTTGACTCTGCACTCAGGGATCATTCTTGATGGGATTTGGAGACAGCACATAGGGTGCCAGGGGTCAAACCCAGGTCAACCACATGCTAGGTAAGTGCCTTAACCCTATAGTCCTTCTGTCTCCTATTAACCTGATTTTTCACCTGTGCAACCCACCCCCTGGTAATACAAGGGGGCCAGATGGCTGCTGGTTAAGAAATACTGCCTAATAGTATAGTTCATTGGGATCACCATTGTGAATGTGGTCTGTTATTAACTAAAATGTCATAAAGTGACCCATAATTGTATTGCTGGGAAAATATAATTAAAACACTATAGAACAACAAATTAAACAAGTACTTTAATTTATGTGATATTAGTCAATAATAGTGTCAAGTTTTTGAACATTACTTTTAATTGTTCTTTCCCAAGATTTACTAAGATGAAAATCTCAGTTCTCGGTTTTTCTTCACATTATGTTCCTACAAGCAACATATAGCCTCACTGATCATCAAAATTACTTTTAAAAGGAGAGGTGATTACCTGCTTTTGTGAAATAGTCTATTACCAGTCAAGTGGCAATACAATTGATTTCTCATTGCCCTGATAGAATCCTGCTGTTCTGTCGGAGCTCATTTTCTTTCTTTCTTTTTTTTCCTTCTTTTTTCAGGGAAGGGGGCCACTCCTAGTACTGTTTGGGAGAGCATATGATGCCAGGAAATCAAATCAAGCATTTTCACATGTAAAGCTGCAAAGCATGCACTCTAGCCCTTTGAACCCTCTCCCTGACCCCAAAAGCTCATTTCTTGAAAGTAAATCATCGTCAGTCAATAGTGGTGAATTTTAAAGAGGCAAGGATCAGGGGTATTCAAGTAGTGATGGCTCTGTGGATTCCGCAAATTCCCAGGCCAGGAACAGATAACACAAGTTGAAATCCTTTGTTTCCAATTGTCAAAAATAAGAGAGGTATGGTTTCCTGGGGAAAAGAATGCCCTGAAAATTTTAATAGCATTACAGACTTCTGGGCTTGGTCTCCAGGACTCTCAGAAACTGATTGATCATTGTTTTTTTTTTTTTGCTTTTTGGGTCACACCCAGCGATGCTCAGGGGTTACTCCTGGCTCATGCACTCAGGAATTACTCCTGGAGGTGCTCAGGGGACCATATGGGATACCGGGAATCGAAGAATCGAACCTGGGTTGGCCATGTTGGCTGCACGCAAGGCAAACGCCCTACCTGCTGTGCTATCACTCCAGCCCCAGATTGATCATTCTTAAATGCAAAACAAATCTGTTGCAGAACTAAAGAATTAAAGAAGCAATGGTGACACCTTGGTTTTTCTAGTCTCTCCCTCCTTCCTTTTCACATTCCTTCTTTCCTTCATTTCAACAATTGTGCCATCCTGTGTGTCTTACACTGAAACCCAGTGATTAGCTTGCTAGATACTGTTCCTGACTTCATTTTATAGCCTGTGGTTGAGACAGATGTAAAAGAGAGGAGCATACAAATGGCGATAATAATTGGGGGAAAAGTTGCTACAGAAGGAAAATGGGGACTCGGTTGATGTGAAGAGGTGAGTACTCTGAGGAAGAACTTCATGTAAGAAGGAGTGTGGTAGTGGGCTTGTGCCAGGCTGTGAAACACACAGGGTGGATAAGATGGGATTGTGTGAGGGACCTAAAAGAGGAGCATTGCTCAAATTTCAATAACAAAGAAAGATCACCTGGTGGGTGATGGGGTAGAAGCAGCAGCCAGGGACCAGATCACTCAGGCTCAAGGTAAAAATAGAAAATAGCTATTCATTTTTTAAAAAGGCCTCCAAATGGAAAAGAATAAAGATGCTGACCTGCACTTGTAGAACACATGACCCTATTGGTGGTACACAGTCTCTGAAATAATTTGGAGGATGTGACCATTTCACAATATCAGCACTGAATCAGAAGAGTGATGAAACAGAGGGACCAGCTGACCATTTTCTTCTTTTCTTTAAATTTAATTTTATTTTTAGAAAGTATCTCACAATGGGCTGGAGCGATAGCACAGCGGCAGGGCGTTTGCCTTGCACGCAGCCAAATGGCTGACCCGAGTTCGATTCCTCCACCCCTCTCAGAGAGCCCGGCAAGCTACCGAGAGTATCTCGCCCGCACAGCAGAGCCGGGCAAGCTACCCATTATGTATTCGATGTGCCAAACACAGTAACAACAAAGTCTCCAATGGAGACGTTACTGGGCCCGCTCGAGCAAATCGATGAACAATGGGAGGACAGTGACAGTGATCTCACAATATTTGATTACATTTAATATTTGAACACCAATTCCACCTCCATTATACCTTCCCACCACCATGTTTTGGATGTTTCCATCCCAAAGCTCAATGCCTGCCCCAAAGCAGAGCCAAAATAATTTATTTTTATTGTTTGTTATGAATAAACTGCTGAAAATGATCCAAAAAAACTTTCCTTAGAGGAGACTGTATAAAGATTGTTGTATTTCACCCAGGGGCCATTAAGCCCTTCTATAAGAGATTAGTAATATGTTGTTAAAATTTAACTGTGTGTGTGAGTATATATATGTATGTATTTATATCTGTACAGATATGTTTTCCTCTAAGATTGGTTGCCTTTTACTTTAAACCCCATCAAATGTGGTGTGCTACTCTTGGAGTATGAGTGGCGTGAGGTATGAGATGCAGCTGCGTGGTCCAGGAATAGGTTTACTTGTGGGTGAGGCTGGACTGGAGGTGTGGAGAGCGGCGGTGAGCATGGTGGCAGTTGAGTTCTGGTGGCAGTTGAGTTCTGGAGGAACTGGGGGCTGGATTCCTTGGGGCGGGGAGGGGCCTCACCTGTCCCTCTCTGGAGTGCCCCTAATGAAGCAGCCTGGCACAGGGTCTAGTGGCATGGTTATGGCAAGGTGTTTTATGCTCTATTCCAAGAGAGAAAGACAATGAGTCTCTGGATGATGGCGGTTAGTGAGATTATCTGGTGCCAGCCAGAAGTGGCTTGTGGGCATGACTGCCAAGTTGCCAGAAACAGGGGAACATGGAGGGAGGTCACCCATTCCTGGTTCTCTTGAACCTGGTTGCTCACCTTTTTCAAGAGTCTTTGAACTCAAGGTGGAATCAGCTGGGGACAGATCAAGACAGTTACTGTTTTGCCTCTGGCATCAAAACCTACCCTTCATTTAGGACACATGCTGGTAGCCAGAAGAATAGAGGGCATGCCCTTTTGAATGGAGGTCTGCTGTTTGCCTGATAGAAGGTAGATCATAAGTAAAAAGACCAGAGTGCCACAGAACTCTTGAGAAATTTTGCAATGAAGATGGTATAAAATGGCAGGAAGGTATCTATAGATGAGGGGGTATGGTAAATGGAAATCTAAAGTAAAACCCATTATTCCTATAAAGTTTCCCAGATCAATGAACTATTGTGGAATCTTGAGTGACAGTCAGAGCTCTTATTACTGTCTCCCTTCCTTATGCCCTCTTGCAACTCTGATGTAACACCACGTTGTTCTCAGGGCTTATTCTTGGCTCTGTGCTCAGAGATCATTCCTGGCGCTGCTTGTGGGACCCTGTGGGTGTCAGGGATCGAGTCCAGGTCAACCACATACAAAGCAAGTGTTCTACTTGTACTATCGCCCCAATCTGAGAATTCTTCTTATTTTAAATGTAAAATATATAGGACGTGTTCTTCGTCCTGTCAAGAAAAAGTGTCTGGCTAATTGTGGTAAAATTGCCATAACATTAAAACAAGCACCTTCACCATCTAGGATTCACATTGTTGTACAACTGTCATTAAGCTCCATCCTCAGAATGATCTCAGCTTTTGCTTGTACTCTGTACTCAACCAACACTTTTCCCTCCTCCAGCCTTTGGTAACACCATCCTACTTCTATGACAAGGTGAACATATTATAAACATTATCATGTGGGATTTGTCCTTTTGTGACAGGCTTATTTAATTTTTGCCTAGTATCTTCAGGGTTTAGTCATACTGCAAGAAGTAAGCATTTTGCTCCTTTTTTATTTTGGGGGGCCCATTGTTGCTTTAAAAATTATTTTCTAGTTTTTGATTTCGAGGCCACACTCAGCTGTATTCAGGGTTTACTCCTGGCTTGGCACTCAGGGATCACCCTGTTGGTGCTGGAGGACCATATGGGGTGCTGGGGAACAATCCCTGGTCAGCTGTGTGCAATGCAAGCTCCCTACTTGATGTTCTACTGCTATGACTCTCCTTTCATTGCTTTTAAACACAATACTATTCTATTGGTCTGGAGCCATAGCACAGCAGGTAGGGCTTTTGCCTTGCTCATGGCCGACCCGGGTTTGAATTCTCCATCCCTCTCCGAGACCCAGCAAGCTACTGAGAGTATCCCGCCTGCACAGCAGAGCTTGGTAAGCTCCTCATGTCGTATTCAATATGCCAAAAACAGTAACAAGTCTTACAATGGAGATGTTACTGGTGCCTGCTCGAGCAAATCGATGAACAAGGGGAGGACAGTGCTACAGTGCTACTATTCTATTAAAAAAAAAAAAGGCCCTCCCGTTGATCGTCGATCTATGCTATTCTATTATGCTTTCAATATACCTGGTTTTAAAAATCCATTTATTTGCTGGTGAACATTTTGATTGCAGAAAAAATTTCAAAGACAGTTATCTTTCTTTTCTTAATTATCTTGCTTTCCCTCTTTTCCTTCTCCCCCTCTCCCTCCCTCCATTCCCTCTCCTTCACTCCCTACCTCCTAATAGGGCAGATTTTGACTAAAGAATTTTATCATTGAAACTCTCAAGGAGTAGTGCAAATACATTTTTTTCTGTTTTTAACGTAGGAGTATTGCTATTTATTCAGCCATTAATCAGGCTGATTGAATTGGGCATAAATTCCACTTTACTTTTTTTCCCCCTTTTTTTATAAATTTATTTATTGAATTACCGTGAGAGCAGTTACAAAGCTTTTGGGTTTGTCTCAAGTCATACAATGATGAAACACCTCTCCCTTCACCAGTGCCCATTTTCCACCACCAAAACCCCCAGTATTCCTCCCATCCCACACCCTCCCCCTACCTGTGTGCCAGATGATTTCCACATTACTCTCTCTACTTTGATTTCATTCAATATTTTGATCCCAGGCCCACAATTATTAGTTGGGATTTTATCCCAACACTCAGATCTGCCGAAAAGGCAACCATAGACATGCTTTCTATTGCTGGTTATGAATAACATATGATGTCACACCGTCACTGAAGTGGCCTTGCAATTTTGGAATTCCGAAATTTTAACAATTAAATCTAGAGGGGTTTCTGCCAAAACCTGCTGGGTTCTGAGATTTGTTCCTGAGTCTCTGGGATCATGGCTGTTAAGCAGCTTGATCAGGAGCCAGAGAGGCCATTCGTGGGCGGCGACTCATTGTCTCGTTGGGGTGGGGAGGAAAGGGCCAGCTCCACCCCCATACTGTGAGGCCCCAAGTGTCTCGTCACTGGGGGCCAAACCTGATTGTCCAATGGCCTCTGGAGAATGGTGGTCACTGAGCTGCCATGGGGAACAGGTCAAGGAATGAAACCTATTCCTCCCCTGGGGTGACCCTGCACCGGTAACCTACTGTGGGGATCAGATGCATCTTTGCCAAAAGCCATTGGATTCAGAGATTTATTTCTGAGTCTCTGGGATCATGGCCATTAAGCAGTTTGATCAGGAACCAGAGAGCCCATTCATGGGTGGTGATTCAGGATCTCATTGGGGTGGGGAGGAAGGGGCCGGCTCCACCCCCATCCTGTGAGGGCCTATGTGTCTCATCACTGCTGGCCCAAACCTAACTGTCTAGTTTTCTCTGGAGGATGGTGGCCGCTGAGCAGCCAAGGAAAACAGACCAAGGCACGAAAGTTGCTCCCACCTGGGGTAGTCCGGTACCTGTAACATATTGCGAGAACCAGACGCATTTCTGCCAAAAGCTGCTGGGTTCCGAGATTTGTTTCTGAGTGTCTGGGATCATGGCCATTAAGCAGTTTGATCAGGATCCAGAGAGACCTTGCCTTCAATTATATAGCTGATCCAGAGGTGGTTTGTGGGTGTGTCTCCCACATACCTAACTTTTGGCCGTTTACTTTCTTGGTAAACTTGGCCCCAAGTGTTTGGGGTATGGCCAAAGGCACAGCAGGAATTTTGGCGTATCTAGAAGTCTGAAGGCGCCATCAGGCTGCTGATGCACTCGCCTCACAGGTACAGATTGACCTGCTGGCGGCACCATACCCCCCAAATATTTATTTTTTTATTTTAAGATTTTGTAGAGCAGTTTTAGGTTCATGGAAAAACTCAACAGAAAGTAGAGTTTCTATAATATACTGCCAAGACCCCCATCCCTGTCCCCAAGAGACTCCTTGACTATCCACATCCCCCACTTTTACCCTCATCTCCATTGCACTCCCCACCCCCCCACTAGAGTGGAACATTTGATACAATTGATAAAAACCTATGATGAAACATCAGTATCATTCAAAATCCATGGTTTATCCCAGGGAAATAGCTCCTGGGGTAATTTTATTTGTCTGGACAGATATATAGAACATGTGTCCATCATTATAGCATTATGCAAAATAGTTAAATTTCCTTAAAATCGTCTATGCCCTGCCTGCTTATTTTTTCCCTTGTGGCAGCCACTGATCTTTTTGCCATCCTTATAGCTCTACCTTATTTAGAATGTCATATAGTTGAAACTGTTTGAAGCCTTTCTCAGATTGACTTTTAACTTAGTTATATAAATTTCATTTTCCCTCTTGTCCCTCTTTATTTTAGCAATGCCAGGGATCAAACTCACACCTCACACATGCAAGGCAAGCACTCTATAGCTGAACTTCATACTTAGACTTCTCCATTTCTTTTCAGGAGAAAATATTATTTCATTGTCTTGAATGTGCCCTAGTTTATTGACCATTCATCTTTTGAAAAATACCTTGGTTGTGTCCAAGTTTGGGTAATGATAAATAAATCACAGAGGGTTTTTTGTTTGTTTGTTTTTGTGCTTTTTAGTTATGAGACTACACCCAGCAGTACTCAGAGTTTAGTCGTGGCTTTTTTCTCAGGAATCACTCCTTGTGGTGCTCAGGGGACCATATGCAGTGTTTCAAGAATTGAATTGGTATCAGTGGGTGCAAAGAAAGTGCATTCACTGCTGTACTATATCTATGGTCCCAAGTGCAGGTTTTTGTGTGGACAGCAATTATCTATTTATTTGATAAAATACCAAAGGGCATGATCACTAGATCATATGTGTAACTTTATGAGAAGCTTCAAAACTGTCTTCCAAAATGGAAATGGCTTCCTTTTTGCTTTTATTGTTTCCTTTTGGAAGTCAGGAGTCCAGGTTTGGTAACAATAGCTAAATCATGAGGTGACAGTTTGGATTAAGTTAGAATGCAGACAGGGAAATTGAGCTGTACATAGGGTATATTAACACAAGATGGTTGCAATTTCTTTTACTCATACAGAGAAGTCCAGATTGGGCTATGGTACTATGAGAAGATTTTTATTTATTTGTCTTGAATTTACCAGTGCTTAGCGGATAGTATAGCACAGTACCCAGTTTACCAGGTGATGCTGGGGACTGAGTTTGGGTCTCTCTTAAGGAAAGCATGAGCACCAGTCCTTTTGGTTTTCTTTCTGGCTCAAGAAAGGTACTTACAATTGGTTCAGTCATTCAGTTATTATTTTGAAGGTCTTACCATGGTGTTCTGCGGATAAAGGAGAGAAAAAGGGTGTCTCTGAAGGATTAGGTAAAGGGTTGGGCATCAAGGATAAATACACTGGACAAGAGGCTGACTTCATATATAGGATCTATGTTTTGTGGAACCACGATGAGATGTTTATAAATAAAGATTGTTGTTAAGTGTTGGGAAAATGGCATAAAGAACTGGAGTACAGGCTTTGCATGTGGGAGTCCTGGGTTCAATCCCCAGTATAGAATGGTCTCTTGAGCACCATGTACCAAAAATTTGTGTATATCACAATAGGTGTGTTCTTGGACTTGCTAATCCCAGGAATACTTACATGTGATAACCACAAATTAATGAAATTAACTTGAAGAAAATAAAATTCTTACTGGGACTTAGTCAAAAGAGTGATTTAATGGATAGGAAGATCACAAGCCCCATTTAGATTTTACCATTATAATATATATTCCAAATATATAGCTTGGTTTGTCCTTGAAGATAACAATGGTTAATGGCTGAGAAAAATCATTTTCTGTCATCATCATCTGGGTTAGATGTCACGGAGTGACCTGTAATTATTAGTTGTCACTTCAACAGGGGAAGCAATCATAGCAAGGGCACTTCAGTGCTATATTTCAATGTGACAGGCATACCACACTGATGGGGACTCAGTGCATAAAACATAAGATTTTAGAATAATTTCTCCACCCAACATAGTGTTGATCTTTGTTAGAAAATGTAAATTTTAGTTAAGCATCATTACTTATCTGAAAAATTTGTGTGTGTGTATATATATATTTATATATACATAGAGAGAGAATGTGAGATATATATATAATCATAGATGCCTAGGAAATACTTTGTCTTGGGTCAAATATTGAACAAAACTCAATTATGGTAAGTAACTGATTCATTCTTTGTAAAGTCTAGGCAGGTTTATATAAATTTGCTCATAGAGAGGGTTAAAAAATTAAGCAATACAAATCATTTGCTGTTGACCTAGCTTTAGTTGAAAGCTTGTCAGATAAAGCTAGGTCAACAACAAATGATTTAATGATCATAAAATCATTGTGGTAGTAATAAATTAGAAATACTCAGCAGAGCAAAAGGAAAACAGGAAAAGACTATTTTCTTCAGGCCACATCTGGCAGTGGTCAGGGCTTACTCCTGTGTCTGTGCTCAGGGATCACATCTTGTGGGTCTCTGGTCATATGTGGTGCTGAAGATTGAGCCCTGGTTGGCTGCATGCAAGGCAAGAGCCCTACCTGCTGTACTATCTCTCCAGTCCCAGGAAAAATCATTTTTTAATGTTACCAAGGATAAATAGTCATCATATTAAATTTCTCCATGGCTTTTTGTTTTTGTAGTTGTTGCTTTTGGTTTAGGGGCCACACCTGGTGTTGCTCAGGACTTACTCAGATTCTATGCTCAGGGATCATAAGTGAGTAGAGTTGACCGAATGCAAGGCAAATGCCTTTCTCTGGTCTATCCCTGGGGTATTTCTAAGTTCATATTCTCCTAAGGTTGTCCCCAGTGATTCCTGTTACCTCATAGTCCTGCTCTACTATTATGATCTGCTTGCCCTGTCTGATGACAAAAGTGATGGCAAGTCTCCTTAAATATTAAGCTACAAAACACTCTTACTTTATTCTTGCTCACCCTCATGGAAGCTGGAGGCCATTTTGCAAGCTCCCACATAGAAAGGTCCACGTGAGACATTGAAATAAGAGATGCCTTAGTCAACACATAGGAAATTAGAGCTGCAGTCTCATATTTTATGAGGAATGGAACCCTGACTCACTAGAAATAAACTCAGAATTGGATCCACCCCAAGACTTCTGAGGATACCCATCCCCTGCTGACAGCAGAACTAGTCTCCAAGAGACACCTAGGCAGCACTACCTAGATAAACTATGTCCACATTTCAGACCCACAAAAACTCCAAGATGTTTGTTGTTGTAAGCTGCCATGAGTTGTTAGTGTGTTATGCAGCAATAGATAACTAAGATGTACATGTTTACTAAAATTACACTGTCTTCTCATTTGTCATAATTATGGAGCATATAGAGGACATGCAAGTGATTTGGAAAAGAACTGTGATCAATGTTTAGAAAATCAATAAAGCAAAAAGGGGCATCCAGGACTTAAAATGGTGGTAGGAGGGGTGGAAGGTGCGTTACCAAAGGTCCGGATGAGGGAAGAGAGGCAGAGGACAGGCTCTTCTACAGAAATGGGTTGAGTCAGGAAGGGAACAAAGAAGAAATACTCCTGGGGCCGAGAGAGACATTAGAGGGGTTAAGGTGCTTGCCTTGCATGCAGCAATATCTGATTCAGTCCTTTGCACTACATAAGGCCCACTGAGCCACTTTCAGAAGTGAATCCTGAGCACCATTGGATTTGTCCCACCATACTCTGAGTGCTTGTTTATTTTCTTCTTCTTTCACATCCTTCCACTCACAACAAAGATGCAATTAAGTTCTTAGAAGAGGCAAACACAATGTTTGATACATAATTGACAGGTTGGTTGTAGTAAATGAGGAATGTATGTTGCCTGCATGTGACCCTTCCAGGTTCTATTCCTGGTACCCCATATGGTCCCCTGAGCATGCCAGGAGTGATCCCTGAGCACAGTGCTAGGGGTAATCTCTGAGTACCACCGGTATGACCTAAAAGCAAAACAGATCTGGTTCATGTGGACAGTAGCATGGAATCATAAAGCACAGAAGTGACATTATCATCTTCAGAGTATAGTTCCTGTCACTGTCACTGTCCTCCCATTGTTCATCAATTTGCTCGAGCGGGCCCAGTAGCACCTCCATTGTGAGACTTGTTGTCACTGTGTTTGGCATATCGAATATGTCATGGGTAGCTTGCCAGGCTTTGCTGTGTGGGAGAGATACACCCAGTAGCTTGCCGGGCCCTCCAAGAGGGGCGGAGGAATTGAACCCAGGTCAGTCGCATCAGCCGCATGCAAGGCAAACACCCTACTCCTGTATAGAAATTTATTTTAATACTATTTATAAAGTACATTTATTATATCTCTATTGGCAGTGCCGAGGATGGAACCCAGGAATAAAGCATGCAAGATTCACTCTTTTTTTCTCTTTTTGGGTCACACCTAGTGATGCTCAGGGGTTACTCCTGTTTCTGCACTCAGGAATTATTCCTGGCGGTGCTGGGGGGACCATACGGAATGCCAGGGATCGCAAAATTTAGTTTTGCCATTGACTATACTCCCAATCTTTAATGGTAATTTTAATTTCAATTTTCAACTGTTCCTTGTTAGTATAGAGAAATAAAATTAGTATTTATATGTAGTGACTATGCCACAAAATAGCAACACTAATTAATTCTAATACATTTGAATTTTTTGGAGGGACTGTTGATTATGAATTTCCACATAAATGATTGTGTATTCTACAAATAGAGACAGTTTTATTTCTTCCTTTCCCACTAAGATAGTCTACATTTTCCTTTTGTGGGAATGCCTTTCTACATTTGGAATTCAGAAAATGCTGGCATTATAAGCTGACACTGAAAATTTATCATTCTTTTATATTTTCCACAAGAGTCTGCATAGAAATGGTGTTTTTTTGCAGTGAGCCTTTGACACTTTGCCAGTGAAGCAATAGGTGAGTTCAAAAACTTCAAATACAAATTCATTTCCCCTATAGAGCTATTAAGGTTAATAATTTCTTCATTAGGGAGATTTGATAGTCTGTGTGTCTTTAATAGACTTTTATCTAAACTGGCTAACCAATTAGGATAAAGTTGTTCATAGTATTTCATTTTTAATATTTTCAGAATCTACAACAGCAGCCTCATCTTCATTCCTGATATTGGCTATTTGTGATATTTCGTTATTTTTTTTTTCAGCGGGGGTGAGGGGTGGTGGTGGTGGGGAAACAACTCCCTAGCAGTGTTGGAGATTACCAGAGTCTGAACCTGGGAACCATGCATGTGAGACGCGAGCTCCAATTTTGTGATTTATCTCCTGACCCCTACACACATTCTTAAGTCTTGCTCTGTTTGTTTGCGGCAGGCAGGCGGGTGGGTGGGTGGTGGAGGCAGACTTAGGCCAAATCTGCCTGTGTTCAGAGTTTATTCCTGGTTCTTTGCCCGGGGATCAGTCCTATTGCTTGAGGGACTGTATATGGTGCCAGCATCTAAGAGGGGTGTCCTCATGCAAGACAAGCACTTTTACCCCGTCCCATGTCTCTGGCATCTATTCTTATGTCTGTTTGTTTTTTATGTTTTGGGCCATCCTTGGGGGTGCTCAGGGCTTACTCCAGGCTCTTGAGCTCAGGGACGACTCCTGGTGGTGCTCAGGGCATCAAATGGGATGATGGGGATTGAACCAGAATCAGATGATTGCAAGGCAAGTGCCCAATGCACTATACTATCACTCTGGTTCCTTCTATTAAGTCTTAACTAGACATTCATTATGCTTATGAACTTTGGAAGAGAAAGTATTTTTGTTGCTTTGATTTTTGTAGGTATCAGAACCAGTTTTGGATTGCCTCAAACCAGGTACTATTTCATATGAGAATAATATGAAAAACGCCTGCATTTATGTTTCTTACTATTTCTAATTCATATTTTTAATGCTTCATAGTAGATTATGATTATTATATGTTATTTTTTAAGCCAACTCAACTCCTGACTGAAGAAATTAGAAAAGGAGAGGAAATCTAAATCAAAGAAATCTGGAAAATAAAAGATAAAGTCAGAATATTAATGAGAGAAAAACAAAAACAGTAAACAAAAAATAGTATAGTTTCTATAAGCTAGAAACTAAGAACTTGCCACTTTCATACTTGTCTGTAGTAGTGCCAAATGAATGAGTTACTATTATTATCCTCACAAGGAAGGAAAATCAATCTCACAGTTTTGTCCAAATCTAGTAGTGATTGCTTAGCATCCGAAACCTTAAAGGTATTCTGCCATTTTTATATCACTTTATCTAGAAAAGAATAAAGATTCTAGCAGTGGTATGTAAGATAGATTGAAAAAAGCATACAGAATTTTGTATCAGGCCTGGTTCTGCTACGTTATCTGAAATTCTGAAGTTGAAATGAACATCTTGGACCGTCTGGATCCTCAGGAAGGTGGTAATTGTGCTTACTTTACAAGTTGGTTGTATTAAAGGAGGAATGTCTGTCAA
This sequence comes from Sorex fumeus, assembly GCF_029834395.1. Classification (NCBI taxonomy): domain Eukaryota; kingdom Metazoa; phylum Chordata; class Mammalia; order Eulipotyphla; family Soricidae; genus Sorex; species Sorex fumeus. The sequence continues at coordinate 68,274,157 of NW_026606129.1, forward strand.
TCATCCGTACACACGCGCGCGTGCACACACACACACACACACACACACACTATATAAAGTTAGATGGTAGGTATTGGAACCAGTTTTGGATTGCCTCAAACCAGGTACTATTTCATATGAGAATAATACGAAAAATCGCCTGCATTTGTTTCTTATTATTTCTAATTCATATTTTTAATGCTTCATAGTAGATTATGATTATTATATGCTATTTTTTAAGCCAACTCAACTCCTGACTGAAGAAATTAGAAAAGGAGAGGAAATCTAAATCAAAGAAATCTGGAAAATATAGTCAGAATATTAATAAATGTAGTCTACTCTAAGCCTTTTATTAAGCACTTAGAGCTTCGAAGTGAGCATATTTCTAGCATAGAGAACCAGAAAGTAAACTGCAACGAAAGTTTGAGGTTCAGCAACTGTTAGAAGTGGAGAACGCTAACAAGGAAACTTTTGGGGCGTTGTTTTTTTTTTTCTACGTCCTCATTTGTACATCTACATTCTTCATCTGATAGTTCTTTGGAAAAATCACAGCATGTACAGATCAAAATCAAGAGATGAGACTAAAGCAAGATCTGAGAGGGTAAACCCCAGCGTCGCCAAGCCCGGGTTCCGGAACTGGCAGACGCCTCCAACCCGCAGTAATCTGGACCCCGGAGAGCGCCCTTTTAGGTCAACGGACGGCTCAAACACTCGCGAGATTTCTCCTTTCGCGACGTCTCAAGGTTGACTTGAGACTGGGGAAGCGTCGCGAGACTTGGCTCCCTGGCCCGGCCTTCGCTCCTCCTACTGAACCTCGGGCGGCCCCGCCGGCTCCGTCGCACGTGGAGTTGTTGTGGGTCGGAGGTCACGTGACGCGGAAGTGGCCCTGCGGGACCCGCCCCAAGATGGCGCCGCCCTGAGCCGGTGCTGTTTCCCGCTCGCCCGGCAGCCGCAGGCTGGACGGAACCCGCGCTCTGGACCGGCCCGGCCTGACAGCCTCGCTGCTGGTGATTGCGGGGCGGTGGGCCGCGGTGCCCCTTGCCGCCCTAGGTCTTGCTCTCGGTTTTGGGCGCGGAGCTGTCCTGGGGTCACTGGAGGCAGCTGTGCGAGGCAGCCGTTGCGTCTCTCCACCGGTTCCGTTCCGCAGTTTCTACCCCGAGGAGGTTGCGAGCAGTCAGGGTGCTCCAGGACCTGTTTTTTCGTTTGGTGATTCACGGAAGAAAAAAAAACCTTTAATTACGTTACCGCCCCGCACCCCCGAGATTTGGAATTAAAGAATCATGCAGTCCAACAGAAAGTGCTCACGCAAATCGCTCACACCCCCTCTTGTCCAAGACTGAAGTTGTGGTTTTGCGTTTTGCTGTATGTCCCCCCCCCACACACACACCCACAATGACATTCATTCATTGGTTCGGTCTATATGCAACTGCTTCCCAGTAGTCCAGCCTTCCTGTATAGATGTGCAGTGGAGGCAATATGACTGTAATTCCTTCGAAAGCAGCAAGAGTCAACACTTGTTAACACCAAAGCCAGAAGAAGCCCCCAGTAGAAAAAAAAAACAATCATTGAATAGACATTTTGAAGCCTTTGTTACAATCCACTAGGACTTGCCACTTGCGGTAGTGAACAGGTCAGGATTGACAGCCACTACGTGGTGCTGTTCTGGGGGTAGCTCCAGGGTGCAAAGCCCTTAAGTCATCTCCGGAGCTCCCCTGCAACCCCCAGACGAATTTAATTAAATTATCAAATGTTTGTTGTTGCAGGTGTTGGATATAATTTAATGAACAAGAGAAAAACTTGCTTCTTTAGCTCAGTTTGTCGAGAGACAATAGTGAAATATTCTATTTTATAGAAGTATGTTAGGGTAAACATTATGGGACTACTAGTTTAGAGTAGTAGTAGAGAAAACATATTGGTTCATATTAACCAGAAATATGAACTAATAGCTTTAAACTAGAATTGTTGAAACCTCTGAGCTAGGTTTTAGAGATACAAATGTTACCATGCTCATGTTTCTTCCTTTCTTTCCTTTTTTTTGGTCTAACAACATTACTGTCTCAGAAGAAAGGAGATTTCTTTTCCTCCCCTCTCTCCCTTAAATAAATTTCTCATCTAATCATTTGATTCTGACAAAGTTAAAATCTTATCTTGATTTTCAAGTTGAGGGAATTGAGGTATAAAGAGGTTAGGTAAAGTGACCAGAACCATACAGGTGAGATTTATTAAATATTTCTAAGAGTTGTAGAGTAGTGTTACAGTCCATTCAGTGTTACATGGATTTCTGTCCACTTACTATCTTCTTGCCAGTCTCTGAAATAACAGAAGCAGTTGCTAAGAACAGGTGAGTGTAAAAGTTAATAATGGAATAGTAGGATGTGTGTATGTATGCGCACACACAAGAGTTAATAAAAGAATGGTAGGGTGTCTGTGTGTGTGTGTGTGTTTATGTAACCAGAGCACATACATGCAGAAAGAATAACAGTTTAAGTTATTTTTCCCCTGTGTTTGTTTTTGGGCTACATCGAATTGTACTTGGGGCATAATACTGTTCTGCATTCTTGGATCACTCCTGGCAGAATTGGGGAACCATATTGGGGTGCTGGGGTTGGAATTTGGGTCAGCCATGTGCAAGTTAAGAAGCTTACCTGTTGTACTATCTTTCTGACTCAAGAATTTACCTGTTGTACTACATTTCTGACCTAAAAATTTAAATATTTTTTAAGGTTTGGGGTTCATGCAAGAAAATGTAATTTTTTCGATGTATTTTAGAGGAAAAAAAATCAAGATCAATGAGTAGAGTTTCAAGAAAGTTTTGCTTTTCTTAACCATTCCTCGTAGTGCTCAGGAATCATTCATGGCAGGATTTGGGGAAATCATATGGGGTACTGGGAATTAAATTCAGATCAACTGTGTCAAGGCAAATGCCCTGCCCACTGTACTGTCTTTCTGACCTGGGAAGTTGTATTTCATTGTATGCAAAGAAAACTCATTTTATTCATTTAGCATATGGTTTATCTCCATGTACTTTGCTCTTTGAAAACCTTGATAAAGCCTTGTAAACCAAACATATTATGATAAGTACTACCAAAGAAAGGAGTTAAAGAGAATAGAATACTACTACTACTAGATACCTACTTATGAGGGTTGGGGAGGATTTGGACCCAGTGTTGCTCAGGGCTTGCTTACTGCTGACTCTTTGTTGGGTGATCTTCTGGCATGCCTAACCCATTGTAGGCTAGCAGCACTTGTGGGCTGCTATGGGGTGCTGTGGGCTGCTATGGGGTCCTGACCTGCAGGACTCCACCTATGAGGGATATCCTGGGCGAGGGGGCTCCGGAATGAGAAGGAATGGATGCACGTCTTAGATGTCTGCAAGGCACTTATATACCTTAAGGTGGCACATGTGTGAAACAGAATGGGCTGATCTCTATCGTAGCTAACACTCAGTGGATGGTCAGTCAAGATAGCTGTAGAAGGAGTGGAGAGTTACAGAGGGGCTAGCCAGATTGCATCATCCAAGGGCCACCTGGTGGGATGCCATGTGCTTGTGAGGAATGTACAGGCCCACACATCCAAGATGGAGACCTCTGGCTCCCCACAAGCACTGCTGGAGTGGACTTGTGCATGAGAGTGAGAGAGGGAGAGAGGCCTGATTGCTGAGACATGGAGAATTGAATAAGATGTTGGCTGTGGAGTGCAGTGCCTGGCATGTAGTATACATGTCAGTGTTTCCTTCCAACAGTCGCATGAGGAGTGGAGGCCTGTCAAGCTGATCAAGGGGAGAGTCTCCAGGATGTTTTTGTTTTGGGGTCACACCTAGTGGTCTTCAGGGCTTAAACTCCAGGCTCTGTGCACAGGGGTCACTCCTGGCCGTGTGTTGGGCACCCGATGTGGTGTCCGGGATTGAACTCTGATCAGCTGCACGCAAGACAAGGGCCTTATGTGCTGTACTCTTGCTTTAGCCCCTCTCTTGACATTGCTGCTCCTGCTGTTGTTTTGCCACACCTTGTGGTGCTCAGGAATTACTCCTGGTTCTGCACTCAGGAAGCCCTCCTGGCGAGCTCTGGGGACCATATGGGTTGCTGGGGATTGAACTCGGGTCAGCCACGTGCAAAACAAGTGTCCTACCCACTGTACTATCACTGTGGCTCCCTCTCTTTAAGGTTCTGAACTTGATGCTGGATTGTTTTTGCCAACTATTACTGTATGATGAGTAAGTCTAAAACACAGAATTTTGTGAAACTTCTAAGTTGTGACTACAAGTGAAGGACTTTACAGATTTCATGTACGAATTAATTGTTAGGTTTTATTTTATTTATTCTTGTTTTATTTTGGGCCACACCTGGCAGTGCTCAGCGCTCACTCCAGACTCTATTCAGGGATCACTCTTGGTGGTACTTGAAGGACTGACCATATGCAGTGCTGGGGATCAAACTGAGGTCAGCCTCGTGTCTGACCTAATTTACTATCTCTCTGGACTCTAGTTATTAAGTTTTTTTTTTATGAATTTAGTAGATGTATGTACTCTTCAATCTTTTAGAAGGTCTTAAAATATTGGCGTGTCAGATTATAACATAGCAAAATTGGAATAATATATGTGGTAATCATAGCCAAAGTAATAGAGCTTTGGGATAGTTCCTAATGGGGATCAATAGACCATATGGGATGTGAGGTTGGCCGTATGCAAGGCAAGATCCCTACCCTCTGTACTTTTGTGGGCCCCTAATTCATGCATTTTTAAGATAAAAGAATCCCTACATGATTAAGTGCCTGCTGTGTACTGGTGCAGGAGACATAGGTGAACACACAGATGTTAAACAAATAGCCATGTATCAGTATCACTGTATCACTGTCATCCTGTTATTCATCAATTTGCTCAAGCAAGCACCAGTAACATCTGCATTCGTCCTAGCCCTGAGATTTTAGCAGCCTCTCCTTACTTGTCTTTCCCAATGGTGCCACATTGGAGGCTCTTTCAGGGTCAGGGGAACGAGACTCATCATTGTTACTGTTTTTGGCATATCGAATATGCCACAGAAGCTTGCCAGGCTCTACCGTGCAGGCAGGATACTCTCGGTAACTTGCCAGTTTCTCCGAGGAGGAGAACTAGACTATAAGAGGTCACACTGGCGTATGCCACTACGCACTTCTGGGAACTTTGTTTTATAGTCTCTGGATCATGGCCGTTGATGGGGTTTCATGGCTCCAGGGGCAGTTTGTGGGTGTAACTACCTAAATACTAGAAAATGTACTCGGTTACAGAATTAAAATTAAGATTAGTGTGTAAGTAATAGAAAAATCTAAATCTAGGCTCCTGCGTAAGGAGCCTGTGTATAAAGTCCTAGAAATGAGGAAAATTAGGTGAGTTGGAGAAAAGGAGAGATTACGATGCTAATAAGGAAAGTGCAATTGGTGGGTGTGGCGGTTGGAGGGATAGGTGGATCTAGAAGTTCCACTCCCCTCCCCCCCCCGCATAATCTTTTGAGCTGTGGACATATTTGAAAGGTGTCTAGGCTGAAAAATGGTAAGATAAAAATTCTGTTGGAGGAAGTTTTTATGGTTAGTACAGTGGGACAAGGATCACTGCAGGGGGGATGAATAAGCAGGGAAGAAGACAGACACTGCAGAAAGCAGAAACAGCAGTTTTCTGAGGAGGTGATTACTCACTGAGGGCTCCTTCTTAGCGAACCTGGGAATGTCAAGGAGGAATGTTCCCCCAGAGAAGCCATATTAATGTTTTGGATGGTCGTTAGCTGCTGCTTGAGTGTGTTGATTTTCTTCAGGTAAATTAGGCAAATAGTTTGGTTTTATTCTCTAGTTGAGCATCAGTAATTTTTTCCCCTATTGTTGAGTGAGCCACTTTTTGAAAAACATTTTATTACATGTAATCTTGCCTTTGTTTGTTTGTTTTAGGCCACACCCAGCAGTGCTCAGGGGTTATTCCTGGCTCTTCCAGGAGGAATTACTTCTGGCAGTATATGAGGGACCATATGGGATGCCGGGAATTAAACCCAGGTTGCCTGTATGCAAAGCAGGCACCCTACCTGCTGTACTATTGCTCTGCCATGTATTCTTTTTTTATTTTTTTAATTTTTATTAGTGAAACACCATGAGGTACAGTTGTAGACTTACAAATTTTTGTGCTTGGGTTTCAGTTATAGAGATGATAAGGCGATGTTGAAGTCTCCAGCTACTATTGTGTTGCTAGCAATGTCCTCCTTAAAATCTGTTAGCAGTTGTTTTAAATATTTAGCTGTTCCCTCTTTAGGTGCATATGCATTTAAGAGTGATTTCTTCCTGTTGTATGTATCCCTTGATGAGAAAATAGCCTTCATTATCCCTTCTATTCTTCTTCAACATGAAATTAATGTTGTTGGATACTAGTATGGCCACCCCAGCTTTTTTCTGGGTTTCAGTTATACAATGATTGAATACCCATCCCTCCACCAGTGCCCATTCTCCACCACCACTGATCCCAGTATCCCTCCCACCTCCATCCCTCCATCCTACCTTGCCTCTGTTGCAGGGCATTCCCTTTTGTTCTCTCATTTTGGGTGCTGTGGTTTGCAAAAGAGGCACTGAGTGTCTGCCATGTATTCTTGCTTTTTAAAATATACATCGTAATTTCAGAGCATTGGTGAGATTCTTCTTCATATCGGCTACTAGCATTTTTAGCATGGGTTAAATTATGATAGAGAGGTGTATTTCATTCATATAATATCAAGGTGTTAGCCTCTTGTTACACTATAGTAAGGCTTACTGTTTCATCTGGGTTAAGTTCTATTCATTTGGGTTTCACATAGTTTTTGCAGTTTTCTTTCTTCCTTTTTTGGGGGGATAGGGGAGAGGTACACCTGAGACTCAAGGCTTACTCCTGGCTTTGTAATCAGGGATCAATACAGGCAGGCCTGGGGGTTCTGAGGATCAAACCTGTCAGCCACATGAAAGGCAAGTGCCCTACCCGCTATAGTATACTTTGGCCCCACGTTCTTACAATTTTCAGTGCAAACTACCATCATCTAGAATTTAGTCATTTGCTTGATAAACTTTTTGATAGATGACCATATGTAAAACAGATTTCTCAGACCAAATAAAAAGAATTTGGTAGGATCTATAAGGATATAATTGACTTAGCTCATTTGAATATTAGTTATGTTTGAATAATACTGTCGATCTTTTTTCTATGTAGTACTGAAGCAAAAATTACATATCTGCTTCACATTTTTGTTTAACTCTTAAATGTGTAACTGCCATGTGACTCTGTTCTTCCACTTTTTTTAGTTTCCCAAAAGCCTCATGATTTTTAATGACACATGAGTTAGAGAAGTTTGAGCTCCACAGAAGCAATTAGTAACTTTTGATTCATGTTTTACTGTGCAAGTATGTTGAATTTGATCATTTCATTCTCACAAGGTAAGAATTGTCAAAAAAATCAATGCATGCAAAGTAGCCACATAAATTAAAACAGTAATTACTTTATTGATTAAAATTTAACAGTCTTGGCAAGCATCTCTCTGAACCCTCTCCTAAGATTAAAGAGAAAATAAGAATGAAGTGCTGCATGTTTGATAAGAATTGAGGTATAGCAAGACATTCTCACAATGGGTTTACTTTTTTGTGCTTTGAGAAATGAAAACAGGTAAAATATTTTATTTTCATCCTGGATTTTTTTAATAAGATCTTTTCACAAAAGTGAAAAAAGTGTTGAACATGGTTGGCTTAAAAAAAGGTCTGCATTACTTCTGAATCTTTTCTGTGACTTAGGAAAGGCCACTAAACTCTTCAGAAAGAAATCCTGGGTGGGCATTCTCTCCTGACCATGTGGGGTTCTTGCTGGCTTAGCTTGGTGCGCTGGTTGTGATACCACTAGAATTATGATGGAGGAGATCTTTGTGACCTTTTGAGTGACTCTTGTCGAAGACCAGCCATTTAGTTGCGTGCAAGGTTTATAGGGATATTTCTAATGCAAATCGGGTTTTAATAATTGACCTTATTAACCAAAAAGTAGGCACATTTGAATTGCTCTCAGTAATTTCATTTTGGCAGTGAACTCCTGTAATGGGCTTGTAGGGGCCTCGGTAGAGCAGAGAGTTAGTAGGAAATCTGCTGTGTCCCTCCTGAGCCTATTGAAAATCCACAGAATAAAAAATTAAAAGCTCTGTAATTTTTAATTTTTGTCTTTTTGGGTCCCACCTGGCAATACTCAGGGGTTACTCCTGGCTCCGCACTCAGGAATCATCCTGGTGGTGTTTGGGGGACCATATGGGATGCTGAGAATCGAACCCGAGCCATTCTCATGCAAGGAGAATGCCCTACCCTAACAACACTGTGCTATTGCTCCAGCGCACAGTGGAGCTTTTAACTGTTTCCCCCTTTTTGTTTCTGTGGTGACTGGGGTGCCATGCACTGTCACAGTGCAGCAGTGATGGCACACTGGGGACCACACTGCAGCCAGTGGGGCAGTGCTGGGTGGGAAGATGTGCTCTGCCTCTCAGCCGCCCCTTGGGCCCCAACTCATTGCTTTGAACTTTGAATGAACGATACTGGGTGTTTTTTTGGTTTTGTTTAATTTTGGGGGGTTGGAGGCCACCACCCAACGATGCTCAGGGATTAATCCTGGTTCTTCACGCAGGGATCATTCCTGGCAGAGGACCATGTGGGATGTTGGGGATCGAACTTGATTTGGCTGTATGGAAGGCAAGCACCACCTCTGTGGCCCTGATACTGGGTATTTTTTTAACATCTTACATAAATCATGTATTTTTTATTTCTATTTTTCATTTTTCAGACTTTGATCCATACCCTGTGGTGCTCCCGGCCTTGGTGCTCAAGTATCACTCCTGGCAGACTCAGGGGACCATATATGATCGCGGTGATTGAATCTTCAGTAGCCACGTGCTAGGTAAATGCCCTATCTGCTCTGCAATCACTCTAGCCCCTGCTCTCCAATTTTAAAATGTTCTACAGATTTCGCTGTGATCTTGAGGTGCAAACAGAAACTGTAACTTCTGTGAAGCAATCAGGTATTTCTTAGATGATAAGCTGGGGCCATATTTTAATGTCCTTTAGGAAAATGTAACTCCTTCCCACTCCGTTTATTCACTCAATATAAAAAATATAATCAAAAATTATAATTTATTAATTAGAAACAAATTAATGTATAAGTAATAAATACTGTCACCGTCACTGTCACTGTCCTCCTGTTGTTCATCAATTTGCTCGAGCGGGCCCAGTAACGTCTCCATCGTGAGACTTTATTGTTACTGTGTCTGGTATATCGAATACATCACGGGTGGCTTGCCAGGCTCTGCTGTGCGGGCGAGATACTCTTGGTAGCTTGCCGGGCTCTCAGAGAGGGCCGGAGGAATCGAACTTGGGTCGGCCATGTTGGCCGCGTGCAAGGCAAATGAAATACATCAATATTAATATATTTAGAGGATGGACTTTACATATATCCTTCAAATAGGAATTCTTAGATGTGAATTTATTAAAATACGGATCTAAGTTCATCAGGATTATTAACTTGTACAAATGCAGGTCTTAAAAAGGAGATTCATTAGTTAAAATAAATGACCTAAAAGACAAATATATAAGATTTGGTCTGACATGATAGGACAACTAAGATAGCCAAGCGAGGAAAAGCAATTAGGTGCAAGGCAGCACATATTTGCCTTTTATTTTAAAGAAAAGAAAAGATATCCAGATTTGCTTGTGTCTTAAGTGACTGTGAAAAGATAAACAAACAAGCAAAACAACCAGCCCCTTTGAAAGGATACTACTGAATAAATTTGGTCACTTGACTTACTAGGAGCAGGGAAGGAGACTGGACTCTTTTCCTTCCTGAATTCTGTCTGCTTGTTTACTTTTTAAACCACCTGAAAGTATTAAAAATCCACCACAAAGGTGGGGCTGGGGATGGCTGTGCAGCAGAGCATTTGCTTTGCAGTGTGGGAGGCCCTGGGTGTGATCCCAAGCACACACCAATAAATGCATTCAAAATAAAATCATTAAAATCTACAGCTGGAAATATGCGGCAATAATGATTATTTCCCCCAAAATATCTCAGTGAAAGCTTCTTTGATTATGCCTGTGTGATGATATGAGAAATATGCTTTAAAGACTGCTTTTTTCGAAAGACACACAGTGTTTGAAAATAATATTTTATCAACTTATCACCGATTTACAATTTTGTGGAATTTCCGGAGTTTAGTGTTACTCATCTGTGTATGTGTAGGTGTCACCACCTCCACAATAGGACAAAAAATCTCATATGTGGGATATAAAGAGACTCAGTGAGGAAACAACAAATGGCCAAAGGCGTTGGAGCTAGAGATTTTCTCTACAGAACTGAGCTTACTTAGGGGAGGGGTCTTGGGGGGACGCTGGGGGAAGGCAGGAGGCTCTCTTGGGGTGGGCGAGCTGGTACAATAATGTATGCATAGAAAGTGTGATTAACAATGTTGTAAACCATGGTCCCTCAATCAAAATGAGACGAGGAAAAAAAGTCTTTAAAAAGGTTTTTAAAAATCTCTACTTTTGAAATCTCTACTTAAAAAAAAATCTTTACCCCCAATGGCAGAAGGCTTATTTTATTGTAATGTGTGTGTGTGTGTGTGTGTGTGTGTGTGTGTGTGTGTGTGTGTGTCAGGGATTGGCTGTTTCTTGTAACCTTTTGCTCCTTTTCTCTATTCCCACCTTTTCCCTTTCTTGAAGGCTGGTGGGATAGCAGGTGTTTTTGTGGACTTGATATTATTTCCACTGGATACCATTAAAACCAGGCTGCAGAGTCCCCAGGGATTTAAGAAGGATGGTGGCTTTCGTGGAATATATGCTGGTGTTCCTTTTAATGCTATTGGATCCTTCCCTAATGGTAAAAATTGTATTGATTTTTTCTCACTGATATGAAGCCAAGATAATGGCTTATGAGTTGTAACTTATTTTCTGAACTTGTTAAACTTTTGAATCAGCTAGTGCTATAGATTTCCAGCTGATTGCAATAGAAAAAATGGAAAAAACGAGCCCTCTTCTAAAACTGGATTTTGGTGTTAAAATTCCAATTAGATTCCTTAACGTATTGTTCCAGTTTTATGATGCCTTAAAAGCAGTGGTTCTCAGCCTTGCCCCACACATTGGCATCTTTGGAAAGTGCTGATGCTAGGGTAGAGAAACTGTACAGTGGGTAGGACACTTAACTGGTTGGCCTGGATTGGATCCCAGCACAGCATATGGTCCCCTGAAGCAATGGCAGCAGTGATCTTTGGGTGCGGGACCAGGAGGAAGTCCAGAGTACTGTGGGAGTGGCCCAGCCGTGCCTCCACCCCACAACACCCCAAAGAAGTCCTGGTGCTGGGGCTGAAAAATAGTACGGGCTGGAATTCACTTGCTTTGCATGTGGCAGTGACCGAATCCTGATTTGGATCCCCAGCTTCATGTCTGGCCCCCTGAGCGTTGCTGGATGTGGCCCAGTCCTCCATCCCCACAAATACATTAAAAACAACTATAACAAATTTAAAACACAGATGCTGTTGTTACCTCCAGAGGTTTAACTGCTCTGTAGATTGATTGGATACCTGGAGTTTGGGTAGTATCCCAGGTAACCTGTGTGGAAATTACTGCTATCTTTGAGATTCTGTGGAGCAGATGGATTTAAGGCATTAAACCTGTCTGACTAACTTGCTCTTGGATGATGCAATTGATTACCATGACTTTCTCTCAGATAATCTCCTTCCAGGGCTGGAGTGGTAGCACAGCAGGTAAGGTGTTTGCCTTGCACACAGCTGACATGGCCGACCCGAGTTTGATCCCTTCACCCCTCTCTGAGAGCCTGCAAGCTACTGAGAGGATCTCGCCCGCATGCCAAAGCCTGGCAAGCTACCCATGACATATTTAATATGCCAATAACAGTAACAACAAGTCTCACAATTTGTTGTGAGATGTTACTGGTGCCTGCTCGAGCAAATAGATGAACTACGGGAGGACAGTGCAGTGCAGTGCTATGTCCTTCCAGTGACTTAAAGGTAAAGGTAAAGGCCCTCCCGTTGATCGTCGATTTGCTCGAGCGGGCCCAGTAACGTCTCCATTGGAGACTTTGTTGTTACTGTGTCTGGCATATCAAATACTCTCGGTAGCTTGCCGGGCTCTCCGAGAGGGGCGGAGGAATCGAACTCCGGTCGGCCATGTTGGCCGCTTGTAAGGCGAACGCCCTACCACTGTGCTATGGCTCCAGCCAGTCTTGATGGTTTTATTTTGTGTGCCATAAAAGTTGAAAGTTATGGTGGTAATTGTATAGAACTGTCTGGAATTTAGGCAATGCTTTCCACCGCTCACTAGTGGATGGCAAAGTTTCTAGTGAATCTGCAGGCAGGTCAAGCTCGAGAAAGTGTACCTTGCAATCACCTGTAATTGCTAACCCATGAGTCTATAGAAATGAAAAAGGTCTTATCAGCTCATTTTATGTAAGAAACTTAATATATGTAGCACCCAAGACTAAGGAATCCCTAGTTCAATATTAACAATGTATGAGACTTGAACAGGACATTACAAATCACTGACAAAGAATGAAACACACATGTCACAGGAGATTGGGACTGTGCTTCTATTGTTAAATAGGTGTTTCTGTTCCACTGTTTCCATTTCCACGTGACAATTAAAACAAACATCTGTTTAAGCCTCTTTTTAAGAATAAGGGAAACATAGACTTCATGCCCTAAAACTATTTTAAAATTCACACTTAAGTATTAAAAGAAATTCTCTTCAACCAACCAGCCATTTTGCTACTTTTTGGTGAGTAGATAGTCTGTGCCAGTCATTGTGAAAAAGTCTTTATTTTAAGAACAAAATTTAGTTAACAAAAATTTTTAACAAGTTTCACTTAGCAAAATACACCCAAAAGGAAATCACAGTACAAAGGAAGTTTTAAGTGAAGGCCTCATCAATTTCTATAGTATTAGTATTGTGTCTCAATTTTCAAAACTAACTTTTTAAAAAGCTTAAACTTAACCTAAAAGATTTTAAATGAAAATAAACTAGAATGAACAAACATGAGAAACGTTCCTCTTTGAATTAGGGATCTAGCACCTTGAGTTTTCCAGAAATAAACAGAACAGTACAAAACAAAACAAAACAAAAAAGCATGTCTCCCCAATGTGTTCTTGGTGAAGTGGTGTAAAAGATCCACACTGGACGTACTCAAAACTACTTTAACTCAGATAACATCACTTTGAAGTACACTACCAAAACATTAATTGAGAAAAACTGAAAATAGTTTTAGTTTACTCAATATCACATGCTAGAAGAAAGTTTGCATGAGAAAACACTGAAGAGGTAATTTTTTAATCCAGATTTCACAAACTCATGGTGCGAATGGGTCCCACAGCTTCCTCTAGAGAAATAATTGCTTTTCACTGCTTGTTGGCTGCATGTGAAAATTTGATTGAAATAACTCAAATGCTCCTACAAAACTAATATATCCACCCATGCTATTCTGGCCACTGTAGCCAGCCCCATAACAGCCACTCACGGACTGGCTCTCAAGGCCACTGTATGTGGACTGGGCAGACACCCCCATGCCTTACATCATCTGGCCACTATATGCCCCATTGCTGGCCCCTGTTGTGGAATTCAAGAAGAGTTCTATGTATCTGTGCTGCATGTTGGCCCTGTCTTTGGACATAGCTGCTACGGCTTCTTCATGAGTGGCAAATTCAACATCTGCTTCACCGGTTACTCTTCCATCAGGGCCAATCTCAATATGAACTCTCACTGGGTTGAGTGGAGAGAAGAAGTTGTAAATTTCGTTCTCAGTGGCTTTGTATGGCATCCCCCTCATGTGGACACAATGCCCAGTGGTGCTCTGGACAGTGAACTCGCCATCTCCATATCTGTGATCATACATCCCCGAGAGACAGTAACTGAGGTCTCTCCCAAAGAGGTTGGTGGTGAAGCCATAATCATCACTGAGGCCGCTGTACTCCTCTAAGCCCACGTAGCTTGCACTGTAGGCACCAGATCTCATTCTATCCAGCTCTGCTTGCTTAACAATGCCAATGTATCTCCTGGCTGTGCCAGGCCGATCATAAGGCCCAGGCCGCTGCACAGACATAAACCAGAGAGGGCTCTGAGTATGACCTAACTTCTTCCTGGCTTCTCTTAAAGGTAAAGGCCTTCCCGTTGTTCATCGATTTGCTCGAGCGGGCCCAGTAACGTCTCCATTGGAGACTTTGTTGTTACTGTGTCTGGCATATCGAATACGTCACGGGTAGCTTGCCAGGCTCTGCAGTGCGGGCGAGATACTCTTGGTAGCTTGCCGGGCTCTCCGAGAGGGGTGGAGGAATCGAACTCGGGTCGGCCATGCTGGCTCCGTGCAAGGCAAACACCCTACCACTGTGCTATCGCTCCAGCCCCGGCTTCTCTTAAACACTTCAATATACCTGTGCCCTATTCTCTCCTTGTGCTTCCCTAGCACCTTCTCTGCTAACTCCTGTGAAGCAAACTGCCCGAAGGCTTCCCCTGTAATCTTGCCCTCAGGGTCCACAGGCATTGTGATCCCCTTTGGCACGATTTCCAACCCTGAGAAGAACTGAACAATTTCTTCCTTGGTGCATCCAAATGGTAGTCCTCGAAGCCGCATGAAGCCGTCACTGGCGGTGTCAGCGCTGTTTGGACCACTGTGCTTCAACACCCAATCTGTCTTGGTTCTGTGTGACTTGAACACCTCAAAGTACTGGTGTCCCATGATTTCCCTGTCTTTTTTCAGGACCAATTTGACATCATTTTCTGATGCAAGTTCAATAAAAGCCTCACTACTCTGCCTGCCTTCTCTAGTGTAGATAAAATGAACACCTGCGGCCCCATCATGAATCGTGCAGCCGGAGAGGAAATTCTGCACATCCTCAATAGAACAGGACCATGGCAGGCCACGGAGCTTGACCACAAAGCCTTCACCTCCCTCAGGGCTCAACATCATGGACACTTTATAGGGCAGATGTCAAACGAGCTTGGGTGCAGATTTTTGTGGCACAAGAGGGTATGTATGCCCACAACTGGGATAGAATCCTAGTAGGCAACGAAGAGTCCTCAGCATACGCAGCCAGGCGCTCGGGGCACACACGCCACCATAGAGAGGAAGGCTCCAGTGACTTACTTTTGCTTTTTTTTTTTTTTTAAGCCACGAATACATACCGAATACACAACGGATAGCTTGCCAGGCTCTTCCGTGCGGGCGGAATACTCTCGGTAGCTTGCCAGTCTTTCCGAGAGGGATAGAGGCTTTTGGGGCGACCTCTAATCACCCTTGTAGGTGTTACCATATTTGAACCCTATCAATTATGGTACGACAATTCCTGAAGATGGGTATTTAGTGTCTTATGATGTGTCGCGCGGCTGCAAAGCGGCTGCACAGGTCCAGAAAGTATCCTGGAGTGTGGCGACGGCTGGGTAGTGGAAGTAGTGATTGCAGAGATGCGATCAAGGAAGACCTCAAAGAGAGAAGAGCAGAAGTACTGGTAGATGCAGCAGAAGCCGGGAAAAGTATTCATAACGCCCGCCTGTCCTTCACCAACTACAAGACCAAGATGACTGCCCTCCGACGTCCTGATGGATCCATCACATCCTCCAGAATGGCAATGGAGAAGATTATCCATGACTTCTACTCAAATCTCTTCAATAGCCATGTCCACTTGCCGACATAACAAATTCCACAGGATGGATATGTCGTTCCCAACGTTCTCCCTTCCAAAATCCGACACGCCATTTCGTTGGTAAAGAAACAAACAGCACCCAGCCCAGAAAAGGTCAGACCTGAACACCTGAAGAACCTGCCGTCAGTACTCATCAACACACTGGCTCGGCTCTTCACTCACTACCTGTCTGAATGCAAGGTTCCGTCCCAATGGAAAACCAGCAGGATCGTACTACTGTTCAAGAAGGGAGACATCCATGACATTGGCAACTATCGCCCGATCTGCCTATTGTCTGTCATCTACAAGTTGTTCACTCGAGTCATCCTAAATAGGATTGGCAGAACACTAGATGAAGGACAACCATGCGAGCAAGCCGGGTTCCGCAAAGGATTCAGCACCATCGACCATATCCACATGATAACCAAGCTCATTGAGGTTTCTCGGGAGTTCAAGATGCTGCTCTGTTTAACGTTCATTGATTTAAAGAAGGCCTTTGATTCTGTTGAGACGGAGGCGGTCATTGAAGCCCTAGCCAATCAGGGCATTCAAGCCCAATACATCAGGATCCTCCGTGAGCTGTATTGCGGATTCACTACCAGGATCTCACCATTCTACAAAGAAGTGATCATTGACGTCAAGAGAGGGGTGCAGCAGGGTGATACCATTTCACCGAAACTCTTCAGTGCCACCCTCGAGAACATCATGTGACGACTGGAATGGGAAGGAATGGGAGTGAAGATAGATGGTCGGCAACTACACCACCTCCGCTTTGCTGATGACATTGTTTTAATAACACCAAACATCAGCCAAGTGGCACAAATGCTGGCCGACTTTGACCGTGAGTGTGGAAAGGTAGGACTACAGCTGAATCTTATGAAGACAATGTTTATGAGAAACAGCCTCATTCCTGATGCCCCATTCGCTCTCAACAGAACGACCATCTCCGAATGCAACAGCTATGTGTACCTAGGTCGAGAGGTCAACATGACAAATGACCTGGCACCCGAGCTGTGCAGGAGGAAGATAGCGGCTTGGAACGCCTTCAAGAACATCGAAGAAATAGCTAAGAGGACGAAGAACCTCCGGCTCCGGGCACATCTCTTTGATTCCACTGTTCTTCCTGCATTAACATATGCCTCAGAGACCTGGGCCCTACGCAAACAAGATGAGAACGCTATTCAGGTCTCCCAAAGAAGAATAGAAAGAGCTATGCTTGGAATATCACATTTCACTCAAATGAGAGAAAGAATCTGGAGTTCTGACATCCGTCGACGATCAAGAATCAGGGACGCTGTCTCATTTGCCAAGGTGTCGAAAATCAGATGGGCTGGTCACGTAATGAGATTTAAAGACGACCGCTGGACTAGAGCTGTTACCGACTGGATTCCATGGGATGTCAAAAGACCGCGTGGCCGCCCACCTACCAGATGGTCAGACTTCTTCGTGAAGATCATGAACGATCGGTTTGAGGCTCTTCATGTTCCCAGAGTGAACAGATGCCACTGGGCTACACTAGCACACAACAGGGACAAATGGAGACGTTACTGGCGCCCGCTCGAGCAAATCGATGACTAACGGGAAGTTAAGTGATTAAGTGATTTTTAAGCCACATTATGTATGGCCATCTTATTCTATAATCAGTATTATTATTTTGGGGGCCACACCCAACTGTGTTCAGGGCTTCCTCCTTGCTCTAAGCTCAGGGATCACTCCTGGTGGAGCTCCAGGGACTATACTGGGTGCTGGTTGACTATATGCAAATCAAGTGCCTTACCGACTGTACTTTCCTTTGAGCTTCTGTACTATTTGTTTTAATTAATATACTTATTAGTTTTTTCAGATGCTTAGTTTTGTGTGTGTACATATGGGGGCGAGGGTGGATCCCAAGAAGTATTCATGATGACTGGTGGCCACTGCTGGTTAAATCCAACCATCTGGGTCAGATATTTGTGAGCTGGAGCCCAGGAATGCAGTGCTACTTTACCTTGTGCTGCTGGGGACCCCAGAACCTCCCTCCAGGGACCTTCTGGACTCTACCTGGTAGTGTTGGGGACCATGGTGATTAACTGGGGTCCCTAGGATGCAAAGAATGCATCTGCTTGGCCCAAATACTTCCATTGTTTACTAATAATTTGAGCAGCACTCAAAAGCAAATAAGTATACAAAAACAAAATACCACTTAAGCAGTGATCCCTCTCTCTCTCTCCCTCTCTCTCTCTTTCTCTCTTTCTCTCTCTCTCCCTCTCTCTCTCTCTCTCTCTCTCTCTCTCTCTCACACACACACACACACTCACATACACACGCACTCACTCACTCACATACTTAACATTCTTATTTAGACAACCACTGCTTCAGATTTCTTAAATTCTGGGACTGTTTCCATTGTCCTTGACTACAGTGTGACCATGTTCAAACACCTTTTCAGTGTTTGAGCCATTCACTTACCTTTAGTGAAAGTTGCATATAGTACGAGGAAGATCTTTAGACTTGTTTTGTCGTTGAGAATGCAGCTGAACACAGTTCAGTTTTATCCCTCCCTCCCCACCCATATGGTCCCCTGAGCACTGCCAGGTCAGCCCCTTGAGGCCCCTCCCAGAACTGTTGGATATCTCCCTGGAGGACTTGAACATCCCTAGGGTGATCATCCCTGGATGGTCCTCAGCACCTCCAGCCCCAATGTGCTGCTCAGAACCTCTAGCCTGGTTGGCCAAGAATTACCGTGAGTGGCCTCTAAGTTGCCTGAGCACTGCTGAGCAGCCTATTTTAAATTTCAGCTTCTGCTTTTTTTCTTTTTATCACCTATCCTCCTCCTTCCCCAAAGAGTTGATTATTGCCTTGAGGAGCTGATGTAGCAAAAAGTAGCCATGGTGATTGGGGTAGCCTGCAATGACATATTCTGGATGAGATGGTTTATTGGGTTAAAGTATATGTTTTCAGTTTCATCTTGCTTATAAATCTGTGCAGCTAATTTTTCTTGAGTATTTATTTTCTTGGTGAGAGATATTTTGGATCATAAAAACTTACATCCTTTTCCTTTTTGAGGTGTGTGTCTGTAAGGTTAGGACCATCCGACAGTGCTTGGGGGCTAGTCCTGCTTCTGTGCTCAGTAGTGACCCCTGAACGGTGCTCTGGGAACCATATATATTGCTTGGAATTCGGATTAGCTCAACATCACGTAAAAGGCCTTAACACCTAGGATGTCTCTTCAGCCACCTAAGACTTTATACCCCATATATGAAGCTCACTAAAAATGTTGTGATTTTAGGGGTTGGAGCAATAGTATAGTTGGTAGGGTGCTTACCGGGCACACTGCTGACCCTATTCAATCCCTGTTACCCATATAGTTTCCCGAATCATCCAGGAGTGACTCTGAGTGCAGAGCCAGCAGTAAGCCCTGAACAGAGCCGAGTGTGGCCCAAGAACAACAACAAAAAAATTCAAAAACATTGTGACTTTAGTACTTAAAGTGGTTAATGCCAGGTTAGTTCTTATACTTCTTTCTTTCTTTCTTTCTTTCTTTCTTTCTTTCTTTCTTTCTTTCTTTCTTTCTTGCCTCACACCTGGCAATGCTCAGGGGTTACTCCTGGCTCTGCACTCAGGAATTATTCCTGGCGGTGCTTGGGAGACCATATGGGATGCTGGGAATCGAACCCGGGTGACCGCGTACAGGGCAAATGCCCTACCTGCTGTGCTATCACTCTAGCCCCCATCTTAGACTTCTTCAGGGCATGAATTTTTTCTTTTATAAATTTAGGGCATATAATAGTAAGTTTTGTAAGTGGGTGGGGAAAATATATGTTAACTGTTACCTTTATTAGATATAATTAAATAGTTTAGATTTTTTAAATATTAAGTTTGAATATGTGTTTAGCTTTGGAAAGACTGGCTTATTTTAAATTTCAGCTTTTGCTTTTTTATCACCTATGAATATGTGAAAAGTTTTTTGCACACTGATTCATCTTTATATTTGGTGCCTGTGAAGCATATGTTGGCTGCCTCGGCTGGAGAAGTGGTAAGTAACCAGTTGTGCATGTGAAAATCAGAAATGCAGATCAGTCATGCATATATCTATAGCACAGTCACTATTTGCATTTTAAAAGACAAGTCTTTTTTATTTTTTAATATTTTTTAGACAAGACTTAAAAGACAAGTCCTAAATCCCAGTACATGTAAATTAATCAACCATAATAGTTAAGAGAGTCTAGGTAGGAGGAAAGAAAAAATTCAGCCATTTACCAGAGATAAGTCTAAAACAATTACATAGAAAGAATTGAATTACCCATGCAGGTGCCATGTCTTAGTATAAAGTTAACATAACTGAGCTGGAACTTCGTTTTCTAGACTTCTCATTTGATAGTGGTTCTAGGTTAGTCTCCATACGTGTGCACAAACACACACACACACAAATTTGTCTAAGATTGAATTTGTGTTTTTGTTTTGAAATTTCATGTAGGTTGAACTCTGTTGCAGTTCATACCCTTACGCGTGGGCCTTGGGCAGTTGCTTCTTTGACTCACCAGGAAACCTCTGGAGCTTCCTTAAATTCTGAGTCAGAAGTGAAGGTGACCGCTTACACATCAGCCCCCACAGCATCAAGGTTGGTCATAGATGAGTTCTGATTTTTCCTGGCTCTTCTGCATTTTGGATTCTTCTTCCCTTCTTGATCACCTGCTCTGAGGCTCTGAGGCTTTTGTCTAGCAGAAATACCAGTTCTGTATCACTTGCTTAGCCAGATCCTGCAATTAAAGTGGTTCTGCTTCATATAATAACCCCTTTTTCAGTCATTTATTGTGGTTCTTCTTGTCTCAACCCTATGTAACTCAGTTACTGACAACCAGTCAGTAATATTAATCACAGGTGAGAAGACAACTTGGTCAAGGAGGCCATCTTATAATTCTAGGAATAGTTCTGGGTGATGCAACAGACCTGACCTGAACTAAGTCTCGAAATATAAAGCAAACATTGCCAGGACTTTTGTTTTGGGCCATGTTTGACAGTGCTCAGGGGCTCTCCTGCTCGGTGTTCAGGGGTCATTCCTAGAGACGTTCAGGGGACCAGGGGCAATGCTGGCATCCAACCAACATCAGCCCCTGTACTGTCTCTTCAGCCCCCACAACTTGCCAGAAGTCTAAGGAGAAAGGAATGAAACTGTGACCTTTATAGGAGAGGTCTGTATCTCATAGTTTAAGACCAGGTGGATGTTAAAGATCACAGAGATTTGAATGGCACAGTGGCAGGATTGGTCTCCTGGCTATGCATTGAAGCTCTGCCTGTAACAATTACAGATTACTGATTATTTTCCTTGAGATACTTGGGTTGTTAATATGAACCAATCATTAGTTTACCTAAAAAAATCATTTACCAAATAATGAGACAATGCTGTATAGATCATTTGGCTTCTTATCATAATGACTTAAAATCAGAGCACAGGAGCTGCCGGGTTAGTACAGTGCATAAAGTACTTGCCCTGCATGCTGCCTACCCAGATTCAGTACCCCATATGGTAAGCCCCTCCAGGAATGCCAGGGCACTGCCAGGGGTGGCCCTCAAGCCAAAAATAAAATAAAAGCTTCTTAATTTATTTTGTACTTTTTCTTCAGGAAATGCTTGATAAGTGTACACTCTGTCTTCTTGTTTTAGTAACTTGTTCCAGTTAAAATTTAGTTTGAGATTCATACAAGTGAGGTCAGTAAAGTAACAGAAACATGAATTTTGAGAAAACAGATCTTTGTAGGTAAAAGGAAAACATTTATATCGTTAGTAATCAGAAAGGTATAGTGATAAAATAATTGATACAATCATGGTCTTCCACACATTTGCTTTGATGTAAGATTGTTATGAGCAGATTTCTTAAAAACAACAGAGTATTTTGATAATGTATCCATACTTGTAAATTGTCTATAAGTGTACATAGAAACTTAGAAACAAAAGAATATTGCTATAATAACCAATACTTGTAGCAGTAGCTTGATTAAAAATTAATGATGAATCAATAAAAATATAATTGCAACCTTCTACCTTATGGTTGTAATTTGGGATATGTAAAATCAATCAAATAAGATTTAATATATAATAATAGTCATAAGAGTCCCATTTGTACCATTTTTATTAGGGAGTTTTCTGTACCAAATCTCTAAAGCCTGATCTCAATTATTTCACAATTCAGTTTTCATTACACACTGAATAAGTCCTGTGAGAAGAAGAATCTGTAATTAGGTGAGATGTGTTGGGGAAGTTTTAATTTAGTGCAGTAGCTACTGTAACATTATAAAGGTTGTATTTTCCCCCATCTTTTTTTTATTAAATTTTTTAATTTTATTTATAAAGTAGTTTACAATGTTTGATACATTTAATGTTTGAACACCAATCCCACCACCATTATACCTTCCCACCACCATATTTCAGATGTTTCCATCCTGAACACCAACCCAAGCCTCAAATAAGAACCGAAATAATTGATTTTGTATTGTTTGTTATGAAAAACTGCAGAAAATGCTCCAAAAAAGTTTCCTGAGAGAAAAGTATGTGAAGATTGCTGTATTTCACCCAGAGGCCTTTAAGTCCTTCTATAAGAGATCAGTAACATGTTGTTAAATTTCATCAGTAATGAAATTTCTTTACCACCCAGAGCTTTGTGTGCTTATATATGTGTGTGTTTGTGTATGTGTGTGTGTGTGTGTGTGTGTGTGTGTGTATCTGTAAAAAACAACATTTCCCTCTAAGAGTTGTTGCCTCTTTAAACCCCATTAAATGTGGTGCAGTAAGTTTGGGGTATGGGTGGTGTGAGACATGAGATGTCTCGTAGTCCAGGAATACATTCACTTGTGGGTGAGTCTCAGATGGATCCTGAAGGCGGAGGTTGATTTCTGGAGGTTTTCAGCTGCCAGCGCTGGGTCCCTTGGGACACGGAGGGCCCCCGAGTGAAATAGCCTGGTCTGGGGTCTAGTGGCATGGTTATGGCGTGTGTTGTGTTATGTTCCCTTCTGGGAGAGAAGGACAAACCCTCCCCCCTTCTCTTTTAAAGGCTTTCTATTAGAACTTCTCCTGGGCCTTTCTTTTAGCTTTAAGTTCAGAAATGAACAAACAATAAAATTTCTTTACCACCCAGAGTATTCACTGTGAATATGATATCTGCCTGGCCAACACGTATGAATTTTCTTATACATACAGATGCTGGTAGATTGCCCTTTAGGGCCCTCTGCCAGCTTGGAATTAAGAAAGCTGAGAGATCATGTTGTGTTTTGCCTTCTGACATAGAGAGTGTCCACGCATCAGTTAGAAATGAAAGTTTTAGAGATAGTAGCCAAAGTGCTGGTTTCAAACAAGACTCCTTGATTGTTCTGCTCTTCACTGATATTTAGATATCTCTGGCTTCGGATGATCAAAAGTTTAAATTTATATCCTAGTACACAGTGACTTTTTTGTGTTGGCTCCACAGCGCCAAATCGAATAGACTAGCCGTGGCATAGACCAAGGAGTGCTGCTCACATGCTGATAACAGGTGTGATTCCATTTTTGTTCATCACTCAAAGAATTCCTGGCTTTAATAAGTTCCAGAGTTTTGAAGGTTGCAGGCATGTCGAGTTGGGTTTTGCAGTTAGAAATAGCCTTGCTCCCATGTCTGACTTCTTTGAGGCCCTTCCTTGCCTTTGAAGAGCCTTGAAAATGAAGCCAAGGTCCACAGTTCAGCTATTTGAGCCAGTCCCCAGGTCAGTGAACCTGCTCTGGGGGTCCCACTGGCTATCAGCGTCTAGTGATATTTTGGGGCCCAGGCAGTGCCCAGGGGCTGATCCTGGCAGAATGCTCATGGGTTGATTCCTTGTGTTGTTTGGAATAAAAGCTTCCTTCACGCACAGCATGTGCCCATGGTCACGTTTCTGTTTGTGGCTTTCAGCTCCATACCCCATGGTGCTTGCAGCAACTCCCAGCTCTCTGCTTGGGTGTCACTCTCTGTGGTGCTTGGGGGACTGTGCAGTGACAGCCAAGACCAGCATCTTAAGTCCTGTACTGTCTCCCCAACTCCTAAACTCACACTTTGATTCCATCTCTCTGCTGAAATCAGCCCCCAGAGGGTGAGGTGCGGGTTCTGTCAGGAGGGTCGTCAGCTGCACAGCAGAGAGCCCACCACCGCTGGGCTTTCCTAAGGGGGCATGTCAGCAGTTGGTCAGGCTGTTATTTAAAAAGTGTATCTAGCATGTTTCGTGATCTTTGTTGGTCTCCACTCAACACGGGAATAGAAGGTTGGCAACTTTTCAAATGTGTTTTATCTTTTGAACTAATCATGTTAGATATTGAAGCACCCACCAGTTAACGAGGATTAATTCTCCTTTGCCATTTGGAGAGCTAGTACAGCAGGTCGGGCATTGGCCTTGCACTTGGCCGACCTGGGTTTGATCCCTGCTATCCCTTATGGTCCTCTGAGCCTGCCAAGAGTCATCTCTGAGCTTAGAGTTAGAAGTAGATTTGGCTAGATGTGGCCCTAAATACACACACACACACACACACACACACACACACACACACACACACACACAATCATTTTTGCAGCTGCAACAGCTTTGGGACTGGGAAGACAGCTCAGAGGGCCAGAACACATACCTGACATGTACACAGGGTGCCAAGTTCGACCCTCAGAACTGTATGCTTCCCTCTTCCCCACAGTGCTGCCACTTGTGAAATTGTTAGGCCCACATTGCAGGGCTGAGTGTTGGCAGCTGTGTCCTTTGGGCTCTAAGCACTGTGGGGAGGTCCCCTATTGGCCCCCTCCAAATCCTGCTTCTCATTGTCATACTTAAAGCCTTTCCTTGCTATATCCTCCCCCATCACTTGCACCTTTTTGATCCCCCACCCTCCACTGATAAAGGCCATTTTTGGTTCCATTCACCTTAGTTTCCTCTGCTACTTTCTTCCTTGAGTGTGGATTTGGGTCTTAAGTCTTTATTGTGTTCCAGGCACTGAGGATAAAACAAGATTCTGATTTTTTTTTTAATTAGTGAATCTCCTTGAGTTACAGTTACAGACTTACAAATTTCTGTGCTTGTGTTTCAGCAATACAATGGTCGAGGACCCATCCCTCCACCAGTGCCCATTTTCCACCACCAATGGTCCCAGCATTCCTCTCATCACCCCCAAGATTCTCATTTTTTAAGATTTGAGTCTGGAGGTGGAGCTGAGTGTGGAAGTCTGCAAGAACATGTGAGGCTCCGGGTCTTAAGGAAAATACAAGTTGCCTCCAGGCAAGGGAAGGTTTGCTTTGTCTGGATGCTGGTGGGTGGAGGCATTCAGGAAAGCCCTCCCAGGTGAGTTGACCCTGAAGCCACAGTCTAGACAGTGATAGTCCTTAGGTTGGTTGGTGTAGAGAGGAGTCCTGAATGTATGAAAAAGCACTTTCATTTGTGAAATGGAGCACAGGGATGGCTGGTAGCCCCACGTCGTCTGGATGTGATGGAGGGGAAAGTGGGGGGAGGGCCTCATCTTCCATGGTAAGGAGTCTGCCCCACTTCCTTTGACAGCTGTGTAGAAGTGGTTGTGTCTGAATGAAGGGGTGGTGACAAGTTGAGGTGCAGGAGGATGCAGAAGGAGAAAAGTGGGTGCACGAGATGTTCAAGGAAAGATGGTGGTGCTCAGAGTCCACTCCCTGTACAGTGCCTGGGGAACCAGGTGGTATTGGGGAGCAGACTGAGCCTCCAGCACACACAGCTTGCACTCCAGGCAGGTGAGCTGTCCTTGTGCCAAAGCTGTCACTCTAGTTAAAGTGCTTCTGGGGGCCAGAGTAACAGTATAGCAGGTTGGATCAGACCAACTCAGATATGGGTCCCTGGCACCTCATATAGTCCCCTGAGCCTGCCATAGCACATGTGTGTCTCCTTTGGCATGTTCTGTCTTTGTCATGTGCTTCACCTCTTCAATAGCTAAGTTCAGTAAGTACACACCTGCTTCTCAGTTGGCATAGCACCAGCGCCTGAGAGAATGTAACGCAAGTACAAGTGTTATAGTACAGTGGGTACTTGCGGCTGACCTAGGCTCGATCCACAGCATCCGATGTTGTTCCCTATCAGGAATGATCCCTGAGTGTAGCACAAACATGTCAGGAGTTATCCCTGAGTGCAGAGCCAGAAGAGAGCCCTAAGCACCACTAAGTGTGGCCCCAAAGCTGAGGAGAGTTGTGGGAGGGAGAGGAAGAAGAGGACGGAGAGAGTGCCGGGGTCAGGGGGAGGGTTGGGGCTTGGCGCCAAGTTCCAGCAGCTGATGGGGAGAGACAGTTCTTCCAGATCTATGTGCAGGGACTGTTCTACCACCATCACGCCAGTGTCCTCACGACTCCCTCCGTCCCTTGTTTCAGATTGTGTTCTATTTCAGGAGCTTGCTTTTCTCTCCCTGGTGTGCTGGAGAGGACCAGATTCCATGGCGGTGAGTCCTGGCCTAGCACAGTGCATTTTACTGATATATTTAATTAAGAGAACAAGAGTGAGGAGAAGCTTTGCATTGGCCCTTTATTTCAGGGAAGTGTTAGTTCATAGAACAAAGTTAAGCCCAGCTTTATTATAGAATGAGTGAAGAAAGAACATTTTCATCTAGGGTGAAGTTGGGTTTTTTAGGAACCCTCTAATACTACAAGAGGTGACTTGGTCAGTTATTGGGTCTACAATCAAGAATCCCTAATACTTTTATTCAGGTACCAGACTCATGAAGGAGGAATAGCTATGTCTTTGGGAGTCTGAGCATTATACTTAACACAGCCTTATTTTTTTTCAGATAGCTTGTGATTAGGATTCACAGGAGCGAAGGGAATTGATTTGTGATGGCACACTTTTTTCTTATTTGAGAGCTGCTACATATCTAGTTTGGTGATTGGTGCTGAGAAACTAATTTTATTTTTATTTTTTTATTTTTATTTTCTCTCTCTCTCTATTAGTGAAACACCATGAGGTACAGTTGTAGACATACAAACTTTCGTGCTTGGGTTTCAGTTATACAATGATCGAGTACCCATCTCGCCACCAGTGCTCATTCTCCACCAACAATGATCCCAGTTTAACAGACTCCTTGAAGACTGTAAAAGTAGTAAGTTTGGAGCCGGAGACAGTACAAGAGTTAAGGGGCTTGCCTTGCATGTAGCTCAGATTGATCCCTGGTACCACATATGGTAGCAGGTGCATTTCACTGCATACCACCAGGAGTGATTCATGAGTATTGAACTAGGACTTTCGCCCTGAATACTGCCTAGTGCGGTCCCAGCCTTCCCTACCTCAAGAAAGCATTTATGATATAATCGGAAGCTATATTTTTAAAAAATTAAACCACTGTGAGATAGTTACAAAGCTTTCATTATTGAGTTTCAGTCATAAAATGATTGAACACCCATCCCTCCACCAGTGCACATTTTCCACCACCAATGTCCCCAGCATCCCTCCTGCCACCCCCACCTGACCCCACCTTCTGCCTTTATGGCAGACAGTTTCCTTCTTACTATCTCTCTACTTTTGGGCATTATGGTTTGCAATGCAGATAAGAGAGGCCATCGTGTTTGGTTAAGGGCCTATCTTGAGCTTCGTCAAGAAGCAATGTGTGGGTCATGAGCTGTTAGGTTTCACAGATCAGTGTAGAACTGTGATTTGTTTGGGTATTTGTTGTGTGTCTATGGCCATTGCATAACCTCACTCAGTTGGCCTTCCCCTATCTTGAAAAACAGGGTGTCATCCAACCTAACATCACCCCTCTCTCAGGTTTTACAAGGATTAGGTGACTAAACACTTACGAAGCACTCAGCCTAGCACTTGATAAGTAAGTGTCCCCCAAAAGTGTTAACTCTAGTCCCGTGCCACATAAGTGGTTACATGTAGCACTTTTAAAAATATTATTGTTTGGGGAGGGAATTAGTTGGATTCAAAGTTTAGTTTTCAACGGTTGTGAGTATTAAAGTGCTGCATAATATTGATAACAGAATACAAAGACAACCATTTCTTTCTTTTTTTTTTTTTTGTGTCACACCCAGTGATGCTAAAGGGTTGTCTGTGGCTCTGCACTCAGGAATTATTCCTGGTGGTGCTCTGGATACTATATGGGATGCTGGGGACTGAACCCGGATCCGCCTCGTGCAAGGCAAATGTCCTACCTGCTGTGCTATCACTTCAGCCCCCCTAAGCAACCACTTCTCTGTGTACTTCCAGGGGCATTTTGTTTTGCTGTTAATGTGATTTTATTTATTTTAAAATTTTTTATTAGTGCATTACTGTGAGGTACAGTTACAGACTTACAAACTTTCGTGCTTGTGTTTCAGTCATACAATGCTTGAGACCCATCCCTCCCTCCACCAGTGCCCATTCTCCACAACAGATGATCCCAGTATCCCTCCCCCTCTATCCCATCCCCCACTCCACCTGACTCCGCCTCAGTGGCAGGGCATTTCCTTTTGTTCTCTCTTTCCCTTTGGGTGTTGTGGTTTGCGCTAACGGTATTGAGTGGCCATCCTGTTCAATGTATAGTCTACTTTTGGCACACATCTCCCATCTCAAGCGGGTCCTCCAACCACACTTTACCTGGTGTTCCCTTCTCTATTTGAGCTGCCTTTTCCTCCAGCATGTGAGGCCAGCTTCCAAGCTGTGGAGCAAACCTTCCAGGAGCATTTTTGTCTTTTGCCTTTTAGTGTAATATTTCTAACATGGAACTGGAGGTGGAAAATGATTTAACATAGGTTGTATTATAAACGGAGATCACTCAGGGTCTGTTAAAATAAGAACAAGCCTCCTTAAGAGTCCTAAAATTGTCTTTCAGTTACTCTGGTAAATTAAATAATGACCTCATAAAGATATTCTAGATGCTAAAACCTGTGGAAATGTTACCTAACACGACAAAAGGGACTGCAGATATAATTAAGCTAACAATCTGGAAATGGAAAGAATTTTGGCATTATCTCACTGGGCCTGGAACAATCACATGGGCTCTTGTAAAGAGGAACGCAGGAGTGAGAGAGTGCTTTTAAGATACTCTGCTTCTGCCTTGCAGATGGAGGAATAAAGGTGGTCTCCAAAACCAAGGAAATGAGTGCACTCTTATAGCTTCCAGACAAAATAACCACACTGATATGTCGCTTTTAGCTAGTTGGACCCATTTTGGACTCCTGATCTTCAAAGTTATGAGTAAATTTGTTTTAAATCTATAAAAATTGTTAGCTCAAATTTTAAAAATTAGTATTTTAAAAAAGTACCATCAGAAGGAAATTAATTCACCTACCATTAATCACTGCCACTTTTTATTGGTAGAAATCTGTAAATATTTTGTTGCATCCATTCATGAGGATTTTGTTGCCTCCAATGAAATTATGACTCATTTCTGTTGTGGAAAGGTCCAGAAGTAAGAAATCCATTTTTTTGGGGGGGGGATCATACCCAGCAATGCTCAGGGGTTACTCCTGGCTCTGCACTCGGGAATTACTCCTGGCTGGGACTCAAACCTGGGTGGGCCACATTCAAGGCAAACGCCCTACCCACTGTACTATGACCCCAGCCCCAAGAGAAACCCATTTAAAGTTTGGAGTCTGTGAAATTTTCTGAGCAATCTTTAGAAACAAGACCTAAAAGATTATATATTTGTTTTTACTGAGAAGATAGTTGGCTTCCTGTCTAGAATCTAGATTATCTTATCAGGCAAGAGAAGACTACTGTTTAGAGCAATTAAATCTTTTCTAATTACTAGATGTTTGTGTCAGAAGAATCCTATAAGTGAGGAAGGTGTGATGGGCTTATGTTCCTGAATGAGTGGATAGAATTTAGACTCTGAAAGAGGAAATTCTCATTTAGAAATTGCTGTTCAGGTTACCTACACCTGTGATTCTATTTATAGCCAGAAGATGGCAGAATTGACACACAAATGAACTATTACAATGGTTTTGGTTTTAAATGATTAGGTATTCTTAATCTGGAATCATGCTTGCTAGACAGGATTTGGGAATAACACAAGAAGTGAAATAAGACACAAGCAAGCGAACTCTTCCTTCAAAAATTATCAGCGTCAAGGCTTTTCTTTCATTTGCTTCATTGAGTTTGTTTGGCAAAGTGCAAAGTAACTTTGCTTTGAATGTGATTAATTTTCTATTGAGCATATTATAGATTATCTTGTATAAGCATAACTAGTTGATACCTTAACTCAGGACCTCCAGTAGCTGTCTGAGGCTGAGGATAGTGCTGGCCTTCATTCTGTACATGTGATGTTTTTCATGTAGGCATGCCTCCATGTTAAAGTTAATTTACCAACCAGGCACAATCAGAGTAATAAAATAATACAAATCCAACAGTTATAACACTAGATTGCAATAAAGATTATATGAATGGGGTGGTGCTCAAAGTGTCCTTTTTTAAAATAAGTAAATCAAAAAGTTTTATTGAAAGAAATTTAGAGAAATGTTGGAGGTGGGGGAGAGGAGGCAGACAGAGACGCAGGACAGCAGAGAGAGGAGAGAGATGGACTAAATGGGAAGGGGAGAGAGGGCAGGAGAGAGAGGGGGAGAGAAAGAGGAGAGACGGGGGAAGGAAGGAGGAGAGAGGGAGAAAGAAGAGACAGAGGGAGGAAGGGATAGGAAGGAAGGGAGGGAGGAGAGAGGGAAGAGGGAGGGAGGGATGTCTGGCACTATTGGCGGGTCCCTGGCCCCATGCAAGACAGGTGCCCTGTGCTGTCCTATTGCTCAGGCCCCTAGACAATTTCTTTTTAAATTTTACATTTTACCCCAAACTACCTGCCTGTCACATCCCCTCTTCCCACGAGATTCCATCCCCTTAAATCTCTCAGGGGTACATGAGTCTAATAATTGCTTCCTGCTGGCAAAGGCATGGAGCTTTGTATGTTTAGGGAGAGAGATCTCATGGTAACAGTATTAATGGGTCCCTGGCAGTGGTTTACTGGATTGCAGAATTGCCAGTTTAAAGGAGAAAGTCGATAGATTAGACAGCTTTTATAACTATTGGCCCTGGAGGAGAATAGCTCTCCTGGCCCAAAGAGGGCAGAACGTTTAAGGACACAGGAAAGTAGTGCCCGGGGTATTAGCTTCTGTTCCTGTCGTTTGCGTTCTGGTATGTCTGCTGTAAGAGAAATTGTTAGTTTCTGCCTTTACTGGCCACAGACACTTAACATAGCTTTCAATGTTTTTATTGTTGTTTTGGGGCCACACCTGGGTTGCTGGGGGTTGGGTTGACTGCATGCAAGGCAAGAACCTTTTTTGCTATAGCTCCAGCCCTTAGTGTTTTTGTTTTATAAAAAAGTTTGCCATTCCCAGCTCTGCTCTGGGCTTCCTCATGGTTCTGTGCTCAGGGATCATTCCTGGTGGACTGAGGGGACCATTTGGAGGTGCCAGGGATCAGACCCTGGCCTGGCCATATGCAAGACCACAAATGCCTTCCTTGCTGTATCTTCTCTCCAGCGCCGTTGTGTTGGGTTTGCTTCTAGAGAAGTTTCAAGTCCTCAGTGGGTTTACGGCAACAGTTTGATTCACTATATGTCAGAGTCCGGTTGCTGGATGATCTTGATGGAGTTGATTTTTCCCTGGAGAGAGGAACTCGACTAGAAATCCCGTGAAGTTTGATAGCAGTGAAAGTGCTTAAGATAACCTGCTAGGGCTTCCTCCATTTAGGCCATAATTGATCTAACAGGGATCCAGTTTTCCTGGTTTTTGGTAAGACCCAACTACCAGACTGAATTTTGTTGGGGTAAGTAATTCTCTAATTGGGTGAAGTAAAACAGTATTTCCATATTCTTGAATAGCTTGCTGCACTGTGCTGTCCTAAATTGATAACATACTTAGTTAATTTAATTTAATTTTAAAAAATTTTTATTAGTGAAACACCATGAAGTACAGTTGTAGACTTACAAATTTTTGTGCTTGGGTTTCAGTTATACAATGATCAAGTACCCATCCCTCCACCAGTGCCCATTTTCCACACCCCATCCTTCCATTCCACCCTACCTCTGTGTCAGGGCATTTCCTTTTGTTCTCTCTCTCCTTTTGGGTGTTGTGGTTTGCAAAAGATTTAGAGTCCCTGAGTCCAGTAAGAAGTCTTTGGCTTAAAAGGGCCTCCCGGGGTGGAGCGATAACATGGTGGGTAAGGCATTTGCCTTGGACGAGGCCAACCCAGGTTCAATTCCTAGCATCCCATATAGTCCCCCGAGCACTGCCAGAAGTAATTCATGAGTGCATGAGCCAGGAGTAACCCCTGTGCATTGCCAGGTGTGACCCAAAAACCAAAAAAGGGGCGTCCCATTCAGTAGTTCAAAGAGACCCCCCTTTCAGGTTTGCCTTTGGAGCTTATCTGTACTGAGACTATAGCAAGGGTGAGAGCCAAGACTCATGAGGTTTGTAGGCTGTGGTTAAATTACTTCCTACTTCCTGACAACTGCGGGTGCCAGACTTTGTGCAGTTGACATGTGTGTGTGTGTGTGTGTGTGTGTGTGTGTGTGTGTGTGTGTAATCATACCTGGCAGTGTCTGGGGTTTTCTCCTGTCTCTGAGCACAGGGATCACACTTGGTGGATGTGTGGGGACTGTATAGGTTGCCATGTCTTGAATCCAGGTCGATTGTATGCATGGCAAAAACTTTAACTCCTATACTATTGCTCCAGCCCTGATACTTTTTAGAGCAGAGACAAAATCTAGAGATTTTTGAAAAAAATTTTTGCTCAGGGGTTCCTCCTGGCTCTGCACTGAGGAATTATTCCTGGCAGTGTTTGGAGGACCATATAGGATGCCAAGGATAAAACCTGAGTTGGCTGTGTGCAAGGCAAATGCCCTACCCTCTGTTCTATCCCTCTGGCCCCTCTTGAGGTGCTTTCAAAGTGAAAAATTTCCTCTCTGTGGTGACTTAGGTAAGCAAAATCTAGGGATTATTTCCTGAAGTATAAATTTAGAAATGCTTCTCTCGCTTTCTCAGTGTGGGCGGGGAAAGCTTTTCCCACCCAGCAAAGGTGTCCATGAGAACCAATACATATTTGTGCTCTGAGCGTTTAGGCGTTTATAGGAAGTCCATTGCCAGACCTCCCCTGGGCGAGTTCCTCCATGCTAACACGTGGTGCCAGGAGAGGAGAAGCAGGATTCCCATGAGGGGTGTTAACAGCACACGCAGCACAACTTCAGATATCTCACTGTACAATGAAACAGTGGGAAGTGAGGCCACAGGTAAGGGGGGACTGCTGCAATCATGATACACATTGAATGAAAAAGGATTTTGGAGATGCTAATCAGAAGATGTGGGGTTCCCTCTTGTTTCGTTCACCTTCAGTAACTTCTAAATGGCTGGTTGTTATCAATGAAATGCAGAGGATTAGACTTTAATAGCACATGACTACAGCTTGATTAGGTTTATTAGAGAATGTTGACATTGGTGATCGTATACGCTATGTTGAAATATTTGGAGGGGGTATAAAATGTTCATATTGGGCAGCTGAAGAGCTACCGTAGTGGTCACTAAGAGGCCTTGCCTGCTACCAACTGCAGCTCCTCTCAGCCCAACCAGGAGTGACCCTTTGAGCACAGACCCAGGAGGAGGCCCCAATCACTGCTGACGGGGCTCAAAGTTCTCCAACCCTCAAATACAGATATTGGTGATGTGTAATTGACTCTGACGAGCAATTTAGGAGACAGAGGATGGAAGTGGCTAAAACCCTTGTTGTGCTTGGAGCTAGGAAAGTTGGATATAGCAAGGAAAGAAACAGATTTTAATGCATTTTTCTCTCCCTCTTTCATTCTCTCCCTTCACTCATTTTACATGAGAAATCAAAGTCTGCTGTGGTTTTTTTTTTCCTTTCACACAGTCTTATTGGGTCATGACATTTAAAAATACAAGTAGTGTTCAGTCCTCATTGCAAAAGTGAAAATCATATCAGAACTGTATTTGTGCTAGTAGCATTGATTGCTCACTGGGCTGAGCAGATGCTTTGCATGGACAAGGCCTAGGTTCAGTCCCAGCACCATATGGGATGAACCCTAAGCACTGTCAGGTGTGACCCCCCAACAAAATGAACTGTATTTATGCTAAAGAAACAGGTTGGCAGCTAATTCACTATTATAAATTTTTAATCCAAAGCTTATCTTTTTTGATTGTTTATTTTCTTTTGCTGTGTTTAATACTGAAGCCAGTGTTGCATTTTGATATTGATAAGATTGAAACATGGGTTTTCTTTGCAGAAGACTTGAATTGTGTCTTTTCATAGAACTTTAGCATATGGAACAAGACCTTTAGCCATTTTTGTGACCTAGATTCACACCAATACTTGGAATTATGTGGGAGGAATGCACTGAAGAATGAATGAGACCTGCCTATGACATTACCTATCTCTCCTGTCCTAGAATTACAATGCTGTCATGCATGTTTGTTCATGTGCGCTTAAATCCTCCCTTGTAGCTCAGATTCAAATCTAAGAAAGTTCAGAGTTAATAGAAAACCAAATAGCAAGCAGCTGAAGCTACTGGAGGAGGGCCCCGCCTTGGCCCTGTGGCCCCCCTGAGGCAGGGGGAGTCAGGAAGCTCTGCTGGCTTCTTTGAACCCCTCCTGTTATTTAGATTGTCTTTCATCTAAAAACCTTTTCGAAGTTTCCTTGGGCTTGTGTATTTTTTCTTTTAAATTTTTAATAGTGAGACATCATGTGGTACAGTTACAGACTTACACATTTTTGTGCTTGGGTTTCAATTATACAATGATCAAATACCCATCCCTCCTCTTTTGCAAACCACAGCACCCAATAAGAGAGAGAGAACAAAAGGGAATGCCCTGCCACAGGGGCTTGTGTATTTTTTTTTTGTTCTCTTTCTTTTTTTATTATTATTAGTGAAACACCATGAGGTACAGTTGTAGATTTACAATTTTTTTTGCTTGGGTTTTGATTATACAATGATCAAATACCCATCCCTCCACCAGTGCCCATTTTCCACCACCATGGCTAATATCCCTCCCACTCCCATCCCTCCCATCCCACCCTGCCTCTGTGGCAGGGTGATCCCTTTTGTTCTCTCTCTCCTTTTGGGTGTTGTGGTCTGCAAAAGAGGCTTTGAATGGCAAACATGTTCAGTCCATAGTCTACTTTTGACATGCATCTCCCCTCCTGGGGGATCCTCCAAACATCCTTTATTTGGTGCTCCCTTCTCTATCTGAGCTGCCCTTCCCTTAGAATGCCCGGCTGGCCTCTAAGCTATGGAGTAATCCTCCTGGTGCTGATCTCAGCTATTCTTGGCTATTAATCTCATATTTTGTTACTTTATATTCCCCAGATGAATGCAATCTTTCTTTGTCTATCCCTCTCTTTCTGACTCATTTCGCTTAGCATGATACTTTCCATGTTGTACCACTTGTATATAAATTTCATGATTTCATCTTTTCTAACAGCTACATAGTACTTCATTGTGTAGATGTACCAAAGTTTCTTTAACCAGTCATCTATTCTTGGGCATTCAGCTTTCTTCCAGTTTCTGGCTATTGTAAAGAGTGCTGCAATGAACAAACAAGTGCAGATGTCACTTCGACTATACATTTTTGCCTCTCTGGGATATATTCCCAGGAGTGGTATTGCTGGGTCAAATGGGAGCTCAATTTCTAATTTTTTTGAGCATCATCCATACTGTTTTCCAGAAGGGCTGAACCGGTCGACATTCCCACCAACAGTGAAGAAGTGTCCCTTTCTCGCCACATCCGCGCCAGCATCGGTTGCTTTTGTTCTTTTGGATGTGGGCCAGTCTCTGAGGTGTGAGATGGTATCTCATTGTGGTTTTGATCTACATCTCCCTGATGATTAATGATGTAGAGCATTTTTCTCATGTGCTTTTTTGCCATTTGGATTTCTTCTTTGAGAAAGTTTCTGTTCATTTCATTGCTCCATTTTTTGATGGGGTTGGATGTTTTCTTCTTGTGGAGTTCAACCAGTATTTTGTATATCCTTGATATCAACCCCTTGTCAGATATGTATTGGGCGAATATCCTTTCCCATTTTGTAGACTGTCTTTGTATTTTGGTCACTGTTTCTTTGGAGGTGCAGAAACTTCTTAGTTTAAGATAGTCCCATTTATCTATCTCTGTTTTCACTTGCTCGGCCAGTGGCGTGGCGTCTTTGAAGATACCATTAGCTTCAATGTCATGGAGGGTTTTGCCAACTTTGTCTTCAATGTACCTTATGGTTTCTGGTCTGATGTTGAGGTCTTTAATCCATTTTGATCTTACTTTTGTACATGGTGTCAAGCAGAGTTCTGAGCCCACTTTTTTGCATGTAGTCATCCAGTTCTGCCAGCACACTTTGTTAAAGAGGCTTTCCTTACTCCACCTCGCATTACTTGCACCTTTATCAAAGATTAGATGATCATATGATTGAGGGGAGATATCAGTGTATTCAACCCTATTCCACTGTTCTGCAGTTCTGCCTTTGTTCCAGTACCATGCTCTTTTAATTATTACTGCTTTGTAGTACAGTTTGAAGTTCAGGAGGTTGATTCCTCCCATTTTCTTTTTCCCAAGAATTGCTTTAGCTATTCGTGGGGGCTTATTGTTCCATATAAATTTCAGGAGTGTTTGCTCCATTTCTTTGAAGAATGTCATGGGTATCCTTATAGGGATTGCATTGAATTTATACAATGCTTTTGGTAGTATTGCCATTTTGACAATGTTAAGTCTCCCGACCCATGAGCAGGGGATATCTTTCCATTTCCTCATGTCCTCTTTTATTTCCTGAAGTAGAGTTTTGTAGTTTTCTTTGTACAGGTCCTTTACTTCCTTAGTTAAGCTGATTTCTAGGTACTTGATTTTCTGGGGCACAATTGTGAACGGGATTGTTTTTTTCATGTTGCTTTCTTCTCTCTCACTGTTTGTGTATACGAAAGCCATGGACTTTTGGGTATTGATTTTATAGCCTGCAACTTTACTATACAAGTCTATTGTTTCTAGGAGTTTTTTGGTGGAGGTTATTGGGTTCTCTAAGTAGAGTATCATATCATCTGCGAATAGTGAGAGCTTGATTTCTTCCTTTCCTACCTGAATGCCCTTAATATCTTTTTCTTGCCTAATCGCTATTGCAAGTACTTCCAGTACTCTATTGAACAGCAGTGGAGATAGTGGGCATCCTTGTCTTGTCCCTGATCTTAGAGTGAAGGCTCTCAGTTTTTCCCCATTGAGGATGATGCTTGCTGTAGGCTTGTGGTAGATGGCTTTAATTATGTGGAGGAAGGTCCCCTCTATACCCATTTTGGCTAGGGTTTTCATCAGAAAGTGGTGCTGGATCTTGTCAAATGCTTTCTCTGCATCTATTGATATAATCATATGCTTTTTATCTTTTCTTTTGTTGATATGATGGATTATGTTGATTGATTTCCGAATGTTAAACCATCCTTGCATCCCTGGGATGAATCCTACTTGGTCATGGTGTATGATCTTTTTGATGAGTAGTTGGATTCTATTTGCTAGTAGTTTGTTGAGGATCTTTGCATCTGTTCATCAGGGATATCGGTCTGTAATTCTCTTTCTTTGTGGTATCTCTGTCTGCTTTTGGTATCAGTGTGATATTTGCTTCGTAGAAACTGTTCGGAAGTGTTTTGATATTTCAATTTTGTGGAAAAGCTTAAAGAGGATTGGGAGTAAGTCCTCTTTAAAGATTTGGAAGAATTCACTAGTGAATCCATCTGGGCCAGGACTTTTGTGCTTGGGGAGATTTTTTATTACCATTTCAATTTCCTTGATGGTGATAGGTCTGTTCAGGTATTCCAGGTCTTCTTGGTTCAGCGTTGGGAGTCTGTAGGAGTCTAGGAATTTATCCATTTCCTCGAGGTTTTGATGTTCCGTGGCATAAAGCTTCTCAAAGTACTCCCTGAGGATCCTTTGAATTTCTGTAGTTTCTGTTGTAATGACCCCCTTTTCATTTCTGATTCGGTTTATTAGGGTTTTCTCTCTCCCTTTCTTTGTGAGTTTTGCAGAGGCTTATCGATCTTGTTAATTTTCTCAAAGAACCAGCTCTTGGTTTCATTGATCTTTCGGATTGTTTTTTGGGTTTCCATCTCGTTAATCTCTGCTCTGAGTTTAATTATTTCCTTTCTCCTGTTCGGGTTGTGCTCCTTTTTCTTTGGTCCTTCTCCAAGCTCTTAAGCTGTGAGGTTAGGTTACTTATGTGTGCGCGCTCCTCCTTCCTGAGGAATGCTTGTAGAGCTATAAACTTTCCTCTTAACACAGCTTTTGCTGTGTCCCATAAGTTTTGGTAACTCGTGTTCTCGTTTTCATTCGTTTGTAGGAATCTTTTGATTTCCTCTTTGATTTCCTGTCTAAGCCACTCGTTGTTCAATAGCGCACTGTTTAATTTCCAGGTGTTTGATTTAGTTTTCTGTTTTTGTGCGTGATTTACTTCTAATTTCAGCGTATTATGGTCTGAGAAGATTGTTGATACAATTTCTATCTTCTTAATTTTATGGAGGCATGTTTTGTGGCTCAGCATGTGGTCTATCTTGGAGAATGTTCCATGTATACTTGAGAAGAATGTGTATTCAGCTTTTTGTGGATGAAGTGTCCTGTATATATCTACTAAGTCCCTTTCTTTCATTGTTTCCCTCAGATGAAGTATGTCCTTGCTAAGCTTGAGTCTGGTTGATCTATCAAGAGGTGACAAAGCGGGGTTGAAGTCTTCCACTAGTATTGTGTTGCTATTGATGTCTTTTTCCAAATCTATGAGTAGTTGTTTTAAGTACTTTGCTGGTCTCTCATTCGGTGCATATACATTTATTATTGTAAGTTCTTCCTGTTGTACGGATCCTTTGATCAATAAGAAATGGCCTTCACTGTCTCTTATGACATTCTTCACTCTGAAATCGATGTGGTCTGATATTAGGATGGCTACCCCAGCTTTTTTATGGGAGCTGTTTGCCTGTAGGATTGTTTTCCAGCCTTTGACTCTGAGTCTGTGTTTGACTATTGAGATGTGTTCCTTGCAGGCAGCAGAATGTTGGGTTCAATTTTCTAATCCATCCTGCCACTCTATGTCTTTTAATTGGTGCGTTTAGCCCATTGACATTGAGAGAGATTATTGTTATGGGATTTTGTCCCATTGTTCTGTTGAAATTTGGTGTATTTGAGGGGCCTTTCTAGCCTTAAAGTAACCCATTTAGTTGTTCTTGTAACCATGGTTTGGAGTCTATGAAGTTCCTGAGCTGTTGTTTGTCTGTGAAACTGTGTGTTGTTCCTTCTATTATGAATGAGAGTCTCACTGGGTTAAGTATTTTTGGAGAGACATTTATTTCATTGAGTTTTTTCACTATGTCCCACCACTGTTTTCGGGCCATGAGTGTTTCATCAGAAAAATCAGCTGTGAATTTTAAGGATGCTCCTTTGTAAGAGATTTCTTTCTTCGATCTTGCTGCTTTCAGAATTTTGTCTCTGTCTAAAGTTTTGGTCATTTTGATCAGAATGTGTCTTGGGGTATTTTTATTCAGATTTCTTCTAGCTGGTACCCTTTGGGCCTCCTGAATGTGGTCACAAGTTTTCTTCAGCTCTGGAAACGTTGTAGCAATGATGTTTTTGACAGTTTCTTCTTCATCAAGGTTTTCTTCCTGTCCCTCTGGGACTCCAATAATTCTTATGTTACCCCTCTTGGCTTCGTCACGATCTTCTCTTGCCATCTGTTCCCGAATAGTGAGTCTCTTTTCCATTTTCTGCTCTTTCCTGGAGAGTCTCTGAACTTCATCTTCGAGCTCACTGATTCTGTTCTCAGCGGCTGTTACTCTGCTGCTGAGGCCTTCCACTGAGTTTTTCAATTCGCCTACCAGGTTCTTCAGGTCTGACATTTCCGATTGCATTTTCCTCATTTCTGCCTTCAAATCCTCTAGTCTTTTATTGGCATTGCTTTCCATTGTTTCTTTTAGTTCCCTAAGCATCCTAAGTAGCTCCATTCTGATTCCTTGTCAGAGAGGTCGTCTAACACTACAGTACTGTTGATGTCTTCTGGGCTAGCCTCTTCAATAAGAAAGTTTGGTGGGCTTTTGCGTTGCTTTACCATTGTGACAAGTGTGGTTTAGTCCTTCATGTTCACTGTTACTATTCTGCTTGATATGCAGTGTGACTTGAGATAGGCTTATGAGTTATTGGCTCCTGAGTTTCTAGTGGCTGAGCTAAAATAGAGAAGATTCCATCTAAGAAGGTAGCTTATGGTTCCTAGGGCATATGTAGTGGGAGAATATTTTGCGGCCACATTAGCGGCCACGGCTCTGGAAAGAGTCCCTGCTCTGGTCCTGCGCAGATAAGGGGAAAAAAACGGCTGTTCTATGAGATCGAGCTAGCTGCGCATGCCCAGAGAGAGTTCCAGGCCTTGGGGGCGGGCTGTACCTGAATGGAATGGGGAGAGAGTTCCCGGAGACCTTCAGCTTTGTTGCTGGGAGGTTGGGCTCAGTTCCTGTCCCGCGCAGATCAGGGGGAAAAAACCGGCTGTTCTATGTGGGGGCTTGTGTATCTTTAAGAAATAAAAATGTAATGTAAGAACATGGTGGGTTATGAAGCATGAAGATCCACAAATATTCATGCCAAGGCTCAAAAGTAGACAATTCCTATTTCCTTGACATATTGGGGTCATGTGACAACTGGAATGGGAAGGAATGGGAGTGAAGATAGATGGTCAGCAACTATACCACCTCTACTTTGCTGATGACATCGTTATAATAACACCAAACATTAGTGGCATAAATGATGGCCGACTTTGACCGTGGAAAGGTCAGACTGCAGCTGAATCTCACAAAGACAATGTTTATGAGAAACGGACTCATTCCTGATGTTCCATTCGCTCTCAATGGAACGAACATCTCCAAATGCAACAGTTATGTGTGCCTAGGTTGAGAACTCAACATAACTAATGACCTGGCACCAGAGTTGTGCAGGAGGAAGAAAGCAGCTTGGAACTTCTTCAAGAGTGTCGAAGAAATAGCTAAGAGGACAAAGAACCTCCAAGTTTGGGCACAACTCTTAAACTCCACCGTTCTGCCTGTGTTAAGATACACGTCAGAGACCAGGGTGCTATGAAAACAGGATGAGAACGCTATTCGGGTCTTCCAAAGAGGAATTGAAAGAGCTATGCTTGAGTATCTGGAGTTCTGTTGACGATTGAGAATCAGGAATGCTGTCTCGTTTGCCAAGGCATTGAAAATCAGATGGGCTGGACACGTAATGCAATTTGGAGACAACAGCTGGACTAGAGCGGTTACTGACTGGATTCCACAGGATGTCAAAAGATCGCGTGGCTACCCACCTAGGAGATGGTCAGACTTCTTCATTAAGACCCCGAATGATCAGTTTGAGGCTCTTCATGTTCCTGGAGCGAGCAGAGGCCACTGGGCTACACTAGCACATGAATGGAGATGTTACTGGCGCCTGCTCAAGCAAAATGATGACTAACAGGATGTAAAGTGAAGTGATCAAGTAATTGGGGTCATATTTTATTCTTGACCTCTTGAATTGAAAAATACAATGAACTACTGTACCCCTTTCTTTCTTTGCTCTTGCCTTTTTAATTTCTTTTTCACTTTCTTAAAAAAAAAAAACAAGAACAGAGTTTTAGATGCCGAGAGGGGTCCTGTGAGGTTCATGCAAAGCTTCGACAATATTTTATTTTCCATCCTGATTTGTGAACATGGATTAAAAAGTCTGTCAAAGTTTACTCTGACCAAAAGTAACAGTTTATGCCTGACTTTAGGCCTTAGTCTATTTTTGTTCTTATCATAGTCATTTATTTTCTATTCTAAGTAATACAAAAGTTAATTCCTTCCCAAATGGCAAGATGTAGTTTTATTTGTCAACTATTCAACTAAAG
Organism: Sorex fumeus; assembly: GCF_029834395.1. Classification (NCBI taxonomy): domain Eukaryota; kingdom Metazoa; phylum Chordata; class Mammalia; order Eulipotyphla; family Soricidae; genus Sorex; species Sorex fumeus. Next base: position 68,315,612 of record NW_026606129.1, read on the forward strand.
CTGGGGATCAAAATCCAGATAGTTCCTCTTCGTTGATTTGTAAGGTTGATACCTGTGTCTTGTCCTCATGGTGTTATCACTTAGAAGAAGAGAAAATTATATATTTAAAAAATACATACAGTACATCACAATAAGTAAAGTGTCAGGGTTGTGCTGGAGAGGCAGAACAGGAGCACTTGCCCTGTACGCCCTGGACTTTGGTTCCCTAAGCACTGCTAGGAGAGTCCCTGGACACAGTGAAAGTAGTTTATTGGGAAGTAAGACTAAGGAGAAATGACTTACTTGGACCATATGGAGTGCCAGGGCTCAAACATGGGTCAACCGTGTGCAAGGCAAGTGTAATATCTTTCTGACCCAGGGTTTGTTTTTTCCCCCCATTATGACAACTTATAAAAACTTTCTTGTAACAGGTTTCTGATATGCAGTAGGTGACTACCTCACCTATTTTGCCTACCTCTGCCAATTACCTATTTGTCTCTGTGAGTTCATATTTTTAGATTTGATGTAAAAATGTGATCATATAGCATTTTTCTCTCTGTCTCACATATTTCACTAAGTTAAAGCAGTGAAGGTCTGTTCATGTGGCTGTAGATGCCTATGCTGCTTTTTTAATGAATAAGTAATATTCCCTTATTGCATACACACATTTACATATTTATACATGTATAGATACACATATATTCATTTTTCTTATCTACTTTTTTATCAATAAACACTTGCCTCTCAAGTCATATGTTGATTCCATTTTTGCTTGGGCTACAGTTATCTCTTTGCAATACTTAGGGTTTTTTTTTTTAAATTTCTGGGATATATTCCCAGAAAAGGACTTACTGAATCTTATCGTAGATCCATTTTTAATTTGTTAATGCACCGGTTTTCATAGCAATGGTACCAATTTATAGTCCCACAAACTATGCATAAAGCTTCACATTCCTTGTTGTCGTCATCAACATTTGTTATTTCTTGCCTATTTAGTGACAGCAGTTTTAACGTGTGAGGTGAGTGACCCATTCTTAGTTGTTTTGGTATTTGGAAATAAGTATTTTACTGAAGGCAGAATGCTGGACATAAGGGTTTGAGGTGGTGTATATATATATATATATATATATATATATATATATATATATATATATCTGACCCTGAGATATCACCAGGGTTGACAGGAACATTATTTGTTGATGATCAGGGGTGAGTTTAGGCTATTCTAGACCCATATGAACTCAAATGTCAGGCGGCGCCTGAGAATGCATGGAGTTATTCCCAGGTGTCACATGGTGGAGAGGTCTGGATGCCGAGGGACAGAAAGGGGAATGGAAGCTCACGGATCACCACCTGATCGTCAGTCTTGTTTCTGCTAATGTGTGCTTCACTTCCAGTAAATCCAAGCCCCTTTTGGTACCTTCTTTCATCAGATATATATGAAGTGGCATTCATGTGGTACAGGATGGCATCCGAGGTGCTGGGTCACAGAAAGAGTAACCGCGCATCATGCTACCAAGGAGCTTAGGTATTGATGCACGTGGTCCAGTGTGGCTAAAATGGGAAGATCAAGACAGGACAAGTGAGGAAAAGTTTTGGGCTGATGAAACGTGTGTACATTATTTTGCATTAAAAAACAGCAACAACAACAACAACAACAACAAACCACTTTTTGATGTCCTGCACAGAGTCCATGCATATGCTTTTTTTTAAAGTTTATACTTTTTTTGCCTATGAAAGTGTTTAGTCTTCCAGGCAGTTACTTGATTTTTAGGATATCACTAAATTTCTGTCTTTTGGTTGCTTGCCTGATTTGAGTTCCTTCTGAAATAGTTAAGCAGAAGGCACAGGTATCAGCTTCTTCAAGAACATTTAAAATTTTCTCAAACAACCTATATGAAGAGGTGAGATGTGTTTATTAGATCTTTTTATCTTCCGGAGCCGAGACCTCCAAGCCTACTCGAATTGGAGTCGAGCATCTTCCACCCAGATCCTCCAAATTCCAGTAGGCGGGGGTCACACCCACCAACTGGCCCCCTGGCGCCGTGTAATCCCATCAGCGGCCAAGACTCAGAGACTATAAAATCCAGATCCCGGACGAGAACAGTGCAGTCTCTGCCCCCGCGCCTGGGTGTTCCTTCCCGGAGTCCCTTGGAGGGGAGCGGGTTGAGCTTTCCTCCCCGCCCCGACCAGGGCTACGGCAGCCGAAGACCTCCAGGACCAGCCACCACCATGCTGAGACCACTCTCCTCACACATGAAGGTACTGGCAGAGGGACAAAGCCACGCGGGTTCCGGGGCCGAGACCTCCAAGCCTACTCGAATTGGAGTCGAGCATCTTCCACCCAGATCCTCCAAATTCCAGTAGGCGGGGGTCACACCCACCACCTGCCCCCCGGCGCCGTGTAATCCCATCAGCGGCCAAGACTCAGAGACTATAAAATCCAGATCCCGGACGAGAACAGTGCAGTCTCTGCCCCCGCGCCTGGGTGTTCCTTCCCGGAGTCCCTTGGAGGGGAGCGGGTTGAGCTTTCCTCCCCGCCCCGACCAGGGCTACGGCAGCCGAAGACCTCCAGGACCAGCCACCACCACGCTGAGACCACTCTCCGCACACATGAAGGTACTGGCAGAGGGACAAAGCCACGCGGGTTCCGGGGCCGAGACCTCCAAGCCTACTCGAATTGGAGTTGAGCATCTTCCACCCAGATCCTCCAAATTCCAGTAGGCGGGGGTCACACCCACCACCTGGCCCCCTGGCGCCGTGTAATCCCATCAGCGGCCAAGACTCAGAGACTATAAAATCCAGATCCCGGAACCGCGTGGCCGCATTTGCGGCCGAGCGACATCTTAACAGAACTTTTTTTTTTTTTATGACATCTTATTGTCTTATTCCTACTTTGGACAAACTTGCAGGCTATCGAATGTAGCCTGCCCACAGGGCAGAGTCTGGCAAACTCCCCGTGGCGTACCAAATATGCCAAATACCAGTAACAATGATGGGTCTCATTCTCCTAAATAGCCTTGAATATAATCTCAGGGCTAGGATGAAAGAGACGTTACTGGGGCCTGCTCGAGGCAATCGACGAATAACAGGATGATGAAATGAAATGAAAAATCTTTGGGAAAGATTTTATAGTTGCTAATAAGAGCATTGTGCTGCTTTTACCAAGAGACTTCGGGGATTCCTTACAGTTAAATTTAATGTCTAGTCATGGTAAATTTTTATGCAAAGATTCTTTGTTTTTGCCTTCTTGTATTTTTAGTTTTTTAAGTTTCTAAGCAAAACTTAAATGCCAATACTATACATGTTTCCTACATTGTAATCAGTTTATAGTTCTTTTGATCTCAGGCATGGAGTAATTAATATGTAAAATGAACAAAGATAATTGCATTTAAATTATCTCCAAAGATAATTTCTACCGAAGTACTCATGGTAGAAAGAAAGTAATCAACTTGTATTAGTGACCACTACAATGCTGTTTATATCAAAATGTTCTTCCTCTTTTACTGGCTAGTGTCACAGCAAATGTGGGTCAGAAATAATTTTCATTGGCCAAGGGACTAGGGACCATTGAACTGTCCTAACTATATATACTTTTATAGAAGATTGCAGGTATTTGGTTTTTTGGGGTTTTTGTATTTTTTTCCCAGTGAAAATCAACCACAAATAAATGAGTCTGGTTTTTAGGAAATTTGTTCTTGATGGCCCCTCTCACCTGGGTGAAGAGAGGTTGAGCAGTTGATAAATAATGAGATCCGTGAAACAGAAGAGTCCCTTGAATTAGATGGATGAATAAGTACATAAGTCAGCGCCTGCCCAGAGCTTCTGTCAGGCTATAGTGAATTTCTTTGACTTCTGATAGAAAGCATAAAATATGCAATTCTTAATATTGTTGCTGTTTTTTTGGTCTCTATATACATTTTATTTTATTTTATTCTTTATTAAAATTTTTTTTAATAGTGAGACATCATGAGGTACAGTTGCAGACTTACACATTTTTGTGCTTGGGTTTCAATATTGTTGTTTCTTTTTTTGTTTGCTTCTTTGTGGTGCTGGGGATCAAACCCAGGGCCTGACACATGCAAGGCAAGTGCTCTGCTGCTGAGCTGCTCCCCTGCCTCATCACTCTTATTTTCGTGTTTAAGGATGATCAGCATTCTTTGTGTCACTGCTCTTGGAAATCTGAAGGGTTTTCTTCAGGAGAAGAAATGTTGAAAGCAACTAATGCTAAATCAGTCTGTAGTCAGTAACGGGCTGTGGATGTAGCACAACGGGCAGAGCACACGCCTGGCACATGTGAGGCCCCCAGGTTGAACCCTGGCACTGTAGAGTTCTTCAACACCACTGGGTGTGATCCCTATTTTTTTAGAAAAAAACATCAGTTTGGGGGCTGGTGAGATGCCACTGTGGGTAGGGTATTTTCCTTATATGTGACTGACCTGGGTTCAACTGTGCCACCCTCCCCATGGCCCCCTGAGCCCCTCCAGGAGTGATCACTAAGTGTAGATCCGGGAGTAAGCCCTGAGCACTGCCAAAGTAAAAACAAACAATTTTTAAAAATTATTATTATTTAAACTATTATTAGAGATGTTTCATTTTGAAAGAAGTCGACAAATTGACCTGGGTTTTATATCTTATAAGCAGGTTATGAACCTTTACTGTTTTCTTTCTTTCTTTTTATTGTTTGATGGGTACCACACACAGCAGTGCTCAGGGCTTCCTCCTTGGCCCTGGCCTCAAAGGTCATTCCTGGCAGGGTGTCATATAGGGTGCCAGGGATTGAGCCCAGGTTGACTGTGTGCAAGGCAAGCACCCTACCCACTTTATTCTCTCTCTGGCCCCAATTTAGAACTGTTAGTCACCTATAAAAGCTTTGTGGGCCACATCTGGTGGCTCTGCAATCAGAAATCAGTCCTGTCAGTGCTCAGGGGACCATACCTGATGCTGGGAATAGAACCCAGGTCAACCCACATACAAATGCCCTACCAGCACTCTGGCCCAAAACCTTTAATCTTACAGAATTGTTGTCATTGTGAACATCTTTATCTCAAAGTTTTGAGTAAGTAGTCTGCTTCATTCACAGTATCATTCAGAAATGTCTGTTCTTCCAGCTGAGTTCTTGGCCCTTTTTTTTCTCTCAGGGCATCCAAGGACTATATTGAGGCTACAAGAGCACACTTTTGTGAGAGGTAACTCACTCAGTTCCATCATTGAAGTGTGAAAAAGTGATGGGCTTTGTTCCTTGAACTTAAAAATCAAAAAGGGGAACAAGTGTCAATTTTTAAAGCACTCTCTTTAATCTCCTCACCTCCAGATAGTAAGTGAATAGAATTAGTTTGCTGAAAGAGCAAACTCAGTGATCAGAATGCCCATTCTCCAACGACTAACTGTTTGACATATTAAAAAAGAATTGCCGACATATTAAAAAAAAACCCTATGGGCAAGACTTCTGGTTAATTACTGAAACATACTGAGTAATGGGAAATTGATAACCAAAGCAGCACTCTGGGGGAGCAAGCGTGCTCTCTCGCCCTCCTGCTGATGACACCACAGAGCTGGGGAGTGTGTGTGACCTGCCAGCTGCTCATGCCTCAGGCCTTTTAACTCTTTTTGACAGTCTGGGATTCAGTATCTGCTGCCTTTCTTTTCGGTTGAGAAAGCTAAGTGATTACTGTATATCCTTGCTGAATCTGCACTTCTGTATGTTCAGTGTGTTGTAGCTTTTGTCGCACACAAGAGAAGCTGTGTTTCAGTGCCAAGGACTGAACTCAGGTCTGCCCTTGCAATTGCCCTACTGCGGGGCTCTATCCCTGGCCCTTGGGGAGGCTTCCTTGAAGTTAATAGGTTGATTTATACAGCGCCTGGCTGCTTTGGTTTTGTTTTTCTTTGTGGCTGGGGAGTTGGCACAGTCAGTGGTGTGCTGGGGTACTCCTGGGTTGGTGCTCAGGGGCTGCTCCTGATGGTCTCGAGGGGGGGATGCTCGGGATTACGTTGGTCCACTGTTAAGGTGAGAGCCGTAACCCTTGTACTCTCTCTCCAGCCCTTATAGATCTATGGAGAGAAAAGAGAAGTTGCTGAGTTGGGGAAATGTGTTTTTCAGAGTTTCAATCTCAGGGCTTGGTAGAGATGACCCAAAGGCCTAAACTCTTTGCTTCTCCAGGCCTGAGGTCTGGGTTCAGTCCCCTGTGCAGCTTGGTCTCAGGAGCACCTCCAGGGGACCCTGAGCAACCACCTGATGTGGGGAAAGACTTTTCATCCTGGGAATACCCTCACCCCAGCTTTATAGAGCTACAACAGACACATAAGTTAGAGATTTAAAGCACAGTGTAATGACTTGCTGTATTTCTAGATTGGGAAGAGGATATGCATGCATCTGCATCATATCTTGGTTGATTTTTGATTTTCTATTTGGGAGTCTCTATTAAATCCATTTGATGGGAAAAGGGTATGTATACATCTGCATCATATCTTTTGAGTTTTTCGTTTCGTTTTGCTTTTCTATTTGGAAGTCTCTATGAAACACATTTCATTTTCTTGTATACAAATGGTTTCAGTAGTATCATGTTAAGCGAAATGGGTCAGAAAGAGAGGGATAGACATAGAAAGATTGTATTTGTCTGGGAACATAAAGTAACAAAATAGGAGACTAACACCCAAGAGTGGCCGAGATTAGTACCAGGAATTTTGCTCCATGGCCTGGAGGCCAGCCACACATGCTAGGGGAAAAGGGAACTCAGAGAAGGGAGCACCAAATAAAGGGTGTTGGGAGGATCCTCCCAGGATGGGAGAAGCATGCTGAAAGTAGACTATAGACCAAACATGATTGCCACTCAATGCCTCTTTTGCAAATCACAACACCCAAAAGGAGAGAGAGAAAACAAAAGGGAATGCCCTGCCACACAGTCAGGGTGGGATGGGGGGGGATGGGGAGTGGGAGGGATACTGGGTTCCGTGGTGGTGGAAAGTGGGCACTGGTGGAGGGATTGGTATTTGATAATTGTATAACTGAAACCCAAGCACAAAAATTTGTAAGTCTACAACTGTACCTCATCGTGTTTCACTAATAAAAATTAAAAAATAAATAAATATCTGTTAGCAGAATATCGAAATTCAAAACCCCTCATTTTATTTCCCGGTGGTTGTGAATTTTTTTTTTTACTATAGAGTACAGATCTTCTTTTTGAAACACTAGCAAGGGTACCTGCTATTTAAAACTTTGAATTCCACAACCTTTTGTGTTGCATGGTGGAGCTGATATAGATCTTTGAAAATTTTCATTTGAAGATAGAACTAATTTCAAAATTAGTTCTATGTGTGAAGATGACTTCTGCCTTTCAAAATATCACCTGTACTATATCTTCATTCTGTACATATTTTCTGACTCACAAGCATTATTTATGTAGCTTACACCTGGGTGCAGGAAAAGGGAGGAGGGCCAATGAACCTTCTTTACTTTCTTAAGAGTTGCTGAATACATGCTAGAGGAAGAGGCAGCTCAGATAGAGAAAGGAGCACTAAATAAAGGGCGTTGGGAGGATCCTCCAGGATGGGAGATACATGCTTAAAGTAGACTATAGACAGAACATGATTGCCATTCAATGCCTCTTTTGCAAACCACAGCACCCAAAACGAGAGAGAGAACAAAAAGGAATGCTCTGCCACAGAGGTGGAGTGGGATGGGGGAATGGGGGGTGAGAGGGATACTGGGAACATTGGTGGTGGAGAATGGGCACTGGTGGAGGGATGGGTACTCGATCATTGTATAACTGAAACCCAAGCATAAAAATTTGTAAGTCTACATCTACCTCATGGTGTTTCACTAATAAAAATTAAAAAAAAGGAGTTGCTGAATAAATGAATATATTGGAGCACCAGAGAATACTAACTTTGCATGCAAACAAATAGATAAAATACATGGTTATAACAGCATTCTTTTCTTTAAAAATTTTGTTTTGACATATGTCACACTAGTAATTAATTTCTAGACTGCAATTCTTGCAAATCGTGTGCCCCTACTGAAATGGCTTTGTTTACTCAAAATGGCAATGCTTTGTTGGAAATTTAATTGGGGTCTTCTGCATTATGCATATTCATAAAAGATCCTTCAGAACTGATTTTCCTTAAAATACTGCTTTTGTAGAGATTCTCTGATAGAATGAGAGATGAATTATTGGTGAGTGGAATATAGCTTAGTTTCAAAATGAGAAAAATAAGTGATATATCTGCGTCAAACAAAATGAAGATATATCAAAGCCTTAGTGAAAATCACCAGAAAACTTATACATTTATACCGTGTACATTTTTTTTTAAAAAATGGCTTTTGCTTCGTCCTTTTCATGCACACCACTTGCACCCCCTTTTTCCATTGCTCTGGACCCCCTTCACTGGGCAGCCAGAGGAGACTTTGGGGAACACCTGCACAAGTTCCTCTGGTCTTCCCATCCACCTCTTCTGGCCCGCACTTCCAGGTTCCTGGATGGGAGTGTCCCTGAGACAGGCGGTGGGCGTGGCCTCCTTGTAGGGGGCGTGGCTTCCCCCAAAGTGGCCATGGCCTTCTCAGAGGCTGGAGCTGCAGTTACATTTCCCACTCCCAGCACTCTTGACTCTCATCCCAGCCTTTATCACCTAATTCTGTGGAAAAAATCCTGGACACCTAAACTGTACTGCAACAATAATCCACTGGCCTACTCCAATTGTAACAAAAGACCAGTATGCAAGAAGCTGTACAAGTCCAATATTAAAGAGCACCTCCTCCAAAGCTTCACTAGATGCCCATCATAAGACAAAGAATAATGCCTGAGAGGAAGGTCAGATTCTAGAAAGGGAGAAGGGTGACCACCATCGAAAGACCTTATCCAGAACCCTTTCCCACGATAAGAGGGAACAGTGCTAGTGAATTCCAGGGTTTTACCTCTAGACAACCAAAACAATATGAAGAAACAGCGCAAATCTCCACTACAAGGAGAGGACGGAGAAAAGAGTCCTGAATCCTCAACTGGGGTTATCCACAAATATGCTCTCTCCGAAAAAGAATTCCAAGATGAAATGCAGAGGATGGTCAAGGAACTACTCAAAGAATCAATGGAGGAGATATCCAGAAAACTAAAGGAAGAAATGAAAGAAACAATAGACTGGACATTTGAGAAAATACAGGAAGAAATGAGAGCAGAAATACGAAAGCTACAAAAAGAAGTGTCACAAGTAAAGGATTCAGTAGACGAAATTAAAAACTCAGTAGGTGCCCTCAGCAATAGGGTGAATACAGCTGAAGATAGGATCAATGAGCTTGAGGATGAATGACAGAAATTGCATAGGGAACAACAAACAATGGGAAAATACCTCAAAATAGCTCTAAGGAGAATCAGAGACCTAGGGAATGATGCCAAGAGGAACAACATTAGAATCATTGGAGTACCAGAAGGACAGGGAGACAACCCCAATGAAAAAGCTACAGTCAAATAAATCATTGCTGAAAAGTTCCCAGAGTTAGAGAATGCAGGCATCCAGATCCAAGGAGCCAAAACAATGCCAGCTAAAAGAGACCATAATAAAAACACTCCAAGGCATATCATAGTCAGAATGATGGATGCTGTGGACAGAGACACAATACTGCAAGCAGCAAGGTCAAAGAAGGAAATCACATACAAAGGAGCACCCCTTAGATTTACAGCAGACCTATCAGAGGAAATCCTCCAAGCCCGAAGACAATGGTGGGGTATAGTGAAAAAAAAATCAATGAACTGAACGCCTCACCAAGAATACTTTATCCAGCTAAACTCTCACTCAAACTCGATGGAACGATACACCATTTATGATACACCATTTTGTAGATACACAACAGTTCAGGAACTTCATAGATTCAAAACCAAATCTAAAAAGATTAAAGGCGCTCCTGTAAGATATGAAGGAAAACACTTATAAACACAACCAACCCCTACAAAAATATGACACAAAACCCCATGACAATAATCTCTCTCAATGTAAATGGTCTAAATGTACCAACCAAGAGACACAGTGTCAAAATGGATCCAGAAACAGAAACCAATATTCTTCTGTCTACAAGAAACTCATCTGAACAGGCAGAGCAAACACAGACTCAAAGTTAAAGTATGGAAAACAATCATGCAAGAAAACAGCTCCTTCAATAAAGCTGGGGTGGCCATACTAGTATTTGACAACATAAATTTCAGGTTGGAAAAGATTAGAAGGGACAGGGAAGGCCATTTTTTATTTATCAAGGGATATGTACAAGAGGAAAAAATCACACTCTTAAATGTATACACACCTAATGAGGGACCAGCTAAGTACTTAAAACAACTGCTAACAGATTTTAAGGAGGACATTGCTAGCAAAACAATAGTAGTTGGAGACTTCAACATTGCCTTATCACCTCTGGATAGATCAACAAGAGCAAAACTCAACAAGAAAACATTGGTTTGAAGGAAGAAATACAAGAGAGAAGACTAATAGACCTATTCAGAGCTTTATACCCCAAAAAGAAAGAATACACATTCTTCTCCAGTGCACATGGAACATTTTCCAAAATAGACCATATGCTAGGCCACAAAATATACCTCAATAGAATCAGGAAGATAGAAGTAGAATCAACAATCTTTTCAGACCATGATGCGCTGAAGATAGAAGTGAATCACACAAAGACATTGAGAAACAAATCAAACACCTGAGAATTAAACAACTCAATGTTGAACCATGAGTGGGTCAGAAAGGAAGTCAAAGACGAAGTCAAAAGATACCTGGAAACAAATGAGAATGAAGACACGAGCTACCAGAACCTATGGGACACAGCTAAAGCTGTGCTAAGAGGAAAATTTACAGTGTTGCTAGCATTCCTAAGGAACAAAGAAAAGCTATACATAGATAACCTAACCACACAGCTCAAAGATCTTATAAAAAGACCAACAAAAGGAACCCAACATTGGCCAAAGGAAAGAAATAATAAAACTTAGAGTAGAAATTAGAGTAGGGCTAGAGTGATAGCACAGCGGTAGGGCATTTGCCTTGCACGCAGCCAACATGGCCGACCCGAGTTCGATTTCTCCGCCCCTCTTGGAGAGCCCGGCAAGCTACCGAGAGTATCTCGCCTGCACGGCAGAGCCTGGCAAGCTCCCCGTGACGTATTCAATATGCCAAACACAGTAACAACAAAGTCTCCAATGGAGACGTTACTGGGCCCGCTCGAGCAAATCGACGAACAATGGGAGGGACTTTACCTTTACCTTTAGAGTAGAAATTAACGACTTGGAAATCTCCCCCCCTCAAAAAAAATCCAAAAGTTCAACGAAACCAAGAGCTGGTTCTCTGAGGAAATAAACAAGATTGATAAACCACTAGCAAGACTTACAAAGAAAGAAAGACAAAACTCTGATAAACCGAATCAGAAATGAAAAAGGGGACATAACAACAGAAACCAATAAAATTCAAAAGATCATCAGAGACTACTTTGAGAATCTGTATGCCACAAAACAAGAGAACCTAGAAGAAATGGATAAATTCCTGGATTCCTATAATCTCCCAATATAGAACCAAGAAGACTTGGGATACCTGAATAGACCCAATCATATCAAGGAAATTGAAGCAGTAATCAAAAGTCTTCCCCAAAACAAAAGCCCAGGCCCAGACGGATTCACTAGTGAATTCTTCCAAACATTTAAAGAAGACTTTTGCCAGTTCTCCTCAAGCTTTTCCAGGAAATTGAAAAAACAGGAACTCTCCCCAACAGCTTCTATGAAGCACATATATCCCTAATAGCAAAAGCAAACAAAGACACCACCAACAAAGAAAACTCTAGGCCAATATCCCTGATGAACACGGATGTGAAGTTCCTCAACAAAATAATTGGCAAATAGAATCCAACAACTCATCAAAAAAGATCATACACCATGTCCAAGTGGGATTCATCCTGGGGATGCAAGGATGGTTTAACATTCAGAAATCAATCAACATAATCCATCATATCCACAAAAGAAAAGATAAAACCATATGGTCATATCAATAGATGCAGAGAAAGCTTTTAACAAGATACAGCACCGTTTATGATGAAAACTCTCACCAAAATGGGTTTTGAAGGAACTTTTCTCAAGATAGTCAAAGCCATCTATGACAAACCCATGGCAAGCATTATCCTCAATGGGGAACTAAGGGCCTTCCCTCTAAGAACAGGGACAAGACAAGGATGCCCACTATCACCACTTCTGTTCACTATAGTACTGGAAGTACTTGCAATAGCTATGAGGCAAGAAAAGACATAAGGTCATCCAGATAGGAAAGGAAGAAATCAAGCTCACTATTCACAGATGATATGATACTATATCCTGAGAACCCTAAATCCTCTATCAAGAAACTCCTAGAAACAATAGACTTGTACAATAAAGTTTCAGGCTATAAAATTAATGCCCCAAAATACATGGCCTTCCTATATGCAAAAAATGAGACAGAAGAAAATGACAGGAAAAAAAACAATCCCATTCATAATTGTGCCCCAGAAAATCAAATACCTCGGAATCAGGCTAACTAAAGAGATAAAAGACCTCTACAATGAAAACTACAAGACACTACTCCACGAAATAAGAGAGATCATGAGGAAATGGAAACATATCCCCTGGTCATGGATAGGAAGAATTAACATTGTCAAAATGGCAATACTCCCCAAAGCATTATACAGATTCAATGCGATCCCTATAAGAATACCCATGAAATTCTTCAAAGAAATAGATCAAGCACTCCTGAAATTCATATGGAAAAAAACGGCCACGAATAGCTAAAGCAATTCTTGGGAAAAAGACGTGGAGAGGCATTACCTTCCCCAACCTCAAACTCTACTACAACACGGTAATAATTAAAACGCATGGTTCTGGAACAAAGACAGGGCCACAGACCAATGGAACAGGGTGGAATATCCCTACACACAACCCCAAATGTATGAACATCTAATCTTTGATAAAGGAGCAAGAAATGTGAAGTGGAGCAAGGAAAGCCTCTTCAACAAGTGTTGCTGGCATAAACTAGACAACCATATGCAAGAAAATGGGCTTAGACCTTGACTTAACACTATTCACAAGGCCCTCCCGTTGATCATCAATTTGCTCGAGCGGGCCCAGTAATGTCTCCATCGGAGACTTTGTTGTTACTGTGTTTGGCATATCGAATACATCACGGGGAGCTTGCCAGGCTCTGCCGTGTGGGCGAGATACTCTCGGTAGCTTACCGGGCTCTCTGAGAGGGGTGGAGGAATCGAACTCGGGTCGGCCATGTTGGCTGCGTGCAAGGCAAACGCCCTACTGCTGTGCTATCACTTGTTAGCACGGCTAGTCCGAAAGTAGTGAGTGGTCGCAAGGTCAACCTAAAGTCAACCTACAGCAAACTATAAACACTATTCACAAAAGTTAGATAAAATGGATTAAAGATATCAACATCAGGCCAAAATTCATAAGATACATCGAAGACAAGGTTGGCAAAACCCTCCACAATATTGAAGCTAACGGTATCTTCAAAGACGACACTCCACTGACCATCCAAGTGAAAACAAAGACAAACAAATGGGACTATCTTAAAATAAGAAGCTTCTGCATAGCGAAAGATACAGTGACCAAAATACAAAGAAAACCTACAGAATGGGAAAGAATATATATCCAATACCAATTCGATAAGGGGTTGGGATCAAGGATATACAAAGAACTGGTTGAACTCCACAAGAAGAAAAAATCCAACCCCATCAAAAATGGGGTGAGGAAATGAACAGAAACTTTCTCAAGGAAGAAATCCGAATGGCTTAAAGGCACATGAGAAAATGCACTACATCACTAATAAAGTTTTTTAGTTTTTGTAGTTTTGTAGTTTTCATTGTAGGGGTTCTTTACCTCTTTGGTTAGGCTGATTATGAGGTATCTGATTTTCTGGGGCACTATTGAAAACTGTCAATTTCTTAAAGGTGATAAATGTATCTGCATTACAGCAAGGTTGCCTTTTCCCAATTTGAACAAAATCATTCTGTGGGAAATCGTGAAACACACACACACACACACACACACACACACACTCACACACACACTCAAGCACACGCAAACTGAAAACAAAAATTAAGAAAAACAAAGAAAACCCCAAATTCTGGCACCAATAATAGTATGAGAAAGACATAAACCAAAAGAGAGAGTCATGTTCTCCCCAGTTACCTGTTTTTCCTTATTTTCTGTTTCAGCAAGTTAATCACCTCAAGTAGATATGAATAATATTTGCAGAGTTTGAAAGCCACGGCTTTGCTGGCCTTTGTTTCCCAGAAGACAAATGTGATCAGCAAAACACAGAAGAAAATAATCCTGCTTACGTCATTTTTCTCATACGCTTCCTTCATTTTTGTCAGAATTTTTCTTTTTTGCTTTGCAGCTTTATTGATCCAAGGATACCTTCTAGGTATTGCATTGCTTGGAATTTTTCCATTTGCTTTTTTTTTTTATTTATTTATTGAATCACTGTGGGAAAAGTTACAAAGTTTTTAGGTTTAAGTCTCAGTTATGCAAATATCAGACACATTTCCGTTTACCAATATTTATTTTTCACCACGAAGAACCCCAATAAATCCCCCCCTCCCAACCTTCCCAATGCCTGTGAGGCAGATGAATTCTAGTTAACACTCTATCTACTTTGACTAGATTCATTGTTTCGACAAAAGATGCACCATTATTATTTAGACTTTACACCCCCAAATCAGACATGCTGAAAAGGCATTGTGAATTTGTTTTCTACAGCTGGTCACAGGAATCAAAACTGGTATTTTACGTAATAGCGCAGCGGTAGGGCGTTTGCCTTGCGCGCAGCCAGCCCGGCCGAGCCAGATTCGATTCCTCTGCCCCTCTCAGAGAGCCTGGCAAGCTACCGAGAGTATTCAATATGCCAAATACAGTAACAAGAAGTCTCAAAAAATGGAGACATTACTGGGCCCGCTTGAGCAAATCGATGAACAACGGGAGGAGAGTGACAGAGTGACAGACCCTGGAAGTATTTCTGCTGAGAGTCAGATAATTATGAGATTGCTTTCTGTGCTCTGGAGCCATGGCTGTGCCGGAGAGCTGCTCGTGGGGGGCAACTCGTGACCTTGGCAGGGCGTGAAGGACAAGTTGGGAACGCCCCCCTTCCCAAGAGGTTTTAGTCCCTCCATCACGACTGGCTCATACCTGGCTTTCCAGAAAGCTCCCAAGCGGCTGCCATCTTTCTTTCCAGAGGGAAAAAGGCGCAAGGGGCCAACACCCTTTCCCCTCCGGGTAGGCATGGTCGTGTGGATTAACGCATAGTCCATTCACTTTTCCTCTGCAAGCTTCAGGGCTCTGCATTAAGTCCTTGTGCTTCTGGAGCCATGGCCGTGCTGGAGAGCCGCTCGTGGGGGGCAACTCCTGACCTGGCAGGGCATGAAGGATGAGCCGGGAACGCCCCCTTTCCCATAAGGTTTTAGTCGCCCCATCATGACCGGCTCATACCTGGCTTTCCACAAAGCTCCCAAGCAGCTGCCATCTTTCTTCCCCATTTTTGGCAGAATTTAATCAAAATTGTGTTTGTGTGTATGTGTGTGCACACCTGTATATGCATGCATGTTTTTCCCTATGTCCTCTTCAGCATAAGTATTAGTAACTGCAGCAGTTCAGCTGATCAGTTTAGCACACAATAATACATTGGTTAATCCAAGGTGACCCACAGGTGGAAACATTGTTTGCAAAAGCCTCAGCAGCACAATCAGGGAGACCATTAGACATTGAGGCAACACATAAGCATATTGTTGGAGAGATGATTTCCAAAAAGCCTAAAGAAGGTTTTTACTTCTTAGGTTTATGGCCAGAAGTTCATGGCACATTAACTTTCCCATCTGAAAGCAGAAAGAATCCCTTGCCACAGCGTCTTTTAGAAGTAATTGGAGACAGAAAAGGTCAGGATTTTGCTCATGAAAAATCGTCTCTCGGAGTAGTGATAGAAAGTCAGTGCCCACTGGGCACTTTAAGGCTTGGGAGGAGAAGGGAATGGATAAATAACTCAGAGGTGAAGTCATGCCTTACATGCCACACACATTGGGTAGATTCCTGCTACTACGTGAGCAATGCCAGGAGCTACCTGCCCCCCAGTGCTGGACAGGGAGTGCCCCCAGAATTACGGGTGTGTCCCCAAAGATCCCTGCAATAAAAGATTTCCTAAGAGATATAGCTTGGCTGTAGGGCAGGAGAGAATCCATAGTGGTCACTTTTCAAATTTTGTACTTAAATAATTGCTCCAGAGCCTGGAGAGATAGTGCAGTGGGGAGGGTGTGTGGCCAACCTGGGTTCCATCCCGGGCTCCTCATATGGTCCCCTCGTACCCCATCAGGAATAATCCCTGAGAACTATCAGACCTTGCACCCAAACAAACAAAAATGGTCTTTCATTCTTTGTGACATCTTGTCATTTTCAAGTCCAGGAGTTTGGTTACTTTGTTCCATTACACTGCCTGGGTGGTAAGGAGTGCTTTTCTTAGGAACCACTAAGAATGAAGCCCTGAAAGAGGAAAGCAGAACTCAGAGATGGAGACCAGATGGGTTAAGATGGCATCACCCAGTACCTGGAGTCAGCTGTGTTGCCATCATTGGGCCAGACAATTCGGGTGCATGGCGGGTCAAGCAATCCCCAAGGCTCTGACTAGTTCATGATTCATTCACAGCCACATTTAGTACTGGAAGAAAATGAACTTTCTCCCTCCCATTAACCCCAGCTCTGAATCAAAATAGGAATCTGAAAATAGTCTCAGCACATGATGAGGATTGTTCCAGCCTAGTTTTGCTTTAGCTGTTCACAAGTGACAAGTATCATCCATAAAAATCTCTGGAAGTTAAAAATGGAAGAATACCTGAAGACTTATGGCCTAAAAGGTAATATCCCAGGGCCATGCACTCTGGTAGAATTGAAGTGTCTGGTATCAGAGTCTGTCTCTTTCAGTGAATGAATCTCAACACTTCATATCCTACACAAAAATAAGTCATCAAATTGACCTATTGGGTAGTTGATCAGTGTTTTAAAGTAAGTGAAGTAGAATAGATAAAATCAGAATATATTACATATAATAAAGGGTAATTTAAAAAAATTTATTAATGAAACACCATGAGGTACAGTTGTAGATTTACAAATTTTTGTGCTTGGGTTTCGATTATACAATGATCAAATACCATCCCTCCACCAGTGCCCATTTTCCACCACCATGGATAATATCCCTCCCACCCCCATCCCCCCATCCCCCCCTGCCTCTGTGGCAGGGCAATCCCCTGTGTTCTCTCTCTCCTTTTGGGTGTTGTGGTCTGCAAAAGAGGCATTGAGTGGCAAACATATTCAGTCCATAGTCTACTTTCAACATGTATCTCCCCTCCTGGGAGGATCCTCCAAACACCCTTTATTTGGTGCTCCCTTCTCTATCTGAGCTGCCCTTTCCCAATAAAGGGTATTTTTTGTTTGCCTTGGAGCCACACCCAGTGATGATCAGGTATTACCCCTAGTTCTGTGCTCAGGGATCACTCCAGGTGGGTCATGGGGGACCATCTGAGGGACAGGGATCAAACCTAGGAGTGCCATATTCAAGGCAAGCACCTATCCCCTGTACTATTTCCTCAGTCCCAATTAAGGGTAAGTAATATTTTGTGAAGTTTTGTTTTGCTTGTATATAAAAGCACATCTGTTTATATATAGTTATCCATGTTGCGCTAACCTCTGATATCTCCTAACTGTGGTTCTTCATATGTTGGAAAGACTGTTTTCTTTTGTAGTCACAACCAGCATTGCTTAGGGGTTATTCCTGGTTCTGTGCTCAGAAATCACTACTGGCTGTCCTAGGGGGACCATATGGGATGCTGGGGATCGAACCCAGGTTGGCGATGTGCAAGGCAACTCCCTACCTGCTGTGCTATCTCTGCCCCACACTCCATTTTTTGAGTTAGAGGATAGCACAGATGTTAAGGCATTTGCCTTGCATTCACTTCCAGAAGTGACCCTTGAGTACAAACCCAGGAGAAAGTTCTGAGCACAGCTAGCAACCCAAAACAAAAGAAAACAACACTACCACCCTGCAATATTTTTTCAAATTCCCTCTCCTTTCCCCCTGACTTTCATTATTATTGATGTGATCACAATGACTGGTGTGTAACCCTAGTGCTTGAACATTTGTTAGCTGTGGTGCTCACCAGCAGTCATACATCAGATTGTGGTACTCACAGATCATAGGATCCTCCAAGATTTATACTCCCTTAATTGTGGTGCTCACACACATGCTCACCAGGGGTCACACTTCTGGGTCATGGTGCTCACACACCTTTTCAATTTGTGCTTGCCAAGGGTCAAACCCCCCCTTCGAGGCTCACTCATATCTTGTGGGTAGTGTGCTTGGAAATTGCTTATAATACCAGGGAGTTCAGATAAGAGAGTTCCAAGACTCAAACAGCAGCACTACCAGGATTGTAGTCAACACATGTGGCAACACTGGGCATTTGAACTTGTGACCATATGTTTACGAGATGGGAATTCCAAGGTTCTGCAGCACATCTTTGTGTGTGTGTGTGTGTGTGTGTGTGTGTGTGTGTGTGTGTGTGTATTTTCTGGGATTGAGCCCAGGGCCTCACACAAGCAAGGCAATCTGCTGAGTCAAACCCCTAACCCTGCCACTGT
Source organism: Sorex fumeus (assembly GCF_029834395.1). Classification (NCBI taxonomy): domain Eukaryota; kingdom Metazoa; phylum Chordata; class Mammalia; order Eulipotyphla; family Soricidae; genus Sorex; species Sorex fumeus. Next base: position 68,334,271 of record NW_026606129.1, read on the forward strand.
GATATCATGATGCTTGGATTTCTTTTGTGAGCAAATCTTCATCTGAAACAGAAAAATAATCTGTATTTTCTACCTGGTCAGTTTCTCCTGGCATGCCTGCTTGGCTCGCACCTTCCCTTTGGCATATTCTGAGACTGAGTAACGACTCACTGCCCCTGTTTGTCTTCGACATCATTGATCTACCAGGAACCAGCAAATCTTTTGAAATCCTTCTGAGATTCTTTGGGGGGATAAAATTGCTGTATAAAATCAAATCTGCTCTGTTTGTGGATGGAATTCCCTGTGCCCAGAGATCAGGACGAGCACTGTGGTCTGGGTTCCATTGCATCTGATTCTCATTAACTGTCCATAATTTCCTGCCCTGTATTCGCTTTCTCTGTCATTTCTGAATTACTGTGCTCATGGCTGGCTTCCACTGATTACTCAGAGGAGGTCATCTGCAATCAAGTTCACTGCTTGCTTAGAACCCAGGCTGCAACCTGAGTAGATCCATATCAGAAGAGTTTCAGACATAAAGTTTCTGTTAAGTGAGTAAAGCAACTGCTTGAGCTAAATGCTGCTGGTTTTACAGAGTTTATGCCAAACAGTGGAAAGAAAGGGAAGATTTGACTTTTTTAGGCTTTGGGAAAGAAAATGAAACAATAAATGTTTATGACTAGAACTTAGAAAGCAAGGCCTCTCCTAATGTCTAATAAGTACCAAAAATAAAAGGTAACTTTTTCTTAACCTAACAAATTCTTAAACAGATCTACTACATTCTGTTTTTTATTTAGCAACTCCAAAAGGAGCAGCCTGGTTTTTATACATGTGTTCTGATTCTAGAGATAAAGTCTCTATTAAGTAACATTTTCAGAAATCTGTGACACTCTTTCACTTCTCTTTCAGTATGTGTTCTTGCTTTTAAATTCAGTATGTGTTCCTTTAAAGGTAAAAAAAAATTAGTCACCGTTATTTACAATATTGTTAGTGGTGGGGTTTTACATTGTTCCCATCCCAGACCCTCCACTGGAGTAACTGCCCCTCCCATCTTTGTCTCAGGGTCTCCCATGATCCCCCTCACTCTCAGGTCTCCATGCCATGGTAAACTCAGTTCTTTAGCCCTGTTCCCAGGTTGCCTGTAGTCCTATTGCCTTTTTCCATCTATTTTGTCCTTACTATGATTCTCTATATTTCACACGAGGTAGATCATTTTGTATCTGTCTATGTCATATAAAATGAGTGTTATATTGGTGATATTAAAAAGACAATTAGAGGGAGCAGGAGGAGAGTCCTAGAAATGACTTGTCCAGGGTAGCACTGTAGCACTGTCCTCCCTCCCGTTGTTCATCGATTTGCTCGAGCGGGCCCAGTAATGTCTCCATTGTGAGACTTGTTGTTACTGTGTTTGGCACATTGAATACGCCATGGATAGCTTGCCAGGTTTTCCTGTGCAGGTGAGATACTCTCGATAGCTTGCCGGGCTCTCCGAGAGGGGCGGAGGAATCGAACTTGGCTTGGCTGGGCCGGCCGCGTGCACAAGCCAAACACCCTACTGCTGTGCTATTGTCCAGCCCTGTCCAGGGTAACAATTAACAATAATTTCTTGACCATAGAGGTATATATTGGAACATGGGGCCAGCGAGATACTACAGCAGGTAGGGCACTTGCCCTGCATGGAGCCAACCTGAGTTCGATTCCTGGTACCACTTATGGTCACCGGAACCTCAGCAGGAATGACCCCTAAGCACAGAGTCAGGACTATGCCCTGAGGGGTGTGCTCCCAAGACCGAATAGATAAATGTTTATCACTATCTATAAAGTTACCAAGACAGAAGGGCCTTCACAATTCTTGGATTACAGTTTGCTCTAGGTAGTCTCAGCCTTTAGGTCTTTAGGTGTTCTCATGCAACTCGCCTTCTGGGCCCTCCAAATGCCAGAACAATCAGGTCAGCTCTTTTCAGAAGGTTTAATTGTGCTGGAGTAGGCGACACTTTGCTGTTTTTCAAATCCATGACAAACCAACAGTACAGAATGTCTAAGCATTTGAAATCCCTCGAGATCTACATTTGTAGCCTGAAGCATGTTTTCAGAATACTGAATGAGAGTTTTATATTGGTAATAAACTGGAGCTAGACCTACTTGCATAGTAATGAGTATATAGCATGGAATATTTCTCCTAAGTCTGGTACTTATCTCTAAGTATTTTAGCCTCTATTTGTCTCTTGGTATTCCTTAAACAGTTATTCTGAAATTTCTACAAATTAATGATAAAATTAATATTAGAACTTTAGCATTGTAGCACTGTTCTGTCCTCCTGTTGTCCTGAGGTTGGAACCCAGGTGGGCCACAAACAAGTCAAGCGTCCTCCCACTGTACTATTGATTTGACCCCTGCTAGGGTAATTTTTTTGAGAGCTTCACACCTGGTGATCTTCAGGGGTGACACCAGGCTCTACCCTCAGGAATTACTCCTGGCGGTGCTTGGGGACCATATGTTCAGTTGGGGTCAAACACAGGTCAGCCTTGAGCAAGGTAAACACTGTACCATCTGGGCTATCACTCCAGCCCCCACTTGATAAATTTTATTTATTTTTTTAATTTTTAATTTTTTTCTTTTTGGGTCACACCTGGCAATGCACAGGGATTTCTCCTGGCTCTGCACTCAGGAATCATTCCTGGCAGTGCCTGAGGACCATATGGGATGCTGGGGATCGAACCCAGGTCTGCCGCATGCAAGGAAAACACCCTACCCACTTGTACTATCGCTTCATCCCCTGCACTTTGTAAATTTCAAAGCCAGGCCATCGCTTCTGTTAGACTGTGACCTGGCTCACCAGGCATGCATCTCACTCTCAGCTGGGAAATTAAATGCATACTTTCAACTCATCCAATGAATACAAGAATGAGTTTACTGATTTCAAGTGCTGAAAGAATGATCACCAGTGGATTCTCTCAAAAATGATCTCAGAACCACAGATGACTTCAAAACAAGAAAATTTCCATATTTAAAATGAGAATTAGAGGGGTTATAGAAATAGCATAGGAGTTAGGCACTTGCCTTGCATGCAGTAGACCTTGGTTCAATCCCCAGCAACATTTTCTGAGAACAACACAAGCTGTGACCCAAAAACAACAAAAAAAGGGGGTGTAGAAAATATGCCACTACTGAGGGTTGAAATCCCCCAACATCAAGCAGAGCATTGCTGAAAATGGTCCCCAAACACTGCTAGGGGTGCCCAGTATAAAAACAAACAGTGATTGGATTCAACTAGTTTAGCCTGCATGTTAAATCGCTGTTCCTTAATATAAGTTGTTTAGAACTGTGGGCTGAGAGTAAAATAGAAATCTGAAGCATGCTCAAGGCAGAAAGAGCCGATCAGTAACATCTTTCCCTGCTCTTTAATTAGTAATGTCTACCTATTGACAAGGGAATAGAGAGCAGTAGAACAAAATCCATTTGGCTATTGTGAACAGTGCTGCAATGACCACACAGGTACAATGTCATTTCTACTGTGCTTTTTTGCATCCTCGGGATATATTCCCAGAAGTGGTATGACACAGTCATATGGAAGCTCAATTATTAGATTTTGAAGGACTGTCCATATTGTTTTCCAGAAAGGCTGGACTAGTGGGAATTCCCACCAACAGTGAAAGTGTCCCCTTTTCCCCACATCTATGCCAGCACTGGTTGCTTTTGTTCTTTTGAATGTGTGCCAGTCTCTGTGGTGTGAGATGATATCTCATTGTTGTCTTGATTTGCATCTCCCTGATGGCTAGCGATGTGTAGCATTTTTTCATGTGCCTTTTGGCCATGTGTATTTCTTTTTTGAGGAAACTTCTGTTCATTTCTTCTCCCCATTTTTTGATGGGGTTGGAGGTTTTTTACTTGTACAATACTACTAGTGTAATTAATCCCTTATCAGATGGGTGTTGGGCAAATATTCTTTCCCGTTCTATGGACTCTTTCTGTATTTTGGTAACTGTTTCTTTTGAAGTGCACAAGCTTCTTAGTTTGATGTAGTCCCATTTGTTTATGTTTGCTTCCACTTACATGGTCAGTGCTTTTCATGCTTTAAGATGCTTTTAGTTTCAATGTCGTGGACACTTCTGCCTATATTTTGCTCTATGTGCCTTATGGATTCATGTCTGATATTGAGGTCTTTAATGCACTTTGATCTGACTTTTGTGCCTGGCATTAGACAGAGGTCAGAGTACATTTTTTAGCAGGTAGATATCCATTTTTCCAGCACCACTTGTTGAAGAAGCTTTCCTTGTTCCACTTCACATTTCTTGCTAGTATTCATACTTTCAGCTACCTGTGATGTATTCGATAAGCCAAACACAGTAACAACAAAGTCTCCAATGGAGTCGTTACTGGGCCTGCTCAAGCAAATCGATGAACAACGGGAGGACAGTGATGACAGTGATTCATACTTTCATTGCTCCAGATTCATTTTGCCTCTTTCTTATTTTCATAGAAATTTAATTGCCAGTGTATTCTTTTGCGTTGCTCTCTTTCCTGGTAGCAGTACAGTTGGTTGGAGTTTTTTTCTTTTTAATTTTTTTGGGGGGTGTGGCATCTAGTGATGCTCAGGTCTTACTCCTGGCTCTGTGCACAAGGATCACTCCTGGTGGTGCACAGAGATCAAATGCCATGCCAAGGATTATACCCTCATAAACCATGTACAAGGCAAGTAATTTAACCCCTGTAATGTCTTCCTTTGAAAACTCGGATATTGTTCTAAGGTAAGGAACTCAAAGAAAGAAAACATACACACAATGTGCATGATCCATTTTCTATCATACCTAATAAGAAACTCAAGAAAGTTTTATTTTAAAGACTTTTTTAGAAAACACTTATTAGGGACGCCTGGGGTAGTACAGTGGTTCTATCCAGGCTTGATTCCTAGCACTACATGGTCTCCTGAACAGCACTGGGCTGGCCCAGGTAACCCCAGTTTCACAGGCCCTGAACAGCATCCTATCTTCAGGACCTCACATTGAACAACCGGTTGTCAGAGAATCATGAGTGCCCCCCCCCCCCCCGCCAGGCTTTCTGAGCTTCAGTTGGGAGCTCTACCCCTGCTCCCACCCGCTCCCACAAAACAGATAGGACTGGTAAAGTAACTCCAAAAGCTCCTGTCCCATCCCAACACTGCATTATCCCCAGGCGGGGACAGGCCCCCTGAGCAAAAATGGGTGTTCTCCACCAGAAAGGCAATTATGAGGCTCAAATCAGTGTGGCAGAGAGTTTGACGCTTTTGCTAGAGCTGTTTCCCCCCATTTTCCCCTTATTAGCAGATCTTTAATTTTAATCAAGCCTGTTCTTTAGGGAAGGCGTCTCTATTTCTTGCTAGATAGAGGTGAATCCTGATTAATCTAAGCCAGTTGTGCTCTCCTTTTCCTTTGATCAGTCATGAGAGGAGGGTTGAGCAGGGAACCTGCATGCACCATTGAGAAATGAGAGGCACTCTCCTGTTGGAGTCTGCTGTTTTTAGGAATGATTTCCTGGCTTTTTAGATGATGCCAGACAAAATGGTTCTTTCCACCTCTGGCTGTGGGTTATCTGAGTATTAGTGTGGAACCCTGAGAAACCAACTGCAAATGAATGTACACACAAAAAACAAATTACAAGTTATGAGCATGGAGTCTTGATGCCCAACTAGAACCTGCCCTTCCCCAGTTTATGGGAGGGAATAAATTCACTTATTGTCTAAGACCTTTGGGCTGGGTTTTTGCACTATGGGACACTGAAACTAACACCCTGGCATTGGCCTCTGTTGAATAACAAACGGCAAACAACACTCTTTGTTTACTTGTTTGTTTTCCGTTTCTTTGTGCCATAAAGCAGGTTCAGGCTTACTCCTGGCTCTGTGCTCAGAGGATCATAAGCTATGCCTGTGCTCAGATGATCATAAGCTTATGATCATAAGCTTTGACCATGTGCAAAGCAAGTGCCTTAACCCATATACTTTCTCTCCTACACCAGGAAACAGTGCTCTCACACATATGTCATAAATATATACAGCAGCCTCATTTTTTCATGATTGCAGGTGCTCATTAGAGCATGAAATTCACCTGGACAGCTTATTAAACCAGGTTGCTAAATTCATAGCAGCAGTTTGATTGAGTGGATCTGGGGTAGGGTCATTTGTTTGTGTTTTTCTACGTGATACTGACATTCCTTTCCCAGGGACAACATTTTAAGAACCATTGTTCTATAATATAGATCCCATCTAGTAATACTTGGTGACAAACTTTTAAATTAATTTTTAAGTTGTATAATTTTTTATGTAACCATTTATTTGTTATGCTTGAGACCAAACCTAAAGCTTCACACAAAGCACATGCCCCACCACTGAGTCACTTCTCCGGCCAATAAAAAGCTGACATCTTCTATGAACTTCTTCATGCCAGTGGATCTCTTTGGGGACCAGAGTGGTAGTACAGTGGGTAGTGTGCTTGCCTTATACATGGTTGACCCTGGTTTGATCCTCAGCACCTCAATGGTCCCTTGAACCCCACTGGAGTTATCCCTGAGTGCAGAGCCAGGAGTAAGCCCTGAGTGTGGTTCAAAACCAAAACCAATGCAAAACAAACCAAAAAAACCCCACAAATATTAACTGATTTTGAGTGACTACTCAGTATTCTGCTGTATAGCTATGGCACCATTTGCAAAAGCATTTTACTAAAAACTGCTATGTGTTACTTGTGAGTTTGTATCACTACCTTAGTGTGAGTGATCCTGCCATAAATATTCTTCTATAAATCATTCTGCCTGTTTAGCAATCTCCTAAAGTGAATTCCTAGAAGCTGCATTACTGGATGGAAGGGAGGTGTGGATTTTTTCCCTTCTTAATCCATGGTGCCATACACCACAGGTCAGCCATAAAAGCACACGGGGACCATGCTGAGCTGTGTCTTTGCCTGTGCTGCTCCTACAAGGGTGTCAATGAGGTGAACCAGAAGTATTCGGGGAAGAGGAAGAGCAAAGGATTTGCTCCTCCCACTCTCCACTGGTCAAGGCTTATCCTCTTTGGGAGGGAACTGCCCTCTCTCCCTGTTGCTGAGTAATCCTTGGCCTTGGCAACGGCTCAGGAGGCAGGACCCCCAAGCCCACCCCCCGCACACTGACTGTCCCCCAGTCACTCATAATGCACATTTCAGGAGTGGAGGGGGAGCTTACAAGAATCAGAGAAAGTGTACGTGCTCTGTTTCAAGACTAACTGAAAATCATTTGAGTAGGAAATAAAAGAAATTTATCTTTTTTATGTAATTGATACATTTCCTGCTTTTATTACATATCCTTTCTATAAGGATATATCTATATCTATATCTATTACAATCTTATGCCTAAACAAGCTAAAAACTCTTCTCATAATATTCCTGTGCACATAAGCCAAAATGGGTCAGGTAAGTAAAATTTTTCTTTAGTGAAGGAATAAAAGGAATTTATCTTTTGAAACTCTGTTGGTGTGAGGGTGAAACATGACAGGAAAAGCTGCAGCTAACATTAAGTCTCAGCTAGGCCTCAGTTTCTGTTTCCTCAAAGCAGGACTTGCAGTTGCTGGTAAACTCCCAGTTGAGTAAGGTAAGGAATTGGGCAGGTGGGTCTGGCTGGTCATGAGGGGCGACTGCACCCTCCTTAGAAACTGTTGCTAATCATTGCCTAATTGCTGACCACCATTGGAATAGGGGCAATTCTAAAAATAGACCAGTATATAAATTGCCTCTTAACCCTGAGCCCTATATAAACTGCTTGTGATTTGGAGTCGGGAGTCCTCATCAAGACTCCACTTCATTGGCTGAGACTTGGACCCTAGCTTGAGCTAGCGCTGGCTTGGGCTAGTAATAAAATTCCTTTTCTTTTGCATTATCGTGTGTGGACTCAGTCTCTCTGAAATTGGGGATCTGAAACCCGGGCACAACACTTGGAACTTTTTGGGGGGACTGTGGCACACCCAGAGCTGCTGGGAACTGGGGCCCCTTCTGCAAGGCAGTGCTGAGCCCTGGACTTGGCACATGTGTCGTGTGAGCGCTACTGCTTGCTCATTTTCTCCCTGCCCTGGCTTGTAACCTTGCCCGTTGTAGGATAACATTGGTTTGTCCCTTCTGCCTTGCCACAGCGAGCTTAGGTTTATTGGGTTACTTCCATCACAGTGCTCCCATTCCTCTGTGTTTATTTGTAAATTTTGTGTTTGTGCTGTTAACTTGTAAATATTGTTTTTCTCTTCTCCTTAGGTCCTTTGCCTAGTTAATTCAGAGCAATGTCCTTTTTGTATGGGCACAAGAAGACAGTAAACGCTATGCTTTTGTAAAGTGGGAGTTAATTGACTCTCAATGATATTTATGTCCAGGGCATCTATTCTCTGGACTTAAGCCTCACTTGCACTTACTTCCTTGCACCCCAAACGCCAGGGTCCCGATTAGGGACTGGACAGACCCAGGGCAAGCGGTGAGCTCTGTGCTACCCTGGCATGAAGATGGGCCTGGTCAGAGTGCCTAATGCTTAGCTATAAGTTAAGAGCTCAGTCATGGACAAATGCTGTTGTGATCCAAAAAGTAATAATTAGATTTGGACCCTGCTAGGGTTAGAAAAGATTAATCTGGCCTGAGCACTGTAGCCTAAGTCTGTGGCAAGATGTTCCCAGGAGAGCCGCCCTACAAACCTCAATGTATCTCTTACTGTGTCCAGTCAAAAATAACCAATATTCGCGTCCCCTCCCCACCCAGACCCATACCCTTCAATACCAGCTGCTGGGACCCCATCCTGGGGTTCACCTGCCTTCACTTCCTCCGCTAGCACCAGCCCAACTAGCCACCGCCCCTCCCAACAGGTCTGTGCCTGCTTCTGTGTGCCCACTCCCCACCCAGACCCGTGCCCCTCAATACCAGCCACTGGGACTCCAGCGGGGGGAGGGAGGGGCACCTGCCTTCACTTCTGCCCCGCAGCAGCCCAACTAGCGGCCGCCGCCCCTCCCAACGGGTCTGTGGACTAACATCCAGACTGGCTGGGGGTGTGGCCTCCTCAAAGTGGGCGTGTCCTTCTGTGAGGTCAGTGGACACAGTTATATTTCCCACTCTTAACTCTCTTGACTCACATCCCAACCCTCATCATTCCCAACCTCAACATTCTTTGGAAAACGTCCTGGCCGCCTCAAACACAATACAATAAAAATCCACTGGCCTACTCCAATTCCAATAAAAGACCAGTGTGTACAAGAAGCTGTATAAGCCCAATATAAAAGAACACCTCCTCCAATGCTTCACTAGATGCCTGTCATCAGCCAAAGAATAATGTCTGAGAGGAAGGACATGTTCCAGAAGAGGAGAAGGGTGACCACCACCGACTGACCCTATTCAGAATCCTTACCTGCAATAAGAGGGAACAGTGCTAGTGAACTTGAAGTTTTTACCTCTTTACAACCGCAACAGCATGAGGAAATAGCGCAAATCTCCAATATGAGGAGAGGACGAAGAAGAGTCCCAAATCCTCAACAGGGGTTACCCACAAATACGATCTCCCTGACAAAGAATTCCGAGATGAAATGATGAGGTTGTTCAAGGAACTCAAAGAATCACTGGAGCAGACATCCAGAAAATTAAAGGAAGAAATGAAAGAAACAGTGGATCAGATAGTCGAGAAAATACAGGAAGAAAAGAGAGCAGAAAAAAAAAGCTACAAAAAGAAAGGAGTCAGTAAATGAAATTAAAAACTCAGTGGGTTGCCTCAACTGTAGAATGACTACAGCCAAAGACAGGATCAGTGAGCTTAAGATGAGCAGCAGAAATCGTATAGGCAACAACAAACAATGGGAAAAGACCTCAAAATAGCTCTTAGGCAAATTAGAGACCTAGAGGAAAACACCAAGAGGAACAACATTAGAATAATCAGAGTACCAGAAGGACAGAGAGCCAAACCTACTGAAAAAGCCACAGTTAAAGAAACCGTTGCTGAAAAGTTCCCAGAGTTAAAGAATGCAGGCATCCAGATCAAAAGAAGCAGAAGGGTGCCAGTTAAAAGAGACCCTAATAAAAAATACCAAGGCATATCTTAGAATGATGGATGCCGTGGATAGAGACACAATACTGCAAGCAGCAAGGTCAAAGAAGGAAATCACATACAAAGGAGCACCCCTTAGATTTACAGCAGACCTATCAGAGGATACCCTCCAAGTCTGAAGACAATGGTGGGATACAGTGAAAAAACTCAACAAAATGAATGCCTCACCAAGAATACTTTATCCAGCTAAACTCTCACTCAAACTCGATGGAACGATACACCATTTTATAGATGAACAACTTCATAGACTCAAAACCAGACCTAAAAGAAGGACTAAAAGGGCAACTGTAATTCAATAAGAAAAACACCCATAAGCACAACAAGGCCTTACAGAAAGATGGCACAAAATCCCATGACAATAATCTCTCTTAATGTCAATGGTCTAAATGCACCAATCAAGAGACACGGAGTGGCAAAATGGATCCAGAAACTGAAACCAACATTCTGCTGCCTGCAAGAAACACATCTGAACAGTCAGAGCAAACACAGACTCAAAGTTAAAGGATGCAAATCAACCCTGCAAACAAACAACTCCCTCAAAAAGGCTGGGTTGTCATACTAGTATCCGACAATATAGATTTCAGGTTGAAAAAGATTAGAAGGGACAGCAAAGGCCATTTTCTATTTATCAAGAGATATGTTCAAAAGGAAGAAATCACACTCTTAAATGTCTATGCACCTAATAAGAGACCAGCAAAATACTTAAAACAACTGCTAACAGATTTTAAGGAGGACATTGCTAGCAATACAATAGTACTCACAGACTTCAACATAGCCTTATCACCTCTGGATAGATCAACAAGAACAAAACTCAGCAAGGAAACACTGGCTTTGAAGGAAGAAATAGAAGAGAGAGGTCTAACAGGCCTACATAGGGGTTTACACTCCAAAAGGAAAGAATACACATTCTTTTCCAGTGCACATAGAACCTTTTCCAAAATAGACCACGTGCTGGGTCACAAAACATACCTCAATAGAATTAGGAAGATAGAAACTGTATCAACTATCTTTTCAGACCACAATGTGCTGAAGACAGAAGCGAATCACACACAGATGTGGAGAACCAAATCAAACACCTGGAAATTAAACAACTCAATGTTGAGCAATGAGTGGGTCAGGCAGGAAGTCAAGGAAGAAATCAAGAGATACCTGGAAACAAATGAGAATGAAGACATGAGCTACCAGAATCTATGAGACACAACTAAAGCCGTGTTGAGAGGAATGTTTATAGCTTTGCAAGCATTCCACAGGAAGAATGGGCCTACATAGATAACTTGACTTCACAGCTCAAGATCTTAGAAAAACACCAACAAAAGTAACCCAAACCTGGCCAAAGGAAAGAAATAATATAACTTAGAGCAAAAACTAAGTCTTGAAAACTCAAAAAACAATCTGAAAGGTCAATGAAACCAAGAGCTGGTTCTTTGAGAAAATAAACAAGATTGATAAACCACTAACAAGACTCACAAAGAGAGACAAAACACTAATAAACCGAATCAGAAATGAAAAAGGGAACATCACAACAGAAACCAATGAAATTCAAAAGATCATCAGAGACTACTTTGAGAGTCTGTATGCCACGAAACAAGAGAACCTAGAAGAAATGGATAAATTCCTGGATTCCTTAATCTCCCAAGACTGAATCAAGAAGACTTAGAATATTTGAAAAGACCCATTCATGTCAAGAAAATGAAAACCATAATGAAAAGTCTTCCCAAAAACTAAAACCCAGGCATAGATGGATTCATTAGCAAATTCTTCCAAGCATTTAAAGACGACCTGTTGCCAGGTCTCCTCAAGCTTTTCCAGGAAATTAAAAAAACAGGATTTATCCCAAACAGTTTCTATGAGGCACATATCTCCCTAATACTAAAAGCAAACAAAGATACCACTAACAAAGAAAATTACAGGCCAACATCTCTGATGAACATGGATGCAAAGATCCTCAACAAAATATTAGCAAATAGAATCCAAAACTTATCAAAAAGATCATACACTGTGACCAAATAGGATTCATCTCAGGGATGCAAGGATGGTTTAACATTCGGAAATTAATCAACATAATCCATCATATCAACAAAAGTAAAGGTATAATCCAAATCAATAGGTCAGAGAAAGTATTTGACAAGATCCAATACCGGTTGTGATAAAAAGTCTCATCAAAATGGGCTTAGAAGGAACTTTCCCCAAGATAGTCAAAGCCATCTATGACAAACCTATGGCAAGAATTATCCTCAATGGGGAAAAACTAAGGGCCTTCCCTCTAAGATCAGGGACAAGACAAGGATGCCCACTATCACCATTTCTGTTCAATATAGTACTGGAAGTACTTGCAATAGCACTTAGGCAAGGAAAAGATATTAAGGGCATCCAGATAGGAAAGGAAGAAATCAAGTTCTCATCATTCATAGATGATATGATACTATATCTAGAGAATCCTAAAGCCTCTACTAAGAAACTCCTAGAAACAATCGACTTTTACAGTATAATCACAGGCTATAAAATCGATACCCCAAAATCCATGGCATTCCTATACGCAAATAAAGAGACAGAGGAAAGAGACAAAAAAGCAATTCTGTTCACAATTGTGCCTCAGAGAATCAAGTACCTAGGAATCAACCTAACTAAGAAGGTAAAAGACCTCTACAAAGAAAACTACAAAATGCTACTCTACAAAGTAAAAGAGGACATGAGTAAATGGAAACATATCCCCTGCTCATGGATAGGAAGAATTAACATTGTCAAAATGGCAATACTCGCCAAGGCACTTTATAGATTCAATGCGATCCCTATAAGGATACCCATGAAATTCTTCAAAGAAATGGATCAAGCACCCCTAAAATTCATTTGGAACAATAAATGCCCGTGAATAGCTAAAGAAATTCTTGGGAAAAAGACTATGGGAGGCATCACCCTCCCCAACCTCAAACTCTGCTACAAAGCGGTAACAATTAAAACAGCATGGTACTGGAACAAAGGCAGAGCTACGAACCAATGGAACATGGTGGAATATCCCTACACACAACCCCAAATGTATGAACATCTAATATTTGCTAAGGGAGCAAGAAATGTGAAGTGAAGCAAGGAAAGCCTCTTTAACAAGTGGTGCTGGCATAACTTGACAACCACATGCAAAAGAATGGGCTTAGACCTCGACTTAACACCAAGCACAAAAGTCAGATCAAAATGGATTAAAGACCTCAACATCAGACCAGAATCCATAAGTTACATTAAAGACAAAGTCACCAAGGCTTACATGATATGAGGCTCACAGTATCTTCAAAGAAGACATGCCACTGACCAACCAAGTGGAAACATAAATAAATGGGAGTATATTAAATTAAGAACCTTCTGAACTGCAGAAGATACAGTGACCAAAATACAAAGACAATCTACGGCATGGGAAAGGATATTCACCCAATACCCATCTGATAAGGGGTTGATATCAAGGACATAAAAAACATTAGTTGAACTCCACAAGAAGAAAACATCTAACCCCATCAAAAAAAGGGGCGACGAAATGAACAGAAACTTTCTCAAAGAAGAAATCCGATTGGCTAAAAGGCACATGAGACAATGCTCTACATCATTAATCATCAGGGAGATGCAGATCAAAATAACAATGAGATATTTACACCACAGAGACTGGCCCACATCCAAAAGAACAAAAGCAACCGGTGTTGGCGCGGATGTGGCAAGAAAGGGACCTTCCTTCATTACTGGTGGGAATGCCAACTGGTTCAGCCCTTTAGAAAAACAGTATGGACGATTCTCATAAAATTAGAAATTGAGCCCCATTTGACCCAGCAATACCTCTCCTGGGAATATATCCTGGAGAGGCAAAAAATATAGTAGAAAAGACACCTGCACTTCTATTTTCATTGCTACACTGTTCACAATAGCCAAAATCTGGAAAAATCCCGAGTGCCCAGGAACAGATGACTGTTTAAAGAACATATGGTACATCTACACAATAGAATACTATGCAGTTTTTAGAAAAGATGAAGTCATGAATTTTGCACACAAGTGGTTCTACATGGAAAGTATTATGCTAAGTGAAATGAGTCAGAAAGAGAGGGACAGACATAGAAAGACTCCACTCATCTGGGGAATATAAAGTAACAGAAGAGGAGATGAACACACAAGAATTGTTGAGATATGTACCAGAAGGTCTGCTCCACGGCTTGGAAGCTGGCAGCACATGCTGGGGGGAAAGGCAGCTCAGATAGAGAAGGGAACACAAAGTAAAGGGTGTTTGGAGAACTCACTTGGGATGTGAGATGCGTGCTGAAAGTAGACCAAACAAGGTGGCCACTCAGTACCTCTATTGCAAACCACAACACCCTAAAGGAAAGAGAGAGCAAAGGGAATGCCCTGCCACAGAGGTGGGGTGGGGTGGGGTGGAATGGGTTGGGGGGGTGGGAGGGCTACTGGGTTCATTGATGGTGGAGAATGGACACTGGAGGGATGGGTACTCAATCATTGTGTAACTGAAACCCAAGCACGAAAGTTTGTAAGTCTACAATTGTACCTCATGGTGTCTCACTAATTTAAAACATAAAAAAGTACCTAATGTAAGATGTTAATTAAGATGTTAATTAAGTTATTGGACTAAGGAGAAGAGGAACACCCCTAGGTGGTGTTTCCACCTGTGAGCCTGATGGGCAGCCAGGAAGGGCTTTCTTATATTGATTTTGCTACCCTACTGGTTGTAGTGTCTTCCCCCAGTGCTGGAGTGAGTGAGAGACAAGAGAGTTGGGAGAGATGAGAGAGAGAGCAGGGCTGCGAGATGGACTACAGAGAGACTAGCAAGGGGGACAGAGGAAGATGGATGTAGAAGAAGATTACAGGAGCAGGCACGTGGAGAGAGAGCGCCCAGGCTTTGAGATGGAGCATGGAGGAATATGCGGGAGAGACAGGGGACGGGAATGAGGAGCAGTGTGAGACTAGAATAGGGGGCTCAGACAGACTGGAACAGACACGTTGGGAGAATGAAATAAACGACAACTGATCAGTCAACCAGCTTGGCCCTCGTTTCCTCCTCTGTCTGCCCCATGGCACAAGCTGCTCTGGGTCGGGGAGCTGCACAAAGCCCCCCAACATGGGCAGCAAAGGGCAAAGCTGCCAGGGCCTTCCCTGGCCGCCCCAGAGATTATACAACTTGTACCCTTCCCTCTGTGGCCGTGGTCGCCACGAATGGGAGTCCCGCATGCCTGAATGCAGTGCTTGTTGTGGGTGACTGAGTTACTCACACACCTGTCACATTCACACATCTTTAGTTTAGGGCTCATTGGGGCCTGCCAACCCCAGTTGCAAAGTTTGTGCCTACCTGGGAATTGCATACCGAATCAGCACTGTGGGAGCAGGACTGTGAGCACTTGGCTTAGCGTGGATGGAGTGCACCAGGGATCCGAATCATGACCTCACACTTGCAAGACAGAAGTTTTACCCACTGCACCAGCCCTCTGAACCCACCCCACCCCCGCCCCAGATGTTGTAAACTATTATCTCCGCTGCTCAGTATCTTCCAAAATAAACCAATTGTTCAGGGGTTGGAGCAATAGCACAGCAGTTGGGCATTTGCCTTGCACGTGGTTCGATTCCCAGCATCCCATATGGTCCTCCGAGCATCACCATCCCATATGGTCCCCTGAGCACCGCCAGGAGTAATTCCTGAGTGCATGAGCCAGGAGGAGTATCCCCTGTGCATCACCAGATGTGAACCCCCCCAAAAAACACAATTGTTCAGATATTGGTAGGAAGAAAGGAGTCTCCTTAATTTCAACCAAGGATCTCCTCAAGTTGGGATGTTTTTGTGAGAATCAGCAAAATAAAATTCTCCTTGTTCCTCTATCTCAATGACTACTAGTACTCCTTAGGGCATGTTTCTGATACTTAGTTTTCTTTTTTATCTAATACTGATTTTAGCAGCAGTTAGTATTGGCACACTATTGGTCATAACTGTAGGATCTACCTCACAAGAACGTGAGCAGCAAAGGAGCTAAAAACCTACAAGATCCTGGCACAAAGATCTCAATAAATGGCAGAAACTGTAGTGTTCTTCATTGTTGTCATTTGTCATTGTTGTCCCCCTCTTTCTCTTCCTCACCGTCATCACTTTGTTGTATAGTTAACTACTTCCAGTAAATCTTTTTTTTTCTTTGTGGGTCATACCTGGTGATGAACAGGGGTTACTCCTGGCTCATGCACACAGGAATTACTCCTCGAGGTGCTCGGGGAACAATTTGGAATGCTGGGAAATGAACCTGGGTAGGCCGCGCGCAGGCAAACGCCCTACCCACTGTGCTATCGGCCCCCAGTATTTCCAGTAAATCTTTAAGTAACATATTAAAACTATGATGTTCCTAGCCTGCCAGGAGTAATCCCTGAGTGCAAAGCCAGAAGTAACCCGTGAGCATTGCTGGTTGTGGCCCCCAAACAAACAAAAATGTTGAAACTAGACAAGAAACTTGAATTTGGGAGGGCCAGAGTGATAGTACAGCAGGTAGGTGCTGCCTTGCCCCAGGCCAGAGCCAGGAGGAAGGCCTGAGCACTACTAAGTATGCTTCCCCCTTCTCCCACCAAAAAACAAGCCAAAAATAGTACCATTTGAGATCTGGAGAGATAGTCCAGCAGGTGGAGTGCTTGCCCTGCATGTGGCCAACAAGGATTTGATTCCTAGAAACCCAGAGGGTCCCCCAGTCCCTTCAAAAGTGGTCCCTGAGCTCAGAGACAGGAGTAAGCCCTGAGCCCCGCTAGGTGCCGCCTCCTAACGGAAAACATTAAAAAAAATTTTGTTTCATTGTCTGGGCTCTCACATCGAATATCACTTAATCACTTAACTTCCCGTTAGTCGTCGATTTGCTTGAGCGGGCGCCAGTAACGTCTCCATTTGTCCCTGTCGCGTGCTAGTGTAGCCCAATGGCATCTGTTCGCTCCAGGAACATGAAGGGCCTCAAACCGATCGTTCATGATCTTGACGAAGAAGTCTGACCATCTGGTAGGTGGGTGGCCACGCGGTCTTTTGACATCCCGTGGAATCCAGTCAGTAACAGCTCTAGTCCAGCGATCATCTTTAAATCTCATTACGTGATCAGCC
This sequence comes from Sorex fumeus, assembly GCF_029834395.1. Taxonomy (NCBI): domain Eukaryota; kingdom Metazoa; phylum Chordata; class Mammalia; order Eulipotyphla; family Soricidae; genus Sorex; species Sorex fumeus. Next base: position 68,351,411 of record NW_026606129.1, read on the forward strand.
CATATGATTTTTGACACCTTGGCCAATGAGACAGCATCCCTAATTCTTGATCGTCGACGGATGTCGGAACTCCGGATTCTTTCTCTCATTTGAGTGAAACGTGATATTCCAAGCATAGCTCTTTCTATTCTTCTTTGGGAGACCTGAATAGCGTTCTCATCCTGTTTGCGTAGGGCCCAGGTCTCTGAGGCATATGTTAATGCAGGAAGAACAGTGGAATCAAAGAGATGTGCCTGGAGCCGGAGGTTCTTCATCCTCTTAGCTATTTCTTCAACGTTCTTGAAGGCGTTCCAAGCCGCTCTCTTCCTCCTGCGCAGCTCGGGTGCCAGGTCATTTGTCATGTTGACTTCTCGACCAAGGTACACATAGCTGTTGCATTCGGAGATGGTCGTTCCATTGAGAGCGAATGGGGCGTCAGGAACAAGGCTGTTTCTCATAAACATTGTCTTCGTAAGATTCAGCTGTAGTCTTACCTTTCCACACTCACGGTCAAAGTCGGCCAGCATTTGTGCTGCTTGGCTGATGTTTGGTGTTATTAAAACAATGTCATCAGCAAAGCGGAGGTGGTGTAGTTGCCGACCATCTATCTTCACTCCCATTCCGTCCCATTCCAGTTGTCGCATGATGTTCTCGAGGGTGGCACTAAAGAGTTTCGGTGAAATGGTATCACCCTGCCAAACCCCTCTCTTGACATCAACGATCACTTCTTTGTAGAATGGTGAGATCCTGGTAGTGAATCCGCAATAGAGCTCACAGAGGATCCTGATGTATTGGGCTTGAATGCCCTGATTGGCTAGGGCTTCAATGACCGCTTCCATCTCAACAGAATCAAAGGCCTTCTTTAAATCAATGAACGTTAAGCAGAGCGGCATCTTGAACTCCCGAGAAACCTCAATGAGCTTGGTTATCATGTGGATATGGTCGATGGTGCTGAATCCTTTGCGGAACCCGGCTTGCTCGCATGGTTGTCCTTCATCTAGTGTTCTGCCAATCCTATTTAGGATGACTCGAGTGAACAACTTGTAGATGACAGATAATAGGCAGATCGGGCGATAGTTGCCAATGTCATGGATGTCTCCCTTCTTGAACAGTAGTACGGTCCTGCTGGTTTTCCATTGGGACGGAACCTTGCATTCAGACAGGTAGCGAGTGAAGAGCTGAGCCAGTGTATTGATGAGTACTGACGGCAGGTTCTTCAGGTGTTCAGGTCTGACATTGTCTGGGTCGGGTGCTGTTTGTTTCTTTACCAACGAAATGGCGTGTTGGATTTTGGAAGGGAGAACGTTGGGAACGACATATCCATCCTGCGGAATTTGTTATGTTGGCAAGTGGACATGGCTATCAAAAAGATTTGAGTAGAAGTTATGGATAATCTTCTCCATTGCCGTTCTGGAGGATGTGATGGATCCATCAGGACGTCGGAGGGCAGTCATCTTGGTCTTGTAGTTGGTGAAGGACAGGCGGGTGTTACGAATACTTTTCCCAGCTTCTCCCGCATCTACCAGTAGTTCTGCTCTTCTCTCTTTGAGGTCTTCCTTGATCGCATCTCTGCACTGCTTTGCAAGCTCGGACGTTAGCTTGCGGTTGCCTGAGGCATGCGCCAAACCACGCTGGCGAATTAGCTCAAGAGTTTTCGAAGACAGGCATTTTTTGTGGCTATCTCTCTCTTGACGTTCCTCGCACATTCATGGAGTTGCTGAACCAGTCGATCGTATTCCTCGTCAATGTTGTCAACAATGGTATCTTCCCATGTTGCCGCAATAGTGCCAAAGAGTTCCCAGTTGGTGGTCGTTCTGGGAGTTCTCTTTTTGAACTTTGCAGCCCTTTCTCCCCGCTCTGTGAAGTAGAATTTTGCACGAAGGAGACGGTGGTCCAATCCCATTCAAAATTTTGGGACAACAGCGACATCAGTCAGGCAAAACCGTCAATTGAATATGATGTGGTCTATTTCGTTGTGGAATCGTCCACTGGGACACTCCCATGTCCAACGTTTAGATTCTGCCTTGTGGAACTGTGAGTTACCATGGATGGTCCTGGTCAACATGATGAACTCAGACAGTCTCTCACCCTGTTCATTCCATTCTAGGCCATGGCTCCCAATGTGAAGTTCTTCAGCTGATCTTCTCTGTCCTATTTTGGCATTAAAATCACCCACAATGATCTTGTAGAAGGTGTGGTCTTCTTTATAGAACTTCTCCAGCTCCATGTAGAACTTCTCGATTTCTCTTTCATCATAATGAGATGTTGGTGCGTAGACAACGAAGATAGAAACTGCAGGCAGTGAGCCACATCTATTCAAATGTAAACGTCCGATTCGGGTTTTTAGGCATTCGAATGAATCAATGCTCATGGCCAACTTTGTGTTGACAAGGACACCGACGCCTCCGACACCTCTTTTATCACATGTTCCGAGGAACAATTCCTCTTCAGTGTATAAAAAGGCATGGTGAGATTCGTGCCTTCTTGTCTCGGTCAGACCAATGATGTCGTACTTGATCATTCGCGCTTGTACCATCAGGTCCTCGATGGATACATTTGATGCTAGCATCACTTAATCACTTAACTTCCCGTTAGTCGTCGATTTGCTCGAGCGGGCGCCAGTAACGTCTCCATTTGTCCCTGTCGCGTGCTAGTGTAGCCCAATGGCATCTCTTCACTCCGGGAACATGGAGGGCCTCAAACCGATCGTTCATGACCTTGACAAAGAAGTCTGACCATCTGGTAGGTGGGCGGCCACGCGGTCTCTTGACATCCCGTGGAATCCAATCAGTAACAGCTCTAGTCCAACGGTCGTCTTTAAATCTCATTACGTGACCAGCCCATCTGATTTTCGACACCTTGGCAAATGAGACAGCGTCCCTGATCCTTGATCGTCGACGGATGTCAGAACTCCGGATTCGTTCTCTCATTTGAGTGAAACGTGATATTCCAAGCATAGCTCTTTCTATTCTTCTTTGGGAGACCTGAATGGCGTTCTCATCTTGTTTGCGTAGGGCCCAGGTCTCTGAGGCATATGTTAATGCAGGAAGAACAGTGGAATCAAAGAGATGTGCCCGGAGCCGGAGGTTCTTCATCCTCTTAGCTATTTCTTCGACGTTCTTGAAGGCGTTCCAAGCCGCTCTCTTCCTCCTGCGCAGCTCGGGTGCCAGGTCATTTGTCATGTTGACCTCTCGACCTAGGTACACATAGCTGTTGCATTCGGAGATGGTCGTTCCATTGAGAGCGAATGGGGCGTCAGGAACAAGGCTGTTTCTCATAAACATTGTCTTCGTAAGATTCAGCTGTAGTCCTACCTTTCCACACTCACGGTCAAAGTCGGCCAGCATTTGTGCCGCTTGGCTGATGTTTGGTGTTATTAAAACAATGTCATCAGCAAAGCGGAGGTGGTGTAGTTGCCAACCATCTATCTTCACTCCCATTCCTTCCCATTCCAGTCGTCGCATGATGTTCTTGAGGGTGGCACTGAAGAGTTTTGGTGAAATGGTATCACCCTGCCAAACCCCTCTCTTGACATCAACGATCACTTCTTTGTAGAATGGTGAGATCCTGGTAGTGAATCCGCAATACAGCTCACGGAGGATCCTGATGTATTGGGCTTGAATGCCCTGATTGGCTAGGGCTTCAATGACCGCTTCCATCTCAACAGAATCAAAGGCCTTCTTTAAATCAATGAACGTTAAGCAGAGCGGCATCTTGAACTCCCGAGAAACCTCAATGAGTTTGGTTATCGTGTGGATATGGTCGATGGTGCTGAATCCTTTGCGGAACCCTGCTTGCTCACATGGTTGTCCTTCATCTAGTGTTCTGCCAATCCTATTCAGGATGACTCAAGTGAACAACTTGTAGATGACAGACAATAGGCAGATCGGGCGATAGTTGCCAATGTCATGGATGTCTCCCTTCTTGAACAGTAGTACGGTCCTGCTGGTTTTCCATTGAGATGGAACCTTGCATTCAGACAGGTAGCGAGTGAAGAGCCGAGCCAGTGTATTGATGAGTACTGACGGCAGGTTCTTCAGGTGTTCAGGTCTGACCTTGTCTGGGCCGGGTGCTGTTTGCTTCTTTACTGACTAAATGGCGTGTCGGATTTCGGAAGGGAGAACGTTGGGAACGACATACCCATCCTGTGGAATTTGGTATGTCGGCAAGTGGACATGGCTATCGAAGAGATTTGAGTAGAAGTCATGGATAATCTTCTCCATTGCCGTTCTGGAGGATGTGATGGATCCATCAGGACGTCGGAGGGCAGTCATCTTGGTCTTATAGTTGGCGAAGGACAGGCGGGCGTTACGAATACTTTTCCCGGCTTCTGCCACATCTACCAGTACTTCTGCTCTTCTCTCTTTGAGGTCTTCCTTGATCGCATCTCTGCACTGCTTTCCAAGCTCGGACGTTAGCTTGCGGTTGCCTGAGGCATGCGCCAAACCACGCTGGCGAATTAGCTCAAGAGTTTTCGAAGATAGGCGACTTTTTGTGGCTATCTCTCTCTTGGCGTTCCTCGCACATTCATGGAGGTGCTGAACCAGTCGATCGTATTCCTCGTCAATGTTGTCAACAATGGCATCTTCCCATGTTGCCGCAATAGTACCAAAGAGTTCCCAGTTGGTGGTCGTTCTGGGAGTTCTCTTTTTGAACTTTGCAGCCCTTTCTCCCCGCTCTGTGAAGTAGAATTTTGCACGAAGGAGATGGTGGTCCGATCCCGTTCGAAATTTTGGGACAACAGCGACATCAGTCAGGCAAAACCGTCGATTGAATATGATGTGGTCTATTTCGTTGTGGAATCGTCCACCGGGAGACTCCCATGTCCATCGTTTAGATTCTGCCTTCTGGAACTGTGAGTTACCATGAATGGTCTTGGTCGACATGATGAACTCAGACAGTCTCTCACCCTGTTCATTCCATTCTAGGCCATGGGTTCCGATGTGAAGTTCTTCAGCTGATCTTCTCGGTCCTATCTTGGCATTAAAATCGCCCACAATGATCTTGTAGAAGGTGTGGTCTTTATAGAACTTCTCTAGCTCCATGTAGAACTTCTCGATTTCTCTTTCATCATAATGAGATGTTGGTGCGTAGACAACGAAGATAGAAACTGCAGGCAGTGAGCCACATCTATTCAAATGTAAACGTCCGATTCGGGTTGTTAGGCATTTGAATGAATCAATGCTCTTGGCCAAGTTTGTGTTGACAAGGACACCGACGCCTCCAACACCTCTTTTATCGCATGTTCCGAGGAACAATTCTTCTCCAGTGTCGAAAACGGCATGGTGAGATTCGTGTCTTCTTGTCTCGGTCAGACCAATGATGTCGTACTTGATCATTCGCGCTTGTACCATCAGGTCCTCGATGGATGCATCTGATGCTAGCATACGTGCATTGAAAGTACAGACAATCATTTTTGTCTTCCTTCGTTGTGGCAGCCTAGTTCGGCCTTGAGATTTTGTCGGCCTCTCCTTTCTCATCCTTCTCAGTGCTGCCATGTTGGTGAAGCCTTCAGGGTCAGGTGAATGAGACCAGTTGTAGTTACTGGTTTTGGCATATCGAATACAAAACGGATAGCTTGCCAGGCTCTTCCGTGCTGGCGGAATACTCTCGGTAGCTTGCCAGTCTTTCCGAGAGGGATAGAGGCTTTTGGGGCGACCTCTAATCACCCTTGTAGGTGTTACCATATTTGAACCCTATCAAATATGGTACAATAATTCCGCAAGATGGATATTTAGTGTCTTATGATGTGTCGCGGGTCCAGAAAGCATCTTGGAGTGTGGCGACAGCTGGGTAGTGGAGGTAGTGTCGAGAGTGGAAGTGTGCCAGTGGGGTATTTATCTGGGTAGGGTGGGTCTTCTGTGCACAATCCGATCCCTGGGTGGTTGATGGAAGCAGACAGAGCAGGGTAGGGTGGGGCTCCTGATTAGAATCCCTTTGTCACCTGTGGTTGGTGAGAGCACACAGAGAAACTCTGTCACTGGGTCCGTGGAGCTGGAGTCCAAGGTCTCAGAGAGTTCCGCTTATCTTGTTCTGTGGGTCTTCAGTCGTGCGTGAGTCTTGGCCGGAGCTGCCACCTGGGTCCAGAAAGCGTCCTGGAGTGTGGCGACGGCTGGGTAGTGGAGGTAGTGTCGAGAGTGGAAGTCTGCCAGTGGGATATTTATCTGGGTATTATTTTGTTTACATGTGATATTTGGGGGGGACACACATACCCAGTGGTGCTCAGGACTTTTTCTTGGCTCTGTGCTCCCCCTCCCTCTGTATCTTGTCTTCATCATAATTCTAAAATTATCTCTGATTCTGGTTATCACCTTGACAATGACTTCCTCCCCACTTAAAGTTACTGTGGAACCCACAACAGGTTGAATTGTCCAAGACAGGGTTTGGTGATGCCAGCACCTGCCCAAACAGAGTCCCAGAGTCCTGGCAGGCGAAAACCTTCACACTCCACCATCACCGCCATGTGCACTGCCCAACTTCACTGTTCGAGCTAGCTCCATCCAGAAATTAATCTGTTGAAAAACTAAGGTATGAAGATTTTTTGACTAAATTCTCTAGGCTTTCATGGAGACAGATACAAGCTACTTCCACTCATTTCCCTGTACTTCCAGCACTTACACCCATGAAATACATCTGGTGGAGGTAAGCTCATTAACTTACTTGAGGCCATGATCTAGAGACATAAATAAATCTCAAAAGAGACCAATAAGTTGTAGAGATGCTCTGGACCCCATGCCAGGCTGAGTTGTCCAGGGCACCCAAGTCAACATCTAATTAAAAATATAAATCCAATTATATCACCCCATTTAATTTTTTGGACTTCTTGAAACACGCATCATGACATCTCAAATTCTACATCACTGATTAACCAGGAGTAGCACACCACATTGGATGCGATGTAAAAGAGAAGGCAATGAATCTTAGTTAAACACATAAAATATAAACATACAAGACTTAACTTGTAACAACATGTAGCTAATCTCTTCTACAAGGGCTTGGTGTCCCCATGGTAAGAGACAACAATCTTTACTAACTTTCTTCTAGGGAAATATTTTTTGTCATTTTTAGCAAATTATTTATAGCAATTATTTATAGCAGTCTCTGCCCCCGCGCCTGGGTGTTCCTTCCCGGATTCCCTTGGAGGGGAGCGGGTTGAGCTTTCCTCCCCACCCCGACCAGGGCTACGGCAGCCGGAGACCTCCAGGACCAGCCACCACCATGCTGGGACCACTCTCCGCACCCATGAAGGTACTGGCAGAGGGACACAGCCACGCGGGTTCCGGGGCCGAGACCTCCACGCCTACTCGAATTGGAGTCGAGCATCTTCCACCCAGATCCTCCAAATTCCAGTAGGCGGGGTCACACCCACCACCTGGCCCCCTGGCGCCGTGTAATCCCATCAGCGGCCAAGACTCAGAGACTATAAAATCCAGATCCCGGACGAGAGCAGTGCAGTCTCTGCCCCCGCGCCTGGGTGTTCCTTCCCGGAGTCCCTTGGAGGGGAGCGGGTTGAGCTTTCCTCCCCACCCCGACCAGGGCTACGGCAGCCGGAGACCTCCAGGACCAGCCACCACCATGCTGAGACCACTCTCCGCACCCATGAAGGTACTGGCAGAGGGACACAGCCACGCGGGTTCCGGGGCCGAGACCTCCACGCCTACTCGAATTGGAGTCGAGCATCTTCCACCCAGATCCTCCAAATTCCAGTAGGCGGGGGTCACACCCACCACCTGGCCCCCTGGCACCGTGTAATCCCATCAGCGGCCAAGATTCAGAGACTATAAAATCCAGATCCTGGAACCGCGCGGCCGCATTTGCGGCCGCGCAACATCTTAACAGAACTTTTTTTATGACATCTTATTGTCTTATTTCTACTTTGGACAAACTTGCAGGCTATCGAATGTAGCCTGCCCACAGGGCAGAGTCTGGCAAACTCCCCGTGGCGTACCAAATATGCCAAATACCAGTAACAATGATGGGTTTCACTTTCCTAAATAGCCTTGAATATAATCTCAGGGCTAGGATGAAAGAGACGTTACTGGGGCCTGCTCGAGGCAATCGACGAATAACAGGATGATGAAATGAATGAATGAAATTTATAGCAAACAATATAAAATAAAAAATTGAGGAACTTCTATATGGGCAGGCTTGAGGGGTGGTTGGGGAAACTGGGAATAGGTGGTAGGAAGGTGCAATGGAGGGGAGATTTGTGTTGAAATATTGAATGTAACAAATCATCATGAACAACTTTATTTTAAAAAGAAAAGTTTTCTGTGAACTTGAACTTGAGCCACACGTAGTCAACCTGACACTGTGACTCTCAAGGAATCCCAATACCATTAATAAGACTTTTCAAAAAAAGTGAAGTACGTATAATGTTTATCATTTTAACATTTTTAACTGTTCAGTGTGATCCTTTGGAGCCAAGAAAATTCACATTTTTGTTGTAGTCAAAATCCCAAATTCTATTTACCTTGTAAAACTGAAATTGTATCTGTTAAGCAACTGAAATTCTCTTCTTCCCCGTCCCTGGCAAAAACCCTTCTGGTATCTGTCTCTATAATTTTCTTGATCTAAGTACTTTATTTAAATGACATCAAACTTGGGTCTGGAACAACCGTACAGTGGGAAGGGCATTTGCCGTGCTTGGAGCTGACCCGGGTTCGATACCTGACATCCAATATAGTCCCCTGAGTACCACAAGAGTAATTCCTGAGTGCAGAGCCGAGGGAACTTCTGAGCATTTCTGGGTGTGATCCAAAATAAAATGTGCTCCGGTGGAGGGATGGGTGTTCAATCATTGTTGACTGAAACTCAAACATGAAAGCTTTGTAACTGTATCTCACAGCGATTCCATTTTTTAAAAAGCAAGAAGAATACATGATGATATCAAACATTATTTGTCACTGGCTTTTTTCACACAGCGTAATATTCAAGTTTTTAGTGTGGTGCTGAGTATCAAACCCAGGTCTCATGAATGCAAGGAATGTGTTTTGCCACATAGCTGGCTGTAATAGAAAATTTTATGTGTGTTACAGCATAAAACTTTTTTTTTCATAGTTAAGTAATATTCCATTGTCTGTATACATCACATTTTGTTTATCCATTCATCTGCCAGTGGACATTTGAACTGTTTCTATCGCTTTGCAATTCTGAATAGTGCAACTACAAATATTCACATATAAATATTTCTTTGAGACACAAATTTAAATTATGTAGTTTTGGATGGGTTGGGAGCACACACTAGGCTATGCTCAAGGCTTTCTTTTGGCTCTGTGCTAGGGGATCACACCTGGCCGTGTTTGTGCATCATTTGTGGTGTCGGGGATCAAACTGATGTTGGCTATGTGTAAGGAGAGCACCTTAAGCTCTGTACTACCTCTTTGGCCTAACTTTAAATTATTTTTAATCATACCCACATGTGCATAAGATTTTTGTGGTGGTGGGTTAGTTGAGGCCATGCCTAGCAAACTTCAGGAGATACTCCTTTCTCAATGCTGGGGATCCCAACTTCTGGTACTTGTGGGGCCAGGCAGTGCCAGATGGATTCAGGACTTTTGCATGTGAAGCATGTACTCAGCCTGCTGAGCTGTCCCTCAAGCCTCCCTTCATCTTGATTTGTCCTAACCATGACTATTTCAATGACACCGATTCTGAGACTTACTTAATCCCAATCATCATTCTGATATTGGGCTCCAAGATGATTTTTACCCTCAATTTGACCATGAATTGAGGTTAAAAAATACACTCTAATAACCCAACCTTGACTGTAAATATGAATCTGGCTGTGATCCTCAAGGTGTCCCTTAACAAGATATGAACTGAAACTGATGATTGGAATCATCCTTTTGACCCAGACCCTCATCCCATCGCTTCCCTGAATAATCAGTATGACCCTGTGTCTCATCTTCAGTTTTTCCTTGATTCTTACCCCTCCTATAACCCATACCCTGAACTTCATTCATATTTTAACTCTCTTACCCTGACTTCTCATCCTGAAGTGAGCTCACTGTGAATCTGATCCTGAGACGGATGCCTACTGTGCTCTAACCCTGAAACACACTTTCTGTCTCCGTTACCCTGACACAAACCCTTCACTGATCCTGACCTGAACCTTGACCCCTGACTCACACTCACACTCCAGATCTAGACCCTAATGCTTATTTTGACTCTCATCATGATCCCAAAGCTCAATATTATCAAGATCTTAACCTTCAACTTTATTTCTGTCTGTGACCTTTTCTCAAACCTTTCACTGTGCCTTTGGCTGTCATAATTGCTCTGATGAGGACCAAACCATTATAATTGAATTGAACATGAACATTGAATCTTGTATACTTTAGGCTAGTTTCATCTAGAATATCAGTAATAATAACTTGCTTTTGATAAATATGTATCATTCTAAAATTGTTAAGAGTCAGTGCTGAAGATTTCAAATGTGCTGCTTTGATTTGTCTGTACCACCTATCTCAAATTGAGAAAGAATTAAGAAGAAGAGGTGTTTTGTTTTATTTATTTGCCTCAGATAAAGCATGAGTTAATTTTCACAGTAAAGAAGAATTTTCTTCAGTGACTCACATCTTATGTCTTCTTTACGACCAGTATATTCATACAATTATGATTTTTTAGGGTTTTTAACCATTTCTTATTTATTTATTTATTTATTTTTTAAATTTTTAAAAATTATTTTTCTTTTTTTATTAGTGAAACACCATGAGGCACAGTTATAGACTTACAAAGTTTGTGCTTGGGCTTCAGTTATACAATGATTAAGTACCCATCCCTCCACCAGTGCTCATCATCCACCACCCATGGGTCCCAGCATCCCCCCCACCCCCCATCCCCCCCGTCCCACCCTGCCTCTGTGGCAGGGTATTCCCCCTTGTTCTCTCTCTCTTCTTTTGGGTACTGTGTTTTGCAAGAGAGGCATTCAGTGGCAATCATGTTTGGTCTATAGACTACTTTTAGCATGTCTCTCCCACTCTGCGAGGGTCCTCACAACACCCTTTATTTGGTGCTCTCTTCTCTATCTGAGCTTCCTCTTCACCTAGCACATGTGGCTGGCCTTCAAGTCATGGAGCAAAATTCCTCGTACTAATCTCAGCCATTCCTGGGTGTTAGTCTCCCTTTTTGTTGCTTTATGTTCCCCAGATGAATGCAATCTTTCTATGTCTATTCCTCTCTTTCTGACTCATCTCGCTTAACATGATACTTTCCAGGTAGTACCACTTGTATGCAAATTTCATGACTTCATCTTTTCTAACTGCTACATAGTACTCCATTGTGTAAATGTACCAAAGTTTCCTTAACCAGTCATCTGCTCTTGGGCACAATTATGATTTTTAATGATATGTTTTTAACACATGAAGATATTACTATGGAGAACAACTGTAACCCGCCCCGACCAGGGCTCCGGCAGCCGAAGACCTCCAGGACCAGCCACCACCATGCTGAGACCACTCTCCGCACACATGAAGGTACTGGCAGAGGGACAAAGCCACGCGGGTTCCGGGGCCGAGATCTCCAAGCCTACTCGGATTGGAGTCGAGCATCCTCCACCCAGATCCTCCAAATTCCAGTAGGCGGGGGTCACACCCACCACCTGGCGCCCTGGCGCCATGTAATCCCATCAGCGGCCAAGACTCAGAGACTATAAAATCCAGCTCCTGACATCTTATCAGGACATCTTTTTATGACATCTTATTATCTCATTCCTACTTTGGACAAACTTGCAGGCTATCGAATGTAGCCTGCCCAAGGGGCAGAGTCTGGCAAACTCCCCGTGGCGTACCCAATATGCCAAATACCAGTAACAATGATGGGTCTCATTCTCCTAAAGAGCCTTGAATATAATCTCAGGGTTAGGATGAAAGAGACGTTACTGGGGCCTGCTCGAGGCAATCGACGAATAACAGGATGATGAAATGAAATGAAATGTTTTTAACACATGAAGATATTACTATGGAGAACAACTGTAACTCTGATCTCATTTTTCAGGTATATGATTTGGATCTCTCTTATTCCAATAGGAGGAAAATGCAATAGGAATAAATGTGAGTTTTCCTTCCTTCCCTCCCCTTCTTCCTTTGATTCTTCCCTTTTTTGGTGGGGGAGGGGGGCACACCCTAAATCTGAAGAGTTGGCAGCCATGCAGAGGGGAGGTGGGTGGGAGGGGTGACCTCACTCCTCACAGTGCTCTGGGGACCATGTGGAGTTGGGGATTGTACCCGTGCCTCCAGCACGTACAGTTCACACACTAGTCCTTTAAGGTATCACACGAGTCTGATTCTAACTTTCTGAGGCATTGTGGTCAAATAAATCTTATGTTTCAGTGTAATTATACAGAACCAGAACAAAAAAGCAAACAAAAATCGCGCAAAGAAGCTCAAGCTCAAGGACACTCCTGAGCGCTTCTTAAAGCAGATCGAGAGGAACACAACCACGGATGCGTGTCATTTACCTCAAAGGAGATCTGAATATCGTCCTTGTAATGTTCAGCTGCTAGTTTCCCTGTCCTCAGCCTCAAAGCAAAACGCGTGGCGTTCTAAACAACTAAGGAAGCTCTCGGAGACCTCCAGCCCAGGCTGCTGTTCAGCTCCACAGCAGATCCAGCCGGGTGGACAGTGACCTCCCCTTACTCAACCGGGGCCAGCAGCAAGGGCCCACATGGACCACCAGGGGTCGCGACCCTCTCTACCATCCCCCCACAGGCGGAGGGGGAGAACTGCACCGACCTCTGCCCACCCAGCCCCACTTCCCTTCCTGGAGCAAGTTGGCTGCATCCCGCAGCCTTTGCAGGTGACTCTCTTCCTTCCGTTCCCAGGCGACCCCCGTGCCCCCGAGAGCGTGCTGGGGGCTGGCGCTGGCGCCACGGCCACTCTTGGCAAAGTGCAGACGGAAGCCCCGGCCCCTGCACGATGCAGCTGACCCTCGGCGGAAAGCCCCCCGCCCCCGCCCTATCATGGGGGTCTCGGCGCTGGCGGGCGGTCGCGAGAGGCCGCGGGGAGGACCCCGGAGCCTTCTGCAGCCTCTGAGCACCTGGCGCGGCGGCCCGGCGAGGACGCGGTTTATTGGACAACAGTTGCACCCGCCTTTCCTCCAAAGGAACACTAGCGACGCTGCTAGCGATCGGATTTCGACTCGCATCCCCCTAGCCACCCCTCCCCGGTGGCTCCAAGAAACTGCACGGGTGCTGGGAGAAAGCGGGCAGCGGGCAGGTCCCGGCAGAGTTTCCCAGGAGCTACCGGGCACCGCCACCTGCTGGCAGTGCGGGTGCCCTGAGCCCCGCCAGTTGTGATCCCTGAGCGCAGAGCATGGAGTCAGTGCTGAGCATGGCCAGGTGCGGCCCCAAACAAGCCCTTGCGCCCCCCCCCCCCCCCCCCATTGGTAATACTATAAGCAGGTGCTGGAAGAGAGGGAGCTCGAGGGTTGTGTTTGCACCAGCGGGCACCAGTAACTTTTCACAAGAAATTGTGAGAACTTGTTGTTACTGTTTTTGGCATATCGAATATATCACAGGTAGCTTGCCAGGCTTTGCCGTCCAGGCGAGATACTTTCAGCAGTTTGCCGGCTCTCCAAGAGGGGCAGAGGAATCAAACTCGGATTGGCCGCATGCAAGGAAAATGCCCTACGCTATCGCTCCAGCCCAGAAAGCCAATAGGTATATGAAAAAGTGTTTATTATCACTGATTATCAGGAAAATGTAAATTAAAAACTGACAAAGTAATGTCACCTCATTCCAGCCTGTATCAAAAACACTGACAACAATCGAGCTGGCTGGGATGCAGTGAAAGAGGAACCCTTACTGCTGTTGGGACTGATATTTCTTTATCTACTCACCCCACAAAAGATGAGTAGATAAAGAAATCGTTGTATATATACACAATGGAATATTATTCAGCTATCAGAAAAGAAGAAATCTTTCCTTTGCTGTAACTTGAATGGAACTGGAGTTAGGCTGAGTGAAGTGAGAGACAAATACTAAATTATCTCACTGAATGGAATGTAAAGAAATATAGCAAAGGAATAGACAATGACCAATGAAAATAAACCTTGAGAGTCTGGCAGTAGGACTAAGTATGCAAATGAGGGGCAGGGTGGGTGCTGAGACATGACCTAGTGCCACTAGTGTAGTGCCACTATTGCTAGTAGGTGGGGTGAATGAAAATTATATGCCCAAAGCATTGATATCAACACTATTATAAATCATGGTGCTTCCACTTTCTTAAAACACATTTAAAGAAGGAAAGTAATTTAAGAGGATTGTGCTAGTAAATGGCACAGCTGAGATTAGATTTCATAACGTACATCTCAGACCCAAGTCAAGTTCTTTGAAGTCTGATGAGGAAATATAACAAGCTCAATAAATCTTGGGCCTGAGAAAGGCTTGATCTTACAACTCTTTAATGTGTTTTGGAGACTGGAGCAATAGCGCAGCTGTTGGGCGTCTTCCTTGCGTGCAGCCAGCCCGGCCAATCCAGGTTCGATTCTTCAGTCCCTCTCAGAGAGCCCAGCAAGCTACCGAGACTATCTCGCCCACAAGGCAAAGCCTGGCTAGTTACCCATGACATACTCAATATGCCAAACACAGTAACAACAAATATCGCTATGGAGACGTTACTGGGCCCGATAGAGCAAATCGATGAACAACGGGAGGATGGTGCTACAGTGCTACAATGTGTTTTGGGGGTCAGTGTTTATGGAGGATTCGGAAGATTGTCCAAAGCCTGGAACGCATGACCTGGAGGCTTCAAGCCTCATGACCTCAATCCAAGTTCACTGAGCTGGGGGCAGCCCCTGGGCCCTGCAGGGTGTGGTCCCAAATAAAAAGAGGAAAAAATTGTTTTGTGTGGGCTGCTTTGGTAGGAAGGTGGTTCAGTGGCATAGCACCTATTTTTAGGACTTTATTTGTAGCAGTTTGATTCTATCATCCTTTCCCCTAGTTAGCCTGGCAAGCTCCCCGTGGCATATTCAATATGCCAAAAACAGTAACATTAAAGGGTCTTGTTCCCCTGACCCTGAAAGAGGCTCCAGTATGGCAGCGTTGAGAAAGAAGAGTAAGGAGAGGCTGCTAAAATCTCAGGGCTGGGACAAATGGAGATGTCCCTGTCCCCTGCTTGAGTAAATCGATGATCAACGGGATGATAGTGATACAGTGATACAGTGATTCATGGCAGTGTCCCACATGTTCAAATAAAGTCCCCAGTGAAACTGCTGCTGTGATTCCTAGCACCTTAAATATGTGATTCCCAGACAGCACGACAACATCAACAAGATCAAAGGGCAGGGAAGGATAAGTTTGGGAGAATGCAATCCAACACTTTTTCTTAAATTTACTGAGCTGTATAACTATCACTGAGTCCAATTTAGTTTTTACTTTTTTGTGGTGTGGAGGCTATCCCCGGGATACTCAGGGAGTATCAGAGTAACACTTGACTCTGAGCTCAGGGATCACTCAAGGATCACTCTTGCAGTGCCAAGAATCAAAAGAGGCTTGCAGTAGCCATAGCTCGATGCTAGGCAAGCACCATAACCTTTCCACGATCTCTCCAGCCCTCTCAAGTCTAACTTTAGAACAGTCTCATCATCCTGTGAGATCCAGCAGTCCTTTTTTTTACCATTAATTTTATTTCAACCTCTAATTATAGGTAATTACTAATCTACTCTCATTCTCCCCACAAAACATGCTTTGTCTGGACATTCTACATATAACGGAATCACACAACAAGTAGTCTTTTATGTTGACTTCCTTTATTTAGCATAACGTTTTCTAGTTGCTCACTGTAGCAACAAGCACTACTTTTCCCCTTTTTATGGTTGAATAGTATTACACTGTATGACTGTCTAACATTGTACTTACCAAGTTTTCAGTTGACAAATATATGAATATTTTCACTAAAAATTATATATTTATAACAACAAAATATATTTATATATTTATAACAACTAAAGGGTTGATATATATTAAAAATATTGTTTTGACCATTCATTGATCTTGGGTCTTCATTTCTCTAAAATACCCAGAAATTGAATTGATTGGTTGTCTGATAACTTTGCCATGTTTAATTTTAAATAAACATGGTCTGATAATTAAGCAAAAAAAGCCTAATAATTAAAAAAAAAGAAAAAAATTCAGGGAAAGTGAAGGGAAAATATTATAGGTAGTGGGAAAAGCACGAGTTTTATTGTTCAATATGTGATACTCTGGGCTGGAGTGATAGCATAGCGGGTAGGGCGTTTGCCTTACAAGCAGCCAACATGGCCGACCCGAGTTCGATTCCTCCGCCCCTCTCGGAGAGCCCGGCAAGCTACCGAGAGTATCTCGCCCGCACAGCAAAGCCTGGCAAGCTCCCCGTGGCGTATTCGATATGTCAAACACAGTAACAATAAGTCTCACAAAGGAGACGTTACTGGGCCCAGTCGAGTAAATCAATGAACGACGGGAGGACCCTGATGTGATACTCATAAAGTCATAAACACTGAATTTTGTCAAGGCAAAATAGTGTTACTAAGGAAAACTGTCAATTTCTTAAAGGTGATAAATGTATCTGCATTACAGCAAGGTTGCCTTTTTTTCCCCAATTTCAACAAAACTATACTGTGGGAAATCATGAAACACACACACACACACACACACACACACACACACACACGTAAACTGAAAACAAAAGTTAAGCAAAACAAAGAAAACCCCAAATTCTGGCACTGATAATAGTATGAGAAAGACATAAAACCGAACGGAAGAGTCATGTTACTCCCCAGTTACCTGTTTTTCCTTATTTTCTGTTTCAGCAAGTTAATCACCTCAAGCAGATAGCAATAATATTTGCAGAGTCTGAAAGCCACAGCTTTGCTGGCCTAGTTTCTCAGAAGACAAATGGTATCAGCAAAACACAGAAAAACAATCCTGCTTAAGTCATCTTTCTCATATGCTTTCTACATTTTTGTCAGAATCGAATCAAAATTGTGTTAGTGTGTGTGTTTGTGTGTGTGTGCACGCCTGGGTATGCCTGCATGTTTTTCCCTATGTCCTCTTCATCGTAAGTAGTAGTAACTTCAGCAGTTCAACCAATCAGTTTGGCATACAATATTCCATTGGTTAATCCAAGGTGACCCGCAGGTGGAAACACTGTTTGCAAAAGCCTCAGCAGCACAGTCAGGGAGACCATTAGACATAGAGTCAACACATAAGCATAATGTTGGAGACATGATTTCCAAAAGGCCTAAGGAGGGTTTTTACTTCTTAGGCTTATGACCAGAAATGACGGCACATTAACTTTCCCATCTAAAAGCAAAAAGAATCCCTTGCCACAGCGTCTAACTTTTAGAAGCAATTGGAGATGAAATATGTCAGTATTTTGCTGTATGAAAAATAGTCTCTCGGGATAGTGATAGAAAGTCGGCACTCAGTGGGCGCTTGAAGGCTTGGGAGGGGAAGGGAATGGATACGTAACCCAGAAGTGAAGAAATGCCTTGTGTGCTACAGATACTGGGAAGATTCCTGGCACCACGTGAGCACTGCCAGGAGCAACCTCCCTCCCATCACTGGACAGAGAGTGTCCCCTGCATCGTGGGTGTATCCCCAAAGAGCCTCTCGATAAAAGATTTTCTGAGAGATCTAGCTTGGCTGTAGGGCAGGAGAGAAATCCATAGTGGTCACTTTTCGAATTTTGTACTTAACTACTTGCTCCAGTGCCTGGAGAGATTGTACAGTGGAGAAGGTGCTTGGCCGACATGGGTTCCATCCCGGGCTCCTCATATGGTCCCCTTGTGCCCCACACAAGGAAGAACCACAGTTAGGTGATACCTGAGGTTAGCGTAACATGGATAACTATATAGAAACAGATATATTTTTATATACAAGCAAAACAAAACTTCACAAAATATTACTTACCCTGGGCTGCAGCGATAGCACAGCAGGTTGAAGGCTTGGGAGGGGAAGGGAATGGATACGTAACCCAGAAGTGAAGACATGCCTTGTGTGCTACAGATAGCACAGCAGGTAGGGTGTGTTCCTTGCACGCAGCAGATCTGAATCCGATTCCTCCGCCCCTCTCAGAGAACCCATTAAGAGATCCCTGAGAACTACCAGGCCTAACTTCCAAACAAAAAAATTAAAATACTTATTCCTTTTAGAATGGTTCTTCATTCTCCTTTGTGACATCGCATCATTCTCAAGTCCAGGAGTTTGGTTTATTTGGCCCATTACACTGCCTGGGGGGCGGGGGGGAGGAGGGCTTCTCTCTGGAACCTCTAATAATGAAGTCCAGAAAGAGGAAAGCAGAACTCGGAGATGGAAACCAGATAGGTTAAGATGACATCACCCAGTACCTGGAGTCAGCAGTGTTGCCATGCCACCATTGACCCCAGGACTAGTCTATAATTGAACCAGTAAGTTCGGGTGCATAGCAGGTCAAGCAATCCCCAAGGCTCTGACTAGTTCAGGATTCATTCACAGCTACATTTAGTTGTGGAAGAAAATGAACTTTCTCCCTCCCATTAACCCCAGCTCTGAATCAAAATAGGAATCTGAAAATTATCTCAGCACATGATGTGGATGGTTCCAGCCTAGTTTTTGCTTTAGCTGTTCGCTAGTTACAAGTGTCATCCACAAAAATCTCTGGAAGTTAAAACTGGAAGAATCCCTGAAGTCTTGTGCCCTAAAAGTAATATCCCAGGGCCTTACACTCTGGTAGAATTGAAGTGTCTGTTATCAGAGTCTTTCTCTTTCAGTGAATGAATTTCAACACTTTATATTATACACATAAATAAGTCATCAAATTGACCGATTGGGTAGTTGATCAGTGTTTTAAGGTAAGTGAAGTAGAATAGATAAAACCAGAATATATTACACATAAGAAAGGGTAGTTTTTGTTTGCTTTGGGGCCACACCCAGTGATGCTCAGGGATTACCCCTAGTTCTGTGCTCAGGGATCACTCAGGTGGGGCATGAGGGACCATCTGAGGGACAGGGATTCAACCTAGGTGTGCTATATATATATATATATATATATATATGTATATATTTGCTTTTTGGGTCACACCCGGCAATGCACAGAGGTTACTCCTGGCTCTGCGCTCAGGAGTTAGCCCTGGAGGTGCTCATGGGATCATATGGGAAGCTGGGAATCGAACCTGGCTCAGCGGCATGCAAGGCAAATGCCCCACCCACTGTGCTATTGCTCCAGCCCCCAGGTGTGCCATATTCAAGGCAAGCATCTATCCCCTGTACTATTTACTCAGTCCCAATTAAGGGTAACACTGTCCTCCCACTGTTCATTGATTTGCTCGAGTGGGCACCAGTACCATCTCACAACAAATTGTGAGATTCGTTGTTACTGTTCTTGGCATATCGAACACGTCACGGGTAGCTTGCCAGGATCTGCGTTGTGGGCTAGATACTCTCGGTAGCTTACTGGGTTCTCTGAGAGGGGCGGAGGAATCAAACTCAGATCTGCTGCTTGCAAGGAAAACACCCTACCTGCTGTGCTATCACTGCAGCCCAGGGTAAGTAATATTTTGTGAAGTTTTATTTTGCTTGTATATAAAAACATATCTGTTTCTATATAGTTATCCATGTTACACTAACCTCAGGTATCTGTTGAAAAGTCTTTGTTTTGTTTTGTAGCCACAACCGGCATTGCTCAGGGGTTATTCCTGACTCTGTGCACAGGAATCACTACTGGATGTCCTAGGGGGGACCATATGCGATGCTGGGTATAGAACCCGGGTTGGCGATGTGCAAGGCAAACTACCCACCTGCTTTGCTATCTCTCCGTCCCACACTCCCTTTTTTGAGTTAGAGGTTACCACAGACGTTAAGGCATTTGCCTTGCATTCACTTCCAGGAGTGATCCTTGAGGACAAACCCCGGAGAAAGTGCTGAGCACATCTAGCAACCCAAAACAAAAGAAAGCAACACTACCACTCTACTTTTCCCCATGACCTTCATTATTATTGATGTGACCATGATCACTGGGGTGTAACCCTGGTGCTTGAACATTTGTTAACTGCAGTGCTCACCAGGAGTCATACATCAGATTGTGGTACTCACAGATCCTAGGACCCTCCAAGATTTACACTGCCTTAATTGTGGTGCTCACACACATGCTCAGCAGGGGTCACACTTCTGGGTCATGGTGGCACACACTTTCAATTTGTGCTTGCCAAGGGTCAAACCCTCTTTGTGGGGCTCACTCATATCTAGTGGTTGGAAATTGCTTATAGTACCAGGGAGTTCAGGTAACAGAGTTCTGAGACTCAAACAGCAAAGCTACCAGGATTGTATTCAACACATGTGGCAACACTGGGCATTTGAACTTGTGACCATATGTTTACGAGATGGGAATTCCAAGGTTCTGCAGCACATCTTTGTGTGTGTGTGTGTGTGTGTGTGTGTGTGTGTGTGTGTATTTTCTGGGATTGAGCCCAGGGCCTCACACAAGCAAGGCAATCTGCTGAGTCAAACCCCTAACCCTGCCACTGTGATATTATGATGCTTGGATTTCTTTTGTGAGCAAATCTTCATCTGAAACAGAAAAATAATCTGTTTTTCCTACCTGGTCAGTTTCTCCTGGCATGCCTGCTTGACTCACACCTTCCTTTTGGCGTATTCTGAGACTGAGTAACGACCCACTGCCCCTGTTTGTCTTCGACATCATTGATCTACCAGGAACCAGCAAATCTTTTGAAATCCTTCTGAGATTCTTTGGGGGGATAAAATTGCTGTATAAAATCAAATCTGCTCTGTTTGTGGATGGAATGCCTTGTATCCAGAGATCAGGACGAGCTCTGTGATCTGGGTTTCATTGCATCTGATTCTCATTAACTGCCTGTGATTTCCTGCCCTGGATCCACTTTCTCTGCCCTTTCCGAATTACTGTGCTCATGGCTGGCTTCCGCTGATTACTCAGAGCGGGTCATCTGCAATCAAGTTCTCTGCTTGCTTATAACCCAGGCTGCAACTTGATTAGACCAATATCAGAACTGATTCAGCCATAAAGATTCTGTTGAGTGCGTAAAGCAACTCCTTGAGCTAAATGCTGCTGGCTTTTCAGAGTTTATGGCCAAACAGTGGAAAGAAAGGGAAGATTTGATTTCTTTTTAGGCTTAGGGAAAGAAAATGGAACAATCAATGTTTATGGCTAAAACTTGGTCAGAAAGCAAGGTCTCTCCAAATCTCTAATAAGGTATCACTCCTGGGCACAAAGCTAGAAATAAGTGCTGAATTTGTTGAAGGCGGACCACCTCCTCACCTACTCCCATCATACGTGCAAAAGTTTTTTAAGAGTATAATTTTATATATTTTTTTAATTTTGGTGGCTTCAGGGCCATATCCCGTGGTGTGTGGAAGCTACCTGCAAAATAAATATCTTACCCCATGCACTACTTCTCTGGCCCCAAGAAGTCCTATTTGATTCCTAACCCCATCGATTCATTTTCCCAACCTACAGCCTCCTCTATGTCATTAATCACTTAATTCTTGCATAGTCTGCCTTGTTTTTTGTTTTTGTTCTGGAAAAACTCGCAGCTCAGCATTGGAGCATTGTTCCCTACAATGCTCAGGGTATTCTGCAGTGTCATGCAAGGAAGCTTGGGCCTCAAAGTTTCAACACAGACAAAGCATGTGTTCCAGGCCTTAGAACTATCTACCCTCGTCCAGTCTTCTGGTATTTATGGTCATGAAGCACTTAATGGATGGGAACAAGTACTAAGACATGCATTCTTCGGGGATTTCATCCTTGAATGAACATCAGAGTGTAATTTTACAATCACAGATGGTTTAATCGAGTCCACACTAGGCTAAATAGGCTCATTGAAAGGGACCACCGCTCTGGAAAGAAAGATGGCAGCCTCTTCGGAGCTTTATGGAAAGCAAGATATGAGACGGTCGTCACGGGGTGACTGAAACCTCAGGGGAAGAGGGGCATTCCTGGCTCATTCTTCACGCCCTACCGAGGTCACGAGTTGCCCCCACAAGCGGCTCTCCGGCACAGCCATGGCTCCAGAAGCACAAGGACTTAATGCAGAGCCAGGCAGCTTGCAGCAGAAAAGTGAATGGACTATACGTGAATCCACGCCACCATGCCTGCCCGGAGGGGAAAGGGTGGTGCTCCCTTCCACCTTTTTCCCTCTGGAAATAAAGATTGCAGCCACTTTGGAGCTGTATGGAAAGCCAGTTATGAGCCGGTCATCACGGGGTGACTGAAACCTCATGGGAAGTGGTCGTTCCAGGCTTGTTCTTCACGCCCTACCGAGGTCACAAGTTGCCCCCCACGAGCTGCTCTCCAGCACGGCAATGGCTCCAGAGCCACAGAAACCAATCTCATAAGTATCTGACTCTTAGCAGAAATACTTCCAGGCTTAATAAGTAAAATACCCGAAATCCAAAATCGCGCGTCCGTGATAACGACATCATTTGATTCTTGTAACCAGCTGTAGAAAACAAATTATTTCACAATGCCTTTTCAGCATGTCTGATTTGGGGGGTGTAAACTCTAAATAATAATGGTGGATCTTTTGTCGAAACAATGAATCTAATCAAAGTAGATAGAGTGTTAACTAAAATTCATCTGCCTCATAGGCATTGGGAGCGTTCAGAGGGGGCGTTTATTGGGGTTCTTTGTGGTGAAAAATAAGTATTGGTGAAGGGAAATGTGCTTGATGATTGCATGACTAAGACTTAAACCTAAAAGCTTTGTAACTTTTCCCACAGTGATTCAATAAATATAAAAAAATTAAAAAAAGGGACCACCATTATGCATGAGACACATTTTTGACCCAAACCCCATGAAGTGAGGTTTTGTGCACATTTTTGTGCATATCAAAGCAAGTACAAATGTGTTTTCTTTTTTATTGGAGCAGGTTTGGGTTATAACCTGGGAGAGGAAAGTCAGGGCTTACTCTGGTCATGCTCTGGCACTTGTATGCAGTGCTGGGAATCCAACTGGGTCAACTATGTACAAGGCAAGTGCCTTAACCTCTGCACTCTCTCTCTCCCAGTATCAATGCATTCTTTCTCCTTCCATCAACATAGAAGTTGAAATGCCTTGTAGATTGTTTTACATCCTGTCTTTTCACTTAATAGTTTTTCTGTGACAATTCCTTAGGACATGGAACTCCATTCATTTTTTCATAGCTGTAATCTTGGGTAGAAGTACTAGGGCTTACTCGCTCCTGCCCATACCAATGGATATTACAGTATTCCAGTTTTTTGCTCCGGCTTCCAAACAACTACAATCAGGAATAGGTTTATCTGCACTTTAATGCTCATTTAAATAGAGCTGTATAAAAAATAAGAAATTCTCAGGAGGGAAATTGCTAAGTGAAAAAGGAAATGTATTTATAATTTTGGATAGTTTTTGCCAAAGAGCTGCCCCAAGGGTTGTACCATTTTATATACTTGCCAAAATAAAATTTTTGTAGTTTTATTTTATTTCGGGGCTCCAGCCAACAATACTCAGGGGCCAGTACTGGCTCAGTACTCGGGTTGCTTCCCAGAGCGCTCAGAGGTTCATGCAGTGCAGTACCAGGGACTACTGTCCAGCATATTGATCTCTCTCTCTCTCTTTCTCTCCTCTCTCTCACTCTGTCTGGCTCTCTCTGTCTCTTTTTGCTCTCTGTCTCTGTCTCTCTCCTCTCTCTATCTTGCTCTCTGTCTGTCTGTTTCTCTCTCTCTCTAGTCTTGCCTTCAATATTCGAGAATGCATATCTCTCTAGTGGTGTCTCTCTATCTCTCTCCCATTTTCCTCCCTCCCTCCCTCCTTCCCTCCCTCCTTTCTCCCTTCCTTCCTTTCTTCCTTCCTTCCTTCCTTCCTTCCTTCCTTCCTTCCTTCCTTCCTTCCTTCCTGCCATCTTTCTTTCCATCTTTCCTATGCTGGAAATTGAACCCCAGGTGAAACGCATTCTAGGCAAGTGCTCTATTGCTGAGGTACTTCACACCTCCCATTTTTCATGAACTATCTGTAAAAATTGGCTTTTACCAAACTTCAGAATTTTTAATATATATCCTTGCATAATATTAACTTGCATATTTCTTATAAGTGAGGTCAAATATCTTTTCATATGCAATACCCATTTAAATTTCTTTGTCTTGTCTTCTAATAATTCTTGCTATTATTTTGAGTTGCCATTCTTATTTTTTCTTTTTAGAATTTTTAGAAGAACACTTTACTTTTATTCATCAGCATTTGTTCTAAGGCTCTGAGGCAGTCCTCTTACATATAACTCTATGATCTTTACTGTAAGAGAGCAAATTGAGTTTTACTGCTCCATTTTGTTTGTTGTTTGGCTTTTTTTGTTATTTGGCGGGGAGTTTTTTTGGTTTTTTTGTTGTTGTTGGTTTGTTTTTGATTTTGGGGGCCAGTCTAGCAGTACAAAGAATTTATACCTGACTTTGCACTCAGGAGTCACTCCTGGAGGGGATCAGGGGACTATATGTGTGCCAGGGATTGAACCCTGGTCAGCTGCATGCAAGGCAATCATCCTATCCACACACAATCTCTCCAGACCCCTTTTGATACTTTTTAACCCACGTTGAGTTTGCCAAGAGATGAGTAGCAACCTAGAATAGACAACTGATGATTTGGGTTTTTTTTTTTTTTTTGAAGCTTTGTCTTACTTTGGTTTGTTCTGATTTCAGAACCACACCTAGCTCTTCTCAGGACTTATTCCAGAGCTCAGGAGATTGTGTATATATCACCGTATCACTGTCATCCCATTGTTCATTGATTTGCTTGAGCAGGCACCAGTAACGTCTCCATTTGTCCTAGCCCTGAGATTTGAGCAGACTCTCTTTACTCGTCCTTCCCAACGATGCCTCATTA
Organism: Sorex fumeus; assembly: GCF_029834395.1. Lineage (NCBI taxonomy): Eukaryota > Metazoa > Chordata > Mammalia > Eulipotyphla > Soricidae > Sorex > Sorex fumeus. The sequence continues at coordinate 68,376,214 of NW_026606129.1, forward strand.
GAGGCTCTTTCAGGGTCAGGGGAATGAGCTCCATTATTGTTACTGTTTTTGGCATATCAAATACACCAAGGGGAGCTTGCCAGGCTCTCTTGTGTGGGCAGGATATTCTTGGTAGCTTGCTGGGTTATCCAAGAGGGAGAACTAGACTATAAGAGGTTGTGTGGCTGCAAATGCGTCCGAGAACTTCCATGAGCTGTTTTATAGTCTCTGGAAATTGGCTGTTGATGGGATTACATGGCGTTGAGGGTAGTTTGTGGGTGTGACTGCCTAGCTACTGGAAAATGGGTATCTCGGTGAAGGAGGCCCAGTCCTGATCAGAGCAGGCTTGGAGATCACAGCTCTGGGTCCCACAGGCCTGGGTTCCTCTGCCGGTTCCTTCATGCGTGAGGCTCCTCTGAGCATGGGTAGAGTGGTCTTGAGCATGATGTGGCTGGATACTGGAGATCTTCAGCTGTCAGGGCTCCGTTCAGGGTGGGGAAGGAAACTCAAACCGCCCCCTTCTGAGAGGCCCCCATGATGACAGCAGGCAACAGGGGCAGGAGACTCTGCGTCACTCTCTTCCGGGAGCTTTGTTTTATAGTCTCTGGATCTCGCCTTTGATGGAATTACATGGCGCGGGGGCACTGAGATCTCCAAGCCTGCCCTAAGTCAGTCAATCCATTGCTTTAAAATAGGGGCCATATAGCACAGTGCTCCAGAGCACAATGCTCAGAGACTCACTCCAGGCAGAGTATTGCCAGGGTGGTAACTGACAGTGTGGGGGAACACTAGGTTAGTAGTGCCCAGGGAACTCAGGGGGCTCATTAAGCTCTGTCTTGGCCTACCAACCCCATGTTTAAAATGAAAAATCTGTTTGGGATATAGCGAGCAGCTGTGCATTTGCCTTGAGTATGAGGGTCTGGACTTGCTCCAGGAGCCCACCCCTTCCCCACTTCTTTCTCTCACACACACACACACAAAACAAAAGCAAAAACATGTGTACTCTATACAATGAAAAAACTGAGGTTGGAAACAGCTAAGTCACTGCCTGCAGGCTACACATTCAAAGACCAAAATAATGTTCAGATTCAAGTTCGTCATACTACTAAGGCCTTTCCTCTGAAACACCCCAGTATTAGGCTTTTTCTTAGGCAGATTTCAGAGTTTAAAAATTCAAACTGGTTTTCATTTTCTAAGCACACAGAAGACAAGAGGGATTTGCTGAGATCTCGCTGGGTGGTGTGTGAAAAGCCCGCTGGGATCAGAAACAAGGCAAGCACAATCCTGCCAGGCAGGGGTCCCCAGGCAGGCCGGTGGCACCCAGAAACCCAAGCCACGAGGAAACAGGAATGGCAAGCAGCTAAAATTATGCAGGACAAAGAACACACTAAGAGAGGCCTCAAAATATCACCAGTAAACACCTAGCACAGGAACCAAATTACACCAAGGCTGGCTTCTCAGGGGAAAGAAAAGCATAAACATCACAGCTCCCTCTGTTCTTGCTCTCTTGAGGAAGCTTCAGGGGGAAATCTGTGTTATTGATGAAGTGCAAAAACAGCTTTGTCAATACCTGGAGGTTTGGTTCTGGGGCTGCATGGGTCTCTTGCCCACCTATGGTCTCAGGTTCAATTTGCCTACACTGTGGATGGTAAAGAGCTGGTCCTGAGAAAACAAGAGACTGCAGTTCATGCACTGCACTTGAAAAGTCTTTAAGGTGTGACGCAAGTACTTTTACCAAATGATTAAATCCTGGGTTCCCAGGCTGTTTCCAACAGCTTGATGGAAAGGTGCTTACTTTGCATGTGTGAGGCCCTGGGTTCTCTCCTCAGACACACACACACACACACACACACACACACACACACACACACACACACACCCCATTTTTGCTTTGGGGCTACATCTGGTTGTGCTCAAGGCTCACTCCTACCCCTGCTCTGGGGGAACATATAGAGTGCCAGGGATCAAACTCAGGCAAGCCCTTATCCACTCTACTATCTCTGAGGCCCACACACCTACAAATATTAAAAAGCTGTCTTCCTGAGAGTGAATTTTATCTCAATTTAGTTTATTATAATTCCATAATATGTGAACCTAGGGCATCTGAGTTTATTTTTCTTGGAGGAGGACATACCTCGAGGTTCACAAGGGCCCAGTTGTGGCTTGGGATTGAACCCACACTTTCCTTCAGTACTCATCCTTGCATGCAGTCCTTTGAGGTGCATCTCCAGCTGTAGGGGACTTAAATTTCATTAAACTAAGGTCATGATTTTAAGCAGGGCACAAGATGTGTCTGGGATGTGGGCTAACAAGATTCAGTAGGTGGACAGACAGGCTGTGGAATGAAACTGCTCTCATACAGGAAGGGAGTCTGCAGAGGCTTGTGCATAATACAGACTTCAGCAACTATAAATATAAAACCATTCGGAATTCATTTAAAGATCAAATGCAAGTCAGAATCCTCCTGTTTGTGGCAGTGGTGGCTAGCAGGAAATATCTTGGATCTATAAATCAGACACATCTGGCATTGAAAGGCTGCTTTTACAGCTTCTACCTGGTAACTAAGGTCTTCAGACTTCTTTTTCACTTGCTTTTTTCTCTTAGAAGCCCATGTATGCTGTGGATGCAAGAGTTCTGTCTGGGTTCCACCCCAAGGCAATTCATGATCCATTGAGCACAGGCCAGAGATCTACACCCAAGCCCTGAACTAAGAGTAGCCATGGAGCACTGCTGGTGTCACAACAACAAAAAAAAGCACATAAAATTGTCTTTGCTATTCTCTCATGGAAAAACCCATGAAATTTCAAATTAAAAAAAATCCTAGTATATGCTGAACTTGGCTATGAATTTCACATCTGATGATGTTGCTCCTGGGAACTTGTATTAAGTGACAACTTTATAACAGTAAGCAATAAATTTCCAGACTTTTATCTGGAGCCTAGCCCAATACCAATCAAACTGACTATCAGTTTTAGTTGGGCAAAGTTACCTATGTATGTATTAGAAGGAGGGGAGGTTTATTCCCTTCAACACCCAGGGCTTACACCTGGCTCTGTACTCAGGATCACACTTGACAGAGCTTTGGGAACCACATGTGGTGCCAGGAATTGTACCAACAACAGCCATATCCAGGGTAAGTGCCTCAACCCTTTAACAACCCCAAAGTTGATTTTTAAAAATTTTTAAAACATGCTGCTGCGATAGTACCGTGGGTAGGGCATTTGCCTTGCACACGGCCCACCTGGGTTGGATTCCCAGTATCCCATATGGTCCTCCGAGCACCGCCAGGATTAATTCCTGAGTGCATGAGCTAGGAGTAACCCCTGTGTATCGCCGAGTGTGACCCAATAAAGGGGAAAAAAACTTTTAAAAAAGGTGGAGGAATGGCATATTGATAGAAAAAAAAATACACCCATCTTAAACGTACTTCTTAGGGAAATTTAAAGATGTATGAAGTCTTACAGTCCCAAACCAGATTAAGATGAGGAATAATTCTGGTGCTGAATATTTCCTCACATTCTTCCCAGTTAGTCCTGCCCCAAAACTAACCAATACTATTTTTCTCTTGAAAGTTTTCATTTTAAAATAATTTTAACTGTACAAAAAAAATCACATAATACAAGGAATTCTTGTCTTCCTTTTTACCTACCTTTCCCAAGCTTAAATGTTTCCCAATTTTAGGACAATCTAAAGACAATGATCAAAACCCGGAAATGAACACTAATACAATACTATTAAAGACTCCACAGACCTTATCTCAATTATTCCACTGAAATCCTTTTTCTGGTCCAGAATTAATGCCAGGTTCACACATTCTATCCTGTTGTCATTGTCTCTTTAGTGTAGTCCAACTTGGAATAGTCCCTCTGTCTTCCAATCTTAGATGATATTGTAAGAGAGTCTAAGGCATGTCTGTTCTTATGTATAAAGTTCCTCAGCTTAGATTTGTGTTATGTCTCCTCACGATTAAATTCTGATTATGCATATTTGGCAAGAAAGTCACAGAACTGTTGGTGAGCCTTTCTTGGATCCATCTAGCCAGAGGTTTCTTTATTTGTCCTATTATTCTTGGTGCTATAATGAAGGCGGTGCCAAGCAGATTTTACAATTTTGAAGTTATTATTTCCCCACTTCTGATTAGTTTTTATGCTTGTAGGGCTATTTTGAGAGGCTGCAAGTAACTTGTTACTCATCACAGTTGTATCGTCTAACTCTAACATTCATATTACTGCTTGTCAAATGGTAGCTTTCTAGTTTATTGGATCTTCTACTTTTCACTTGATCACTTGATCACTTGACATCCCGTTACTCATTGATTTGTTCGAGCAGGCGCTGGAAACATCTCCATTCATTCCTGTCATGTGCTAATATAGCCCAATGGTGTCTGCTCACTCCAGGAACATGAGGAGCCTCAAACCAATTGTTCAAGTTCTTGACAAAGAAATCTGACCATCTCATAAGCCACACGATCTTTTGACATCCCATGGAATCCAGTTGGTAATGGCTCTAGTCCAGCGGTCCTCTCCAAATCATATTATGTGTCCAGTCCATCTGATTTTTGACACCTTGGTAAACAAGACAGCGTTTGGTTTATCATAAAAATCCTATTCTTGATTGTTGATGAAGGTCAGAACTCCAGATTCATTCTCTCACATGAGTAAAGCACGATACTCCAAGCATAGTTCTTTCAATTCTTCTTTGGGAGACCCAAATAGCATTCTCATCCTGTTTTCGTAGGGCCCAGGTCTCTGAGGCATATGTTAATGCAGGAAGACAGTGGAATCAAAGAGATGTACCCAGAGCCAGAGGTTCTTTGTCCTCTTAGCTATTTCTTCGATGCTCATGAATGCATTCCAAGCTGCTATCTTCCTCCTGCGCAACTCAGGTGCCAGGTCATTCGTCATATTGAGTTCTCAACCTAGGTACATATAAATGTTTCATTCAGGGGTTTTCTTTCTGTTGAGAGCAAATGGCATGTCAGGAAAAGTCTGTTTCTCATAAACATTGTCTTCATGGGATTCAGCTGCAGGCCAACTTTTCCACTCTCATGGTCGAAAAGGTCAGCATTTGTCCTGCGTGGCAAATAATTGGTGTTATTAGAATGACGTCATCAGCAAAGTGGAAGTGGTGTCATTGCCAACCGTCTATCTTCACACCCATTCTTTCCCATTCCAGTCGTCGCGTGACGCTCTCAAGGGTGGTACTGAAGAGTTTTGGTGAAATAGTATCTTCCTGCCGCACCCCTCTCTTAACATGGATGATCACATTCTTGTAGAATGGTGAGATCCTGGTAGTGAATCTGTAATACAGCTCATGGAGGATCCTGATGCGTTGAGTTTGAACTCCCTGATTGGCTAGGGCTTTGAAGACCACTTTAGTCTTGACAGAATCAAAGGCCTTCTTTAAATCAGTGAATGTTAGACAGAGCAGAATCTTGAAATCCAGACAAACCTCAATGAGCTTTTTTACCATCTGGATATTGTGGATCATGCTGAATCCTTTTCGAACCCGGCTGGCTCGCAAGGTAGAACTTCTAGTGTTCTGCCAATCCTATTCAGGATGACTCGAGAGAACAGCTTGTAGACAACAGACAACAGGCAGATCGGGCAATAGTTGTCAATGTCATGGATGTCCCCCTTCTTGTACAGTAGAACAGTCCTGCTGCTTTCCCACTGGAATGAACCTTGCATTCAGACAGGCAGCATGTGAAGAGCCGAGCCAGTGTATTGATGAGTACTGATGGCAGGTTCTTCAGGTGTTCAGGTCTGACCTTGTCTGGGCCGGGTTCTGTTCACTTCTTTACTGACGAAATGGCATGTTGGATTTCGGAAGGGAGAACATTGGGAAGGACATATCCATCCTGAGGAATTTGGTATGTGTGCAGGTGGACGTGGCTATCTAAGAGATCTAAGAAGTCATGGATAATCTTCTCCATTGCCCTTCTGGAAGATGTGATATATCCATCAGGGCATCAGAGGGCAGTCATCTTGGTCTTGTAGTTAGTGAAGGACAGGCAGCATTGTGAATGCTTTTCCTGGCTTCTGCCGCATCAGCCAGCACTGCTGCTCTTCTCTCTTTGAGGTCTTCCTTTAGCGCTTCTTTGCACTGCTTTGCAAGCTCAGAAGTTTGCTTATGGTTGACTGAGGCTCGAGCTAATCCATGTTGGTGAATGAGCTCGAGAGTTTTAGAAGACAGGTGTCTTTTTTTGGCTATCTCTCTATTAGTTTTCTTTGCACAATCATGGAGGTGCTGAACTAGTTAACGATGTTGTCAATGATGGCAATATTCCTATGTTGCCACAATAGTTCCAAAGAGCTACCAGTTGGTGGTCGTCCTGGGAGTTCTCTTCTTAAACTTTGCAGCCCTTTCTCCCCGCTCTGTGAAGTAGAATTTTGCATGAAGGAGACAGTGGTCCGAACCCATTTGAATTTTTGGGACAACAGCGACATTGGTCAGGCAAGACCATCAGTTAATTTCGTGATCAATTTCGTTGTGGAACTGTCCACTGGGAGACTCCCATGTCCAACATTTAGATTCGGCTTTCTGGAATTCTGAGTTACCATGGATGTTCTTGGTCGACATGATGAACTCGGACAGTCTCTTGCTCTGTTCCTTTCATTCTAGGCCTTGGGTCCCAATGCGGAGTCCTTTGGTTGATCTTTTGGGTCCTATCTTGGCAGTAAAATCATCGACAATGATCTTGTAGAAGGTGTGGTCTTCTTTATAGAACGTCTTCAGCTCCACGTAGAACTTCTCAATTTCTCCTTCATCAAAATTGGATGTTGGTGCGTAGACAACGAAGATAGAAACTGCTGGCAGTGAGCCACATCTATTCAATTGTAATCATCCAATTCGGGGTGTTAGGCATTCGAATGAATCAATGCTCATGGCCAAGTTCATGTTGACAAGAACACCAACACCGCCGATGCCTCTTTTGTCGTATGTTCCAAGGAACACTTCTTCTCCAATGTTGAAAATGCTGTGATGTGATGCTGTGATGTGGTTGATGCCTACTCGTCTCGATCAGACCAGTGATGTCGTACTTGATCTTTCACGCTTGTACTATCATGTCCTCGATGGATGCATCCAATACCAGCATATGTGCATTTAAATTAGAGACAGTCATTTTTTTCCTTCTTGGTTTTGGCAGCCAAGTTCAGCCTTGAGATTTTAACAACCTCTCCCTCCTCATCCTTCTTAACACTGCCATATTGGTGGCTCTTTCAGGGTCAGGGGAATGAGACCCATTGTATTTACCGTTTTTGTCATATCGAATATTCCCAGATAGCTTGTCAGGCTCTTCTACTTGTGAATTAGAATTCTACTGAAATGAAAGTCTGTCCCTTCTCCATTAAAAATAGTTTTGTTTTGTGTTGGGGTCACACTGAGTGATTCTCCACGGTTACTCCTGACGCTGCACTCAAGAAACACTCCTGGCTGTACTCCAAGGACCAAAAGGAATGCTGAAGATCAAACCCTGGTCAAAGGAGTGCAGAGCAAACACCTTACTGGCTGTACTATCTCTCCAGTCACTCCATTACATTTTTAAATTTAATTGTGAACAGCTGATTATTAATATATCTCTATCCACATGGAGATTGTTTTTGTTATACTTCATTGAGTCTCCTGTCCCCATGCCTGGCTGTCCTTGCCGGGGTCCCTTGGAGCGGGGCAGGTTGAGTTTCCCTCTCAGCCCTGAGCAGAGACTCAGTAGCTCAAGACCTCCAGGACCCAGCCAGCGCCATTTTGACATCACTCTCCATCATCTCCATTTTGACATCATGCTAGAACGAGCCTCATGCATGAAGGAACCAGTAGAGGAACCCAGGTGAGCGGGACCCGGGGCTGAGTTCTGTAAACCTGCTCAGTTCAGGACTGGGACTCCTCCAACAAGATCCCCCATCTTCCAATAGCTAGACAGTTACACACACCAACTGCTGTGTAACCCATCAACAGCCAAGATCCAGAGATTTTTAAACCAAGCTCACAGAAGTGACCTCTCGACCTCTTATTGTCTAGTTCTCACTCTCAGAGAACCTGGCAGGCTACTGAGAGTATGCTTTCCGCATATATGCCTGACTGGGAACACCTGTAAAGGTGATTAGAGGCTGCCCCCAAACCTCCATCCCTCTAGGAGAGCCCGGCAAACTACTGAGAGTATCCCACCAGCACGGCAGAGCCTGGCAAGCTACCCGTGGCGTACTTGATAAGTGAAAAACAGTAACAATGATGGTCCTCATTCCCCTGACCCTAAAAAGAACCCAGTATCCCATCGGGGTACACTAGGATGTGACAGGGATGAATGGAGAAATTACTGGTCCCTGCTCAAGCAAATCGATGAACAACGGGGTGATAGTGATTGTTATACATCATTATTCTCCTTCTTTCTTTTATTGCTCAAAATGTCTCAGATTTGGTCACTGGGGGAACATTACTGTTGCCTCCTGTGAACTTGAAATGAGCCCCATCATCTTTTTTAACAGTTACTTATTTTTTCGGAATCATCAGAAGTTTAACTTTATACTATGATTCCACTGCCCCAGTCGGAGCATCAGCAATTTCTTTGTAAGTCTGTCTCCTTCTCTGAGAATCACTAGGATCACCCCCTAGCAAACTGTCTGGAAGAAGCTCCAAGCAGTATAGGTGTGTGTCCAAAAAAAAAAAAAAAACCAGCAACAAGTAAAAACAAATAAATAAAACTCTATTTCCGTTAGCTGTGGATTAGAATAAAGACCACAATCTGGATTACAGGTGCCCACAAAGGCCACTGCCTGCAATACCTTTGTTTTCATTGCTTCTGCATGTTTTTTCAGTAGAACATATGTGGGAACACACACACACGATATACTAAAACAATACAAATCTACATTCATTTATTATTTTGGGGAGGGCACACCCAGCTGTGCTCAGGGTTTATCCTGGCTCTGCACTCAGGGATCACTTCTGGTGGAGATTGGGGGACCATACGGCTCCCTCCTGGTATGTATTGGGGGACCATATGTGGTGCCGAGGATTGAACGCAGGTTAGCTGCATGCAAGAGAAGCACCCTCCTGCTGTAATATAGCTCCAACCTTCTACATTAACTTTTATTTCTTTCTTATAAGAATGATAATTGTACAATTATAATATAATGATGTGTTATATACACGAGTTCTATATTATTTCTGATCTCTTTTTCTGCATATATGTGTGCATATATACTATTGTTTCATACTTATAAATCCGGTTCCAATCTAATACCATAGATTTTATTCCCATCTTCTTTTATTTTAACTCTCTAATCTTTGTAACATCTCTGACAGTGAGAAATCTCTACTTTTCTAAATGTATCCCCTATGCTGTTGCTTAATCTTTGAATCCATGTAAGAGAGCTTCAAAAGTGACCCATGAGCTCAAGGCAGGAATAAGCCCTAAGCACAGCAGGGTGTGCCCCCAAACAAATAAAAAGAGTTTTTTTAGAAGCTGGGAATGTGACAGATACAGTAGAGCACATGCCTAGCCTAAGTGTGGCCCTGAAACTGATTACTAATATCACATGTCCTCTATAAAGCAGACCCTGGTCAGCCCCTGAACTCTTTGATAGGGCCCCTATAAATAAATTAATCATTTAATGTTATAAAATGAAAATACTCTTTTCCAATGTTCCTTTAAAAAGTTCACCCATCTCTTATCCTATTCTCGTCCTGGTAGCCAATTCTAAAGGTCTGTTAGTTCTTGCTTGCACTGTATTTGGGATATTTCCTCACTGATTTCAGGTCTGTTTAGATTTAATTTTGCTTGGAAGTCACATCTGGTGGTGCTCAGGGCTAACTTCTGACTCTGTGCTCAGGGCAAGGGAAATGCTTTAACCCATGCACTATCTTTCCAGTCCCAGGCATGCTTTTACTCTTTAAGACTCCAAACCAGTAACATGGTTCTGAAGTCCAGTTACACTCAGAAGTCGGCAAGAGGGGACCCCTGCCATTTTAGAAGTGCACCGGAAGTGGAACTGTAACCCAGGATCTTTGACAACATGGGGTCCCTCCCTCCCACAAATACAGAGGTGGTGGCGGGAATGACCTCTGGGGCAGCAGCCAGCCAGTTAATTTCCCCTTTCATAGTACACTGGACTCACACCTTAATCTCCTATACCGAACTCTTATGGGGGCAGCTTGGCTACTCCAAGCACATTAGGCCAATAGTATACTAACCTATTCCAATGCAAATGTCTACAAAACTCACTAAAATAATGGTGAACACAAGAATCTGTACAATGATGGTTGGGGGGATAGTTCAGGATGGGAGATGTGTGCTGAAATTAGATAAAGGACCAAACTTAGTAGCCTCTCAGTATCTGTATTGCAAACTATAATACCTCAAAGTAGAGAGTCTGGGGGAAGTTCTCTGCCATGGAGGAAGGGGGAGGGGTGGAATGGGATGGGGGGGACCCTGAGGACATTGGTGGCGGTAAATGTGCAGTGGTGGAGGGATGGGTGTTTGATTATTGTATGACTGAAACTCAACCATGAAGCTTTGTAACTGTATCTCACAGTGATTCAATTTTTTTTTAAAGAATATGTACAAAACCAATCTAAATGAACATGTCCCCTGAAGCTGCACTAGAAACCACACATAAGTCACCTGCGAGCGCCAAGGAGAAAGGTAGTATCCTTGACAGGGAAAGAGGAGACCACCATCTACCAAGCTTACCCAGAGTACTCCCTGGCCCTGAGTGGGGGACTGGAGGAGTCCATCTCCATACTACAACAGCATGATGAAAAAACGGCGCAGATCCCCACCACGAGTGGGTGAAGAAAAGAGCCCTGAAGTCTGATAGGGCATACCTAAATACATAATCTCTCTGATAAAGAATTCAGAGATGAAATGATTAGAATGTGTGATTATTTCTTTATTCATTTTGGTTTTTTGGGTCACATCCGGCGATGCTCAGGTGTTGGTTACTCCTGGCTCTGCACTTAGGAATTACTCCTGGCGGTGTTCAGGGGACCATATGGGATGCTGGGAATTGAATCCAGGTTGGCCACATGCAAGGAAAATGCCCTCCCCGCTGTGCTCCAGCCCCTAGGATGTTTAATGAGCTCAAAGAAACAGCGGAATGGACATCCAGTTACACTCAGAAGTGTTACCCTCCTTGGATCCCTTCCTCATTTCCCATCCATCTCTTAGAGGAAGCAGTCCTTATTCATTTCCATTATACCTTTCTTGTGTTTCTTTTAGTACAAGTAATTGGACACATGTGTATTTGTTAATAATTCTTCCTTTTGCACATTAAAGGCAGCATACAACAAAAATACTCTTTACTCTTTGCCTTTTTCATTGAAATCACCCCCTAGAAATACATTTTACAGTCCTTCATTACTTGACAACTTTTGGCCAACAACACACTGCACATATAATGGTGATTTCAATAGGCTACTTTACCATAGAAACTCAGTGCGCAGTGGGTGGTCTTTTTTTTTTTTTGTTGTTGTTGTTGTTGCTGTTTTCAGTTACCTTTGAGGTTTGTTTAATTACCTTCAGACATTCACTGAATAAAGACATCATGTAAAAGTACGTTACTCACAAGTATCCTCATAGTTCTGTGGTACGTGTAAGGACTACATTGATATTTCCCGCGTTGCTTTTTCCTTTGGCAACGTAAGACTCCATTGTTTGAGTCTACTCTACATTATCCAACCACTCTCCTCTGTCTGGACATCCAGTTGTTTCCAACACTTGACAGCTACAAAGAGCACCTCAATAAGGAATGTGAATGGATTTTGTGTTGCTGATGTACTTTCAGTCTAAGTTCCGTAAAGGTATTTCTGGGGAGCTATTTCCAAGTTCCCCTCCACCTCGGCCATTGCAGTAAGCATTCCCACCAGTGCTGTGCCCCTTTCCTTCTATTTGTGACAACCTGTTCATAAATTTTAAGTTTTAATGACCAAGTTAGAAAAGGTATTTCAATGTTTTTATTCTTTAAATTATTTGCTTGGTTTGACTTTTTTGTGGGGGCTACACTAGCTTGGTTGTTGGACCTGCACTTCAGACCTTTGAGCTATGTCCCTGGAATTTCAGTGCTGTTTTCATTTCTATCTAATTATCTCATTTGGATGGAATTGTGTGTATATGTCTCTGTGTGTGTTTAAACAACACTCAGTGGCACTCAAGAGCTATACTTGTCTCTGTGCCCAGGATTGACCCCTGACAAGAACTTGAATTGGGTTTAGCAGCAGGCAGTGCAGGACCCTAACTCTCCTAACTCTCTCCTAATTTTCTCCAGCCCCATTGTGTGTGGGAAGGGGGTGGGGAGCAGGGAGAATGGGGTGTGATGGGGAGTCTTAACAACATGTGATAAGTTTTAGAACCAATTGTGGGGGCTGGAGCAATAGCACAACAGGCAGGGCATTTGCCTTGTACAAGGCGTACCCGGGTTCGATTACCAGTATCCTATATGGTCCCCCGAGCACCGCCAGGATTAATTACTGAGTGCACAGTCAGGAGTAACCCCTGTGCATCACCAGGTGTGATCTTCCCCACTGCAAAAAAAAAAAAAAAGAACCAATTGTGTAGGGTGGTGATGGGTAGCTAATTCTCCTCCTCCTCCTCCTCCTCCTCCTCCCCTCCTCCTCCCCCTCCTCCCCCCTCCTCCTCCCCCTCCTCCCCCTCCCCCCTTTCCCACCTTTCCTGTCCTCCCCCTTTGCCCCCTCCTCCCCCTCTTGCCCCCTCCTCCTCCCCCCTCCTCCCCCTCCTCCTCCTCCTTCGCCCTCCTCCCCCCTCCTTCTCCCCCCTTCCCTCCACCCCCCCTCCTCCTTCTTTCCCCCTCCTCCTTCTTCTCATTCTCCCTACTATGTCTCCTTCTTATTTTGGGGTGGGGGGCCCACAGCTTGCTGTGCTCAGGACTTAATCCTGACTCTGCACTCAAGGATCATTCATGGGAGGGCTCAGTGGACCATATGGGATGTCAGGGATCAGACCCAGGTCTGCTGTGTTGGTGTGTGCAAGGCAAGTGCACTATGCACTATGCTATCACACTGGCTCCTGTGTCTTTTCCTCTTCTTTCATTATATTTTGAACCCATTTTAAAAGGTCTTGTTCAGGGGCTGGAGCAATAGCACAGCTGGTAGGGCTTTTGCCTTGCACACGGCCAACCGAGGTTCGATTCCTGGCATCCCATATGGTCCCCTGAGCACTGCCAGGGGTAATTCCTGAGAGCAGAGCCAGGAGTAACCCCTGTGCATCACCAGGTGTGACCCTAAAAGCCAAAAAAAAAAAAAAAGAGAAAGTCCTTGTTCACTTGAAAAACTGGAAAACAAAGAACTCCATTATAAGTTGGGAAAAAATGCTGAGAAGACACTTCCTCAAAGAAGACTAACAGATAGCCAATAGGAGTTTGAAAATAAAGTGTTCTTCATCACCTATCCTCAAGGCAACACAAATCAGAACAATGTGCTATTACCTCACACACATCTAAAGAATTAGAGATAGCCAGTGGTGGTGGGATGGGGGTAAAAAGGAGCCCTCATGCACTGTTGGTGGAATGTTGACTGGTTCAGTCTCTATGCACAATAGTATAACAATTTTTCAGAAATTAAGAAGTAAACTTTAATATGACCCAGCAAATCTACTTCCTGACATCCAAAAATTTAAAAAAAACCACTATTTTGAAAAAATATTTGTAATTCTATGCTCATGGCAACATTATCCACAATAAGTAAGACCTGAAATCAACCCAGTTACCTAAGAACAAATGAATGAAGAAACTGTTTTAGGGTCTTCTGGACTTCAGGAAGGCTCAGCAGCCACACCCACATTCCACTCCACCAACCTGTAAATATGCTGGATATAATAGAGGGTGAAATCTCTAAATTCTAGCAGGAGCAGACCATATTGAATGGGAATCTAACATAGAAGTCAACTAAGCTCCATTAATGAAAACATTAACACAGAAGGCTCAATTAGCAACGACAGCTTAAAAAACCCTTAGATGAGTACTTAATGTCCCCATGGTGAAATAAAAGCAATTTTTAAAAATTTTATTTTACTGGAGTTTTTTTAATAATTTGATTAGCTATTTAGTGGTGGCAAGAAATATAAAATAAAATATTGTGTGCCTGCTGTAGGGGCAGGCTTGAGAAATGGTTAGGAAAATTGGGGGCAATGGTGGAGGGAAGGTCACAGTGATGTTGGAATTGGGGTTGGAATATTGAATGCCTATAACAAACGCATCATGAACAACTTTGTAAACCACAGTGTTTATATCAATTGGGGGAGGGGAAAAGAAACTGGTACATATGCACAAAGGAATACTAGATAGGATGAAGTCCTGCAATTCTCTGTTAGCTGGATGATACTAGAGGGTGTCATGCTGATTGAACTCAATCAGAAGGAAAGCGACAGATACAGAATAATCTGTGTCATATGGGATTATCAAGAAATAAACAAGAGAATAGCAAATGCTAAAGTAAATAACGGCTAATGTAACAGAACCTGGGAGTAGTTCTAGAGAACTAAGTTTGCCAAGATGGTAGGAAGGGACCTTTAGGCATTGGTGGAGGGACAATGACACAAGTGGGAGGTGTGGTGTTAGAACATTGTATGCTGCAAAATTTATTATTAGTAAATTTTAATCTGGGGCCATAGCTGGTGGTGCTCAGTGCGTATGCTGGCTCTGCACTTAGGGATCACTCCTGGTGGGGCTTGGGAGACCATATAGGGTGCCGTGGATCGAACCCAGGACTTAACCACTGGAAAATCTCTCTCTGGCCTCTCAATCCTTATTATTAAAAACATCATAAATCATTGTCCCTAGATAAAAATGGGCAGATAGACCTAAATTCTTTGATTCTTTTTATTTTAGTAGTGTTTGTCTATAAAGCATTTGTCTAAAAAAAAGCATTTGTCTGTAATAGATGTTGAAAATACATTCTCCCCGTTTTAAAATTTTTGTTTACAATCTTTTTCAGTCAAAAAACATTTCTACATTTTTTAACTGAAACTTGTCATCTTTTCTCTTTTGGGATCTGGAACTTTGAATCATTATTAGATTGCCATGATAAGGCCAATAAGTTTACCCCTGTTTTCTGCTAGCAGATATAGAATTCCACTTTTTTTTACCATTTGGCTCAGTAATCCATCAGGTACTTATTTTTGAGTATGGTGTGACGTGAGAATTTAATTTTATCTTTTATAATTGGCTTCCCAGTTATCCCAACACCATTTATTAAATATCTATTTCTTGTCCAAGAGATTTGAGGTGTCATATTTATCCTATAATAAATTATCATAAAATGTTAGGGCTAGGTTTTTACCTCTGGGTAGTGCCCATCATGTTCCCTTGCCCTCCTGAAAGGACCATTCTTTAAATTGACAACACTGTGCAATGTGATGTGATATGACATCACTATGTTCATTATGATTCGCAGTCTGCAAGGCACCCCGAAGTATTTTTCTTTCTTTCGTTTTTCTTTTCTTTGGGTCATACCCAGCGATGCTCAGGGATTACTCCTGGCTGTACCCACTGTACTATCTTTCCAACCCCACACCCCACCACAGTATTAAAAAAAATAAATAATATGAAACTTGTGTTTGTGTTTGCAAACTTGTGTTTTCCAGGTGGATTTTTTAGTCACGAAGACCCCATTTCCTCATTGAGAGGGAGAGAGGAGAGAGATAGAGAAAGAGAGAGAGAGAGAGAGAGAGAGAGAGAGAGAGAGAGAGAGAGATGAATGACAATTGCAATGCACTATTGTTAAAAAGATCATTAGAATGTTATTGATGAGCTCTAAAGCACTATCAAAGTGTTTGATGCTATGAATAGCAATATGGAATATTTCCAGGTTGAAAAATAATACATTTCTCTATCTGGAAAAAAAAATCCAGCAACCCAACTAGAAAACATCTTTTACCAGCTTACAAAAGTGCCTGTTTAAAAAGTTTTTCTTTTCCAGTGTGGGTAATTAGTATTCGTACTTTTATTCCTTCAGATTCATTTTGCCTCTTTCTGATCTTCATAGAAATTGAACTGGCAGTGTATTCTTTTGGGTTTGCTCTTTTTCCTGGCAGCTGTATAGTTGGTTTTTTTTCTCTTCTTCTTAAATTTTTTTTTTTTGAGGTCGGGGTGGCATCTAGTGATGCTCAGGTCTTACTCCTGGCTCTGTGTATAGGATCACTCCTTGTGGTGCTCAGAGATCATAGCCATGTACAAGGCAAGTAATTTAGCCCCTGTAACGTCCTCCTTTGAAGACTCGGATATTTCTCCAAAGTACGAAACACTCAAGAAAAAAAACATACACAAAATGTTCATGATACATTTTCTATCATGCCTAACAAGAAACTCTGGGCAGTTTTATTTTAAAGTACTCTTCAGAAAACACTTATTAGAGAGGCCCGGGGTAGTACAGTGGTTCTATCCAGGCTTGATTCCTGAACAGCACGGGGGTGGCTTAGGTAACCCCAACTTCACAGGCCCTGAACAGCATCCTATCCTCAGGACCTCACATTGAAGGACTGGTTGTCAGAGAACCATGAGTGGGGCCCCCCAGGCTTTCTGAGCTTCAGTTGGGAGCTCTACCCCCACTCTCACCCACTACCGCAAAACAGTTAGGACTGGGGAAGTGACTCCAAGAGCTCCTGTCCCATCCCAGCACTGCATGATCCCCAGACAGGGATAGCCCCGCCCCCTGCCCCAAGCGCAAATGGGTGTTCTCCACCAGAAAAGGCAATTATTAGGCCTGAATCAATGTGACAGAGAGTTTGATGGTTTTGCTAGAGCTGTTTCCCCTTTTCCCCCTTATTAGCAGATCGTTAATTTTGATGGAGCCTGTTCTTTAGGGAAGGCATCTCTATTTCTTGCTAGAGGTGAATCCTGATTAATCTAAGCCGGTTGTGGTCTCCTGTTCCTTTGATCAGTCATTAGAGGAGGGTTGAGCAGGTAACCTGCATGCACCATTGAGAAATGAGGGGCGCTCTCCTGTTGGAGTCTATAGTTTTAAGGAATGATTTCCTGGCTTTGAAGAAGATACCAGACAAAATGGTTCTTTCTGCCTCTGGCTATGGGTTATCTGAGTATTTGTGTGGAACCCCGAGTAACCAACTGCAAGTGTATGTACACACAAAAAAACAAATTACAAGTTATGAGTGCCTCGACCCGCAGAACTAGTCAACGTGAATAACCGGGGGAGGGTGCGTGAGTTGGAAAAAAGAGACAGAAGAATGGGAGCAAGTCAAGACTCTGATTAACTCCAAATTTATTTCTCCCAAGCTAGCCTTTTATCATCGATTACACAAGGAAGTGGGCAAAATGGGGAATTAACAAAGCATACAGATTTTCAATAAATCGTGGTGTGAGCCCTAACAGTGGGCTCATGGCAGTTATTCCAGGCATAGCTCAGACACTTACACAATGTATTTTAACATTTCTCCTAGAATCCAAGTCTCATCCAATGCAGTGGAGTCTTGACAAGGACCTCGACTCCAAATCACAAGCAGTTTATATAGGATTCAGAGTTAAGAATAGTATATATTCTGTGTAATTTATAGCATAGGCTCTATTACAATGGTGGTCTCACTTAGGCAATACTTAGTTATGGTTTCTTAGGAGGATACAGTGACCCCTCATGACTGGCCAGACCCAACTCCCCAATTCCTTGTCTAGGTGCATTACTTAGCCTGGAGTCTATCAGCAACTGCAAGTCCTGCTCCAGGGAAACAGAATCTGAGGCCTAGTTGAGACTTCATGTTAGCTACAGGTTGTTTTGGCATCAGTTTTTCCTTCACAGAACCACTAAGGAAATGATGATTGGAAGAATAACCGGGGTGGGAGATGTGTGCAGAAAGTAGACTAAGGACCAAACATGATGTCCTCTTAGTAACTGAAGTGCAAATCATAATGCCCAAAATGAGAGAGAGAGAGAGAGAGAGAGAGAGAGAGAGAGAGAAGGATTGTACCTCCCACAGAGGCAGGGAGTGGGATGGGGTGGGGGTGGACAGTGGACACTGGGAACAATGGTGGTGGAAAATGTACAGTGGTGGATAGATGGGTGCTCGAGCATAGTATGACTGAAACGTAATCATGCAAGTGTGTAACTGTATCTCACCGTGATCCGATATAACTTAATTAAAAAAAAAGAAAAGGAAAGCAGAAAAAATTTTTTAAAGTTAACAACAGTAGATCTCAAATACATCAAGAATTACCTTATGTTTACATAGAAAATCTAATTAAAAGATCAATATTGGGAAAATTTAATGTTCCAATATAAAATAAGACAAAAACCCCCAAATTTGCTGTTTATTATTTGTCTTACATTGTTTCGGTCACCAACATTGTTATTACTACTTTAATACGTTACACTAATAAAAAGTCAAAGTTTACTAAGACTAGTGTAATGAACCTCTGGGAAGCCAATATCCAGCATCCGTAGGCATAGTCCTGCCACGTGCTGAAAACAATGTTTAAGAATTTAATAATTAAGAAATTTCACATGAGTTTTAATGAGCCAAGCCCTCTTGTGGGGTTCATAGGTTGCAAAAAAATACCATCCATTTTAGGGTCATTCACTTCAGTTAATTACAAACTAGGAAATAAGCAGGGCAAAGTTTACATGCAATCAAGGCTTCACCTGCCTCCCCCTTTTCCCAACAACACGTCTGAGGAGAGGAGCCACTTTTAGGACCAGCCCTCTTTTCTGGGATGTGTTTTGCTTAATGTTCACACCCAACAGTGCTCAGGTGCTTCTCCAGGCAACCCTCAGGGGTTGCTCCTGGGATGCTTAGGGTACCAAGGGGTCTAGGGATTAAATCCAGGCCTTCAGTAGGCAAAGCTTGTACTCGCGTCCTTGGAGCTATGCTGGCCCCATGTTTGTGGCAGGTCCCACCTAAGCCCACCTGGCTGTAATGACTACCAACTTCAGCAGTTGGGGGACCAATAGGGGAAAGAAGGAAATCACTAAATTAACAGACTCAGAAAAGGCACTCCTTCAGAGCCACAAAGTCCCTAATTGCCCCGAGGCACACCAAACAGGCAATAGGTCTCTCGACAGTTGGGGTTCAGGGTATTAAAGGGGCTCAAAGACGTAGGGTTTCATTCTCTCTCTGGGGAGAAGACCCTGGTCAATTGATCGATCAGTATCTCGACACTGTAATTGGAGTGAAGTAAAGCTCTGTTGAACTTTCCCATTTGTCCTGCGCTCGTTCCTGAGATCACAGACCCTAACAGTTTGGATGTCCACATGCTGCTGCTCTTGAAAACCATCATGCAATTAGAACAACTCTTGGATTCCCACAGAGTGAGAGACAAGGCTGATATTTCAGATTTAGAAGCCTGCAAAGCTCCTATCAGTAAGTGTTCTTTATAAGGTTTCATTCTTCAGCAGAGGTAAAAATGAAAATGTTAGAAACACATATTGAGAATATTGAGAGGGCAGAAATGTACTGTAGGAGTTAAGGTTAGGAATCTCTGACATGAGGTCTGGGATTGAGAAAGTAGTGCACCAAACTATGTCAAGGAGGGAAGGGTCAGGGAATAGAATCATGCACTTTCTCTCTGAGGACAGTCCATTCCCACTCTTTGTCTTGCCATTCAGAGCCATGTTGGGGAAGGGGGAGTGCTGGGGCTCCTGGGGTGGGGGTGGGGAGCTTCCCTCAGGCCCAACTGCTGCATGAGCAGGAGTGGCTGCAGCCTCCAGTGTGATGTCCCTGTTCTCTCTACGGGGCTGTAGGACATGGAATTCTCACTGGCCAATGGGGTTGCAGAACCTGGGCGACACCCATGAGCCCCCTCTACAAATGTAAGGCCCCAACACCTTGTGGCACCCTCTCTCAGCACCGCCTCCCTTGAGGGGAAATCCTCACGGACAACTGGAGTAATGAGTTGAGGTCCCAATCCCTATTCCCAATAGAGACCTGTGTGAATAAAGAGATGAAATTACAATGGGCTAAAGACACCCTCTCTCAGCACCGCCTCCCTTGAGGAGAAATTCTCACGGACAACCGCAGTAATGAGGCCCCAACCCCTATTCCTGATGGAGACCTGTGCAAATAGAGATGAAGTTACAGTTGACTAAAGCTAGAGATATGGTAAGAAAAAAGTGCTGGTACCTGGTTCCCGTGGCTTGCCCCAGGCCCTATGACCACCCATCAGTGGTCAGTGTGTGGCCACTGGCTGATGAACCCCTGGGCCCTTTCCAGACCCACCCAAGTCTTCAACCAGCAGCTGCTGCCCTCCTGGGACTCCTGGGTAATCTAGTGCAGTAACCCCTAGGGCTCCCCTCCTCAGGACAAACACCATCCTCCTGCCCATGGGTTCCTCCCATGGAGATGTGTACAAGAGAACTTTTGTCAGTGGGATGGGAACAAGTAGGCTCAAACAGGTGTTGCTTTGCTTTTCTGCAGCTCAACAAGTTTGAATAAGAGCATAATAAGATACCTGGAAAGAGAAGGAAGAAAAAAAACTGCGGAGACAGTAGCAGGAACACTGCCACCTCCAGGCCCTGCGAACTTCCGAATGAGGTGAGTCGTGCCCTGCAGGACATCCCAAGTAGATAGGTGCTCAAGGGGTGCTGCAGGGATGTTTAGGAATTTGGAATGAGGGGGGTACCCACAGAAACTCTGGTCCATCTGCCCCACATGCCCGGGCTCTGCTTGGCCTGACATGGAGCATACTGCATAAGCCCTGGGATTGAGCATTTCACTTGAATGGGCAAGATTGGCCTTTGAGATTGAGTTAGGACATGGAGGTGGGGGGACAAGAGGGTGGTAAGTAGCATCCCTCAGATATCAGCACATGGGCAGCCTCAGGAAACAAGGGTCCTTGTGTCTCACTCTGCCATAAGCCATGACCCTGCAGGCAAGGACATGGCTGGCTGCTCATGGGCCTCTTTGGAATGGCCCCTTTGTTCTCTCCTGCAACACTGCAAGGGGACCTGCCACCCCTGGACACCTGGTCTCGGTTTGACTTTCTCTTTTCCCTGGCGCTTGTCCGCTCTGCTCTCTTTGCTCCCTTTACATTGAGGACTGGGGTGAAGTGTGACCTTTACTGTTGCAATGGAGAATACTGTCCCATGGGAAAAGGGGCACCGCAGGCGCCATGCCCTCTGCCAGATCTTCATGAGCTGCTGGCTGAATTCCCACTGTGAGGGTGTCTCTTGTCCCCACCCCCACCCCCCGGCCCATTCTTGAAGTTTTCTCTACTGCTTGATTGACTGGGAAGTTCTGAATTTTTGTTTCCTTCTTCCCCCTCCATCAGGAAGCAGGGAATTGGATAGATGGCACAGAGCCCTTCTTGGATGATGGGGGAGAGGTGGGCAGGAGGCCTTCAGGTAAGGGGCTGGGATGGCGCTCACTGACCGACCCGCTTGAGTCTTCCAGAGTGGAGAACACGTCAAAGACCCGGCGGTAGAAAAAATGGAACTTCTACAGCAAATATTTGCAGAAATAATCGAAAAGGTAAGCTCTGGTCCAGCTGGGGCGAGGCTACTGGCTGAAAGCGGGAGGTGTTGCTGGGAGCCAGGGCAAGAGAGAACCAAGGCAGTTCCCATGAGGTTAAGGGGGAAGGGCGATAGGAAGGTCTCTATGTCAATTAGGGCCTGGCCTGGAAGTCACAATCAAGGCTGAAGTATGTAGCAAGAAAGAGTCCAAACAATGAGGGGTGCAGGGTGAGGGAGGGGGGGCACAAAGCAGGGATTGAGCGCTGGTCTGAAGTCGAAACTTCACCACACACCAGCAAGATTCAGGAGCTTAAAGCCAGCGAGGAAGGTTCCTAGGAGGTTGGAGGAGAGAAAGAGGCAAGGGCCTGAGTGGTGGTGGTAGTGGTGTGTGTGGGGGTGTAGGGGGGGATCTCTTAGGTCCTGAGAGTAAGACCATCAGGACCTGTGCGGGAAACAGACTGTCCCAAATGCTGTTTCCTTGGGCCTGAGAGTCTGTGTGTGACAGTCACCTGCTGCCCCTGCTGCCTGTCCTTAATGCCACCTTCATGCCCGCAGGTGAGGAAGAGCAACCGAGAGCTCTGGACTCTGTTCATTCAGCAAGACTCCTACATTCAAGAGCTGCAGGAGTACGCAACTAATCTTCATTAACAACTGGCTGCATGCCAAGAGTTAGCCATGCAAAAGGAGCACTGGCTCCTGGAGCAGTTAGAACAACAGCAAATGAAACATGACAGTGAAGTGAAAGAACTTCAAATGAGACAGGGGCCCTGTACAGTTGAGCAGGAAGACCTGAAGCAGGCTTCCTTCCTCACTCCCTCTCCACTTTCTTCCCTCCCCTTTAGAATCTTCTGAAAAAGACCAAAGAGGACAAACTGCATCTGAAGGCTCAGCTGAAAGTTGTCACCATTCATGCAAAGAGTATGTGACAAGGACCAGAGAAGAGAGAAGCTAGCTTTGGGTGAGGTGGGGGCGGGATGAAGGTAGGGCTTCACAGGGAGGCAGAACCAAGCCAGATCTGCCCTAGTGGGCTCCAATGTCGTTGGCTGTCTGTGACCCTGGGGATCTTCCAACAGGAAATGAAGCTGAGCAGGAGCAAGTGCAGAAGCAAGAGGTGGAAGAACAGGAGGAGTAGAAGGAAGACAATGAAAAGGAGAAAAAGGAGGAGGAGGAGGAGGTGAAGAAGGAGGAGGTTAAGGAAGTGGAAGAAGTGGTGAAGGAGGAGGAAGAGGAGGTGGAGGAGGAGGTGAAGGAGAATGTGGCAGTGCTGCAAATTACAGAAGATACTGATGTTCTGAATCAGCCTTTTTACTGTTTACCACATCCTAGGTGAGCCTGACTGCTGCCCTCAGGGTCCCATCCTTAACTCTTGGTTTCCCTCCTTCCAATTTCTCTCAACCCCCAACTTTCCCATGACATATTCTGGGCCACTTCCACTTAAAACATGCTTGAAGCCCATGTATGCTGTTAGGGGCCAGGAAGGGACTGCCCTTCCCAAGGAAAACCAACCAACATACGCCATTTGATCTTCCCCTAGCTGCAAGGTTCGTGTATCCTCCGAGAAGAACCTGAACATCAGATTGATCACATCTTCAAGAGTATGGAGGGGAACAGGAAATCATCCCAGTCCCCATTGGAGGAGAAGGCCACTGTCTAGGAGACTACTGGCTATGTCGTGATAGAAATGGGTTTCATAGTACCAGAAAAAAACTCTGGCTGGGAACTGATGTCCTTCCTCTCATTTCTACCCTTTCTGAATCGTTCACGTGGACCTATCTAGGGAAAAATCATAATAGTCTAATTCTATTCTATTCTCCACCTCCCCACTACCCTCCTCCTCACCAACCATAACACTTTTGTTAATCTATGTATGCTTAGAATAATCATAAACTATTTCTAAAAGTTCTAAAGATTTTCCAATCTCTTGGCAGAATTAGCAAAACAAGGACCAAGTAACCCTGGGTTCCAGGTGAGAGGCTGATGGGGAGAAAGTGACCATCTTTCTCCTCCCCACTTGACATGAGCCACCGGTGTGGCTCACCAGCACCACAACAGTCTTCTGTATTCCATTTCTCCTTGGTCTGAAAGCCATTGGAAATAGCCTTGATGTGTTAAAACAAGAGGATTGTCCTTGATAAACAATCACCTCAGCTCCCCACACCTGTTTCCACAAGTTTCCCTGTCAACCTACAGATCTGTGTGAAGGCCATGGCACCAGGGTTTCTTAAATCTCTGTAAAATGGCAGATATCATCACAGGAATAAAAGGTATTTTGAATGGAAAAATATTACACGTGGTTGAAGCTTGGATATAAATCAAAATCAGTAATGTAGAAAAGGGTTTGGTTGCCTCTACATGGAGCATGCTATAGTTGACAAGATGCTCTTCACTATCTAGCATTTCTTTCTACAAACTGCAAATATTAAGAAACCTATCTTTCTCCATCCTGATGCAGGCAGGTAGATTAAGGAAGGGACCCCAGCATCATGGGAAATAATTAAGCCACCATCCCCAAGTCTAGCCCACCTTGTGCAAACAGAATACAAGACCTGATCAAACCTTCTCCAGCAGCAGATGCTGAGGAGACTAGACCCATCCCTACAGAGAGACCCTTAAGGGAATTACTGGAGAACCCTCAATTCCTTCTTTAATCTGATTAACCTAGGCTAGCCCAGACCAGAGAAGGCTGGGCCACCCTCTGAGAGAAGCTCCAGCAGGAACAAAGGTCAAGAAAAAGGAGTTTCACAGAAGACCACTCCCAACTCTACCCTCTTAGCAACAACCATAGCAATGGGACTTTATCTAGGTAGAAAGCTCCAGTGGGGGTGGCTTGGAGAAACCCTATAAAAGACACCTTGAACAAAGGGAGGTCACGCATATGCTGTCTGAGACCACATGCCGCTTGTGCCCACATGGCCGAGCACATGTGGCACCCAAGCACATATGTTGCCTACATCTCCCTTCTTGAGCTATGTCCTTTCCTATGTAATGCCTGGTTGTATGCAGGGGCTATCTTCACCCTTGGAGAAGCGCATGTTCTCCTTCAGCACATCTCTCTCTCTCTCTCTCTCTCTCTCTCTCTCTCTCTCTCTCTCTCTCTCTCTCTCCCTGTCTCTCACTTTGTCTCCCTCCTCACTTTCAAAATACCTCCAAATAAAATCTGCTCTACTTCACTGCTCATCTGCCTCTCAAAATTATTTTCTGCGATCTGAGACAAGAACCCCATAAACCCGGGTAAGATCTAGGACTGACTTTCCTTTCCTGCAAAGAGCTATTCCTTGTCCCAACCTGAGTCCATGGATTCCCGAGAAATAGAGGATCTTGGCCAAGATTTGTGAGGATCTTCTGTGCCAAGAAGAGCAAGCGGACATCAGGTGTGGCTTGTTGGCCTCCTGGTGGTGGCTGGTATGACCAGGGAGGCGGGGGGAGGTTCATCACAGACTTTATTTGTGGTAGTCTTCCCAGCCTAGGTCTAAGGAATGGCAGAGGTGGATTAGGAACAAGCGGCCATCTCTCTCCTCCCAAGGATACATAAGCTACCTGTGGGCCAACCAACATCAACCCCACCAAACCTATCCTTGTCTCAGTGTTCACTAGTTAATACGGCAAACTTGGGTCAATCCAATTTATAGGAACCTAGGAAGTAATGCAGCCTTCATGTTACCTAGAATTTTTAAGGGTGCACACAATACCTCAAGCTCATAGAAATTTCCAAGCAACTTTAACAGAATCAGACCTCCGCTAAAACACACAAACTTCTTCACTATGCCCTCCCTGCTCAGCAATACTACCCTCATCATAGCAACCTGCAGTTCAGGGATGGCTATGCATCTGATTTCGTATTCCTCATCAGAACTACTAACACCTGAGATATGCAGTCCAAGATCAATCATGGTTTTAGGATGCATATTATAACTACAACTACAGAATCTCTAATTGTTGGTACAAATTACTTAATACTATTCATCACTGGGAAAACTGAGAGAAAGAGATTATACAACCAGTTAAAGATCATAGAGCTTGCAAGTACGGGAGTTAAATTCAATCTAATCTGGCCCTTGGAGGGATCTCCCTGGGTGAGTACTTGATCATTTAATTCACTGCTATTAAATAAGAGGAGTAATGCTACCTAAATCCGGAAAAAAATAAATATGGGAAACAAACATTTCAATTCTTATCAAGTTTACTGAACTCAGTCGTGAAATAAAATTAGAATTAGAAAACTATCACCAGGTTTCATGAGCTTGTACAGAGAAATGCAAAAGGTTATTTCTTACAGTCAACAGGTGAAATGGATGGCGATCCTTTCATAATGCATCACATAACTCAGCTTTATGAAAGTTTCTTTGTAGGACTCTATACCTGGACAAGTTGCTATTATTTTCTTTTGTTTTAATGTAGACAAAAGTCATAACTGCTGATACAATTCTAGAGTTGAAATTTATTAGATAACTGTCAGGTTTCCTCAGAACAAAATGGCAAGTAACTAGCTGATGAGACAGCAACATTCCCAGAATCAGAGATTATCCTGTCCCCAGCGAGGAAGAAAGGACTTATGTCCCACCCAATGACAGGAAGTCACCAGAGTGCATTCCCTGCTTCCTCACATCCATCACCTGCAGATAACAGGCCAGACCAAGCACACTGGTTTCACTGGTCTTTGTTCCCGTCTCCCCTTTTCATACCAAGGACAACTTAAAAACCCCCTTAGTCTCTCCCAGGGTGCAGCTCTACGCCAGCCTCACCCAACGTTCATAGAGTCTGTCCAGGACTGCAATCCAATAAACTTCTATTTCCTTCATATTATCTGACTCCGTCCCCCTCTCTGCACTGGACAATTCCCAAATCTAGCAATAACTAAGATCCAATATAAAATAACCCTCTGACCCTGCTCTTCTGATTCCTGACTAAATCTCTGAGGAGACACCATCCAAGCAGCTAAACTTAATGGAAATGCCAATCTCTGTGTCTGAAAGCTTGCAGGTACCCTCTGGAAGCAGATGGGCCAAGATTCGGCCCTGCCAAAGACCCTACAACTGCACTCACACTTCACCACTGCAGCCACACCGAGGGCTCAAATCCACCTCTTTAAAAATACTCTCTGCAAACCACAAAATGCTACTTCAAGAAATAAAAGCGACACGAGGAAATAAAAATGCATCCCCTGTTCCTGGGTTGAGAGAATTAACATTGTCAAAATGGCAATACTCCCCACAGCATTATTCAGATTCAACGTGATCCCTACAAGGGTACCCTTGACAGTCTTCAAAGACATTGATCAAACACTCTGGAAATTCATAAGGAACAACAAGCATGCACAAATAGCTAAAGCAATTCTTGAGAAAAAAAGAGGTGTGGGACATCACGTTCCCATCATAGTACAGCAAATTGTACTACAAAGCCATAATAATTAAGACAGCATGGTAGAATTAAGACAGTAAGAATTAAGACGGCAAGTTATTGGAAGAAAAAGAGACATGCAGACCAGTGGTATATTGAAGTAAAAGTTGGCAAAATCCTCTACGACATTGAAGCAAAAGATATCTTCAGGGACAAAACGACATTGACCAAACAAGTGGAAACAGAGATGAACGAATGGGACTATCTTAAACAAAGACGTTTCTGTACCTCAAAAGACACAGTGTCCAGAACACAAAGACAGTGTACAGGATGGGAAAGGATATTCACCAAGTTCCTCTTCAATAAGGGGTTAATATCAAGGACATTCAAGTCACTGTTTGAACTCTACAAGAAGAAAACTTCCAATCTCATCAGAAAATGTGGTGATGAGATGAACAGAAACTTTCTCAAGAAACCCAAATGGCCAAAAGACACATGAAAAACTGCTCTTCACTAATCATCAAGGAGATGCACATCAAAACAACTATGACATATCTCACACCACAGAGACTGGCACACATGCAAAAAAACCAGAAACAACTGGTGCTGGTGTGGATGTTGGGAGAAAGGAACTCCACTTCACTGCTGGTGGGAACGCTGACTGGTCTAGAAGTTTTGGAAAACAATATGGACGTTTCACAAAAAAACAAATTGAGCTCCCAACTGATGCAGCAATACCACTTATATATCCCAGAGATGCAAAAAAGTACAGTAGAAATGACATATGCACTTGTTTGATTATTGCAGGACTATTTATAATAGCTTGAATCTGGGAAATCCCCAAGTGCCTGAGAACAGATGACTGGTGAAAGAAACTTTGGCATATCTACACAATGGAATATACTATGCAGTTTTTAGAAAAAAATGAAGTCATGAAATTTGCATACAAATAGATCAACATGGAGAGTATCATGTGAAGTGAAATGAGTCAGAAAGAGAGGGACAAACATAAAAGGATTGAACTCGTTTGTTGAATATCACTGTCACTGTCCCTGCCACTGTCCTCCTGTTGTCCATCGATTTTATTCGAGGGGACCCAGTAACATTGTGAGACTTGTTACTGTGTTTGGCATATCGAATATGCCAGGCTTTGCTGCGCAGGCGAGATACTCTCGGTGGCTTGCTGGGCTCTCTGAGAGAGGCGGAGGAATCGAACTCGGGTCGGCCATGTTGGCTGCCTGCAAGGCAAACGCCCTACCCACTGTGCTATGGCTCCAGCCCTTGTGGAATATAAAGCAACATAATAGGAGACTGACACCTAAGGACAGTTAAAGTAAGGATCAGGAGTACTGCCCCGCAGCTTGATAGCTGATCTCATTGTGCTGGGGGAAAAGGGAGCTGGGATGGAGACAGGAGCACTTAATAAATGATGGTTGGAGGGGTAGCTCAGGATAGTAGAGCCATGTTGAAAGTAGACTACGAACCAAACATGATGGCTGCTGGTTACCTGTAGTGCAAACCATAACACCCCAAGGACAGAGAGAGTAAGAGGGATTGTACCTGCACCAGAATCGGGAGATGGAAAGGGGTGGGGGTGGGGGAGGGATACTGGGAACATTGGGGGTGGGGAATGGGCAATGGTGAGGGGTGGGTAATTGGACATTGTTTGACTGGAATGTAATCAGGAAAGTCTTTAAGTCTGTCTATGTATCTCACGATGATTCGTTAAAATAAATTTTTCTAAAAAAGGAAAAAGGAAAACCAAAAAATACTCTCTGCAAAATCCTCAAAGAGAATAATTTCAGGTACCCCGGTCTCCGGGCTGGAACCCCGGGGTTCTAGCCCAAGCTTTTTCAGAGTTGAGGTGAGTAGTCACCCGCTATCCCCAGAACTTCCAGGTAGGACAGGGCAACCTCCTAATTCCTTCATACTGAAAGTCTAGTAGAAGCTCACCGAATTGGATGGGAAAGAAGCCAACTAAACTCAACAAACAAATCAATAAAAAAGTTATTTTTGACACTTCTTTTGGGGAGGTAGACCTCTCAAGCAGTTTTCAGGGGGTCTCGAGGGACCATTCCCAGTGATATTCAGCAAATCATAACAGCAGTTCAGTCAGTAATAAGACCTGAGACTATAACCTTACTTGGGCCCTGCTGTGTTGAGGCCACCACAGCCATCTCAAAAGTACTTAGAGGTCTCCAGGGCAACATCCAGTGGTACTGTGTAGGGGGGGCTGGGAGCAGTTATAAATGGCAGGGACTGAACCCGAGGCAGGTGCTCACAAGTTATAAACCCTGATCACCCTACCATCTTCCTGAATTTTACAACTTTTTAAAATTTACATTTTATCTTTTATTTAGTCACTGTGAGGTTACAAAGTTATTCATAATTGGGTTTCAGGCATCCAACATTTCAACAATGATTCCTTCACCAGCAACCACTTACCTCCACCAATGGCCCTTTACTCTCATTGGCCTCCCACCCACCAGTCTGCTTCTACCAGAAGTGCTTTAGATAGATAGATAGATAGATAGATAGATAGATAGATAGATAGATGTGTATATATTTGTATACTATGTTTTACAATTAAAAATAAACTATGTTTCCCATTGTATGAAAGGAGAGGAAGAAGGAAAAGGGGAGAGGGAGGAAGGAAGGAGGATGCAAGGAAGGGAAAGAGGAAGGGAAGGAGGGAGGGAGAGAACAGGGAGGGAGGGAGCACAGAAACAGTCCCCCTAATTGCTTTCTCCCTAAACATGGCAACACTGCATGGATCTCAAGACTCTGTTTACCTTAGTTCAATGGTGTATAAAGAAATATGGCATAAGAATATTTTGTAGGTAAAGGATAAGGCTTGATTTTAGGCTCAAAAGAAGTCCACTTTCTGAGCCAGTGCCTGTCATGGCTAAGCTTGACATCAGAGTTATTGCATGGCTAAATGGCTTTGTACCCAACCTGGACCTGGGAGTATTACAAGTACTAATACATATTCTCATGGTTTTAATGCTATTCTTGTCCATATCTCAATTCTCTAGTCAACTACTTTGCTCTAGATAGCTCCATTTGAAAATCAAATTAAACAAAGCACTATGGTATAGTTTTACACAGTTTATAAAATGATTCCCTCTTCCTTATTTCTACTAACAGCAGAACTATTCTTCTAATTACTCAAGACTGATATCTTAGAGTCTTTTTTTCCGTTCCCAGTTAGAGTCTATCAGTAAATCCTATCAGTTTCTTTTTTAAAAACTATTTTTAATGTTATAATACTATTTTTTTAATTTTATGGATTCACAGTGAGATAGAGTATCAAAAGCTGATCATAAAAATTGAATTTCAGACATACAATGTTCCAACATCCATCCCTCCAACAGTGTAACTTCCCAACACCAGTGTCCCCCCTTTCCCTTCCACCCCAAACCATCTCCCATCTCTGCCTCTATGCCAGGCACCCCTCTGCCCTCTCTTCCTCTTTCTCTCTCTCATGCCACAGAGCTGGAGCACATAGAAAAAAATAATCAGTGCTGACGTGGATGTGGGAAGAAAGGCCCCTTCATTCATTACTGGTGGGAATGCCGACTGGTTCAAACATTTTAGAAAACAATGTGATATTCCTCAAAATACTAGACTGAACTCCCATTTGACCCAACAATACCACTTCTGGAAATAATATGCGGGGTACAAAAACACACTGCGGAAACACCATCTGCGCTTCTATGTTCATTGCAGCACTGTTCTCAATAGCCAGAATTTGGAAACATCCGGACTGCCCAAAAACAGATCAATGGAAAAGAAACCATGGTACATCTACGCATGGGAATACTACACAGCTGTTAGGAAAAATGAGGTCATGATATATCCCTGTAGATGGATGGAAATGAAGAGTATCATGCTGAGTGATATGAGTTAGAAGGAGAGACAGATATAGAGTGACTGCATTCATTTGTGGGATATAAAAAAAAATTAGTATGAAACTAATATCCAAGGCCAGGGAAAATGGGCCAGGATTAGTTCATTGCTGAACTTACCACAAGAATGTGTGGGGTGGAGGTAAGTTAAGTTAGAGGAGAGTCCATTATGACAACATTAGTTGAAAATCATCACTCTGGAAAAGCACTGAGTGTTGAAAGCAGGTAAAGGGATATACACCGTTGCTTTTCTTCTTTTGGCTGTGTGCCAGTCTTTGTGGCATGAGATGATATTTCATTGTTATTTTGATTTGCATCTCCCTGATGATTAGTTATGAAGAGCATTTTTTCTATTGGCCATTCAAATATCTTCTCAGAGAAACTTTCTTCATTTTTTTCTTTCCTTTATTTCTAGGGTTGGATTTTTTTTTCTTGTAAAGTTCTGTGCCAGTGCCTTGTATATCTTTCATTTTAATTCTTTATCAGATGGGTAGTAGGTGAATAGTTTTTCCCATTCCATGGGCTCTCTTTTTATCTTGGTCTTTTGAGGTGCAGAATCTTGTTAGCTTAATGTAGTTCCATTTGTTTATCTTTATTTCACTTGCTTGGTCAATGGTGTTTTATCTTTGAAGTTGCCATTAGCTTCAATATCATGAGGACATTGCCTACATTTTCTTCCATGTATCTTATTGATTCAGGGCTGATTTTGAGGTCTTTAATATATTTTGATCTGGTTCTGTTTTTGTCCATGGAGTTAGATAAAGGTCATTTTAACTCCATGTAACATTTTTTACATGTAGCTGTCCAGTTTTCCCAGTACCATTTGTTAAAGGGACTTTTTATTTTGATCCATTTTATTTTATTTTGCTCCATTATCAAAGATTAGGTGATCATATATTTGAGGGTCTGTGCCAAGATATTCAACTCTATTTCACTGGTCTGCGAGTCAGTCTCTATTCCAATACCATGCTGTTTTAATGACTAGCACTTTCTGGGAAGGTGGTGGGATTGGTGTTTGAATATTAAATGCAAAGAAGTATTGTGAACAATTTTATAAAAATAGCACTGTAGCACTGTCCTCCCATTGTTCATTTATTTGCTCGTGCAGGCACCAGTAATGTCACCATTGTGAGACTTGTTGTTACTGTGTTTGGCATATCGAATACGTCATGGGTAGCTTGCCAGGCTTTGTAGTGCGGGCAAGACACACTCGGTAGCTTGCCGGACTGGAAATTATCTGCACCTCATCTCGTTGAAATTATGTCCATGAGAAACCATTATTAAAAGTATTATAAACCACAGAAGCTACATAAAAGTATTAAAACACAAAACAAGAAACAGTCAATCTACCTTTGTTTCATTATGGCTTCTACTGTATCCTTTTTTGATTCATCAATTTATTTACTTTCATCTGCCTCAGATTTACAGTTTGTAAAGTTGTTTTATTGTCTTCATTTATTGTGAAAGAAAAAAAGGCAGAGAAGATTTATTAAATACTTTAGTCCAACTGAAGAAATCAAGATTCATAGTTATGAGACTTGTCACTGTTGAAGAGCAACTGTATATGCTGGAGAGATAACACAAGGACCAAAACAAATTTTTTTCGCATGCAAGAGGCCACGATTTAACTCCCAGCACCACAAAGTCCTTATCATCTAATATGACTCCAAGAAAACAAACAAAAGAAGAGTCAGTATCACTTGATCACTTGAATTCCCGTTAATCATCGATTTTCTCGAGTGGGCACCAGTAACGTCTCCATTTGTCCCTGTCGCGTGCTAGTGTAGCCAAATGGCGTCTGTTCATTCTAGGAACACGAAGAGTCTCAAACCAATCATTCATGATCTTTATGAAGAAGTCTGACCATCTGGTAGATGGGCAGCCACGCGGTCTTTTGACATCCTGTGGAATACAGTGGGTAACAGCTCTAGTCCAGTGGTCATCTCTAAATCTCATTACGTGACCAGCCCATCTGATTTTTCATGCCTTGACAAATGAGAAAGCATCCCTGATTCTTGATTGTCCATGGAGATTGAAATTCTGGATTCTTTCTCTCATTTGAGTGAAATGTGATACTCCAAGCATAGCTCTTTCAATTCCTTTTTGGGAGACCTGAATAGCATTCTCATTCTGTTTGCATAGGGCCCAGGTCTCTGAGGCATATGTTAATGCAGGAAGAACTGTGGAATCAAAGAGATGTGCCCGGAGCCGGAGGTTCTTCCTCCTCTTAGCTATTTCTTCGATGCTCTTGAAGGCGTTCCAAGCCGCTCTCTTGCTCCTGCGCAGCTCAGGTGCCAGGTCATTTGTCATGTTGTCTTCTCGACCTAGGTGCACATAACTGTTGCATTCGGAGATGGCCGTTTTGTTGAGAGCGAATGGAGTGTCAGGAACGAGGCTGTTTCTTATAAACATTGTCTTCGTAAGATTCAGCTATAGTCCGACCTTTCCACACTCACGGTCAAAGTCGGCCAGCATTTGTGCCGCTTGGCTGATGTTTGGTGTTATTAAAACAATGTCATCAGCAAAGAGGAGGTGGTGTAGTTGCCGACCATCTATATTCACTCCCATTCCTTCCTATTCCAGTCGTCGCATGATGTTCTCTAGGGTGGCACTGAAGAGTTTTGGTGAAATGCTATCATCCTGCCGAATCCCTCTCTTGACATTGATGATTACTTCTTTGTAGAATGGTGAGATCCTGGTAGTGAATCCGTAATACCGCTCACTGAGGATCCTGATGTATTGAGTTTGAATGCCCTGATTGGCTAGGGCTTCAATGACCGCTTCCGTCTCAACAGAATCAAAGGCCTTCTTTAAATCAATGAATGTTAGACAGAGTGGCATCTTGAACTCCTGAGAAACCTCAATGAGCTTGGTTATCGTGTGGATATGGTCGATGGTGCTGAATCCTTTGCGGAACCCAGATTGCTGACATGGTTGTCCTTCATCTAGGGTTCTGCCAGTCCTATTCAGGATGACTCAATTGAACAACTTGTAGATGACAGACAGTAGGCAGATCAGGCGATAGTTGCCAATGTCGTGGATGTCTCCCTTCTTGTACAGTAGTTACAGTCCTGCTGGTTTTCCATTGGGAAGGAACCTTGCATTCAGATAGGTAGCGTGTGAAGAGCTGAGCCAGTCAGTATATGACAAAACTAACAAGATTTTAGACTCTCTAGTTCTCAAAGTCATTCAAGGTATTGACCCTACGAGGTTCATTGTTATCAACAAAGGCAAATAAACACTCTGAAATACAAGGAAAGAATGTTTAAGCATTCAGTTGTATTTAGAAAAAAACATGTCTTATTTTTTAATCTTATTTGCAGTGTGGGTCTTTTCAGATAACAAATAAGTAGTAATTGCTTATGCATTCTGCTCTAAGCAAATCTAAATAGAAAAATAGATCTCTGGAATTTCAGTATTGAAAAATCTTTTCAAGATTCATGAAGATTCATTATAAGTGAGAAATTATACTTAATAATAAACCTAGCTTCATTGACTGCAACAATGAGGGAGAGTAATTAAAAAGCTGCGCCATACCGGATTTTCATTAGCCTAATGTCTGAAATGTGGGTATAGGGCTGGAGCAATAGCACAGTGGGAAGGGCATTTGTCTTGCACGAGATTGACCCAGGTCCGATTCCCAGCAGCCCATTTGGTCCCCTGAGCACTGCCAGGGGTAATTACTGAATGCAAAGCCAGGAGTAACCCCTGTACATTGCCAGGTGTTACCGCCCCCCCAAAAGCAAAAAAAATGCAGGTAAATACATTCATTATTCTACCAGAGTTCCATATTTCTTAAAACATTAACTGTGTTAAAATGCAATCCACGTCAGAATGGCCACACAAAATGATTTTTTAAAACATAAATATTATTTTAGATTTGGCTGAAGACAGTAATTTTAGAAACATGAACTAGGTATATATTTGTGAAGTGTTTTCTATCATAGGGTCATATTGGTATCTTTTTTATTGGCTTTCAACAAAAACCCTTTATTCCTTTATAATTTATCAAATGTGCATCAATATTGTTCTCAAACGTAGTCGTTCAAGTATAATGATTCCTTCATTTATTTTTCAATATTAAATATTTTAAAATATATCAAGTAAAGTACTTCCTCCCCATAGAATTTTACTTATCCTAGGACACTCTGATCAATATAAATATTTTACTTCAAAAATGTAAGTGGTGTGTGTGTGTGTGTGTAACCTGAGTATATATTTACCAAGAAAAATCTCCTCTACATAAATAGCAACTTCATGCACTGAGTTGTGCCAGAGTTCATACCTGTGCCAAAACTGGAGGCTCCGCAGTTTCTCCAGGCGAGGCAGAAACGTACAGAGGACCAAGATCCAGAGTCACCACGCCTCGTCCAGGCTATCCTAGGATAGTAACACCTCACCCCGCACCCAAGTCTAAGGACCCCTCGGTGGCTGTCACTGTTCCCTTACTTGCCATCCAGAAAGCTGGGTCCTTGGTACTGCGGTCATGCACGGGCAAGGTGGTCAGTTACTGGGCCCTGGAGCTCTCCTGCTTCACTGGGCGCTGCCTGGTCTCCTCGCGCGCTCAGACTGACAGTTCATGCAACGGTCGCCGCAGAAAGACGTTGACGCCTTGCAACAGCACCAGGCCAGCCCGGGCACCCTGAGCACATCTACCCGCGCCTCGTCCCAGTTGCGCTCCAGGAAGCCACCCCCAGGCCCACTGTCTTCCGCAGCTGGTGCATCTTGAAGGTCTGCCCCTTCACCTTCCTCCCGGCGAACTACATGGCCCTGGTGCACGAAGGGCTCCTCACGGAACAGTCCAGGGTGGAAAGCCCGGCGCTGGGCTCTAGAGGCCCATCTGGAGGTGAAACTCTGGAAGTTGGCGGTGCCGTTGGAGCAGGACAACAGCCGGTTCAAGCTCTCAGCGCCCTGGCGCTCGAGTCTCGTCTCGCGCACTTCGCGGTGTTCTTGGGTCAAGTCGAGCGTGGACAGCACGTCCAGGTACGTCCTGACGTCACACCTGCTCTTGGCGTTCAAGTCATCCATGACCCTCTGTGGTCTTACGCTCTATCAGAGAAAGGAGGTGCTTATTGATCTTTCCAGAAAAATGATCAGACACACCTTCTGCTAACCCACCTCACTGAGCTACCAGTAATGAACAAACAAATGTCGATTATCTGTAAAACTGAACACCAATCATTTATTTCACACCTGCATGTATATGTATTGTTTTTTTAATTTTTTTAAAAAAATTTCATTTTCATAAGGCTTGAGCAATAGCACAGCTGTAGGGCATTTGCCATGCAAGCGGCCAACATGGCCAACCCAAGTTCTATTCCTCCCCACCACTCCGAGAGCCCTGTAAGCTACCGAGAGTTTCTCACCCGACCGCCAAAATCTGGCAAGCTACCCGTCACATATTCGATATACCAAACACAGTAACGATTGTCACAATGGAGAAGTTACTGGGCCCACTCGAGCAAATCAATGAATAACGGAGGGACAGTGACAGTTATTTTCATAAAGCTGCTCACAGTAATTATTTACATTCAACATCTCAACACCAATCCCACCACCATTACACCTTCCCGCCACCATCGCTTCAAATTTTCCCACCACCACCCAAGCCTGAACCTTAGGCAGGCGGTCAATAATTTATTTTGTATTACTTGTTATGAATAGTATGAGACGTTGTGCAGCTGCAAAAGCAGCTAAGCTCTCTTGGAATTCTAAAATGTTTTGAATATTTGGGGTCTGGAGGCATCTCTGCGGCATACTGCTTTCTTCTGAGATCCATTTGTGAGCCTCTGAATCATGGCCATTAATGCACTTAAATTGTGTTAGTGCCTGATTTTGATCTCTTTTGAGATTTATTTAAGGGTTCTGAAGAGAGGCCAATACATGGGCTTGTTCAATACCTGAACCAGAGGTGTTTTGTGGGCCTGACTCCCACATATCTAGCTTTTGGCCATTTAATTTCTACAAACCACAACACCCCCAAAAAGAGAGAGAGCAAAAGGGAATGTCCTGCCACAGAGGCAGGATGGGGTGAGGCAGACGAGGGAAGGGTGGTGGGAGGGATACTGGGATCATTGGTGGTGGAGAATGGGCACTGGTAAAGGGATGGTTACTTGGTCAATGTATGACTGAAACACAGCACAAAAGTTTGTAAGTTGGTAACTGTACCTCACGGTGGTGCTGGGGAACATAAAGTAACAAACTAGGAGACTATCACCCAAGAGTGGCCGAGATTAGTACCAGGAAGTTTGCTCCATGGCTTGGAGGCAAGCCACACATGCTAGGGGAAAAGGGAACTCAGATAGAGAAGGGAGCACCAAGTAAAGGGTGTTGGGAGGATCCTCCCAGGATGGGAGAAGCCTGCTGAAAGTAGACTAGACCAAACATGATTGCCACTCAATGCCTCTTTTGCAAACCACAACACCCAAAAGGAGAGAGAGAACAAAAGGGAATGCCCTGCCACAGAGGCAAGGAGGGATGGGGGAGATAGGGGTGGGAAGGATACTGGGACCCGTGGTGGTGGAAAATGGGCACTGGTGAAGTGATAGGTATTTGATCATTGTATAATTGAAATTCAAGCACAAAATTTTGTAAGTCTACAACCACAACTGTACCTCATGGTGTTTCACTAATAAAAATTTATAAAATTATTTTTAAATATATTATGCCAAGAAAGAAAAAAAGAAAGCATGGGGTATGATATCCCCCGGCAGGTCAACCTGTATCTGGGGGGCGAGTGCATCAGCGGCCTGATAGTGCCTTCAGGTTTCCTGATACCACAAAATTGCCAATGTGCCTTTGGCTGGACACCAACTACTCGGATCCAAGTGTCCAGAGAAATTAAATGGGCACGTAATATTTTTATTTTGGAAACCTATCCTTCTCCCTTGAATTCAGACTGAATCTTCAAAGTCAGGTTTTACTTTGAAGGCCACACCAGCGATGATCTGGGGGCTACTCCTGGCTCTGCTCTCAGAAATCCCTCCTGGCGGTGCTCAGGGAAGCTGGGCATGAAATCTGCTGGTGTACAAAGAAAGCGCCTCCCCCCTGTGCTCTCTCTAGATTTTTTTTATCTTTTAAATATCACATATGCATAAGATAATTGTGCTTACTTACTGTTTCTGAAGTATTCTATTCAGCGTGACCCCACCAGTCCTATCTAGCTAAAGGTAATACTTCGTTTTTTTTTTTTACAGATGGATAGCAGTTTATTTATTTATTTGTTTGTTTGTTTATTTATTCATTTATTTTGCATTTTGGGTTACATCCAGCGGTGCTCAGGGGTTACTGCTCGACCTGTACTTAGGAATTACATCTGGCAGTGCTCAGGGACCATATGGAATGCTGGGAATCAAACCCGGGTCGCATGTGTGCAAGGCAAATGCCCTACCTGCTGTGGTATCATTCCAGTCCCACACAATAACTCTTTCATGCAAATCCCTCCTCAGAATGACCTTTGCAGATCACCTTTTAACTGTGCAGCATGCTGCATATAACATCTAACAATTGTTTATTGTCTCTCTTCCCTTGCAAAGCAAGAATGGTGATACATGAGACATGTTATTTTATTTACCAGGTCATGTATGTAGTATGCAGTAGGAGTTCAATAGGTAGTAAGGGAATAGAAAGAAAGGCCATTTCAAGTCTCTATTTTTTTCATCTATTTCACAGTAAAGTAAGTAAAGTACTTTACTATCTATTTCACAATTAAAATAAAAATGAATTAGCACAAAAAAACCAACATAAACCTCTTAGGATCTGGTTGTGAAAAGTTTTAAGTAGTTCTCCTTTTTGTTTCCAGGAATGTTGGATGCCTACCCCAAGGCAGGCACTATTCAGACTTAGGAATACTGTGACGTATCAGCTAGGGATGACTTTCGGTGACAGAAACACCAAAAGCAATGACTTCAACCAGTCAGAACGTTTTTCCTCTCACGTTTTTCATCTCCTTTCAAGATGGGGAAATGCCAAAAGGATCAATCATGCTCCTTTAATCATGTTCCATTAATCTGAGGGAATTAATTCCTGGGATTATGCTTCGCTGCTTTGCTGGACCCAGCTACTCAAAAATTACTGCACTATCACCTAAACCTACTTTTTTTTTGGCTTTTGGGTCATACCTGCTGATGCACAGGGGTTACTCCTGGTTCTGCACTCAGGAATTACTTCTGGCAGTGCTCAGGGGACTATATGGGATGCTGGGAATTGAACCCTGGTCAGCTGCATGTAAGACAAATGCCCTACCCTCTGTGCTGTTGCTCCAGCCCCCTGACCCCATTCATTCTTTGGTGGGTTCTTCGCTCTGTCAACAAAATTGAGAAGGGTATAATGAAATGCATCCTTGAGGAAGCAACTTGCCATACCTGCCATAAGATAGTGAGAATCCTGCCTCTTGGACCTGTCACTCTAGGGCAGGCAAATAGGAAACCAGAAGGCAAGTGCCTGCCCATTCATCCACCCGTTCCCACTGTCAAAAAGTACCTTATAGCTGTGAGTACGGAACAAAGTAGCACAAAGGGGGAGACCAGTGGAAATAACTGATTCTACATATTTATCTAGAAGTCTGAAAGTCACTTTTTAATTTAAAGTAGCAACATTGGAACTGAATACTGAACGAACAAACAGATGCAATTTTGGGAGACTAATTGCAATTTTAGGATCCTCTGATGGTTCTCATTTAATCTGGGACCAAAAAGTAATATAACCATGTTTTCCAAGTTCTACAGAATTCCATTTTCTTCCCTTCTCTTCCCTCCCCTCCTCCCCTTCCTGTCCCTCCACTCCCCTCCCTTTTCACCCCTCCCCTTCCCTTCCCTCCACTTCTCTTTTTTTTTTTGAGTCACACTTGTGTTCAGGGGTTAATCCTGACCCTGAGCTCAGGGGTCATTCCTGGTGGACTCAGGGGATCACATGGGGTTCCAGAGTTCAAACCCAAGTCAGCCATGTGCAAGGCAAGTGCCATACCCACTACACTTTCTCGCTGGTCCAAAAATTTAGTTTTCAAGTTGTGGGATAATTCATCTACAGCCCACATTTTCCTAAACTTTCTCTCAAATCCGTGAGTGAGCTTTTTTCCTTCTAATGTTCCTCCTTTTTGTTCTCTCTTTTTTTCCCTCTTGATGCAGCAAAAGTTGACAATATTGCTAACTGTTCAATGGATAGAGGAACTGGAGGCAGCTTTTGAGTTTTTTAAGGCCTGGCAAAATTTAACAACAGAAAAAAAAGTCAAGATGATAATCCAGGTGTGGGAAATTTATAAAAGAGAAAATAATTCTGAAGAATTTCTGTCCAACCCGTAAGATTTTCTGTGCAAATCTCTCCTCAGAGCAGTCTTTTTTGGATCACCTTTCAATTGCACCTCAAGAAATGCAACTGTAAGATTGCAATTGTACGAATGCAGTTGTAGGATTCAGAGAATGTAGGTATTATTAAAGAAGATGCATTTTGGTGGAGCTAGAGACATCAATGCAAGGAAGGTGCTTGCCTTGGATATGGTCAACTCAGATTTGATCCCAGCATTTCATATAGTACCCAAAACATCACCAGGAGTGATTCCTGAGCACAGTAATCACTGAGCATCTCCTGGTGTGGCCTCAAAACAAAACCAAAACCAAAACAAACAACAACAATAATGAAGAAAATCCCGAACAAACAAAAAAAGAAGCTGCATTTTGAGTGGTTAGTGTTTTTATTTCAAGAGATTGTCGGTGAGGGGCTGGAGCTATAGGACAGAGGGTAGGGCAGGGTGTTTTCCTTGTACGCGGTCATCTGAGTTCAATTCCCAGCATCCCATATGGTCCCCTGAGCACTGCAATGAGTAATTTCTGAGTGCAGAGCCAGGAATAACCCCTGTGCATTGCCGGGTGTGACCCAAAAAGCAAAAAATTAAAATTAAAATTAAAATAAAGAGAGATTATTGGTGAAATTGGCAAAACTTGATCCTTGATTTAATTCACACATAGCCACACAAAGGCTCTCGAGTCTAGAAGTATTGTTAAGTTAGTTCTTACGTAGAATATTATTCCTCCCCCCACAATGGTCACACTAAAGAATTCTAATATTTCTGAATATCTTCTTTCTTGAAAATCTGATAATCTGATGTTTCTTACTGATAATCAAACAGTCTCTTGCTGTCAGTCCCTCCCCCCCAGTAGCCACATGCTATAGTTAGTTATCTTTATCTATTAGGTGCTACAGACAAAAACGCTTTTGTACAAATTGTCTGAAATGACTTGGCTTGAGTCAGCAGGGGCAGGCAAATCTTTTTGCCTTTTAAGAGTGGGAACAAGGAGGATAGTGAGAAAATGTCACTAAGCATTGAGGCTATCGGACTACATTATGTTACATTTACCAGTGACTTTTTCTGCTTCATACAGAAAGGTCTAAAGCATTTAAATTGCATTTCCTTTGAAGGTGGTAATGTTATGGTGTTTTATTTTTCTCTTTTTATTAAAAGATGAGGGCCGGAGGAATAGTTCAGTAGGCTGAGGGCATGCTTTGCAGGTAGGAGGTCCGGGTTCTATTTCCAGCACCTTATTGTCTGCTGAGCACTGCAGGTTGCAGTCCCTGAATAAAGAGTTGTGACTAGCTCCTGAGCACCAAGAAATGTGGCTCCCAAACAGAAACACCAACAAAAAGATGAACCTCCTTCCCCTACCTATCACAAGATCGCATCGATGATCCAGCCCTTCCCAAAAGGGTCACATTCAAGAACTGGGGTTATGGCTTAGGGGCACAGCGTTTGCCTTGCATGTGTGAGGCCTGAGTTCAATTGCCAACTCTGTGTGGGGGGGTGGGGGGAATGATCAAATTGTCTTCTAAAATGTAAGTCATATCCTGTCCAGGTCTTTTCCTTCACTGACAAATATATCTCTGTATCTTATCCACCTGGGTGATTCCATTTCATTTAGTTGAAAAATATCTCGACCCATAGTGGTTTTGTTAGATTTCTGTGTAGACTAATTCACGTTTAGCTCTAAATTTGTTGGGACTATTCTCCCAATTTTCCACTTTGGATAGATTTATCCCAATTTTAATTTTTCATCTAGATTTTTTGTTTCTTTGTTTTTATTTGGGTCACAAACAGCAGGACTTAGGACTCAAGCCTGGCTCTGAGGTCAAGGATCATTTCTGGCAGGATTCAGGGAAGCATATGGAGTTCCAGGAAGCAAGTTCTAATCAGGAAGTGAGAGAGGAAGGAAGGAAGGAAGAAAAAAAGGAAGGACAGATGGAAGGAAGGAAGGACAGAAGGA
The DNA here is from genome assembly GCF_029834395.1 of Sorex fumeus. Classification (NCBI taxonomy): domain Eukaryota; kingdom Metazoa; phylum Chordata; class Mammalia; order Eulipotyphla; family Soricidae; genus Sorex; species Sorex fumeus. Next base: position 68,418,095 of record NW_026606129.1, read on the forward strand.
AGGAAGGACAGAAGGAAGGAAGGAAGGAAGGAAGGAAGGAAGGAAGGAAGGAAGGAAGGAAAGACAGAAGGAAGGAAGGACAGAAGGAAGGAAGGAAGGACAGAAGGAAGGAAGGAAGGACAGAAGGAAGGAAGGAAGGACAGAAGGAAGGAAGGAAGGAAGGAAGGAAGAAAGGACTTTACTGGCAACAACTTGTCAGGTTAGAAAATAGTGGACTCATGTCCTTAGACAAACAGTCTTGCCAGTCACAGTCACTAGTTTTTGTGGAAAAAGAACAGGGAAGCACCTATTTGGGAAGGGAGGGTTGGAAACTGTTGGTCACCATAGTGACCAACTGGCTTCCTTCTGATTCAGTTCCCAGAGGCATAGTGGATCTTTTCTACAAACCTAAACCAAAGGTTTCTGAGTAAGACTCTTGTGTACTTATCTTAAACTTTTGAGAGAACAAGATAAGGACAACAGTGACTTCCCTGAAGAAACTGCTGATAATTTTAAATTTTGAATATTGACATCAGAGTAAAAGAGAAATTAATTTACTTATTTATTTATTTTCTACTTTTTAAAATTGAATTACTGTGAGATAGACCCTTACAAAGTTGTTCATGATTGGGTTTCAGTCTTACAGCGTTCCAACTCCCATCCCTCCACCAGTGTACATTTCCCAGCACCAGGGTCCCCAGGTTCCCCTCCATCCCCCCTTCTCCACCTCCTGCTTGCCTCTATGGCAGGTGCTGAGGAAAAATAAATTTAATTGCATAAACCTGATGAATTCACATAGAAGTGGATTTAGATCCCAGTGAAGGGAATGAAGATATATATTCTAGGTTAGGGAACGGGAGAGGAGACAGGCTTCAGGGAGGAAGGAAATTCATGTGACAAGAAGAGGGTTACTCATGAGTAAGACCAAGTGTGCTCTCATGAAATATATGTCCTGTCACATAGTTTTCTCTGTGAGAAAAATTATTTCTGGACAAAATCTTAATTATGTTAAGTATCCCAAATTTTTTTCCTCCTGGGTAGCTCAGGGATGATTAAATTTTCAACGGAGCCTGCAGGGCCTTGAATGAGTTCAAGTTCAAAATAATCCACATGTCAAATGAAACATTTTTGGGAGATCTTTAACAACATCTTGGGGAGGTATATTACTTAACATCTTGAAAGAAAATAAGGTGTATATAAATGAGGTAATTACTAGGTGAGTATTATAATTTTTAAACTGCATGAAAAAAACTGGGTTGAAGCGATAGAACAGCAGGTAGGGTATTTGCCTTGCACGCAGCCAACATGGCGGACCCAGGTTCGATTCCTCCGCCCCTCTTGAAGAGCCTGGCAAACTAATAATATCTCAAGAATATCTCACCCACACAGCGAAGCTTGGCAAGCTACCCGTGACGTATTCGATATGCCAAACACAGTAACAAGTGTCACAATGGAAACATTACTGGGCCTGCTCCAGAAAATCGATAAACAACGGGAGGACAGTGACAGTGACATTAAAAAATTAGAAAATAATATATCTAATTTTCGTCACTGTATGGAGGAAATTTCAGTAATTTAGTCACTGTGTGAAGGAAATGTTTAATTATTAATAATATTTAATTATTATTATATTACATGTTTAAACGTTTATTACTTTTTATTTTGCATTTTCCTGTATTCTCTTAATTATTTTTATCATAAATATGTAACGTTGGTTTTATATCTGTCAGCCTAAAAAGTCAGGAGGCAATTCAAAAGGCAAAGTGCATTCATTTGGGAATCAAAGCATTCCAATATAGGATAACAGATTTAGATAAAGAGCATAAAACCTGGTCCAAGGAGAACTAAGACTGAGTTGTTTTATTAGGAAAAGATGAGTAACTCATTAATGAAAAGACTCTTTTCATCGACTAGGGGGATGAAATGGTAGAGAGGTCCTAGTGGACTGTGGAGGAGGAATATGGTATTTTGGTGATGAAATGATGTGGTAACTTACTTTTGAAAAACTGTGACATTAAACTGCTAAGAGATACACTACTGTAAACTAATATGAACTCAAAATAAAAGTTAACTAGTACTGATAAGCTTAAACTATTCTTGGCTGTGTGTCATTAGTTTTCCATTTTCTCAAAGTGAATGATATTATTTCACTACATTTTTTATTGTTATTAACAAGCACAGTGTTTTTTGCTTTGGAGCCATGCTTTAAAGTGCTGGGGGCTACTCCTGGGCAGGAATCACTCCCTGGAGACCATATCTGTTGGGGATTGAAACTCGTGCTTTACAAACTGCTGCAGCCCTTTTTGTTATCTCATTGTCCCCCTAATGCTAATGTACTTTTACATTTAATATAAATTTTATATTGTAATGTTATATTTTTATATAAAATATTTTCATATTAAAATAAAAATGAATGACAAGGGTGTCATTCCTTGAGAGTCAGAGGCAAAGACCCTTTTCTGGTGCAGGATGCAGCTTCAGTTCCCCAGCTTTCACCTCCCACTCCACCTTTCTGGGTTTCCTTAAGGAGGTGGGAAATCTAGCACAAGGTTTTCAAACCCTGACTCTCTTCCCTTCCCCCAGAAGACGGGAAACTAATTGAAGACTTTAAAAAATCCCAATGGCTTCTTCTTTGATGGGGGGTGGGCACAACTGGGGTACTCAGAGTCTAGTCTTGATTCTGTGCTCAGGGGTCACTCGTGTGGTGCTCTGGATTAAATCAGGCTATCCGCATACAAGGCAAGCACCTTACCCCTGGCATTATCTTTCCAGCTTATAAAATCCTAATGGTTTCTGCTATCCCCAGATTGCCCTGTGAGGACAAAGTTCCCTCTGAGACCCCTCTTCATCACAAGGATCCCCTCATACACAGCAGGTTGCAAGCTGCTGCAGAAGTACCCCTTTGACGGAACTTCATCCACTATTGGTGGGAATGCTCTCTGGTTGAACTCCTGTGGGAAACAGTATGGAGGGATCTCAGAAAACTTAGAATTGAACTGTCATCTGACCCAGCAATTTCACTTTGGGTCATCTGCCCCCAGGATTTCAAAACACTCACTCAAAAGGATGTATGCACACCATTATTCATTGCTGTACTTAGTACAATAGTTTAGACAAGGAATCAAGCTAGGTTTCAACGAAAAATGAGTGGATTATGAAGACGTGGTATATATGATATATACACTATGGAATACTATGCAGCTGCAAGCAAAGATGAAATCATAATCATGCAATTTGCTGCAACCTGGATGGAACTGGAAAAGATCATGTTATGTGAGCCAGAAGAAGAAAGACAAACCAACACTAGTCTCAGTCATCTGTGACATATAGAAGAACAGGATGAGGAAATGTTTGTAGTAAAAGAGGAATGCTGAGATCACCCTTCACCCTATAGTTTCCAGAGGAGAAGAACAGAGAAGGAAGGAAATCAAGTGAGTAGATGGTGGTGGCGGGGGGTGGGTGGAGGATGAAAAAATAAGAGGAAGGGAAGTAATGGGTAAACAGAGGCCAGGGCTTCAGTTCTACTGTTGATGTGGTTGAATGCTATAGCCATATATGCAAATAAAACAGGCTCAACAACACTGAAAACATGAGATCTAAGCTGCCACCACTGAAATTTGGGTGAGGGGTGGGGTGGGGGTGGGGATGGAACACAGGAACACTGATGGAGGGAAGTTGACACTGGTGGTGGGGTTGGTGTTGAAAAATTAGATGCCTAAATCTCAGCCAGCATAACTTTGTAAATCACAGTCCTTTGATGAAATAAACAATTATTTTTTAAAAAGTATCCTTTTGAGAAGCGCACCTTGCTGCCTTTACACGGTCCTGGTTTCTCCCATTTGTGTCTGTTCCCCCTGGCTGGTAGAAATGAACCAGCCTTTCTTGGGCCCTAGTGCTGCCACTTACTTTGTTTCTGGTGACTGAATCAGAACTGAACTTTTTCCTGCAAGCAAATTTGGTGGCCAACATGAGGCTGGAGAGTTCCTCTGAGTCAACCCCCAACCATCACCTTTGATGCTGAGGGGAGCGGCCACTCGAACTCTCACACTGATGGCCAGAGTGCTGGATGCACTGGCCTCCTGAATCCACTGGATTCTAGCCACCCTCGACCGCTAGAAGACTTGGCAATGCTAGCTGGCAACTGAGACTTTGCCCTTAGCCTCTGTCAGGGCCTGGATTCCCGGGAAGCATAATCAGTGAATGAAATTCTGCTGTTTTCCTGCAAGTCAACAGGCCCATCTGGCAGCCTGTTTGCCTGTCTTCTGTCTCAGACTGTGTGTCTCTTCGCTACCTAACTTCTTTTGCAACCCTGTGGTTCAAGGGCCTCTGCTACTTGACTCCTCTTGAGTGAAGGCCCTGGCAAAGGAAACTAATTGACCCCACTCCCCTGGTCCTGATTCTCTGGAAGGCCTGCAGTAGGGCTTTTTATTCCTTCTCCCCACCAGGTAAAGGATTGATTGGGATCAAACTCAATGATGTAGTTAGCAGTCTGGGTCAACCTATTGCCTCTTAATGCGGTTAGCTCTGGATTGCTCTCTGTAACACTCGAGACAGTCTGGCAGCTGAAAACTTACGACTTATGGGGGTACAGGTCCGCAGTTGGGGAGGGGTTCTGGTAGGGCGGGGTCTGTCAAGCCACATCCTGGAAGTAGCATGGAGGTAGCATGATCCCTGTTTGTGACTCTGAGGAGCTCTGCAGAGACTTCAGAATGATGCTCCTGGGGCCCAGCTCAACACAATGAAGGTAAAGGTCCCTCACCACCCATTCATCCAGGGGATCCTTGTTCTCAGGCACTGGTCCACAGCTGCAGAGAAAGCCCCGCCCACTGTCCAGGCGACCCCTCAAATCCCTCTGCTGTCAGTCACCTGCCCCCACCGCACTCCTGTCGTCATATTGTCTGCTGCTGGCTGCTCTGGAAGATGCTCTCCAGGTCCAGCTCCATCCAGAGTGTGGAGAAAGGAGCGTGGGGGGTAGGCTGGAGCTTCTGCCCTGTTCAGCTGAGACCCAAACTTTCAGGTATGTGGACTCCTTTACCCTGTTCCGGGGGTTTTGCCATCTTTCTTGAACCTCGGGGGTGGCAGAGGCTAAGTTTCTGCCCAGGTTCCCTCCTCTTGGCCATGGGCCTTCAGCATTGATGATGCCACAGGGTGTATCACCCACAGGTGCTGAACTGACCATCTCTCCTCTCGATCTCTGGGTCTCACTGATAACAAAGGGAAGGAGATAAATGTCTTGTTGGATAAGGGTGCAGCTTTTTGTTTTCTTTTCTTTTTTTTACATATTATTGCATTAAATTTTATTTTATTTTTATTTTTTTTATTATTTTATCTCGTGGATCTCGTGCCTTAACTGCCTTTGAAAAAGTTTTTTTTGCTTTTTAAAATACACATTTATTTGATATTTTAGTTCTTTTAATATTAATTTTAAAAAATTGAATCACAGTGAGATACACAGTTACAAATAATTGTTCATGATTGGGTTCCAGTCATATAATATTCCAACACCCATTCTGTAACAGTGTACGTTTCCCATCATCAATGTCCCCGGTTTCCCTCCCTCCTTGACCCTTCCCCCACTGGGCCTCCTCTGTCAGGCACTCCTCTCTCTGTCTCTCTCTGTCTCTGTCTCTGTCTCTGTCTCTCTCTCTCTCTCTCTCTCATTCTTCCCATCATTGTGTAAAACAATTCCTTCAACCAGACACACTAAAATCCTGATGTGGCAGCATTCTATTAGGAAACTAAATGGAACCTTCTGCTTTGTTCTGGACTTACTATGGACAACCAGTAAAGTAGTCAAACCCTTTCACTGTATATCTACACTGTGCTATCCCAAGACTCAGGGCTAATAGCCTTCTTTTGGACCTGAACTTAAAAGATGCTTTTCTAATATTATTCCACTCAAATTCTTTTGTTATTTTTGTTTTGTTTTTGAGCCACACGCTTGATGCTCGGGGCTTATTCCTCACCCTGCACTCAGGAATCACTCTGGGCAGTAGGTGGGGGACCTTAGGGAATGCTAGGGGTTGAACCTACTACCCTCCTTCTCTAAAATAGAATGAATAAATATAATACAAAGAAGTAATGAAAAATACAATAAAATATAATATGTTGCTGGTATTCCTTTAGAATTGTTGTGTTTTAACGTTTGGTTGTCCTATCCATCATTGGAAGAAGAGAGGGCCCAGAGCAATAAAATTATCATTTTAATGAGACATCTTCAGATACTTAGAAGTCTATTTTAACAGATTTCCCTCCAAATAGAAAAACAAAACAATGGTAACCAGCTTGACTTTGTCCAGTTATCTCTGTCCATTAACACAGATATCCTGTTGTGATAACCTTTGACACTTTATTACATGGTTGTGGTAAATAACAACTGCCCTTTATTGTAATGCCACTCCTGGTTAATTCCTGCTACTAATTACTAAACATAAAGGTTTGAAGTTTTTGTGAATAGAAGGAAATGTCATTTGTAATCCTTTGCTCACTAAATTTATTTGAGGGTGTGGGTGCTTAAATAGTGAAGAAAATTAATGAACTGTTGGTCTGTTGTTATAACTGCCCTCAAAATCAACCAATCTGGGGGGCAGTGTTGAGACCTTAAGAGACTTTCATTGCTAATTTGATTAGCTGAATTTGATTCCCAGTAAAATTAAGAAATCAACTTCCACTCACAAGCTACTTTTAGTTACTAAGAGTGCTCCTTGAGTTAAGTTTTTTACTGTGTAAAATTACATTCTTTGTTATTGAAAATAGCACAGCGGTAGGGCGTTCGCCTTACAAGCGGCCAACATGGCCGACCCGAGTTCGATTCCTCCGCCCCTCTTGGAGAGCCCGGCAAGCTACCGAGAGTACTCGATATGCCAGACACAGTAACAACAAAGTCTCCAATGGAGACGTTACTGGGCCCGCTCGAGCAAATCGACGATCAACGGGAGGGCCTTTACTTTACTTACTTACTTAAGAATTTGCAAAAGTTAGCACCCACTTAGTGCAAATGTCTTATCAGAAGAGACATTTGCACTCCTCCTATGTTCATTGCAGCACTATTCGAAATGGATAAATTCTGAAAGAGCCCAAATGTCCAAGAGCAATGGGATACTACTTGGCTATAAGAAAATTCACTGCTACATGGATGGATCTGGGAAGTATGCTGGGTGACATTAGGAGAGGACAGATACAGAATGTTCTCCCTCATATGTAGCTTATAAAGGAACATAGTAAGGAAGCAACAGATACCCCAAGGCAACAGAAACCAAGAACTGATCTTCAATAGGAAGCACATCACCGCAGGGGTGGGAGGGATATTTGGGGGAATAGGAAATGCAGTCTCTGCCCCTGCGCCTCGGTGTTCCTTCCCGGAGTCCCTTGGAGGGGAGCGGGTTGAGCTTTCCTCCCCGCCCCGGCCAGGGCTACGGCAGCCGGAGACCTCCAGGACCAGCCACCACCATGCTGAGACCACTCTCCGCACACCTGAAGGTACTGGCAGAGGGACAAAGCCACGTGGGTTCCGGGGCCGAGACCTCCAAGCCTACTCGAATTGGAGTCGAGCATCTTCCACCCAGATCCTCCAAATTCCAGTAGGCGGGGGTCACACCCACCACCTGGCCCCCTGGCGCCGTGTAATCCCATCAGCGGCCAAGACTCAGAGACTATAAAATCCAGATCCCGCATTCGCGGCCGCGCGACATCTTATTATCTCATTCCTACTTTGGACAAACTTGCAGGCTGTCGAATGTAGCCTGCCCACAGGGCAGAGTCTGGCAAACTCCCCGTGGCCTACCAAATATGCCAAATACCAGTAACAATGATGGGTCTCATTCTCCTAAAGAGCCCTGAATATAATCTCAGGGCTAGGATGAAAGAGACGTTACTGGGGCCTGCTCGAGGCAATCGACGATTAACAGGATGATGAAATGAAATGAAAAAGGAAATGCGTGGGCTCTGCGACATGGTGGAGGGAAGCAGATCCGCTTCTGAAGAGGGTGTGGTGTTGGAAGGGTTTATGCATGAAACCATGTCATTATTGATATTGTAAATTTTGGTGCCTCAGTAAAAAATGGTGATAAAAATTAGTAATGGTTTTGCTGCATTTTGTTAGGAAAATGGCACTGGGTTTGTTCTTATTATTGTTTTGGTTTTTGGGCCACACTGGGAATTGTGGCAGTTAGCCAGGGTTTACCCCTGGTTCTGCACTCAGGGGTCACTCCTGGTGGGACTTGAGGGATCATATGAGGTGCCAGGAATAGAACCCAGGTCAGCCTTGTGCAAGGTAAATACCCTACCCACTATACCATTGTTTCAGCCCCTACATTTTTGAAAAGGTGTTAACTTCTACAGAGCAACTTTTGACATAAATGTAAGGAAAAATGGAAGACTCGAATAAATAAAAGGAATGATATCCCTCCATGTTCCCCTCTCCTCCCCCTTTTTTTTCAGTGGAAACCTGAAGTCTCCTGGGGCCGGAGAGATGGTATGAGGGTAGTATGAGGGTAACGTGTGTGCTTTGCATGTGGCCGACTCTAGTTCATTCCCTTAGCACTGTCAGGAGTGAGCCCTGAGCACCACTGTGTATAGCCCAAGCACCCCCTCCCTCGTCCCCGAACTCATAAGAATTCTGAAATCTTTGAGGTTCATGCAATCGTACAGGAATATGTATCTTTACCTTTTCTCTAGGGATGGGGTGTTGAGCCACGTGTGTGTGTGCGGGGGGTGGGGGGGGGGTGGTACTCAGGGGCTATTCCTAGCTCTGTGTTCAGGAGACCATATGCAGTACCAGGACTACATCAGGATCAGCTGCATGTAAGGCAATCATCTTAACCTCTGGACTATCTCTCCAAATAAATGTTTATCTTTGAACAAACTACTTTACAAGTCTGTTGAGATCAAAGTTTACTTGATATTTGATTTACTACAACTTCTGTATTGAAAAGACAGTTAGGGGGTATGGTGCCTCCAGTAGGTCAATCTGTACCTGTGAGGCAAGTGCATCAGCAGCCTGATGGTGCCTTCAGACCTCCAGATACCCCCAAATTGCTGCTGTGCCTTTGGTTAGACCCCAACAACTTGGGACAAAGTTTACCAAGAAAGTTAACAGCCAAAAGTTAGGTACGTGGGAGACACACCCACAAACCACCTTGGCTCAGCTCTGTAATTGGAGGCATGGCCTCTCTGGTTCCTGATCAAACTGCTTATTGGCCATGATCCCAGAGACTCAGAAATGAATCTCAGAACCCAACGGCTTCTGGCAGAAATGCGTCCAGTCCCTGCAGTAGGTTACAGATGCTGGGTCACCCCAGGTAGGAATAGGTTTTGTGCCTTGGTCTGTTCCCCCTGGCGACCCAGTGGCTGCCATCCTCCAGAGGCCACTAGTCAGTCAGGTTTGGGCCCGCAGTGACGAGACACATGGGGCTTCAAGGGATGGGGGTGGAGCCGGCCCTTTCCTCTCTGTCCCAACAAGACCCCGAGTCGTTGCCCACAAACAACCTCTCTGGCTCCTGATCAAGCTGCTTAAAGGCCATAATCCCAGAGACTCAGGAACAAATCTTGAAACCCAGCGGCTTTTGGCAGATATGCGTCTGAACCCCACAGTAGGTTAGTGTCGCTGAGCCACCCCAGGGGGGAAATGGTGCTGTCCCTCCTTCTGCTCCCCCTTGGCAGCTCAGTGGACGCCATCTGCCAGAGGCCATTGGACAGTCAGGTTTGGACCCGCAGTGACGAGACACACGGGGCCTCACAGTATGGGGGTGGAGACGGCCCTTTCCCCCCTTCCAATGAGACCCTGAGTCACCGGCCATGATTCAAGAGACTCAGGAACAAATCTCCGAACCCAGCAGGTTTTGGCAAAAATTCCTCCAGATTTAATTGTTAAAATTTTGAAATTTCAAAATCGTGCAGCCATTACTGCAGCCATGCGGCATCATATGTTATTCATAACCAGCAATAGAAAACAAATTGTCTACTCTTGCCTTATCAGCAGATCAGAGTTTTTGGGTAAAATCCCAAATAATATGGTGGGTCTGGTGTCAAAATATTGAATGTAATCAAAGTAGAGAGAGAGAGAGAGTAATGTGGAAATCATTAGTAGGGGGAGGGTGTGGGATGGAGGTACACTGGGGTTTTTGGTGGTGGAGAATGGGCACTGGTGAAGGTACAGGTGTTTCATTGTATGACCGAGACTTAAACCTGAAAGCTTTGTAACTGCTTTCATGGTGATTCAATAAATAACATTATAAAAAATGAAAAAAAAAAAGAAAGGTGAAGTTCATGCCCAATTCAATAGGCTAATCAGTGGCTGAATAAAAAGCAGTACTCCTACATAAAGAAAAAAAAGAAAAGTTAATATGAACAGAAAAGGATCATGTTTCAACAATTCTCTTTTGTTTTGGGGCCACACCCAACAGTTTTCAAGACTTACTTCTGACTCTTAGCTATAGAGTCTTAGCTTGGAATATCACGTTTCACTCAAATGAGAGAAAGAATCCGGAGTTCTGACATCCGTCGACGATCAAGGATCAGGGACGCTGTCTCATTTGCCAAGGTGTCGAAAATCAGATGGGCTGGTCACGTAATGAGATTTAAAGACGACCGTTGGACTAGAGCTGTTACTGATTGGATTCCACGGGATGTCAAGAGACCGCGTGACCGCCCACCTACCAGATGGTCAGACTTCTTCGTGAAGATCATGAACGATCGATTTGAGGCCCTTCATGTTCCCGGAGCGAACAGATGCCATTGGGCTACACTAGCACGCGACAGGGACAAATGGAGACGTTACTGGCGCCCGCTCGAGCAAATCGACGACTAACGGGAAGTTAAGTGATTAAGTGACTTCTGACTCTATACTCAGGGATCACTCTGGTGATGCACAGGGGACCATATGTGGTGCTGGGGATCGAACTTGGATTGGCTACATGCAAGGCAAGTGCCTTACCTGCTGTACTGTCTCTCCAGCCCTTTGAATAATTTCTTACCTGTCATAAAAGAAATAATGTTCTATTGATAGCAAATTGATTTCGCCCTTCCATTGTGGAAGTAGTCTAGCTGTTGTCCGTTTGTCTTCTTATTTCAATATTCCAATGAATACAAGTCTTAGCTCTTCCCTCCTCCCTTTGGCTCCTTGAATTTACAAGGCTGAAGTATTGTTCCTAACAACTATGAATAACATTAGAAGGAAATTTTTTAAATTGTATCATTGTTTATAAATATTAGAAACAGAGAATGGCTACTCTTTCTATAACTTACTCTTTTTAAAAAAAATATAAGGTTACACATAGCTCTTGATTTATGTTGCACTTTTTTTCTTGTCTAACTTTTTTTTTATGTAGGAGTAATGCTATTTATTCAGCCACTGATTAGCTGATTGAATTGGGCATGAACTCCACCTTATTTTTTTCTTTTTCATAATTTTATTTTTTTCTTCTTATATTTATTTATTGAATCACTGTGGGAAAAATTACTAAACTTTCAGGTTTAAGTCTCAGTCATACAATGATCAAACACATCTCCCTTCACCAGTACTCATTTTTCACCACCAAGAACTCCAATATACGCCCCCCCCCCCCCCCCCCCGTCCCAATGCCTGGAAGGCAGATGATTTCCACTTAACTCTTCTCTACGTTGATTACATTTATTATTTCGACAAAAGATGCACCATTATTGTTTAGAATCCCCCCCCAACAATCATAATTGCTGAAAAGGCATTGTGAAATACTTCGTTTTCTACAACTGGTAATGAGAATCATATAATCTCGCATGGCCGCAATAGCGGCCTTGCGATTTTGGATTTCTGCAAAGAGCCAGATAATTATGAGATTGGTTTCTGTGGGTCTGGTGTTATGGCTGTGTTGGAGAGCTGCTCATGGGGGGCAACTCGAGATGTTGGTAGGGTGTGATGGACGAGCCAGTACTGCCCTCCTTCCCATGAGACTGCAGTTGCCCCGTCACCACCGGCTCATACCCGGCTTTCCAATAAGCTCTGAGGCTGTGGCCACCTTGCTACCGGGGGGGCGGGGCGGTGAGGGGGGAAGGCGAAAAGGAGAAATAGCCTTTCCTTCCCGGGGAGGCATGGTGCTGTAGTTTAACGCATGGTCCATTCACTTTTCTGCCGCAAGTTGCCAAGCTCTGGATTAAGTTCTTTTGCCTCTGGAGCCATGGCTGTGCCGGAGAGCCACATGTGGGGGGGCAACTCATGACCTTGGTAGGGCGTGAAGGATGAGCCAGTACCATCTCCCTTCCCATGAGACTGCAGTTGTCCCGTCACCACCAGCTCATACCTGGTTTACCAATAAGCTCTGAGGCGACGGCCACCTTGTATGCGGTCCAGATACATTTCTGCCAAAAGCCGCTGGGTTTCGAGATTTGTCTCTGGGATCATGGCCGTTGATTAGCTTGATCAGGAGCCAGAGAAGCTGTTTATAGGCAGCAACTCGGGGTCTCATTGGGATGGGGCGGGGGGAAGAGCCGGTTCCACCACCATCTGGTGAGGCCCCGGTGTCTCGTCAATGCAGGCCCAAACCTGGCTGTCCAATGGCCTCTGGAGGATGGCAGCCACTGGGCCGCCAAGGGGAACAGGCCAAGGCACGAAACCTATTTCCACCTGGAATGGCCCAGCACCAATAACCTACTGCAGGAACAGAATGCATTTCTGACAAAAGCCTTTGGGTTCTGAGATTCATTTCTGAGTCTCTGGGATCATGGCCATTAAGCAATTCGATCAGGAACCAGAGAGGCCATGCCTCCAATTATATAGCTGAGCTGGAGGTGGTTTGTGGGTGTGTCTCCCACATACCTAACTTTTGGCATTTACTTTCTTGGTAAACTTTGTCCCAAGTTTTTGGGGTCTGGCCTAAGGCACAGTAGCATTTTTGGGGTATCTGAAAGTCTGACGGTGCCATCAGGCTGCTGATGCACTCACCTCACAAGTACAGACTGACTTGCTGGCAGCACCATACCCCCACTTTTTTTTCTTTAAGTTATTTTTTTTCTTCTTGGCTCACACCAAAAGATGCTCAGGGGATACTTCTGAGTCTGCACTCTGAAATTACTCCTGGTGGTGCTCGGGAGACCACATGGGATGCTGGGAATCAAACCTAGGTCAGCTTTGTGCAAGGCAACCCCCCTACCAGCTGTACTATTGCTCTGGTCCCTCTCTTGTTCAACTCGAGGTTTAACTATGCAAATCAAGGGCTGTGCCTTATCATGGAACCAATTCTCCAGGCCCTATGCCACTATTCCTTAACTTTTACTGTGAGTGAGTCATGACATTTTACTATGTTTGGGAGGTATAGTCATTGCTGCACGGTGCTGGCTCTATTCCCTGGGGATGACTCAGGCAGGTCTTGTGGGACTTTATGTGGTGTCAGAGATTGAACTTTGCTGTAGGGCTCTAGTCTCTGGTTCAACTTACATTTCTTTGATTCTTTCTCTTTCTTTGTCTCTCTTTGGTTTTGGGGTCACACCTGGCACTCCTGCTCTGGCTCATTGATTGGGGATTGCTCCCATTGGCTCTTAAGGGACCATGTGGTATCTCAGTTGAGCTTCCAGTCCCTGAAAATAAGATAAATGAAACATTTTCTAGTATTTAAAAAATATCTACATAGGAGTAATACATTTTGGGAGAATTTAATTTTGTTGTTGCTGTTTGTGGGTCACACTTAGCAGTGTTAGCGCATGATTGAGTTTTCCAAAAGACCACCAAGGAGCTGACTCCAGTGCAAGCACAAGAGGATCTATTTGACTAGCTAGAGCTAGGACTAGCCCAAGCCAGGGCACCCGTCTGGGTCACCAACACACTGGTGTTCTTGAGCTAGTGTCTCCAAGCTACAAAAATGCAGGGTTTTTATCTTCAGTGGTACATAGCAGTTACATAGTAGGGACTTTCCATTGTCAATGGTATAGGGGATATTGTATTACTTGGTAACTTCTGATTCGGTGGGGGCTGAATTTACATCGGTGGAGGCTTAGGTTACATGGTGGGCATGGTGGGGTCTTTTTAGATTAGATGGTCTGATTAGGTTATATGTTCTACCTGTTTGATTAGTCGTTCCGCTGAACTTGCCACTTTATTGCGAGAAACTGCAACGCAAGTTTAGGGAACCAAAACTTGGGCCTAGTCAGGCCAAGTTCCTCACTGAGCCTGTCATGGCACTCCCTCTCTATCTTTCAGCCGTATTCAAGGCTTACTCCCGGCTGTGTGCTCAGGAATCTCTCCTGGAAGTGCTCTGGGGACCATATATAGCACTGGGTACTGACGTTGGCCCACATGCAGTTAGTCCTTTGAGTCAACTCCTTGGTCCCTAGGGGTTGTGCACTTTAATTTCGATTGCATGCACACTTTTTAGAAGTGGTGTTTGCCCACCCCCGGAGACTCCACATGTCCTGGCAGTGCTAAGGCTCAAATAGCAGAGCTGCTTGTTCCCATGCTCTGTGCCTGTATGGTATCTGGAGGGGCCTCATGTTAAAGCATCTGCTTTTTGGCCTGGAGCCATCCCCAGATTCTCTGATATTTTCATTCTACAATAAAAATTGCTCTGGTTTCATGTTTTAATTGATGCTGATATTTCCAAAATAATTACATGTTATACAAAAAATGGATACTCCCATAATCTTGACATTCATGCTAGTGATTTTTGATTTATATAGATTTTGACCTAAGCCTTGTTTTTCTAACTATAGGTTGCTTCTTTTTGCTATGACTTGGAAGTTTCTCTTGGCTTTGTATCAGATAATACCTTATTTCTCAAAACCTTTGGTGTCAAGATATGCATTAAGTTGCATGCAAAATTACTCCCTTCCAATATTTATTCAGAACTTCTGATTATGTGTATAAGAAAGCCTTGCTGAAGTGGGAATGTGTCTTCAACAGCTCTCTCATACTTGCTACTCTCTTCTTTTTTAAATATAATGAGAGCTTTAGTGCCTTCACAGCATTAGTATATAATAACTTTCACTGTGCCTATTTATTTTTTAATGCATCTCTCTCCTCCTCTTTCTTGTTTCTGTGATGACCAGGAATTGTGCACACTTGGTGGTGGAACAGAGCAGCTGGGATATACTTGGACAATGTGAGGTGGTGCCTGGAATTGAAATGTCAGCTTAACCTGCAAAGAATGTACTCTGGTATGCCTTTTGAATGATTATTTTTTTACTGATGAAAAATATTCCTGTTCTGAGTCTAAACAAGTTGCATAAAGTTTCCTTTAGAATAAATTCTACTCAGGGAATGGGACAGGGGTCCCTAAGGTGGTGATGTCAGGCCAGCACTCCATGCCAGGTAAAAATCTGGCATGATCTTGATTTTTCCACTCACCCTGAGTTCCTGTTTCCAAGGCGAGTTCTTCAGTTTGTTAGAAATTCCTTTTTTAAAAAATTTTTATTAGTGAAACACCATGAGGTACAGTTGTAGACTTACAAATTTTTGTGCTTGGGTTTCAATTATACAATGATCAAGTACCCATCCCTCCACCAGTGCCCATTTTCTACCACCACTGATCCCAATATCCCTCCCACCCCCCTATTTCCCCCATCCCACCCTGCCTCTGTGGCAGGGCATTCCCTTTTGTTCTCTCTCTCCTTTTGGGTGTTGTGGTTTGCAAAAGAGGCATTGAGTGGCAATCATGTTCGGTCTATAGTCTACTTTCAGCATGCATCTCCCATCTGGGGAGGATCCTCCCAACACCCTTTATTTGGTGCTCCCTTCTCTATCTGAACTGCCTTTTCCCCTACCATTATTTTGAATTTTCCCGCCACTACTCAAATCTGCTGAAAAGGCAGATGCTAGATAATTAATTTTGTATTGCTTATTATGAATAGTATAAGATGTCTAGGAATTCTAGAATTTTAGATAATTAGGATCTGAAGAAATCTCTGTAGTGAGCTGCTCAGTTCCAAGATCTTTTGTGTATCTCTGTATCATGGCCATTAAGGAGTTTAAATAGCAGCCAGAGGCAGTTTGTGGGCTTGACCTCCAGGGTCCCATAGGGATGGGGAGATGAGAAGCACTGGCCATCCCCATCCCTTGAGGCCTGGTGTTTGCCATCACTGATCCTGCGTACCTGGGCTTCTCATTGGGTTCTGGGGGACTCCTAGTGGGCAGGTGGAGAATGATGCCTGCTCCCATCTGAGGCGCCCCAGTGAAACTGGCCTGGTGAAGTCCAGAGGCAACTCCGCAGCAAGCTGCTCAGTTCCAAGATTCTTTTGTGTGTCCTAGGAAGTATTCTTTTAATAAATTTCTTTTTCTGCAAAAAAATGAAAATAAAATAAAATAAATTCTAGGGCAGGGGTGTGGCTCATCAGTAAAGTACTTGCCTTATATATATGTGAGGCTCTGCATTTAATCTCTGGGACCCAAAAAATAAAAAAAGGAAAAGAGAGAAAAGAAATTCCAGTTAACTACCAGTTCAGATAAAGAAAGGCATTAATTAATCATTTGGGGTAATAGGAGGACCTAGAAGATATCAAAAATAATGGCTCTGCACCAAATAAAGAGTGTTGGGAGGATCCTCCCAGGATGGGAGAAGCATGCTGAAAGTAGACTATAGACCAAACATGATTACCACTCAATTCCTCTCTTGCAAACCACAACACCCAAAAGGAGAGAGAGAGAGAGAGAGAGAGAGAGAGAGAGAGAGAGAGAGAGAGAGAGAGAGAGAGAGAGAGAGAGAGAACAAAAGGGAATGCCCTGCCACAGAGGCGGGGTAGGATGGGGGGAATGGGGGGTGGGAGGGATACTGGGATCCGTGGTGGTGGAAAATGGGCACTGGTGGAGGGATGGGTATTTGATCATTGTATAATTGAAACCCATGCACAAAAATTTGTAAGTCTACAACGGTACCTCCTGGTGTCTCACTAATAAAAATTAAAAATTAAAAAAAAAAGAAACTTAAAAAAATAATGGCTCTTATTATGACTCAAATTTAGGAAAAAGGAAAATCTTGGGAATGGAAAAGTCAGGACTATTTCACTTAGCACCCTGTAAGTGGCTTTTTCTATTTCCCATCTACATTTTTTGTTTAGGGGCCATCCCTGGTGGTTCTCAAGGCTTAGTATTGATTCTGCACTCAGGCATCACACCTGGCAAGCTCAGGGGACTCTACGGGGTGCCAGAATTGAACCTGGATGGCTATGTGTGGGGCAGGCACCCTACTTGCTATACTGTCTCTCTGACCCAGCTCTGATAGTTAAGTAACCTCAACTCACTATTTGGAGGAAGCGAAGCGTTCAGGCAAACTGAGGATACCACTATTTATAAAGCTACTGTAACACGAAAAGGAAATGACAGTAAGGGTTGTAAGTTTCTAAGGGGGGGGTCACAGAGTTTATCTAGTTGTACTGGGGAGGGCTCACACCCAGCTGTGCTCAGAGCTTTCTCCTGCCTCTGCACTCAGTGGTCATTCCTAGCGGTGCTCAGGACACCATCTGTGGCACCAAGGACTCAACTGTGATGGCTGCTCACAAGCACCCAGGATGCTGTACTGTCTCTAGGGTCCCCAGCTCATCATTTTTATGCCTTAGCTTCTAATTCAGTTCCTCGCACAGAGGTGAATCTCTTCTTTCCTTCCTTAGGGCTAATTAGTAAGTTTCAGGAACATTCCCACACAGCACTGAGTGCTGTGACATTACAGAGGACTGAGCATGATCTAAGACAATATATATGAGCATTTTCAATCTTTTACGTGTCCCTATGGGGACCAAACTGTGTGTTCAATATGTGCAATGTACATCGACCGCCTACAACATACACCCTAGTAGCATAGCATACCTAAGGAGGCAGGAAATATCATCCTTCAGATTCTATCACCTGGCACACATCACACATTGGAGACATTCACCCTTAATTTGGCAATTTTGTTTCTAATTAAAAAAAAACACCTTTATATACTTGAGCTCTAGTCCTGTATATGCAGTTTTTAAGATCTTAATGGCACTTAACATTATTAGCTCCTAAGTCTTTCTGTACTAGGCATTCCAAATCCTTTCCTTCAGCATTAGTTCAAGTGTGTAGGACCTGAATGTCTCATCCATCAGGGGATCTGCCAATAGGATGGGCCCCCTTGAGCTCCTGGGTAAAGCGTTAGCAGCCAGACCCTTTGGGCAGGAGTAGGAATGCGTGGTAGGGGCGTGCAGAGAGGGGAAGGAGAGGGTGGTGAAAAGATGGAAGGAAAGAAGGAAGGAAGGAAGGAAGGAAGGAAGGAAGGAAGGAAGGAAGGAAGGAAGGAAGGAAGGAAGGAAGGGTGGGTGGATAAATGGATGGATGGGAGAAAGTGCTTCAGCTTCCCAGAGGTGCCAGAAAACTCCACCATCTGGCAGCTGGGGGCCCTGGCGCGGCTCAGAACCCACCCATTAATCTTGTTCTCCTGCTGCTGGTTTCCGGGGTGCAGCCACAGGCCCCGCGCAATGCAGAGGAGTGCAGAGCATGGACGAGTTCGGGCACCTAGAGCACCTGTGAAGCACGGCGGCGGAAATCCAGCCCCCCTTTATGCAGTCTCTGTCAGATCAGAGCTTAATGCACAGATGGAGTGAGTGTGCTTGATGGTTGGAGCAGATTAGAATCTGCGCCCCCTCCACCTCCACGCGCTCGCTCGGTAATCCAGTTCTCTTTTTCCCAGCGCACCAAGGGAAGGGAATTCTAAAGGGCTCCGCTTTCCTGTTGAGGAGGATGGTTATTATTCCCCTGCCAGGTGACTGGCTATCTCCCTGGTGGTCAGTCTTCAACGGTATTCGGTGTGGCTTGCTCTTGGTTTAGCCCCGCCCCTCCCGCTGGCTGGTGCCCTTTGTGAATGGAAAGGAAGGATTAAAAACCCGCCTTCGCCTTGCAAAGCCCCTCCCTGAGCTCCTCCAATCTTGCAGACTCTTATTTCTCCATTTGTGCTTAATTCAAAGCTGTAAAAAGCTTTTCAAAACAGGTGTATGCTCTACCTGACAGTTGTGATGAAACAAGGCCTCCAATCAAGAGAAAGCAAGACACATTTGTAATTTCCTTTCCCATAATGTCTAGTGATTTGGAGGTTCTGGCAGGGGAGCGTAGCTACTCTTATACCCTCGACCCCTCCATCTCGATTCCGGGAAGTCAGTCCTCCTGGAATGAGTGCGCAGCTTTGGGAGGGACTCACACGGAGCGGTGAGGGAAGAAGGGGACACCCGCCTCGCCAGCCAGATCAGCCAAATGAACCCTGTCGATCAATGGGGTGACAGATGTCACAGCCCCATCAGCCGACCCGGTTGGCCCAGGTTCGTTTCCTCTGCCACTCTCAATGAGCTGGGCGAGCTACCGAGAGTATCTCGCACAGAGCAAAGCCTAGCAAGCTACCCCTGGTGATGTGTTGGATATGTCAAACACAGTAACAACAAGTCTCACAATGGAGACGTTACTGGGCCCACTTGAGCAAATGGATGAACAATGGGAGGACAATGCTATAATGCTAGTGATTTAGCTTCCCTTGTCAGGGAACAATTTTGTTCTTTGGGAACAATTTTCTTTTAATAGCACCATCTGATGCAGCAAGCTTTCTTTCTTTTTCTTTGTTTCCCAGCCATTATCCTCCTAACCTATAAAACAGGGACCAAAGCTTGAATTAGGATTTAGAATGACTAGATGCATCACATAAATAAGGGCCCCAGCCATTTCATTACAGAACTTAAATAAGCTGTGCGGTGGTCAGAAGCAACATTACACATGCATAACTTATTTAAAAGACAACATTATTAGGTCAGAAGCATTAATGTACTCACACTGTCATTCATTTACTCTACTTGAGTTATTTCTTTACACCAAGTGCCAAAGCCCTGGGTCAAGCAAATCGTTGTAGAAATTATTGTAGGCAGTAATGCAGACAAATGAGGAGATCAGGGGGCCTTTGAAAGATGAGACAACAAATGCTAATTCAACTTGAGAATTTATGGCTGCAAGCTTAAACTAATTTTATTTGATGCTGATCCTGAATTGCAGATGATAAAAGAAAAGAGAAATAGCCGTAGGGCTGGGGTGTTGCTTAGTGGTCTAGCCACTGTCTTGCATATTGAGGCCCTGGGTTCAATCCCTGAGCCCCACCAAGAAAAAAAGTATGTACTTAATCTAAGTACATACATGAAGGTGATTTAGTATCTTCTTGGTTAATGTTAATTGAGACATGAAGAACTTGGGGCATAACTGGTTCTAGATGCTCACATTAGGTTGGTTGTCAGCTCTGCAGTCTTCATGTTGTTTTTTGTCTTTCTCCTTTTCTTTTCTTTCTTTTTTTTTTTTTTTTTTTTTTTTTTTTTTGCTTTTGGGGTCAGACCCAGCAATGCTCAGGAATTACTCCTGGCTATACACTCAGAAATTACTCCTAGCCGGTGCTGTGGCAGCCTTATGGGATACCAGGGATTGAACTCTGGTCAGCCGTGTGCAAGGAAAATGCCCTACCTGCTATACTATTGCTCCGGCCCCTTCATGTTGGTTTTATGATATTGAATTGTCACTGATGGTGTTCACTGATCTTCCATGCCTCTGCGGTATGTGTAGAAGCTTTCAAGAGTCCAATAGTAAGAGAGTCTCTGTCCTGCTCATTCTGTGGAGAAAAAAAAAAAGTCGTCAGGAACCCTTCCCCTTCGCTTCTTCATGAACAGGTCAAGCAATCAAATCAACACCAAATTACGGAATTTAAGTCTATATCTGTCTAGATGTGGATTCCAAAATGTATAAGGAAAAATGGAGAGGGGGAAGATACAGTGAACTAAAATGAAGTTTGGGCCTGAGGGCTTCCAGGAGTGAGGAGGGGCACTCATAGTGAAGTAGGTGGGCCCCCGGGTGGCTTATGTGAGGCAGAGAGGAGAGAGAGGTCACTTTTTCCTGATCTGCCTCTGCCACCCCAGGACAGATTGGGAAGACTAGGACTGATAAAGTCTGCAATGAACCCCTGTGTGGTATAGGCCAAAGCTCCTCCAGCCCTACCAGGACCAGGTGTTCTTCAAGTCACACCTGATATCCAGTTGATCTTCTCAGCACAAGAGTTGATCCCTGCCACCCGATTACCCAGGGAACCAGAGACTCAAGTTGGAGCGAAGAATTTCTCTTTGCGGGAAAAGAGAAACCAGTCCCAGGCCTTACCCAGGGTTATTGGATTCTTATCTTACCTTGCAGAAGAGAATTTCAGGAGTGGACTAGCAGTGAAGTAAAAACAGGTTTTATTTTTTAGCGTTTTAGGAAGAGGAAAGAGGGAGAGAAAATATGAGAGAAAGTAACACATTCAAAGGAGAACGCACACTTCTCCAAAGGCAGAGAGAGCCCCTTACACATATCCCAGCATTAAATATAGAAGCATGAGAGTACACATCTCAAGAGGGGAGATGTGGGTGACACATATGCTCAGCTCTGAGGGAACCAGCAGCACATGGGCTCGGGCAGCATATGCTTGCCTGTGTAAACTCAAAAAAGGGGCCCAGCTGCAGCTGTGGTGGCTCTGTCTCTCACGCTGCCAGCATTTTGGTAGTCTCACGCTGCTTCCCCCCCCACCACCACTCCGGGGAAGGTCGATGGCGATGGGAGGGTGAAGGAAGGAAACGAGGGCCAGGCTGGTTGGTCTTAGTCACAGTTTATTCCAATCGTCTCTACATCCACTCCAGTCTCTCTCCTCTGCCTCTGCCTCCCCTTGCCCATTCTACAGTCTCATTATATCTCTCCGGATGAGGGATTGGGGTAACAATTACACATAGGTGTGGTCACAATCAATAGGGGTAGAATTCTTTCCCTCAGGGAAGCCGCTCCTAGGACAGATCTTCTCTCAGCAAGACGACCCACCCTAGAGCAGAATCCCATGGGTGTGTTTCTCCTCTCCTTGTCCGACAAGCATATAAGCATATATAATATAAATCATTTTGTATGGATACAGTAGGAAATATCTTAAACTTATAGAATTGCCCTCCTAGGGTTATCTCGATCTCAGACTACAATGCTCAGGCCAGATAGTCTTTCCCACCCCTAGCAGGATTCTAGTCTCATCATTACTTTTGGATCATGACAGCATTTGTCTATGATCAAACTCTTAACGTATAGTTAAGAATCGTGGCACTTTGGCCTGGCCCATTTCGATGCCAGGGTAGCTCACCACTTGCTCTGGGTCCATTCAGTCCCTCATCGGGACTCTGCTTTTGGGGTGTTAGGAACTAAGGGCAACCGAGGCTTAAGTCAAGAAAGTAGATGCCTGGGAGTGAATAATATTCAAAGCCAATTAAATCTTAAGTTACAAAGCATAATGTTAATGGTCTTTCTGTATCCATACAAAAAGGGCATTGCTTTAAAGTAAACTGTTCAAAAGACATAAGGAGAGGAGAAAGGCAATATTTCACTATAAATATAAAATCATAGATTTCTGAGGAATCTAACCTACAAGTTAACAGGGTCTGGTTAGGGGAAAAGCTGATTAACTGGTTGGGGAGGAGAGCATAGGGAAGAATTTACAGATAAACACAATGGAATGGAAGTGCCTCAGGAGCACTGTAATGGGTGTAACCTGATAAACCTAAGTTCCTTGTGGAGAAAGGGAGAAAGGACAAAGCAATGTCATCCCACACTTGCCCTTTCTTTGTTCAAGGTGGCTCATCTAGGGTTTTTTCCAAGGTGCCCCATGTGGGGCTTTTGAGCTAAGAGTCTGTTGCTAGGGTGGTTGCCAAGGGGATTGAGCTGGGACTGATAGATGACCTTCTTTGAAATTCCTTCCCTAGCCTTGTTTCCCTGGCTTCTCTCAGAGGAGGGTCCAGCCTTCTCTGGGTCTTTTACTGGCACCAGGTGAGGGTCTGATCAGGCCTTAATTCCTGTGCTTGCAGCCTTGGCAGTATTGGTTTTATTACATCCTTGAAATTCCGTTGTCATGGGGCCCTTCCCTGTATACTTGCCTACATCAACAGGAGAGAGTGACTGATAGGATAAAGAACCAGATGTTCTAGTATGACCACCTTGTCTTAACCTATAGGTAAGTTTCTCGGGTATGTTACTTTTCATTAAAATCTTAATTCTGGGAGAGGCCTGGATATTTTACTTCCCTAGGTATTTTTCAAGAGAATGGCAAAACTCTCTTGTCAGAGAACCTTGATATTTCATGTTGTGATGGTATTTTATGGTATTTTATAGTAGTTCACATACCTTGTAGATGTCTCTTGGGAACATATGTTCTGTATGTCTCGGGGAGGGAGTTCTTTAAATGCATGCCCATGCTATTGATGTAGGGGCAAGGGGATTGGGTAAGGTCAGATAAGAAAGAAATTATGGGGATGCAGAACCAGGAGTAACCCCTGAGCATTGCTGGGTATGACCCCCAAACAAAAAATAACACAACAAAAAAAGAAAATCTGCATATTTAGAAGAGAATATTATGGTAACACTATAATGGTATCTAATATGTAAATGAGATGTCTACTCCTGAGGCCAGTGCAATTTAGAAAGCATTCACTAGAACTTCAATCTTCTTTTTGCCCCAAGGTTCTAGTTCCAAGTTAATTTTTTTTTCTTTTTTTGTAGGAGTACTGCTATTTATTCAGCCACTGATTAGCTGATTGAGTTGTGCATGAATTCCACCTTACTTTTTTTTCCCCATTTTTTATAATTTTATTTATTGAATCACCGTGAGAGCAGTTACAAAGCTTTTGGGTCTAAGTCTCGGTCATACAATGAAACACCCTTACTTTCACCAGTGCCCATTCTCCACCACCAAAAATCCCAGTATACCCCCATCCCACACCCTCCCCCTGCCTGTGGGGTAGATGATTTCTACATTACTCTCTCTCTACTTTGATCACATTCACTATCTCGACACCAGACCCACCATTATTTAAGATTTTACCCCAACACTCAGATCTGCTGAAAAGGCAACAATAGACAATTTGTGTTCTATTTCTGGTTATGAATAACATATGATATCGTGTGGCTGCAGTAGGGCCATGTGGTTTTGAAGTTCTGAAATTTTTTTTCCCCCTTTATTTTATTTTATTTTTTTTTACAGTTGTAAATTTACAATTTTTTGTGCTTTGGTTTCAATTATACAATGATCAGATGCCCATCCCTCCACCAGTGCCCATTTTCCACCACCATGGATAATATCCCTCCCACTCCCATCCCCCCACCCCCCTGTCTCTGTGGCAGGGCAATCCCCTGTGTTCTCTCTCTCCTTTTGGGTGTTGTGGTCTGCAAAAGAGGCATTGAGTGGCAAACATGTTCAGTCCATAGTCTACTTTCGACATGCATCTGCCCTCCTGGGAGGATCCTCCAAACATCCTTTATTTGGTGCTCCCTTCTCTATCTGAACTACCCTTTCCTCTAGGATACCCGGCTGGCCTCTAAGTTATGGAGTAATCCTCCTGGTGCTGATCTCAGCTGTTCTTGGGTATTAATCTCATACTTTGTTACTTTATATCCCCCAGATGAATGCAATCTTTCTATGTCTATCCCTCTCTTTCTGACTCATTTCGCTTAGCATGATACTTTCCATATTGTACCACTTGTATGTAAATTTCATGACTTCATCTTTTCTAAGAGCTACATAGTACTCCATTGTGTAGATGTACCAAAGTTTCTTTAACCAGTCATCTGTTCTTGGGCACTCAGGTTTCTTCCAGTTTCTGGCTATTGTAAAGAGTGCTGCAATGAACAAACAAGTGCAGATGTCACTTTGACTATACATTTTTGCCTCTCTGGGATATATTCCCAGGAGTGGTATTGCTGGGTCAAATGGGAGCTCAATTTCTAATTTTTTAAGAATCGTCCATACTGTTTTCCAGAAGGGCTGAACCAGTGGACATTCCCACCAACAGTGAAGGAGTGTCCCTTTCTCGCCACATCCACGCCAGCATCGGTTGCTTTTGTTCTTTTGAATGTGGGCCAGTCTCTGAGGTGTGAGATGGTATCTCATTGTGGTTTTGATCTGCATCTCCCTGATGATTAATGATGTAGAGCATTTTCTCATGTGCTTTTTTGCCATTCGGATTTCTTCTTTGAGAAAGTTTCTGTTCATTTCATTGCCCCATTTTTGGATGGGGTTGGATGTTTTCTTCTTGTGGAGTTTAACCAGTATTTTGTATATCCTGGATATCAACCCCTTTTCAGATGTGTATTCAGTGAATATCCTTTCCCATTCTGTAGACTGTCTTTGTATTTTGGTCACTGTTTCTTTGGAGGTGCAGAAGCTTCTTAGTTTAAGATAGTCCCATTTATCTATCTCTGTTTTCACTTGCTCGGCCAGTGGCGTGGCATCTTTGAAGATACCATTAGCTTCAATGTCATGGAAGGTTTTGCCAACTTTATCTTCAATGTACCTTATGGTTTCTGGTCTGATGTTGAGGTCTTTAATCCATTTTGATCTTACTTTTGTACATGGTGTTAGGCAGAGTTCTGAGCCTATTTTTTTGCATGTAGCCGTCCAGTGATGCCAACACAATTTATTAAAGAGGCTTTCTTTACTCCACTTCACATTACTTGCACCTTTATCAAAGATTAGATGAGCATATGATTGAGGGGAGATGTCAGTGTATTCAACCCTGTTCCATTGGTCTGCAGTTCTGCCTTTGTTCCAGTACCATGCTGTTTTAATTATTACTGCTTTGTAGTACAGTTTGAAGTTCGGGAGGTTGATTCCTCCCATTTTCTTTTTCCCAAGAATTGCTTTAGCTATTCGTGGGGGCTTATTGTTCCATATAAATTTCAGAAGTGTTTGCTCCATTTCTTTGAAGAATGTCGTGGGTATCCTTATAGGGATTGCATTGAATTTATACAATGCTTTCGGTAGTATTGCCATTTTGACAATGTTAAGTCTCCCGACCCATGAGCAGGGGATATCTTTCCATTTCCTCATGTCCTCTTTTATTTCCTGAAGTAAAGTTTTGTAGTTTTCTTTGTACAGGTCCTTTACTTCCTTAGTTAAGCTGATTCCTAGGTACTTGATTTTCTGGGGCACAATTGTGAACGGAATTGTTTTTTTATGTTGCTTTCTTCTCTCTCACTGTTTGCGTATAGGAAAGCCATGGACTTTTGGGTATTGATTTTATAACCTGCAACTTTACTATACGAGTCTATTGTTTCAAGGAGTTTTTTGGTGGAAGTTATTGGGTTCTCTAAGTAGAGTATCATATCATCTGCGAATAGTGAGAGCTTGATTTCTTCCTTTCCTACCTGAATGCCCTTAATATCTTTTTCCTGCCTAATCGCTATTGCAAGTACTTCCAGTACTATATTGAACAGCAGTGGAGAGAGTGGGCATCCCTGTCTCGTCCCTGATCTTAGAGGGAAGGCTCTCAGTTTTTCCCCATTGAGGATGATGCTTGCTGTACGCTTGTGGTAGATGGCTTTAATTATGTTGAGGAAGGCCCCCTCTATACCCATTTTGGCTAGGGTTTTCATCATAAAGGGGTGCTGGATCTTATCAAATGCTTTCTCTGCATCTATTGATATGATCATATGCTTTTTATCTTTTCTTTTGTTGATATGGTGGATTATGTTGATTGATTTCCGAATGTTAAACCATCCTTGCATCCCTGGGATGAATCCTACTTGGTCATGGTGTATGTTCTTTTTGATGAGTAGTTGGATTCTATTTGCTAGTAGTTTGTTGAGGATCTTTGCATCTGTGTTCATCAGGGATATTGGCCTGTAATTCTCTTTCTTTGTGGTATCTCTGTCTGATTTTGGTATCAGTGTGATATTTGCTTCGTAGAAACTGTTCGGAAGTGTTTTTGATATTTCAATTTCGTGGAAAAGCTTAAAGAGCATTGGGAGTAAGTCCTCTTTAAAGATTTGGAAGAATTCACTAGTGAATCAATCCGGGCCAGGACTTTTGTGCTTGGGGAGACTTTTTATTACCATTTCAATTTCCTTGATGGTGATAGGTCTGTTCAGGTATTCCAGGTCTTCTTGGTTCAGCCTTGGGAGTCTGTAGGAGTCTAGGAATTTATCCATTTCCTCGAGGTTTTGATGTTCCGTGGCATAAAGCTTCTCAAAGTACTCCCTGAGGATCCTCTGAATTTCTGTGGTTTCTGTTGTAATGACCCCCTTTTCATTTCTGATTCGGTTTATTAGGGTTTTCTCTCTCCCTTTCTTTGTGAGTTTTGCTAGAGGCTTATCGATCTTGTTAATTTTCTCAAAGAACCAGCTTTTGGTTTCATTGATCTTTCGGATTGTTTTTTGGGTTTCCATCTCGTTAATCTCTGCTCTGAGTTTTATTATTTCCTTTCACCTGTTCGGGTTGTGCTCCTTTTTTTGGTCCTTCTCCAAGCTCTTAAGCTGTGAGGTTAGGTTACTTATGTGTGCTCGCTCCTCCTTCCTGAGGAATGCTTGTAGAGCTATAAACTTTCCTCTTAACACAGCCTTTGCTGTGTCCCATAAGTTTTGGTAACTCGTGTTCTCATTTTCATTTGTTTCTAAGAATCTTTTGATTTCCTCTTTGATTTCCTGTCTAATCCACTCGTTGTTCAATAGTGCACTGTTTAATTTCCAGGTGTTTTATTTAGTTTTCTGTTTTTGTGTGTGATTTACTTCTAATTTCAGCGCATTGTGGTCTGAGAAGATTGTTGATACAATCTCTACCTTCTTAATTTTATGGAGGCATGTTTTGTGGCTCAGCATGTGGTCTATCTTGGAGAATGTTCCATGTACGCTTGAGAAGAATGTGTATTCAGCTTTTTGTGGATGAAGTGTCCTGTAAATATCTACTAAGTCCCTTTCTTCCATTGTTTCCCTCAAATGAAGTATGTCCTTGCTAAGCTTGAGTCTGGTTCATCTATCAAGAGGTGACAAAGCAGTGTTGAAGTCTCCCACTAGTATTGTGTTGCTATTGATGTCTTTTTCCAAATCTATGAGTAGTTGTTTTAAGTACTTTGCTGGTCTCTCATTAGGTGCATATACATTTATTATTGTAAGTTCTTCCTATTGTACAGATCCTTTGATCAATAAGAAATGGCCTTCATTGTCTCTTATGACCTTCCTCACTCTGAAATCGATGTGGTCTGATATAAGGATGGCTACCCCAGCTTTTTTATGGGAGCGGTTTGCCTGTAGGATTGTTTTCCAGCCTTTGACTCTGAGTCTGTGTTTGCTTTGACTATTGAGATGCGTTTCTTGCAGGCAGCAGAATGTTGGGTTCAATTTTCTAATCCATCCTGCCACTCTATGTCTTTTAATTGGTGCGTTTAGCCCATTGACATTGAGAGAGATTATTGTTATGGGATTTTGTCCCATTGTTCTGTTGAAATTTGGTGTATTTGAGGGGCCTTTCTTGCCTTAAAGTAGCCCATTTAGTTGTTCTTGTAACCATGGTTTTGAGTCTATGAAGTTCCTGAGCTGTTGTTTGTCTGTGAAACTGTGTGTTGTTCCTTCTATTATGAATGAGAGTCTTGCTGGGAAAAGTATTTTTGGGGAGGCATTTATTTCATTGAGTTTTTTTACTATGTCCCACCACTGTTTTCGGGCCATGAGGGTTTCCTCAGAAAAATCAGCTGTGAATTTTAAGGATGCTCCTTTGTAAGAGATTTCTTTCTTCGATCTTGCTGCTTTCAGAATTTTGTCTCTGTCTAAGGTTTTGGTCATTTTGATCAGAATGTGTCTTGGGGTATTTTTATTCGGATTTCTTCTAGCTGGTACCCTTCGGGCCTCCTGAATGTGGTCACAAGTTTTCTTCAGCTCTGGAAATGTTGTAGCAATGATGTCTTTGACAGTTTCTTCTTCATCAAGGTTTTCTTCCTGTCCCTCTGGGACTCCAATAATTCTTATGTTACCCCTCTTGGCTTCATCACGATCTTCTCTTGCCATCTGTTCCCGAATTGTGAGTCTCTTTTCCATTTTCTGCTCTTTTCTGGAGAGTCTCTGAACTTCATCTTCGAGCTCACTGATTCTGTTCTCAGCCGCTGTTACTCTGCTACTGAGGCCTTCCACTGAGCTTTTCAATTCGCCTACGAGATTTTTCAGGTCTGACATTTCTGATTGCATTTTCCTCATTTCTGCCTTCATATCCTCTTGTCTTCTATGGGCATTGGTTTCCATTGTTTCTTTTAATTCCCTAAGCATCCTAAGTAGCTCCCTTCTGAATTCCTTGTCAGAGAGGTTGTCTAACACTACAGTACTGTTGGTGTCATCTGGGCTAGACTCTTCAATATGAAAGTTTGGCGGGCTTTTGCGTTGCTTTACCATTGTAAGAGGTGTGGTTTAGTCCTTCACGTTCACTGTTACTATTCTGCTTGATATGCAGTGTGAGTTAAGATAGGCTTATGAGTTATTGGCTACTGTGTTTCTAGTGGCTGAGCTAAAATAGAGAAGTTTCCATCTAAGAAGGTAGCTTATGGCTCCTATGGCATACGTACTGGGAAAATATTTCGCGGCCGCGTTAGTGGCCGCGACTCCGGAAAGAGTCCCTGGCACTGGGCGAGGAGTTGGGAAGGTCTCCTGTTTGGAATTGGAGCCGTTCAGCTTTGTTGCCCAGAGCTGGGCCTCTGTGCCCGTCCCACGCAGACCAGGGGTTGAAAACCGGCTTTCTAGGGGCTGTTTCTAGCTGCGCGTGCCCAGAGAGGGACCCAGGCCCTTGGGGGCGGGCTGTACCTGTTGGAATTGGAGCCGTTCAGCTTTGTTGCCCAGAGCTGGGCCTCTGTGCCCGTCCCACGCAGACCAGGGGTTGAAAACCGGCTTTCTAGGGGCTGTTTCTAGCTGCGCGTGCCCAGAGAGGGACCCAGGCCCTTGGGGGCGGGCTGTACCTGTTGGAATTGGAGCCGTTCAGCTTTGTTGCCCAGAGCTGGGCCTCTGTGCCCGTCCCACGCAGACCAGGGGTTGAAAACCGGCTTTCTAGGGGCTGTTTCTAGCTGCGCGTGCCCAGAGAGGGACCCAGGCCCTTGGGGGCGGGCTGTACCTGTTGGAATTGGAGCCGTTCAGTTTTGTTGCCCAGAGCTGGGCCTCTGTGCCCGTCCCACGCAGATCAGGGGTTGAAAACCGGTTTTCTAGGGCAGTTCTGAAATTTTAACACTTAAATCTGGAGGGATTTCTGCCAAAAGCCACTGGGTTTCGAGATCTGCTCCTGAGTCTCTGGGATCATGGCCTTTGAGCAGCTTGATGAGGAGCCAGAGAGGCCATTCGTGGGCTATGACTTGGGGTCTCATTGGGGTGGGGAAGACAGGCCCGGCTCCACCTCCCTCCCCATCCTGTGAGACCCAACAAGTTTCGTCACTGCAGGCCCAAGCCTGACTGTCCAATGGCCTCTGGAGGATGACAGCCACCAAGTCTCCAAGAGGGAGCAGGCAGAGGGACAGTACCCATTCCCCCCGGGGTGGCCCGGTGACAGTATCCTACTGCGGGGTCCGGACACATTTCTGACAAAAGCTGCTGGGTTTCGAGATTTGTTTCTGAGTCTCTGGAATCAAGGCCGTTGAGCAGCTTGATGAGGAGCCAGAGAGGCCATTTGTGGGCGATGACTTGGGGTCTCGTTAGGGTGGGGAGGACAGGTCCGGCTCCACCTCCCTCCCTCATTCCGTGAGACCCAACAAGTTTCGTCACTGCGGGCCCAAGCCTGACTGTCCAATGGCCTCTGGAGGATGACAGCCACCAAGTCGCCAAGAGGGAGCAGGCGGAGGGACAGCACCCATTTCCCCCTGGGGTGACCCGGTGACAGTAACCTACTGCGGGGTCCGGACACATTTCTGACAAAAGCTGCTGGGTTTCGAGATTTGTTTCTGAGTCTCTGGGATCAAGGTCGTTGAGCAGCTTGATGAAGAGCCAGAGAGGCCGTTTGTGGGCGATGACTTGGGGTCTCGTTAGGGTGGGGAGGACAGGTCTGGCTCCACCTCCCCCCCCATCCCGTGAGACCCAACAAGTTTCGTCACTGCGGGTCCAAGCCTGACTGTCCAATGGCCTCTGGAGGATGACAGCCACCAAGTCGCCAAGAGGGAGCAGGCGGAGGGACAACACCCTTTCCTTCCTGGGGTGGCCTGGCGACAGTAACGTACTGTGGAGTCCGGATGCATTTCTGCCAAACGCCACTGGGTTTTGAGATTTGTTTCTGAGTCTCTGGGATCATGGCAATTAAGCAGCTTGATCAGGAGCCAGAGAGGCCGTTTGTGGGCGATGACTTGGGGTCTCGTTGGGGTGGGGAGGACAAGCCCGGCTCCACCCTCATCCCGTGATGCCCTGTGTGTCTCATCACTGGGGGCCCAAATGTGACTATCCAGTGGCCTCAGACAGATGGCGGCCACTGGGCCGCCAGGGGGAACAGGCTAAGGCACAAAACCTATTCCCACCTGGGTTGGCCCAGCACCGGTAGCCTACTGCAGAGACCAGACGCATTTATACCTAAAGCCGCTGGGTTCTGAGATTTGTTTCTGAGTCTCTAGGATCATGTCCATTAAGCAGTTCAATCAGGAACCAAAGAGGCCTTGCCTCTAATTATATAGCTGAGCCGGAGGTGGTTTGTGGGTGTGTTTCCCACATACCTAACTTTTGGCCGTTTACTTTCTTGGTAAACTTTGCCCCAAGTTTTTGGGGTCTGGCCAAAGGCACAGCAGCAATTTTGGGGTATCTGGAAGTCTGAAGGCGCCATGAGGCTGCTGATGCACTCGCCTCACAGGTACAGATTGACCTGCTGGCGGCACCATACCCCCTCCAAGTTAATTTTTTTTAAGTAAAAATTTATTTGTGAAATAATGGAATGAAGGAGATAGGTGAAGATAATGTGCTGGAAAATATAATGTTAAATGAAGTAAGCTAGAAGAAGGATAAACAGAGGATGGTATCACTTATATGTGGTATTTAGAGCAACTGGATGAGAAAAGGTAGTGGTTTAAAATGGGAGGTTGCCCAGACCACCTTTGGTCCAAAGATTAGGACAGAGAAGGAAAAAGCCAGTGGGGGGTGAGAGGAGAAACATATGAGAAGTAACAGAGGGCAAGGGTCAATGTACATTGGTGGTGTTAAAGAAAGTTAAAGCTAAAATGCCCAACCACAGAATCAACAAAACTGAATCATGAGGCCATAACTTGAATAATCAAACTTTAAAAGGTTCCTGATGAGATGAGAGGCTTTGGGGAGGAGTAGGGCAGGGAACCTGGGAAGTCTGGTGGAGGGAAGTTGACACTGGTGGTGATCGGTGATAGAAAATTGTATGTCCAGAACCAGTCATGCATAACTTTGTAAATGACTGTGCTTAAATAAAATAACATCTGGAGGTGGGCAGGAAGAGAACAAAGCCTTCTCCAAAGTGGAAAAGGCAAAGTCCAGATCCCTTGCAAGGAGATATATACAATTTTCCCAGAATGGGAGATGTGCCCTCAGTGTGAAAGTCATTTCTCAAGAGAGGAGATGCAAAAAGGTGCCTCAAGGTAAATGTATTAACACAGTGAGCTAGCCAGTATCTATTTGGTGAAGTGGAAGGGGCTTGGGCTGGCCTCCAAGTCATGGAGCAAACCTCCTGGTACTTATCTCGGCTGTTCTTGGGTGTTAGTCTCCTATTTTTTGTTACTTCATGTTCCCCAGATGAATGCAATCTTTCTATGTCTGTCCCTCTTTCTGACTCATTTCGCTTAGCATGATACTTTCCATGTAGTACCACTTGTATGTAAAATTCATAACTTCATCTTTTCTAAGAGCTACATAGTGCTTCATTGTGTAGATGTACCAAAGTTTCTTTAACCAATCATGTGTTCTCGGGCACTCAGGTTTTTTCCAAATTTTGGCTATTGTGAATAGTGCAGCAATGAACATAGAAGTGCAGATGTCATTTTGACTGTAATTTTTTGCCTCTCTGGGATATATTCCCAGGAGTGCTATTGCTGGGACAAATTGGAGCTCAATTTCTAATTTTTGGAGAATAGTCCATACTGTTTTCCAAAAGGGCCGAACCTGTCAGCATTCCCACCAGCAGTGAAGGAGGGTCCCCTTCTCTCCACATCTGCACCAACACCGGTTGCTTTTGTTCTTTTGGATGTGGGCCAGTCTCTGTGGTGTGAGATGATGTCCCATTGTTGTTTTGATCTGCATCTCCCTGATGATTAGTGATGTAGAGCATTTTCTCATGTGCCCTTTTGCCATTCGGATTTCTTCTTTGACAATGTTTCTGTTCATTTCCTTGCCCCATTTTTTGATGGGTTTGTGAAGAGGGAATGTCGATAGGAATATAAATGTAGTCATCAAAGGGTTGGATGTTTTCTTCTTGTGGAGTTCAAGCAGTTAATTTGTATATTCTTGATATCAACCCCTTGTTGGATGGGTATTGGGCGAATATCCTTTCCCATTCTGTAAACTGTCTTTGTATTTTGGTTACTGTTTTTTTAGGTGCAGAAGCTTCTTAGTTTAAGATAGACTCATTTGTCTATCTCTGTTTTCACTTGTTTGGCCAATGGTGTGTCATCTTGAAGATACCGTTAGCTTCAATGTTGTGCAGGGTTTTGCCAACCTTGTCTTCAATGTACCTTATGGATTCTGGTCTGATGTTGAGGTCTTTAATCCATTTTGATTTTACTTTTGTACATAGTGTTAGGTAGAGATCTGAGCCCATTTTTTTTGCATGTAGCTGTCCAGTTTTGCCAGCACCATTTGTTAAAGAGGCTTTCCTTGCTCCACTTCACTTTTCTTGCTCCCTTATCAAAGATTAGATGATCATATGTTTGGGGGGAGATGCCAATATATTCAACCCTTTTCCATTGGTCTGCAACTCTTCCTTTGTTCCAGTACCATGCTGTTTTAATTATTATTACTTTGTAGTAGAGTTTGAAGTTAGGGAGGTTGATTCTTCTCATTTTCTTTTTCTCAAGAATTGCTTTAGTTATTAGTGGGGGCTTATTGTTCCATATGAATTTCAGGAGTTTTTGCTCCATTTCTTTGAAGAATATCATGGGTATCATTATAGGGATCGCATTGAATTTGTACAATCCTTTGGGGAGTATTGCCATTCTGACAATGTTAATTCTCCTGATCCATGAGCAGGGGATATCTTTCCATTTTCTTGTGTCCTCTTTTATTTTCCTGAAGTAGTCCTTTGTAGTTTTCTTTGTACAGGTCTTTTTCTTCCTTAATTAAGCTGATTCCTGGGCTGGAGCGATAGCACAGCGGGTAGGGCGTTCGCCTTACAAGCGGCCAACTATGGCCGACCCGAGTTCGATTCCTCCGCCCCTCTCGGAGAGCCCGGCAAGCTACCGAGAGTATTCGATATGCCAGACACAGTAACAACAAAGTCTCCAATGGAGACGTTACTGGGCCCGCTCGAGCAAATCGATGATCAACGGGAGGGCCTTTACCTTTACCTCGAGCAATTAAGCTGATTCCTAGGTACTTTATTTTTGGGGGGCACAAGGTTAATTATAACCTTGTTGAATTTTCCCAAGACTTTGAGGTCTGTGTAATTCTGAGAGTATTTAGCTAGGTTAACATTGTTTGACAATGCACACCTGAAACATTCTAGGTCTTCGTCCTTTTATTTTTGTAATGAGTAATGGTTGAGGCCAAGGAGCTAACTCAAAGTGCTAAGTTCATGGTTTGCGTGCAGGAATACTGTCCAGAGCCACCCCTGAATGCTGGGTGCAGCCTACAAACCTTGAGAGGGAGGAAAAGAAAGTTGGTGACAAAAGGAACTTCTGGCAGCCAGGGAGATCATACAGCAGGTGGTGCACTTGTCTGTCCCAGGTTCAACCACTGGCACCACATATGGCCCCTAGAGTGCTACCAGGAATGATCTCTAAATACACAGTCAGGGGTAAGCCTTGAGCACCACCCCATGTGATCCCCAAACAAAATAAAATAAAAAAAAACTGATCTTCTAGTGATCTGGGCATAATATAACAATTCATTTTACATAGGAACCCAAATCCTAATTTTTTTGTACTTTACCTAAGTAACAAATTGTAATAAAGAATATATTCCCTTTCTCTGTGCATCAAGAATACATAAAAGTAAATAATGTAAGATTTTAGCAAGGAAGGGCTTGGGGGTCACACCTTGGGGTGCTCAGGTGCTGGGAGGACTACTCCCAATTCTGAGCTTGTCACTCCCAGTAGGGACCATGTGGGACCAGGAATATAACAGAGTCATTTCCATGCAAGGCAAGTGGAAGTGGACTGAATCTCTGTACAATCTCTCTGGCCATAACTTAATATTTTAAGTTTAGTTTTAAAATACAATTGTCAGTAATTATCTTAAATTTATGATGTGAGATGGGCAGCCCAATTTTTAAAAATAGATTGTCACTTCTTATCCATATACCATATCTCTCTGCAATGCATGCACCCTATGTAATCAACTATCTACCCTAAATGATATCCTTAAGTTATCATTCTTTTCTTTCTCCTCTAGTTTGATACCTCTAGCGAACAGAACATTAAAATCACCATGGTAACTTTTTCATGAACATTTATCATATTAATTAAAATATTAGAGAAAGTAGCACTGTAGCACTGTCCTCCTGTTGTTTATCAATTTGCTCGAGCGAGCACCAGCAACATCTCTTGTGAGACTTGTTGTTACTGTTTTTGGCATATTGAATATGCCATGGGGAGCTTGCCAGTCTCTGTTGTGTGGGCAGGATACTCTCGGTAGCTTGCCAACCTCTCCAAGAGGGATGGAGGAATCGAACCCAGGTCGGCCGCATGTAAGGCAAACACCCACCTGCTGTGCTATCGCTCCAGCCAATTACATTTTTTAATTGAGAAGGTAAATACAAAAATATATCACTTACCATTCAAAAGGGCTGGAGCGATAGCACAGCGGTAGGGTGTTTGCCTTGCGTGCAACCAGCCCAGCCGAGCCGGGTTCGGTTCCTCCGCCCCTTTCTGAGAGCCCGGCAAGCTACCGAGAGTATCTCGCCCGCATGGCAAAGCCTGGCAAGCTACCCGTGATGTACTAGATATGCCAAGCATAGTAACAAGTCTCATGATGGAGACGTTACTGGGCCTGCTAGAACAAATCGATGAACAACGGGAGGACAGCGCTACAGGACAGTGCTACAGTGCTACCATTCAAAAGATTTGTATGTTTTGTTAACCTGTGACGTCTAAGAATGGTCAATTAACTGATGTACCAAGCGTAGCACAGCAGAGCCTGGCAAGCTACGGTGGCATATTCGATATGCCAAAAACAGTAACAAGTCTCACAATGGAGACATTACTGGTGCCCGCTCGAGCAAATTGATGAATAACAGGATGATAGTGATAGTGACAGTGACTGAGAGAAGCACAAAACATTTGATGGGGTTAAATTAACATGTTAGTAATCTCTTATACAAGGGCGTAATGGCTTAATGGCTCCAGGATGAAATACAACAATCTTCACACACTTATCTTCTAAGGAAAGCTTATTGGCCCAATTTTAGGGGATTATTTACAATAAGCAATACAAAATTAATTGTTTCAGTTCAGCTTTGGGGGTGACAGTTTGCAACTTGGGGAGGAAATATTCAAAATATGGTGATAGGAAGGTGCAATGGTGGGGAGATAAGTGAATATTAAATGTAATGAATTATTGTGCACAACTTTACAAAAATAAAATTTTAAAAGAATGGTCAATTAAAATTATTTTTTTCGGGGCACCCCAAGGAGGGGCGGGTAAGAGCCTACCCACCCCAAGAGACCCAGTCCTGGCAGTCAAAAACCTCCAGAAATCAACCACCGCCATGCTCACGGCAGCTCTCCACCTGCTCAGGCTGAGCCTCACCCACGAGTGAACCTATTCCTAGACCATGCGGCCGCATTTGCAGCTGCTCGACGCTTCATAGGACACACCCTACCCATACCGTACCACTTTTGATGGGATTCAAAGTAGGGGTCAACCAACCTTAGAGGGAAATATTATATTTTTTCAGTTCTGTTTTGTCACGGGATCAGGGTACAAGATGGAAACATATGAAATATGGTGATGGAAGGTGTATGGTGGTGGGATTGGTGTTTGAATATTAAATGTAATCAAATATTGTGAACTACTTTATAAAATAAAAAATGAAAAAATTATGTTTAATAACCAGTACATTTTTTACAATTTTTTTCATTTTTAGTAAGAATATACCTTAGAAAATGTGTTTTTGAGGGAAAGGATGAGGGGTTCAGGGTGAGAAACTTGTCACAAGTGAGTCAGATAGGTCAGTCAGGACAGAGAAGAGACCACTGTGGCAAGGATAGTTGGAAATGATCGGTATAGACAAGAACTGAGTGCTGAAAGGAGGTAAAGGGATATATGATAACCTTTCAGTATACCTCTAATGTAAATCATAATGCCAAAAAGGAAAGAGAGAGAAGAAGAGAGAGAGAGAGAAGAAAAGGGTCTGCCATAAAGGCAGGCAAATGGTGGGGGATGGCAGGAGGGAAATTGGGGACACTGATGGAGGGATGGGTGTAGAGACATTTTATTTCTGAAACCCAATCATGAAAAACTTTTTAACTGCTTATCTCATGGTAATTTATTTAAAAATTTTTTAACTTAAAAAAGAGAAAATGTGGCTTTTCTCTCCTTGTATTTGTCATGATATAAGCTGTACGTTACAATGAAAATATTCAGATCTCCATTTGAGGTAAATGACACGCATCCATGGTTGTGTTCATCTTAGTCGGCTTTGAGAAGCATTCAGGAATGTCTTTGAACTTGAGCTTCTTTGCGCAATTTTTTGTTTGCTTTTTTCATTCTAGTTCTATATAATTACACTGAAACATAAGATTTATTTGACAACACTGCCTCAGAAAGTTAGAATCAGGCTCGTGTGATACCGTAAAGGACTAGTGTGTGAACTGTACATGCTGGAGGCACGGTTTCAATTCCCAACTCCACATGGTCCCCAGAGCACTGTGAGGAGTGAGGTCACCCCTCCTGCCCACCTCCCCTCTGCACTGCTGCCAACTCTTCAGCTTTACTTTGTGCTTCCCCCCCCCCCCCACCACCAAAAGAGGAAGAATCAAAAGAAGAAGGGGAGGGAAGGAAGGAAATCTCACTTTTATTTCTACTGCATTTTCCTCCTGTTGGAAAAAGAGAGATTCAAATCATATACCTGAAAAATGAGATCAGATTTACACAGTTGTTCGCCATAGTAATTTCTTCATGTGTTAAAACACATATCATTAAAAATCATAATTGTATGAATAGACTGGTAGTAAAGAAGAAATAAGACGTTAGTCACTGAAAAAAATTCTTCTGTACTGTTAAAAATAACACTGAAGCAAATAAATAAAATATATATATATTCTTTTTAATTCTTTCTCAATTTGAGATAGGCAGTACAGACAAATTAAAGCAGCACATTTGAAATCTTCAGTGTTGACTCTTAACAAGTTCAGAACGATATGTATTTCTCAAAAGCACGTTATTATTACTGATATTCTAGATGAAGCTAGACTAAAGTGTATAAGATTCAATGTTCAAACTCAATTTATAACGGTTTGATCCTCATCAGAGCAATTATGACAGCCAAAGGCACAGTGAAAGTTTTGAGGAAAGGTCACAGACAGAAATAAAGTTGAAGGTTAAGATCTTGATGACATTGAACTTTGGTATCATGATGAGAGTCAAAATAAGCATTAGGGTCTAGATCTGGAGTGTGAGTGTGAGTCAGGGGTCAAGGTTCGGGTCAGGATCAGTGAAGGGTTTGTGTCAGGGTAACGGAGACAGAAAGTGTGTTTCAGGGATAGAGCACAGTAGGCATCCATCTCAGGATCAGATTCACGGTGAGCTCACTTCAGGATGAGAAGTCAGGGTAAGAGAGTTAAAATATGAATGAAGTTCAGGATATGGGTTATAGGAAGAATCAAGGGAAAAGTGAAGATGAGACACAGGGTCATATTGATTATTCAGGGAAGCGACGGGATGAGGGTCTGGGTCAAAAGGATGATTCCAATCATCAGGTTCAGTCCACATCAGGTTAAGGGACACCTTAAGGGTCACAGCCAAATTCACATTTACAGTCAAGGTTGGGATGTTACGGTGTATTTTTTAACCTCAACTCAAGGTCAAATTGAGGGTAAAAATCATCTTGAAGGCCAATATCAGAATGATTATCTGGATTAAGTAAGTCTCAGAATCGGTGTCATTGAAATAGTCATGGTTAGGACAAATCAAGATGAAGGGGGGCTTGAGGGACAGCTCAGCAGGCTGAGTAAGTGCTTTACATGCAAGAGTCCTGAATTCCATCTGGCACTGCCTGGCCCCACAAGTACCAGAAGATGGGATCTCCCCAGCATAGAGAAAGGAGTATCTCCTGAAGTTTGGCATGCATGGCCTCAACTATACCACCACCACCAATATCTTATGCACTTGTGGGTATGATTAAAAATAATTTAAAGTTAGGCCAAAGAGATAGTACAGAGGTCAAGGTGCTCTCCTTACACATAGCCAACCTCAGTTTGATCCCCAACACCATGAATGGTGCACAAACACCGCCAGGAGTGAAAACCTAGCACAGAGACAAAAGAAAGCCTTGAGCATAGCCTAGTGTGTGCTCCGAACCTCCCCAAAACTAAATAATTTAAATGTGTCTCAAAGAAATATTTATATGTGAATATTGGTAGCAGCACTATTCAGAATTGCAAAGCAGTAGAAACAGTCCAAATGTCCACTGTCAGATGAATGGATAAACAAAATGTGATGTATACAGACAATAGAATATTATTTAACTCTGAAAAAAGTTTTATGCTGTAACACACATAAAATTTTCTATTACAGCCAGCTATGTGGCAAAACACATTCCTTGCATTCATGATACCTGGGTTTGGTACTCAGCATCACATAAAAAAAATTTGAATATTATGCTGTGTGAAAAAAGTCAGTGACAAATAATGTTTGATGTGATTATGTATTCTTCTTGCTTTTTAAAAAATTGAATCACTGTGAGATACAGTTACAAAGCTTTCATGTTTGAGTTTCAGTCAACAATGATGGAACACCCATCCCTCCACCGGAGCACATTTTATTTTGGATCACACCCAGAGATGCTCAGAAGTTCCCTGGGCTCTGCACTCAGGAATTACTCTTGCGGTTCTCGGGCGACTATATAGGATGTCAGGTAACAAGCCCGGGCCAGCTCCGTGCACAGCAAATGCCCTTCCCCCTGTATAATTGTCCCAGCCCCAAGTTTGATGTCATTTAAATAAAGTACTTAGATCAAGAAAACTTACAGAGACAGATACCAGAAGTGTTTTTGCCAGGGGCTGGGGAAGAAGAGAATTTTAGTTGCTTAACAGATACAATTTCAGTTTTACAAGGTAAATGGAATTTGGGATTTTGACTACAACAAAAATGTGAATTTTCTTGGCTCCAAAGGATCACACTGAACAGCTGAAAATGCTAAAATGCTAAACATTATACGTACTTCACTTTTTTTTTTGAAAAGTCATATTAAAGGTATTGGGACTCCTTGAGAGTCACAGTGTCAGGTTGACTACGTATGGCTCAAGTTCAAGTTCACATAAACTTTTCTTTTTAGAATAAAGTTGTTCATGATGATTTGTTGCATTCAATATTTCAACACAAATCTCCCCTCCATTGCGTCTTCCTACCACCTTATTTCCAGTTTCCCCAACCACCCCTCAAGCCTGCCCATATAGAAGTTCCTCAATTTTTTATTTTATATTGTTTGCTATAAATAATTTGCTGAAAATGACAAAAAATATCTCAAGAAGAAAGTAAAGATTGTTGTCTCTTACCATGGAGCCACCAAGCCCTTGTAGAAAAGATGACCTACATGTTGTTACAAGTTAAATCTTGTATGTTTATATTTTGTGTGTTTAACTAAGATTCATTGCCTTCTATTTTACATCGCATGCAATGTGGTGTACTACTCCTTCCTGGTTTATCAGCGATGTAGAATTTGAGATGTCATGATGCGTGTTTCAAGGAGTCCAAAAAATTAAATGGGGTGATATAGCTGGATTTATATTTTTAATCAGATGTTGACTTGGGTGCCCTGGACAACTCAGCCTGGCATGGGGTCCAGAGCATCTCTACAACTTGTTGGTCTCTTTTGAGATTTATTTATGTCTCTAGATCATGGCCTCAAGTAAGTTAATGAGCTTACTTCCACCAGATGTAGTTCATGGGTGTAACTGCTGGAGGCTTCCAGAAGTGCAGGGAGATGAATGGAAGTAGCTTGTATCTGACTCCATGAAACCCTAGAGATTTTAGTCAAAAAAATCTTCATACCTTAGTTTTTCAACAGATAAATTTCTGGATGGAGCTTGCTCGAACAGTGAAGTTGGGCAGTGCGCATGGCGGTGATGGTGGAGTGTGAAGGTTTTCACCTGTCAGGGCTCTGGGGATATGTTTGGGCAGTTGCTGGCATCATCCAACCCTGTCTTGGACAACTCAACCTGTTGTGGGTTCCACAGTAACTTTAAAGTGGTAAGGAAGTCATTGCCAAGGTGATAACCAGGATCAGAAATAATTTTAGAATTATGATGAAGACATATACAGAGGGAGGGGGAGCCCAGAGCCAAGAAAAAGTCCCGAGCCACATTGGGCGTGTCTGTCCCCCCCAAATATCACATGTAAACAAAATCATAAACACCAACACTATTGTAAACGTGCTACCCACACGACAATGAAATACATTAGTCAATAAAAATAGGATCAAAGCACATGATTTGCTGTGGGAGGTCCAGGTTTGATCTTCGATACCAAAGTGTCCTGACTATGGCCGGGAGCAACCCTTGAGGAAGTCGCTACTTGGAGACATTAAGCACAACCAGCTGTGCCCTCAGCCCCAGAAAGGAAGATGAGATTCACGTAAGGGGTAGAGTTGCGGTTAGTTCACCTATGGGTCAAGTTCAGAGTCAGGATAAGAGTGAGGTGAGACGTACTCACTGTCAATGTCAATGTGAGGGTCAGTGTGTGAGTATGAGTCTGCATGAGGCTGAGGGTCAGGAAAGGGTTAAAGACTCAGTCATGTTCCACGTTGAGTGAAAATGAGAGTCAACCAGGCCAAGACTTTGTTGTAACAGGAGACTCGAATTCAGGGTCAAAATCTCAGGCTCAAGGATAGAGTCAAGATTTGAGTCAAGTTCAGGGTAAAGGTAAGAGAAACGATGAGATCCTCCTTCAGACTCAGATCAATGTCAGACGTGTACACAGGGAAAGTGTGGGTATCTGTTCCCTTTGGAGTGATTAATGACCCTGCAATAGGTCAAAAATCCTATTCTTAAGAGGGTATTATTTATTTATTTATTCAGAAATCTGATGCCTGCTTCATGACCCCCCACTTTCCCACCCTGAACCATCCCTCTGCTTCCGATCTGTGAAGCTGGCTGCCTGAGAACCCTGACCCTGAGAACCTCTAGATCAGCAGGAGTAGTATGCTGGTGTATGACTGCCACCCTCACAGTCTCTTCCTGCCAGCCCTATGGACTGATGTTTTGGAATGGTGCCCCAAATCCTAAACATACAGCTAAAACTCCGCATTGGGATCAGGGAACGTCTGCTAGGGATTTCCTTGGTCTTGCACCAATTTCTGTCTCCAATCCCCCTCTTTGTGATGAAGCAAGTTCTGGCCAGGGAACATCCAGCCCCAACCACTAGCCCTTATGCCTGTAACCCCTTTCAATACCTTTGTTGCTTATTCTGTAAAATCAGAGGTGTATGGTGAATTTAAAAAAAAAAAAAAAACAGAGCGCGCCATCTAGTGGTGATTAGGAGCTCCAGGGCCACTGCCAGTGATGCATGAATGCTGGGAGGCCACCAAGTGCCTCTGGGAAGGCAAGTGTTGGGCATGTATGTGGTGGCGAGTATTGAACATAAGTA
Source organism: Sorex fumeus (assembly GCF_029834395.1). NCBI lineage: Eukaryota > Metazoa > Chordata > Mammalia > Eulipotyphla > Soricidae > Sorex > Sorex fumeus. Next base: position 68,460,765 of record NW_026606129.1, read on the forward strand.
GCTACTCTACCACTTGAGCTACCTCCCCGGCCCATATATGTTTTTTTTAACTCTATGGGAACCTTTTGGGCACTAACACCTTTCAACATATCCGTCCTGTGACTCTTCTAAAGATGCCACAGAATGGTTCACAGCTTTTAAAGTTCACATCCCCAATAACAAAACGGCAGGGTAATGATCCACCTCACAATGCAGAGCCTGTCTTCTGTTCCGCGGGGCCTCATCACTACACCTACACAGCTTCAGGGTTCAAGGAGATACTGTAGAGGTTTAATTTCTGCCACTTGTACTAGGAGAATAAGAAATCTTTTCGGCCTTTTTCCAAAAATGAAAATTATAACCCGGAATTTGTCGTTTCCAGCAACACCCTATGCTTCACTCCCTCCAGCTGGGTTCCTCAGGTTGTAACACTCACATTGCTCCTCCCTCCCTTTGGGGAGTCTCCGTTCTTCATATCATTGAAAGATATTGATTATCAGCTCTATCACTGACCCTGTTCCCTTTCATTTTGTCCTGGTTGCCTGGCGTCAGTTTTCAGATAAGAAAAGAGAAAGCTGCTCAGACTTTAAAAAATGTCCCTGGAGTGATGGCTTCTTTGAACTGGAACAACTGGCAGGTAGAGTTATGCCCCGTGAGTAGGACAGGGGAGGGTGAAAGCATGGGCACGCAGTAGCTACATAAGTACACATGAACTCACACCTGATCCATTTGGAGCATCCCTGGTAAATTGCAGAGAACAGGAAAAAAATAAGAAGGCACCAAGAAAGAAGATGTGCTAGACCTTGCAATGTGTTCAGTGAAAAGAAAAGAAAGGGAGGGATGGGGGAGGGGGGAAGAAGAATTCTGAAAGAGCAAATTCCACTAGACAGCACTGAACTGGAGTCAGGGGACCTTCATTTGAACCCTGGCTTTTTGCTTGCTGGATTCATTCGATTTATTAGAAATCTGAGCACAGGCAAACTTCTTGGCTCTCTGAATTGGGGTTTCCTCTCTCCCAGACTGGGTGCTAGATTTCTTTCCCAACCAACTTCATTTGACTGCTATTAACACTACTGTCACTGTCCCTGTCCTCCCAGTGTTCATTGATTTGCTTGAGCAGGCCCAGTGACGTCTCCATCATGACACTTCGTTGTTACTGTGTTTGGCATATCAAATACGTCATGGGGAACTTGCCAGGCTTTGCCCTGCAGGCGAGATACTCTCAGTAGCTTGCCTGGCTCTCCAAGAGGAACGGAGTAATCAAACTCCGGTCAGCCATGTTGGCTGCATGCAAGGCAAAGCCCTACCCGCTGTGCTATGGCTCCAGCCAACAATTAACACCAAGGGAAATAATGGTTACAGAAGAGCACTGTAAACTGGAAGGCTATAAACAAAAGAGGCTCTTAGCATCATGAGACCCAGCATTCAGCACAATGCTATTCGCCAGCCACCATGACATGCTCTGTGCACAGGAAAGCATTTCACATCACACCAGTATTACTGGTAGAGGAAACTCTTATTCCTCCTGTACAGATGAAGAAACATACAGAGAAACTGCAATTCGCAGGAGGTCATACACATATTAAATAGTATTCTGGGATTTGAACATCCCGTCTCTGTGGCAGAGCATTCCCTTTTGCTCTCTCTCTCCTTTTGGGTATTGTGGTTCGTAGAAATTAAATGGCCAAAAGCTAGTTATGTGGGAGTCATGCCCACAAACCACTGCTGATTCAGCTATACAAGTTCATTTATCGGCCTCTCTTCAGAACCCTTAAATAAATCTTGAAAGAGATCAAAATCAGGCACTAACATAATTTAAGTGCATAAATGGCCATGATTCAGAGGCTCACAAATAGATCTCAGAAGAGAGCAGCATGCAGCAGAGATGCCTTCAAACCCCAAATATTCAAGACATTTTAGAATTCCAGGAGAGCTCAACCGGTTTTGCAGCTGCACAACATCTCATACTCTTCATAACAAGTAACAAAAAATCAATTATTGACCACCTGCCTAAGGTACAGGCTTTGGTGTTGGTGGGACAATTTGAAGTAATGGTGGTGGGATTGGTGTTGAAATGCTGAATGTAAATAATTACCGTGAACAGTTTTATGAAAATAAATTTTTTTAAAATTAAAAAATTAGTACATGTACATGCAGATATATATGGACGAAATGATTGGTGTTCATTTTTGCAGATAATGGACATTTGATTGTTCATTACTGGTAGCTAAGTCAGGTGGTTCAGCAGATGGTGTGTCTGACCTTTCTGAAAAGATGAACAAGCACCTCCAGGCTCTGATACAGCACGTAAGCTCGAAGAGGGTCATGGATGACTGACTTCAACGCCAAGAGCAGGCATGACGTCATCACGTGCCTGGACGTGCCGTCCACGCTCGCCTTGGCCCACGAACACCACTTTGTGCGCGAAACGAGACTCAAGCGCCAGCGCGCCAAGAGCTTGAGCCAGCTGCTGTTTTGCTCCAATGGCACCGCCAACTTCCAGAGTTTCACCTCCAGGTGGGCCTCTAGAGCCCATTGTCAGGCTTTCTATCCTGGACGTGTTCCGTGAGGAGCCCTTCCTGCACCAGGGCCATGTAGTTCGCCGGGAGGAAGGTGAAGGGGCAGGCCTTCAAGATGCACCATTTGGGGAAGACAGTGGGCCTGGGGGTGGCTTCCTGGAGCGCAACTGGGACGAGGCGCGGGTAGATGTGCTCAGGGTGCCCGGGCTGGCCTGGTGCTGTACAAGGAGTCACGTGTTTCTGGGGAGACCATTGCATGAACTGTCAGTCTGAGTGCACGAGGAGACCGGGCAGCGCCCAGTGCAGCACGAGAGCTCCAGGGTCCAGTGATCGACCACCTTGCCCGTGCATGACCGCAGTGCCAAGGACCCAGCTTTCTGGACGGCAACTAGGGGAACAGTGACAGCCACCGAGGGGTCCTTGGACTTGGTTGGGGGTGGGGGGGCAACTATCCTAGGATAGCCTGAACGAGGCGTGGTGACTCTGGATCTTGGTCCTCTGTACGTTTCTGCCTCGCCTGGAGAAACTGCGGAGCCTCCAGTTTTGGCACAGGTATGAACTCTTGCACAGCTCAGGGCATAAAGATGCTATTTATGGAAGAGGAGATTTTTCTTGGTACATACGCACACACACCCCACATATTTTTGAAGTAAAATATTTATATTGATCAGAAGGTCCTAGGATAAGTTAAAATCTATGGGGAGGAAGTACTTTATTTGATATATTTTAAAATATTTAAAATTTAAAAATAAATGAATGAATCATACTTGAACTGCTATTTTTGAGGACAATATTGATGCACTTTTGATAAATGATAAAGTAATAAAGGGCTTTGGGGAAAAGTTACTAAAAAGAGACCAATATGACCCCAAGATATATAAGACGCTGGCACAACTTTACAAGAAAAAAAATCCAACCCTAGAAAATAATGGGAAGAAAAAAATGAACAAAGTTTCTCAAAGAAGATATTTGCATGGTCAAAAGAAAAAAGTGCTCTTCATCACTAATCACCAGGGAGATGCAAATCAAAATAACAATGAGATATCATCTCATGCCACAGAGACTGGCTCACATCCAAAAGATAAAAGCAATGCTGTGTCTCCCTTTCCCTACTTTCAACACTCAGTGCTTGTCCAGAGTGATCATTTTCAACTAATGTTGTCATAATAGACTCTTCTCTAACTTATCTCCGGCCCACACATTCTTGTGGTAATTTCAACAATTGACTAGTCCTTCTGGTCCATTTTCCCTGGCCTTGGATATTTGTTTCATACTATTTTTATATGCCATAAATGAATGCAATCATAATATATCTGTCTCTCTCCTTCTAACTCATATCACTCAGCATGATACTCTTCAGTTCCATCCATCTACAGGGAAATTTCATGACCTCATTTTTCCCAACAGCTGTGTAGTATTGCCTTGCATAGATGTACCATGCTTTCTTTTCCATCATCTCTTCTTGGGCACTCAGGTTCTTTCCAAATTCTGGCTATTGAGAACAGTGCTGAAATGAACATAGAAGTGCAGATGGTGTTTCTTCAGTGTGTTTTTGTAGCCCTCATAGTATTTACAGAAGTGGTATTGTTGGGTCAAATGGGAGTTCAGTCTAGTTTTTTGAAGAATATCACATTGTTTTCTAAAATGGTTGAACCAGTCGGCATTCCCACCAGCAGTGAATGAAGGTCCGTTTTTTCCCGCATCCATGCCAGCACTGATTATTCTTTTGCATGTGTGCCAGTCTCTGTGGCACGAGAGAGAGAAAGAGGAAGAGAGGGAAGAGGGGTTCCTGCCAGAGGCAGAGATGGGAGATGTTTCGGGATGGGAGGGAAACTGGGGACATTGGTATTGGGAAGTTACAGAGTTGGAGGGTTGGGTGCTGGAACATTGTATGACTGAAATCCAATCATGATCAGCTTTGTGATATTCTATCTCACTGTGATTCCATAAATTTTTTTAAAAATAGTATTAGAATATTAAAAAATGAATTTTTTAAAAGAAAGTGATAGGATTTATTATATACTAGAACTGGGAATGGAAAAAGGAGACTCTAAGATATCAGTCTTGAGTAATTAGAAGAATAATTCTGCTGTTAGTAGAAATAAGGAAGAGGGAATCATTTTATAAACTGTGTAAAACTATACCATAGTGCTATGTTTAATTTGATATTCATGGTCACGGGCCTCCCGTTATTCATCGATTTGCTCGAGCGGGCCCAGTAACATTGTGAGACTTGTTAGTGTGTTTGGCATATTGAATACCTCACGGGTAGCTTGCCAGGCTTTGCCGTGCAGGCGAGATACTCTCAGTAGCTTGCCGGGCTCTCTGAGAGGGGTGGAGGAATCGAACTTGGGTCGGCCATGTTGGCTGTGTGTAAGGCAAACGCTCTACCTGCTGTGCCTGAATCAGGATGGAGAAAGATAAGTTTCTTAATATTTGCAGTTTGTAGAAAGAAATGCTAGATAGTGAAGAGCTTCTTGTCAACTATAGCATGCTCCATGTAGAGGCAACCCAAACCTTTTCAATGTTACTGATTTTGATTTATATCCAAATATCAACAAAGTATATATTTTGTCTTTTTTATTTTCATTATTTTTATTAGTGAAACAGCATGAGGTACAGTTATAGACTTACAAATTTTTGTGCTTGGGTTTCAATTATACAATGATCAAGTACCCATCCCTCCACCAGCGCCCATCCTCCACCACCACTGGTACCAGCATCCCTCCCATCCCCCATCCCCCATCCCCCCCATCCCACCCTGCCTCTGTGGCAGAGAATTCCCTTTTGTTCTTTCTCTCTCCTTTTGGGTCCTGTGGTTTGCAAGAGAGGCATTGAGAGGCAATCATGTTTGGTTTATTGTCTACTCTCAGCATGCTTCTCCCACCCTGGGAGGATCCTCCCAACACCATTTATTTGGTGCTCTCTTCTCTATCTGAGCTTCCTTTTTCCCTAGCATGTGTGGCTGGCCTCCAAGTCATGGAAAAAAATTCCTGGTACTAATCTCTGTCACTCCTGGGTGTTAGTCTCCCATTTTGTTGCTTTATGTTCCCCAGATTAATGCAATCTTTCTGTGTCTATCCCGCTCTTTCTGACTCATTTCGCTTAACATGATACTTTCCATGTAGCACCACTTGTATGTAAATTTCATGACTTCATCTTTTCTAACAGCTACATAGTACTCCATTGTGTAAAGGTACCAAAGTTTCTTTAACCAGTCATCTGTTCTCAGGCACACAGGTTTTTTCCAGATTCTGGCTATTGTAAATAGTGCTGCAATGAACAAACGAGTGCAGATGTCACTTCGACTATACTTTTTTGCCTCTCCGGGATATATTCCCAGGAGTGGTATTGCTGGGTCAAATGGGACATCAAATTCTAATTTTTTGAGAATCGTCCATACTGTTTTCCGAAAGGGTTGGACCAGTCGGCATTCCCACCAGCAGTGAAGGAGGGTCCCTTTGTTGCCACATCCGCGCCAACACCAATTTCCATTCAAAATACCTTTTATTCCTGTGATATCCTCTGCCATTTTACAGAGATTTAAGAAACCCTGGGGCCATGGCCTTCACACAGATCTGTAGGTTGACAGGGAAACTTGGGGGAACAAATGTGGGGAGCTGAGGTGATTGTTTATCAAGGGCAATCCTCTTGTTTTAACCCTCAAGGCTATTTCCAATGGCTTTCAGACCAAGAAGAAATGGAATACAGAAGACTCTTGTGATGTTGGTGAGCCACAGTGGTGGCTCATTTGAAGTGGGGAAGAGAAAGATGGTCACTTTCTCCCCATCTGCCTCTCACCTGGAACCCAGGGTTACTGGGTTCTTGTTTTGCCTTGAAGAAAAGAACTTAAGGAGCTGGGGTTGGAGTGATAGCACACACAGCAGGCAGGGCATGGGCATTGCATGCAGCAGGACCCAGGTTCAATTCCTGGCATCCCATACAGTCCTCCAAGCATCACCAGGAGTAATTCCTGAGTGCATGAATCAGGAGTAACCCCAGTACATCGCTGGGTGTGACCCCCCAAAAAAACAACGAATTTAAGGAGTAGATGAGCAATGAGGTAAAACAGATTTTATTTGAAGGTTTTAAAGGGAAGGAGGAAAAGAAAGTGGAAAAGAATGGAAAGTAGCATGCTCGAGATAACCTGGGCGTCTTCAAGGGCAGAGAGAGCCCCTACACCCATCCCAGCATTAGACATGAAAGCATGAAAGTACACATCTCAAGAGGGGAGATGCAGGTGACACATGTGCTCGGGCACCACGTGTGCTCAGCTCTATGGGCACAAACAGCACATGGGCTCAGGTAGCATATATGTGCACCCTTGCTTTGTTGAAGGTGGCTTTTATAGGGTTTCTGCAACTTGCCCCCATGTAAGGCTTCTACCTAGCTAAAAGTCCTTTGCAAAAGGAGGTTACCAGGGGGACTTGGGAGTGGTCGTGGTCTTCTTTGAAATTCCTTTCCCGTTTCTTTTGTTTCTGCAGGAGCTTCTCTGGTTCTGTTGCCCTAGATAGATGAGGGTCTTATCAGGTCTTAGTTCCTGTTTTTCCTGGTTTCTGCAAGGTCTGCTTTTGCTATTGCCTTGGGAGGGGGCCTTTTCTATCTGCATGCTTGTCTACATTACTTGAAGTTCATTTATTTCAGATTTTGACTGTGAGCAACCTGAAGCTCCATGACTTGTAGTGTATGTATATATTTTCATTTTCCTGAAGCATGAATCTGCAAGGCTGCTATGTGGGAGTGTGTGTAGTAAGGATCTGTTGTTCTTGCCTGTCTGACACTTGTTCTCTATTCTTCAGAAAAACTCTTTGGGTTTGTTTTAGGGCACTGAACCCCACCCATTGGTTACTGTTTGGGTGTGAATATCCGTCAAGGGACTCAGCTCTCCCCTCCAAAGCATCTGGATATGTGACCCACGTTGAATCAGTCAGATTCAGCCTGGAATTTCAATCAAGTAGAGATGTGACTTGAAAATGAGTGGAGAAATCTACCCCTGCCATACTATTGTGAAAATACTGCTCATCATTCCCATGATTTCAAACAAGGATCATCAAACTTTTTCTGCATAAGACAAGCCAGTACATGTTTTAGGATTTGTGAGCCATCATTTGGTTTCTGTCTCTAGGATAAAACCTATAGGTTTTTTTTTTCTTTCGGTTATTCATATTCTAGCTATATTTCTTTTTTTTCTATTTATCATGGTCAGAGGTAGTTTATATTGCTTATCACTCAAGAACTCTATCTACATAAAGGGAATCTTTTGGCTCATGAGTGACTCAGTTGACTGTCCTAACATCCACGTACCAATGGGACTTTCTTTTATGTCTGTCTACAATCAGAATTTTCAGTAACAATTGTAGCAGTTAACTAGAACAATTCAGCTTGCTCATGAGGACACAAAAAGAACTAGACCCATTGATGCACAAATAGAGATGGTGAAAAAAAGAGAGAGAAGTTAGTGCCTTTTCACTTGTTTATAATGCTTGGGATAAAATTGAAAACTGGATATTTATTTGCTAGTGGCTCCATTTTATGAGTTAGTCTTTTTAAATTAGGAATTGTTGGGGTTAAAGAGTGTGTTTTAGTTTATCCCAGAGGATTTTTTTAATAACCTGGAAATTTAAAACCTTTTTTGTTAGAAAAAAATTTTTTTTGAAATTGTAAAGTGGGTTTTCACTTAATCACTTAACTTTCCATTAGTCCTCGATTTGCTCGAGCGGGCGCCAGTAACGTCTCCATTTGTCCCTGTCGCGTGCTAGTGTAGCCCAATGGCATCTGTTCGCTCTGGGAACATGAAGAGCTTCAAACCGATCGTTCATGATCTTGATGAAGAAGTCTGACCATCTGGAAGGTGGGCGGCCACGCGGTCTTTTAACATCCCGTGGAATCCAGTTGGTAACAGCTCTAGTCCAGCGGTCATCTTTAAATCTCATTACGTGACCAGCCCATCTGATTTTTGACACCTTGGCAAATGAGACAGTGTCCCTGATTCTTGATCGTCGATGGATGTCGGAATTCCGGATTCTTTCTCTCATTTGAGTGAAACGTGATATTGCAAGCATAGCTCTTTCAATTCCTCTTTGGGAGACCTGAATAGCGTTCTCATCCTGTTTGCAAAGGGCCCAGGTCTCTGAGGCATATATTAATGCAGGAAGAACAGTGGAATCAAAGAGATGTACCCGGAGCCGGAGGTTCTTTGTCCTCTTAGCTATTTCTTCGACGCTCTTGAAGGTGTTCCAAGGTGCTCTCTTCCTCCTGTGCAGCTCGGGTGCCAGGTCATTTGTCATGTTGACTTCTTGACCTAGGTACACATAGCTATTGCATTCGGAGATGGTCGTTCCATTAGAGAGCGAATGGGGCATCAGGAACGAGGCCGTTTCTCAGAAACATTGTCTTCGTAAGATTCAGTTGTAGTCCTACCTTTCCACACTCACGGTCAAAGTCGGCCAGCATTTGTGCCGCTTGGCTGATGTTTGGTGTTATTAAAACAATGTCATCAGCAAAGCGGAGGTGGTGTAGTTGCCGACCATCTATCTTCACTCCCATTCCTTCCCATTCCAGTCGTCGCATGATGTTCTCGAGGGTGGCACTGAAGAGTTTCGGTGAAATGGTATCACTCTGCTGCACCCCTCTCTTGACATTGATGATTACTTCTTTGTAGAATGGTGAGATCCTGGTAGTGAATCCGCAATACAGCTCACTGAGGATCTTGATGTATTGTGCTTGAATGCCCTGATTGGCTAGGGCTTCAATGACCACTTCCATCTCAACAGGATCAAAGGCCTTCTTTAAATCAATGAATGTTAAACAGAGCAGCATCTTGAACTCCCAAGACACCTCAATGAGCTTGGTTATCGTGTGGATATGGTCGATGGTGCTGAATCATTTGCAGAACCCGGCTTGCTCGCATGGTTGTCCTTCATCTAGTGTTCTGCCAATCCTATTTAGGATGACTCGAGTGAACAACTTGTAGATGACAGACAATAGGCAGATCGGGCAATAGTTTCCAATGTCATGGATGTCTCCCTTCTTGAACAGTAGTACGGTCCTGCTGGTTTTCCATTGGGACAGAACCTTGCATTCAGACAGGTAGCGTGTGAAGAGCCGAACCAGCGTATTGATGAGTACTGACGGCAGGTTCTTCAGGTGTTCAGGTCTGACCTTGTCTGGGCCAGGTGCTGTTCATTTCTTTACCGACGAAATGGCGTGTCTGATTTCGGAAGGGAGAATGTTGGGAATGACATATCCATCCTGTGAAATTTGATATGTCGGCAAGTGGACATGGCTATCGAAGAGATTTGAGTAGAAGTCATGGATAATCTTCTCCATTGCCGTTCTGGAGGATGTGGGTTTTACTTATGGTATAATTTAGTCCTCGGTATTCTGTGCTTCCCACGTTAAAGATACTGAGACAAAACCTGCCATGCTGTGAGCCTGAAGTGATGTGAAGCTTTCAGTCTATATTCTCCCAGAGTGACTAGATTGCACATGTGCTTGCACTTCCTCTTCTTTGTGTTTCCTACTGTTCTATAATAAAAGTGAATATGGTAGGGCATCTCAATTGCACCAAGCAGATTAAAAAATCAAGACTTTTTTGCAGTCTGGCACTAGAAAGACTACAGAATGAGCCTGGTCCTTCTTCCATAAGACTTTGTCTTCCTAAGAGGAGAGCATTACCACTGCCTAAAACATTTTGAATAGTGAATAATAAGAAACACACCATGCTGGCTTAAGAGAAAGTACATTGCAAAAATAATTGATCCAGAGAGAGGCTATTGATATTGGTTTTCTTCTAACAATATAGATCTCTTTTATCAAGGTCTATTAAAATTTTATTTTGGAGGTGCCTAGTATGTGTGAGATACTTTGGTGGTGTTTGGCAGAGGTTCTATTTGATTGTTGTAACAACGTTGTAGAAGAGAAAAATCTTTTCTTTGTTTTTAGAGGAGAAACCTACGATTGATTTATTCATAACTGAAAAGGAGTGAAATAATAGGAGATCAAACCAATCTCCAACTGGTCCTAATGTCTCTGCCCTTTATCTCCTTTCAATTTAAAGATGTTTTTATGCTGTTTAAGACTACTAGACATTTCTCTTTTGGGTATGGGTTACTACAAAGCCTGCTAAGAGAGCCTCAGAGCAACTACTAGTAATACTCAGACAATGGATTTGAAGGATTAAATGATTGAATGCTGGGAGACCATCAGCACCACTGTGGAGGTGCTCAGGGGCCTGAGAGCTGCTCCTGGGACTAGGCTGTCCTGGAAATCTAACCCATTGACCTTCTAGGCAACTAGTCACATCAATGTATGTACTTCTTTAAGAAATGTAAAATGCTTTGAATTTATATAAATATTTCAGTTCCTCCACATCTTCACCATTGTCTGTCTTATTGATGAAAGTATTGGGTGGGTTACAAATATCTTTGTGAGATCAATTTGTTTTTTAACTAGTGATGAGTACTGCGTATCATTTTCATGTACATAATAGTAGTGGATATGCTACCTTTAGTAAAATTTCTATTCCAAATCTTGACCTATTTTGGGGCCATACCTGGTGGAACTTGGGAGCTATTCACAGCACTGTACTTGGGGTCACTGTTGCTAGTGCTGAGTGGACTGTGTGATGTTGAGGACCAAGCAGGAATTGGACACAAGTATGGTGCAAGCATGAATCTCTGATACTTCTCCGGCCCCAATCAAAAAATTTATGTTGCAGTACTAGAAATTCTGGTAGTGTGGTGGAACTCAGTGTTTATTTTCTTGGAGTGGATGGAGCCAGTCCTCACAGTGCTTGAGTGAAGACAGAAGATTGAGTGTGTCTCCTGTATATGATGCATCTCCTCCAGCCATTTGAGCTATCTTCATATTCCACATATCTTTGTTTTAAAATGATAATTGGTATAACAATTTTTAACAAAAGTAAGGTTTCACATCATGCTTCACCAATAATTAGAACTAACATTTATATGCACCCCCCAAAATCTTAAGAATTCTGATGCTGAAGAAATTGTACTGCGGGTAGGGTGTTTGACTTGCCCACAGCCAACCCCGGTTCGATGCCCGGCACCCCATATCGTGCCCCGAGCACCACCAGGAGTATTTCCTGAGTACAGATCCAGGAGTAACCCCTGAGCATGGCCGGGTGTGACCAAAAAGAAAAAAAAAAATGTTAAGAATTCTGTCCATATCCAAACCTCAAGTGTGTCATCATGTGATCCTTTACAACAGCATGCAGGTTTTGATGTGCTTATTTTGCCCCGAGATTAGAAAATTTTTAGAACTTGAAGAAATATTTTATTATTATTCTAAACATACATAGATTAAGAGAAGTGCTATAGGTGGCAAGGAGGAGGGTGGTGGGGAGGTGGAGAATAGAATAGAATTAGACTATTATGTTTTTTTACTAGATAGGTCCACGTGAACGATTCAGAAAGGGTAGAAATGAGAGGAAGGACTCCATTCCCCAGCCTGAATTGTTTTCTGGTACCACGGAAACCATTTCTATAACTATATAGCCCGTGGTCTCCTGGACAGTGGCCTTCTCCTCCAGTGAGGACTGGGATGATTTCCCGTTCCCCTCCATACTCTTGAAGATGTGATCAATCTGCACTTCAGGTTCTTCTTGGAGGATGCACGAATCTTGCAGCTGAGGGAAGATCGAATGGGGTATGTTGATTTGGTGTCCTTGGGAAGGGCAATCCCTTCCTGGCCCCTAACAGCATAGATGGGCTTCAAGGATGTTTTGAGTGGAGGTGGCCCAGAATGTCTCATGGGAAAGTTGGGGGTTGAGAGAAATTGGAAGGAGGGAAACCAAGAGTTAAGGAGGATTTCTCCCAGGGGCCCCTGAGGGCAGCAGTCAGACTCACTGAGGATGTGGTAAACACAGTGAAAGGCTGATTCAGAACATCAAAGTCTTCTGTAATTTGTAGCACTGCCATATTCTCCTTCACCTCCTCCTCCACCTCCTCTTCCTCATTCTCCTTCACCACCTCCTCCACTTCCTTAACCTCCTCCTTCTTCCCCTCCTCGTCTTCCTTCTCCTGTTTCTCCTCATTTGCTTCCTTCTCCTTCTGCTTTTCTTCCACCTCTTGCTCCTCTACTTGCTCCTGCCCAGCTTTTTTTCCTGTGGGAGGATCCCCAGGGTCACAGACAGCCAAAGACAGTGGAGCCCCCTAGGGCAGATCTGGCTTGCTTCTGCCTCCCTGTGAAGTCCTACCCTCACCCCGCCCCCACCTCACCCAAAGCTAGCTTCTCCCTCCTGGGGTCCTTGTCACTTACTCTTTGCATAAATGGTGACAACTTTCAGCTGAGCCTTCAGATGCAGTTTGTCCTCTTTGGTCTTTTTCAGAAGATTCTAAAGGGGAGGGAAGAAGGTGGAGAGGGAGTGAGGAAGGAAGCCTGCTTCAGGTCTTCCTGCTCAACTGTACAGGGCCCCTCTCTCACTTGAAGTCCTTTCACTTCACTGTCATGTTTCCTTTTCTGTTGTTCTAACTTCTCCAGGAGCTTCTGCTCCTTTTGCATGGCTAACTTTTGGCATGCAGCCAGTTGTTGGTGAAGATTAGCTGCGCACTCCTGCAGCTCTTGAATATAGGCATCTTGCTGAATGAACAGAGTCCAGAGCTCTTGGTTGCTCTTCTTCACTTGTGGGCATGAAGGTGGCATTAAGGACAGGCAGCAGGGGGAAGCAAGCACAGGTGACTGTCACACACAGACTCCCAGGCCCAATGAAACAGCTTTTTGTACAGTCTGTTCCCTGCACAGGTACTGATGATCTTGCTCGCAGGACATAAGAGATGCCCCCTCTCCCCACACACACACCACTACCACCATCACTCAGGCACTTGCCCACTTCCCTCCTCCAAACTCCCAGGAACCTTCCTCCCTGGCTTTAAGCTCCTGAATCTTGCTGGTGTGTGGTGAAGTTTAGGCTTCAGCCCAGGGCTCAATCCCTGCTTTGTGCCCTCCTCCCTCACCCTGCCCCAATCATTGTTTGGATTCTTTCTTTCTACATATCTCAGCCTTCATTGTGACTTCCAGGCCAGGCCCTAATAGACATAGAGACCTTCCTATCGCCCTTCCCCCTTTCCCTCATGAGAACTGCCTCATGAGAACTTACCCGGCTCCCAGAAATACCCCCCCCCCTTTCAGCCAGGAGCCTCACCCCAGCTGGAACAGAGATGACCTTTTCGGTTATTTCAGCTAATGTTTGCTCTAGAAGTTCCACTTTTTCTACCACAGGGTCTTTGACGTGTTCTCCACTCTGGAAGACCCAACTGGGTTGGTCACTCACCACCACCCCAGTTCCTTACATGAAAACCTCCTGCCCACCTCTACCCACATCATCCATGTAGGGCTCTGTGCCATGTTTCCTGTTCTCTGCTTCCTGATGGAGAGGGATGAAGGAAACAAAAATTCAGAACATCCCAGTCAATCAAACAGTAGAGAAAACATCAAGAACGGGCTAAGGTGAGGAACAAGAGAAACCCCCACAGTGGAAATGCAGCCAGCAGCTCCTACAGATCTGGCAGAGGTCATGGCACCTGCCCTGTCACTTTTCCCATGGGACAGTATTTTCCATTGCAGCAATAAAGGTCACACTTCACCCTAGTCCTTAATCTAAAGGGAGCAAAGAGAGCAGAGCGGACAAGGGCCAGGGAAAAGAGGGAGTCAAACCGAGACCAGGTGTCCAGGGGTGGCAGGTCCCCTTGCAATGCTGCAGGAGCCAACAAAGGGGCCATTCCAAAGAGGCCCATGAGAATCCCTCCATGTCCTTGTCTGCAGGGTGACCCTGCCCCGTTGTGGGGCTTGGAATGTTGCAGGTGAGATCAAAGGGGCCATAACAAATAGGTTCATTGGCCAGTCCCACACATTTCCCCGCCTACAGGATTAGCCTGTCCCATTGCAAGGCTTTTTCACCGCAAATCCCTTTAATTAGGCCCATGAGTATGGGGTAGGCACTTGAAGGGCTGCGTCCATCCACCTAACCTTTTCCATTGTAAGATCTAGAACCAGACTTCGGATGAAGGGGATCGCTTAAGCAAACGGGACTAGAGCCAAATGATCATGGCTGTGGCTGAGAAGAGACACAAGGACCCATGTTTTCTAAGGCTACCCAGCATGCTGATACCTGAGAGACACCCCTTCCCGCCTTCCCCTCTCCATCCCCCCGTGTTGTAACTCAATCTCAAAGGCCAAACTTGCCCATTCAAGTGAAACACTCCAGCTCAGGGCTGCGGGAGTGTGCCCCATGTCAGGTCAAGCAGAGCCAGAGCATGTGGGGAAGCAGGATCAGAGTTTCTATGGGTGTCCCCTTCATTCCACATTCCTAAACATCCCCGCAGCACCCCTTGAGCACCTATCTACTTGGGATGTCCTACAGGGCAGGACTCACCCCATTCGGCATTTGGCAGGGCCTAGAGGTGGCGGTGTTCTGGCCACTGTCTCTGCAGTTGTTGTTTTTTTTCTTCCTTCTTTTGCCAGGAACCAAACTGTGCTCTGCTTCATACTTGTTGAGCTGCAGAAAAGCAAAGCAACACCTGCTTGAGCCTGCTTGTTCCCATCCCACTGACAAAAGATCTCTTGTACTCATCTCCATGGGAGGAACTCATGGGCAGGAGGATGGTGTTTGTCCTGAGGAGGGGAGCCCTAGGGGTTACTGGACCAGAGTCCCCAGGAGTTCTAGGAGGGCATCAGCTGCTGGGTGAGACTGGCTGAAGACTTGGGTGGGTCTAGAAAGGGCCCAGGTATTCATCAACCAAGTGGCCACACATTGACCACTGATGAGTAACCATAGGGCCTTGGGCTAGACCCGGGAACCAGGTTCCAGCTCTTTTTTTTTACCATTTCTCTAGCTTTAGCCAAGTGTAATTTCATCTCTTTATTCGCATGGGTATCCATCGGGAATAGGGTTTGGGGTCTCATCTCGTTACTTAGGTTGTCCATGAGAATTTCTCCTCAAGGGATGGTGGTGCTGAGACAGGGTGCCACAAGAGGCTGAGGCCGCGCATTTATAGAGGGGGCTCATGGGTGTGGCCCAGGTTCTGCAACCCCATTGGCCAGTGAGAATTCCATGTCCTACAGCCCTGTACAGAGAACAGGGACATCACAATGGAGGCTGCAGCCACTCCTGCTCATGCAGCAGTTGGGCCTTGAGGGAAGCTCCCCACCCCCACCCCAGGAGCCCCAGCACTTTCCCTTCCCCAACATGGCTCTAAATGGCAAGACAAAGAGTGGGAATGGAGTGTCCTCAGTGAGAAAGTGCATGGTTCTATGCCCTGACCCTTCCCGCCTTGACATAGTTTAGTGCACTACTTTCTCAATCCCAGAAATCATGTCAGAGATTCCTAACCTTAACCCCTGTACTCCATTTCTGCCCTCTCAATAGGTGTTTCTAACATTTTCATTTTAACCTCTACTAAAGAGTGAAACCTTATAAAGAACACTTACTGATAGGAGCTTTGCAGGTTTCTGAATCTGAAATATCAGCCCTGTTTCTCCCTCTGTGGGCAGCCAAGAGTTGTTCTAATTGCATGATGGTTTTCAAGAGCAGCAGCATGTGGACATTCAAACTGTTAGGGTCTGTGATCTCAGGAACGAGTGCAGGAGAAATGGGAAAGTTCAACAGAGCTTTATTACGCTCCAAATATTAGCATCAAGATACTGATTGATCAATCGGCCAGGATCTTCTCCCCAGAGAGAGAATGAAACCCTACATCTTTGAGCCCCTTTTACACCCCGAACCCCAACTTTCAACAGACCTATTCCCTGTTTGGTGCCTCAGGGCAATTAGGGATTTTGTGGCTCTGATTGACTGCCTTTTCTGGGTTCGTGAATTCAGTGATTTCCTTCTTTCCCCTATTGGTCCCCCAACTGCTGAAATTGGTAGTCATTACAGCTAGTGGGCTTAGGTGGGCCCTACCACAAAATTGGGGCCAGCATAGCGCCAAGGACACGAGTACAAGCTTTGCCTACTGAAGGCCTGGATTTGATCCCTAGACCCCTTGATACCCAGGAGCAACCCCTGAGCACCCTGCCTGGAGAAGCACCTGAGCACTGTTGGGTGTGAACATTAAGCAAAACGCATCCCAGAAAAGAGGACTGTTTCAGCCCTATGATCCAGCAAGACATAGAAAATCGGAGACTGTACATTGTGTACTTGTGGGTAGGCTTAAGGACTGTTGTAGCCATTCACCAGCTATCCAGCTACACTGGACCCTAAGAAAAATCCAACTCCCCCTGGGAGCTCTGCCACCACCCCCATAGCCAGGGGACAGTGACAATACATGGAGGCTGCACCCACTCTAGCCGGGCTTGAAGGAAGCTCCCCCACCCCCACTCCAGGCTCCCAGTATTCCGCTTTACCTACATGAGGGCTCTGAACTCTTGTGGAAGAGTGGACAATGAGCTCTCTTGGAAAGAAAGTGCATTATTCTATGCCCTGACCCTTCTCTCTGTGCCCTAGTGCAGTACTGGACTGTAGCTGGTACTGGAAGTGGTTCCTCTCCTCAGACATGTTGTTGGGAAGGTGGGGAGGCAAGTGAAGCCTTGATTCTGTGTAAACTTTGCCCTGCTTATTTGCTACTTTGTAATTAAATGAAGTGAATGACCCTAAAATTGATGATATTTTTTGCAACCTATGAACCCCACAAGAGGGCTTGGCTCATCCAAATTCATGTGAAATCTCTTGATTATTAAATTCTTAAACATTGTTTACACCACGTGGTAGGACTGTGCCACGAATGCTGGATTTTGGCTGCGCAGAAGTTCATTAAACTAGTCTGAGTATACTTTGACTTTTTATTAGTGTAACATATTAAAATGATAATAACAATGTTGGTGACTGAAATAATGTAAGGCATAATAAACAGCAAATTTGGGGGTTTTCGTCTTATTTTTTATTGGAACATTCAACTTTCCCAATATTGATCTTGAAATTAGATATTCTGTGTAAACATAAGGTATTTCTTGATGTATTTGAGATCTACTCTTGTGAACTTTAAAAAAATTCTTTTCTGCTTTCTTTTTCTTTTCTTTAAATAAGATATTGGATCAGGGTGAGATACAGTTACACACTTGCATGATTACATTTCAGTCATACTATGCTCGAGCACATGTCCCTCCACCAGTGTACATTTTCCACCACCATTGTTCCCAGTGTCCACTGTCCACCCCCACCCCATCCCACTCCCTGCCCCTGTGTGGTAGGTACAATCCTTCTCTCTCTCTCTCTCTCTCTCTCTCTCTCTCTCTCTCTCTCTCTCTCTCTCTTATTTTGGGCATTATGATTTGCACTTCAGTTACAAAGAGGACATCATATTTGGTCCTTAGTCTACTTTCTGCACACATCTCCCACCCCAGTGATTCTTCCAATCATCATTTCCGTAGTGGTTCTGTGAAGGTAAAACTGATGCCAAGACAACCTGCAGCTAACATGAAGTCTCAACTAGGCCTCAGTTTCTGTTTCCCTGGAGCAGGACTTGCAGTTGCTGGTAGACTCCCAGTTAAGTAATGCACCTAGATAAGGAATTGGGCAGGTGGGTGTGGTCAGTCATGAGGGGTCATTGTATCCTCCTTAGAAACTGTTACTAACTATTGCCTAATTATGACCACTATTGTATTAGAGCCTATGCTCAAAGTTACTCAGTATATAGACTGTTTTTAACTCTGAATCTTATATAAGCTGCTTGTGATTTGGAGTTGAGGTCCTTTTCAAGACTCCACTGCATTGGATGAGACTTGGATTCTAGCAAGTGCTAGCACTGGCTCGGGCTAGTAGAAAAGTTCCTTTGCTTTTATATTATTGTGTGTTGTACAGCATCTCTCTGAAATTGAGGATCTGAAACTCAGGTATAAAGTTCCTTCTCCATCTCAACTGCCTTGCCCCAGCATGTGTGGCCGGCTTCCAAATGATGGAGTGATCCGCCTGGCCCTTATCTCGACTTTCCTTAGGTGGTAGTCCCATGTCATGCTACTTTATATTCCACAAATGAGTGCAGTCATTTTATGTCTGTCCCTATCTTTCTAACTCATTTACATTACCATGATTCACCATGTCTATCCAATTATACTTAAATTTCATGATTTCGTCTCTTCTAACAGCTGCATAGTATTCTATTCTGTAGCTGTACCAGATTTTCTTTAACCACTCATCTGTTTTGGGGCACTCGGGTTTTTTCCAGATTCTGGCTATTGTTATTGTGTGACTTTCAGTAGGAGGATTGTTCTAGGCAGGGTCAATGGCAAGTACCTGGATCTTAGTAGACTCTTTCAGGATCTTGCCTAGATACCTCTAGCTTTACCATTTGAGTGCCAGTTTGGTGTCAGATTATGAGCAGCCACATCCCTTTCTCATGAGGCATCCTCTGAGTTCCATCCTTTGGAACCAGGCCTGCCCACTCTTGGCAGTCTTCAAGAGACAGGAGGGAACTGGAGTATTAACACTCCTGGCTTGTGCCTCTGGGGAGGCCAGTACAAGTGACCAGTTCTGCCCTGGTTCCCAGCATTGGCCTGCAGACTTGAAGTCTGCCGCTGGGTCAGAGGCTCACGGTGAAAGCTGTATTAGCAACCTTCCCTGCTCTAGCTCCCTTCCCAGCATCCACTGAGCACTTTTGTCTTTACCGAAGAAATGAGTCACACTCAAATCCTCTTCTCAGAGCCAGCTGCTTCTTCTGGTGCAGGGAAGGAGGTCAGTATTCCTCCACAGAAGAATGGGAAAGGAAACCAATGATAGGGGATATACGAGTGGGAGCCCAATGCCCTGGTAGATCTTAGTTTTTATTCTGACATGGGAAGCCTTTGACTTGGGTAGAGAAATGGCCTGGTGTGAGTCAGGTTTCCAAGGCTCAGTCTAGTGCCATAGTGAGAACAGATGCAGAGGCAACAGTGCTGGATACCGGGAGTTACAACAAGGATGTGCAGGTCAAGATTGCTCGGACCAGAAAGCAATGAAGAGCGTTGTTGACACTGAGGCCAGAACCCTCTTCCCATCCCTACTCACCTTGGTTGAATTTATCCTCCAAGCAGGACAGCTGGAAAATATCCCCCCTGGGCTGGGCAGAGTCAATGTTCAATAAGTTCCTATGAGGACTGTGCAGTGCCTGAGATATCCAGATAGGTGGGTTTTGGTGGCAAGAGGTGGGCTATTTCAAAAAGAGGCCAATCAAGGTCATGCCAAGAAAACCTGACAACTCCCTTCTCTAACTGCCTCAAAGAAGGAAAATGGAACATACCATACTCTTTATAGAGGCTTAAAGTCATAAATTTCTAGCAATTTCTATTTCTATATAAGTTACTTCTTTGTTTTAGTGTTCTTTACCATAACTTAAATCCTACTAAGCAATTGGCAAGGAAGAAATACAAGAAGAAAGGGAAGAAGAGGAAAAAGAGGAGAGAAAAATTCTGAAGACTGAAACTCCATGATATTAAGGAAAGCATTTTTTATTTTTGTATTTTGCTTATTGTCTGTTTTGGAGCCACACCTGGCTGTGCTCAAGGCTAACTCTTGACACAGCTTTCAGGGATTCCTGCTGGAGGGGTTCAGGGGAATATATGAGGTGCCAGAAATCTGATCCAGGTGGGCCATGTGGTGCCCTAGTCTCTGTCCTATTCTTTCAGACCCTGGAAAACATTTTAAAAAAAGAACTTTGGCAATAATTTCAGCATTGTACCTAACCAATGGATCGTGACTTGTTCATATTAAGGGTTGTTTTCAATAAAAACTTCTATACCTATTGAAAAAAAAAGAATGAAACTTGATTCAGAATTAGTATACTTTGCAAAAATAAGTCTTCTCATGGCAAGCACACATGACTACACAGCTCTTTTCATAAACCTGCTCCTCTCTCTCTCTCTCTCTCTCTCTCTCTCTCTCTCTCTCTTTCTCTGTCACTGTCTCTGTCTCTGTCTCTGTCTCTCTCTCTCTCTCTCGTTTTCTCTCTCTCTGACTTCTTGGGTCATACCTGGAAATGCATAGGTGTTACTCCTGGCTCGGCACTCAGGAATTACTCCTGGCAGTACTTAGGAGACCATATGGGATGCTGGGAATCCAACCCAGGTTGGCTGTGTGGAAGGCAAATGACCTAAGGGCCATATGACCTATCTGCTCTACTACCATTCCAGCCCCCCTTCTCTCTCTTTTAAAGCTCCAGGCCCCATCCCTTTCCTCAGCTTTGGATATAATCCATTGTTTTGCCTCATTTACTTTAGAATCTCCTTCCATGTGAATTCTCCATCCCTCTGTGATTAAATTGATTTTCTCTTACCAGCTTTCTGATGCTAATTTGATCAGAGCAGAGCCCAGGTTAGAGGGAATTTTCCTCCCTACTTTAAAAATATCTGAGTTGAAGTCCTAGATCCATGTGTTACTAGTAACAGAGCATTTGGACCCCTGGGGGTGACACAAAACCAAAATCAAACAAACAAGGCAAAAAAGAGAAAAAAAAAGACCAAAATAGCAGAAGCCTTTTTCCTTCATTCTCTTTTTCTGTTTTTCCAATATCTCTTCAGCACATTTTTTACTTTATTTTTCAATTTAATTTAATTTTTAAAAAGTTGTTCACAATAATTTAAAGCATTCAATATTTCAATGCCAACCCCACCAACCTTAAGAAACAATAACAACAACAACAACAACAAAAAAAAGGTACCATATTTCAGATTTTTCCACCCTGATCCCCAAAGCCTGCCCCCAAAGCAGGACCAAGGTAATTTATTTTGTATTGCTTGTTATGGATAATCTGCTAAAAAATCATCCAAAAAAGTCTCCCTAGAGGAAAGTGTGTGAAGATTGCTGTATCTCACCCTGAAGCCATCAAGCCCTTGTATAAGAGATTACTAACATGTTATTAAAGATTGAACCCTGGGTGCTGATATATATATATATATATATATATATATATGTCAATATTGTTTGCCTTCTACTTTTCTCTTCCAAGATTTGTTTGCGAGTCTCTGGATCATGGCCATTAATGAGTGTATATGACTCCAAAGCCAGAGTCAGCTCATGCCCACCAGGCTCCCGAAACAACAGGGAGATGGGGGAAAGTTGCTCATTCCCAGTTTCATGCGAGCTTGGAGATTTTTCTAGTAGCACCTATACTAAGTGCCAACTATCTGTCAAAGTTTGCTTAACATTAGGAAGTACTGATAAAACCTTTTATTTGAAAAAATACTAAGTACCTAGCACTAGGTTCAAATAAATGTAGTCAAATAAATGGATGTAGGTGCCATTCATATAGAGGTATACATTTTATTTTATTTTTTTTTTAGTTTGGGGCTACACCTGACTGTGCTCAGGGCTTTATCCTGGTTCTGCCTTCAAGGATTACTCCTGGCTGGGCTTGGGTAGCATATATGCTGCAAGAGACTGAACTAGGATTTGTTGCAAGCAAGGCAAGTGCCTTACCCCTTGTACTATCTGTTTTCATCCCCTTCAAGTTATATTATATACCCCAGTACATCCTATGTTATCTTAGTCACTTGATCACTTGATTAATTGATTTCCCATTAATCGGTGATTTGCTCGAGCGGGCGCCAGTAACGTCTCCATTTGTCCCTGTCATGTGCTAGTGTAACCCAATGGCGTCTGTTCGCTCTAGAAACACGAAGAGCCGCAAACCGATCATTCATGATCTTGATGAAGAAGTCTGACCATCTGGTAGGTGGGCAGCCACGCAGTCTTTTGACATCCCGTGGAATCCAGTCAGTAATGGCTCTAGTCCAGCGGTCGTCTCTAAATCTCATTACGTGACCAGCCCATCTGATTTTTGATGCCTTGGCAAATGAGACAGCATCCCTGATTCTTGATCATCAACGGAGATTAGAACTCCAGATTCTTTCTCTCATTTGAGTGAAACGTGATATTCCAAGCATAGCTCTTTCAATTCCTCTTTGGGAGACCCGAATAGCGTTCTCATCCTGTTTGCGTAGGGCCCAGGTCTCTGAGGCGTATGTTAATGCAGGAAGAACAGTGGAATCGAAGAGATGTGCCCAGAGCCGGAGGTTCTTTGTCTTCTTAGCTATTTCTTCGATGCTCTTGAAGGTGTCCCAAGCCGCTCTCTTCCTCCTGCGCAGCTTGGGTGCCAGGTCATTTGTCATGTTGACTTCTTGACCTAGGTACACATAGCTGTTGCATTCAGAGATGGTCGTTCTGTTGAGAGCAAATGGAGCATCAGGAACGAGGCTGTTTCTCATAAACATTGTCTTCGTAAGATTTAGCTGTAGTCAGACCTTTGCACACTCAGTTTCGAAGTTGGCCAGCATTTGTGCTGCTTGGCTAATGTTTGGTGTTATTAAAACAATGTCATCAGCAAAGCGGAGGTGGTGTAGTTGCCGACCATCTATCTTCACTCCCATTCCTTCCCATTCCAGTTGTCGCATGATGTTCTCTAGGGTGGCACTGAAGAGTTTCGGTGAAATGGTATCATCCTGTTGAATCCCTCTCTTGACATCAATGATTACTTCTTTGTAGAATGGTGAGATCCTGGTAGTGAATTCGTAATACAGCTCACGGAGGATCTTGGTGTATTGAGTTTGAATTCCCTGATTGGCTAGGGCTTCAATGACAGCTTCTGTCTCAATAGAATCAAAGGCCTTCTTTAAATCAATGAACGTTAGACAGAGTGGCATCTTGAACTCCCGAGACACCTCATTGAGCTTGGTTATCATGTGAATATGGTCGATGGTGCTGAATCCTTTGCGGAACCCGGCTTGCTTGCATGGTTGTCCTTCATCTAGTGTTCTGCCAATCCTATTCAGGATGACTCGAGTGAACATCTTGTAGATGGCAGACAATAGGCAGATCAGGTGATAGTTGCCAATGTCATGAATGTCTCCCTTCTTGTACAGTAGTACAGTCCTGCTGTTTTTCCATTGGGACTGAACCTTGCATTCAGACAGGTAGCATGTGAAGAGCCGAGCCAGCGTATTGATGAATACTGACGGCAGATTCTTCAGGTGTTCAGGTCTGACCTTGTCTGGGCCAGGTGTTATTTAATATATCACTCAATGATTTCTTTTAAATTTAGGTAGTATTCACATGGCACTAATTTCAAATCTTAACAATTATAAAGTATGTAATTCAGAGACACTCATCACATTTCAATGTCCAACCATAACTACTACTTGAACTATTCCTTCCTTCCTTCCTTCCTTCCTTCCTTCCTTCCTTCCTTCCTCCCTCCCTCCCTCCCTCCCTCCCTCCCTCCCTCCCTCCCTTCCTTCCTTTCTTCCTTCCTTCTTTCTCTTTCTTTTTTTCTTTCATCACTTTGAGTATTACTCAGTAGTGCTCAGGGCTAACTCCTGATTCTGGCTCAAGAATCACCCTGGGTAGGGGTCAGGGGATCATATGTGGTGCTGGGGATCAAACCCAGATCTAGCACATGCAAAGCAAGTGCTCTACCTCCTGTAATATCTCTCTGACCTCCAACTTGAACATTTTCTTCATCCCAAGGGATATTCAACACTGTTTTCATTTTGTTTGCTTGTTTTTTGTTGTTGTTTGTTTGTTTGCTTGTTTTTGAGCCACAGTTACTGATACTCAGTTGCTAGTCCTGGCTCTGTGTTCAGAGATCACTCCTGACAATGCTTGTTGGGAAATGAACCCTGGTCAGCTACAAGAAATACATTTGCCTTAACCACTGTAATAACTTTGGGGTCCCCAATACTGTTAAGTAGCACTTCCCTCTCCTCCTTCCTGCTCTGGTTTCCTAAGAACCATTAATTTACTTCCAGTGTTTGTGGATTGGCCTATTCTGGACATCTGATATAAATGGAACTCTGCAATATGCACTCTTCTGTATGTGGCTTCTTTCACTTAACATCTTGTTTACAGAGTTTTTCCACATGTAACATATGTTCATGTTCCACATGCAACACATGTAATATAATGTTATATTCCACATGCAACATTGTTCTGATTCTTCTCCCTTCCCTATTGATGCTGTTGTTGTGTTGTCATGTTGTCACATGCGCACCTGATTGTGGGCTCAAACATGCAGTTGCGGGGCTCACAGTGGGCCGCACATCCTGTGGTACTTGCATAGTCCTTTGGGGTGCATGCCAAGGGTTGTACTCCTTTAGTTGTGGTGCTCACACACGTGTCTCTGGAAATCACATTGCTGCCTCTACACAGATTTGCGTTGCAGTGCTCCCCAGGGATCAAATTCTTGATTGTGGTCCTTACACACACTTGGCTGCAGTGTGGCCAGAAATAACTTGCAGCCCGGGGGGCCACAGACAGCAGAGCTGCCAAGCTCATATAGCAGTGTGGGTAGGACTGTGCTCTGCACACATGGGAATGTGGGGCACTGCGGACTGGCCTTAGGCTCCCACATGGATGTTCTGAGTTATTTCTCCTGGCTTTTCCCCATTATCAGCTGTTTACTTCTATGGAATAGCACACTACTGATTCACACTAAGGATGTTTCCACTCCGGACTATCATGAATATCACTTCTATAAACATTCACGTACAGGTATCCACTTGTATGCTTGGTTTCAATGCTGTGGGGGTATATATCTTTAGAAGTAGAATTGGAGGGTCATATAAACAATACTGTGTCTAACTTGTTGAGGAGCTATCAAACTAGTTATCACATGTCTGCATCCTTTTATATTCTAACCAGCAAGGTATAAAGATCCCAGTGTTTTCACATCTGCACCAATATTTTTCCTTAAAAAATATCATACCAGGGCGTCCAGGCCCCAGGCGTCCTCTCCTACCCTGGGCTGCCCAACCACCCCGAGCACCTTCCCATTTGTCCCCAACACCGTGACTGGTTTTCTCCCTCTCCCAGGTACCTGTAGGGGGCATGGCCTCTGCAGAAGTGGGTGTGGCCTATTTTGGGGTCTGTGACCACTCAGGAGGCTGAAATTATTTTACCCAAACCCAGCCATCTGGTGTCACATATCAGTCTCCATAACACCACCACAACATGAAGAAACAGCTCCAATCCCCACCATGAGGAGAGGACGATGAAGAGTCCGGAAGCTTCAACAGGCATTACCCACAACTGTGAGCTCTCCAATAAAGAATTCAGAGATAAACTATTGAAGATGTTCGATGAACTCAAAGAAACGGTGGGACAGATATCCAGTAAATTAAAAGAGGACATGGAAGAAACAATGGATTGAAGAATCGAGAAATTAGAGGAAGAAATGAGAGCAAAAATTGAAAAGCTATGCACAGAAGTGTCACAAACAAAGAATTTGGTAGTGTAAATAAAAAACTCTATGTGTGTCCTCAACAGTAGAATGGCTACAGCCCAAGACAGAAACAGTGAGCTGAAAGATGAACTGCAGGAAGCCTATAGGCAACAACAAATAATGGGAAGAGACTTCAAAATAGCTCTAGAGTAAATCAGAGTCCTAGGGGATGATTTCAAGAGGAACATTAGAATCTTGGGAGTACGAGAAGGTCAGGGAAGCAATCCCAGTGTTTAAAAAGCCACAGTTAAAGAAATCATTGCTGAAAAGTTCCCAGAGCTGGAGAATGGAGACATCCAGATTCAAGGAGTCCGAAGGGTGACAACTAAAAGACACCCTAATAAAAACACTCCAAGACATATCATAGTTAGAATGATGGATGCCACGGATAGAGACACAATACTGCAAGCAACAAGGTCAAAGAAGGAAATCACATACAAAGGAGCATCCCTTAAATTTACAGCAGACCTATCAGAGGAATCCCTCCAAGCCCAAAGGCTAAGGTGGGATATAGTGAAAGAACTCAATGAAATGAACGCTTCACTAAGAATACTTTATCCGGCTAAACTCTCACTCAAACTCTAAGGAATGGTACACCGTTGTTTTGTGCATAAACAACAGCCCAGGAACTTCTTAGACTCAAAACCAAATCTAAAAGAAGGGTTAAAGGGGATACTGTAAGACAAGAAAAAACCCTACAAGCACAACAAACCCTTACAGAAAGATGACACAAAACCCCATGAAAATAATCTCTCTCAATGTCAATGGTCTAAATTCACCAATTAAGAGACACAGAGTGGCAAAATGGATTCAGGGGCAGAACCCAACATTCTGCTACCTACAAGAAACACATCTGAACAGTCAGAACAAACATAGAGTCAAGGTCAAAGGATGGTAAACAATCCTGCAAGCAAACAATCCCCTCAAAAAAGCTGGGGTGGCCTTACTAGTATCAGAAAACATAAATTTTTGGTTGAAAAAGATTATAAGGGACAGTGAAAGCCATTTTTTATTAATTAAGGAATACATAAAGCAGGAAGAATTCACACTTCTAAAATGTATACACACCCAATGAGGGACCAGCCAAATATCTACAACATCTGCTAACAGTCCTTAAGAAGGACATTGCGAGCAACACAATAGTACTTGGAGACTTCAACACCGCCTTATCACCTCTGGATAGATCAAGAAGTTTAAAACTCAGCAAGGAAATAATGGCTCTGAAGGAAGAAATAGAAGAGAGAGGGCTACTAGATCTATACAGGACTTTATATCCCCCCAAAAAAGACGAAGTGAAATGAGCCAGAAAGAGAGGAACAGACATAGAAAGACTTGCACTCATCTGAGGAATATAAAGTAACAGAATGGGAGACGAACACCCAATAAAAATTGAGATAAGTACCAGGATGTCTGCTCCACGGCTTGGAAGCTGGCAACACATGCTGGGGTTTGGAAAGGCAGTTCAGATAGAGAAAGGAACACCAAGTAAAGGATGTCTGGAGTATTTGCTTGGGATCCGAAATGCGTGCTGAAAGTAGACTATAGACCGAACATAATGGCCACTCAATACCTCTATTGCAAACCACAACACCCTAAAGGAAAAAGAGAGCAAAAGGGAATGCCCTGCCACAAAGGTGGGGCGGGGTGGGGGGATGGGGTAGTGTGGTAGGAGGGCTACTGGGATTATTGGTAGTGGAGAATGAGCACTGGTGGAGGGATGGGTGCTTGGTGATTGTATAACTGAAATTCAAGCGCGAAAGTTTGTAAGTCTACAACTGTACCTCATGGTGTTTCACTAATAATAATAAAAAAATATTATACCAGGTTGAAGAAATACTATAGGGGTTAAGGTGCTTGCCTGGGGTGTGACACACCCTGGTTTGATCCCTGGCAGTATCAGAACTCCCTGAAAATATCCAAAACACCACTAGGAGGTATTTAAAATCATTTGCCCTTTGGAAAATGCAAATCAAAATCATAGAGAGAGGCTAAAGAGATAGTACAACAGGTAGGGCTCTTGCCTTGCAAGCGCTTGACCCAGGTTCAATCTCTGGCACTGCATATGGTACCCCTAGCCCCACAAGGAGTGATTCCTGAGCAAAGAACCAGGAGTAAGCTCTGACCTCTGTTAATTGTGTCACCCCCTCTTCCCACCTCACACAAATCCACAGTGAGCTGCCTTTGCGCTGTCTACTGACTTTTGGAGACTAATAAATACAGTGCTTAAAAAAGGTATAAATTAAATTTTTGTTTGTTTGTTTTGGGGCCACCCAGTAATGCTCAGGGGTCATTTCTAGCTCTGCTCTCAGGAATTATTCCTGGCAGTGTTTGGGGGACCATATGGGGTGCCAGAGATTAAACCCGGGTCAGCCACATGCAGGAAAGCACCTCTACACACTGTATTATCTCTCCAGTCCCATAAAAAAGAAAATTCATGAATTAAAATTTTTTAAGGTTTTTCCTGCCTTTGATTCTGCTGTCTTGGGCATAGAAACTGCACAAATAAAAATCTTGCGGGGGGGGGGGGGCAGGGAGCCCATAGTAAAATGCTACTCTACCTATCCATTAGAATAGGCATAATTTAGGGGGATGGAGTTTGGGCCACACTTGCTGGTTCTTGGCGGCTCTTCCCAGCTTTGTGCCCAGGAATCACTCTCGGTGCTGTTCAAGGAACCATATGTGGTGCCATTCCTATTATAATCAAACCCAGGTTAGGAACATAAAGGCAAGTGCCTTAATCCCTGTGGTATATATCTGGCCCACTTCTTTCTTATTTTTTAATCACAGAACAATCCTATTACATCATTGTTCTGTGATTGGTCAGGATTAATGGAACCCATCATTCTCGTTTTTCTTTTTGTTGATTGATTAATTCATTCTTCAAATATGCATTGGGCATATGCTGCATGCCAAGATGTGGGCAGAAATCTACAAAGTTGAATGAATAGTAACCATAATAATAGACCTGAAAGCCGAGAAACTTAGGGTGAAATACTAATCATGATTTCCTCATGCACATGACATTGCTTTATCAAGATCCTGTCTCCTCATTGGATACGAAAACTCTGAGCTTCACAGATAAAAACAAATGCATCATCTGAAGGAGTGGATTGAAGTACAGGAGATGCTTGCAGGCAGCCTATTTGGTTGAAATCCCCAGCACCACATATAGTCTCCCAAGCACCACCAGGAGTCTCTACTGAACACTGCCAGGTATGCCTCCTTTACCACCCCCTTCCTCAAAAGAGAAAGAATTTCTCAAAACATCCAGCACATCAGCATGTACTCAAAGAATCTTAGCTACTATTTCTATTATGATCATGACGTTTAGTAAGTTCAAGACAAAATATTGTAACAATTTAATGAAATAATACATGCAAATATTTAAAGCAGGATATGTCATATTATGAAGATATCTTATTATAATGTCCTCTCTGTTTTTTAAGAATATTTATTGAGGTATTAGCACAGCGGATAGGGCATTTGCCTTGCACGCAGCCAGCAGGCCAACCAGAGTTAGATTTCTCCACCCCTCTTGGAGAGCCCGGCAAACTACTGAGAGTATCTCACCCACAAGGCAAAGCTACTTGTGATGTTTTTGATATGCCAAACACAGTAACAACAAGTCTCACAATGGAGACATTACTGGGCCCGCTCAAGCAAATCGATGAACAGGACAGTGTACAGTTACTGTTTAGAATACTATTGAAGTAGTTTCATGGCTGCAGAGCTAATACACTAATCCTTCTACCGATATTTCAAGATTCATCCATGTGTTGATTTGATTTTCAACCATTTAAAAATGCAAACATGGGGCCAGGGAGATAACTCAAAGGGCTGGGAGCTATCCCTGAGCACCAAGCTAGGAGAGTCCCCTCCTCCCTGCTCCACTGGGTATGATCCAAAATAAATACATTAAATTAAAATTTTAAAAGGTGTAATCTTTTGATTTTTTTTATCTTCATGGCAGGATACTTCACCTGCATACTTCTACCTGCTTCTACCTGCTAAACATACTTCTACCTGCTAGGCTGTATTCCCAGACCAAAAACATACTCTTTCAGCTTAGTTTTAGCTTAACCAGTGAAAGGTTAAGGAAGGAATTTGACTGTGGGCGATACCTCTGTCACATTGCATAATATGCAGCCAGGATAAGAATAACTTCACACACTTTTATTTTAATTATATGTATATGTATGTTGAATATTAAAAGAAATTGTATTTTTTTTCTGAGCAGCAATCTAAGCAGTTTGAAAGCACTGATTTAGAAAAGCATCTTGGGGGCTGGATCGACAGCACAGCGGGTAGGGCATTTGCCTTACAGGCAGCTGATCCAGTTTCGATTCCCAGCACTCCATATGGTCCCCCGAGCACCGCCAGGAGTAATTCCTGAATGCAGAGCCAGGAGTAACCCCTGTGCGTTGCCAGGTGTGACCCCCAAAAATAAAAATAGAAAAAAAAATAAAGAGTGATGCTTGTTGATGAAAAAAAAGAAAAGAAAAGAAAAGAAAAGAAAAGAAAAGAAAAGAAAAGAAAAGAAAAAAGAAAAGAAAAGGAAAGAAAAGAAAAGAACAGAAAAAAAAGCATCTTGGATTGTCGATAAAGTTCAGTGGGCCTGAGTGCATGCTTTGCAAGTGGGAGACCTCAGTTTGATCTCTGGAACCACAGGGTTCCCCAGGCACCCTTAGGAAAGCCCAGAACAGTTCCTGAGCACTAGCTGTGGTTCAAATCTCCACCATTCCCCTCCATCCCCCCACCCCCCCACCCCCCGCCTTCAGCAACCAAGCCTTCCCAAAGCATCACAGCTCCCTGGAAAGCAGTGTCTGGAAATATCAGGGTGCTTTAGAAAGTGAATACCACAGTTGTAATAGTTTGGGGTTTTAGTGATGTCAAAAATAAAAGTCAAACCAGAGAGACAGTTAGGGGGTGAAGGGTTTGTCTTGCATCCTGCAGACCCTGGTTTGATCCCCAGCATCAGACAATGTTCCCCAAACACTGGCAGAGGTCACTCTTGAGCACAAAGCCAGAAATAGCTCCTGTGAACCACTGGGTGTGGATGAGTTTGTGTGTGTGTGTCCCCCCAAAATAAAAAGCAAAACCAGAAAGTCATACCAAGATATGCTGAATACAATTAACAACTAAAGGCAAAGTTGGTTCTTATCTTAGCAGGACGACTCAAGATTTAAGTGAATAAAGAAAATAAATAAGAATTGCTGTCTAGTTTTTGCTTCCATCACTCAGCAGTGAGTAGCACTTAAGATTCTGGAGGATCCCAGGAGGGGAGATGCATGTCGAAAGTAGACTATGGACTGAACATGTTTGCCACTCAATGCCTCTTTTGCAGACCACAACACCCAAAAGGAGAGAGAGAACACAGGGGATTGCCCTGCCACAGAGACGGGGGGATGGGGGGATGGGGGTGGGAGGGATATTATCCATGGTGGTGGAAAATGGGCACTGGTGGAGGGATGGGTATCTGATCATTGTATAATTGAAACCAAAGCACAAAAAATTGTAAATCTACAACTTTAAAAAAAATAAAATAAAATAAAGGGGAAAAAAAAAAAGATTCTGGAGGAAAGGTCACAAGAGCAAGGTCAAACATCTCAAAAATGCAGATGCTGTGAGTTTGGAAACAGAAACATTCTCAAGGGCATGCCAGTTTGAGAGTTCTCTAAAGTAGAGGGCCAATTTAATAATTAAAGCTGTGACACCCTCCAACACTTAGCTGCTCTCTCTCTTTTGCAAGTAAAATCTCCCGGGGTACTGCAATTCAGGCATGCTGAATTTCTCCACCAGGATTATGAAGTGTGTTCAGGAAACAAGGACTTCAATCTGGGCACTGAGTCCCTGGGGGGTGTTGCTTGTAACTACTCTGGGTTTGGCTAAGTCTCCCCTACTGGGCACTGGTCCATAAAAATTAGTTTGAAATTCAAGGAATGTGCCAGATCTGGAAAGCGAGTAATACAGTTTTAAAGGGTCCTCATTCATCTGTCTACAAGATTTATGGAAAGCAATCTTCCAAAGAAGACACACTTCAGGGAGGGAGGTTGTTCAGATCCAGGATTGCTTTATTACTCTCCATTTCCCCCAACCTAGTGTTTTCTGGATCAGCTCTGTGGCCAAACAGAGCTTTGTTTCATGGAATCAGAAATTCACATTGTGGGCAAGGTTTACCACCTGGAAACTCTATGAATGACTTCATAAAGCACAACTTTGAGTAATGTAATGTGACCGTAAAACTGTAAAACTGGACTTTGTCTTTCACTTTTCAAAATAAATTCTTGCAGGGCCAGAGCAATAGTATAGTGGGAGGACTTTTGCTTTGCATGCAGTCCACCCAGGTTCGATGTCTGGCATCCCATATGATCCCCAAAGGATCACTAGGAGTGAATCCTGAGTGTAGAGCCAGTAGTAACCCCTGAGCATTGTCGGATGTGCCCCTCCAAAAAAAACCTGGAAAAAATAATTAATTCACCTTAATAAGATACCCTTAATTTTTTTACTTGTCTGTTTCGGGGCTCACTACCAGCTCTGTGCTCAGGGATCATTTCTAGCGGACTTAGAAGACTATATACAGTGCTGGGAATCAAATCTTAGTTGGTTGTATGCAAGGCAAGTGGTCTGAATGCTGTACTATTACTCCAGTTCCTGGTACCTTTAATTTTAAAAACGATGTCTTCTATTTCTGTGCCATAATTATTATAAATATTAGCAAAATAAGCATTTATTCAACATTTAATAAACGAATGGAAACAATCTATTAAGATCTACTGTCATGTGCTATCTTGGAATATTTCATTTTTTTTTTTCACTTTACCTGCCTGAAACTTAAGACACATTTCAGAACATGTGAAATCAATGTATGTCCTTTAATAAACCAACTGTATTACAAAGTGCAACACAAAACTAAAAATGGAGTTTTAAACTTCTTTTGCAGGGAAGGTGGTATGAGGTCCCAACTGGTTGTACTCAGAGATTATTCCTGTCTCTGTTCTCAGGGATCACTCTTGGCAGTGCCTGGGTTGGAAGTGGGATTGGCCACTTATACACCATAGATAATCTCTCTGGCCCCAAGGCTTGATTATCTTCTTTGCTAAGCAGCCATATTGTATTATGGTCAGCTTTAGAGTATCTCTGAAATATTCACTGAAATGTGGATTAACCACTGCAGCTTTGGTTGAAGTAAAACCTACTTACATTTGGGTTTTTAGGGTTGTAGGTGACTAGGTAAGGCCATAAAAAAAGCATCTGTAGAGAAATCCACCTTAGTGATGTTTCCCTGAGTTTCCCAAGACTATACATACTCTGCCAGGCTTCATCAGGCTGCTATGATTTTTTAAAGGTTTCTTTTTGGCCACACCTGACAATGCTCAGGGCATACTCCTGGCTCTGCACTCAGAAATCAGTCCTGGTGGTGCTTGGGGAAATGGGTGCCAGGGATAGAACCTAAGTCAATTGCATGCAAGGCAAGTGCCCTGCCCACTGTACTATCTCTTTGGCTCCTGATTTGTGTTTATTGTTTGTGTTTATTATCAAAGTCACAAAAGAATAGGCAAACTTATTCCCTCCCCAGCCTCCCACTCTCCACCTCAATGGAAACTGAAAACTAATTTAATGCAGACTATAATTTCTCTGATTTCCCCTACCCCCATCTATTAATGAAAATCTATTTTCTTCTGGGATTGTTAAATCTGGATGATGTAGACTTTTTGTAGTATATCTCTAGGCTGTCTGGGGAGGCAAACCTGTATATGAGAGCAACAGAAGAAAGCAAATCCAGGAGACAGGAAGCGAGAAAACTGAGGCCATCACTTGAACCTCTTCTTCCAGCCATGCTGAAAATTCGTTTCACCTCTGATCCTGCCAGGTATATGCAGTAATACACCTTTTTTTGTTTGTTTAAACTCAGCTGGGGTTTTGTTTTTAGCAACAAAACTGTTCTAATACAAATAATTTTTATTCTTAACCAAAAATATTAAATAATCATTAATTAAGTACATTCAAATAATGAATCTTATTAAACTATTGTAAAGTGAAAATTAGGTTTGTGTTACTAGTGGTATACTGGTGATATACTGAGGGCTGGAACGATAGCACAGCGGGTAGGGTGTTCGCCTTACAAGCGGCCAACATGGCCGACCCGAGTTCGATTCCTCTGCCCCTCTCGGAGAGCCCAGTAACAACAAAGTCTCCAATGGAGACGTTACTGGGCCCGCTCGAGCAAATCGACGATCGACGGGAGGGCCTTTACTTTTTACTTTACTTTATACTGTTGAGTGGGAAAAAAAAGAATAATAAAAGGGATCTCCCTACTACCCCATTAATTCACCATCAAATGGAAAGTGAGAGAAGTTAAGCATGTAGAATGTGTATGTCTATGTGTGTATATGTGTTCGTATTGGCTGAAGTTCAGGGGATGATAAACCAAACTGCAGTAGTTGGTTTTATATATATATATATATATACATATATATATATAATAGGATCTTGAATTACTATGTTTAGTGCTTCCTTTTTATTTATCCTTAGATTGTTCTGCACAAACTCTATTACTAGAGGGGCTAGAGTGATAGCACAGCAGATAGGGCGTTGGCCTTGTACGCGGCCAACCTCAGTTTGATTCCCAGCATCGCATATGGTCCCCCAGCACCACCAACAGTAATTCCTCAGTTCATGAGCCAGGATTAACCCCTGTGCATCACCAGTTGTGACCCAAAAAGAAAAAAGAAAAAAAAACCCTCTGTTACTAGGGTAATTTTGAAAACACGGGCAAAATTGATATTAATGTGTATTTTCCTCCTTTATCATTTAGTTCCATTTAATGTAGCCAATTATTAACAATACAAGTCTCACAATGTTACTGGGCCAGCTCGAGCAAATCGATGAACGACAGGAGGACAGTAACAATGATATATAATTTAGAAAGAAGATATCAGAGAGCAAACAACTTCAATATTACATTTCTATCTTATTTACACATCTGAATTGTTCAAATAACTTTATTTTTGTAGTTGGTGGAAGATGTAATAAAAGAGATACAAATGTCTGTTATCAAGAAAATTCAGATTTCCTCTTCTCAAGGAAATTAGTAATATTATCAGGTTTGCTCTCTAGTGGAATTATGCAGGATAATATGCTAATATGGGTTACTTAGTGCTTTGGACAACTGAATTATTTGAGAACTTTTAGAGTAGTTTCTCATAATAAATTCTAATGTAGCTCTTGATTCTTCAGACCCAACAGCAAATTTCTAATCTTCCAGTTACCACTTATTCATTTCCATCACGAAAGCAAACCAGAACCTGGGTAAGAATTAAGCCCTCTTTCCATAGTTCCTTCTATGGGATATTAATAATTTAGGTGTGACATCTTGAAAGTTCAGAAGAATGAACATTTTATTTATTCTTGCCTAGCTGAAAGCAGTAAAGAAGGAATATTAGTGGCTGAGAGAACCATATGTCTGCCTTTTTTGTGAGAAAAAGTACAAATTATCTGGTGAATCATGTAATTGCCACCAGTAGCTGATGAGGCTGAGGTAATGGCTTTGACCTCTCTTGGTGGTCTTCAGTCCCAAATCACTGCGTGGAGTAGGCACCTGGCTAAATTCAAAGCTTTTATATTGATATTTCTACTGTACTGTGCCTCTTGATTGCATACTTCAGAAACTGAAAGCTAATCAGTTTAGTCCTGAGATGTAGCTCAGTTATAGAATGCTTGTCTGGATGGGGGTTTGCTCCCCAGCTCTGAAGAATAGATAAATTAAGAGAAAGAAAGAAAGAAAGAAAGAAAGAAAGAAGGAAGGAAGGAAACAAACAAAGAAAGAAAGAGAACCACCATTGATATGGCCTCTTTTTTTTGAGTAAGCAATTTATTCTTAGAAAAATGAGGTAAAACACCATCTTGTATTGCAATTGTAAATATCTTCAACCACACTGAGTGACTTTGGGAACTTAAGTTTTTGTTGTTGTTGTTTTGTTTTGGGGGGTTACACCCAGAGATGCATAGGGGTTACTCCTGGCTTTTCACTCAGACATTACTCCTGGTGGTGCTAGGGGACCATACAGGATGTTGGGAATCGAACCCAGGTCAGCTGCATGCAAGGCAAATGCCCTACCAGCTGTGCTATCGCACTAACCCCCGGTAACTTAAGTATTTTGACAAATACAAAAGACACATATTATATTGCTGTGTTTCCTCCCTTTCCTTTGTGGAACTATCTATATGAAAATAAGATTCAGTTTGTACCAAGCAGTGTTAGAGTTTGCTTTTCAATATATCTATTGTGTGTATTAAAAGTTTATTGTTAAATGCTTATGCAATACCCATATAAGGACGTTTGGCATGTCACCCATACCACAGTTGAGAGCTCCAAACAATTCAGGAATGTTTGCAAATTAGTCCTCTTTACTTTTGTAAATTATTTAATTTTCAGAGTCCACAGATGGGAAGCAGGAGATTGGATGTTTGAGTGGAACATTGTATTTCTTTAGATTAAAGAGAAGATACAGAGAGGGGGTTGTGATTTTTTTTAAAAAAGATTATGCATGCACTGTGTGACAATCAAGCACACACATGAAAAAGAAAAGAAAGAAAGAAAAAAGAGAGGGAGTGGGAGGGAGAGACGAAGAGACGGAGGAAAGAAAGGAAGGAGGAAAGAAAGAGGGAGGGAGGAAGGAAGGAAGGAAGGAAGGAAGGAAGGAAGGAAGGAAGGAAGGAAGATGGAAATAAATGAAGAAAATAGTGTTCCCCAAAGATGCTCAATGGTAGATGACCGTATACTACACTCTAGAGCAATGACTCTAAACTGGGATTTATTGGTCGTCTCATGTCTCTGGGTTCATATCCTAGCCTCATCATTTCAAAGCTCATGGACAAGTCTCTTTAGTTTTCTAGCTTTATTTCCCTCAGTCATAAAAGTTAGGTCATTTATTTCATTTCAAAGTAATACCTACCTCCTAAGAGTGTTGTGATGATTAAATAAAACAAGGCATATAAATATTCTGGTAACCTTCAGAGTTAGATATTTCAGGGCTGGAGTGATAGTACAGTGATAGTGCAGCAAGTGGGTTTGATCCCTAGCACCCCATATTCCTAGCCCCAGAGTCCCACAAAGAGTGATCCCTGAATACAGAGTCTGGAATAAGCTCTGAGCACCACTGGGTGTGGTCCAAAAACCAACCCAGCACCCTCCCCCTGCCAAAAAAAAAATACAATACAAAGTTATGTTTTTCAGGGCTTGGATGATGGCTCACAGGTCAGAAGCACATGTTTTGCATGTGGGAGCCCAAGGTTTAATCCTTGGCACCACATGGTTTCCTGATCCCTCAAAACCCAAACCAAAGTAAACCAAAGTTAGGAATTTCATTGCATTATTTTCACCATCAGAACATATTACCAAACTGAGGGCATAAGCATTACAAGTTTAGAACACTAGGATCCCATCCCACTTGACATCTATATAACCTGATTCCAAATGAAATAATTACAAACTCTTTGGAGTAACCAGTCTTCAAATCCCTTGGTTCTAGCCACAAAGTTAATGAATTTTGTCTATGCATATTTGTAATCCTTCTACAAATGTGTACATTGCACACCCCATATAAAGGATGTTTTTAGGTACTGGGAATTCAAAGGTTGAATGAAATAGATGTTTCAGTTTCAACCCTAAAGTTGCTTCTGGTCTGGGATTCAAGAATTGGACCAGGTGGTTCAAAAGAATAGACAAAA
This sequence comes from Sorex fumeus, assembly GCF_029834395.1. NCBI lineage: Eukaryota > Metazoa > Chordata > Mammalia > Eulipotyphla > Soricidae > Sorex > Sorex fumeus. Next base: position 68,498,197 of record NW_026606129.1, read on the forward strand.
AGTGGTGGTGGTTGGGGGGGGGGGCAGAGTTTAAAATCATCTCCCACAGTGCCTAGAAATTGGAGGTTTCAATTGCTTTGAACCCTCAAGTTTTTTTTTAATCACTTAATCACTTAATCCCCGTTATTCATCGATTTATTCGAGCGGGTGCCAGTAACGTCTCCATTCATCCCGGTTGCATGCTAGTGTAGCCCAATGGTATCTGTTCGTTTTAGGAACATGTAGAGCCTCAAACCGATCATTTACGGTCTTGACAAAGAAGTCTGACCATCTTATAGGTGGGCGTCCACGTGATCTTTTGATGTCTCATGGAATCCAATCAGTAATGGTTCTAGTCCAGCGGTTGTCTGTAAACCTCATTACGTGTCCAGCCCATCTGATTTTTGATGTCTTGGCAAATGAGACAGCGTCCCTGATTCTTGAGCGTTGACGAAGATCAGAACTCCGGATTCTATCTCTCATTTGAGTGAATCGTGATATTCCAAGCATAGTTCTTTCGATTCCTCTTTGAGAGACCCGAATAGTGTTCTCATCCTGTTTTCGTAGGATCCAGGTTTCTGAGGCATATGTTAATGCAGGAAGAATAGTGGAATCAAAGAGATGTGCTCATAGCTGGAGGTTCTTTGTTCTTTTTGTTATTTCTTCAATGCTCTTGAAGGCATTCCAAGCCGCTCTCTTCCTCCTGTGCAACTCAGGTGCCAGGTCATTCATCATGTTGATTTCTCGACCTAGGTATATATAACTGTTGCATTCGGAGATGGTGGTTCCGTTAAGAGCGAATGGAGCATCAGGAACAAGGCTGTTTCTCACAAACATTGTCTTCGTAAGATTCAGCTGTAGTCCGACCTTTCCACATTCACGGTCAAAGTCGTTCAGCATTTGTGCCGCTTGGTTGATGTTTGGTGTTATTAGAACGATGTCATCAGCAAAGCGGAGGTGGTGTAGTTGCCGACCATCTATCTTCACTCCCATGTTTTCCCATTCCAGTCGTCGCATGATGTTCTCGAGGGTGGCACTGAAGAGTTTTGGTGAAATGGTATCACCCTGCCGAACCCCTCTCTTGATATGGATGATTACTTCTTTGTAGAATGGTGAGATCTTGGTAGTGAATCCGCAATAGAGCTCATGAAGGATCCTGATGTATTGAGTTTGTACGCCCTGATTGGCTAGGGCTTCCATGACCGCTTCCGTCTCAACAGAATTAATTTTTTTTAATGTGACTGAAAAATTTGTTTCTTTATACTTCTGTACCTTCAGGGACCCACTTCCTTGCTTTATTTTTGGACCACACCTCGCAATACTCAGGGCTTACTACTGGTGAGGCTCAGGGGTTCATCTGGAGTGCCAGGTATTGGACCTGGCTTGGCTGCATGCAAGGCAAGCACTCTAGTGACTGTACTGTCTTTCCAGCAGGGGGACCCCTTCTTTTGAAAATCTGAAGTGTGCTGAATTTCAAACCCTTTCCCTTTCTTAGCTCCAGGGACAGCTGGAGGACAGGACAGGAAACATGCAGGAATCGCAAAATGGTTGTCTCATCCATCCAGGGACTCACTCAAGCTGTTGGGAGTGAGAGTGGAATAGGCAGAAAGGAACCATGGATTCTAGGCAGGCGGCCCCCAAATGAGAATCATACAGTATGGAGCCAGAAATGAGTCAAAACAAAAGGTCAAGTTTACTAGTGATTAGTAGGGGGCAGGTCGTAACTCTATTTTTCTGTGAAAACATGCATTTTGGGCAGGCGGATTCATTCAATAAAAAGTTGAGTGTTACAGGCTACCAACTATCTTTCTGGGAACTGGAAATATATTCCTAAATAAATCATCCTTCCAGAGTTCTTCACTGGCATGTGATGAAGCTTAGTGGTAGGGTACTGAGGCTTGATTCCCCCAGCCCCACCCCAACACATACACAAAGGAACAAAGTTCCATACCCTCTTGAATCTTACATTTGATGGGGCCATAGATTTATTCTTCAAAAGGATTGTGGTGCAAAACAATTGCTCAAGAAACATGCTAGTGAAGCTGTCAAATAATAGCACTGTAGCACTATCCTCCCATTGTTCATGGATTTGCTCCAACGGGCACCAGTAATGTCTCCATTGTGAGACTTGTAACTGTTTTTGGTATATTGAATATGGCGCAGAGAGCTTGCCAGGCTGGCTCTGCCATGCAGGCGGGATACTCTTGGTAGCTTGCAGAGTTCTTCAAGAGGAATGAAGGAATTGAACCCGGGTGGGCCACATGCAAGGCAAACACTGTACCTGCTGTGCTATCACTTCAGCTAATTAATAAAAACATAAAAGCAATACAGAAAGAAAAGAAGATACTGATCAAACCTGTGGTCCTGTAAGTTGTGAACCAGAACTTTAGGGAACCTTAAAAGTTCAGATGAGAGGATAGGGAAATGGCACAAATGGCTGGGGTGCATGTGGGAACCCCAGGTTTGATCCCCATAACTCTTACCCTGGAAAACTGCAGGAAGTGACTCCCTCTACCTCGATCACACACCAGCCCACATGGATGGTATGGCCCTCAAACAAAGTGCAGATGAGTGTGGAGGTGCCTCTGTGGCAGTGTGCAAGGGGGTCCAGGTTCCAGCACCCCAAGAGTCCATCCCTGGAACTGTGTCTCTGTGGGTCTATGTTAACGCTGGAAATGTATATTTTGAAGATCCCACCTCTCTCTCTCTCTCTCTCTCTCTCTCTCTCTCTCTCTCTCTCTCTCTCTCTCTATCTATCTATCTATCTCAACGGTGAGAAACAGTTACAAGCTTTCATGTCTGAGTTTCAGTCATACAATGATCAACACCCACCCCTCCACCAGTGCACATTCTCCACCACCAATGTCCCCAGTGTTAACCCCCCATTTTCCAACCCTCCCCTTGCCCCTCGCTTTCCAACCTTCCACCACCGACAATTTCTCCCATACTCTCTCTCTACTTTTGGATACCACTCTTGAAGCAAACTAACTGCTTCTGAGAAAAGTCCCAGGCCATGGAAGTTTCCTTCATCAGAAGAGCCATGAAAAATTGGTCATTTCCTTCTGACAAATAGCACAGGGATTCTCAGTTCTGCATCTCCCAGGAGAGAAGCATCCACATTCTCCCCTTCTTTTAACAACTCAGAAATACTTCAATGAAAGCCAAACATATTTGAAGCTCTTAGGAAGGAGGGGTGAATAAAAAAACATCATCTAAATGATGGTGGGGCAGGGGGGATTTGAACCAAGGGTCTCCAGGCATGCAAGGCACCTGCTCTATCCTTAACCATCCCCCCCCCCCCCCCCCCGACTTCCCACCACATTTTTTTTTTTTAATCACAGTCGCTTCTCTAGTCGCTTCTCTTTTCAACAACAACCCCGGGCACTTTACACATGTTTCCCCATTAACAACCGGAGAAACTTCGGAAGTGTCATCAAACCCTTTGAACAGTGGGAGAAACGTCACGGGGTTTGCTCGGAGCCACGTGGAGGAAACTCGCCCCCAAAGCCCGGCTCCCAACTCCGACCACCCTATGACTAGGGGCTGCTCTCCAGCACCTTCCATCGATCTTCGTGAGCACTTGGGCTCTCAACCAGAAACGAGCCGTCAAGCTACAGATCACCGAGGAAAGAACTTCTCTGGGTGACTCCGGGCCAGCGTGACGCGGGGAGGCTGCGGAGCGGGCAGATTCGGGGCTGCCTCGTTAGGTCCGCAGCCGCCTCGCGCGTCCCGCAACTTCCCGGGCCGAGGCGGCGGCGACCCCCGGGCGGCGGATTCCGAGCCCTGCGGCTGCGCTCACGCCCCTCGGGCGACCCTGCGCGGGTGCGGGTCCCGGTCTCGGGCGACCCTCACCTGCTGGCCCGAGGGCGGTCCGAGGCTTCCCGGCTCCGCCCTGGGCTCGGGCGCGGGGCACCCGGCTGCCCCCCAACTCGGCTGCAAGGGCGTTTAAAAAGAAGCCGATTCCTCCGGGTCCCAGCCCTGGAGCCCTCGAGAGCCGCCCGGAGCCTCCCCCGCGCCCCCAAAGTCGCTCCCAAGTTAAAGGGGCGGGTGCGCGCGTGTGTGCCAGCGAGCGTGTGCGCGTGCGGGCGCGCGCGATGCCCGTTCGGGGGCGGGGTGGGCGCGCGGCAGGGAGCGTCCAGCGACCTTCCTTCCCCCCAGGGTCCCTGCCCCGGCTGACCCCGCCGCAGGCCGAGCCCCCGCGGGGAGCCGGCGCGCGTCTGCGGGCCGCCGAGGGGGACGCAGGGGGAGGCGGGGGACCAGACGGCCGCGCTGACCGACAGGCTGGCCAGCCACTGGCCGAGGCGGCTCGAGGCTTGCGCGTGAGCGCGTGCGTGAGTGCGTGCGCGGGGCAGAGTGAGCCCCCAGCCCCACCTGTTTGAAGTGTCTGTTTTTAAAATAACCGAAGCCGTTCCTATTTCAAAACTTGCCAGCCACTTCAGTGTGTTACAGCACGTGCGCGTCCCCCTCCCGGCAAAGGGATTTATTCCCTGGGCGGACAATGAAAGACAGGGAGGGGTCAGGGGGGCTCCGAGGGGGCGAAGCGGCCCCTCGCCGGTCGGTTTTAGGACCCAGCGGGAAGCGCGCTGGAATCTCGCCCTCCGGGAGGGGGTGGGGCGGGCCGGCCGGCGGGGCCGCGGGGCGCATGCGCGCGCGTCCGCTCCGCCGGCCGCTGGGCTCCGCGGCGCGGAGTCGGATGAACTGTAACAAAACAAGCGGATTCTTTGTATCGGCTTAAAGGGGCCGCGGGCTCTCCCCTCGCTCCTGCCCCCGCCGCCGAGCGCGCCCGGCGGCCGCGTCTCCTGGGCTCCCAGCCACCGGCTGGAGGGGTCTCCTCGCCCTCTGAGGCCGGGGACCGACGGCAGGCGGAGGAGGGGGCGCCGCGTCCCTGCGAGGCCGGAGAGGAGGGGGAAATCAGCGGCGCCGGCGGCGCAGAGTGGACTCTGGTCCCGGAGGGCACGGTCGGGCGCCGCGACGTGGACGGGAGCGCCGGGATGCAAGCGAGGCTCGCCGGCGCCCGTGCGGGGCTCGCGGGGACGCCCGGAAAGTTTCTTCTGTGATGGCTTGAGCGCGCGAGGGCGTGCGGGGGAGCGAGGCTGCCAAGTTCCTTCCTCCGCGGCATTGCTGGGGTGGCGGCGGCGCGGGGGGCGGGAGATGTCTCCCCCCTGAATCCGTGGATGCTGGTTCTTTTCTTTTTTGCCTGGGGGGCACCTGTCTGACCTCCGGCCGTTCTTTCTTTGCGGGGAGGGGGAGGAGGGGTGCGGCTCGTCATGTCGAAAGTGATCCAGAGGAAGAACCACTGGACTAGCAAGGTTCGCGAGTGCACGGTGCAGAGGGGACCCCTGGGCGAGCTGGGGGTGACCGTGCTGGGGGGCGCGGAGAACGGGGAGTTTCCGTACGTCGGAGCGGTGGCGGCGGGGCTTCCCGGAGGCAGCGGGGGCCCGAAGCTGGGCGAAGGAGAGCTGCTGCTGGAGGTGCAGGGCGTTCGGGTGTCGGGCTTGCCTCGCTACGACGTGCTGGGGGTCATCGACAGCTGCAAGGAGGCCGTCACCTTCAAGGCCGTCAGACAAGGTAAGACGGGACGCGGCCCGGGAGGCGCCCCAGGAAGGGGCAGCGGCGGCAGGGCCCCCCTCCCCTCCGTTTCCCGCCCGTTTTCCCGCTTTCCTTGGCTCTGCGCCGCTCGGAGGGGAAGTTGAGGCCGAGCGCCCGCGGTGGTGCAGTACGCAAAGTTGTTGTGCGGCGGGGAGGCGTTTGCCCACCTGCCTGGGGCCGAGGGGGCGGCGTGTGCCAGCCGGGAGACGTTTTCCAGGCCCGATGTGCCAACTTGTTATCTCAGCCGCCGGGAGACGCGCACGCAGCTTTGCCCAGATCTGGGGGAGAGTTGGGGAACTGAGGCAGGGGGCCAGGTGAATGTTCGCTCTCTCCTGGCGCCTTGGGGGGACACCGGCAGCTGCTGCCTTCTCTAGCCAACTTGTTTTGTTTCTGAATCTGGATAGTGAGTTTGGGCGAGAAGCCTTGTTGGCATTCCTCCATCCCAATATGGGCATCAGCCCGCACCCCTCCAGGTGGGCTGGGGGATGAGCAGTGACCATGCCCTAGCCTGCCTCCTGGGGCTCCTGTATCTCTGCACAGCTGGATGATGCATTGATGCATGCCTCCCCTGATGCCCCAGCTCGCGCTGGGGGAGGGAGATTGGTCATTTCTAGTGTGGAGGTAGCCCAAGTTTACCCAAACACCCCCAACCCCCCCACCCCCACAGTCACTGGTAATGATACTGTTGTATTTGCACTGTCTCCTTCCAAGTCATAATTTGACTTGTAATAAACCCCAAGGAACAGATAAGGAAATTGAAACTGATGGTAAGTTACTTGCCCAAGGTCACACAGATATCAGAAGTGAGAGTTTGAGTCTTGCCTGCAGACTTCAGCACCTAGGAAAGAGATGATGGGAAATGACCCTAGGGGCCTCCATTACACCTTCTCAACACCATTATTCCAAATTTCAAAATTTCCCTCTACCACCAAGCCTGCCCCAAAGACAGATCCTAAATAATTTATTTTGTATTGGTTGTTATGGATTATCCACTAAAAAAATGATCCAAAAAGGTTTGCTTAGAGGAAAGTGTGTGAAGATTATATCCACCTTGGAATTGGATTGAGATTGGTTGCCTTCTCTGTAACACTCCACCCAATGTGGTATGCTGCTCCTGGTACATTAGTGGCGTAGAGTATAAGATGCTCTTGTAAGAGTATAAGAATTCCAGGAATTCTCAAATTTTAAATAGGGTGATACAGCTGGAGTTAAATTTTTAACTGGGTGATGATTTTGGGGTCTGGAGACGTCTCTGCAGCTTGTTACTCTCTTCTGAGATTTATTTATGAGTCTCTGAACCATGGCCATTAATGAGCTTGTATGGCGCCAGAGGCAGTTTGTGGGCATAACTGCCAGGCTCCCAGGAGAACAGGGAGGTGAGGGAAAGTCACCCATTCCCGTATCCATGCAAGCCTGGAGATTTCAGTCACAAAGCCTGCATACCCGAGTTTTTCAGCAGATTCATTGTCATGCATGACAGGCCCTCCCTGAGTCTTGTGGAGATCGGCCATGAGCATGGTGGTGATTGAGTTCTGGAGGTGTTCAGCTTCTGGGGCTCTGTTGAGGTGGGTACAAAATGAAAAAAAGTCTTAACCCAGATCAAAATATAGAACATTTCTGTCACCCCGGAGATTTCTTCTCATGATACTTTACAGTCAATTGCCCTCCCTTCACTAGAGGTTGATTTATTTCTTACAATGGATTAGTTTTGTATCTATTCTTAAACTTCATGTAAATAAAGTAATGCAGGATGTGCTCTTTTTTTTACTCCACAATATATTTTGGAGATTTCTTGTCATTATGTATCTGATTGATTTTTTTATTGTTGAGTAGTATTCCACTGTATTTATCTATCAGCTTTACCTTTTTGCTCATTGAGTCACTCATTTTTAGCTATTATTAATAAAGCTGTGAAAAATGTTCCAGTTGTTCCATATCCTTGCCAATCTTTAATCTTTTTTGGGTGGGTGCGGGGGGAAGGTGAGAGGACCACACCTGGCAATGCTCAGAGATTACTCCTTGCTCTGCACTCAGGAGTTATCCTGACAGTGCACGGGAGACCAAATGGGATAATGGGGATCGAATCGGGTCAACTGTGTGCAAAGCATGCACCCTACTCCCTGTACAATCTCTCCAGCCCTACCAATCTTTAAATTGTGTATGTTCTATCATGATCACGATCATCCTGTTGTTCGTTGATTGCCTCAAGTAGGCACCCATAACGTCTCCTTCAGCCTAGCCTGAGATTTTAAAAAGTGCCATATTCAAGGCTTTTTCAGGGTTAGGAAAATGATACCCGTCATTGTAACTGGTATTTGGCATATTGGGTATGCCACGGGGAGTTTGCCAGACTCTGCCATGTGGGCAGGTTACATTCGGTAGCCTGCCCAATTGTCCAAAGCAAGTATGTTTTATAATCTAGCTATTTTAACATTTGTGGGAAAAGGAGAAAGGCAATGAAGGAAACAGTGGTTTGAGGGCATCATCCTGTTTTTTACTGAGCATCTGCTGTAGAACCAGCCACCATCATGCAGAGACCACTCTCCACACGCATGAAGGTACTGGCAGAGGAACAAAGGCATGCGGATCCCGGGGCTGAGATCTCTAGGCCTGTTTGGATCAGGGCTGAGCATCCTCCACCCAGATCCTCCATATTCCAGTAGGCAGGGATCATACCCACCAACTGGCCCCCTGGCGCCGTGTAATCCCATCAACGGCCAAGACCCAGAGACTATAAAACCAAGCTCCCGGACATCTTATTATCTCATCCCTACTTTGGACAAACTGGAAGGCTACCGCATGTAACCTCCCCACACGGCAGAGTCTGACAAACTCCCCATGGCGTACCTAATATGCCAAATACCAGTAACAATGATGGGTCTCATTCTCCTAACCCTGAAAGAGCCTTGAATATGGCACTTTTTAAAAAATCTCAGGGTTAGGACGAAGGAGATGTTACTCGGGCCTGCTCGAGGCAACCGACAAACAACAGGATGGTTGTGATCGTGAACGTGATCTGCTGTAGAATGAGCTGTTTGCTTATCTGGTGCTTTATGGTCATTTTGTGCCACAGTGCACTGGACTGGTCTGTTAGAAACTTCGGTGGCTTTTTTAAAGGCCATATGAGTGGGTCAACTAGAGTTCACTTCAGCTGGCTCCCCAGGCACCCTACAGGGAGTGAACTTGGAGCACCACCATCCTTCCTTGAACATCTCGTGCGCCCATTTTTCCCCCTCTGCATCCTCCTGCACCCCAACTTGTTTAGTCAGCGCCCCTCCATTCAGACACATCCACTTCTACACAGCTGTCAAAGCACAAGGGGCAGACTCTTTACCAGGGAAGGTGAGGCACTCCCTGCACCTCCCCCACCATTACCTCCAGACCACCTGGGGCTACAGGCCATCCCTGTGCTCCATTTCACATATGAAAGTGCTTTTACATACATTCAGGACTCCTCTCTACACCAACCAACCTAAGGACTATCACTGTCTAGACTGTGGCTTCAGGGTCAACTCACCTGGGAGGGCTTTCCTGAACGCCTCCACCCACCAGCATCCAGACAAATCAAACCTTCCCTTGCCTCATGGCAACATGTATTTCCCTTAAGACCTAGAGCCTCCACATGTTCTTGCAGACTTCCACACTCAGCTCCACCTCCAGACTCAAATCTTAAAAAATCAGAATCTTGGGGGTGGTGGGAGGTGGTGAAAAATGGGCACTGGTGGAGGGATGGGTCCTCGACCATTGTATGACTGAAACACAAGCATGGAAGTTTGTAAGTCTGTAACTGTGCCTCAAGGTGATTCACTAATTAAAAAAAAATAAATCAGAATCTTGTTTTATCCTCAGTGCCTGGAACATAATAAAGACTTAAGACCCAAATCCATACTCAAGGAAGAAAGTAGCAGAGGAAACAAAGGCTCTTCAAAGGCAAGGGCCTCAAAGAAGTCAGACATGGGAGGAACGCTCATTTTAACTGCAAAACCCAACTCGACATGCCTGCAACCTTCAAAACTCTGGAACTTATTAAAGACAGGAATTCTTTAAGTGATGAACAAAAAAGGAATCACACCTGTTATCAGCATGTAAGCAGCGCTCCTTGGTCTATGCCACGGCTAGCCTATTCGATTTGGTGCTGTGGAGCCAACACAAAAAAGTCACTGTGTACTAGGATATAAATTTAAACTTTTGATCATCCAAAGCCAGAGATATCTAAATATAAGTGAAGAGCAGAACAATCAAGGAATCTTGTTTGAAACCAGCACTTTGGCTACTATCTCTAAAACCTTCATTTCTAACTGATGAGTGGGTCCTGGACACTCTCTATGTCAGAAGGCAAAAAACATCATGATCTCTCAGCTTTCTTAATTCCAAGCTGGCTGAGGGCCCTAAAGGGCAATCTACCAGCATCTGTATGTATAAGAAAATTCATACGTGTTGGCCAGGCAGATATCATATTCACAGTGAATACTCTGGGTGGTAAAGAAATTTTATTGTTCGTTCATTTCTGAACTTAAAGCTAAAAGAAAGGCCCAGGAGAAGTCCTAATGGAAGGCCTTTAAAAGAGAATGGGGGTTATTCTCTCCCAGAATGGAGCATAACACAACACACGCCATAACTATGCCACCAAACCCTACACCAGGTAGTTTCACTCTGAGGCCCTCCACGTCCCAAGGGACCCAGCCCTGGCAGCTGAAAACCTCCAGAACTCAACCTCCGCCTTGAGGATCTGGCTGAGACTCACCCAAAAGTGAAGGTATTCCTGAGCTGCGAGACATCTCATATCTCACACCACCCATACCCCAAGAGTACTGCACCACATTTAATGGGGTTTAAAGAGGCAAAGACGCAACCACTCTTAGAGGGAAATACTGTTTTTTACAGGTACACACACACGCACACACACATACACACACACACACATATATAAACACACAAGGCTCAACCTTTAACAACATGTTACTGATCTCTTATAGAAGGACCTAATGGCCTCTGGGTGAAAAACAGCAATCTTCACACACTTTTCTCTAAGGAAACTTTTTGGGAGCATTTTCTGCAGTTTTTCATAACAAATAATACATCGGTTCCTATTTGGGGATTGGGTTGGTGTTCAGGATGGAAAAATCTGAAATATGGTAGTGGGAAGGTATAATGGTGGTGGAATTGGTGTTCAAACATTAAATGTAATCAAACATTGTGAACTACTTTATGAAATAAGATAAAAAATGTTAATTAAAAAAAAGACAGGGAAAAATACAGCATTCATAATGTTATAGTAGCTACTGCTCTAAAGTAAATCTTCCACAACACTTCTCATATAATTACAGATTCTTCTTCTCACAGGACTTCTTCAGTGTGTGATGAAAACTGAACTGTGAAATAACTGAGATAGGGATTTAGAGATTTGGTACAGCAAATTTCCTAATAAAAATGGTACAAATGGGACTCTTACGACTATTGTTATGCATTAAATCTTATTTGATTGATTTTACGTACCCCAAATTACAACCATAAGGTAGAAGGTTGCAATTATAGTTTTATTGATTCATCATTAATTTTTAATCAAGATACTGCTACAGGTATTGGTTATTATAGCAATATTCTTTTGTTTCTAAGTTTCTATTGTACACTTATAGACAGTTTAGAAGTATGGATACATTCAGTATCAAAATACTCTGTTGTTTTTAAGAAATCTGCTCATAACAATCTTACATCAAAGCAAATGTGTGGAAGACCATGATTGTATCAATTATTTTATCACTATACCTTTCTGATTACTAACGATATAAATGTTTTCCTTTTACCTACAAAGATCTGTTTTCTCAAAATTCATGTTTCTGTTACTTTACTGACCTCACTTGTATGAATCTCAAACTAAATTTTAACTGGAACAAGTTACTAAAACAAGAAGACAGAGTGTACACTTCTCAAGCATTTCCTGAAGAAAAAGTACAAAATAAATTAAGAAGCTTTTATTTTATTTTTGGCTTGAGTGCCACCCCTGGCAGTGCCCTGGCATTCCTGGAGGGGCTTACCATATGGGGTACTGAATCTGGGTAGGCAGCATGCAGGGCAAGTACTTTATGCACTGTACTAACCCGGCAGCTCCTGTGCTCTGATTTTAAGTCATTATGATAAGAAGCCAAATGATCTATACAGCATTGTCTCATTATTTGGTAAATGATTTTTTTTAGGTAAACTAATGATTGGTTCATATTAACAACCCAAGTATCTCAAGGAAAATAATCAGTAATCTGTAATTGTTACAGGCAGAGCTTCAATGCATAGCCAGGAGACCAATCCTGCCACTGTGCCATTCAAATCTCTGTGATCTTTAACATCCACCTGGTCTTAAACTATGAGATACAGACCTCTCCTATAAAGGTCACAGTTTCATTCCTTTCTCCTTAGACTTCTGGCAAGATGTGGGGGCTGAAGAGACAGTACAGGGGCTGATGCTGGTTAAATGCCAGCATTGCCCCTGGTCCCCTGCACGTCTCTAGGAATGACCCCTGAACACCAAGCAGGAGAGCCCCTGAGCACTGTCAAACATGACCCAGAACAAAAGTCCTGGCAATTTTTGCTTTGTATTTTGAGACTTAGTTCAGGTCAGGTCTGTTGCATCACCCAGAACTATTCCTAGAATTATAAGATGGCCTCCTTGACCGAGTTGTCTTCTCACCTGTTATTAACATTACTGACTGGTTGTCTGTCAGTTACTGAGTTACGTAGGGTTGAGACAAGAAGAACCACTATAAATGATTAAAAAGAAGGGGTTATTATATGAAACTGAACCACTTTAATTGCAGGATCTGGCTAAGCAAGTGATACAGAGCTGTTACTTCTGCTAGACAGAAGCCTCAGAGCCTCAGAGCAGGTGATCAGGAAGGGAAGAAGAATCCAAAATGCAGAAGATCCAGGACAAACTGGAACTCATCTATGACCAACCTTGATGCTGTTGGGGGCCATGTATAAGCGGGCACCTACACTTCTGACTCAGAATTTAAAGAAGCTGCAGAGGATTCCTGAGGAGCCAGAGAAGCAAGGCCAGGTTACTGCCCAAGGCCCACGGGTAAGGGTATGATCTGCAGCAGAGTTCACCCTACATGAATCTTCTAAAGAAAAACACAAATTCCATCTTACACAAATGTGTGTGTGTGTGTGTATGTGTGTGTGTGTGTGTGTATTTGGAGATTGACCTAGAACCACCATCAAATGAGAAGTCTAGAAAACAAAGTACCAGCTCAGTTATGTTAACTTTATACTAAGACATGGCACCTGCATGGGTAATTTAGTTCTTTCTATGTGATTATTTTAGACTTATCTCTGGTAAATGGCTGAATTTTTTTCTTTCCTCCTACCTAGACTCTCTTAACTATCATGGTTGATTCATTTACACATACTGGGATTTATGACTTATAAAGACGTGTCTAAAAAATATTGAAAAATAAAAACGACTTGTCTTTTAAAATGCAAGTAGTGACTATGATACAGATATATGCATGGCTGATCCACATTTCTGATTTTCACATGCACAACTGGTTACCACTGTCCCAGCCGAGGCAGCCAATATATGCTTCACAGGCACCAAATATGAAGATGAATAAGTGTACAAAGAACTTTTCACATATTCATAGGTGATTAAAAAAAAGCAGAAGCTGAAATTTAAAATAAGCCAGTCTTTCAAAAACTAAACACATATTCAAACTTAAGATTTAAAACATCTAAACTCTAATTATAACAAATAAAGGTAAAAGTTAACATATGTTTTCCCTACCCACTTACAAAACTTACTATTATATGCCCCAAATTTATGAAAGATTAAATTTATGCCTAGACAACGAAGATAGAAACTGCAGGCAGTGAGACACATCTATTCAAATGTAAGCGTCTGATTCGGGTTGTTAGGCATTCGAATGAATCAATGCTCTTGGCCAAGTTTGTGTTGACAAGGACACCGACGCCTCCAACACCTCTTTTATCGCATGTTCCGAGGAACAATTCTTCTCCGGTGTCGAAAACAGCATGGTGAGATTCGTGCCTTCTTGTCTCGGTCAGACCAATGATGTCGTACTTGATCATTCGCGCTTGTACCATCAGGTCCTCGATGGATGCATCTGATGCTAGCGTACGTGCATTGAAAGTACAGACGATCATTTTTGTCTTCCTTCGTTGTGGCAGTCTAGGTCGGCCTTGAGATTTTGTCGGCCTCTCCTTTCTCATCCTTCTCAGTGCTGCCATGTCGGTGAAGCCTTCAGGGTCAGGTGAATGAGACCAGTTGTAGTTACTGGTTTTGGCATATCGAATACACAGCGATATGCCGTGGGTGATTTTAATGCCAAGATAGGACCGAGAAGATCAGCTGAAGAACTTCACATCGGGACCCATGGCCTAGAATGGAACGAACAGGGTGAGAGACTGTCTGAGTTCATCATGTCGACCAAGACCATTCATGGTAACTCACAGTTCCAGAAGGCAGAATCTAAACGATGGACATGGGAGTCTCCCGGTGGACGATTCCACAACGAAATAGACCACATCATATTCAATCGACGGTTTTGCCTGACTGATGTCGCTGTTGTCCCAAAATTTCGAACGGGATCGGACCACCGTCTCCTTCGTGCAAAATTCTACTTCACAGAGCAGGGAGAAAGGGCTGCAAAGTTCAAAAAGAGAACTCCCAGAATGACCACCAACTGGGAACTTTTTGGTACTATTGCGGCAACATGGGAAGATGCCATTGTTGACAACATTGACGAGGAATACGATCAAATGGTTCAGCACCTCCATGAATGTGCGAGGAACGCCAAGAGAGAGATAGCCACAAAAAGTCGCCTATCTTCGAAAACTCTTGAGCTAATTCGCCAGCGTGGTTTGGCGCATGCCTCAGGCAACCGCAAGCTAACGTCCGAGCTTGCAAAGCAGTGCAGAGATGCGATCAAGGAAGACCTCAAAGAGAGAAGAGCAGAAGTACTGGTAGATGCGGCAGAAGCCGGGAAAAGTATTCGTAACGCCCGCCTGTCCTTCGCCAACTATAAGACCAAGATGACTGCCCTCCGACGTCCTGATGGATCCATCACATCCTCCAGAACGGCAATGGAGAAGATTATCCATGCCTTCTACTCAAATCTCTTCGATAGCCATGTCCACTTGCCGACATACCAAATTCCACAGAATGGGTATGTCGTTCCTAACGTTCTCCCTTCCGAAATCCGACACGCCATTTCGTTGGTAAAGAAGCAAACAGCACCCGGCCCAGACAAGGTCAGACCTGAACACCTGAAGAACCTGCCGTCAGTACTCATCAATACACTGGCTCGGCTCTTCACTCGCTACCTGTCTGAATGCAAGGTTCCGTCCCAATGGAAAACCAGCAGGACCGTACTACTGTTCAAGAAGGGAGACATCCATGACATTGGCAACTATCGCCCGATCTGCCTATTGTCTGTCATCTACAAGCTGTTCACTCGAGTCATCCTGAATAGGATTGGCAGAACACTAGATGAAGCACAACCATGCGAGCAAGCAGGGTTCCGCAAAGGATTCAGCACCATCGACCATATCCACACGGTAACCAAGCTCATTGAGGTTTCTCGGGAGTTCAAGATGCCGCTCTGCTTAACGTTCATTGATTTAAAGAAGGCCTTTGATTCTGTTGAGACGGAAGCGGTCATTGAAGCCCTAGCCAATCAGGGCATTCAAGCCCAATACATCAGGATCCTCCGTGAGCTGTATTGCGGATTCACTACCAGGATCTCACCATTCTACAAAGAAGTGATCGTTGATGTCAAGAGAGGGGTGCGGCAGGGTGATACCATTTCACCGGAACTCTTCAGTGCCACCCTCGAGAACATCATGCGACGACTGGAATGGGAAGGAATGGGAGTGAAGATAGATGGTTGGCAACTACACCACGTCCGCTTTGCTGATGACATTGTTTTAGTAACACCAAACATCAGCCAAGCGGCACAAATGCTGGCCGACTTTGACCGTGAGTGTGGAAAGGTAGGACTACAGCTGAATCTTACGAAGACAACGTTTATGAGAAACAGCCTTGTTCCTGACGCCCCATTCGCTCTCAATGGAACGACCATCTCCGAATGCAACAGCTATGTGTACCTAGGTCGAGAGGTCAACATGAGAAATGACCTGGCACCCGAGCTGCGCAGGAGGAAGAGAGCAGCTTGGAACGCCTTCAAGAACGTCGAAGAAATAGCTAAGAGGACGAAGAACCTCCAGTTCCGGGCACATCTCTTTGATTCCACTGTTCTTCCTGCATTAACATATGCCTCAGAGACCTGGGCCCTACGCAAACAAGATGAGAACGCCATTCAGGTCTCCCAAAGAAGAATAGAAAGAGCTATGCTTGGAATATCACGTTTCACTCAAATGAGAGAACGAATCCGGAGTTCTGACATCCGTCGACGATCAAGGATCAGGGACGCTGTCTCATATGCCAAGGTGTCGAAAATCAGATGGGCTGGTCACGTAATGAGATTTAAAGACGACCGTTGAACTAGAGCTGTTACTGATTGGATTCCACGGGATGTCAAGAGACCGCGTGGCCGCCCACCTACCAGATGGTCAGACTTCTTTGTCAAGATCATGAACGATCGGTTTGAGGCCCTCCATGTTCCTGGAGCGAAGAGATGCCATTGGGCTACACTAGCACGTGACAGGGACAAATGGAGACGTTACTGGCGCCTGCTCGAGCAAATCGACGACTAACGGGAAGTTAAGTGATTAAGTGATTAAGTGAAATTTATGCCCCAAAGAAGCCTAAGGGCTAACCTGTAACCTGCCATTAACCTCTTTAAGTATGAAAGTCGCAACATTTTTGGGATTTTTTTGTTCTTGGGCCACATCCGGCTGTGTTCAGGGCTTGCTCCTGGCTCTGCACTCAGTGGTCACTCCTGGCAGATTCAGGAGACTATCTGGGCATCAGGGATTGAATAGGATCAGCAGTGTGCAAGGTAAGCACCATACCAACTATACTATTGCTCCAACCCCTAAAATCACAACATGTTTAGTGAGCTTTTTATATGGGGTATAAATTCTTAGGGGGCTGAAGAGACAGCCTAGGTGTTAAGACCTTTTTGTGATGTTGAGGTAATCTGAATCCCTGGCTATATATATATATTATATATACATATATATATGGTTATATATATATGGCAATATATATATATATACATATATATATATATGGTTCCCAGAGCACCCTGCAGGGGTCACTACTGAACACAGAATCAGGACTAGCCCCTGAGCACTGTCGGATGTGGTCCTAAACTATTACACACATGCTCCCAATAAAGAGAAAAGATGTAAGTCTTTATGATCCAAAATATCTTTGGCCAAGATAATAAAGTATCCAAGAAAAATTAGCTACACAGATTTATAAGCAAGATAAAACCAAAAACATATACTTTAACCCAATAAACCATCTCATCCAGAATATTTCATTGCTGGCTACCCCAATCACCATGGCTACTTTTTGCTACATCAGCTCCTCAAAAGCAATAATCAACTCTTTGAGAAAGGAGGAGTGGGTGAGGAGGAGTCTGCTCAGCAGTGCTCCGGGAACTTGGGATCACTCAGGGTAATTCTTGGTCAACCAGGCTAGAGGTTCTGAGCAGCACATTGGGGCTGGAGATGCCGACGAACATCCACGGATGATCACCCCTAGGATGTTCAAATCCTCCAAGGCGACATCCAACAGTTCTGGGAGGCACCTCAATGGTGTGACCTGGCAGTGCTCAGGGGACCATATGGGTGGGGAGGGAGGGATAAAACTGGACTGTGTTCAGCTGCATTCTCAACGACAAAACAAGTCTAAAGATCTTCCTTGAACTATATGCAACTTTCACTAAAGTAAGTGAATGGCTCAAACACTGAAAAGGTGTTTGAACATGGTCACACTGTAGTCAAGGACAATGGAAACAGTCCCAGAATTTAAGAAATCTGAAACAGTGGTTGTCTAAATAAGAATGTTAAGTATGTGAGTGAGTGAGTGCGTGTGTATGTGAGTGTGTGTGTGTGTGTGTGGGGAGAGAGAGAGAGAGAGAGAGAGAGAGAGGGATCACTGCTTGAGTGGTATTTTCATTTTTGTTTACTTATTTGCTTTTGAGTGCTACTCAAAGTATTAGTAAACAATGGAAATATCTGGGGCAAGTAGATGCATTCTTTGCATCCTAGGGACCTCAGTTTTGTCACCAATACCCCGATTGTCCCCAACACTACCAGGTAGACCCCCGAAAGTCCCTGGAGGGAGGTTCTGGTGGTCCCCAGCAGCACAAGGTAAAGTAGCACTGCATTCCTGGGCTCCAGCTCACAAATATCTGACCCAGATGGTTGGATTTAACCAGCAGTGGCCACCAGTCATCATGAATACTTCTTGGGATCCACCCTCGCCCCCATATGTACACACACAAAACTAAGCATCTGAAAAAATTATTAAGTATATTAATTAAAACAAATAGTACAGAAGCACGAAAGAGAGTACAGTCGGTAAGGCAGTTGACTTGCATATAGTCAACCAGCACCCCATATGGTCCCTAAGCTCCACCAGGAGTGATCCCTGAGCTCAGAGCCAAGAGGAATCCCTGAATACATCTGGGTGTGGCCCCCGAAAATAATAATACTGATTATAGAATAAGATGGCCGTATATAATGTGGATTTAAAAAAACAGCAAAAGTAAGTCACTGGAAGGACATTGGCACTGCAATGCACTGTCCTCCCGTTGTTATCTATTTGCTCAAGCAGGCACCAGTAACATCTCACAACAAATTGTGAGACTTGTTGTTACTGTTATTGGCATATTGAATTTATCAGGGGTAGCTTGCCAGGCTTTGGCACACAGGCAGAATCCTCTCGGTAGCTTGCAGGCTCTCAGAGAGGGTCAGAGGGATCAAACCCAGGTCAGCCATGTCGGCCGCATGCAAGGCAAACACCTTACCTGCTGTGCTACCCCTCCCGCCCTGGAAGGAGATTATCTGAGAGAAAGTCGGCGGTAATCAATTGCATCATCCAAGAGCAAGTTAGTCAGGCGGGTTTAATGCCTTAAATCCATTTGCTCCACAGAATCTCAAAGGTAGCAGTAATTTCCACACAGGTTACCTGGTAAACTAACCAAACTCCTGGTATCCAAGCAATCAATATACCAGTCAAACCTCTGGAGGTAACAACAGCATCTGTGTTTTAAATTTGTTGTAGTTGTTTTTTTTTTCATGTATTTGTGGAAATGGAGGGCTGCGCCACATCTAGCAATGCTCAGGGGGCCACGCATGGAGCTGGGGATCCAAATCAGGATTTGGTCACTGCCACATGCAAAGCAAGTGAATTCCAACCAGTACTATTTTTCAGCCCCCACATCAGGACTTCATTGGTGGGGGGGGGGGGGGTGTGGAGTGGAGGCACGGCTGGGCCACGCCCACAGTGCTCTGGACTTCCTCCTGGCCCAGCACCCAAAAATCACTGCTGCCATTGCTTCAGGGGACCATATGCTGTGCTGGGATCCAACCCAGACCAACCAGTTAAGTGCCCTACCCACTGTACAGTTTCTCTAGCCCCAGCATCAGCACTTTCCAAAGATGCCAATGTGAGGGGCAAGGCTGAGAACCACTGCTCTAAGGCATCATAAAACTGGAACAACACATTAAGGAATCTACCTGGAATTTTAGGGCTGGAGCGATAGCACAGCGGGTAGGGCGTCTGCCTTGCACGCAGCCAACATGGCCGACCCGAGTTCGATTCCTCCGCCCCTCTCGGAGAGCCCGGCAAGCTACCGAGAGTATTCGATATGCCAGACACAGTAACAGCAAAGTCTCCAATGGAGACGTTACTGGGCCCGCTCGAGCAAATCGATGATCAACGGGAGGGCCTTTACTTTACTTTACTTACCTGGAATTTTAACACCAAAATCCAGTTTTAGAAGAGGGATCGTATTTTTTCTATTGCAATCAGCTGGAAATCTATAGCACGAGCTGATTCAAAAGTTTAACAAGTTCAGAAAATAAGTTACAACTCATAAGCCATTATCTTGGCTTCATATCAGTGAGAAAAAATCAATACAATTTTTACCATTAGGGAAGGATCCAATAGCATTAGAAGGAACACCAGCATATATTCCACGAAAGCCACCAGCCTTCTTAAATCCCTGGGGACTCTGCAGCCTGGTTTTAATGGTATCCAGTGGAAATAATATCAAGTCCACAAAAACACCTGCTATCCCACCAGCCTTCAAGAAAGGGAAAAGGTGGGAGAGAGAAAAGGAGCAAAAGGTTACAAGAAACTGCTAATCCCTGACACACACACACACACACACACACACACACACACACACACATTACAATAAAATAAGCCTTCTGCCATTGGGGGTAAAGATTTTTTTTTTAAGTAGAGATTTCAAAAGTAGAAATTTTTAAAAACCTTTTTAAAGACTTTTTTTCCTCGTCTCATTTTGATTGAGGGACCATGGTTTACAACATTGTTAATCACACTTTCTATGCATACATTATTGTACCAGCTCGCCCACCCCAAGAGAGCCTCCTGCCTTCCCCCAGGGTCCCCCAGTGTCCCCCCAAGACCCCTCCCCTAAGTAAGCTCAGTTCTGTAGAGAAAATCTCTAGCTCCAACGCCTTTGGCCATTTGTTGTTTCCTCACTGAGTCTCTTTATATCCCACATATGAGATTTTTTGTCCTATTGTGGAGGTGGTGACACCTACACATATACAGATGAGTAACACTAAACTCTGGAAATTCCACAAAATTGTAAATCGGTGATAAGTTGATAAAATATTATTTTCAACCACTGTGTGTCTTTCGAAAAAAGCAGTCTTTAAAGCATATTTCTCATATCATCACACAGGCATAATCAAAGAAGCTTTCACTGAGATATTTTGGGGGAAATAATCATTATTGCAGCATATTTCCAGCTGTAGATTTTAATGATTTTATTTTGAATGCATTTATTGGTGTGTGCTTGGGATCACACCCAGGGCCTCCCACACTGCAAAGCAAATGCTCTGCTGCACAGCCATCCCCAGTCCCACCTTTGTGATGGATTTTTAATACTTTCATGTGATTTCAAAAAGTAAACAAGGGCTGGAGCTATAGCAAAGCAGGTAGGGCATTTGCCCTGCACGAGACCAACCAGGCTGACCTGAGTTTGATTCCTCTGTCTTCGATTCCTCCGCCCCTCTCAGAGAGCCCGGCAAGAGTATCTCGCCCTCATGGCAAAGCCTGGCAAGCTACTGTGACGTATTCGATGTGCCAAACACAGTAACAAGTCTCACTATGTTACTGGGCCTGCTCGAGCAAATCTATGAACAACGGGAGGACAGTGACAGTGATGGTGACGTGTGGTTTCAAAAAGTAAACAAGGGGCTGGAGTGATAGCACAGAGGGTAGGGCGTTTGCCTTGCACTCAGTTGGCCCGTGTTCGATTCCCAGCATCTCATATGGTCCCCTGAGCACTGCCGCCAGGAGTAACTCCTGAGTGCAGAGCTAGGAGTAACCCCTGTGCATCGCCAGTTGTGACCCAAAAAGCCAAAAAAAGAAAAAAAGCAAACAAGCAAACATAATTCAGGAAGGGAAAGAGTACAATCTCCTTCCCTGCTCCTAGTAAGCCAAGTAACCAAATTTATTCAGTAGTCTCCTTTCAAAGTTACTTCAGACACAAGCAAATCTGGATATCTTTTTTTTCTTTTCTTTTAAATAAAAAGCATATATGTGCTGCCTTTCACCCAATTGTTTTTTCCTCAGTTGACTATCTTAGTTGTCCTATCATGTCAGACCAAATCTTATATAATTGTCTTTTAGGTCATTTATTTTAACCAATGAATCTCCTTTTTAAGACCTGCATTTGTACGGGTTAATAATTCTGATAAACTTAGATCTGTATTTTAATAATTTCACATATAAGAATTTCTATTTGAAGGATATATGAAAAGTATGTCCTCTAATTATATTAATATAGATGTATTTATTACTTATACATTAATTTGTTTCTAATTAATAAAGGATAAAGTTTTAATTATAGTTTTTAGATTGAATAGCACAGCGGTAGGACGTTTGCC
Organism: Sorex fumeus; assembly: GCF_029834395.1. NCBI lineage: Eukaryota > Metazoa > Chordata > Mammalia > Eulipotyphla > Soricidae > Sorex > Sorex fumeus. The sequence continues at coordinate 68,519,842 of NW_026606129.1, forward strand.
TTGCATGCAGCCAGCCCGGTCGAGCCGGGTTCGATTCCTCTGCCCCTCGGAGAGCCTGGCAAGCTCCCAAGAGTAACTCGCCCGCAGGGCAAAGCCTGGCAAGCTCCCCGTGACGTATTGGATATGCCAAACACAGTCACAAGTCTCCCAACGGAGACGTTACTGGGCCCGCTCGAGCAAATCCATGAACAACGGGAGGACTTTGTTTTGTTTAGATTGAGTGAATAAACGGAGTGGGAAGGAGTTACATTTTCCTAAAGGACATTAAAATATGGCCCCAGCTTATCATCTAAAAAATTCGCGTATTGCTTCACAGAAGTTACAGTTTCTGTTTGCACCTCAAGGTTACAGTGAAATCTGTAGAACATTTTAAAGTTGGAGAGCATGGGCTAGAGTTATTGCACAACAGGTAGGGTACTTGCCTTGCACGTCGTTACCCCAGATTCGATCACCACCATGATATATGGTCTCCTGAGCCCGCCAGGAGTGATACTTGAGCACCAAAGCCAGGAGGAGCACAGGGTATGTGTCAAGTCCACAAAATAAAAAATAGAAATAAAACATAAATGATATATGTAAGATGTTAAAAAAATACCTAGTATCAGGGCCACAGGGATAGTACAGTGGATGGGGTACTTACCTTCCATGCAGCTGAGCCAGATTCTATTCACAACATCCCACATGGTCCCCTGAGCCCTGCCAGGACTGATTCCTGAGTGCAGAACCAGGATTAATCCCTGAGCATCGTTGGGTGGTGGCCTCCAACCCTCTAAAATTAAAAGGTAAAGGTAAAGGCCCTCCCGTTGATCGTCGATTTGCTCGAGCGGGCCCAGTAACGTCTCCATTGGAGACTTTGTTGTTACTGTGTCTGGCATATCGAATACTCTCGGTAGCTTGCCGGGCTCTCCGAGAGGGGCGGAGGAATCGAACTCGGGTTGGCCATGTTGGCCTCTGTAAGGCGAACGCCCTACCCACTGTGCTATCGCTCCAGCCTAAAATTAAACAAAACCAAAAAACCACCCAGTATGATTCAAACATTCAAAGTTCAAAACAATGAATTGGGGCCCAAGGGGCAGCTGAGAGGCAGAGCATGTCTGCCCACCCAGCACTGCCCCACTGGCTGCAGTGTGGTTCCCAGTGTGCTATTGCTGCTGCACTGTGACAGTGCATGGCACCCCAGTGACCACAGAAACAAAAAGGGGGAAACAGTTAAAAGCTCCGCTGTGGGCCGGAGAAATAGTACAGTATTGTCAGGGTAGGGTGTTCGCCTTGCATACGAATGGCCCGGGTTCGATTCTTAGCCTCCCATATGGTCCCCCAAACACCACCAGAATGATTCCTGAGTGCGGAGCCAGGAGTAACCTCTGAGCATAGCCAGGTGGTACCCAAAAAGTCAAAAATTAATAATTACAGAGCTTTTAATTTTTATTTCGTGGATTTCCAACAGGCTCAGAAGGGACACAGCAGATTTCCTACTAACTCTCTGCTCTACCGAGGCTCCTACAAGCCCATTACAGGAGTTCACTGCCAAAATGAAATTACTGAGAGCAATCCAAACATGCCTACTTTTTGGTTAATAAGGTCAATTATTAAAACCCGGTTTGCATTAGAAATGTCCCTATAAACCTTGCAGGCAACTGAATGGCTGGTCTTCGACAACAGTCACTCAAAGGTCACAAAGATCTCCTCCATCATAATGCCAGAGGTATCACAACCAGCGCACCAAACTAAGCCAGCAAGAACCCCACATGGTCGGGAGAGAATGCTCACCCAGGATTTCCTTCTGGAGAGTTTAGTGGCCTTTCCCAAGTCACAGGAAAGATTCAGAAGTAATGCAGATCTTTATTTTTTTTGAAAAAATAAACCATCTTCATCACTTTTTTCACTTTTGTGAAAATATTTTATTAAAAAAAATCCAGCATGAAAATAAAATGTTTTGCCTGTTTTCAATTTCTCAAAGCACAAAGAGAAGTAAATCCATTGTGAGAATGTCCTGTTATACCTCGATACTTATCAAACATGCAGCACTTCACTCTTATTTTCTCTTTTATCTTAGGAGAGGGTTCACTGAGATGCTTGCCTATACTGTTAAATTTTAATCAATAAGGTAATTACTCTTTTCATCTATGTGGCTACTTTGCACGCATTGATTTTTTTAACCATTCTTTCCTCAGGATTCTTACCTTGTGAGAATGAAATGATCAAACTCAATCGACTTACACAGTAAACCATGAATCAAAAGTTACTAATTGCTTCTGTGGAGCTCAAACTTCTCTAACTCAAGTGTCATTAAAATTCATGAGGCTTTTGGAAAACTAAAAAAAGTGGAAGAACAGAGTCATATGGCAGTAACACATTTAAGAGTTAAATAAAAATTTGAAGCAGATGCGTAATTTCTGCGTCAGTACAACATAGAAAAAAGATTGACAGTATTACTCAAACACAACTGTAATATTCAAATGAACTAAATCAATTATATCTTACAGATCCTACCAACTTCTTCTTATTTGCTCTGAGAAATTCATTTTACATATGGTCATTTATCAAAAAGTTTATCAAGCAAATGATTAATTTCTAGATGAAGGTAAGTTGCACTGAAAATTGTAAGAACGTGGAGCCAAAGTATACAATAGCGGGTAGGACACTTGCCTTTCACGTGGCTGAGAGGCTTGATTCCCAGCACCCCCAAGACTGCCTGTAGTGATCCCTGAGTACAGACCCAGGAGTAAGCCTTGAGTCTCAGGTTGTACCTCTCCCCTATCCCCCCAAAAACTAAAAAGGAAAACTTCAAAAACTATGTAAAACCCAAATGAATAGAACTTAACCCAGACGAAGCAGTAAGCCTTACTATAGTGTAACAAGAGGCTGATACTTTGATATTATATGAATGAAATACACCTCTCTATCATAATTTAACCAGTGTTAAAAATGCTAGTAGCTGGTATGAAGAAGAATGTCACCAGTGCTCTGAAATTACGATGTAAATTTTAAAAAGCAAGAATACATGGCAGACCACCAAGAATGCTTTGGGGATCATATATGGTCCCAGGGATTCAAATCAGGGTATAGTGGTTGATGCAGCATCCATTGAAGAAAGTCCCTTACCTCCCAAACTCTCATATTGGTTTAAGCTTGAAGGTACCATTTCAGTAATGAAGAAGAGAATTCTAACAAAAGGCATACATAGGCAGTGCCAATATTTACAACCCCATTTTACAGATAAAGAAATTGGAATGGTAAAGCTATTTCAACTTTACTGTTAGGGCTGGAGAGATAGCATAAGAGTTAGGCTGCTTGCCTTGCATGTAAATAACTTTGGTTCGATCACCAGAATCATATATAGTCCCTTAAGCATGGCCAGGGATCACTCCTGAATACAGAACCAGCACCTCCAGGTATGGTTCAACACCCCCCCACACTCGAAAGAAAGAAAGAAAGAAAGAAAGAAAGAAAGAAAGAAAGAAAGAAAGAAAGAAATTCCACACACAAAGTCTGTTAGTAATGGCCTCAAACTTGTTTCACAAAAGATGAAGTACTGACAGAGAGAAGAAGGACCACATGGAGGGCTGGCTCCACAGCTCCCGGAGAAAAAACCAGGTTCCAAAAAGAGCCGAGATCACCGGGAAGTCCCAGATGGGGTAGGCACCGCATCCCGCCTCCCCCAGATGGAACCCCAGTGACCAGAAGCCTCTGCAAGCATAGCTCGAGTATGCGGGAACTAGGACTTTTCCTCCAAACTGCCAGGACCATCCCGGCTCCCAAATAATCTCTGATTCCAGAAGTCACGCCCACGGCCGGCCCCCCCAGCGCCATCTTTACAGCACACAGCCATACAGAGAGAAGAAGGACCACATGGAGGGCTGGCTCCACAGCTCCCGGAGAAGAAACCAGGTTCCAAAAAGAGCCGAGATCACCGGGAAGTCCCAGATGGGGTAGGCACCGCATCCCGCCTCCCCCAGATGGAACCCCGGTGACCAGAAGCCTCCACAAGCATAGCTCAAGTATGCGGGAACTAGGACTTTTCCTCCAAACATATACAGACATCTCTGTATATGTCTATATACAAACATCTCTGTATATACAAAGTGATCAATAGGAAGTAAATCACCCAACGTTTCTCCCTGAAAATCAGAGTTAAGTTTAGAGCACGGCTACAGCCCCAGAAGCACAAGGACTTAATGCAGAACCCAGCAGCTTGGAGCAGAAAAGTGAACAGACTATGCGTTAATCCAGGCCATCATGTCTGCCCAGAGGGGAAAGGGTGTTGCCCCATTCACCCTCTCCTCTCTGGAAAGAAGATGGCGGCCACATGGGTGCCTTGTGGAGAGCAGGTGTGAGCTGGGGGTGTGGGGGTGACTAAAACCTCATGGGAAGGGGGACGTTCCGGTCCATCCTTCACGCCCTACTGAGGCCGCCAGTTGCCCCCCACGAGCGGCTCTCCAGCACGGCCACGACTCCAGAGCACAGAAACCAATCTCTTAATTATCTGACTCTCAGTAGAAATACTTCCAGGGTTAATTAGCAAAATAGTGGAAATCCAAAACCAACATTTAATTCTAGAACCCAGCTGTAGAAAGCGAATCACTTCACAATGCTTTCTCAGCATGTCTGATGTGGGGGGAGGGGGTAAACTCTAAATAATAGTGGTGCATCTTTTATTGAAACAATGAATCTAATCAAAGCAGATAGCGTGTCAACTAGAATTCATCTGCCTCGCAGGCATTGGGAGGGGTGGGGGGTGGGGTTTTATTGGGGTTCTTCGTGGTAAAAAATAAGTATTGGTAAAGGGAAAGGTGTTTGATATTTGCATGACTGAGACCTAAACCTGAAAGCTGTAACTTTTCCCACGGTGATTCAATAAATAAATAAAAAAAAGATGAAGTACTCCCTTTCATATGTTAGATAAGGTCTATTTTCATTTAATTAATTTTTTGTAGCTCAATGGTAGAGCAATTGGCTCATATACATGATGCCCTAGGTTTTATCCCTGTCACACAGAGAGAAAGAAGGAGAGGAAGATAGGAGAGTAAGAAGAAAGAAAAGAAGGAAGGAAGGAAGGAAGGAAGGAAGGAAGGAAGGAAGGGAAAGGTGGATTAAAAACATAAAGATGACCACATGAAAACAATACTCATCATCACTTATTATCAGGAAATGAAAATCAAAATTACAATACAGTATTATCTCACACTTGTGAACATAAGCTAACCTATCTATATCAATACAGTCAAAGCCAACAAGAGCTGATGGTGGTATTAAGAGAAAGGGACTCTTCCCCATTGGTGGGAATGTCATGTATGTGTATGCATGTTTCATCATGTATGCATATGGAGATTAAAAAATAGTACTACTATATGTTCCAGTAATCCCACTTGTAGATGTCTGTCCGAAGAGCACAGAAAATAGTAATTAAAAGTATATAAAGTACTTCTATGTTCACTAAAGATTTATTTATAAGTAAATATAAATATACCCAGGATCTGGAAACAGCACAAGTGCCCCCAGCAGAGAGTGAGGAGAGGAAAGATGTGGAGCATACACATGTATTTACACCATGGAATCTATCCACTCATTAGAAAAGGTGAAATCTGAACTTTTGTTGCAATAGGATGGAGAAGATCATGTTAATAAGGTAATTAAAATAAATCAGAAGAACAGTGAAAAATCCCAGAAGATCTAGCTCATGCCCTATATAAAGAAATGAACAAGGGAAGAGAAAATGTCCAAGCACAACAATCCCTTAGACTCTGGCCACAGACGTTGTGAAGAGGGAAGGCAGCAGGGAGCTGGAAGATCCTATGGAGGGATGGTGGTAGGGGTCGGGGCGGTGGGCAGTTAGCTATAAGAGCTTTGCTGCTGAGTGCGGTGAGGTAACCTCATACCTCTAACAAATATAAACACGCATACACTCTTGTCAGCCAATGACACCTCAGTAGCATTGGAGCACTGTCCTCCCATTGTTCATGGATTTGCTCGAGTGGACACCAGTAACATCTTTATTGTGAGACTTGTTGTTACTTTTTTGGCATATCGAATATGCCACGGGGAGCTTGCTAGGTTCTGCCGTGAGGTCGGGATACTCTTGAGAGCTTGCCGGACTCTCTGAGAGGAATCGAACCTGGGTCGGCTGCATGCAAGGCAAATACTCTACCCGTTGTGCTATCCCTCCAGCCCTCAGGAAGAAAGAAATTTAAAATGTCTGTTAGATTATCTCAGAGAGTCTGTCTAATTCAGGGCGATGAGTACTGTGCATATATAAAAAGAGGAAGAAGACTTGGAGTAAAGAGAATTGTTTGAGATCTTCTCACCCTCCCTCCACAGGCTGCAAATTTCTTGAAGACTTGTGACTTATCCTCTTTATCCCTTGCAGGGCTTGGCAAATGATAGCAAGCAGCCATAAATGTGTGCTGAATAAAGAGGAATAAATTAGCACCTTTGCTTGCACAATTTCCTGGTAAATTGTTGTGAGTTCAGTACATTACCTTCAACACTTGCCCATCTGAAAGACAACACTGACCTGCGTCGACAGAAACTGAAGGTGTTTGACAGACAGGTTGAAAGCAGTACAAATAACACAGAATCCTGATTTTACAGATTAGAGCTGAGTTTTAAGTAGCATATAACTGAAAGTCCATATTATACATATATGCAAACATAAAGATGTATACATGCGGGGGGCCCGCAAAACCACTCTCCGGCCCGCGGAGGTGGCCCTAGGATCCGTAGGTGCAGGGAAGGACCGACCGAATGAATACGAGACACAAGAGACAGAATGCAGCTCAGAAACAGAGAGAAAAAGGGACAGACTTTATTGGGGGCAATCAGGGTATATATTCATTAGTGAGGCAGCTACACTAAAGGTCGTGCCCATATATGGTTAGGAAGGTTTGTTTTCACCTATCATGCATTACAAGGTTTATGTGTATCTGGTACCAGACACGAGGTGATTACACAAAGGGCCATCACAAAGGGCCATATGATTTACCAGACATGAGGTAGATACACAAAGAGTCATGTCCATATGATTTATAAAATTTACATGCATCACGTACCAGACACGAGATAGTTACTTCTTGTTATTACTGACAGCCATGACAGATGTTCTCTCAGGATAACCATACATCAAGATAACCATACATAGCACTGGTTTTGCCTGTTGCGGGGTCACGTAGGTCAAGATGACCATACATAGCACAGGCTGTGCCTGCTGTGGGGTCGTAGGTCAGGATGACCATACAGGCACTTAGGCCTTGGTCAGTTAAAGGGCCAGCTTCTCACATATACATATATATGAAAATGTTTATCAAAGATCAAAACTTTTTGCAGGGGTCAGTGCTGAGGGGAAAGCAGGTTGCTGTCCTTGGTCCTGATAATCACGCCTCTTCACCTTGACACTTGTGCTCCTTGTACAACCTCTCCAAGTGCTTTGGGGTTTTCAGTTTGATGCCTTTCAGGATGGAAGCAGGCAGGTATATCATTTGCCACCATAGAGAAAACTGACCCGGGATGTACACTGGTCATTCTGTATATTTCAGATTGTTCCCTGATTTTTCTGAAAACAATTTAGCCTTTTCTTCATGGAATTTACTTATGTCATCCAAAAAATGAATCTGTTTGCTTCAAGTGAGCAAATGAACAAGATTTTCCACATTCTTGAATCCTAGTCTCTTGGATTTCCCTCTACCTTGCCACATTGTCTTACTAATATCAGAGTATTCTCTTCCATATGTCGTTTTTGATTGTATGATTGTTTGTTTGGTTTTGTGGGTCACAGATGGCAGTTGCACAGGGTTTATTCCTAACTCTGTACTCAGGTTTCTCTTCTGGAAGTGCTCAGGGGACCATGAATGGTGCTGAAGATCAAACCAAGGTGTTTGTCACTGCTGTAATTCTCTGAGGCTTTGGACCACACCCAGTGGTGCTCAGGGCTTGTCTCTGCCTCTGTGCTCAGGGATCACTACTGGCAGAGATCAAGGGACTATATGATGTGCATAAAATTGAACTTAGATTGGTGGCATGCAGATCAAGTGCCTAACCTCTATACTATATCTCTGGTTCCCAAACTAGGACTGTTTGTTTTTTTTATGTTGTGGGGGAGTCAGTGCTCAGTGCTTTCTGCTAATTTTGTGCTCATTAATCATTCCTGCCAGCAATGGGGGACCTTATGGTATGCCAGGGATCAAACCCGGGTTGACATACAAGGAAAGTGTCCTACCTGCTGAACTATCACTCCAGCCCCAAAGCAGGTTGCCATCCAAGATGAGCACCTTCACCTCTGTACACTGCCCATCCCAACTTTCCATGCGTCTTAAGAGTTAAAGCATGGTCACTTTTCTTAGATATGTGTAGATTCATTATCTATGAATAATAAATCCCCCCAAATCAGATTGATTGAAAAAAATAAATATGTATTATCTTACACTTCTGGCAGGTCAGCAATTCAGAAGCTGCTCAGCAGAGAAATTCTGACACAGGGTCCCTGGAGGCTTACTTACTTACCAAAGGGGAAGTGTTCCCGACGACTTTTTTTCTCCCCACAATGAGCAGGACAAAGACTCTCTTTCCATTGGACTCTTGCAAGCTTCTATGTATACCACACAGTCATGGAAGATCAGTGTACACCAGTGGTGACAATTCAATATCATAAAACCACCATGAAAGGGCTGGAGCAATAGTACAGCGGGTAGGGCATTTCCCTTGCATACGGCTGACCTGGTTTCGATCCCTGGCATCCCATATGGCTGCCCCAGCACCACTAGGAGTAATTCCTGAGTGCAGATCCAGGAGTGACTCCTGAGTATTGCTGGGTGTGACCCCCAAAAGCAAAAAAAAAATAAATAAATAAAAAACAAAAAAACCAGAAAGACTAAAAACAAAACAAAACAAAAAATAAAACAAAAAACAACACGAAGATTGCAGAGCTGACAACCAACTGAATGTGAGCATCTAGAACCAGCTATGCCCCAAGTTCTGCATGTCTCAATTAACATTAACCAAGAAGATACTAAATCACCTTCATGTATGTACTTAGATTAAGTACATACTTTTTTTCTTGGTGGGGCTCAGGGATTGAACCCAGTGCCCCAATATGCAAGACAAGGGCTAGACCATTAAGCAACACCCCCAGCCCTATAGCTATTTCATTTTTCTTTTATCATTTGCAACTCAGGATCAGCAGTAAATAAAATTAGTTTAAGCTTGTAACCATAAGTCCTCAAGTTGAATTAGCATTTGTCTTCTCATCATTCAACAATCCCCTGATCTTCTCATTTGTCTGCATTACTGCCTACAGTAATTTCTACAATGATTTGCTAGATCCAGCGCTTTGGCACTTGGTGTAAAGGAGTTACTCAAGTAGAGTAAATGAATGACAGTGTGAGTACATTAATACTTCTGACCTAATGATGTCGTCTTTTAAATAAGTTATGCATGTGTAGTGCTGCTGCGGATCATCTTCACTGCGTATTTAAGTTCTGTAATGAAATGGCTGGGGCCCTCATTGTTTATTTATGTAATGCATCCAGCCATTCTAAACCCTAATTCAATCTTCGGTCCCCGTTTTATAGGTTAGGAACTCTAATGACTGGGCGGGGGGGGGGGGGGAAGAAAAAGAAAGAAAGAAAGCTTGCTGCTTCAGCTGGTGCTATTAAAAGAAAATTTTTCCCAAAGAACATAATTGTTCCCTGATGAGGGAAGCTAAATCACTAGCTCTGTAGCACTGTCCTCCCGGTGTTCATCGATTGGCTCAAGAGGGCCCAGTAATGTCTCCATTGTGAGACTTGTTACTGTGTTTGGCATATGGAATATGTCACGGGTAGCTTGCTAGGCTTTTCCCTGCAGGAGATACTCTCAGCAGCTTGCCGGGCTCTCAGAGAGGGGCAGAGGAATCAAATCTGGGCCAACCGGGTTGGCTGACCTGGCTGTGACATCTGTCACCGCATTGATCGCCAGGGTTGTTTCAGCTAATATGGCTGTCTTGGCAGGTGTCCACTTCCTCCCTCACCTCTCCATGTGCGTCCCTCCTGTAGCTTTGCTCTAGGTAGAAGAGGAAGGCCTTCCCGGAATAGAGATGGACCGGTCTGCTGTCGAGGGTATAAGACTAGGTGCGCTCCTCTGCTAGAACCTCCAAATCACTAGAAGTTATAGAAAAGGAAATTACAAATGTGTCTTGTTTTCTCTTTATTGGAGACATTGTTTCATCACAACTGTCAAGTAGAGCATACACCTATATTTTTGAAAAACTTTTTACAACTTTGTTGAGTACAAATTGAGAAATAAGAGACTGCATAATTGGAGGAGTTCAGGGGGCAGGCTTTCCAAGAGGAAGGCGGGCTTTTATCCTTCCTTTCCATTCACAAAAGGCACCAGCGAGCGGGAGGGGTGAGGCTAAACCAAGAGCAATACGATGCCAAATACCATTGAAGACTGACCACCAGGGAGATCGCCGGTCACCCGGCAGGGGAATAATAACCAGCCTCCTGAACAGAAAGGAGCCCTTTAGAATTCCCTTCCCTTGGCATGCTTGGAAAAAGAGAACTGGATTACCAAGCGAGTGTGTGGAGGGGGCGCAGATTCTAATCTGCTCCAACCCTCAAGCACAGTCACTCCATCCGTGCATTAAGCTCTGATCTGACAGAGACTGCAAAAGGGGGTCTGGATTCCCCCGCCTTGCTTCACAGGTGCTCTTGGTGCCTGGGACTCCTTGGTGCTCTGCGCTCCCGCGCATCAAGTGGAGCCTATGGCTCTGTCCTGGAAACAAGAAGGGGGAGGGAAACATTAATGGGTGGGTTCCGAGCCCCGCCGCAGCTGCCAGATGATGATGTGATGAAGTTCCCAGGCACCTTTGAGAAGCTGAAGTCCGTCCTTCCTTCCTTCCCTCCTTCCTTCCTTCCTTCCTTCCTTCCTTCCTTCCTTCCTTCCTTCCCTCTTTTCACCTCCCTCTCCTTCCTGGCTCTTCACGGTCCCCCCACGCATCCCTACTCCTGCCCAAAGGGTTTGGCTGCTAATCCTTTACCCAGGAGCTCATGGGTGGCTGTCCTGTTGACAGATACCCTGATGGACGAGACATTCAGGTCCTGCATACTTGAACTAATGCTGAAGGAAAGGATTTGGAATTCCTAGTACAGAAAGACTTAAGATCTAATAATGTTTAGTGCCATTAAGAGGTTTACAACTGCATATACAGGACTAGAGCTCAAGTATAGAGAGGTTTTTTTTTTTTTAATCAGAAACAAAGAGAGAAGAGCAGAGGTGCTGGTAGATGCGGCAGAAGCTGGGAAAAGTATTCATAATGCCCGCCTGTCCTTCGCCAACTACAAGACCAAAATAACTGCCATCCGACGTTCTGAGGGATCCATCACATCCTCCAGAATGGCAATGGAGATTATCCATGACTTCTACTCAAATCTCTTCGATAGCCATGTCCACTTGCCGACATACCAAATTCCACAGGATGGATATGTGGTTCCCAACGTTCTCCCTTCGAAATCCAACACGCCATTCCATCGGTAAAGAAACAAATAGCACCCGGCCCAGACAAGGTCAGACCTGAACACCTGAAGAACCTGCTGTCAGTACTCATCAATACACTGGCTCGGCTCTTCACTCACTACCTGTCTGAATGCAAGGTTCTGTCCCAGTGGAAAACCAGCAGGACCGTACTACTGTTCAAGAAGGGAGACATCCATGACATTGGCAACTATCGCCCGATCTGCCTATTGTCTGTCATCTACAAGTTGTTCACTCGAGTCATCCTAAATAGGATTGGCAGAACACTAGATGAAGGACAACCATGCGAGCAAGCCGGGTTCTGCAAAGGATTCAGCACCATCGACCATATCCACACAATAACCAAGCTCATTGAGGTTTCTCGGGAGTTCAAGATGCAGCTCTGTTTAACGTTCATTGATTTAAAGAAGGCCTTTGATTCTGTTGAGACGGAAGCGGTCATTGAAGCCCTAGCCAATCAGGGCATTCAAGCCCAATACATCAGGATCCTCCGTGAGCTGTATTACGAATTCACTACCAGGATCTCACCATTCTACAAAGAAGTAATCATCGATGTCAAGAGAGGGGTGCGGCAGGATGATACCATTTCACCGAAACTCTTCAGTGCCACCCTCGAGAACATCATGCGACGACTGGAATGGGAAGGAATGGGAGTGAAGATAGATGGTCGGCAACTACACCACCTCCGCTTTGCTGATGACATTGTTTTAATAACACCAAACATCAGCCAAGCGACACAAATGCTGGCCGACTTTGACCGTGAGTGTGGAAAGGTAGGACTACAGCTGAATCTTACGAAGACAATGTTTATGAGAAACAGCCTCGTTCCTGATGCCCCATTCGCTCTCAACGGAACGACCATCTTAAAATGAAACAGCTATGTGTACCTAGGTCGAGAGGTCAACATGACAAATGACCTGGCACCCGAGCTGCGCAGGAGGAAGAGAGCGGCTTGGAACGCCTTCAAGAACGTCGAAGAAATAGCTAAGAGGACGAAGAACCTCCGGCTCCGGGCACAACTCTTTGATTCCACTGTTCTTTCTGCATTAACATATGCCTCAGAGACCTGGGCCCTATGCAAACAGGATGAGAACGCTATTCAGGTCTCCCAAAGAAGAATAGAAAGAGCTATGCTCGGAATATCACGTTTCACTCAAATGAGAGAAAGAATCCGGAGTTCCGACATCCGTCGACAATCAAGAATCAGGGACGCTGTCTCATTGGCCAAGGTGTCAAAAATCAGATGGGCTGGTCACGTAATGAGATTTAAAGACAACCGCTGGACTAGAGCTGTTACTGACTGGATTCCACGGGATGTCAAGAGACCGCGTGGCCGCCCACCTACCAGATGGTCAGACTTCTTCGTGAAGATCATGAACGATCGATTTGAGGCTCTTCATGTTCCCAGAGCGAACAGATGTCATTGGGCTACACTAGCACGTGACAGGGACAAATGGAGACGTTACTGGCGCCCGCTCGAGCAAATCGACGACTAACGGGAAGTTAAGTGATAAGTGATAAGTGAATCAGAAACAAAATTCCCAAATTAAAGGTGAAATCTCCAATGTGTGATGTGTGCCAGGTGAGAGAATCTGAAGGATGATATTTCCTGCCTCCTTAGCTATGCTATGCTACTAGGGTGTATGTTGTCGCTGTACATTGCACATGTTGACCACACAGTTTTGTCCTCAAAGGGAAACATAAAAGATTGAAAATACTCATATATATTGTATAAGATCATGTTCAGTCCTCTGTAATGTCACAGCACTCAGTACTGTGAGGGAATGATCCTGAAACTTGCTACTTAGCCCTAAGGAAGGAAAGAAGAGATTCACCTCTGTGCTTGGAACTGAATTACAAGCTAAGGCATAAAAATGATGAGCTGGGGACCCTAGAGATAGTACAGCATTCTGGGTGCTTGTGAGCAGCCAACCCAGTTTGGTTTTTGGTACCACATATGGTGTCCTGAGCACCGCTAGGAATGACCACTGAGTGCAGAGGCAGGAGAAAGGTCCGAGCACAGCGGGTGTGAGCCCTCCCCAGTAAAACTAGATACACTCTGTTACCCCCCCCCCAGAAACTTACAACCCCTTACTGGCATTTTGTTTTCATGTCACAGTAGCTTTATGAAGAATGGCATCCTCAGTTTGCCTGATCGCTTCCTGTAAGTAGTGAGTTGAGGTTACTTAACTCTCAGAGCTGGGTCAGAGAGACAGTATAGCAAGTAGGGTGCCTGGCCCTCACATAACTATCCAGGTTCAATCCTAGCACCCCATAGAGTCCCTTGAGCTTGCCAGGCATGATGCCTGAGCGGAGAGTCAGTACTAAGCCCTGAGAACCACCAGGGATGGCCCCTAAGCAAAAAATGAAGTTGGGAAAAAGAAAAAACCACTTACAGGGTGCTAAGTGAAATAGTCCTGACTTCAATTCCCAAGATTTTCCTTTTTCCTAAATTTGAGTGATGATTGCCATTCTGGAGGATGTGATGGATCCATCAGGACGTCGGAGGGCAGTCATCTTGGTCATGTAGTTGGCGAAGGACAGGCGGGCGTTATGAATACTTTTCCCGGCTTCTGCCGCATCTACCAGTACTTCTGCTCTTCTCTCTTTGAGGTCTTCCTTGATCGCATCTCTGCACTGCTTTGCGAGCTCGGACATTAGCTTGCAGTTGCCTGAGGCATGCTGGCGAATTAGCTCAAGAGTTTTCGAAGATAGGTGATTTTTTGTGGCTATCTCTCTCTTCGCGTTCCTCGCACATTCATGGAGGTGCTGAACCAGTCGATCGTATTCCTCGTCAATGTTGTCAACAATGGCATCTTCCCATGTTGCCACAATAGTGCCAAAGAGTTCCCAGTTGGTGGTCATTCTGGGAGTTCTCTTTTTGAACTTTGCAGCCCTTCCTCCCCGCTCTGTGAAGTAGAATTTTGCACGAAGGAGACGGTGGTCCGATCCCGTTCGAAATTTTGGGACAACAGCGACATCAGTCAGGCAAAACCGTCGATTGAATATGATGTGGTCTATTTCGTTGTGGAATCGTCCACTGGGAGACTCCCATGTCCATCGTTTAGATTCTGCCTTCTGGAACTGTGAGTTACCATGAATGGTCTTGGTCGACATGATGAACTCAGACAGTCTCTCACCCTGTTTGTTTCATTCTAGGCCATGGGTCCCGATGTGAAGTTCTTCAGTTGATCTTCTCAGTCCTATTTTGGCATTAAAATCACCCACAATGATCTCGTAGAAGGTGTGGTCTTCTTTATAGAACTTCTCTAGCTCCATGTAGAACTTCTCGATTTCTCTTTCATCATAATGAGATGTTGGTGCGTAGACAACGAAGATAGAAACTGCAGGGTGTGAGTCACATCTATTCAAATGTACACATCCGATTTGGGTTGTTAGGCATTCAAATGAATCAATGCTCTTGGCCAAGTTTGTGTTGACAAGGACACCGACGCCTCCAACACATCTTTTATCACATGTTCCGAGGAACAATTCTTCTTCAGTGTTGAAAACGGCATGGTGAGATTCATGCCTTCTTGTCTCAGTCAGACCAATGATGTTATACTTGATCATTCGCGCTTGTACCATCAGGTCCTCGATGGATGCATCTGATGCTAGCGTAGGTGCATTTAAAGTACAGACGATCATTTTTGTCTGCCTTCATTGTGTCAGCCTAGGTCGGCCTTGAGATTTTGTCAGTCTCTCCTTTCTCATCCTTCTCAGTGCTGCCATGTCGGTGAAGCCTTCAGGGTCAGGTGAATGACACCAGTTGTAGTTACTGGTTTTGGCATATCGAATACAAAACGGATAGCTTGCCAGGCTCTTCCGTTTGGGCGGAATACTCTCGGTAGCTTGCCAGTCTTTCCGAGAGGGATAGAGGCTTTTGGGGCGACCTCTAATCACCCTTGTAGGTGTTGCCATATTTGAACCCTATCAAATACGGTACGACAATTCCGGAAGATGGGTATTTAGTGTCTTATGATGTGTCGCGTAGCCGTGAACCGGCTGCGCGGGTCCGGAAAGCGTCCTGGAGTGTGGCGACGGCTGGGTAGTGGAAGTAGTGTCGATAGTGGAAGTCTGCCAGTGGGGTATTTATCTGGGTAGGGTGGGTCTCCTGTGTGCAATTCGATCCCTGGGTGGTTGATGGAAGCAGACAGGGCAGGGTAGGGTGGGGCTCCTGATTAGAATCCCTTTGTCACCTGTGGTTGGTGGGAGCAAGCAGAGAAGCTCTGTCCCTGGGTCCACCGAGCCTGGAGTCCAAGGTCTCAGAGAGTTCCACTTATCTTGTTCTGTGGGTCTTCAGTCGTGCATGAGTCTTGGCTGGAGCTGCCACGCGGGTCCGGAAAGCGTCCTGGAGTGTGGCAACGGTTGGGTAGTGGAAGTAGTGTCGATCACATCCTCCAGAACGGCAATGGAGAAGATTATCCATGACTTCTACTGAAATCTCTTCGATAGCCATGTCCACTTGCTGACATACCAAATTCCACAGGATGGATATGTCGTTCCCAAAGTTCTCCCTTCCGAAATCCAACACGCCATTTCATCGGTAAAGAAACAAACAGCACCCGGCCCAGACAAGGTCAGACCTGAACACCTGAAGAACCTGCTGTCAGTACTCATCAATACACTGGCTCGGCTCTTCACTCGCTACCTGTCTGAATGCAAGGTTCCGTCCCAGTGGAAAACCAGCAGGACCGTACTACTGTTCAAGAAGGGAGACATCCATGACATTGGCAACTATCGCCCGATCTGCCTATTGTCTGTCATCTACAAGTTGTTCACTCGAGTCATCCTAAATAGGATTGGCAGAACACTAGATGAAGGACAGCCATGCGAGCAAGCCGGGTTCCGCGAAGGATTCAGCACCATCGACCATATCCACACAATAACCAAGCTCATTGAGGTTTCTCGGGAGTTCAAGATGCCGCTCTGTTTAACGTTCATTGATTTAAAGAAGGCCTTTGATTCTGTTGAGACAGAAGCGGTCATTGAAGCCCTAGCCAATCAGGGCATTCAAGCCCAATACATCAGGATCCTCCTTGAGCTGTATTGCGGATTCACTACCAGGATCTCACCATTCTACAAAGAAGTGATCGTTGATGTCAAGAGAGGGGTGCAGCAGGGTGATACCATTTCAACAAAACTCTTCAGTGCCACCCTTGAGAACCTCATGTGACGACTGGAATGGGAAGGAATGGGAGTGAAGATAGATGGTCGGCAACTACACCACCTCCGCTTTGCTGATGACATTGTTTTAATAACACCAAACATCAGCCAAGCGGCACAAATGCTGGCCGACTTTGACCGTGAATGTGGAAAGATAGGACTTCAGCTGAATCTTATGAAGACAATGTTTATGAGAAACAGCCTCGTTCCTGATGTCCCATTCGCTCTCAACAGAACGACCATCTCCGAATGCAACAGCTATGTGTACCTAGGTCGAGAGGTCAACATGACAAATGACCTGGCACCCGAGCTGCGCAGGAGGAAGAGAGCGGCTTGGAACGCCTTCAAGAACGTCGAAGAAATAGCTAAGAGGACGAAGAACCTCCGGCTCCAGGCACATCTCTTTGATTCCACTGTTCTTCCTGCATTAACATATGCCTCAGAGACCTGGGCCCTATGCAAACAAGATGAGAATGCTATTCAGGTCTTCCAAAGAAGAATAGAAAGAGCTATGCTCGGAATATCACGTTTCACTCAAATGAGAGAAAGAATCCGGAGTTCTGACATCCGTCGACGATCAAGAATCAGAGACGCAGTCTCATTTGCCAAGGTGTCGAAAATCAGATGGGCTGGTCACGTAATGAGATGTAAAGAGTACCGCTGGACTAGAGCTGTTACCGACTGGATTCCACGGGATGTCAAAAGACCGCGTGGCCGCCCACCTACCAGATGGTCAGACTTCTTCGTCAAGATCATGAATGATCGGTTTGAGGCCCTTCATGTTCCCGGAGCGAACAGATGCCATTAGGCTACACTAGCACGCGACAGGGACAAATGGAGACGTTACTGGCGCCCGCTTGAGCAAATCGACGACTAACGGGAAGTTAAGTGATTAAGTGATAAGTGATTGAGTGATGATAAGAGCAATCATTTTGGCTATCTTCTATTACCCCAAATGATTAATTAATGCCCTTCTTTTTCTGAATTGGTATTTAACTGGAATTTCTTTTCTGTCTTTTCCTTTTTTATTTTTTGGGTCCCAGAGATTAATTGCAGAGCCTCACATATACAAGGCAAGTATTTTACTGCTGAACCACACCCCTGCCCTAGAATTTAATTTAAATTTATCTTATTTTTATTTTTTTGCAGAAAAAGAAATTTATTAAAAGAATACCCCCTCGGACACACAGAAGAATCTTGGAACTGAGCGGTTTGCTGCATGTTGCCTCTGGACTTCACCAAACCAGTTTCACTGGGGTGACTCAGATGGGAGTAGGCCTCATTCCTCCACCTGCCCCTTAGGAATCCCCCAGAAACCAATGAAAAGCTCAGGTACGCGTGATCAGTGATGGCAAACACCAGGCCTCAAGGGATAGGGATGACCAATCCTTCTCATCTCCCCATCCCTATGGGACCCTGGAGCTGGGGTCAAGCCCATCCTACGGCTGCTATTTAAACTCCTTAATGCCCATGATCCAGAGATACACAAAAGAATCTTGGAACTGAACAGCTCACTGCAGAGATTTCTCCAGATTCTAATTATCTAAAATTTTAGAATTCCTGGACATCTTATGCTATTCATAACAAACAATACAAAATAAATTATTTAGCATCTGCCTTTTCAGCAGATTTGAGTAGTGGTGGGAAAATTCAAAATAATGGTAGGGGGAAAGGCAGTTCAGACAGAGAAGGGAGCACCAAATAAAGTGTGTTGGGAGAATCCTCCCAGGATGGGAGATGCATGCTGAAAGTAGACTATAGACCGAACATGATTGCCACCCAATGCCTCTTTTGCAAACCACAGCACCAAAAAGGAGAGAGAGAACAAAAAGGAATGCCCTGCCACAGAGGCAGGGTGGGATTGGGGGGAATGGGGGGGTGGGAGGGATACTGGGATCAGTGGTGGTGGAAAATGGGCACTGCAGGGATGGATACTCGATCGCTATATAATTGAAACCCAAGCACAAAAATTTGTAAGTCTACAACTGTACCTCATGGTGTTTCACTAATAAAAATTAAAAAAAAAAATTTCCAACGGACTGGGGAACTTGCCTTGGAAACAGGAACTCAGGGTGAGTGGCACAATCGAGACCCTGCCAGATGTTTAACTGGCACGGGGTGCTGACCTGACACCACCACCAAAAAATAATCATTCAAAAAGCATACCAGAGTACATTCTTTGCAGGTTAAGCCAACGTTTCAATTCTAGGCACCACCTCACATTGTCCAAGTATCTCCCAGCTGCTCTGTCCCCCTGCCAAGTGTGCACAGTTCCTGGTCATCACAGAAACAACAAAGAGGAGGAGAGAGATGCATTAAAAAATAAATAGGCACAGTGAAAGTTATTATATACTAATGCTGTGAAGGCACTAAAGCTCTCATTATATTAAAAAAGAAGAGAGTAGCAAGTATGAGAGAGCTGTTGAAGACACATTCCCACCTCGGCAAGGCTTTCTTATACCCGTAATCAGAAGTTCTGAATAAATATAGGAAGGGAGTAATTTTACATGCAACTTAATGCATGTCTTAAGTGACACCAAAGGTTTAGAGAAATAAGGTATTATTTGATACAAAGCCAAGAGAAACATCCAAGTCATAGCAGAAAGAAGCAACTTATCCTTAGAAAAACAAGGCTTAGGTCAAAACCTATATAAATCAAAATTCGCTAGCATGAATGTCAAGATTATGGGAGTATCTATTTTTTTGTATAACGTGTAATTATTTTGGAAATATCAGCATTAATTAAACCATTAAACTGATAAGAACAGATACTACACTTGATCTTAGCCAAAGCGATAGCACAGCGGGTAGGGCGTTTGCCTTGCACGCAGCCAACATGGCCGACCAGAGTTCGATTCCTCCGCCCCTCTCGGAGAGCCTGGCAAGCTACTGAGAGTATTCGATATGCCAGACACAGTAACAACAAAGTCTCCAATGGAGATGTTACTGGGCCCGCTCGAGCAAATCGATGATCAACGGGAGGGCCTTTTACTTTACTTATTAAACCATGAAACTAAAGCAATTTTTATTGTAGAATGAAAATATCAGAGAATCTGAGGATGGCCCCAGGCCAAAAAGCAGATGCTTTACAAGTCTTTAGCATGAGCCCCCCCCCCCCTTCCCCCCCCCCCCCCCCCCAGATAACGTGCAGGCACAGAGCATGAGAACCAGCAGCTCTGCTATTTGAACCTCAGCACTACCAGGACGTGTGGAGTCTCTAGTGTGTGGTACAGGGGGTGGGCAAATACCACTTCCAAAAAGTGTGCATGCAATCGAAATTAAAGCGTACAACCCCCAGGGACTAAGGAGTTGGCTCAAAGGGCGGATTGCATGTGGGCCAACGGTCAGTAGCCAGCACTATATATGGTCCCTAGAGCACCTCCAAGAGAGATTTCTGAGCATACAGCCAGGAGTAAGCCCTGAATACTGCTAAAAGATAGAGAGGCAGTGCCACGACAAGCTCAGTGAGGAACTTGGCCTGAGTAGGCCTAAGTTTTGGTTCCCTAAACTTTTGTTGCAGTTTCCCGAAATAAAGTGGTAAGGTCAGCAGAACAATTAATCAAACATGATGACAGATAGAAGATCTAATCTAATCAGACCATCTAATCTAAAAAGACACCACCATGCCCACCATGTAACCTCAGCCTCCACTCATGTAACTTCAGCCCCCACCCATTACAAGTTACCAAGTAATAGAACATCTCCTAGAACATTGCCAATGGAAAGTCCCCACTACGGAACTGCTATGTACAGTAGAAGATAAAAACTCTGCACTTTTGTATCTTGGGGCCACTAGCACCAATAACACCAGTGTGTTGGTGAGCCGGACAAAGGCCCTGGCTTAGGCTAGTCCTAGCTCGAGCTAGTCAAAAAGATCGTCTTGTGCCTGCACTGGAGTCAGCTCCTTGGTGGTCTTTTGGAAAGCTGATTCATGAGCTAACAGTGCCAAGTGTGGCCTGCAAACAACAACAAAATTAAATTCTCCCAAAATGTATTACTCCTATATGGATATTTTTTAAAAACTAGAACACGTTTCATTTATCTTATTATCAGGGACTGGAAGCTCAACTGAGGCACCACATTGTCCCTTAAGAGCCAATGGGAGCAATGCCCAATCAATGAGCCAGAGCCCAGAGTGTCAGATGTGACCCCAAAACCAAAGAGAGACAAAGAAAGAAAAAGAGAATCAAAGAATTGTAAGTAGAACCAGAGGCTAGCGCAGGTAGGGCACTAGCCTTGCTTGCAGCTGACCAAAGTTCAATCTCTGACACCACATACAGTCCCACAAGACCTGCCTGAGTGATCCCTGGGCCCAGAGCCATCACCGTGTACCAATGACTGTATCTCCCAAATAATAGTGAAATGTCACGACTCATTCACAGTGAAAGGTAAGGAGTCGTGGCATAGAGCCTGGAGAAATGGTTCCATGGTAGGGCACAGGCCTTGCTTTGCAAAGATAAACCTCAGGTTGAACAAGAGTGGGACCAGAGCAATAGTACACCTGGTAGGGGGTTTGCCTTGCACACATCTGACCTTGGTGTGATTCCAAGCATCCCATGTGGTCTCCCAAGCACCACCAGGATAGTTAAGGGGTTAAGATGCATGCCTTGCATGCAGCGGACCCTGATGTAGTTCTGGTACTGCATTTGGTATCCTGAACACAGCGCTAGGAATAGACCCTGAACCCCCTCCCCCCACACACACATACACACACACGGCTCGACACCTTAACCCTAAAGGAAAGGTAAAGATATATATTTCTATTGGATTGTATGAACCTCAAAGATTTCAAAATTCTTATGAGTTTGGGGGCGAGGGAAGGGGTGCTTGCTATACACAGTGGTGCTTAGGGCTCACTCCTGACACTGCTAGGGGACTGAACTAGAGTCGGCCACATGCAAAGCAAAGTTACCCTCATACTACCCTCATACCTCTCTCTGGCTCCAGGAGACTTCAGGTTTCCACTGGAATAAAAAGTCCATCATTTTTGGGGGGGGGTGTGGAAGAGGAACATGGAGGGATATCATTCCTTTTATTTATTCGAGTCTTCCATTTTTCCTTACATTTATGTCAAAAGTTGTTCTGTAGAAGTTAACACCATTTTAAAAATGTAGGGGCTGAAACAATCGTATAGTGGGTAGGGTGTTTACCTTGCACAAGGCAGACCTGGGTTCTATTCCTGGCACCCCATACGGTCCCTCAAGTCCCACCAGGAGTGATCCCTGAGTGCAGAGCCAGGGGTGAACCCTGGCTAACTGCCACACTGCCCAGTGTGGTCCAAAAACCAAAACAATAATAACAAGAACAAATCTAGTGCCATCTTCCTAACAAAATGCAGCAAAACCATTACTAACTTTTATCAAGGTTTTTTTCTGAGGCACCAAAATTTACAATATCAATAATGGCAAAACAAAAAAAAAAATAATGGCAGGGTTTCATGCGTAAACCCTTCCAACAGCACACCCTCTCCAGAAGAGTATCTGCTTCCCTCCACCATGTCCCAGAGCCCACACACTTCCTATTCCCCCAAACATCCCTCCCACCCTTGCAGTGATGTGCTTCATATTGAAGACCAGTTCTTAGTTTCTGTTGCCTTGGGGTATCTGTTGCTTCCTTACTATGTTCCTTTATAGGCTACATATGAGGGGAACATTCTGTGTCTGTCCCTCTCCTAATGTCACTCAGCATACTTCCCAGATCCATCCATGTAGCAGTGAATTTTCTTATAGCCTAGTAGTATCCCATTGTTCTTTGACATTTGGGCTGTTTCAGAATTTATCCATTTTGAATAGTGCTGCAATGAACCTAGGAGTGCAAATGTCTTTTCTGATTAGGCATTTGCACTAAATGGGTGCCAACTTTGGCAAATTCTGAAACACGTTCAATAACAAAGATTGTAATTTTACACAGTACAAAAGTTAACTCAAGGTGCAGTCTTAGTAACTAAAAGTAACTCGTGAGTGGAAGTTGATTTTTTTTTATTTTAATGATCAAATACTCATCCCTCCACCAGTGTGAAAGCTGATGTTTTAATTTCACTGGGAATCAAATTCAGCTAATCTTGCAATAAAAGTCTCTTAAGGTCTCAACACTGCCCCCCAAATGGTTGGTTTTGGGGGCAGTTATAGCGACAGACCAACAGTTCATTAATTCTCTTTGCTATTTAAGCTACCCACACCCTCAAATTAATTTAGTGAGCAAAGGACTACAAATGACATTTCCCTCTATTCACAAAAACTCCATACTTTTATGTTCAGTAATTAATGGCAGGATTTAACCAGGAATGACATTGCAATATGGGGCAGTTGTTAGTTACCACAGCCATGTAATGAAGTGTCACAGGTTATCACAACAGGATATCTGTGTTAATAGACAGAGATAATGGGACAAAGTCAAGCTAGTTACCATTGTTTTGGTTTTCCATTTGGAGGGAAGTCTGTTAAAATAGACTTTTCAGTATCTGAACATGTTTCACTAACATGATGATTTTATTGTTGTGGGCCCTCTTTTCTTCCAATGATGGATAGGACAACCAAACATTAGAACACAACAATTCTAATTGAATACCAGCAGCATATTATATTTTATTGTATTTTTCATGACTTCTTTGTGTATATTCATTCTATTATAGAGAAGGAGGGTAATAGGTTCAACCCCTGGCATTCCATATGATCCCCCAACTACTGCCTGGGGTGATTCCTGAGTGCAGAGTGAAGAGTAAACCTCCAGCATTACCCATGTGGCTCAAAAACAAAACAAAAATAACAAAAGAATTTGAGTGGAACAATATATAGAAAAGCATTTTGTAAGTTCAGACCCAAAAGAAGGCTATAAGCCCTGAGTCTTGGGATAGCACAGTGTAGATATACAGTGAAAGGGTTTGACTAACTTTTCTAGTTGTCCTTACTCAGTCCAGAATAAAGCGGAAAGTTCCATTTGGTTTCCTAATAGAATGCGGGCACATCAGGGTTTTAGTGTGTCTGGTTGAAGGAATTGTTTTAACATTTATGGGAAGAATGAGAGAGAGAGAGAGAGAGAGAGAGAGAGAGAGAGAGAGAGAGAGACAGAGAGAAAGAGAGACAGAGAGAGGAGTGCCTGACACAGAAGCAGCCCCAATGGGGGGGTTTGAGGGTGAGGAAAAATGGGAAGATTGATGATGGGAAATGTACACTGCTACAGGATGGGTGTTGGGACATTATATGACTGAAACCCAATTATGAACAACTTTGTAACTGTGTATCTCACTGTGATTCAATTTTTTAGAATTAGTATTGAAAAGAACTAAAATATCAAATGAATGTGTATTTTAAAAAGCAAAAAAAACTTTTTCAAAGGCAGGTAAGGCACGAGATCCACGAGATCCAAAAATAAAATAAAATTTAATGCAATAATATGTAAAAAAAAGAAAAGAAAACAAAAAGCTGCACCCTTATCCAACAAGACATTTATCTCCTTCCCTTTGTTATCAGTGAGACCCAGAGATCGAGAGGAGAGACGGTCATTTCAGCACCTGTGGGTGATACACGCTCTGGCATCATCAATGCTGATGGTCCATGGCCAAGAGGAGGGAACCTGGGCAGAAACTTAGCCTCTGCCACCCCCGAGGGTCAAGTAAGATGGCAAAACTCCCGGAACAGGGTAAAGGAGTCCACATACCTGAAAGTTTGGGTCTCAGCTGAACAGGGTGGAGTCTCCAGCCTAACCCCCACGCTCCTTTCTCCACACTCTGGATGGAGCTGGACCAGGAGAGCATCCTCCAGAGCAGCAGCAGCAAATACGGTGAAGGACCTGTTGGCTTGCAGGAAAACAGCAGAATTTCATTGACTGATTGTGCTACCAGGCAATCAGTGCCAGGCCAGAGGCTAAGGGCAAAGTCTCAGTTGCCAGCTAGCATTGCCAAGTCTTCTAGCGGTCGAGGGTGGCTAGAATCCAGTGGATTCAGGAGGCCAGTGCATCCAGCACTCTGGCCATCAGTGTGAGAGTTCGAGTGGCCGCTCCCCTCAGCATCAAAGGTGATGGTTGGGGGTTGACTCAGAGGAACTCTCCAGCCTCATGTTGGCCACCAAATTTGCTTGCAGGAAAAAGTTCAGTTCTGATTCAGTCACCAGAAACAAAGTAAGTGGCAGCACTAGGGCCCAAGAAAGGCTGGTTCATTTCTACCAGCCAGGGGGAACAGACACAAATGGGAGAAACCAGGACCGTGTAAAGGCAGCAAGGTGCGCTTCTCAAAAGGATACTTTTTAAAAAATAATTGTTTATTTCATCAAAGGACTGTGATTTACAAAGTTATGCTGGCTGAGATTTAGGCATCTAATTTTTCAACACCAACCCCACCACCAGTGTCAACTTCCCTCCATCAGTGTTCCTGTGTTCCATCCCCACCCCCACCCCACCCCTCACCCAAATTTCAGTGGTGGCAGCTTAGATCTCATGTTTTCAGTGTTGTTGAGCCTGTTTTATTTGCATATATGGCTATAGCATTCAACCACATCAACAGTAGAACTGAAGCCCTGGCCTCTGTTTACCCATTACTTCCCTTCCTCTTATTTTTTCATCCTCCACCCACCCCCCGCCACCACCATCTACTCACTTGATTTCCTTCCTTCTCTGTTCTTCTCCTCTGGAAACTATAGGGTGAAGGGTGATCTCAGCATTCCTCTTTTACTACAAACATTTCCTCATCCTGTTCTTCTATATGTCACAGATGACTGAGACTAGTGTTGGTTTGTCTTTCTTCTTCTGGCTCACATAACATGATCTTTTCCAGTTCCATCCAGGTTGCAGCAAATTGCATGATTATGATTTCATCTTTGCTTGCAGCTGCATAGTATTCCATAGTGTATATATCATATATACCACGTCTTCATAATCCACTCATTTTTCGTTGAAACCTAGCTTGATTCCTTGTCTAAACTATTGTACTAAGTACAGCAATGAATAATGGTGTGCATACATCCTTTTGAGTGAGTGTTTTGAAATCCTGGGGGCAGATGACCCAAAGTGAAATTGCTGGGTCAGATGACAGTTCAATTCTAAGTTTTCTGAGATCCCTCCATACTGTTTCCCATGGGAGTTGAACCAGAGAGCATTCCCACCAGCAGTGGATGAAGTTCCTTCAAAGGGGTACTTCTGCAGCAGCTTGCAACCTGCTGTGTATGAGGGGATCCTTGTGATGAAGAGGGGTCTCAGAGGGAACTTTGTCCTCACAGGGCAATCTGGGGATAGCAGAAACCATTAGGATTTTATAAGCTGGAAAGATAATGCCAGGGGTAAGGCGCTTGCCTTGTATGCGGATGGCCTGATTTAATCCAGAGCACCGCACGAGTGACCCCTGAGCACAGAATCAAGACTAGACTCTGAGTACCCCAGTTGTGCCCACCCCCCATCAAAGAAGAAGCCATTGGGATTTTTTAAAGTCTTCAATTAGTTTCCCGTCTTCTGGGGGAAGGGAAGAGAGTCAGGGTTTGAAAACCTTGTGCTAGATTTCCCACCTCCTTAAGGAAACCCAGAAAGGTGGAGTGGGAGGTGAAAGCTGGGGAACTGAAGCTGCATCCTGCACCAGAAAAGGGTCTTTGCCTCTGACTCTCAAGGAATGACACCCTTGTCATTCATTTTTATTTTAATATGAAAATATTTTATATAAAAATATAACATTACAATATAAAATTTATATTAAATGTAAAAGTACATTAGCATTAGGGGGACAATGAGATAACAAAAAGGGCTGCAGCAGTTTGTAAAGCACGAGTTTCAATCCCCAACAGATATGGTCTCCAGGGAGTGATTCCTGCCCAGGAGTAGCCCCCAGCACTTTAAAGCATGGCTCCAAAGCAAAAAACACTGTGCTTGTTAATAACAATAAAAAATGTAGTGAAATAATATCATTCACTTTGAGAAAATGGAAAACTAATGACACACAGCCAAGAATAGTTTAAGCTTATCAGTACTAGTTAACTTTTATTTTGAGTTCATATTAGTTTACAGTAGTGTATCTCTTAGCAGTTTAATGTCACAGTTTTTCAAAAGTAAGTTACCACATCATTTCATCACCAAAATACCATATTCCTCCTCCACAGTCCACTAGGACCTCTCTACCATTTCATCCCCCTAGTCGATGAAAAGAGTCTTTTCATTAATGAGTTACTCATCTTTTCCTAATAAAACAACTCAGTCTTAGTTCTCCTTGGACCAGGTTTTATGCTCTTTATCTAAATCTGTTATCCTATATTGGAATGCTTTGATTCCCAAATGAATGCACTTTGCCTTTTGAATTGCCTCCTGACTTTTTAGGCTGACAGATATAAAACCAACGTTACATATTTATGATAAAAATAATTAAGAGAATACAGGAAAATGCAAAATAAAAAGTAATAAACGTTTAAACATGTAATATAATAATAATTAAATATTATTAATAATTAAACATTTCCTTCACACAGTGACTAAATTACTGAAATTTCCTCCATACAGTGACGAAAATTAGATATATTATTTTCTAATTTTTTAATGTCACTGTCACTGTCCTCCCGTTGTTTATCGATTTTCTGGAGCAGGCCCAGTAATGTTTCCATTGTGACACTTGTTACTGTGTTTGGCATATCGAATACGTCACGGGTAGCTTGCCAAGCTTCGCTGTGTGGGTGAGATATTCTTGAGATATTATTAGTTTGCCAGGCTCTTCAAGAGGGGCGTAGGAATCGAACCTGGGTCCGCCATGTTGGCTGCATGCAAGGCAAATACCCTACCTGCTGTTCTATCACTTCAACCCAGTTTTTTTAATGTGGCTTAAAAATTGTAATACTCACCCAGTAATTACCTCATTTATATACACCTTATTTTCTTTCAAGATGTTAAGTAATATACCTCCCCAAGATGTTGTTAAAGATCTCCCAAAAATGTTTCATTTGACATGTGGATTATTTTGAACTTGAACTAATTCAAGGCCCTGCAGGCTCAGTTGAAAATTTAATCATCCCTGAGCTACCCAGGAGGAAAAAAATTTGGGATACTTAACATAATTAAGATTTTGTCCAGAAATAATTTTTCTCACAGAGAAAACTATGTGACAGGACATATATTTCATGAGAGCACACTTGGTCTTACTCATGAGTAACCCTCTTCTTGTCACATGAATTTCCTTCCTCCCTGAAGCCTGTCTCCTCTCCCGTTCCCTAACCTAGAATATATATCTTCATTCCCTTCACTGGGATCTAAATCCACTTCTATGTGAATTCATCAGGTTTATGCAATTAAATTTAATTTTCCTCAGCACCTGCCATAGAGGCAAGCAGGAGGTGGAGGAGGGGGGATGGAGGGGAACCTGGGGACCCTGGTGCTGGGAAATGTACACTGGTGAAGGGATGGGAGTCGGAACGCTGTAAGACTGAAACCCAATCATGAACAACTTTGTAAGGGTCTATCTCACAGTAATTCAATTTTAAAAAGTAGAAAATAAATAAATAAATAAATAAGTAAATTAATTTCTCTTTTACTCTGATGTCAATATTCAAAATTTAAAATTATCAGCAGTTTCTTCACGGAAGTCACTGTTGTCCTTATCTTGTTCTCTCAAAAGTTTAAGATAAGTACACAAGAGTCTTACTCAGAAACCTTTGGTTTAGGTTTGTAGAAAAGATCCACTATGCCTCTGGGAACTGAATCAGAAGGAAGCCAGTTGGTCACTATGGCGACCAACAGTTTCCAACCCTCCCTTCCCAAATAGGTGCTTCCCTGTTCTTTTTCCACAAAAACTAGTGACTGTGACTGGCAAGACTGTTTGTCTAAGGACATGAGTCCACTATTTTCTAACCTGACAAGTTGTTGCCAGTAAAGTCCTTCCTTCCTTTCTTCCTTCCTTCTGTCCTTCCTTCCTTCCTTCCGTCTGTCCCTCCTTTTTTCCTTCCTTCCTTCCTTCCTCTCTCACTTCCTGATTAGAACTTGCTTCCTGGAACTCCATGTGCTTCCCTGAATCCTGCCAGAAATGATCCTTGACCTCAGAGCCAGGCTTGAGTCCTAAGTCCTGCTGTTTGTGACCCAAATAAAAACAAAGAAACAAAAAATCTAGATGAAAAATTAAAATTGGGA
Organism: Sorex fumeus; assembly: GCF_029834395.1. NCBI lineage: Eukaryota > Metazoa > Chordata > Mammalia > Eulipotyphla > Soricidae > Sorex > Sorex fumeus. The sequence continues at coordinate 68,548,597 of NW_026606129.1, forward strand.
TAAATCTATCCAAAGTGGAAAATTGGGAGAATAGTCCCAACAAATTTACAGTTAAACATGAATTAGTCTACACAGAAATCTAACAAAACCACTATGGGTCGAGATATTTTTCAACTAAATGAAATGGACGCACCCAGGTGGATAAGATACAGAGATATATTTGTCAGTGAAGGAAAAGACCTGGACAGGATATGACTCACATTTTAGAAGACAATTTGATCATCCCCCCCCCCCCCCCGCACCCACACACACCACACAGAGTTGGCAATTGAACTCAGGCCTCACACATGCACGGCAAATGCTCTGCTCCTCAGCCATAACCCAAGTTCTTGAATGTGACCCTTTTGAGAAGGGCTGGATCATCGATGCGATCTTGTGATAGGTAGGGGAAGAGGTTCATCTTTTTGTCGGTGTTTTTGTTTGGGAGCCACATTTCTTGGTGTTCAGGAGCTAGTCACAACTCTTTATTCAGGGACTGCGACCTGCAGTGCTCAGCAGACCATAAGGTGCTGGAAATAGAACCCGGACCTCCTACCTGCAAAGCATGCCCTCAGCCTACTGAACTATTCCTCCGGCCCTCATTTTAAATAAAAAGAGAAAAATAAAACACCATAACATTACCACCTTCAAAGGAAATGCGAATTTAAATGCTTTAGACCTTTCTGTATGAAGCAGAAAAAGTCACTGGTAAATGTAACATAATGTAGTCCGATAGCCTCAATGCTTAGTGATATTTTCTCACTATCCTCCTTGTTCCCACTCTTAAAAGGCAAAAAGATTTGCCTGCCCCTGCTGACTCAAGCCAAGTCATTTCAGACAATTTGTACAAAAGCGTTTTTGTCTGTAGCACCTAATAGATAAAGATAACTAACTATAGCATGTGGCTACTGGGGGGGAGGGACTGACAGCAAGAGACTGTTTGATTATCAGTAAGAAACATCAGATTATCAGATTTTCAAGAAAGAAGATATCCAGAAATATTAGAATCCTTTAGTGTGACCAGTGTGGAGGGGAGGAATAATATTCTACGTAAGAACTAACTTAACAATACTTCTAGACTCGAGAGCCTTTGTGTGGCTATGTGTGAATTAAAACAAGGATCAAGTTTTGCCAATTTCACCAATAATCTCTCTTTATTTTAATTTTAATTTTTATTTTTTGCTTTTTGGGTCACATCCGGCAATGCACAGGGGTTATTCCTGGCTCTGCACTCAGAAATTACTCCTTGCAGTGCTCAGGGGACCATATGGGATGCTGGGAATTGAACTCAGATGACCGCGTACAAGGCAAACACCCTGCCCTACCCTCTGACCTATAGCTCCAGCCCCTCACCGACAATCTCTTGAAATAAAAACACTAACCACTCAAAATGCAGCTTCTTTTTTTGTTTGTTCGGGATTTTCTTCGTTATTGTTGTTGTTTGTTTTGGTTTTGGTTTTGTTTTGAGGCCACACCAGGAGATGCTCAGTGATTACTGTGCTCAGGAATCTCTCCTGGTGATGTTTTGGGTACTATATGAAATGCTGGGATCAAATCTGAGTTGACCATATCCAAGGCAAGCACCTTCCTTGCATTGATGTCTCTAGCTCCACCAAAATGCATCTTCTTTAAAATGCCTACATTCTCTGAATCCTACAATTGAATTCCCACAATTGCAATCTTACAGTTGCATTCATTGGGGTGCAATTGAAAAGTGATCCACGAAAGACTGCTTTGAGGAGAGATTTGCATAAAAAATCTCATGGCTTTGACAGGAATTCTCCAGAGTTACTCTCTCTTTTATCAATTGCCCACACCTGGATTACCTTGAATTTTTTTTTTCTGATGTTAAATTTTGCCAGGCCTTAAAAAACTCAAAAGCTGCCTCCAGTTCCTCTATCCATTGAACAGTTAGCAATATTGTCAACTATTGCTGCATCAAGAGGGAAAAGAAGAGAGAACAAAAAGGAGGAACATTAGAAGGAAAAAAGCTCACTCACGGCTTTGAGAGAAAGTTTAGGAAAATGTGGGCTGTAGATGAATTATCCCACAACTTGAAAACTAAATTTTTGGACCAGCGAGAAAGTGTAGTGGGTATGGCACTTGCCTTGCACATGGCTGACTTGGGTTTGAACTCTGGAACCCCATGTGATCCCCTGAGTCCACCAGGAATGACCCCTGAGCTCAGGGTCAGGATTAACCCCTGAACACAAGTGTGACTCAAAAAAAAAAAAAGAGAAGTGGAGGGAAGGGAAGGGGAGGGGTGAAAAGGGAGGGGAGTGGAGGGACAGGAAGGGGAGGAGGGGAGGGAAGAGAAGGGAAGAAAATGGAATTCTGTAGAACTTGGAAAACATGGTTATATTACTTTTTGGTCCCAGATTAAATGAGAACCATCAGAGGATCCTAAAATTGCAATTAGTCTCCCAAAATTGCATCTGTTTGTTCGTTCAGTATTCAGTTCCAATGTTGCTACTTTAAATTAAAAAGTGACTTTCAGACTTCTAGATAAATATGTAGAATCAGTTATTTCCACTGGTCTCCCCCTTTGTGCTACTTTGTTCCGTACTCACAGCTATAAGGTACTTTTTGACAGTGGGAACGGGTGGATGAATGGGCAGGCACTTGCCTTCTGGTTTCCTATTTGCCTGCCCTAGAGTGACAGGTCCAAGAGGCAGGATTCTCACTATCTTATGGCAGGTATGGTAAGTTGCTTCCTCAAGGATGCATTTCATTATACCCTTCTCAATTTTGTTGACAGAGCGAAGAACCCACCAAAGAATGAATGGGGTTAGGGGGCTGGAGCAACAGCACAGAGGGTAGGGCATTTGTCTTACATGCAGCTGACCAGGGTTCGATTCCCAGCATCCCATATAGTCCCCTGAGCACTGCCAGAAGTAATTCCTGAGTGCAGAACCAGGAGTAACTCCTGTGCATCAGCAGGTGTGACCCAAAAGCCAAAAAAAAAAAGTAGGTTTAGGTGACAGTGCAGGAATTTTTGAGTAGGGTCCAGCAAAGCAGCGAAGCATAATCCCAGGAATTAATTCCCTCAGATTAATAGAACATGATTAAAGGAGCATGATTGATCCTTTTGGCATTTCCCCATCTTGAAAGGAGATGAAAAACGTGAGAGGAAAAACGTTCTGACTGGTTGAAGTCATTGCTTTTGGTGTTTCTGTCACCGAAAGTCATCCCTAGCTGATACGTCACAGTATTCCTAAGTCTGAATAGTGCCTGCCTTGGGGTAGGCATCCAACATTCCTGGAAGCAAAAAGGAGAACTACTTAAAACTTTTCACAACCAGATCCTAAGAGGTTTATGTTGGTTTTTTTGTGCTAATTCATTTTTATTTTAATTGTGAAATAGATAGTAAAGTACTTTACTTACTTTACTGTGAAATAGATGAAAAAAATAGACTTGAAATGGCCTTTCTTTCTATTCCCTTACTACCTATTGAACTCCTACTGCATACTACATACATGAGCTGGTAAATAAAATAACATGTCTCATGTATCACCATTCTTGCTTTGCAAGGGAAGAGAGACAATAAACAATTGTTAGATGTTATATGCAACATGCTGCACAGTTAAAAGGTGATCTGCAAAGGTCATTCTGAGGAGGGATTTGCATGAAAGAGTTATTGTGTGGGACTGGAATGATACCACAGCAGGTAGGGCATTTGCCTTGCACACATGCGACCCGGGTTTGATTCCCAGCATTCCATATGGTCCCTGAGCACTGCCAGATGTAATTCCTAAGTACAGATCCAGCAGTAACCCCTGAGCACCGCTGGATGTAACCCAAAATGCAAAATAAATAAATAAATAAACAAACAAATAAATAAATAAACTGCTATCCATCTGTGAAAAAAAAGACGAAGTATTACCTTTAGCTAGATAGGACTGGTGGGGTCAGGCTGAATAGAATACTTCAGAAACAGTAAGTAAGCAAAATTATCATATGCATATGTGATATTTAAAAGATAAAAAAAATCTAGAGAGAGCACAGGGGGGAGGCGCTTTCTTTGTACACCAGCAGATTTCATGCCCAGCTTCCCTGAGCACCGCCAGGAGGGATTTCTGAGAGCAGAGCCAGGAGTAGCCCCCAGATCATCGCTGGTGTGGCCTTCAAAGTAAAACCTGACTTTGAAGATTCAGTCTGAATTCAAGGGAGAAGGATAGGTTTCCAAAATAAAAATATTACATGTCCATTTAATTTCTCTGGACACTTGGTTCCGAGTTGTTGGTGTCCAGCCAAAGGCACATTGGCAATTTTGTGGTATCACGAAACCTGAAGGCACTATCAGGCCGCTGATGCACTCGCTCCCCAGATACAGGTTGACCTGCCGGGGGATATCATACCCCATGTTTTCTTTTTTTCTTTCTTGGCATAATATATTTAAAAATAATTTTATAAATTTTTATTAGTGAAACACCATGAGGTACAGTTGTGGTTGTAGACTTACAAAATTTTGTGCTTGAATTTCAATTATACAATGATCAAATACCTATCACTTCACCAGTGCCCATTTTCCACCACCACGGGTCCCAGTATCCTTCCCACCCCTATCTCCCCCATCCCTCCTTGCCTCTGTGGCAGGGCATTCCCTTTTGTTCTCTCTCTCCTTTTGGGTGTTGTGGTTTGCAAAAGAGGCATTGAGTGGCAATCATGTTTGGTCTAGTCTACTTTCGGCAGGCTTCTCCCATCCTGGGAGGATCCTCCCAACACCCTTTATTTGGTGCTCCCTTCTCTATCTGAGTTCCCTTTTCCCCTAGCATGTGTGGCTTGCCTCCAAGCCATGGAGCAAACTTCCTGGTACTAATCTCGGCCACTCTTGGGTGATAGTCTCCTAGTTTGTTACTTTATGTTCCCCAGCACCACCGTGAGGTACAGTTACCAACTTACAAACTTTTGTGCTGTGTTTCAGTCATACATTGACCAAGTAACCATCCCTTTACCAGTGCCCATTCTCCACCACCAATGATCCCAGTATCCCTCCCACCACCCTTCCCTCGTCTGCCTCACCCCATCCTGCCTCTGTGGCAGGACATTCCCTTTTGCTATCTCTCTTTTTGGGGGTGTTGTGGTTTGTAGAAATTAAATGGCCAAAAGCTAGGTATGTGGGAGTCAGGCCCACAAAACACCTCTGGTTCAGGTATTGAACAAGCCCATGTATTGGCCTCTCTTCAGAACCCTTAAATAAATCTCAAAAGAGATCAAAATCAGGCACTAACACAATTTAAGTGCATTAATGGCCATGATTCAGAGGCTCACAAATGGATCTCAGAAGAAAGCAGTATGCCGCAGAGATGCCTCCAGACCTCAAATATTCAAAACATTTTAGAATTCCAAGAGAGCTTAGCTGCTTTTCCAGCTGCACAACATCTCATACTATTCATAACAAGTAATACAAAATAAATTATTGACCGCCTGCCTAAGGTTCAGGCTTGGGTGGTGGTGGGAAAATTTGAAGCGATGGTGGCGGGAAGGTGTAATGGTGGTGGGATTGGTGTTGAGATGTTGAATGTAAATAATTACTGTGAGCAGCTTTATGAAAATAACTGTCACTGTCCCTCCGTTATTCATTGATTTGCTCGAGTGGGCCCAGTAACTTCTCCATTGTGACAATCGTTACTGTGTTTGGTATATCGAATATGTGACGGGTAGCTTGCCAGATTTTGGCGGTCGGGTGAGAAACTCTCGGTAGCTTACAGGGCTCTCGGAGCGGTGGGGAGGAATAGAACTTGGGTTGGCCATGTTGGCCGCTTGCAAGGCAAATGCCCTACAGCTGTGCTATTGCTCAAGCCTTATGAAAATGAATTTTTTTAAAAAATTAAAAAAACAATACATATACATGCAGGTGTGAAATAAATGATTGGTGTTCAATTTTACAGATAATCGACATTTGTTTGTTCATTACTGGTAGCTAAGAGAGGTGGGTTAGCAGAAGGTGTGTCTGATCATTTTTCTGGAAAGATCAATAAGCACCTCCTTTCTCTGATACAGCGTAAGACCACAGAGGGTCATGGATGACTTGAACGCCAAGAGCAGGTGTGACGTCAGGACGTACCTGGACGTGCTGTCCACGCTCGACTTGACCCAAGAACACCGCGAAGTGCGCGAGACGAGACTCGAGCGCCAGGGCGCTGAGAGCTTGAACCGGCTGTTGTCCTGCTCCAACGGCACCGCCAACTTCCAGAGTTTCACCTCCAGATGGGCCTCTAGAGCCCAGCGCCGGGCTTTCCACCCTGGACTGTTCCGTGAGGAGCCCTTCGTGCACCAGGGCCATGTAGTTCGCCGGGAGGAAGGTGAAGGGGAAGACCTTCAAGATGCACCACTTGCGGAAGACAGTGGGCCTGGGGGTGGCTTCCTGGAGCGCAACTGGGATGAGGCACGGGTAGATGTGCTCAGGGTGCCCGGGCTGGCCTGGTGCTGTTGCAAGGCGTCAACGTCTTTCTGCGGCGACCGTTGCATGAACTGTCAGTCTGAGCGCGCGAGGAGACCAGGCAGCGCCCAGTGAAGCAGGAGAGCTCCAGGGCCCAGTAACTGACCACCTTGCCCGTGCATGACCGCAGTACCAAGGACCCAGCTTTCTGGATGGCAAGTAAGGGAACAGTGACAGCCACCGAGGGGTCCTTAGACTTGGGTGCGGGGTGAGGTGTTACTATCCTAGGATAGCCTGGACAAGGCGTGGTGACTCTGGATCTTGGTCATCTGTACGTTTCTGCCTCGCCTGGAGAAACTGCGGAGCCTCCAGTTTTGGCACAGGTATGAACTCTGGCACAACTCAGTGCATGAAGTTGCTATTTATGTAGAGGAGATTTTTCTTGGTAAATATGTACTCAGGTTACACACACACACACACACACACCACTTACATTTTTGAAGTAAAATATTTATATTGATCAGAGTGTCCTAGGATAAGTAAAATTCTATGGGGAGGAAGTACTTTACTTGATATATTTTAAAATATTTAATATATTGAAAAATAAATGAAGGAATCATTATACTTGAACGACTACGTTTGAGAACAATATTGATGCACATTTGATAAATTATAAAGGAATAAAGGGTTTTTGTTGAAAGCCAATAAAAAAGATACCAATATGACCCTATGATAGAAAACACTTCATAAATATATACCTAGTTCATGTTTCTAAAATTACTGTCTTCAGCCAAATCTAAAATAATATTTATGTTTTAAAAAATCATTTTGTGTGGCCATTCTGACGTGGATTGCATTTTAACACAGTTAATGTTTTAAGAAATATGGAACTCTGGTAGAATAATGAATGTATTTACCTGCATTTTTTTTGCTTTTGGGGGGGCGGTAACACCTGGCAATGTACAGGGGTTACTCCTGGCTTTGCATTCAGTAATTACCCCTGGCAGTGCTCAGGGGACCAAATGGGCTGCTGGGAATCGGACCTGGGTCAATCTCGTGCAAGACAAATGCCCTTCCCACTGTGCTATTGCTCCAGCCCTATACCCACATTTCAGACATTAGGCTAATGAAAATCCGGTATGGCGCAGCTTTTTAATTACTTTCCCTCATTGTTGCAGTCAATGAAGCTAGGTTTATTATTAAGTATAATTTCTCACTTATAATGAATCTTCATGAATCTTGAAAAGAGTTTTCAATACTGAAATTCCAGAGATCTATTTTTCTATTTAGATTTGCTTAGAGCAGAATGCATAAGCAAGTACTACTTACTTGTTATCTGAAAAGACCAACACTGCAAATAAGACTAAAAAATAAGACATGTTTTTTTCTAAATACAACTGAATGCTTAAACATTCTTTCCTTGTATTTCAGAGTGTTTATTTGCCTTTGTTGATAACAATGAACCTCGTAGGGTCAATACCTTGAATGACTTTGAGAACTAGAGAGTCTAAAATCTTGTTAGTTTTGTCATATACTGACTGGCTCGGCTCTTCACACGCTATCTATCTGAATGCAAGGTTCCTTCCCAATGGAAAACCAGCAGGACTGTAACTACTGTACAAGAAGGGAGACATCCACGACATTGGCAACTATCGCCTGATCTGCCTACTGTCTGTCATCTACAAGTTGTTCAATTGAGTCATCCTGAATAGGGCTGGCAGAACCCTAGATGAAGGACAACCATGCCAGCAATCTGGGTTCCGCAAAGGATTCAGCACCATCGACCATATCCACACGATAACCAAGCTCGTTGAGGTTTCTCGGGAGTTCAAGATGCCGCTCTGTCTAACATTCATTGATTTAAAGAAGGCCTTTGATTCTGTTGAGATGGAAGCCGTCATTGAAGCCCTAGCCAATCAGGGCATTCAAACTCAATACATCAGGATCCTCAGTGAGCGGTATTACGGATTCACTACCAGGATCTCACCATTCTACAAAGAAGTAATCGTTGATGTCAAGAGAGGGGTGCAGCAGGGTGATACCATTTCAACAAAACTCTTCAGTGCCACCCTCGAGAACATCATGCGACGACTGGAATGGGAAGGAATGGGAGTGAAGATAGATAATTGGCAACTACACCACCTCCGCTTTGCTGATGACATTGTTTTAATAACACCAAACATCAGCCAAGTGGCACAAATACTGGCCGACTTTGACCGTGAGTGTGGAAAGGTAGGACTACAGCTGAATCTTACGAAGATAATGTTTATGAGAAACAGCCTTGTTCCTGACGCCCCATTCACTCTCAATGGAACGACCATCTCCGAATGCAACAGCTATGTGTACCTAGGTCGAGAGGTCAGCATGACAAATGACCTGGCACCCGAGCTGCGCAGGAGGAAGAGAGCGGCTTGGAATGCCTTCAAGAGCGTCGAAGAAATAGCTAAGAGGAGGAAGAACCTCCGGCTCCGGGCACATCTCTTTGATTCCACTGTTCTTCCTGCATTAACATATGCCTCAGAGACCTGGGCCTTATGCAAACAGAATGAGAATGTTATTCAGGTCTCCCAAAAAGGAATTGAAAGAGCTATGCTTGGAGTATCACGTTTCACTCAAATGAGAGAAAGAATCCAGAATTTCAATCTCCATGGGCAATCAAGAATCAGGGATGCTTTCTCATTTGCCAAGGCATGAAAAATCAGATGGGCTGGTCATGTAATGAGATTTAGAGATGACCACTGGACTAGAGCTGTTACCCATTGGATTCCACAGGATGTCAAAAGATCGCGTGGCCGCCCAACTACCAGATGGTCAGACTTCTTCATCAAGATCATGAATGATCGGTTTGAGACTCTTTGTGTTCCTAGAACGAACAGATGCCATTTGGCTACACTAGCACGCGACAGGGACAAATGGAGACGTTACTGGTGCCCACTCGAGAAAATCGATGATTAACAGGAATTCAAGTGATCAAGTGATACTGACTCTTCTTTTGTTTGTTTCCTTGGAGTCATATTAGATGATAAGGACTTTGTGGTGCTTGGAGTTAAATCGTGGCCTCTTGCATGCGAAAAAAAAAATTGTTTTGGTCCTTGTGTTATCTCTCCAGTATATACAGTTGCTCTTCAACAGTGACAAGTCTCATAACTATGAATCTTGATTTCTTCAGTTGGACTAAAGTATTTAATAAATCTTCTCTGCCTTTTTTTCTTTCACAATAAATGAAGACAATAAAACAATAAAACAACTCAAAATCAGCCCTGAATCAATAAGATACATGGAAGAAAATGTAGGCAATGTCCTCATGATATTGAAGCTAATGGCAACTTCAAAGATAAAACACCATTGACCAAGCAAGTGAAATAAAGATAAACAAATGGAACTACATTAAGCTAACAAGATTCTGCACCTCAAAAGACCAAGATAAAAAGAGAGCCCATGGAATGGGAAAAACTATTCACCTACTACCCATCTGATAAAGAATTAAAATGAAAGATATACAAGGCACTGGCACAGAACTTTACAAGAAAAAAAAATCCAACCCTAGAAATAAAGGAAAGAAAAAAATGAAGAAAGTTTCTCTGAGAAGATATTTGAATGGCCAATAGAAAAAATGCTCTTCATAACTAATCATCAGGGAGATGCAAATCAAAATAACAATGAAATATCATCTCATGCCACAAAGACTGGCACACAGCCAAAAGAAGAAAAGCAACGGTGTATATCCCTTTACCTGCTTTCAACACTCAGTGCTTTTCCAGAGTGATGATTTTCAACTAATGTTGTCATAATGGACTCTCCTCTAACTTAACTTACCTCCACCCCACACATTCTTGTGGTAAGTTCAGCAATGAACTAATCCTGGCCCATTTTCCCTGGCCTTGGATATTAGTTTCATACTAATTTTTTTTTATATCCCACAAATGAATGCAGTCACTCTATATCTGTCTCTCCTTCTAACTCATATCACTCAGCATGATACTCTTCATTTCCATCCATCTACAGGGATATATCATGACCTCATTTTTCCTAACAGCTGTGTAGTATTCCCATGCGTAGATGTACCATGGTTTCTTTTCCATTGATCTGTTTTTGGGCAGTCCGGATGTTTCCAAATTCTGGCTATTGAGAACAGTGCTGCAATGAACATAGAAGCGCAGATGGTGTTTCCGCAGTGTGTTTTTGTACCCCGCATATTATTTCCAGAAGTGGTATTGTTGGGTCAAATGGGAGTTCAGTCTAGTATTTTGAGGAATATCACATTGTTTTCTAAAATGTTTGAACCAGTCGGCATTCCCACCAGCAATGAATGAAGGGGCCTTTCTTCCCACATCCATGTCAGCACTGATTATTTTTTTCTATGTGCTCCAGTCTCTGTGGCATGAGAGAGAGAAAGAGGAAGAGAGGGCAGAGGGGTGCCTGGCATAGAGGCAGAGATGGGAGATGGTTTGGGGTGGAAGGGAAAGGGAGGACACTGGTGTTGGGAAGTTACACTGTTGGAGGGATGGATGTTGGAACATTGTATGACTGAAATCCAATTTTTATGATCAGCTTTTGATACTCTATCTCACTGTGAATCCATAAAATTAAAAAAATAGTATTATAACATTAAAAATAGTTTTTTAAAAAGAAACTGATAGGATTTACTGATAGACTCTAACTGGGAACGGAAAAAAGACTCTAAGATATCAGTCTTGAGTAATTAGAAGAATAGTTCTGCTGTTAGTAGAAATAAGGAAGAGGGAATCATTTTATAAACTGTGTAAAACTATACCATAGTGCTTTGTTTAATTTGATTTTCAAATGGAGCTATCTAGAGCAAAGTAGTTGACTAGAGAATTGAGATATGGACAAGAATAGCATTAAAACCATGAGAATATGTATTAGTACTTGTAATACTCCCAGGTACAGGTTGGGTACAAAGCCATTTAGCCATGCAATAACTCTGATGTCAAGCTTAGCTATGACTGTCACTGGCTCAGAAAGTGGACTTCTTTTCAGCCTAAAATCAAGCCTTATCCTTTACCTACAAAATATTCTTATGCCATATTTCTTTATACACCATTGAACTAAGGTAAACAGAGTCTTGAGATCCATGCAGTGTTGCCATGTTTAGGGAGAAAGCAATTAGGGGGACTGTTTCTGTGCTCCCTCCCTCCCTGTTCTCTCCCTCCCTCCTTCCCTTCCTCTTTCCCTTCCTTGCATCCTCCTTCCTTCCTCCCTCTCCCCTTTTCCTTCTTCCTCTCCTTTCATACAATGGGAAACATAGTTTATTTTTAATTGTAAAACATAGTATACAAATATATACACATCTATCTATCTATCTATCTATCTATCTATCTATCTATCTATCTAAAGCACTTCTGGTAGAAGCAGACTGGTGGGTGGGAGGCCAATGAGAGTAAAGGGCCATTGGTGGAGGTAAGTGGTTGCTGGTGAAGGAATCATTGTTGAAATGTTGGATGCCTGAAACCCAATTATGAATAACTTTGTAACCTCACAGTGACTAAATAAAAGATAAAATGTAAATTTTAAAACACGTGGTAAAGTTCAGGGAGATAGTATGGTGATCAGGGTTTATAACTTGTGAGCACCTGCCTCGGGTTCAGTCCCTGCCATTTATAACTGCTCCCAGCCCCCCCTACACAGTACCACTGGATGTTGCCCTGGAGACCTCTAAGTACTTTTGAGATGGCTGTGGTGGCCTCAACACAGCAGGGCCCAAGTAAGGTTATAGTCTCAGGTCTTATTACTGACTGAACTGCTGTTATGATTTGCTGAATATCACTGGGAATGGTCCCTCGAGACCCCCTGAAAACTGCTTGAGAGGTCTACCTCCCCAAAAGAAGTGTCAAAAATAACTTTTTTATTGATTTGTTTGTTGAGTTTAGTTGGCTTCTTTCCCATCCAATTCGGTGAGCTTCTACTAGACTTTCAGTATGAAGGAATTAGGAGGTTGCCCTGTCCTACCTGGAAGTTCTGGGGATAGCGGGTGACTACTCACCTCAACTCTGAAAAAGCTTGGGCTAGAACCCCGGGGTTCCAGCCCGGAGACCGGGGTACCTGAAATTATTCTCTTTGAGGATTTTGCAGAGAGTATTTTTTGGTTTTCCTTTTTCCTTTTTTAGAAAAATTTATTTTAACGAATCATCGTGAGATACATAGACAGACTTAAAGACTTTCCTGATTACATTCCAGTCAAACAATGTCCAATTACCCACCCCTCACCATTGCCCATTCCCCACCCCCAATGTTCCCAGTATCCCTCCCCCACCCCCACCCCTTTCCATCTCCCGATTCTGGTGCAGGTACAATCCCTCTTACTCTCTCTGTCCTTGGGGTGTTATGGTTTGCACTACAGGTAACCAGCAGCCATCATGTTTGGTTCGTAGTCTACTTTCAACATGGCTCTACTATCCTGAGCTACCACTCCAACCATCATTTATTAAGTGCTCCTGTCTCCATCCCAGCTCCCTTTTCCCCCAGCACAATGAGATCAGCTATCAAGCTGCGGGGCAGTACTCCTGATCCTTACTTTAACTGTCCTTAGGTGTCAGTCTCCTATTATGTTGCTTTATATTCCACAAGGGCTGGAGCCATAGCACAGTGGGTAGGGCGTTTGCCTTGCAGGCAGCCAACATGGCCGACCCGAGTTCGATTCCTCCGCCTCTCTCAGAGAGCCCAGCAAGCCACCGAGAGTATCTCGCCTGCGCAGCAAAGCCTGGCATATTCGATATGCCAAACACAGTAACAAGTCTCACAATGTTACTGGGTCCCCTCGAATAAAATCGATGGACAACAGGAGGACAGTGGCAGGGACAGTGACAGTGATATTCAACAAACGAGTTCAATCCTTTTATGTTTGTCCCTCTCTTTCTGACTCATTTCACTTCACATGATACTCTCCATGTTGATCTATTTGTATGCAAATTTCATGACTTCATTTTTTTCTAAAAACTGCATAGTATATTCCATTGTGTAGATATGCCAAAGTTTCTTTCACCAGTCATCTGTTCTCAGGCACTTGGGGATTTCCCAGATTCAAGCTATTATAAATAGTCCTGCAATAATCAAACAAGTGCATATGTCATTTCTACTGTACTTTTTTGCATCTCTGGGATATATAAGTGGTATTGCTGCATCAGTTGGGAGCTCAATTTGTTTTTTTGTGAAACGTCCATATTGTTTTCCAAAACTTCTAGACCAGTCAGCGTTCCCACCAGCAGTGAAGTGGAGTTCCTTTCTCCCAACATCCACACCAGCACCAGTTGTTTCTGGTTTTTTTGCATGTGTGCCAGTCTCTGTGGTGTGAGATATGTCATAGTTGTTTTGATGTGCATCTCCTTGATGATTAGTGAAGAGCAGTTTTTCATGTGTCTTTTGGCCATTTGGGTTTCTTGAGAAAGTTTCTGTTCATCTCATCACCACATTTTCTGATGAGATTGGAAGTTTTCTTCTTGTAGAGTTCAAACAGTGACTTGAATGTCCTTGATATTAACCCCTTATTGAAGAGGAACTTGGTGAATATCCTTTCCCATCCTGTACACTGTCTTTGTGTTCTGGACACTGTGTCTTTTGAGGTACAGAAACGTCTTTGTTTAAGATAGTCCCATTCGTTCATCTCTGTTTCCACTTGTTTGGTCAATGTCGTTTTGTCCCTGAAGATATCTTTTGCTTCAATGTCGTAGAGGATTTTGCCAACTTTTACTTCAATATACCACTGGTCTGCATGTCTCTTTTTCTTCCAATAACTTGCCGTCTTAATTCTTACTGTCTTAATTCTACCATGCTGTCTTAATTATTATGGCTTTGTAGTACAATTTGCTGTACTATGATGGGAACGTGATGTCCCACACCTCTTTTTTTTCCTCAAGAATTGCTTTAGCTATTTGTGCATGCTTGTTGTTCCTTATGAATTTCCAGAGTGTTTGATCAATGTCTTTGAAGACTGTCAAGGGTACCCTTGTAGGGATCACGTTGAATCTGAATAATGCTGTGGGGAGTATTGCCATTTTGACAATGTTAATTCTCCCAACCCAGGAACAGGGGATGCATTTTTATTTCCTCGTGTAGCTTTTATTTCTTGAAGTAGCATTTTGTGGTTTGCAGAGAGTATTTTTAAAGAGGTGGATTTGAGCCCTCGGTGTGGCTGCAGTGGTGAAGTGTGAGTGCAGTTGTAGGGTCTTTGGCAGGGCCGAATCTTGGCCCATCTGCTTCCAGAGGGTACCTGCAAGCTTTTAGACACAGAGATTGGCATTTCCATTAAGTTTAGCTGCTTGGATGGTGTCTCCTCAGAGATTTAGTCAGAAATCAGAAGAGCAGGGTCAGAGGGTTATTTTTATATTGGATCTTAGTTATTGCTAGATTTGGGAATTGTCCAGTGCAGAGAGGGGGACGGAGTCAGATAATATGAAGGAAATAGAAGTTTATTGGATTGCAGTCCTGGACAGACTCTATGAACGTTGGGTGAGGCTGGCGTAGAGCTGCACCCTGGGAGAGACTAAGGGGGTTTTTAAGTTGTCCTTGGTATGAAAAGGGGAGACGGGAACAAAGACCAGTGAAACCAGTGTGCTTGGTCTGGCCTGTTATCTGCAGGTGATGGATGTGAGGAAGCAGGGAATGCACTCTGGTGACTTCCTGTCATTGGGTGGGACATAAGTCCTTTCTTCCTCGCTGGGGACAGGATAATCTCTGATTCTGGGAATGTTGCTGTCTCATCAGCTAGTTACTTGCCATTTTGTTCTGAGGAAACCTGACAGTTATCTAATAAATTTCAACTCTAGAATTGTATCAGCAGTTATGACTTTTGTCTACATTAAAACAAAAGAAAATAATAGCAATTTGTCCAGGTATAGAGTCCTACAAAGAAACTTTCATAAAGCTGAGTTATGTGATGCATTATGAAAGGATCGCCATCCATTTCACCTGTTGACTGTAAGAAATAACCTTTTGCATTTCTCTGTACAAGCTCATGAAACCTGGTGATAGTTTTCTAATTCTAATTTTATTTCACGACTGAGTTCAGTAAACTTGATAAGAATTGAAATGTTTGTTTCCCATATTTATTTTTTTCCGGATTTAGGTAGCATTACTCCTCTTATTTAATAGCAGTGAATTAAATGATCAAGTACTCACCCAGGGAGATCCCTCCAAGAGCCAGATTAGATTGAATTTAACTCCCGTACTTGCAAGCTCTATGATCTTTAACTGGTTGTATAATCTCTTTCTCTCAGTTTTCCCAGTGATGAATAGTATTAAGTAATTTGTACCAACAATTAGAGATTCTGTAGTTGTAGTTATAATATGCATCCTAAAACCATGATTGATCTTGGACTGCATATCTCAGGTGTTAGTAGTTCTGATGAGGAATACGAAATCAGATGCATAGCCATCCCTGAACTGCAGGTTGCTATGATGAGGGTAGTATTGCTGAGCAGGGAGGGCATAGTGAAGAAGTTTGTGTGTTTTAGCGGAGGTCTGATTCTGTTAAAGTTGCTTGGAAATTTCTATGAGCTTGAGGTATTGTGTGCACCCTTAAAAATTCTAGGTAACATGAAGGCTGCATTACTTCCTAGGTTCCTATAAATTGGATTGATCCAAGTTTGCCGTATTAACTAGTGAACACTGAGACAAGGATAGGTTTGGTGGGGTTGATGTTGGTTGACCCACAGGTAGCTTATGTATCCTTGGGAGGAGAGAGATGGCCGCTTGTTCCTAATCCACCTCTGCCATTCCTTAGACCTAGGCTGGGAAGACTACCAGAAATAAAGTCTGTGATGAACCTCCCCCCGCCTCCCTGGTCATACCAGCCACCACCAGGAGGCCAACAAGCCACACCTGATGTCCGCTTGCTCTTCTTGGCACAGAAGATCCTCACAAATCTTGGCCAAGATCCTCTATTTCTCGGGAATCCATGGACTCAGGTTGGGACAAGGAATAGCTCTTTGCAGGAAAGGAAAGTCAGTCCTAGATCTTACCCGGGTTTATGGGGTTCTTGTCTCAGATCGCAGAAAATAATTTTGAGAGGCAGATGAGCAGTGAAGTAGAGCAGATTTTATTTGGAGGTATTTTGAAAGTGAGGAGGGAGACAAAGTGAGAGACAGAGAGGAAGAGAGAGAGAGAAAGAGAGAGAGAGAGAGAGAGATGTGCTGAAGGAGAACATGCGCTTCTCCAAGGGTGAAGATAGCCCCTGCATACACCCAGGCATTACATAGGAAAGGACATAGCTCAAGAAGGGAGATGTAGGCAACATATGTGCTTGGGTGCCACATGTGCTCGACCATGTGGGCACAAGCAGCATGTGGTCTCAGACAGCATATGCGTGACCTCCCTTTGTTCAAGGTGTCTTTTATAGGGTTTCTCCAAGCCACCCCCACTGGAGCTTTCTACCTAGATAAGAGTCCCATTGCTATGGTTGTTGCTAAGAGGGTAGAGTTGGGAGTGGTCTTCTGTGAAACTCCTTTTTCTTGACCTTTGTTCCTGCTGGAGCTTCTCTCAGAGGGTGGCCCAGCCTTCTCTGGTCTGGGCTAGCCTAGGTTAATCAGATTAAAGAAGGAATTGAGGGTTCTCCAGTAATTCCCTTCAGGGTCTCTCTGTAGGGATGGGTTTAGTCTCCTCAGCATCTGCTGCTGGAGAAGGTTTGATCAGGTCTTGTTTTCTGTATGCACAAGGTGGGCTAGACTTGGGGCTGGTGGCTTAATTATTTCCCATGATGCTGGGATCCCTTCCCTAATCTACCTGCCTGCATCAGGATGGAGAAAGATAGGTTTCTTAATATTTTCAGTTTGTAGAAAGAAATGCTAGATAGTGAAGAGCATCTTGTCAACTATAGCATGCTCCATGTAGAGGCAACCAAACCCTTTTCTACATTACTGATTTTGATTTATATCCAAGCTTCAACCACGTGTATTATTTTTACATTCAAAATACCTTTTATTCCTGTGATGATATCTGCCATTTTACAGAGATTTAAGAAACCCTGGTGCCATGGCCTTCACACAGATCTGTAGGTTGACAGGGAAACTTGTGGAAACAGGTGTGGGGAGCTGAGGTGATTGTTTATCAAGGACAATCCTCTTGTTTAAACACATCAAGGCTATTTCCAATGGCTTTCAGACCAAGGAGAAATGGAATACAGAAGACTGTTGTGGTGCTGGTGAGCCACACCGGTGGCTCATGTCAAGTGGGGAGGAGAAAGATGGTCACTTTCTCCCCATCAGCCTCTCACCTGGAACCCAGGGTTACTTGGTCCTTGTTTTGCTAATTCTGCCAAGAGATTGGAAAATCTTTAGAACTTTTAGAAATAGTTTATGATTATTCTAAGCATACATAGATTAACAAAAGTGTTATGGTTGGTGAGGAGGAGGATAGTGGGGAGGTGGAGAATAGAATAGAATTAGACTATTATGATTTTTTTCTAGATAGGTCCACGTGAACGATTCAGAAAGGGTAGAAATGAGAGGAAGGACCTCAGTTCCCAGCCGGAGTTTTTTACGAAACCCATTTCTATCACGACATAGCCAGTAGTCTCCTGGACAGTGGCCTCCTCCTCCAATGGGGACTGGGATGATTTCCTGTTCCCCTCCATACTCTTGAAGACGTGATCAATCTGATCTTCAGGTTCTTCTCGGAAGATACATTCCCCTTGCAGCTAGGGGAAGATCAAATGGGGTATGTTGGTTGGTTTTCCTTGGGAAGGGCAGTCCCTTCCTGGCCCCTAACAGCATACATGGGCTTCAAGCATGTTTTAAGTGGAAGTGGCCCAGAATATGTCATGGGAAAGTTGGGGGTTGAGAGAAATTGGAAGGAGGGAAACCAAGAGTTAAGGATGGGACCCTGAGGGCAGCAGTCAGGCTCACCTAGGATGTGGTAAACAGTAAAAAGGCTGATTCAGAACATCAGTGTCTTCTGTAATTTGCAGCACTGCCACATTCTCCTTCACCTCCTCCTCCACCTCCTCTTCCTCCTTCTCCTTCACCACTTCTTCCACTTCCTTAACCTCCTCCTTCTTCACCTCCTCCTCCTCCTCCTTTTTCTCCTTTTCATTGTCTTCCTTCTACTCCTCCTGTTCTTCCACCTCTTGCTTCTGCACTTGCTCCTGCTCAGCTTCATTTCCTGTGGGAAGATCCCCAGGGTCACAGACAGCCAAAGACATTGGAGCCCACTAGGGCAGATCTGGCTTGGTTCTGCCTCCCTGTGAAGCTCTACCTTCACCCCGCCCCCATCTCACCCAAAGCTAGCTTCTCTCTTCTCTGGTCCTTGTCACTTACTCTTTGCATGAATGGTGACAACATTCAGCTGAGATGTCAGATGCAGTTTGTCCTCTTTGGTGTTTTTCAGAATTTTCTAAAGGGGAGGGAAGAAGGTGGTGAGGGAGTGAGGAAGGAAGCCTGCTTCAGATCTTCCTGCTCAACTGTACGGGGCCCCTGTCTCACTTGAAGTCTTTTCACTTCACTGTCATGTTTCCTTTGCTGTTGTTCTAACTGCTCCAGGAGCCGCTGCTCCTTTTGCACGGCTAACTCTTGGAATGCAGCCAGTTGTTGATGAAGATTAGCTGCGCACTCCTGCAGCATTTGAATATAGGAGTCTTGCTGAATGAACAGAGTCCAGAGCTCTCGGTTGCTCTTCCTCACCTGCGGTCATGAAGCTGGGATTAAGGACAGGCAGCAGGGGCAGCAGGTGACTGTCACACACAGACTCTCAGGCCCAAGGAAACAGCATTTGGGACAGTCTGTTTCCCGCACAGGTCCTGATGGTCTTACTCTCAGGACCTAAGAGATCCCCCCCCTTCCCCCACACACACACCACTACCACCACCACTCAGGCCCTTGCCTCTTTCTCTCCTCCAACCTCCTAGGAACCTTCCTCGCTGGCTTTAAGCTCCTGAATCTTGCTGGTGTGTGGGTAAGTTCAGACTTCAGACCAGGGCTCAATCCCTGCTTTGTGCCCCCCTCCCTCACCCTGCACCCCTCATTGTTTGGACTCTTTCTTGCTACATACTTCAGCCTTGATTGTGACTTCCAGGCCAGGCCCTAATTGACATAGAGACCTTCCTATCGCCCTTCCCCCTTTCCCTCATGGGAACTGCCTTGGTTCTCTCTTGCCCTGGCTCCCAGCAACACCTCCCCCTTTCAGCCAGTAGCCTCGCCCCAGCTGGACCAGAGCTTACCTTTTCGATTATTTCTGCAAATATTTGCTGTAGAAGTTCCACTTTTTCTACCGCTGGGTCATTGACGTGTTCTCCACTCTGGAAGACTCAAGTGGGTCGGTCAGTGAGCGCCATCCCAGCCCCTTACCTGAAGGCCTCCTGCCCACCTCTCCCCCATCATCCAAGAAGGGCTCTGTGCCATCTATCCAATTCCCTGCTTCCTGATGGAGGGGGAAGAAGGAAACAAAAATTCAGAACATCCCAGTCAATCAAGCAGTAGAGAAAACTTCAAGAATGGGCCGGGGGGTGGGGGTGGGGACAAGAGACACCCTCACAGTGGGAATTCAGCCAGCAGCTCATGAAGATCTGGCAGTGGGCATGGCGCCTGCGGTGCCCCTTTTCCCATGGGACAGTATTCTCCATTGCAGCAGTAAAGGTCACACTTCACCCCAGTCCTCAATGTAAAGGGAGCAAAGAGAGCAGAGCAGACAAGGGCCAGGGAAAAGAGAAAGTCAAACCGAGACCAGGTGTCCAGGGGTGGCAGGTCCCCTTGCAGTGTTGCAGGAGAGAACAAAGGGGCCATTCCAAAGAGGCCCATGAGCAGCCAGCCATGTCCTTGCCTGCAGGGTCATGGCTTATGGCAGAGTGAGACACAAGGACCCTTGTTTCCTGAGGCTGCCCATGTGCTGATATCTGAGGGATGCTACTTACCACCCTCTTGTCCCCCCACCTCCATGTCCTAACTCAATCTCAAAGGCCAATCTTGCCCATTCAAGTGAAATGCTCAATCCCAGGGCTTATGCAGTATGCCCCATGTCAGGCCAAGCAGAGCCCGGGCATGTGGGGCAGATGGACCAGAGTTTCTGTGGGTACCCCCCTCATTCCAAATTCCTAAACATCCCTGCAGCACCCCTTGAGCACCTATCTACTTGGGATGTCCTGCAGGGCACGACTCACCTCATTCGGAAGTTCGCAGGGCCTGGAGGTGGCAGTGTTCCTGCTACTGTCTCCGCAGTTTTTTTTCTTCCTTCTCTTTCCAGGTATCTTATTATGCTCTTATTCAAACTTGTTGAGCTGCAGAAAAGCAAAGCAACACCTGTTTGAGCCTACTTGTTCCCATCCCACTGACAAAAGTTCTCTTGTACACATCTCCATGGGAGGAACCCATGGGCAGGAGGATGGTGTTTGTCCTGAGGAGGGGAGCCCTAGGGGTTACTGCACTAGATTACCCAGGAGTCCCAGGAGGGCAGCAGCTGCTGGTTGAAGACTTGGGTGGGTCTGGAAAGGGCCCAGGGGTTCATCAGCCAGTGGCCACACACTGACCACTGATGGGTCATCATAGGGCCTGGGGCAAGCCACGGGAACCAGGTACCAGCACTTTTTTCTTACCATATCTCTAGCTTTAGTCAACTGTAACTTCATCTTTATTTGCACAGGTCTCCATCAGGAATAGGGGTTGGGGCCTCATTACTGCGGTTGTCTGTGAGAATTTCTCCTCAAGGGAGGCAGTGCTGAGAGAGGGTGCCTTTAGCCATTTGTAGTTTCATCTCTTTATTCACACAGGTCTCTATCGGGAATAGGGGTTGGGGCCTCATCTCATTAGTCCAGTTGTCCGTGAGGATTTCGCCTCAAGGGAGGCGGTGCTGAGAGAGGGTGCCACAAGATGTTGGGGCCGCACATTTATAGAGGGGGCTCATGGGTGTCGCCCAGGTTCTGCAACCCCATTGGCCAGTGAGAATTCCATGCCCTACAGCCCTGTACAGAGAACAGGGACATCACACTGGAGGCTGCAGCCACTCCTGCTCATGCAGCAGTTGGGCCTGAGGGAAGCTCCCCACCCCCACCCCAGGAGCCCCAGCACTCCCCCTTCCCCAACATGGCTCTGAATGGCAAGACAAAGAGTGGGAATGGAGTGTCCTCAGAGAGAAAGTGCATGATTCTATTCCCTGACCCTTCCCTCCTTGACATAGTTTGGTACACTACTTTCTCAATCCCAGACCTCATGTCAGAGATTCCTAACCTTAACTCCTACAGTACATTTCTGCCCTCTCAATATTCTCAATATGTGTTTCTAACATTTTCATTTTTACCTCTGCTGAAGAATGAAACCTTATAAAGAACACTTACTGATAGGAGCTTTGCAGGCTTCTAAATCTGAAATATCAGCCTTGTCTCTCACTCTGTGGGAATCCAAGAGTTGTTCTAATTGCATGATGGTTTTCAAGAGCAGCAGCATGTGGACATCCAAACTGTTAGGGTCTGTGATCTCAGGAACGAGCGCAGGACAAATGGGAAAGTTCAACAGAGCTTTACTTCACTCCAATTACAGTGTCGAGATACTGATCGATCAATTGACCAGGGTCTTCTCCTCAGAGAGAGAATGAAACCCTACGTCTTTGAGCCCCTTTAATACCCTGAACCCCAACTGTCGAGAGACCTATTGCCTGTTTGGTGTGCCTCGGCGCAATTAGGGACTTTGTGGCTCTGAAGGAGTGCCTTTTCTGAGTCTGTTAATTTAGTGATTTCCTTCTTTCCCCTATTGGTCCCCCAACTGCTGAAGTTGGTAGTCATTACAGCCAGGTGGGCTTAGGTGGGACCTGCCACAAACATGGGGCCAGCAAAACTCAAAGGACGCGAGTACAAGCCTTGCCTACTGAAGGCCTGGATTTAATCCCTAGACCCGTTGGTACCCTAAGCATCCCAGGAGCAACCCCTGAGCACCCTGCCTGGAGAAGCACCTGAGCACTGTTGGGTGTGAACATTAAGCAAAACACATCCCAGAAAAGAGGGCTGGTCCTAAAAGTGGCTCCTCTCCTCAGACGTGTTGTTGGGAAAATGGGGAGGCAGGTGAAGCCTTGATTGCATGTAAATTTTGCCCTGCTTATTTCCTAGTTTGTAATTAACTGAAGTGAATGACCCTAAAATGGATGGTATTTTTTTGCAACCTATGAACCCCACAAGAGGGCTTGGCTCATTAAAACTCATGTGAAATCTCTTAATTATTAAATTCTTAAACATTGTTTTCAGCACGTGGCAGGACTATGCCTACGGATGCTGGATATTGGCTTCCCAGAGGTTCATTACACTAGTCTTAGTAGACTTTGACTTTTTATTAGTGTAACGTATTAAAGTAGTAATAACAATGTTGGTGACCGAAACAATGTAAGACAAATAATAAACAGCAAATTTGGGGTTTTTGTCTTATTTTATATTGGAACATTCAATTTTCCCAATATTGATCTTTTAATTAGATTTTCTATGTAAACATAAGGTAATTCTTGATGTATTTGAGATCTACTGTTGTTAACTTTAAAAAATTTTTTCTGCTTTTCTTTTTTTTTAATTAAGTTATATCGGATCACGGTGAGATACAGTTACACACTTGCATGATTACGTTTCAGTCATACTATGCTCGAGCACCCGTCTATCCACCACTGTACATTTTCCACCACCATTGTTCCCAGTGTCCACTGTCCACCCCCACCCCATCCCACTCCCTGCCTCTGTGAGAGGTACAATCCTTCTCTCTCTCTCTCTCTCTCTCTCTCTCTCTCTCTCTCTCTGTCTCATTTTGGGCATTATGATTTGCACTTCAGTTACTAAGAGGACATCATGTTTGGTCCTTAGTCTACTTTCTGCACACATCTCCCACCCCGGTTATTCTTCCAATCATCATTTCCTTAGTGGTTCTGTGAAGGAAAAACTGATGCCAAAACAACCTGTAGCTAACATGAAGTCTCAACTAGGCCTCAGATTCTGTTTCCCTGGAGCAGGACTTGCAGTTGCTGATAGACTCCAGGCTAAGTAATGCACCTAGACAAGGAATTGGGAAGTTGGGTCTGGCCAGTCATGAGGGGTCACTGTATCCTCCTAAGAAACCATAACTAAGTATTGCCTAATTGAGACCAGCATTGTAATAGAGCCTATGCTATAAATTACTCAATATATAGACTATTCTTAACTCTGAATCCTATATAAACTGCTTGTGATTTGGAGTCGAGGTCCTTGTCAAGACTCCACTGCATTGGATGAGACTTGGATTCTAGGAGAAATGTTAAAATACATTGTGTAAGTGTCTGAGCTATGCCTGGAATAACTGCCATGAGCCCACTGTTAGGGCTCACACCACGATTTATTGAAAATCTGTATGCTTTGTTAATTCCCCATTTTGCCCACTTCCTTGTGTAATCGATGATAAAAGGCTAGCTTGGGAGAAATAAATTTGGAGTTAATCAGAGTCTTGACTTGCTCCCATTCTTCTGTCTCTTTTTTCCAACTCACGCACCCTCCCCCGGTTATTCACGTTGACTAGTTCTGCGGGTCGAGGCACTCATAACTTGTAATTTGTTTTTTTGTGTGTACATACACTTGCAGTTGGTTACTCGGGGTTCCACACAAATACTCAGATAACCCACAGCCAGAGGCAGAAAGAACCATTTTGTCTGGTATCTTCTTCAAAGCCAGGAAATCATTCCTTAAAACTATAGACTCCAACAGGAGAGCGCCCCTCATTTCTCAATGGTGCATGCAGGTTACCTGCTCAACCCTCCTCTAATGACTGATCAAAGGAACAGGAGACCACAACCGGCTTAGATTAATCAGGATTCACCTCTAGCAAGAAATAGAGATGCCTTCCCTAAAGAACAGGCTCCATCAAAATTAACGATCTGCTAATAAGGGGGAAAAGGGGAAACAGCTCTAGCAAAACCATCAAACTCTCTGTCACATTGATTCAGGCCTAATAATTGCCTTTTCTGGTGGAGAACACCCATTTGCGCTTGGGGCAGGGGGCGGGGCTATCCCTGTCTGGGGATCATGCAGTGCTGGGATGGGACAGGAGCTCTTGGAGTCACTTCCCCAGTCCTAACTGTTTTGCGGTAGTGGGTGAGAGTGGGGGTAGAGCTCCCAACTGAAGCTCAGAAAGCCTGGGGGGCCCCACTCATGGTTCTCTGACAACCAGTCCTTCAATGTGAGGTCCTGAGGATAGGATGCTGTTCAGGGCCTGTGAAGTTGGGGTTACCTAAGCCACCCCCGTGCTGTTCAGGAATCAAGCCTGGATAAAACCACTGTACTACCCCGGGCCTCTCTAATAAGTGTTTTCTGAAGAGTACTTTAAAATAAAACTGCCCAGAGTTTCTTGTTAGGCATGATAGAAAATGTATCATGAACATTTTGTGTATGTTTTTTTTCTTGAGTGTTTCGTACTTTGGAGAAATATCCGAGTCTTCAAAGGAGGACGTTACAGGGGCTAAATTACTTGCCTTGTACATGGCTTATGATCTCTGAGCACCACAAGGAGTGATCCTATACACAGAGCCAGGAGTAAGACCTGAGCATCACTAGATGCCACCCCGACCTCAAAAAAAAAAAATTTAAGAAGAAGAGAAAAAAAACCAACCAACTATACAGCTGCCAGGAAAAAGAGCAAACCCAAAAGAATACACTGCCAGTTCAATTTCTATGAAGATCAGAAAGAGGCAAAATGAATCTGAAGGAATAAAAGTACGAATACTAATTACCCACACTGGAAAAGAAAAACTTTTTAAAAAGGCACTTTTGTAAGCTGGTAAAAGATGTTTTCTAGCTGGGTTGCTGGATTTTTTTTTCCAGATAGAGAAATGTATTATTTTTCAACTTGGAAATATTCCATATTGCTATTCATAGCATCAAACACTTCGATAGAGCTTTAGAGCTCATCAATAACATTCTAATGATCTTTTTAACAATAGTGCATTGCAATTGTCATTCATCTCTCTCTCTCTCTCTCTCTCTCTCTCTCTCTCTCTCTCCTTCTCAATGAGGAAATGGGGTCTTCGTGACTAAAAAATCCAACTGGAAAACACAAGTTTGCAAACACAAACACAAGTTTCATATTATTTATTTTTTTTAAAACTGTGGTGGGGTGTGGGGTTGGGAAGATAGTACAGTGGGTACAGCCAGGAGTAACCCCTGAGCATCGCTGGGTATGACCCAAAAAAAAAAAGAAAAAAGAAAGAAAGAAAAATACTTCGGGGTGCCTTGCAGACTGTGAATCATAATGAACATAGTGATGTCATATCACATTACATTGCACAATGATGTCAATTTAAAGAATGGTCCTTTCAGGAGGGCAAGGGAACATGATGGACACTACCCAGAGGTAAAAACCTAGCCCTAACATTTTATGATAATTTAGTATAGGATTTTCCATTGGGACGGAACCTTGCATTCAGACAGGTAGCGAGTGAAGAGCCGAGCCAGTGTATTGATGAGTACTGACGGCAGGTTCTTCAGGTGTTCAGGTCTGACCTTGTCTGGGCCGGGTGCTGTTTGTTTCTTTACCGACGAAATGGCATGTCAGATTTCGGAAGGGAGAACACTGGGAACGACATATCCATCCTGTGGAATTTAGTATGTTGGCAAGTGGACATGGCTATCGAAGAGATTTGAGTAGAAGTCATGGATAATCTTCTCCATTGCCATTCTGGAGGATGTGATGGATCCATCAGGATGTCGGAGGGCAGTCATCTTGGTCTTGTAGTTGGCGAAGGACAGGCGGGCGTCACGAATACGTTTCCCGGCTTCTGCCGCATCTACCAGTACTTCTGCTCTTCTCTCTTTGAGGTCTTCCTTGATCGCATCTCTGCACTGCTTTGCGAGCTCGGACGTTAGCTTGCGGTTGCCTGAGGCATGCGCCAAACCACGCTGGCGAATTAGCTCAAGAGTTTTCGAAGATAGGCGATTTTTTGTGGCTATCTCTCTCTTGGCGTTCCTCGCACATTCATGAGGTGCTGAACCATTTGATCGTATTCCTCATCAATGTTGTCAGCAATGGCATCTTCCCATGTTGCCACAATAGTACCAAAAAGTTCCCAGTTGGTGGTCATTCTGGGAGTTCTCTTTTTGAACTTTGCAGCCCTTTCTCCCCGCTCTGTGAAGTAGAATTTTGCACGAAGGAGACGGTGGTCCGATCCCATTTGAAATTTTGGGACAACAGCGACATCAGTCAGGCAAAACTGTCGATTGAATATGATGTGGTCTATTTCGTTGTGGAATCGTCCACCGGGAGACTCCCATGTCCATCGTTTATATTCTGCCTTCTGGAACTGTGAGTTACCATGAATGGTCTTGGTAGACATGATGAACTCAGACAGTCTCTCACCCTGTTCGTTCCATTCTAGGCCATGGGTCCCGATGTGAAGTTCTTCAGCTGATCTTCTCGGTCCTATCTTGGCATTAAAATCACCCACAATGATCTTGTAGAAGGTGTGGTCTTCTTTATAGAACTTCTCTAGGTCCATGTAGAACTTCTCGATTTCTCTTTCATCATAATGAGATGTTGGTGCGTAGACAACGAAGATAGAAACTGCAGGCAGTGAGTCACATCTATTCAAATGTACACGTCCGATTCGGGTTGTTAGGCATTCGAATGAATCAATGCTCTTGGCCAAGTTTGTGTTGACAAGGATACCGACGCCTCCAACACCTCTTGGCCAAGTTTGTGTTGACAAGGACACCGATGCCTCCAACACCTCCAACACGCTTCCAACACCTCCAACACATGTTCCAAGGAACAATTCTTCTCCAGTGTTGAAAACGGCATGGTGAGATTCGTGCCTTCTTGTCTCGGTCAGACCAATGATGTCATACTGTTCAAGAAGGGAAACATCCATGACATTGGCAACTATCGCCCGATCTGCCTATTGTCTGTCATCTACAAGTTGTTCACTCGAGTCATCCTAAATAGGATTGGCAGAACACTAGATGAAGGACAACCATGCGAGCAAGCAGGGTTCCTCAAAGGATTCGACCATATCCACACAATAACCAAGCTCATTGAGGTTTCTCGGGAGTTCAAGATGCCGCTCTGTTTAACGTTCACTGATTTAAAGAAGGCCTTTGATTCTGTTGAGATGGAAGCGGTCATTGAAGCCCTAGACAATCAGGGCATTCAAGCCCAATACATCAGGATCCTCCGTGAGCTGTATTGCGGATTCACTACCAGGATCTCACCATTCTACAAAGAAGTGATCGTTGATGTCAAGAGAGGGGTGCAGCAGGGTGATACCATTTCACCGAAACTCTTCAGTGCCATCCTCGAGAACATCATGCGATGACTGGAATGGGAAGGAATGGGAGTGAAGATAGATGGTCGGCAACTACACCACCTCCGCTTTGCTGATGACATTGTTTTAATAACACCAAACATCAGCCAAGCGGCACAAATGCTGGCCGACTTTGACAGTGAGTGTGGAAAGGTAGGACTACAGCTGAATCTTACGAAGACAATGTTTATGAGAAACAGCCTTGTTCCTGACGCCCCATTCGCTCTCAATGGAACGACCGTCTCTGAATGCAACAGCTATGTTTACCTAGGTCGAGAGGTCAACATGACAAATGACCTGGCACCCGAGCTGCGCAGGAGAAAAGAGAGCAGCTTGGAACGCCTTCAAGAACATCGAAGAAATAGCTAAGAGGAGGAAGAACCTCCGGCTCCGGGCACATCTCTTTGATTCCACTGTTCTTCCTGCATTAACATATGCCTCAGAGACCTGGGCCCTACGCAAACAAGATGAGAACGCTATTCGGGTCTCCCAAAGAAGAATAGAAAGAGCTATGCTTGGAATATCACGTTTCACTCAAATGAGAGAAAGAATCCGAAGTTCTGACATCCGTCGATGATCAAGAATCAGGGACGCAGTCTCATTTGCCAAGGTGTCGAAAATCAGATGGGCTGGTCACGTAATGAGATTTAAAGACGACCGCTGGACTAGAGCTGTTACCGACTGGATTCCACGGGATGTCAAAAGACCGCGTGGCCGCCACCTTCCAGATGGTCAGACTTCTTCGTCAAGATCATGAATGATCGGTTTGAGGCCCTTCATGTTCCTGGAGCGAACAGATGCCATTGGGCTACACTAGCACGCGACAGGGACAAATGGAGATGTTACTGGCGCCCGCTCGAGCAAATCGACGACTAACGGGAAGTTAAGTGATTAAGTGATTAAGTATAGGATAAATGTGACACCTCAAATCTCTTGGACAAGAAATAGATATTTAATAAATGGTGTTGGGATAACTGGGAAGCCAATTATAAAAGATAAAATTAAATTCTCACTTCACACCATACTCAAAAGTAAGTACCTAATGGATTACTGAGCCAAATGGTTAAAAAAAAGTGGAATTCTATATCTGCTAGCAGAAAACAGGGGTAAACTTATTGGCCTTATCATGGCAATCTAATAATGATTCAAAGTTCCAGATCCCAAAAGAGAAAAGATGACAAGTTTCAGTTAAAAAATGTAGAAATGTTTTGTGACTGAAAAAGATTGTAAACAAAAATTTTAAAACTGGGAGAACGTATTTTCAACATCTATTACAGACAAATGCTTTTTTTTGACAAATGCTTTATAGACAAACACTATTAAAATAAAAAGAATCAAAGAATTTAGGTCTATCTGCCCATTTTTATCTAGGGACAATGATTTATGATGTTTTTAATAATAAGGATTGAGAGGCCAGAGAGAGATTTTACAGTGGTTAAGTCCTGGGTTCGATCCACGGCACCCTATATGGTCTCCCAAGCCCCACCAGGAGTGATCCCTAAGTGCAGAGCCAGCATACGCACTGAGCACCACCAGCTATGGCCCCAGATTAAAATTTACTAATAATAAATTTTGCAGCATACAATGTTCTAACACCACACCTCCCACTTGTGTCATTGTCCCTCCACCAATGCCTAAAGGTCCCTTCCTACCATCTTGGCAAACTTAGTTCTCTAGAACTACTCCCAGGTTCTGTTACATTAGCCGTTATTTACTTTAGCATTTGCTATTCTCTTGTTTATTTCTTGATAATCCCATATGACACAGATTATTCTGTATCTGTCGCTTTCCTTCTGATTGAGTTCAATCAGCATGACACCCTCTAGTATCATCCAGCTAACAGAGAATTGCAGGACTTCATCCTATCTAGTATTCCTTTGTGCATATATACCAGTTTCTTTTCCCCTCCCCCAATTGATATAAACACTGGTTTACAAAGTTGTTCATGATGCGTTTGTTATAGGCATTCAATATTCCAACCCCAATTCCAACATCACTGTGACCTTCCCTCCACCATTGCCCCCAATTTTCCTAACCATTTCTCAAGCCTGCCCCTACAGCAGGCACACAATATTTTATTTTATATTTCTTGCCACCACTAAATAGCTAATCAAATTATTAAAAAAACTCCAGTAAAATAAAATTTTTAAAAATTGCTTTTATTTCACCATGGGGACATTAAGTACTCATCTAAGGGTTTTTTAAGCTGTCGTTGCTAATTGAGCCTTCTGTGTTAATGTTTTCATTAATGGAGCTTAGTTGACTTCTATGTTAGATTCCCATTCAATATGGTCTGCTCCTGCTAGAATTTAGAGATTTCATCCTCTATTATATCCAGCATATTTACAGGTTGGTGGAGTGGAATGTGTGTGTGGCTGCTGAGCCTTCCTGAAGTCCAGAAGGCCCTAAAACAGTTTCTTCATTCATTTGTTCTTAGGTAACTGGGTTGATTTCAGGTCTTACTTATTGTGGATAATGTTGCCATGAGCATAGAATTACAAATATTTTTTCAAAATAGTGTTTTTTTTGAATTTTTGGATGTCAGGAAGTAGATTTGCTGGGTCATATTAAAGTTTACTTCTTAATTTCTGAAAAATTGTTATACTATTGTGCATAGAGACTGAACCAGTCAACATTCCACCAACAGTGCATGAGGGCTCCTTTTTACCCCCATCCCACCACCACTGGCTATCTCTAATTCTTTAGATGTGTGTGAGGTAATAGCACATTGTTCTGATTTGTGTTTCCTTGAGGATAGGTGATGAAGAACACTTTATTTTCAAACTCCTATTGTCTTCTCAGCATTTTTTCCCAACTTGTAATGGAGTTCTTTGTTTTCCAGTTTTTCAAGTGAACAAGGACTTTCTCTTTTTTTTTTTTTGGCTTTTAGGGTCACACCTGGTGATGCACAGGGGTTACTCCTGGCTCTGCTCTCAGGAATTACCCCTGGCAGTGCTCAGGGGACCATATGGGATGCCAGGAATCGAACCTGGGTTGGCCATGTGCAAGGCAAAAGCCCTACCGGCTGTGCTATTGCTCCAGCCCCTGAACAAGACCTTTTAAAATGGGTTCAAAATATAATGAAAGAAGAGGAAAAGACACAGGAGCCAGTGTGATAGCATAGTGCATAGTGCGCTTGCCTTGCACACACCAACACAGCAGACCTGGGTCTGATCCCTGACATCCCATATGGTCCACTGAGCCCTGCCATGAATGATCCTTGAGTGCAGAGTCAGGATTGAGTCCTGAGCACAGCAAGCTGTGGGCTCCCAACCCCAAAAGAAGAAGGAGACATAGTATGGAGAATGAGAAGAAGGAGGGAGGGGGATAAGGGGAACGAGGAAGAGGAGGAGGGAGAGGAGGGGGGAAGGAGGAGGGTGATAAGAGGGGAAGGAGGGCAGCAAGAGGGGGAGGAGGGGAGGGGGGAGGGCGAGAGGAGGGGGGAGGAGGAAGGGAGGAGGAGGAGGATTAGCTACCCATCACCACCCTACACAATTGGTTTTTTTTTTGCGGGGGGGGGAGATCACACCCAGTGATGCACAGGGGTTACTCCTGGCTGTGCACTCAGTAATTAATCCTGGCAGTGCTCATGGGACCATATAGGATGCTGGTAATCGAACCCAGGTAGGCCTTGTGCAAGGCAAATGCCCTGCCTGCTGTGCTATTGCTCCAGCCCCCACAATTGGTTCTTAAACTTACCACATGTTGTTAAGACTTCCCACCCCACCCCATTCTCCCCCCCCCCCCCCACACACACACAGTGGGGCTGGAGAGAATTAGGAGACAATTAGGAGAGTTAGGGTCCTGCACTGCCTGATGCCAAACCCAATTCAAGTCCTTGTCTCAAACTGTCAGGGGTCAATCCTGGGCACAGAGACAAGTATATCTCTTGAGTGCCACTGAGTGTTGTTTAAACACACACACAGACACATACACACAATTCCATCCAAATGAGATAACATTAAAATACCTTTTTTTACCTGTCCATCATTAAAACTTAAAATTTATGAACAGGTTGGCACAAATAGAAGGAAAGGGGCACAGCACTGGTGGGAATGCTTACTGCAATGGCCGAGGTGGAGGGGAACTTGGAAATAGCTCCCCAGAAATACCTTTACGGAACTTAGACTGAAAGTACATCAGCAACACAAAATCCATTCACATTCCTTATTGAGGTGCTCTTTGTAGCTGTCAAGTGTTGGAAAAAACTGGATGTCCAGACAGAGGAGAGTGGTTGGATAATGTAGAGTAGATTCAAACAATGAAGTCTTACGTTGCCAAGGGAAAAAGGAACGCGGGCAATATCAATGTAGTCCTTACACGTACCACAGAACTATGAGGATACTTGTGAGTAACGTACTTTTACATGCTGTCTTTATTCAGTGAATATCTGAAGGTAATTAAACAAACCTCAAAGGTAGCTGAAAACAGCAACAACAACAACAACAACAAAAAAAAAACACCCACTGCGCACTGAGTTTCTATGGTAAAGTAACCTATTGAAATCACCATTGTATGTGCAGTGTGTTGTTGGCCAAAAGTTGTCAAGTAATGAAGGACTGTAAAATGTATTTCTAGGGGGTGATTTCAATGAAAAAGGCAAAGATTAAAGAGTATTTTTGTTGTATGCTGCCTTTAATGTGCAAAAGGAAGAATTATTAACAAATACACATGTGTCCAATTACTTGTACTAAAAGAAACACAAGAAAGGTATAATGGAAATGAATAAGGACTGCTTCCTCTAAGAGATGGATGGGAAATGAGGAAGGGATCCAAGGAGGGTAACACTTCTGAGTGTAACTGGATGTCCATTCCGCTGTTTCTTTGAGCTCATTAAACATCCTAGGGGCTGGAGCACAGCGGGGAGGGCATTTTCCTTGCATGTGGCCAACCTGGATTCAATTCCCAGCATCCCATATGGTCCCCTGAACACCGCCAGGAGTAATTCCTAAGTGCAGAGCCAGGAGTAACCAACACCTGAGCGTCGCCGGATGTGACCCAAAAAACCAAAATGAATAAAGAAATAATCACACATTCTAATCATTTCATCTCTGAATTCTTTATCAGAGAGATTATGTATTTGGGTATGCCCTATCAGACTTCAGGGCTCTTTTCTTCACCCACTCGTGGTGGGGATCTGCGCCGTTTTTTCATCATGCTGTTGTAGTATGGAGATGGACTCCTCCAGTCCCCCACTCAGGGCCAGGGAATACTCTGGGTAAGCTTGGTAGATGGTGGTCTCCTCTTTCCCTGTCAAGGATATTACCTTTCTCCTTGGTGCTCCCAGGTGACTTATATGCGGTCCCTAGTGCAGCTTCAGGGGACATGTTCATTTAGATTGGTTTTGTACATATTCTTTAAAAGAAAAATTGAATCACCGTGAGATACAGTTACAAAGCTTCATGGTTGAGTTTCAGTCATACAATGATCGAACACCCATCCCTCCACCACTGCACATTTACCGCCACCAATGTCCTCAGGGTCCCCCCATCCTATCCCACCCTTCCCCCTTCCTCCATGGCAGAGAACTTCCCCCATACTCTCTACTTTGAGGTATTATGGTTTGCAATACAGATACTGAGAGGCTACTAAGTTTGGTCCTTTATCTAATTTCAGCACACATCTCCCATCCTGAACTATCCCCCCAACCATCATTGTACAGATTCTTGTGTTCACCATTATTTTAGTGAGTTTTGTAGACATTTGCATTGGAATAGGTTAGTATACTATTGGCCTAATGTGCTTGGAGTAGCTAAGCTGCCCCCATAAGAATTCGGTATAGGAGATTAAGGTGTGAGTCCAGTGTACTATGAAAGGGGAAATTAACTGGCTGGCTGCTGCCCCAGAGGTCATTCCCGCCACCACCTCTGTATTTGTGGGAGGGAGGGACCCCATGTTGTCAAAGGTCCTGGGTTACAGTTCCACTTCCGGTGCACTTCTAAAACGGCAGGGGTCCCCTCTTGCCGACTTCTGAGTGTAACTGGACTTCAGAACCATGTTACTGGTTTGGAGTCTTAAAGAGTAAAAGCATGCCTGGGACTGGAAAGATAGTGCATGGGTTAAAGCATTTCCCTTGCCCTGAGCACAGAGTCAGAAGTTAGCCCTGAGCACCACCAGATGTGACTTCCAAGCAAAATTAAATCTAAACAGACCTGAAATCAGTGAGGAAATAAATATCCCAAATACAGTGCAAGCAAGAACTATCAGACCTTTAGAATTGACTACCAGGACGAGAATAGGATAAGAGATGGGTGAACTTTTTAAAGGAACATTGGAAAAGAGTATTTTCATTTTATAACATTAAACGATTAATTTATTTATAGGGGTCCTATCAAAGAGTTCAGGGGCTGACCAGGGTCTGCTTTATAGAGGACATGTGATATTAGTAATCAGTTTCAGGGCCACACTTAGGCTAGGCATGTGCTCTACTGTATCTGTCACATTCCCAGCTTCTAAAAAAACTCTTTTTATTTGTTTGGGGGCACACCCTGCTGTGCTTAGGGCTTATTCCTGCCCTGAGCTCATGGGTCACTTTTGAAGCTCTCTTACATGGATTCAAAGATTAAGCAACATCATAGGGGATACATTTAGGAAAGTAGAGATTTCTCACTGTCAGAGATGTTACAAAGATTAGAGAGTTAAAATAAAAGAAGATGGGAATAAAATCTATGGTATTGGATTGTAACCGGATTTATAAGTATGAAACAACAGTATATATGCACACATATATGCAGAAAAATAGATGACAAATAATATAGAACTCGTTTATATAACATATTATTATAATTATACAATTATCATTCTTATAAGAAAGAAATAAAAATTAATGTAGAAGGTTGGAGCTATATTACAGCAGGAGGGTGCTTCTCTTGCATGCAGCTAACCTGCGTTTAATCCTTGGCACCACATATGGTCTCCCAATACATACCAGGAGGGAGCCGTATGGTCCCCCAATCTCCACCAGAAGTGATCCCTGAGTGCAGAGCCAGGATTTATCCCTGAGCACTGCTGGGTGTGCCCTCCCCAAAATAATAAATGAATGTAGACGTGTATTGTTTTACTATATTGTGTGTGTGTATTCCCACATATGTTGTCCTGAAAAAAACATGCAGAAGCAATTAAAACAAAGGTATTGCAGGCAGTGGCCTTTGTGGGCACCTGTAGTTCCCAGATTGTGGTCTTTATTCCAATCCACGGCTAAAGAAAACAGAGTTTTCTTTATTTGTTTTTACTGGATTTTTTTTTTTGACATACACCCATAATGCTTGGAGCTTCTTCCAGGCAGTTTGCTAGGGGGTGATCCTAGTGATGCTCAGAGAATGAGACAGACTTACAAAGAAATTGCTGATGCTCCGACTGCAGCAGGGGAAACATAGTATAAAGCTGAAATTTCTGACGATTTTGCAAAAATAAGTAGCTGTTTAAAAATATCATGGGGCTCATTTCAAGTTCACATGAGGCAACAGTAACATTCCTCCAGTGACCAAAACTGAGACATTTTGAGCAATAAAAGAAAGGAGAATAATGATGTAAAACAATCACTATCACCCCGTTGTTCATCGATTTGCTCGAGCAGGCACCAGCAATTTCTCCATTCATCCCTGTCATGTGCTAGTGTACCTCGATGGGATACTGGTGTCTTTTTAGGGTCAGGGGAATGAGGACCATCATTGTTACTGTTTTTTGCTTATCGAGTATGCCACGGGTAGCTTGCCAGGCTCTGCCGTGCTGGTGGGATACTCTCAGTAGCTTGCCAGGCTCTCCTAGAGGGATGGAGGCTTGGGGGCAGCCTCTAATCACCTTTACAGGTGTTCCCAGTCAGGCATATATGTGGGAATCATACTCTCAGTAGCCTGCTGGGTTCTCTGAAAGTGAGAACTAGACAATAAGAGGTCACGAGGCCACAAATGCTTCCACGAGCTTGGTTTTATAATCTCTGGATCTTGGCTGTTGATGGGGTTACATGGCAGTTGGAGAGTGTAACTGTCTAGCTATTGGAAGATGGGGGATCCTTGTGGAGGAGGCCCAGTCCCGAACCGAGCAGGATTAGAGATCTCAGCCCCGGGTCCCGCACACCTGGGTTCCTCTGCTGGTTTCTTTATGTATGAGGCTTGTTCTAGCGTGTGAAGAGTGGTCTCAAAATGGTGGTGGCTGGGTCCTGGAGGTCTTGAGCTACTGAGTCTCTGCTCAGGGCTGAGAGGGAAACTCAACCTGCCCCCCTCCAAGAGACCCCAGCAAGAACAGCCAGGCACGGGGACAGGAGACTCCATGAAGTATAACAAAAACAATCTCCATGAGGACAGAGAGATATTAATAGTCAGCTGTTCACAATTAAATTTAAAAATGTAATGGAGTGACTGGAGAGATAATCCAGTCAGTAAGATGTTTGCTCTGCACTCCTTTGACCAGGGTTTGATCTTCAGCATCCCTTATGGTCCTTGAAGTACACCCAGGAGTGTTTCTTAAGTGCAGCATCAGGAGTAACCCTTGAGAATCACTAAGTGTGGCCCCAACACAAACAAAACTATTTTTTTAATGGAGAAGGGACAGACTTTCATTTCAGTAGAATTCTAATTCACAAGTAGAAGAGCCTGGCAAGCTATCGGGAATATTTGATATGACAAAAACGGTAAATACAATGAGTCTTATTCCCTGACCCTGAAAGAGCCACCAATACGACAGCCTTAAGAAGGATGAGGAAGGAGAGGCTGATAAAATCTCAAGGCCAAAATTGGCTGCCAAAACCAAGAAGGACAAAAATGACTGTCTGTAATTTAAATGCACATACACTGGCATTGGATGCATCCATGCATCCATCGAGGACATGCTAGTGCAAGCGTGAAAGATCAAGTACAACATCATTGGCCTGACTGAGAAGAGTAGGCATCAACCACATCATGCCATTTTCAACATTGGAGAACTGTTCCTTGAAACATGCAATAAAAGAGGCATCAGCGGTGTTGGTGTTCTTGTCAACATGAACTTGGCCATGAGCACTGATTCATTCGAATGCCTAACACCCCGAATCAGATGATTACACTTGAATAGATGTGGCTCACTGCCAGCAGTTTCTATCTCCGTTGTCTATGCACCAACATCCAATTATGATGAAGGAGAAATTGAGAAGTTTCTACCTGGAGCTGGGGACGTTCTATAAAGAAGACCACACCTTCTACAAGATCATTGTCGGTTATTTTACTGCCAAGATAGGACCCAAAGGTTCAGCCAAAGAACTCCACATTGGGACCCAAGGCCTAGAATGAAACGAACAGAGCGAGAGATTGTCTGAGTTCACCATGTCGAACAAGACCATCCATGGTAACTCACAATTCCAGAAAGTTGAATCAAAACGTTGGACATGGGAGTCTCCCGGTGGATGGTTCCACAACAAAATTGATCACATCCACATTTAATCAATGGTCTTGCCTGACCAATGTCGCTGTTGTCCCAAAATTCCAAATGGGTTCGGATCACCGTCTCCTTCATGCAAAATTCTACTTCAAAGAGCGGGGAGAAAGGGCTGCAAAGTTTAAGAAGAGAACTCCCAGGACGACCACCAACTGGGATCTCTTTGGCACTATTGTGGCAACATAGGAAGATGCCATTGTTGACAACATCGTCAACTGGTTCAGCACCTCCATGATTGTGCGAAGAAAACCGAGAGAGAGATAGCCACAAAATGACGCCTGTCTTCGAAAACTCTCAAGCTCGTTCACCAACGTGGCTTGGCTTGAGTCAAAGTCAACCACAAGCAAACGTCCAAGCTTGCAATGCAGTGCAGAGAAGTGATAAAGGAAGACCTCAAAGAGAGAAGAGCAGCAGTGATTTAAAGAAGGCCTTTAATTCTCTCAAGACTAAAGTGGTCTTCAAAGTCCTAGTCAACCAGTGCGTTCAAACTCAACACATCAGGATCCTCCGTGAACTGTATTACAGATTCACTACCAGGGTCTCACCATTCTACAAGGAAGTGAACATCCATGTTGAGAGAGGGGTTCGGCAGGCAGATACTATTTCACTGAAACTCTTCAGTTCCACCCTCGAGAACGTCATGCGACGACTGGAATGGGAAAGAATGGGAGTGAAGATAGACACTTGGCAACTACACCACTTCCACTTTGCTGATGATGTCATTCTAATAACACCAATCATTAACCAAGCAGCACAAATGCTGACCTTTTCGACCATGAGTGTGGAAAAGTCGGCCTACAGCAGAATCTCATGAAGACAATGTTTATGAGAAACGGACTCATTCCTGACATGATGCTTGGCCCCCGGGACGCAGAGCAAAACAGAGAAAACAGATGGTCCCCCTAGCCCGCCAAGAGTGATTCCTCAGTGCAAAGCCTGAGTGACTCATAAGCACTGCCAGGAGTGGCCCCAAAACCAAAAAGTCAAAACAGAAAGGGGAGAGAGAGAGAGAGAGAGAGAGAGAGGAGAGGGGAACCTCAACTAATAATGCCCGAGAGCGCGGTTTTCTTTTTTCGGGTCTGGGGTAGGACTGGGTTCACGTGCTCGGGGGTCACTCGCAGCACGAGGGGTAGCAGCGTCACCCAGGACTGTCTCTGCGAGTCCTGAAGTGCCATGTGCAAAGGCCCTGGCACAGCCTCCGTGGCCAGGCGTGGGCCCTGGGCACTGTGAGTGTGACAAAGAATAAAAGAACAAGAGACAGGTGGCTGGGGTGGCGGCCCTGGGGTGAGAAGAGGCTGCAAAGTTCATCGGCGAAGAATCTGGCACAGAACATGTCGTCCCTGACCCGGAAACAGCCTCCTGGAACAGCACAGCTGGAAGCCAGTCAAGTCTCTCAAGACCCTGACATCATATCCTGGAAATATCATCTGCCCAAAACTGCTGCAAGCCTGTCTCCAGAACATTCTGTCAGAGCTCAGCTGGAGAGAAGGGAAGTGATCTCCCAAGGTCAGGAGAACCACCGCACATCAGCCCGGAGAAGCTCTTCACGGCTGGACTCTGAGATGCCAGAGGACGGACAGAGTGACCTCCCGCTCTGAGACACCATAAGACTGACCAGAGCGACGGACTGTCCCACTCTGAGACCCCTGCCTACTTGCGAGCACAGACGGGACTTGAGGTCAGAGCCAGGCATTTCCAGTGACCCCACTAAGTGTCCCTGAGTCTCCAGAGAGAACCAAAGTAGCACAAGCATGGGGGCAGTCTGTCCACTGCCAGTGACAGGGAGTGCCGGGGGCAGGGGACCGTCTTCCACAGGCCTGGAGGCTGGAACAGCCATGTCAGAGCCTTCGAAGGGCTCCTCGGAGGTCAGTCCCGTAAACATCGGGGCCAGCTGGCGCAGAACCTGGACTTCCTGTGCGCAGGGA
Organism: Sorex fumeus; assembly: GCF_029834395.1. Classification (NCBI taxonomy): domain Eukaryota; kingdom Metazoa; phylum Chordata; class Mammalia; order Eulipotyphla; family Soricidae; genus Sorex; species Sorex fumeus. The sequence continues at coordinate 68,587,522 of NW_026606129.1, forward strand.
AGAATGGGGCAAAGGGCAGGAGGCCCTTTGGAGAGCCGGGAGGGCGCCAGCCCTGCACGGGAGCTTCGCCTCAGTGCCCCGAGGCCAGCCCCCACTCGCCACGGCCTCCTGACCCCGGCTGCGTTAGGCCGTGGAGTGCCAAGCAAACCTTCCTTGAATTAGGAAAAAGACCAAAGAAAGTGTTTGGGTTTTCTTTTTTCCCCTTCTTCTTTCAGAAAACAGCCATTATGCTGGTTGTGGTCCCCCAAAAAAAACCCCAAAAACTTTTTTTTGAAAGGCGTGCTCTAGCTGAGGTATGGAGCGATGGAACAGCACAGCAGGCAGGGCGTTGGCCTTGCACACACCTGCCCGGATGTGGTCCCTGAGCACAGGGCCAGGACTCAGCCCTGAGCACCACCACCAATAAATGAATAACTGATCAGAGTTATTCACCGCAGAGCTAGTGGCGGTGTCCCCGCTCCCTTGTTCCAACGACACTGGTGTCCCTGTGTCCGGGTGTGGACGGTTGTGAATGCAAGTTAAAAAAAAAAGTCTTTTTTCTTCTTTGGGTCTTTGGGTCACACCTGGCGATGCTGAGGGGTGAGTCCCGGCTCTGCATTCAGGAATCATTCCTGCGATGCTTGGGGGACCCTATGGGATACCGGGGAACCCGGGTTTGCTGAGTGCAAGGCAAACGCCCTCTCTGCTGTTCTACTGCTCCAGCCCCCCCAAACAGTCTTTAAACCGTGTGTCTCCTCCAGCTCCAATTCCCTCCCCGTGTTACTCTTTGGCCATCCCTGAACCCTGACCGTGACCCTCCAGGACCCTCCGAGGGCCACCCTGCGCCTGCAGGCAGGTCTCCTCACAGCTCTCCTCTCCGGCCTCCACAGCTCTGACACCGGTCTGGCGATGGCCATCCCTGTGTTCCCCGGGAAGCCACTGGCTCTGGGCCAGCCCCCAGTCTGTCTGGTCAGAGCCGCCCGCCTCAGACGTCCCCAAGGGGACTTTTCCCGGCCGCTTCCCATGGGTTCTGAAAGTGTTATTGAGTGCTTCTGCTGGGGGAGAACAGTTGTCTACAGCCAAGCGCCTCTGCTTAGGGGACCTGTGCAGAGGAATGGGCTTGGGGTGGACTGAGGATGCCATGTGCAGGGACTTGGTGACCCTCACCAGAAACTCATCTCACGGGGGTGCCCCCTCGCCCCCACCAAAGGCCTTCCAGGAGCTGCTCAGAGAAACCCAAGAGCAGGTGCTGAGTCTGAAGATCAAGCAACCAAGACAGCAAAACATACTCTTGAGAATGTTCCGGAGACGGGTCCCTACCCGTGGCCTACCCAGGGTCCATCCCCGACACCCCAGATGGTCCCCTGAGCCCTACCAGATCCCTGAGTTCAGCACCAGGAGGAAGCCCAGAGCACGGCCAGGTGTGGCCCAAACACCAAACCACACACGTCTGGAGAGACGGCTCAGGGCTTGCGCACAGCCGGGCACGGAATGGCCCGGAGCGGCTCGGGGTGAGCCCTGTGAAGCCCCAAACAAAAACATCAGAAACCAGAGCAATGGAACCGATTTCCAACTTTGTTCGTTGGTTTGTTTTTTGAGTCACAGTCAGAGTGCTCAGGGCTTACTTCTGGTTTGGTGCTCAGGGATCACTCCGGGATGTGCTTGGGGGACTGTACATGGGACCAAGACTTAAAGCCCGGGTCAGAGGCGTGCAAAGCACGCGGCCTTCCCACGGCATGACCCCTCCACCCTGTTTTGGCTAAACTGGTAAAACTGGCAGCATCCCTGCACGCATCCATCATGCTGGAAACTGCAGGACCAGGCGTCCCGGCTGCTCGTGCTTCCACCCAAACCGCGAGTCTGCAAAAGCTGATGGACCAGACAGGCGAATGGACACCCACCCGCGACCGCTGCCCTCGGCACTCACCAGCACCCGGTCCCCGAGCTTCAGCTCCTGCTCCCAGTTCTTGAGGGAGCCAGCCTCCGAGAGGTTGGAGATGGACTCGCTGGCCATCCTGGTCAGGTTGCGGATGTGAGGGGCGGCTGGTGCCTCCTTTGTGGAGGGCTGGGTCGCCTTCGGGGCGGCCGCAGGGGCTGGGGCGGCCGACAGGGGCGGTGTGGACATTGGTCCCATCGTCGGCCTGCCAGCTCCTGCTCAGCTTGGACGGCCGGATGAAGATGCCCTTCAGCGGCTCGCACTGGAAGTAGCGCACACCCGCCACCGAGCCGTCGTTCTTGCCGATGGGCTCGTCCAAGACGATCCCGGCCCACTGACCAGGGGCAAACTGGGTCTCCCCGAGGAACTGGATGAATCCAGGCTCGTTCCCCTTCACCCAGACTCGTTCCCCCACCTGGAAGTCGTCCACAAACTCCTCCTGCGTCTCTGAGGAGGGGGCGCTGGGGGTTTTCTCCCCAGGCACGGACTTCTCAACGGGAGCAGCCACTGGAACAGCAGAAAGGGTCAGAAGGGTCAGAAGGGTCAGGAAGGGCCTGTCCAGGTCCAGTTAAAGTGTGGTTGGGGGGGAGGGACACCCAGCAGTGCTTGGGGTTCTCCCAGCCAATGCCGGGGGCTGCTTGTGGCGAAGCCTGGCCGGGCCCACCGTGAAGGGGACGTGCCTACCTACTGCAGCATCCCAGGCCACAGTCATATTTGGGCAGCTGAGGGGAAATCTTTGGACACACCCCGTGATGCTAGGGACCAAGCCAGGCGAAAGCTCCAACCCAGTGTCTTATTTCTGCTGTGTCCACTGGCCCATCTTCTTTTTCTTTTAGGGGGGGAGCACCCCAGCCAGTCCTCAGGGCCTATTTCTGGCTCTGGGTTCAGGGTCACTCATGTGAGGTTGAGGCTGGAGAGTCCCATGGGGTGCCGGTTGCCCTCCCCACTGTACTGTGGCTACGGCCGGCAATGAGGCCCTTTAGTCCAAGGTGAGTCCACCTCCCTCAGCCTGTCCCCAAGCCCGGGCGAGGGGGCTAGCAGTTAGGAGGGAGCGTGTTGGTCGCCTCAGCTGACACCAGTTGCCGAGACACTAAAGTCACAGAATGTGACACTCCTGTGTGAGAGCTGTCCCCAGAGCCGCGAACGTGCCTACAGCTCAGGGAGCCCTTCCTGGGCGAGGACTCGGGAGGGGGTTCCCGGGTGGGAATGAGTCTCCCCTGGCCCGGGCTGAGCGCACTTACCGGCCGAGGGCGCCTTCAGGGCCCAGCTCCCATGCTTGAGGATCTTGGTGGGGGCCTTCAGCCTGCTGGGCCTCAGCAGACTCATGGTCAGGTGGTCAGACGCTGCCGCGGCCACTACCGGGCCCTGACTGTCGAGCCCACTGTGGGGCCTTCTGAGGCTCACTCGTTCTCAGGGATAAATCTCTGAAGAGCAGAGGAGACAGTCTGTCTCAGGGGAGCGACCACAGCAGCTTCCGGAGCCCAGAGAGCTGCCAGTCTGACACTCGCCACCCCGAGTGCGACCCCCAGCCTCCCGCACAGCCCCCTGAGCCCACCAAGTGTCATTCCTGCGCAAAAACTCAATCCCAAACAGACAAACAAACAACAGCAGATTCGGGGTCAGAGGGCAGAGGGGACAGGTACTTGCCCTGCGGGCAGCTGACCCTCACGCCCTCCCTGGCATCACACCCACCCCCAAACACATTCAGGAGCCAGAAATCGTCCCTGTGCACTGTGAGTGTCACTGACCACCTTCCCGTCCAGACACTGACTAGCCGGGAGGCGACTCAGCAGTGATCGCTGGTCTTGTGTGTGCGTGTGTGCGTATGTATGTGTGTGAGAGGCCCGGGGTTACACACAGAAGCTAAGGCAAGCAACAGGCACACTTTTTTCTATGGGCTGAGAACTGCCAGGGAAAAGGGCCCAGCAAGACTGCGCCAAAGGGGGGCTGGAGAGCGATAGCACAGTGGTAGGGCGTTTGCCTTGCACGTGGCCGACCCAGGTTCGATTCCCAGCATCCCATATGGTCCCCTGAGCACTGCCAGGACTGATTCCTGAGTGCAGACCCAGGAGTAAATCCTGTGCATCACCAGGTGTGACCCAAAAAGAAAAAAAAAATTGCGCCAAAGGGGAGCGAAGGAGGTTTTGGCGTTTCCTTCGTTCCTTGTGACACTGCCCAAGTTTGATAACCACAAGCCAGTATTAACTGCATTTCTTAACCCACAGAACTGAGGCAGACATGTGGATGGGGGAAGCATTGTCATGGCAATGGAACTCCGAGGAAGTCAACAATAGCTTCATGGCCACCAAAAGACCACCTGAGGGCACGGGACCCAAGGTCTGGTCAAAATTAACCCACATTAGGAGGCCCAGAGCAGGCTGGACCCCCCGAGGGAATAGGAACAAAGGCCAGGAAAGGAATTTCTAAGAGGACCTTGGACCACTCAACTCTACCCCCTTGGCAACCACCCTAGCAACGGACTCTAGGTAGCTAGAAACTCCCACCAGGGGCAGCCTGGGGAAAACCCGAGATTAGCCCCCTTGAACCAAGGGAGGGCGCTCATGTGTGCCCGAGCCCAGGGACTGCTCTTGCCTACGAGGTCGGTCATGTCACAGGCTTCTCCCCTCCTGAGGTGTGGACTTTCGGACCGAACGCAACCAGGCAACCTAACGTGTTCAGTGGCTTTCTGCGCCTCTGGAGAAGCCGCACTCTCGAGCGTGTTACTCCCTCCCTCATTTCCCCTTCCTAAAAGCCTCCAAATAAAATGTTCCTGCTTCATGCTCATCTCCTGAAATGCTTTTCTGCGAGAAGGACAAAGGCCTGGGGGCCTGAGGAGGTCGAGGATCGACTCCCTTTCCCTGAAAACGGCAACCCCTCACTCCGGCCCGAGACCCTGGGAAGGCCTAGTGGGCGTTGTGGGGATGGCAGGGCTCATCGCGCTCATCAGTGCCAGCACTCCAGCCAGTCCCGGGGGAGTGACATCTTCTCCTCTGCTTCTCATGAGCCCCCCATGAGGGCCCACTGACTTCAGAGTCATTCCGTATTTAATAGAAAAGTCCGCAGGGGGCATAGAGGCAGGACAGTGGGGAGGGCACTTGCCTTCTATCCAGTTGTCCTGGGCTCGATCTCCGTCAGCACAGGGACGTTAGCCGGCCAGGGTGACCCCTGGGCACAGCCAGGTATGGCCACCCCACCCCACCCTACCCCCACCCCCCAAAAATATATATATAACTACTAAAAAACTTAAACGAACTAAAGATTAAAAACTATCATACACTAAAGAACTTTTAGAGAAAAAAGCCGCCCACACGCGGGCAAAAAGCCCAGAGACTCAGATTCACCTGTGTCACACTGCACTCGCAGCTTAAAGAACTGAGCTCTGCCAAACAGGCTCGTGCCAGTCTCCTACAGAGACTGAAAATGGCACTTGGAGTCTAGAATGTTCCAAGGTAGAATGAGAATTCCGCAAGGAGGAGGGCATCATGGGCCCTTCTTAAAGGGGCAGGCGCCACCCTTTGTGATGCCAGGGTCCGGCTGAGGCTCCGGAGGGCTGCCCTGCAGATGCCAGCACTAGCTGGCCACTGTGCCTCTGGTTCCTGCAGGGCCCAGTTCTGGACCCCTGGGCCCTGAGAAAGTGGTTTCAGAAAACGTTTGACAAATGTTTGGCAGTTACAGATCTCCAACTGAGGTCATTCGGCGTCCCCCGAGTGTGACCTGGACCCAGTGACCGTGCCCAGGGCCCTCCTCAGGAGCCGGGTCATAAAATCTGTGGGCGGGGGGGGGGTGGCGGAGGGGCAGAGCGACAGGGCAGAGGCCCTGAGCCCGACCCTGACAGCCCTGCTCTCTGTGACCCCAGTGCTGTGAGCAACACCTGCCGCACCGTGGCCAGGGAGTGGCCCAGCCCACTAAGGCCTGAGAGCTGTACAGAGGAGTATGGCCTGGCCTGCTCGGATGGGAGCACAAGCTGAATGAGTGCGGGTCCCCCTGAGGATGAGTGAGCAGGAACGGGGGAGTGGTGGGGAGGTGGGGAGGGCGGAGTGACCTAACCTGGGGGCTCAGGACGGGACACCTGGACGGGACACCTGGCGGTGCTCAGGGCTGACTCTGATCCAGTCATCGGGGATCATCCTGGCAGGACCTGGTGGGGGTGACATACAGGGTGCGGTGGGGTCAGTCGCAGGCAAGGCAGGCTCCTTGGCCCTGGGCTACCCTTCCAGTCAAGGATACCTATTTTCTTTCTTTCCTTTTGTTTTTTGGGACACCCGGCAGTGCTCAGGGTTACTCCTGGGTCTGCACTCGGGAATCACTCCTGGCGGTGCTCAGGGGACCTATGGGGTGAGCCATGCACCAGGCAAGCACCAAGTCTTGATGCCAAGGTGCCCACGAAACACAGTGTCCAACAAGGGACTCTACAGAGAACGTCAGGGCCAGCAACCGCTACGAGGAAGTCAATCAATTCTGAAAAAACACAAAAAGATGCAAAAGGAGGGGCTGAAGTGAGAGCACAGTGGGGAGGGGTTTGCCTTGCTCACGGCTGACCAAGATTCGATCACCAGTCCTGAGCACTGCCAGGAGTAATTCCTGAGCATCCCTGAGTGTGACCCAAAAAGCCAAAAAAAAGAAAAAAACAGCGCGAAAGAAAATGTGTTTGAGCCTCACTGTCTCCCTGAGACTTGAGCACTCAGTGCCATGTGTGAGCCCAGTAGAGTCTCCGGCCTCAACAAGCCCCGACCCCCTCACCCCCATGCTCCTGTGTTTGGACCGTGACCCTAAATCCTGTGATGGGACCACGTGTGTCCATGACAAAGACGCTAGCAGGCTCACGCCCTAGAACGTCCCTGCTTCACACAGGCATGGCACACGGGTCCTGGCCTGCTCCTGGCCGGCAGTGATTCGGCAGGAAGCAGAGGTGTGAGCCTGAACGTGGGTCAAGTCCATTCCTTCAGCTTGGAGGGGAGGAATGTCCGAGAGGGGGTTTTGAGCACTGCCTCACAAGCATGAGGTCCTGAGTCCAAGCCCCCGGGATCACACGTGCACCTGGCACAAATCCAGCACAAACCCGGCAGCTCTGCTGTCCCAGCACCACGCAGGAAGGGGGGTGACCCCAGGGGGAGGGCCACCGAGAGAGGAGGGGGACACCACAGAAAGGAGGAGTGAACACAGGGCAGGAGTTGAGGGCTGCAGGGCCGGGAGCACCGGGCAGAGAGCAGCCCTGGGGAGCAGGAGGCCAGGAGGGCGCCCCTTGTCACGGGCCACTCGAGGCAGTTGCACAAGCCGTGTGCAGACCCACGAGGCTGACAGGGCGCCAGCGACGGGGCAACCCCAGCAAGGATTTTTCTTTAAGTTTTGGGCCATGGGGCCAGAACTCTAGTACAGTGGGGAGGGCGTTTGCCTTGCACACAACTGACCCGGGTTCAATCCCGGCATCCCATAGGGACCCCAGAGCACCTCCAGGAGTAAGTCCTGAGTGCAGAGCCAGGAGTGACCCCGGAGCATGTCCAGGTGTGACCCAAAAACAAAACAACAGCAGAGCAAGCGGAAGGGCCCGGAAGCTCCGAGCCACGGAAACGCCGAGGTTGGTGCCCACTCGCCCCCGCCCCCCGCCAGGCCAGGCCGGCCTGGGATCAAGGTGCGCGAGCGTCTCCAGACAGGATCTGCCTCAGCGGCTCGGTGCGTTATCTCAGCCTATCACCCAACTCGACTGGGATTGACTCTGGTTATCTCCTTGACTGGTTACCTTGGGCATCTCTGGGGCCAGCCGCCAATCTCTGTCTCCCACCTGGCCAGGGCGGGATCAGGTGTCAGCAGCTGGGCCCTGAACACCCCACCTGCCTGTCCAAACGCAATGCAAGCACAAAGGCCAGGCTCGCCCCCAACTCGTAGGACACGACCAAGCCAGGGGCCCCGGAGAGCACTGGGCCCGAGGACGGGTCCCAGAGATCCCCAAATTTCCCTTGCTCGACGGCCCGGCCCAGCAATCTGCATCAACCACTGGGCCCGAGCTCTCTGCTTTCCTTCTGCTTGCTCAGCGAGATGCAGCACCTCACACCTGTGTTTGGAGGGGAGGAACACCAAACTTTTTTTTTGGCTTTTTGTGTCACACCTGGCGATGCACAAGGGTTATTCCTGGCTCTGCACTCACAGGGGTTACTCCTGGCTCTGCACTCAGGAGTTACTCCTGCATTGCTCAGGGGACCATATGGATGCTGGGACTGGAAGCGAGTTGGCCACATCAAAGGCAAACGCCCTACCCGCTGTGCTATCTCTCCAGCCCCGGAACTCCAAACTTTATATAGAAAACAATGTATTTCACAATGCCTTTTCAGCCATTCTGATTGTTGGGGGGTAAATTCTAAACAATCATGGTGCATCTTTTGTCGAAACAATGAATGTAATCAGTGTAGAGAAGAGTTAAGTAGAAATCATCTGCCTCATAGGCATTGGGTGGGTGGGAGCTGGGGTATAGTGGGGTTCTTGGTGGTGAAAAATGAGCACTGGTGAAGGGTGAAGGGAAAGGTGTTTGATCATTGCACGACCGAGACTTAAATCTGAAAGCTTTGTAACTTTTCCCACGGTGATTCAATAAATAAATATAAGAAGAAAAATAAATAAATAAAATTGTGAAAAACAAAAAAAAAGTATGGTGGAGTTCAAGCCTAATTCTATCAGCTAATCAGTGGCTGAATAAATAGCAGTACTCCTACATTAAAAACAAACAAACAAACAAATGAAAAACACTACTTGTGAGGCGAGTGCATCAGCAGCCTGATGGCACCTTCAGACTCCAGATACCCCAAAATTGCTGCTGTGCCTTTGGCCAGACCCCAAAAACTTGGGGCAAAGTTTATCAAGAAAGTAAACGGCCAAAAGTTAGGTATGTGGGAAACACACCCACAAGCCACCTCCGGCTCAGCTATATCATTGGAGGCCTGGCCTCTCTGGTTCCTGATTGAACTGCTTAATGGCCATGATCCCAGAGACTCAGAAACACATCTCGAAACCCAGTGGCTTTTGGCAGAAAGGCGTCTGGTCCCTGCAGTGCTGGGCCCATGGTTTCATGCCTTGGCCTGTTCCCCCTGGCGGCCAGGTGGCCGCCATCCTCCAGAGGTCACTGGACAGTCAGGCTTGGGCCCTCAGTGACAAAACTTGTTGGGCCTCACAGGATGGGGGTGGAGCCAGTCCTGTCCTCCCCGTCCCAACGAGACCCCAAGTCATCGTCCATGAACGGCCTCTCTGACTCCGGATCAAGCTGCTTAATGACCAGGATGCCAGAGACTCAGGAGCAAATCTCGGAACCCAGCAGGTTTTGGCAGAAATCCCTCCAGATTGAAGTGTTCAAATTTGGAATTTCAAAATCACGAAGCCACTACTGCAGCCACACACTATCATAGGTTATTCTTTCTTTTTATTGTGAAAAGTGTGTAAAACATCACTACCCCAATGATAAAATCATTCCTTGAAGGTAAGAATGTTATTTTACATACTGAGAGGTTGGGGGTGGAGAAGCCTCCCAAGCAACGCTCAGGGGACACTCCTGATAATATCAATCAAGTGGGTAGTACGGTGCTGTGCTTGGACTCAGGAATACAGCTCTGTTCAAGCCTCGCAGTACTCACAGTCAGCCTTAAAAATCACCACTTTATTCTCTCTCTAACCCCTGCCCAAGAGCCAAAGTAAACCTGGGGGTAAAAGAAGGTGGGAGGCATTGCATAACTTCAAAATGCACTACAAAGCATCAGCAATTAAAACAGCATGGTACTGGAATAAAGACAGACCCATCAATCAATGAGATAGGGTTGAAAATTCAGAAACAGACCCTTGAGTATATATATGGTCAGTTAATCTTTGATAAAAAGGTGCTGAGAAAACCGGTCAATCATGTGCAAAAAAAAAAAAAAAACTCAGACCTCTTTCAATTGTCATGCACAAAAATCAAATCAAAATGGATCAAAGACCTTGATAGCAGACTTGAATCTATAAGACAAAGAAAACACAGGCAGAAACTCTCCACGACATTGAAGCTAGAGGCAACTTAAAGAAGGAAATTCCACTGACCAAGCAAGTGAAACCAAATATAAACAAATGGTAACACTGTAGCACTGTCCTCCTGTGAGCACCAGTAATATCTGCATTGTGAGACTTGTTGGTGCTGTTTATGGAATATCGAATATGATATGCCATGCGGCGCGATACTCTCAGTGGCATGTCGGGCTCTCCGAGAGGGACGGCCACGTGCAAGGCAAACGCCCGACCCACTGTGCTTTCGCAACAAATGGGACTATATAAAATTAGTACATAAAATTAGCTTCTGCACGTCACAGGAAACAATGACCAGAACAAAGGCCCCCAGATTAAGAAATTATTTGCCCATCACTCATCTGATAAAAGATTAATATCCAGGACATATAAAGCATTAATAGAACTCTACAAGAAAATATGTATCAGATTCTATCAAAAATGAGAAAGAGAAATAAATAGAAGTTCCTCAAAGGAGAAATACATGTGGCCAAAATGCATGTTTTAAAAAATACACTACATCATCAATAATCAGGGAAATGTAAATCAAAACAATGAGCTATCACACCTACAGCAGCAAGACCGACACTCATCAAACAAACAAAGAAACAAACAAACACAAAAACCTAGTATTGAAGAGGATGTGGGGAAAAGCAGCCTTCATTCACTGCCGGTGGGAATGTCCACAGGACAAGACTTTGTGGAAGACAATAAAGACATTCCTCAAAAGACTAGCAATTGAAGGTTTATATGACTCAGCAATTCCACTCCCTGGAAGACATCCCAAGGGTCCAAAGCACAATGCAAGACAGACATCTGCACCCCTGCGTTCACTGTAGCACTATTCATAATAGCCAAAATCTGAAAACAACCCAAGTGTCCAAGAACAGATGACTGGATAGAGAAGCTGTGGCACATACACAGAACACAACGGAACACTACGCAACCATAAGAAAAAGATGGAGTCAGGCAATTTGCTAAGTGGATGGATCGGAGTGGTATCATGTTGAGTGATGTTAGTGAGAGGGAGAGGGACAACTCAGAATGGTCTCGCATACGTGGGATATAAAGAAACTTCACAGGAATAACAAATGCCCAAAGGCAAGAGAAACAAAGAGCAGGAGAAGTGGTCTTCAGCAGGAAGCTTACTGTGGAGCAGGGGTGAGGGGGGTAAGTTGGGGAAGGGAACACTAGAATAATGGTGGAGGGGAAAGTGCCTGCCACAGAGGCAGACTGACAAGTGGGAAGGACACTGGGGACTCTGGAGGAGGGAAGAAGAACCTGGAGAAGGGGCTGGTGTTGGAATTGGAAAATTGTAAACCTGAAACTTTAATACTGAATAACTTTGTAACTATAATTCATAGTGATTCAATAAAGATAATAATAATTAACACTTTAAGGGATCACTAACGAGCAAAAAGTATTTCTATTCACAGCTATTTCTCGGTACACTTTCTGAGGTGTATGTTTTGGAATAAGTGCCGCCACGGTGAGCACATGGCCGGTGCTCTTTATCATGTGCACAAAGGTGCCAGTGATGTGACCCAGTGGCAGAATACTTAGCTGGTATGTGTGTGTCAAGCTCAAGTTGCAGTATGACCAAATATATATATATATGTGCAAGGCAACCCCCCTCCCCATTGTACTGTCTCTTGGCGGTGTGGCCGGGTTGGAGCATCGCCTGGGGGAGCAGCGCCTGCAGTCCCGCTGGCTTTTGGAGGGTTCCCGCGGGCTGCCCCGAGCAAGTCCGTTGCTAGGAGCGTTGCCAAGGCCGGGGGCGGGGGCAGTGAGAGCTCCCTAATGTGGGCCAGGTGTGTCCAGGTGTGTCCATGGAAACCTCGCCCGGGGAACATGTGGCCAATCAGCGTGGGACTGGGAGGGCTGTGGGGGCGGGCAGCCAGAGCGGAAAAAAGACAGCCTCCAGGCCCACTTCTTTTTTCCTCCCGCTCTCGGACTTCCTCGCTCTCTCGGACTTTCCAGCGCCAGGTAGGGCTCCGCGTCCCCAGGGCCTGGCATGGGCATGCGGCTCAGGGCCAGCTCGGCCGGTGGAGGTTCGGGTCAGGCCGGACTCCGGCGCCAGGGCAGCGATAAGGAGAGGGGCGCAGGGGGGCACCGTGGCCGCGGCTGGGGGCTCGGAGACTCTCTGTGCAGTGGGGGGGGGGGGTCCCAGCGACAGGCCCAGAGCACGGGGGTCGCGCGCAGGCGGTGGGAGAGTGGGGGAAGGGCCCGGGGGACGGACAGCGAGGAGGGGGTGTGACCGGGGTCCGGGAGCCCCCCCTGCCCACCCCCTTTATTCTATTGGCAAGTTGAAGGGTAGGCCTGCTTCCTCTCCGAATCTTCCCCCCCTCCCCCGGCGGTGGCTGGGGACCGAGGGGGCGTCCGGCACCCCAACTGGGTCACCCACGTGGCAGGCTCAGCGCCGCCCACGGGGTCTCCATTGCAAGGTCCTGGGGGCGTAGAGACCAGGGTGCCTTAAGCGGGTGGGCCCTGTTCCCCCCCACCGCCCCCGCCTGGGGGCCTGGGGGTGTGGGGGCGTGGCCGCATCTTTGAGCCGCCAGTGGGCGTGGCCTCGCCTGGGTGCCTCGTGGGGGCGTGGCCCCGTGAGCCTCCTGCGGGTGTGGCCTCGGCAGCCTGGGGGCATGGCCGGTCTCACCTCTGACCTTCTGGGGGCGTGGCCTCACCTGTGATCCTTCTGAGGGCGTGGCCCTGTGAGCCTCGTGCGGGTGTGGCCTCACCCTTGAGCTGCTTGGGAGCATGGCCTCCCCTTGAGCCGCCTGGGGGCGTGGCCTCATCTGTGCTCCTCCTGGGGACGTGGCCTCCCCGTGAGCTGCCTAGGGGCGTGGTCCCCCATGAGCCTCCTCGTGGGGGCGTGGCCCCGTAAGCCTCTTGTGGGTGTGGCCTCACCCTTGAGCTGCTTGGGGGCATGGCCTCGCCCTTGAGCCGCCTGGGGGCGTGGCCTCACCCTGCTCCTCCTGGGGGCGTGGCCTCCCCGTGAGCTGCCTCGGGGCGTGGTCCCCCATGAGCCTCCTCGTGGGGGCGTGGCCCCGTAAGCCTCTTGTGGGCGTGGCCTCACCTCTGAGCTGCGGGTGGGCGTGGCCTCCCCGGGAGCTGCCTGGGGCGCTCAGGGTGGCGTCTCTGCGAAAAGAGCAAATAGAGCAAAGAGCCGCACACGTGCGGGTTGCCGGAGGCTGCCCCGGGAGGCCCCGCCCCGTAGGTCTGTCCAGCGCCCCTCGGGTCAGTGTGTGTGGAGGGTGCCTGGTGTATAAAGTGTCTCTTTATACACCAGTCAGGTGCCAGGCTCAGGGCTGGGGCAGGGTCCCGGCACACCCGCCCCCACCTGGTTCAGCGCCCAGGGAGGCCCGGTCCACCTTGCCACTGCCCGGAACTGCCCCTGCCTTTCATTCTTTTAAATCGAGCTCTTCTTTTGCTTTTAATTTTTACTTTTTGCATTGGATCACAGTGAGTTGCTGTTGTTGATGGTTGGATGCCAGCCCCGAGATCCGAGCATCCCCCCCCCCCACGCCGGTCCCCTCTGCAGCTCACACTTCTCGCCTCCAGCGTCCCCAGCTTCCCTTCCGGGGCCGGGGGTGTCCTTGTGTGCCCCAGACACGGGCCTCACCTGACTCGGTGCGTGCTTCTTCACTAGGGTCCACTGGGAGCTGTGGACGGGCTCCAGAGGATGAGGCCAGAGCGCCTGGGCTTCCAGGTAGGACTCTTGCTGGCCTCTCACTCCCCTTTGGCGTGGTGACCAGGGTGACCCTGAGACGGTCACTGCCCTGCCCTAGCCTACGGGTCTCAGGGGAGCAGCTCTGAAAGACCGTGGACTGCAGAAGGGAGCACTCCTTCCCAGACTGCGTCCATTCTCAGTTAATTCACAGTTGCGACGAATCGAAGGCATTGCAGTGAGGGTCAGTGGGAAGCAACAGGCTTAGCATGTGGCAGGCCAGGGACTGTAGCGTTGCAGGGTCGCTCCCCCCCTCTGAGACAGTGGCTCGCGCTCACTGTCAGGTGCAGGGTGGCATGTCCCATGTCCTCACACATCGCTCTGCCTCTGCACAGCGATCGATTCAGTCATAGGAGCATCCAGGTCTGAGAGCACTGGGTGACCACCCCCCCCCAAGAGGGCTCCAGGAGAAATCCACAGAGATGGAGTGTGCTGGGCATCATGCCAGTGACCACTTGCAGACATCACTCTAGCCCTTACACACACGTGTGTCCTGACCATATCCATCCGTGGGTTTTCAGCCACCATTACAGGCCTGTTTCCTAGGTTTTCCTGCCAGCCTCCAGAACCCCGGCATGCATGCGTGGCTTGGTGCTCATCATGTCCCACCAGAGACCCACGTGGCTGCTCCTGCCGCAACACTGTCAGCTTCCTGTTCCAGAGTGCCTGAGTGGAGGCGCTGCGCAGGTCAGTCATCGCCGATCACACACAATGCAGGTGTGTCACATGCTCATTTTCACATCACGTGGACAAGTTTTGTCCCCTTCAACTATGGTTAATCTTTTCCAGGTTTACACTGGCTAAGTATGATTCAGGAATGAAGTGTCTCTTTATACAGCGAAACCTGTGTCGTGTACAGAACCTTGCTGCATGTCTTCTGTGTGTGTTTATTTACATCCTACAGCTCTTTCCTGGGTTGTTCATTGACATCACTATAGACCATGATAAGGGATTAGATTTTAAGAAATCCACCATTTGCATCAATAGGGCGTAACAGTTGCCGGGCTCTAGTTTTTTTCCCTAAAGTCCTGGTACTCTGGGACCAGACCTACACATTACGGGGTGCTGGTTGTCTCATAGGCCTCCAAACCACCCAGTTTCATCCTTTATACATGTCCTCTGAATAGCACTGGGGTTCAATTCCGAGCATATGCACAGGGTCAGGCATTGACCACCTGGGGTATGGTCCAGAAATGCCTCCTAAGGCAGGAGTGTGGGACCTCTGCTTCCCTCCAGGTGCTGCAGATGGGCCCATGGTAGCCCCAGGGCACTCTTGGCCACCGGGAGCACAGAGTGAGAAGGTCAGGAACCCCCAGGCTTGCACATGACCTTGCTGTGGTTGGCACCTACGTGCCAGAGACTTTGCTCTGGATCTTGGATGTGCAAGGGCTGTGCCCCCTTGCTGAAGTGTTTTCTTCTTTGCATTTTTACCCTTGATTTTAAATGAGTGAGAGTCCAGGCAGCACACACTGCAGCTTTTGGGAGGTGGGGACTTCATCCCTGCCACTGACTTCACAATCCCAAGCCCAGATCCGGGTGTTACCCCTGAGGGCTGGTAGGTGCATGTGTGCTTTGAGTACAAAACCATGCTAGAGTAAATGGATTTATTTTCCTTTTGATTTTGTTGAAAGTTTTTCCTTTTGTCCTGTAGAACTTCCGTGTAATTCTCACATTGCTGAGTGAGTTGTAGTGCAGATTCTGTAGATCCCACTTTCTCCGCCTGCCCAGGGTCTTGCATTCACTCACCTTTGATCATTGATGCTGTGAATAGCCACGTACAGCTCTTTGCCCACAGTTGAATTCTGCCCCTTGTGGAGCTCTTGAGACTCCGAGTGAAATGATAGGAGGTAGAGGACCTGTCTGCACTTCCTTAAGCAGCATTGCCATAATTGCTTTGCCTGTTGCATTGGCTTTGCATATTCTACTGCTGTTTGATCTTATTTCAGGTGTTTTTTGGTGGGGCACAATGAGCTTGAGAGAACCAGGCACTGTTACCAGTGTGTGTCATTCACTGACTTTGAAATTGTCATGATGCTCAGGTTGCTGTTGGGAAACGATGGGTATGACCTACGGTCCTTTTGTAGTATCCATTGTCTTGCTCAACTCTTTATTCGCATATAAAGCCATCCGAGTGGTCCAGTCTGCTGTGACGTACAATTACTGTACACTTTTAACCGTTGCAGCGTCCTTTTATCGTGAAGTTCCCCTCATGACTCGCAGTTGTTCAGATTGTATTTCCGTTTAAAGCAGTAGCCCCACATTTTAGCTGTGTGCGTTTCTGCTATGACAGTGGTGTTTCTGCTATGTGCAGAAACCCTATGTCACTGCAAACTTTAATCCTCTGATTTTCCTCCTGGTTTCAATGTTCTTAAAACCTTCTGGCAACATACCTTAGTCTTGTCAAAGGACTGGAAGGTACTCCCTGTCTTTGGAAGTACTTTGGCTGATTATTACCCTGAGTAACAAATCCCCAGAACACACTCACCCTTGGAGTTTCACTCACTCTTTCAGCAGGGATTTGCTCCTTCAGAGTCCTCACAGCTTATTGGGGTTTTCTGCTTAGAGTCTGTATCAGACCGTCCTTACTGTTGAGGTCCCTCTTCTGGTGCCAGTAGCCTGGGGCCAGTCAAAGGTGAAAAGACTTTGAAGCAGTAACACTGTGAGGATTTCAGAAAGAGACAGAAGTAAGAGAGAAACATTATGGGGTCAGGGGCCTCATGAACAGAGGACTGGGATGTAAGCAAACACAGATGCTCTCACAAATTCAACCCTCCCATAAGATGCATTTGCAGAAATCACCATTTACCTAGCAGGCTGTTGGACACAAGAGTAAGTCATGACTCATTCTCTTTGAGAAAAATGGCAGTTTGTTCCATGCTCTGCAGCACTTACTTTGCATGTCATGGCTCTGTGTCCCTCTGGTGGCTCTTGGCTGGACGTCACATCCGACAGTCTGTATCGCATGCCTTGTTCAGAATTTGTTTTGCAATCGATGCATTTAGATTTTGTGGCTCGCATTTAAGTTTTAATTTTAAAACTTAAAGTTGCATATGTTGATGAATGAACTTAAGATTTTAAGTTTTGATTTCTGACAGACGCACACGGAGCATCACTGCTCATGTGGCGTATAGTGGCAGTGCTTTTCCCTCGCAGCTCACAGCCCAACTCTATCACAGTGTCAGATCAGAAACGTGTCTGCATCCTTGTCTCAGGCACCATTACTTCATATTTTCTCCAGTGCTGTGTTCCTGCATGTGCACTCTTGTGGCACATGTCAATGTGACACATGATGGATTTGCTAATGATTTACGAACCACACATGCACACACCCAAGCCTAGAGACACAGAACGTGCTTTTTATGCCTTAGTTTCTTGCACGTGTACTTGCTTGTGTGTTTTCAAAAGGCCGACAGTGCTCTCTCTCTCTTGCCACCCACATTCAGTGGTCTCTGGCCGCTTCTCCCACCCCAGGGAGGCCTACAGTGATAGGTAGGTGAAGGAAGGAACGAGGGCCAGGCTGGTCGGTAACAATTGTAGTTTATTACAATCTTCACTCCCCTTCCGCTGCTCTCCCTCTCTCTCTCTCAAACCTGAGCCCCTCTCATCTCTGACTCCGCCCCCTGGAGCCTGAGCCCCCTCCGATCTTACAGTCTTAGTTTATATAGCAATCACATAGGGTGGTGACACAAATGTGGGTTGAACATTAACAAATCAACAGAGAGAGGTAAGGCCACTCCTCCAGGAGATTAACTCAAGGATAAAATCTCATCTAAAGAGATGACTCCAGATGACTAGGAGATCCACTCAAGGGTGGGATCCCAACAAAGGTGTGTTCTTTCCTCAGTAATCCACTTAAATAGTTGTAGTAAATCTACTTTCAATATTTCAAGCAATGTCATTCTGTAGGAGCACAGTAAGAGATATAAACTTAAGGTTTGGTTCTTCCTGAGGACATCTCATGATATATTCTGTAATATATATTCAATATATAATTTTGAATAATTAATATATAATAAATTATAACAATATATAATAATAAATTATAACAATATATAATATTGTTATATTATATATAACAATATATAATAATAAATTATAACAAAATTATAAATATATAATAATTATAATATATAATATATAAATGTATATAAATAAAAACTACATAATATATAATATATTATCATAATATATAATAATAATAAATATATAATAATGTGTTCAATATATAATAAATTCACTATATATTC
Source organism: Sorex fumeus (assembly GCF_029834395.1). Taxonomy (NCBI): domain Eukaryota; kingdom Metazoa; phylum Chordata; class Mammalia; order Eulipotyphla; family Soricidae; genus Sorex; species Sorex fumeus. Next base: position 68,605,424 of record NW_026606129.1, read on the forward strand.
AAAATATATATATTACAGTCCTCAGGCCAGGCTAGCCTTCCTAGCCCCAGCAGGGTCCTAGTCTTGCTGTTACTTACTTTTGGATCATGACAGCATTTGTCCATGGTCATGCCCTCAACTTATAGTTGAGTATCGTAGCGCTTTGGCCTGGCCCATTTCGATGCCAGGGTAGCTTACAGCTTGCCCTGAGTTCATTCAGTCCCTCGTTGGGACCCTGCTTTTGAGGTGCCAGGAACTAAGGGCAACAAAGTCAAGAAAGCAGATGCCCAGGAGTAAATATTATTTGTAGTCAATCAACTCCCAAGTTACAAAAGAATAACATTAACTGTCTTCCCGTGTCCATACAGAAAGGACATTGCTTTGAGACTTAACTTACAAGTTCAGTGTTCTTAGAAGGATCTGATCTTATAAGCTAACAGAATCTGATTAGGGAGAAAAGGTGATTAGTCGATTGGGGAGGAGAGCACAGAGAAGAGTTTGCAGATAAATACTGACAAATGGGAGTGACTGTGATGGGCGTAACCAATAAACATAAGCTCCCTGTGGCAATGTTCTCCTACACTTGCTGGCATGTATAAGCCTGCAGAGCTCACCCCCTGGGTATGATCGCCATTGCTTTATTTCCTGTGTTTGGCCACAGGAAGTTTCAGGGATAGCATGCTGTCATCTGTGTGTAACACAGCTGTCCTTGCACTGAAAATTCATCACATTTTCCCACAAGGAGCTTCCTGGGAAGCACCATCTGTATTTTATGACAGTGAGCCCTGAAGAGCTTTTCAGGACTTAGCAGCTCCATGACAAGCATACTTTGAAAGACCACTGTCAACATACGTAATAGGTCTCTCTCTCTCTCTCTCTATATATATATATATATATGTATATGCAATCTATGTATACAAAAATATATGTAATATTTCTGATGGATTTCTACTTTCACAGTGAGTCCTCGAGTTTCTTTTGGGGAGTCCAGACTAGTTGCATTCCTGTATGGATTTGCCACCCCTGCTTGTGTGGCATGCCATCCTCTGTTTCCATGTATTATCCGAGTGTGCTTTCATCCTCTACTGAGACTGTGTTAGTAGTTGCAGCAGTGTCAGTGTTTTGGATTGTCTGCCACTGCATTCGTCCTGAAGGATGGTTCATCTATGGACTGGTTCTCTCAATATGTGGCTTTGCGAGTTTTCTCCCTTTTTTACTGCCTTAGAAGTGGGCCAGAGAGGAAGTCCCAGTGAGGGAGGGGAAGTGAACTGGGGAGGCCCGTGTTTTCAGGGCATCCATCGATCCTGGAGAAGGCGCATTCATGACGCCATTCTAGGCACATAATCAATTTGTGTGTGAGTACGAACACTTGGGAGGCCTTTATTTCTTTTCTCAGTTTACTCTGTGCCTTTTGTCAACTTTCAGTGAAACCAGACACTTTGGGTAGACTCCTGCAAGTTATGTGTGTATGGTCAAGTCTGTGGTCTGTGCATGGACATTTCTGTTGCTCTACTTGGCATTCCAGTAGTAACTGAGGATCACCGCTGGTGAGTGAATGGAGGGGTGTTAGCTGGGTTCCTATTCTTACTCAGGACTGCCTCATGGACAGTTGCACGTCTGTTATGATGTTGGCTATTGACTTGTATTCTGGACTTCCTGGAGGAGTTGGACTTTGTGTGGTTGGGGTGCTGTTGCAGTGTGTGTTTTATCACCACCAGATGGTAGTCAGGTGTTTTACGTTTCCGTTACAGTTTGGCTATGGTCTCTCACCTGAGCGGGGACCACCCACCCATGATCACTGGGTGTGTTTCGAGGAGACTAATAAAAGACTACAAAACCTGTGCCTGGATCTTTTCATTTATTAACTTGTGTAATTAACTTTTGTAATGTTTGCCTGTGCTATTGCCCCTGTGCTGCTCCCATATATTTATGCACTGTGTTTGTGTGTGCTTCACGGTGCTGCTGCTTTTGCTGTTACGTTTTACTTCATGGCTGAGATGATCCTGACTTAGTGTTTCTGAACATTGGTGTGGGTACATTAGATTAATGTTACAGTGCTTACATGGGGATGTCAAGATTGTGGTTACTGATGCTTAAAACACTCACTGAAACTGGGATCACAGGATACAGGTGAAACAGATGGTCTCGAAAATTCATTGGTTACCTAAGATGCATTTGCAGAAATCACCTTGTTTCCAACCAGCTGCTGAAAAGAAGATTCAAATTATTACTCATTCTCACATGTGTTGTGGTTTTCATGCTTTAGCTTTGACTTAAGTAAGCCATTGATTAACATGTAGTGCTGACCATTTTCTTGAATTCTCTATGCGCCCTGTTTCTTGTTTTACCTGTGTGTTTCGTATTTCTTGTGATGCCTGTATGTTCCATATTTCTCGTGTACCTGTATTTTCCGTATTTCTGTTCCATAATTCTGTGTCACAGACATGATTTACTAATCATAAGTTTTCTTTGCTCTATTTCCTGATCCTGATCCTTAGAGCAGACACGGGCATACGTGTTCATGTCTGTGGACTCCCATCCATGTGAGCACATTCACTGAAGGTTCCCTTTAATCAGTCATGTTCTATGTAAGTAACTGGCAGATGCAAAATTCACGGGCAAATGTCTGCCTACTCTCTCTTGCATGTGCACCCCCCCCCACACACACCCCTAGATGCACACACACGCTCAGACCATGGCAATTTATTCCTTGCTTAGGAAACAGGAATTCTTGGCTAATCTTCTCAGACCTGAGCACACTAACACACACCTGCTTGTGTTACCTTGGTACTCGCTTGGGTGTGCAAATTATTAGCTTTATCTTTCAGTTTTTTATATGCTTAAATTGGATTCTGAGTACTGTGTTAGTTTTTTGTGTGCAGTCAGCTCAAGCAGTCACAAGCAGCTGTTGCTTAAGTGCACAGTGTACTGTTTTCAGGATACTCTGGCTTACGACACTTGCACTGCTATTCAGGGTGATGCTGCTGTTGCTTCTGGTGGCTTATGTGTGACATTTGATAGACTTACAGGAATCAGTTTTCCATTGTCCAACATCCCTATTTTGAGGTTGGCATCTTCATAATTTCATGGCACAAATACCACAGTTAAAAATATTTTATTCCATGATCACACATGTCCAGTGTTAGTACTAGTCAGCCACAGTTGAAGCGTGCACATCTCAGCTAGTGTTCTCACATTCATTCTAAAATCAGGGTCATGAGGTTTTGGTTGGTGCAGTCCAGTGTATGGGCCCTTCTTTGGGAATCCTTTCCCTGAGCACTGCTGTGCGCCCTTGTGTGCATTCCTGTGGCATTTGTGTGAGCACAGTTACTTCCTCATTGCAGAAAACATGGAGTTTCTCCCTTTCTTGTGTAGTCCCACGCGAGCATTTGTTCTGTTGTGCCACCCCAGCATTTTGCTAAGAAGACACCTGCTTGTGTTACCTTACTCCTCATTTGGACATGCAAATTTGATTTACCTTACAGTGTGTCACATGCTTGGATTTGATTCTCAGTTCTGCATTTGATTTGTGGGGTGTGCTGATGGCTTAAGCTTTCACAGGCAGGTCTTGCTTCAGTGCACATTTCACTGGTTTACCTGTAGTCCGGCTCACAGCACTTTACACTGCCGTCTTCACTGCAGTCAGCAGTAACAAGCACTGCACCTTACCTCAGGGTTAACACCCAAACATAGGGGAAAATATTTTACTCTTCCTGACTTCACACGGTAGGTTTCCTAAACGACATTAGTGACTAGACTTGGAAAAGGGTGTCCCTCATCCTGTTCTTTCATTAATTAAACATTTTATACACACCTATTATTCTTTTCCTGATACCTAACCTATGTTCTCTGTCTCTGTCTTACCCTATAATACCGTGGCTCTAATCATCTCCCACTCATACAAATGATGGTACTATGGCAGTATCAATAACTGTTCATTTATGTTCCCTACTTTGTGGCTTGAAGTGATACTGCAGCATGTAGAGGAGTACCTTGCAATTGTCCAGCTGGGTTTCAACCCATGTCCTTCCATAGGGTCTCATCACTTCCGGGAGTTATGACTTAACACAGAGCCATGAGTCAACCCTGACACTGTATGGCCCAGTAACATTAAGGAAAGGCACCTTTTTGTTGCCTGGTGGTGAGTGGCTATTCTGAGTACCCTCATTCCTGTGATCACAGTGATACCTGCAGGCAAATTATCGTTTCTGTTCATGGCATACACTTAATGCAGTCCTTAAATTTCGTGTGTGGTTTCACTGTAGAGTTGTGTTATGTGCTTTTGGTGCCATGCCATGCCAGGTAGCTTTGTTTGCAGGTGCAACACTTGTCCCAGAGTGGCTGAACAGTAAGTCTCAGGTAGGTGACTGGGTGGTTGGGGGTTTAGGTAGAAGGATATGTAGGGGTGTGGAATTAGGGGGTAGAGAAAGAGGGTTACTGTGTAAGGTGTGGAGATGAAGCTTGAATATGTGTGGGGTAAAAGTAGGACAAGAGCTAGTTGAATTGGGATTGGAAAGGTTAGGGCATAGGTGAGACTGTGATAGGATTAGAGACTTAGAGATGGAAAAAGGATTAAAGATTATGTAGCAGGCTAGGTT